>NC_069080.1:88753544-90003544 GCF_025698485.1 Gossypium arboreum | reverse complement strand
ATTGCCTCCTCAGGTTCCAACGTGGCCTCTTCTGAGCTATGATTACGCCATAGGAATTTAACCAATGGAACAAACTTCCTCATCAGTACCTTAACGTCACGATCCAGTAACTGCATTGGTTCTTCCTCAAAGGTCAGATCAGGCCTATCCTCGATCTCCTCAACTGGCACTATATGCGTGGGATCAGAGTGGTAATGCTTCAGCATGGAGGCGTGGAATACATCATGGATTTGGTCCAACTCTGGAGGCAACTCAAGTTGATACGCAATCGGTCCCACATGCTTCAGTATGCGGTAAGGCACGATAAACCTAGGGCTCAACTTGCCCGTCCGCCTAAATCTCAGTATCTTCTTCAATGAGGAGACCTTGAGAAACATAAAGTCTCTAACAGAATATTCAATCTCTCGTTGTTTAAGATCTGCATAAGACTTTTGCCTATCAAATGCTTATTTCAACCGGTCTTGAATTAGTTTTACCTTATCCTCGGTATCAAATACTAACTCTAGCCCCAGAACTCGCCGCTCGCCCAACTCAGTCCAACACGTAGGAGTACGACACCTACGACCATATAGTGCCTCGTACGGTGCCATCTGAATGCTGGATTGGTAGCTATTATTATATGCAAACTCTACTAACGGCAAGTAGTCTTCCCAACTGCCTCGAAAATCAATCATACAGCTTCTTAGCATGTCCTCCAGTATCTGAATCACCCTCTTTGACTGACCGTCTATCTAAGGATGGAACACAGTACTGAAGTCCAACCTTGTACCAGTGCCTCGTGTAACTTTTTCCAAAACTGAGATGTGAAACGAGGATCTTGATCAGATATTATGGAAACTGTTGCCCCATGCAGTTTCACAATTTCAACCACATACAACTTAGCCAGTTTTTGCAACGAGTAATTAGTATGGACTGGTATGAAATGGACAGTCTTGGTCAACCAATCTACTATAACCCATACCAAATCTTTCTTAGTAGGCGTTAGAGGCAGTCCACTAAAAAAGTCTATAGTTACCCTTTCCCATTTCTAGGGAGGAATCTTAGCTGGCTGTAATAACCCAAAAGGCAGCTAATGCTTAGCTTTTACTTGCTGGCATGTCAGACCTTACTTACTAAATTCGTAACCTCGCGCTTAAGGCCTAGCCACCAATATAGTTCACAAGGGTCTCGGTACATCTTGTTTCTACCAGGATGCATAGCATAAGGACTACTATACGCTTCTTGCACTATAGACTACCTCAAATCAGAATCCCTCGGAACATAAACTCTCCCACGGAAACACAATCCCCCTTCACTATTTAGCCCAAAATTAGAAGTTTCTCCATTCTCAATCTGCTGTAAATGTGGAACCATTGACTCATCCAACAACTGTTTACCCTTAATCAGTTCAGTCCATGTCGGCCTAACTTGAAGCTCAGCCAACAAGCCACCATCATCAATCAAACTTAAGTGTGCAAACATCGCCCTTAGATCAGACATAGCCCTACGGCTTAGTGCCTCAGCTACCATATTCGCCTTACAAGGATGGTATTCAATTAAGTAATCATAATCCTTAAGCTGCTCGATCCATCTTTGCTGCCTAAGATTTAACTCCTTCTGAGTAAGGAGGTACTTGAGGTTCTTGTGATCCGTCTAAATAATACACTTCTCACTTTATAAATTATACCTCCAGATTTTTAGAGCAAAAACCACCGTGGCTAACTCCAAGTCATGCGTAGGGTAATTCGCCTCATGGGTTTTAAGCTGACGAGATGTGTAAGCAACCACCATACCCTCTTGCATCAACACACAGCCTAAACCAACGTGTGATGCATCGCTAAAAATAGTGAATTCCTTCCTAGATTCTAGCTATATCAAAACAGGGGCCTCAGTCAGAACCTTCTTCAGTTTTTCGAAACTTTCTTGCTACCTATTCGTCCAATCAAATGGTACTCCTTTACGTAGTAACTTAGTCAGAGGTGCAGCAATCAGTGAAAACCCCTCCACGAAACGTCTGTAATATTCAGTCAGACCTAGGAAACTTCGAATATTAGATGCGGTCTTAGGTGGTTTCCAATCCAGAATAGTTTTGATTTTTCGAGGATCAACCCTAACCCCTTCGGTAGATACCACGTGACCCAAAAATGTCACCTCGCGCAACCGAAACTCACATTTGTTGAACTTAGCGTATAACTGCTTCTCCCTTAAAATCTGTAGAACAACACGGAGATGCGCATCATGTTCTTCTTCAGTTCTTGAATACACCAGGATATCATCTATAAATACTATCACAAACAAATCCAGATAGGGCTGGAACACTCAGTTCATCAGATCCATAAAGGCAGCTGGTGCATTTGTCAGTCCAAACAGCATCAATACGAACTCATAATGATCGTAACAAGTCCTAAATGCTGTCTTTGTACAAATCAGTCTCTTTAACTCTCAGCTGATGATACCCAAAACGAAGATCTATTTTGGAAAAAACTGAAGCTCCATGCAGCTGATCAAAGAAATCATCTATCCTCGGTAAAGGGTATTTATTCTTGATAGTCAGTTTGTCCAAATGTCCATAGTTGATGCACATATGCATAGACCCATCCTTCTTCTTCACTAACAACATTGGTGCTCCCCATGGAGACACACTGCGTCGAATGAACCCTCGGTCCAGCAGTTCTTGAATTTAAGCTTTTAACTCCACCAGCTCCTTCGGTGCCATCCTATAAGGGGCGATGGACACTGGAGTTGTTCCCGGTAAAAGCTTAATACCAAACTCGACCTCACGGCTCAGAGGCAATCTAGTGAGTTTATCAGAAAATACATTAGGAAAATCCTAAATAGCTCTAATACCTTCAACTGAAGAACCCTCAGAATCAGATACACTGATGTAGGCCAAAAATGCCTTAGAACCCTTACGGACAAATTTCTCGGCCCTTAGTGCAGAGATTACATTTGATAGATAATCCCTTCACTCCCCAATCACAACCACCTCCTCATCCTCAGTAGTCTTCAACACCATACACTTAGTAGCACAATCTAAACTTGCACGGTATTTAACCAGACAATCCATCCCCAAGATAAAGTCGAATTCACCAAATGGTAGCTCTATCAAATCCGCTGGAAAGATTACTCCTTGAACCTCTAAGGGCACATTCCTGAACAACTTATCTACCTTTACAACCTGTCCTAGTG
The DNA here is from genome assembly GCF_025698485.1 of Gossypium arboreum. Classification (NCBI taxonomy): domain Eukaryota; kingdom Viridiplantae; phylum Streptophyta; class Magnoliopsida; order Malvales; family Malvaceae; genus Gossypium; species Gossypium arboreum. The sequence continues at coordinate 90,000,376 of NC_069080.1, read as the reverse complement.
GACTTAACACAGTCATCTCACTGATAGTACTCCCACACAAGATACTCAAGGCTCCAGACATAGTGTATGCAATGTATGAGTGCGTAGACCCAATATCGATCAAAACAGTATAAGGTACATTATGGATTAAGAACGTACTGGTTATAACATCTGGGGTGTCTCCATTCTCTCGGCAACGTGAAGTGTATACCGAGTGGTCGCCTCGCCAAGATTACCAAAGACATCTCGCTCGGTGCTCCACGACCCCGCCCTATACCATTTCCACCTCTGACCTGACCACGGCCTCTCGGTGGCTGCTGAACACCTCTCGCTGGCTGTACATAACCCTGTCCTATAGCTTGCATCTGAACAGGTCTTTGAGGACAATTCTTGACTTGATGCTCCACCAACCCACATCTAAAACACGCTCCAATCTTCTTCCAGCACTCACCCAGGTGATGTCTCCCACAATCTGCAAAAGGCTACAATCTCGCAACAAGAACCTTAACTCGAACTGGCCCATCAAACTTGGCCTTCTTTTTAAACCCACCAAACGAACTTGATAACCTTGAATTCCTTCTATATCTGCCCCTATCTTTTTCTCAATTCTCGCGCTCAAAGCGCTTCACATCTTCGGTGATCTTTGCCTTTTCTACGATAGCAGCAAAACCTCACTCCCTCTGCGAAGCTATCAAGACTCATAACTCATCTTGAAGACCATCCTCGAAATACGTACGGCGCTCATATTCAGTCGCCACTATCCCATTGGCATAGTGGCTAAGTCGTAAGAACTTTGCCTTATATTCTGCCACAGATTTATTCCCCTGGGTCAAGCTCAAAAATTTCCTTATTCGGGCATCCACATAACTTGCGCCCACATATTTCCCTTGGAAATCTGCCTTAAAGAAATCCCATGTTGACCGGTTAGGCTGAGTACTCTCTGTCACGGTAAGCCACCGCTGATAGGCCTTGTCTCATAGTAAAGAGACTGTACCTTTTAATTTTTGCTTTGAAGTGCAGTAGAGATCGTCCATTATTCTCTCCGTAGCTTCCAAGTAGTATTCAGCCACATTAGGGGCTACTCCAAAAATACCCCTAGAAATTTTTCTCCATTTGACCAGACTCATTTTGAAACTGACCCACGGCCCATAGCACCCACATTGGTTCCAGCAACTCTTCAAAATTCAGAGTATAGCCTGGGATAGTGCATTATCCTCAGCTACTCGATCGTATGATCCCATCTCAGTTACCAGTGAAGCTGGTGCCCCCTAGCCTCAACGTTAGGCATGTGGCCCGATGCTAAAGACCTAGCCCTAGCACTTTCACGGCCTCTATCGCTGCCTCTTGTACCTATTCCACGAGTACCTCTTGTGCTCATATCGATTCACGTATTATCTGATTTAGAAGTTTTATGTATCAGTTAGTAATTCCAGTAATTATTAACAGATGTCTTATGAAAAATAGTAATCAGAGTTGGTTTTCGCAGATCGAGGTCTCACTATAGTTTCCTACAGATTCAGTTTACTCCAACTAGAGTATCACAGTACAGTCTCATTTCTAAAGTAATCTCAGTATTGAATTTCAGTCTGATCAATCATCAGTTATCGAGAAACTTACGGATTTGGCGTTGGAGACTCAGTGTGCCACTCACCTACGAATCCTCCAAAATATTTCAAGAACTGTTTTCTAAAAATTTCAAACATTTTCAAAATTGATTCCACAGCTGAGTTTTACAACCTAGCTCTGATACCACTAAATGTAACATCCCGAACTCGGCCCAAACGTCATGGCCGAATTCGACGTGTCACATCGAAGTGACATTATGAAAACTTTAGTGAGTTAAGTTCTTTGCTTTTACCAAATCATCGTGTCAAAACGTTTTACTAGTTTAATTACCTTTGATATGCTAAACTGTTTAAGATTTGCGGAAGCTTTTAAACCTTGAAGTTGAAACACGTGTTTTTGAAAAACAATTATTATTTTGGAAACACGACTTCTCAAAGCTAGTAGTTTTTAAGTGAATATATATATAAAAGCCCAATTAAAAATTATAACCCATAAATGGACTTATTACAAAAACATAAACCCAAAAAGAAACTTTAAGTAGGAATGAAACCAAATGTAAAATAATTACAGTCGTGTGGCCACCTTCGAGTCCCTCGTAGCACCAAACCGCCTATAACTGGGGATTACCTGCACAGTCGAAGAGAAAGAGTGAGTTTACAAAAAATCATTGTGTATTCCCTTATCAGTCAATCAATATATAGCATGCAGTAATAGTCTCGGCTTGGGCCCTATTCAGAAATAGTTCAGAATAGGCCTTAGCCCAATGCAGTAAAAAAACAGTATAGTAATGCAACCCATCCCAAATCCAGCTAACACACCACTCCATACCACCAACACACAATGTGGGGAAAAAGTCGAACCACCAAGCCAACACACCAATATCCTAGCAAAGTTACCAGTAATAATATCGCAGCAGAGCTGCCAAGAATGATAACGTAGCAAAGCCGCCAAGATAAAGAATAGCATTAGCAAACCGCCAAGATGTCGATATATGTGGCAGAGCCACCAGTAATAGTACACTTCCTCCTTAACAGAAACTCAACCCCATGCAGTATGTGATGTCATAAATCATATGTGTATGCAGAAGGTCATGCTTGGAAAGAACAGTCATATCATAACACAAATTAGTCATTTACCCTCGATGGGTAAAATAGTCATTTTACCCTTTAGGGGTATTTTGGTCATTTTACCTACTTTAGGGGCTAGGTACTCTTATCGACCCACCAGAAGGTCTACAGTCCCCTCGAGCGACTCGTGTAACCCTAACGATCCTAGAAGTGTAAATGGGCCTAAGGCCCATTATGCGGCCTAAGTAGGCCTATACGCCTGTGTGGCCCATCAAGCCCAGAAATTACCATGGCCATGCGAACTACATAGCCCAGTCCAGTAATTATGATATATTGAGAAATTCATCCGTGTGGAGCCCATAAGCCCATTGGGCCTACATGACCCATTTCAACCCATCGTGGCCCAGAATGGCCCAAACCTATGAGAATGCTCATGGCGGCCTCTACCGTCTAACACCCACGTGTTGTGGCTCGGCTTACCTCATGAGTGATTGCACGCTCGTGTGGCCTCAAATGTTGTATTTTCGGCTTTTTAACATTTTCTGTTTTACAGTTGAAAGGGGGTGTGATTACACACCTGATTGCAAAAACGAGTGAACTGCCCACACATCAAAGCCTACATTCATTCAAGATTCACCGTCAGTTTCCCAATCGTTAGAGTTCTTTATACTAAAACCCAAATCATCACTCACTACTCACCTAAAACCCAAATCGTTGCTCACTACTCACATTGAACGAACGAAAAGAAACTTTTTACCTCACGTCCTTACTGATTATCTTGTTTAGTAATGAAACTTATTAAATAGGATTGGTTACCCAAAGGAGAAGATAAACAATAAGACTTAAGACCCCCAACAAGTAGCAGAACATATTGAACTTAGTTGGTCAATCGCTTACCAAAACTTAATGCCCACACTCAAAGGAAGAGTATTCGGCTTACCCCCACTAAAGCCGAACATGCCCAGTCACAGGAGCAAACAGGAACACTAGCACCTTCCAAAAAAAGGTAGTGTAATGAGATATTAGATATAAGCGCAAGATAAGAAAGAGAAGGTAAAGAAAGAGGATCATTGTAGTAATGAAAACAACAAGAGAAACTCATGAACCCTTACCGCTTTGTTATGAAGAATGCCCAAACACTGAAGAATCGAAACAAAGGGATGAGGGTAAATGGTAAATGCTCGTTTCTTAGCACAACTACAAGGAACGGTTAAAGACAACCGATGATATGGAGATGAAGAGGGAAGAAGTGTACAGCTAAGGTTCAGAGAAGTAGAAGAAAGGAAAAGAAAATACAAAATGGTTACCTCAATTTTAACAAAAAACGCCAAAAGCACACAAGAAGTCAGTTAACACTTTTTGACCAAGAAAGGACCCAAAGTAGCACAAAAAGCAGTGAAAATAGACAGAAAAAGAGAGCAACACAAAACCCAAAAAACTCCCAAAATGCTCTCAATTGCTGAAATGAAACATACACCTCCCAAAGCTGAAATCATGAGTTTTCCTCAGCAAATTCGGCACAAACCCACACACCCTCAAACTCTTCTTTTTCCTCCTAAAATCTCTCCATAATCCTCTCATTGATTTTCTCCCCAATCTTCTCCTTGATTTCCTTCACATAACACTCCCTGACTAAGACAAACTCCACTCAACAGAGTCTCAAACAACATCTGCTTCTTACACGGCAAGAGTAGAAAAATAAATACTCAACTACTTTGCCTTGACTTGAACCTCAGACCTCCAGCAACTACCACATGCCACTTACCACAGGGCCACAAGCTCATTTGTGTCACATTTCAACTATAATTATTTATAAGGTCTACATGCTAATGTCCAGATTCATTCAAAGGAAAAACAAAAAATTTTGCTAAAGCCAAGACTTGAACCCCTTCTAGCCATTAAAGCAACCATGCAACTTGTGTCATAACATGTGTAATTACCAGATTTACATTTTCGGGGCGTTACAAAAAGTGTGCCTAAAGGGTGTAGGTATTGTTGGATCTATTGCCCTAAGTGTAGTATTTACGTCTAAGTACACTTGTAATTTTTCTGAACGTATTGATTAATAAAATTATTCATGAATTAAATTATTATACTTTGTATAATTATCCTCACATGGTTTTTGCACGCAAAGGAAAATAGAAGCAAATATTGGTCATTGGTTGTCTAAATGTTTAACAATACTTAGCGATATTGTGTGGTCGGATTGTAGTACGAAAAGAAAACTTGTATTAGTAGATGAAATTAAACATTTCATTAATCTAATTGAAAATAAGCAAATCAATTGAAAGACTAATATGTCGTCTTTCAAGTCCAATTAGGGAGATTCCTTGTCTTAGGCATCGGAGCGGATGACTCCCAGAAGATAGAGACATAGATGTGACTGAATGGACTTATATTACATGACTCAAGCATAATAGGTCCTTAATTCGTTTATGGATTTATTCACTTGTGACGTTCATAGTGTGGCATACCTAAATCCTAAGTGGATGACGGACTATGTATGCGTGACTCGTACACTTTGATATAGGTAAAAGCCTGAGTTTAAATAGATAAAGAATCAAAAGCTAGTGCGTTGGGTGTACAAATTTTGTAGTGTGTAGCGTCATTCACAATAGTGGGATTCATAGCCTAAAATATAGGTAAATGATATCCTCTCATTGATATTACATGGTTGATGAAAAGTAAATGTGGCCATGGGTCGTCCGTCTTTGTGATGGATGACTTGATCACTAATTGATAGTGATTGACTTTTTATGAAGGAAGATGTAATGATTACCATGAAAAATAGGATCACATTGATAGAACGAATATTGTCCCAATTAGATCAAGGATATCTTATGAGGGTAACACACTAATGACAAAGTCATTGGACGAGCACTAAGTAATTGCTTCCGTAATGGTATGACATTAGGGAAAGCTCAGTCACGATACTATGGTATAATGACATCGTGACTAAATGAGTTTAAAATTAAAAGTAAAACAAACTAGAACTTAATTATAGATCATTTGAGCCTTAACTATATATGTCAATCGATCCCTCCATTAGCTCATTGAAACCATAAATGAATTGCGTGTTTGAATAGAAATGAACAAAATTAATAGAAAAAGAGAAATGAGAAACATTCAGGAATGATAATGGCTTTCTCCGAAATAGAGAAATGAAATTATTTGGAAATGAATGTAGGTTTCCAAAAATGGAAATGGAAATTTGTAATCCTATATAGCATTACTTAAAAAATGATGGAATAATGAGCTTATGTTTTAATGTTTGGATTGTTTTGTAGTTCAAAAATGAAAATAAATCATTCGGTCATAGTGAACATGTTGAGTTGTGACATATTGAACAAATTTTCTCGAAATTTTACCGGGGGTAAAATCGTCAAAATTTTATTGGCGTGTAAAATTGTCAAAATTTCATTGGGATAAAATTGGGGTAAGAAAATTATTTAATATGTTTATATTAAAGTTTATTTTGAAAAATAGAAAAATTGAATCAGGTTGGATCATATTACATAGTACTGGGTCAAAAAGGCCCTAAAAGTACTCATAATTAGACCCAATGTGAGAGATGGCCAAAACCCCTCATATAACATGAAGGGGATGACAAACCTAGTATAAATACAATTATTAGTCGTTCACCCCTCTCCTACTCTAAGTAGAATGTTATTTTTCTATTTAAAATAAACCTCTACAACTCTACAAGGGTTCTACCTTCTCTTTCTATAAATAGATTACATTGGTAGAGCTATTAACACAACTTTTGAGAGATTGTTATTCTACCAAAAAATAGAAATAATTTATTCACAACTTATAAATATATTGTTCCGAATAATAATTTTATCGGTTTCTATTAAAGAAGAGAGAATTTTCGTTTTCACCCCAAAAGGAAAACTTTTTCTAATTTTGTGTTTTGATTCAATTCGTTCGAGCCCTTACTCGAAGCAGTTCATGGTATGAGAATAACAAAGAATATCATTTGGTTGAAAGATAGAAAACATCAAGGATCCGCTTATCCAAAAACACATGTACATATTCGGTTAAAGTTTATTGTTATAAATACCAGAAATCTGGTCAATTTTCAAAATTTTAATTTTTCGTCGTGAAAGAAAATTATTTTCAAATCAAATTTTTTTCAACAATTGGTATCAGAGCCAGGTTGTGCTATGTTTATGGTGTAAACTGAGATTGAATCTTTCTCTTCATCTTATTTGATTAATATTTGATAAGTCGTGACATTCTTATAATTATTCGCATGTTTAGGGGAATGTATGTGAATGAATGCAATATTATATATTTGTTATATAATAGATATTTTTAACAAGGTTATAATTCTTAGGAAATAGACCGCAAATTATCATCTCCATATAGGATTATATTTTTTTCTAGAATTCTTATGAGTCGGAAACATACATAGGATATAAATGTAATTTTGCCAAAAAAGAGTCAATGATGAGGAGAAGATGGAGCAATGACAGTTGAAGACACAAGGAATGCCTTGTGATGAAAAACTAATATAATTTTTTTTCATTTATTTTCTAGAAATAGAATCATAGAAACCTTGGCTGACAATTTTATTTTATTACTCATCTCTTTATATATCTTTTTAATAATTATTTATGATATAATTATGATATATATGTATGAGATGATCCACAGTTGATCTATGAAAGATAAGAAGTGTGGTAATGAGAAAATACATGTGTTGTATTGTTCCATTCACTTCTTTAGGTTATTTGATTATTATGAGAAATGTGGTAATGATAAAGTGCATGTTTAGGATTGGATTTGGCAAGGAAACATTTGGTCTTTAAGTGGTCAAATATGACTCATCTCCCTTTCTTGGGAACCTACCTATTGAACGATTCACATTCACTTCTTTGGTTTTTCCCTTAAAAAAATTATAAAGAATAAAAAATGTCTGATCGACTCTCATGAATAATTGAATTGAATATTATAAAATTGTTATAGCATGTCATGCATAAATGAGATAAGCATGCCATATAGTTTAGGAAATAATGCCACATGTATTTGCCATGCATATATTGATCATACATGATTGAAATCGAAAATCAAAACCTTGCATATTTTTAAAATATTAAGTGGGAGAAAGTCCCTAAATAAGACCTACGACCTCTATCAATGGTCTCTTGTGATGGCATGAAATGGACCTACCCTAAGGTAGACGTTGTCATTGTAACACCCCTAACCCGAATTCGTCGCTGGAATAGGGTTACAGAGCATTACCAGAATTTATAGATCAAATAATAGATATTCCACATCATACAGGATTCATATAAGAAATCAATCATAAAGTCCCTTATATGAACCCTTGAGGTCCAAAACATGCATTTGAAATGAGTCGGGACTAAACTGGGTACTCAGAGAATTTTTCTCGAAATCTCAAAATTTTTCTTAGGTGCAGGGGTTACATACCCGTGTGGTCAAGCCGTGTGGTTCACACGGCCAAGGGACATGCCCGTGTCTCAGGTCATGTAACTCTCTGACTTGGGTCACATGGCTAAGCCACACGCTTGTGTGCTAGGCCATGTGTAAATACCTAGGCATTCTGTTTGGAAATTTTAAAGATGCAGGGGACACACGGCCAGGTCACACACCCATGTGCTAGACACACGGCTAAGACACACGCCCGTGTGGACGAAAATAGGTTATTTTCCAAGCCATATTTCTCACCCCATTTTGTCATTCTCTTATATCAACACTTTAACACATTTATAAGCTATTATACGTCATCTAACCCAACTCAAAATCAAGTCCTATACATGATATAATACCTCATATAATCAAGTATACACACTTACTTAAATTACCAAGTTCACATATATGCATATCTTATCAAATATGCTAACTTAATTCAATCATCAATATGCCAATGTAATTTCTATCAATCAACCATTTCAAACACATAACAAACATATCCATTACAAGCCATTCCAATGGCTAGTTACAATTAAAGCATTTATATGCTGATATTGGCTAATTAACCTATACATGCCATTATAACCATAATTGATTTGCCATATATATACCGAAATGGGCTGATGGATAGTGTGAGTGATCTTCGCCAAGCTTCCAATCCAACGAGCCACCGAATTACTATAGAACAGGGGAAAATAAAACAAAGTAAGCATGAAATGCTTAGTAAGTTCGTATAACATGGTAATTAACTTACCATTCATTCATGTTCAAGATAAACATGCAAGACACATTTAACCAATTTGATCACAAGCCCTAGCTTATATCTTCATCATCCTTGTTGGTCATATATTTCATTCAAATATTAAGAAATATGTATAGGCTCAACAATAATCAGATTTCCATATAAATATGCTTTCCATATCATGTATTCATATAACATATACAAATCATATACATGTATTTCAAGTACATTTTCGTAATAATTTGTCTCGAGTTTAGACTATTTCATGTTGGAACTTTGCCCATTAAATCAATCGAAATATCGGTGGTTACACGGGTAGTACGTGTGACAGCCCAAAATTGACCCTAGTCGGGAAGTGGTTTCGGGACCGCTAAACCGAGTCATCGAAATGTTTGAACATAATATTTATTGTCTAGAATATGTAATTATGAATGTGTGAAAATTTCAAGCTTCGATTTAGCCGATAGCATGTGAATTCAGTTAGTAGGACTTGTGTGACACTTTTGAAAAGTGATAGGCTAATCTATAAGGACCTAATAGTGCATGTAGTCAAAGGGGAGGACTTGCATGTCAAATTTCCCCCTAATAGTTAGTGGCCGCCATGACAAGAGATTATGGGTAAAAACATGTCATAAAACATGTTGGGACAATGGTGTATGTAAGAAAAAATAAAATAGTGAGCATGGGAATTTAATAATGAAAGGAACAAAAAAAAAAAAGAGAAAAAATGGTCTCATGCATGCCCATTGCCGTGAGTGTGGAGAAGGAAAGAAGAATTTTGTTCATCATTTTCATTTCCTTTGGGCTGAAAATTCTAAGGAAGAAGGAAGAAATTCTTGTTTCATGTTGGTTTGGAAGAGGTTTAGGAGGAGGTTTGGCCATACTTGTACCTAGATTAAGGTAAGTTTGATGTTTTGCCATGAGATTCATGTATATTTTAGTTGCTAGCTTGATGTTCTTGTTAGCCCATGGTTCAAATCTTTGTTATGTCATGGGAATGAAATTCGCCAAAGTGAATATGGTGTTAATGCCATTGCATGCTAAATATCAAGCTTGATAATGATTCATGTGATGGTGGATTGAGGATTCTTAGATTTTCTTTTAGCATTTTGAATGAGATACTAAGTTCTTTGTTTAACCATGACCAAATTGAAACGGTATGGTGTTGTGGTATTCGCCATGTTATATCCATAAGTATGATTCATGCATGTTGCATGGTAAGTAAGATTTAAGCTTTGGATATGTGTGTATATTTGGATATAAGCCACTTGAGAATTTGGCCATTGCACCTACATGAATATATGTTTGCACATGATGAATTGGTATGACATGTATACTATTTTAAGGTGTCTATTTGCTTGTGATGTTGTTTTGGTTATGAAATAAATGAGAGATGTGTATAGAACTACAATATGTAATCGTTAATTAGGAAAATGTATGCTGTTTTTTTGTGTAGTATTAAGTGTAAAATTGGCCTCCACATAGACATGCATATTCGGCCAAAGGAAGTAGATTGGTGTGCATGTATTCGCTAGAGGCAACCATATTGAAGCCTTATCTTGGCTTAGATTGTTGACCAAATGGGTAATAAGTGAGGATGGTTGCGAATATACAAACATACATATGCATGTGTAATTGAATTATGAATGTTTAGCAAGAGGGTTAAACTAGTTGATTTATTGATTAAGCTCAAGGAGTTAAAGAAGGAGAATCAAGCAAGGGAAAGATGAAGGTCATCGAGTAGCCGACTTGGACTGTTTTACCCAACACAAGGTAAGTCATTAAGCGTATATTTGGTGTTGATTTAAATGATCAATATATATATGCAAATGTGTTTAAATGAGTTGGTGTGTAAATGGAAATGTATGTGTATGGAATGATGCCATTGTTGAATGTATAAAGGCAGCAAAATACATAAGGTATTGGTCTCGGCACTAAGTGTGCGGGTATAAATGGACACGGTGACAAGATTGGCACTAAGTGTGCGGGTTTAAATTGTACAGCACTAAGTGTGCGAGTTTGATTATATAGCACTAAGTGTGCGAGTTGAATACATATAGCACTAAGTGTGCGGATTCACTATATGCTCTTGCATTACAATTGGCACTGAGTGTGCGACATCATCGAGCTAATCCGGACAGCGGATCGGGTAAGTACCTCGAGCTCATGACGAATAGAAAATATGTTCATGCTCGGGGTTGAATTTGGTAAGCCTTAAATCTATGTGATGATTGAAATTGTATGATTGTGGTGGAAATGAGTTAGTGTGTGAAAATGCCTCAAATATCTTGTTGTGTAGAATATGAAATGTGGATGTATGACTTGGTATGAGATTGGACCGAAAGGTCCGAGGAATTATGGTATAGATTCGATATGGATGAGTACCTAGCCTCGTTTATTGTTTCATGTTGTAGTAACTTTATCGTGGATTGATGAATGCTTATGACTTACTGAGTTGTAAACTCACTCGGTGTTTTTCTTGTCACCCATTTTAGGTCTCTCGGACTCGTATTGTTTATGCGTGATCGGGACCGTCGTTGAAGTCATCACACCGCTGAAATCTTGTGGTATTGTTTTTGTTGTTGAAGAACATTTGGCATGTATAGGCTATTATATTTTGTCGAATTGTGGGTTGTAAACTTTAAGCCATGTGAAAATGGCCTATGTGGTCGCCGAGTGGGATGCTAGAACCTATAGCCACGAGTCTTAGAAACTCAAATTTTGATAAGGTGGCCATAATTTGTGTCATGTATGGTGGATGATTAAGGCCAAGGAAAAATTCATGAAATTGGCATAGTCTACTGCAGTAACTGTTGCGGACAGCAGCAGTGAGATGAGATTGAAAAATCACTAAAAATAGTAGAAGTAGAATTAAATAGTGAGTAAATTATGGAACTGAACCTTGATGAATCTATTTTATATGGATGAAACGAAACGACCATACGAGCGGTATACTGAGAAATATTAAGGTTCTCGTGAGACAGGGCCAGAACGGTTTCTGGGTCCCTGTCGCGACTTTGAAAATTTACCATAAATTATCCAGAAAGAATTAGGAGTCATGCCTTATATGTAAAGATTCCATTTTGAGTCTAGTTTCATTAGAAACAAACGGCACCAGTATTAAAGCCCTGTACAGGGAGATATTCAAGTTGTAACGCGTGAAGGTCAGAGCAGTCGGTCCCTGTAACATGGGTGACTTTAACTAATAAACTGTACCAATTGGCCCAACCAAAAATTCTAAAAATAAATCCATGGATGGGTATATGAGTCTAAATTCAGGGAAAATTTACGAAACCAGTTTCCGAGTTTTGAAACTCTAGATATGATTTTTAAGGCGACGGTGACGCAGTTTTCCAGCCTGACTGGTAACGTCAAATTGGTTGGTATCTAGAGAGGGTTTGGCCGTTAACCCCTCGTGTCCGACACCGGCGTCGGTCACGAGTTAGGGGTGTTACAGTACGATCTAGGTGTACAAACATATAATCATAAATGAACATATTCATCAAACAAATTCCATGTTTATATAGCATTATCTCATAGTTCCATATATCATGTATTATCATTTTCATGTACTTCAAGCAGATACTTGTAATAATTCATTTCGTGTTCATATCTTCTCATGTTAGAATTTTGCTCGTTGAATTTTATTTGAAATATCGATGGATACCTAGGTAGTACACTTGAAGTGTACAAATTAGCAATCTGTCAATTCATATTCGGGAGAGCTCATTAAAGCACATAATCGGGAAATCCTCTCTCGAGCCATATAACAGGAAGTTCACAAAGAGCCATTAATCGAAAAGCTCACGAAGATCCTTTCAAGAAGCTTATCCGTCCTATAAAACGGGAAGCTCACAATGAGCCATAATCAGGAAGTTCACATAGAACTTTTAATCAAGAAGCTCACAAAAAGCCTTTAAATGGGAAGCTCACGAAAAGGCATTAATTAGGAACTTTGGATAGCCATATATCGGGAAATTCAAGCGAGCCATATCAGGACACTCACAAAAAGCTGCGTTTGTGTCTGCAATATATGCAGGATCGCAACCGATCATATAATAGGATGCTCACAAAGAGCTGCGGTAGTCTGCAACACATGCAAGATCACTACCGATGTAATATCCCGAATTAGGGCCTAATCAAAATAGTGGTTTCGTGACCACAAATCCGAGATAGAAATAATTATTTTATAATTATTTTGAGATTTATGATATGATTTCATGATTGTGTGAAAATTTCGTGATGAAATTCTATGCCTAAAGTGGTTAAATTGAAAGTAGAGACTAAATCGAATAAGTTGCAAAACTTGCATTCTAGAAGTTTTTAATATGAAATTGTTTGGGAATATTAATGAGGAGGTATTAAATAGCAATTTGACCAATTTTAAGTTCATGGAAAAAATTAGGACATGGAAGGAATTTTTGGAAAGTTTAGTAGTAAGGGTATTTTGGTCATTTAGTTATTAAAATGAATTAAAAACAAAATTAAAAGCCAATTTTTGTCCATCTTCTTCATTAGGCCGAAATTTCAAGGGTTCTCCATAGCTAGGGTTTGTTTCAAGCTTCCAAGCTTCATAGTAAGTGATTCTAAGCCCCGTTTTTAATGATTTTTATGTTTTTGAGATCCCGATAACTCGATTAAGTTTATGTTAGCAATAATTCAACCTAGGGTTTATATTTGGAAAAATACCCATAGGTGAAATTTGTGTATTTTGATGTTTTATGATATAATATGGGGTTTTAAATTATGTTAGACAACTTGTGCTACTCGGTTTTGAGTGAAAACGAGTAAAAGGGCTTAATCGGCAAAAATACCTAATAGTCACAAGTACATGTTAGAGTGAGAATTTGATGTTGCCATAGAAGATAAAAGTGATCAGCATGTTGTAAAACATAAGAATAAGGAATAAAGTTTAATCCCGAGCCTAGGGGCAAAAATGTAAATATGCAAAAGTTTAGGGGTAAAATTGTAATTTTGCCAAAATTTGAGTTAAAAAATTAATTTGATAATGTGAGTATTAAATAAGCTAAATGTGTTATTCTAGATCAAGAAAGACGTGGAATCGACCTCAATCGAGGAAAAGAAAAGATTGTGGACTAAATTGCAAAATCTTTGTATTTTGGTACCAAGGTAAGTTCATTTGTAAATAATGTAGCATAATTTTTATTTTTAAGTTATTGATGTTAATTATATGTTATGCTGAATTTTATTATGAAATGTATGCTTTGTGGTTAATTTCAAATAATATGTAAATTATGTGAGCTACTTGTTAAATATAATTGTTACCGAGTATTGATTTCGGCATTCTACGGAAGACGACAAGGATAAGTGTTCGAGAAAAATCCCGTTTGAACCTTAGGAATAGATTAGGATACAAGTGACATGTCACTAGAATGGTTGAGCATCCGAACTCATTGAGTTGAGTCCGAGTTCACTTATGGATGCGAATGTCCGAACTCGTTGAGTTGAGTCCGAGTTCGTGAGATGTAACTAGGCATCTGAACTCGTTGAGTTGAGTCCGAGTTCATTTATGGATGCGAACGCCCGAGCTCGTTGAGTTGAGTCCGAGTTCGCTTATGGGCGGGTTACATGATTGCTTGATTGAATATGTGGCACTTATGTGCAATTTATCCGTGTATCCGAATTATATTCCGATGTGTTCAACGGGTAAAGTTCTACTAAATGGAGGAATATTCGAGATGTAAAGAGACGTATTGGTAAGTGATGTGAAATGGATATTTTGGACAGGTATGTATTTAACCCTCGGGTTGAGTATTGATACAACCACTATAAGGTAATAAGATGATGAAAAATGATTAGAAATGTGATATGTGTTTTAGTGATGCATGCTAATGTTGATTGGTATGACTGTTTGTTATGTTACTTATTATTTGCATATGAACTTACTAAGCATTTATGCTTACTCCCTCGTTCTTACTCATTGTAGTTTTGGACAAGCTAGCTCAGGAGTCGGGATAGGTCAAGGCTCACCACACTATCCTAAGACTTTTGGTAAATGGCTTGTAAATTTAAGTATGGCATGTATAGCAATATACCTATTTTGTGTAAATGATCTTATGGTATGGTGATGGAATGGTTGAGGAAATGCTTGATAATGATAAATTATGAAAATGGTTAGTTTAGATTATGTTTGATGTTAAGGAAAATTATTAAGATACTTAGTGCATAAAAACTCATAAAAAGGATGAAATTTGCCATAAACAGAATACTGCAGCAACACTGACGCGAGTTTGAAAATTTACTAAAAATCATAGAAATTGAATTTGGTGATGGACTACATATCAAATTGAAGCTTATTATGTCTAGTTTCACATGAAACAAATGAAACAGGTAAAGGAATTATATGTTAGAAGACATTTGAATTTTAGTGAAACAGGGTCATAGTAGTTTCTAAATCCCCTGTTCCAACTTTAGAAATTCACCATAAATTATAAAGATATAATTAGGTGGTGTATTTTATATCCTCAGAATCCTTATTGAGTCTAGTTTTAGTAGAAGCAAATCTCATAGTCATATGAAGTTTTTACAGAGAGAAATGTGGTTCGTAGTAAACAGAGGTCAGACCAGTCAAGTCCTGAAACAGGGGTAACTTTAACTAATAAACTGTGCTAATTGGCCCAACCAAAAATTCTAGAAAAAAATTAGTAAATATATATATGAGTCTAGATTTAGGAAAAATTTACAGATCTTGATTTTGAGTTTTGTAACTCGAGATATGATTTTTCTTGTGACTGTGATGCAAGTAGCTTAAAAGCTGTGAATGTAGAAACAAATAATCCAAAGTTCTAAAAATGTTAAATTAAGCTTAGTAACACCTCATACTCGACTCCGGCGACGGTCTCGGGCGTGGGGGCGTTACAACCGATCAGGATGCTTGCAGGAACGATATAATGGGAAGCTCGAGGGGTCTTATAACGGGATGCTCGTAGGAGTTGTGGTGTGTCCGCAGCACATGTAGGACCACAACCAATTATGAATCCTGTATCCATCGAATTCCATTATTCAAATGAGATTTAATATTTATCGGGCTTTATCGGATATGTAACCAATTTCATATATTTTGCATTTATACAATTCACATACAAAACATTTAATTCAAGCATATCAATATACACAATTTAGTTACACGAACTTACCTCAACAAATGTTCGTGTATGTAAAATTTACTAATCCGGCATTTTCTCTTTTCCTCGTTTTAACTCCAAATTTGGTCTATCCGAATCTATATGAATGAATTTAACATTAATGCATGTTCATTTCAATTATTCACATCTTAAGAAACATTACCATTTTGCCCATAATCTTTTAATTAATGACGATTTCATCCCTAGGCTCGAAAAATGAAATTCATACAATTGAATCCTTATTCCAAGCTTAGCTGATTTTTACATGTAAAATTTACAGCTCATATATTTCATAAAATTTAGAATTTTTCCATGAATTTTACATCATTTCAATTTAGTCCCTAAATCACATTTTCATCAAAATTCACTTTACAAAAGTTGTTTATATATTAACAACCTTTCATTTTCTATCATAAAACTTTATAATTCAACTATGATCATCCATGGAAAAACCCTAGTTCTTTGATAACTTTACAAATTAGTCCCCAAGATAGCTAGATTAAGCTATTACAATCTCGAAAATATAAAAATCATTAAAAACGGAACAAGAAAACATACCTAATTGATCAAAGTAAGCTTGATTGAGCTACTTTCTCTTAGCTAGGGTTTCCATGGAAATATTTTGGGAAAAATGATGAAAAAGATTATATTTGCATTATTTAATTAGTTATCATCTTTTATTTTTTCACTTCCCAATTTAATCCTTTTCTTTATTTTATTTTCCGTGGATGAATCATCATCCTTAACCACTAAGCAGTTTTAATGGTCTATTTTCCATATAAGGACCTCAAATTTTGAATTCCATAGCTATTTAATCCTTTTAGCTATTAGAACTCAACTTTTACACTCTGTGCAGTAACAGCTGATTTTCAGTGTAATCGAAACAGTGGTTTCAAGGCCACAAATCTGATCCCAAAATAGAAATTTATTTTAATATTATTTTATGATTTATTGAATTATAGAAATATTGTTTGAAAATTTTGTTAAGAAATTTTCCCAGTTATATGTCTAATTTGATGAAAGGACCAAATTGCATAAAATGCAAAAGATGAGTTCTAGTAGTTAATATGTATCAAATAACTATGAAATTTAAAATTTGAGGTCCTTATATAGCAAATAAACGGTTAGTAGATAAGGATGATGATTCATCCATGGAAATTTAATTAAAGAAAAGGATGAAATTGGAAAGAAAAAGATGAAAAGATGATAAATAATATAACAAACAAAATATCATCATTTATGTTCATCTTCTCCCCCCCTAAAAAAAAACATGGAAACCCTAGGAAAGAGAAATCAAGTTTTCTTGGCTTAATTGGGTAAGAAATCTTGTTTTGTTTTTAGTAATTTTTATATTTCCAAGATCGAAATAGCTTAATCTATCTATTTTGGAGATTAATTTGTAAAAGTTATTAAAGTACAAAAATTTTTTCATGGATGTAAATGCTGAAAATTTGAAATTTATGGTAGAAAATGAAAGGTTGTTGATAGATAAACAACTTTTACAAAGAGAATTTTGATGAAATTTATGATTTAGAGACTAAATTGAAAAGTTATAAAACCTATGGAAAAAATTTGATTTTTGTGACATACATGGGCTGTTATTATAACATGTAAAAATCGATTAGGCGTGGAATAAGGATTATGTTGCACGAATTTCATTTTTAGAGCTTAGGGACGAAATTATCATTAATTAAAAGTTTAGGGGTAAAATGATAAATTTTCCAAAGATATGAATTGAATTGAAATGAACATGAATTGATGTCAAATTTACTCGTATAGATCTGGATAGACCAAATTCAGAGTTAGAACAAGGAGAAGAGAAAATATCATATTAGTAGATATTATGTACTCGAACATTTGTCGAGGTAAGTTCGTGTAACTTAATTGTGTATATTTATATACTTGAATTGAATATGTTTATGTGAATTGTATAACTGTCATGAATATATGTAATGATCACATATCTGACAACATCCAAAAAATTGTCAAGTCCTGGTTAAATAAATGAAAGTCGATGGATACAGGATTTCCCATATTGGTTGTGGTTTAGCATATGTTGCGAACACACCACAGCTTTAAAGAGCATCCCGTATAAGCCCTCTTGAGCTTCCCATTATATGGTTCTTTCGAGCTTCCTGTTATAGCTCTTCGGAGTGTCCCGATAGGTTGTAATCCTACATGTGTTGTGGACACACCTTAGCTCTTATGAGCATCCCGATTATAGGCTTTTCGTTAGCTTCCCGTTAAAGTGGCTCTTTGTGAGCTTCCCGATTTGGTTCTTTGTGAAATTTCCTATTATGGCTCTTACGAGCTTCTCGTTACATAGCCTGTATAAGCTTCTCGATAGGCTTTTTGTGAGCTTCCCCAAATGGCTTTGTGTGAGCTTCTTGTGATAAGGCTCGAGAGTGTGCTTCCCAATTATGTGCTTTAAAGAGCACTCTTGAATATGAATTGATGAATTTCTAATTTGTACACTTCGAGTGTACTACCTGTGTATCCATCAATATTTTAAATGGTTCAACGGGCAAAATCCTGACATGAAACAAATTATTACAAGCATGTACATGAATTATATGAACATGAATTGCACATGATATTTGAACACATGATGAGGAAAATATATGAATATGGAAATTTGATTAATGTTGAAATCATACATGTTTCTTGATATTCATACAAAAATATATAATTAACCTAAGTTCAAAACAAACTATTACTGGTACAAGCCTGAAGTACATGGAAATGATATCACATGATATATTAAAACATGATGTATTTGATACACGAATGTGGAATATGCTTGATGATTTTTTTCATTCATGATATATTAAAAAATGTGACGAAAGAAATATGTGTATGAATCTTGCTTGATGACTACGTACATTCGTGAATTTAAGCTATTATACGGATTATAGTGACTAACATGGTTGATTAGGATATGTGTTTAGGCACTTGGCCAACACGACTTGGGAAGAAATGTATGTTTACCTTATGTTTATAAAATAGTTGTAAGTTAAATTCCTAGTTATACAAACTTACTAAGCTTAAAAGCTTACACTATTTTTAATTTCTCTATTTTAAAGGAATTCAGAAGCTGGTTAAGTTGGAAGCTTGGAGGAGATATTTCACACTATCCATCGGCCCAGTCGGTACAAATGGTAAAATTAATTCTGGTTATAATGGCATGTATTGGTTCATTTGGCCAATGATGGTATGATAATGCTTTGGTTGTAACTAGTCATTTCAATGACTAGTATTAAGTATATGTTGATGAAAATTGTATAAGGCCTTATTATGTTTGATGTGTATGAAATGGTTGTGTGATGAAAAACATATAAACCTAATTATAAATGGCTTTAAGTAAGCATAAATGAGAAAATATACTTATATGCATATATATGTGTATTTGGTAAGTTTAAACACTTGAACATAGGTAATGATATGCCATACATAAGACTCGATTTTGGCTTGATTTGAACAATTTGTATTGACTTGGGAATGTGTTAAAATGTCAATGTAAGTGGAAGACATATTTGGGTGAGAAATAAGGCTTGAAAAATGGCCTTATTCTATCCACACGGGCAGACGCACGGGAGTGTATTTCAATCATGTGTGACACACGACCATATGCATGGGCGTGTGGTTTGGCCGTGTGTCCCCTGCATCTTAAAATTAGAGAAACAGAATGCTCAGAATTGAGCACACGGGTAGAGACACAGGCGTGTGTCTCAGCCGTGTGTGTCACACGACCCAGTACATGGGCATGTGTCTTGGCTGTGTGACCCCTGCACCAAATTATTAAAAATTAAATTGTCCACACGACTTAACATACGGGCGTGTGGCTGGCCGTGTGACCCAAGTCGGAGAATTACACAGCTATAGACACGGGCTGGGACACGGCCGTGTACCTTACATCGAATGCCCACATGGCTTGGGACATGGGCGTGTTCACATGGCTTGGCCACATGGGCGTGTGTCCCCTAGACCTATGAAAATTTTGTAATTTCGTGAAAAATTCTCTGAGTTTCCAATTTAGTCCCGACTTACTTGTAATGCATATTTGATGCCTCATGACTCTTATAATGGACTTAATGATTGATTTATGATATGAATACTGTATAAATGTGAAATGTTTGTTATCTGATCTGTAATCTCTAGTAATGCTCCAAAATCCTCTTCCGGTGACAGATTTGGGTTAGGGGTGTTACATGTGTAATTTGGTCATTTATCAAATTAAACATGTAATCGGTAAAATATCTTTATGAAATTTTTATACGACATTACTATCATACTATAGACCATAAAATAATATAAAAATAAAATTTCTTCCGAAATCAAATTTGTGGTCCCGAAACCACTGTTCCAATTTTACCGAAAATGGGCTGTTATAGTCATGTGGATTTTTGTTGAGGAGATTTCCTGAAAGTAAGTAGAATTTTCTTAGGATCATATGATAATTAGACCAACACCTGTAGTAGGTATGATCATGCAATACATTAAGAAATTATTTCTTCGAAAGAGGACAACTAGTCAAAGCATGTTACTTGGTGAGATTGTCCAACGATGACTCATATGTGGTGCATGATGCGATAAGTGTTGAGTTGATGGTTATACACTCAAGATCTCTTCTAGTTAAGTAACTCCCCACAAAGCTCTACTTAAGTTAGAATGATGTTCAAACGAAACATGATTATTAGTATATGTGAATGCCTAAAGAAATTAGGTTTATGTACAAATTGGATGGAAATCTATGTTTTTACTAGTTGATCATGATCACCCCACAGTGGCTTGATTCAATGAGTGTGGAAATTATCGTTGGAACAACTTACAATGTTTTCAAGGTTTAATGTAAGATGCATGCATCATCTTAATGCATATCGTAATGTTGCAAAATGTTTTCAGACATTTGCTTAATACAAAGATATTAATATTTGAATGTTTTATTTTCAGTTCAAAAATGACACCAACTCCCTTATTGAACTTACTCACTCAAAACAAACTGAATAGAAATAACTATAATGAATGGAAAAGGAACCTAATAATTGTCTTGAGCTATGAGAAACTTAAAATAGTTTTTAATACTAAGTTCCCTCCGGCTACTCAAGCTGAGGCTAGAAATTGTTGGAAAGAGTTTGATGAGATAGCTCGTTGTTATGTGTTGGCAAGTGTGACTAGTACTCTGTATAAGCAACTGAAGAGCTGTAAGAGTGCCAAAGTGAGTCTAGATAAGCTAGAAGACATGTTCAGAGGCCAAGCTGCCTTTGCTCGATATTATGCCATGACAAGCTTGATGAATGCCCAACAAAAGCGTGACACCCTAGTGAAAGACCATGTGATCACTCTTATGGGATACTTTTCCAAGGCCATGGACAATAAAGCCAATTTAGACTAGAACACTCAAACTGAGATGGTTTTCAAAGGCTTATCCAAGGATTTTGCTAGCTTTTGAGTTGCATATAACTTTGGTAACAAAAAACCTAACGCTTACACAACTTATGAAGGAGTTATAACCCTATGAGTTGATGTTGAACAATGGTCAGCTGATCCAAAAAGTAGAAGTGAATATAGTCATTGGTTCTTTCTCAAAAGGGAAGGGAAAACGCACTAAGAAAGGCAATGATAAGATCTTTGGGCCACAATAAGTGGAAACTAGAAAGCTTAAAGACTTATCTAAGTCTAAATGCTTCTTCTACATCAAGAAAAAACATTTCAAGGTAAACTATAAAGAGTGGAAAGAATACCTAGCTACCGCAGGCAAATGTATGAAACTCTGATGATAGAAGCTTGTTTAGTAGAAGATTCAACAGAGCACTGAGTCATTGATTCAGGAGCCACTAATCATGTTTGTGTTTCTTTACAGGGGTTCGAAGAGACAAAAGATCTTAGAGATGATAGCTTATCGTTTTGGGCTGGGAACAAGATAAGTGTGGTAGTTGAAGTAGTGGGAGATGTACATCTTTATTTTGATAATTTTAGGAAGATTATTTTATGAGACATTTTTGTGTACCAAGTTTCAAAAGAAACTTAATTTTCATTGCAAGATTATATAAAGACGGCTTTACCGTGACTTTTAATAATTGAATTGCAATATTTAGAAATAGAAATCTTACCTGTAATGGATGGATGTCAAATAATCTCTATTTTATCGAACCAAAGATGTACGCACTGCTTGAGAGTGAAATATTGAATAAAAGGCTTAAAACTTCTCACTCAATAAGGCGTACCTTTGGCCTTTGAGACTTGGTCATATAACCGAGAAAGAATCACTAGACTTGTGAAAGATGAAACCTTGAGTTCACTTTAAAAAGTTGATCCTCCATAGTGTGAATATTGCTTGGAAGGTAAGATGACTAAGCAATCTTTTAATGCAAAAGGAACGAGGTTGGAAAACCCATAAAACTTGTGCACACTAACGTATGTGGCCCCATGAGCATTAGTGCAAGAGGTGGTTACGAGTATTATGTAACCTTTATTGATGAATATTCCAGATATGGGTATGTATACCTGATACACCATAAGAATGAAACATTTGATAAATTCAAAGAGTTTCATGCAGAAGTGGAGAAATAACTAGGTTTACCCATAAAGAAGCTTCAGTCTGGTAAAGGTAGGGTATATTTATCTGACGAGTTCTTAGGGTACCTCATAGAGAATGAGATTCTATCCAAGTTAATCGCGTCAGACACTCCACAATAGAATGGCATGGCAGAGAGAAGAAATCAAACATTGTTAGATATAGTACATTTGATGTTAAGTTATTCAAAGCTGGCAATCTCTTTTTGAGGATATGTGGTACAAACGACATGCTATATTTTGAATAATGTGCCAACTAAGGCAGGATAGAAAATTCCATACGAATTATGGCATGATAGGAAGACAAGTCTAAAATATTTAAGGATTTGGGGATGCCCAACCCATGTATTGGATAAAGATACAAGGAAGTTGGACTCATAGACAAAATTGTGCATGTTTGTAGGATATCCAAAGTGATAAAAAGGGTGGTTTATTTTGTAACTAGAAAGAGAAATCTATTATAGTGTCCACTCATGCTACTTTCTTTGAAGAAAGTTACATGAATGACTTCAAACCTTAGAGTAAAGAGGTACTCGAGGAGCTTTCGGTAAATATACAAAACCCTATCCAAATGGTTTTAAAACCAACTCCTAATAGTAGACTAGCAAATGATCAACAACATAAGGAGCTTCGTTACGGTGGGAAGTGATAGCTCTTGAAAGAGTTAAATTCATGCCTTTAGACTGGGTTAATTGTTTGTACTTAAGTGACCTAGTTGTATTTTAGGATATTATTTTAGAATTTTTAGAACATTGCATAAGAAGCTTGGATACCTTAATTATTATTATTTATTACTTTTAGTTGATTGTGGAAGGGTTGTGTTTGGTGGTTTGGCAGGAGTAGGATATGGAGAAAGAAATAAAGGAGTGGAGGTTTTTTGGGGTAGAAGGTTAGGAATTTTTCCCACTTGTATGCCATGGCAATTCTAGGAAGATGACCAAGTCAAAATTCATCGCTACCAAGTCTAACCCTAAATCTACTTATACCAGAAAAATTTGTAACATCCTGAAATAGGGCCTAGTCAGAACAGTGGTTTCGAGACCACAAATCTAAATTTGAAATGTTTATTTCATGATTATTATGAGGTCTAGAATATGAGAGTATGCATGTGTTAAAGTTTCATGAAGAAATTTTATGAGTAAGGTGTCCAATTGGAAAATAAAGACCAAATCGAATAAACTGTAAAACTTGGATTCTAGAAGAAATTTGTATACCGGCCTGCTGCTTGAAGGGATTAAAGGCCCATTGCTTTAGATTACTAATTATAAGGTTTTAAAAAGCAATTTTCCCAATTTCTAAGTTTTTGGACAAAAATGGGCATGTATGGATGAAATTTTAAATAAATGGCTTCAAGGCATTTTGGTTATTTAGCTAATTAATGAAATAAAATTAGAAAATAAAGGAAAAAATCCACCATTCTTCTCCCTCATCCAACCAAAATTTTCAATCCCTCCATATATAGGGTTTTCAACAATTTCAAGCTCAAAAGTAAGTGCTCTCAAGCCTCGTTTTTAATGTTCTTTGTATTTTTGAAATCCTGGTAGCTTACTCTCTCCATTTCTACCTATATTTTAAGTTAGGGTTCATGTTTGCATAGTGACCCATATGTATGTTTATTCTTTGATGTTTTATGGAGGAATTGAAAGTTGAATGTGTGTTAAACATCTGCTCGTAGGTGATTTTCATGAAAAACCCCTAAAAGGACCTTTTTGCAAAAGGTGTAAAATATGTGGTAGAAATGTGAAATAATGGAAAAATGTGGGCTGTCATAAGAGGGAAAAATATTCGGCTAGGCTTGGGTAAGGTAGAAATTGCATGCATTTTATTATACGAGCTTAAGGAGTAACTTGTAAAAATGTGAAAGGCTGGGGCAAAATGGTCATTTTGTTCAGGGGTGAGATTTAGACTCGAAAGGATTAATGATTCATTTTTATTGTTATAGACCCCGAGGAACAAATTCTAGAGGTCGATCGAGGAAAATAAAAGGTTTCGGAATAACAGAAACGCGAAATTGAGACAAATACCAGGTAAGTTCGAATAACATAAAGTAAACTCGTAATATACCAAATTGCATGTTTTATGAATGTATGAATATTGTATTTGATGATGGCATGAAAATCAATGAAATGTGTTATTAATAATGACTTTATGATAAATGTCCCGGTTAAGGTTAAAAAGGAAGTCCGATGGGTAAACCATGATTTACATGTGACTTGAGATCCTGCATGTGTTACAGAAAGGATTTAGCTCGGATGGGTAATCCGTTGATCTTGAATATAGAAAGGATCTAGCCCAGACGAGTGTTCCTTGAGTGATTGAGCCTCCTGAAGAATATGTGTGCATTGTGGATTTAGCCCGGACGGGTAATTTGATTAGGGTCTGAATTTAGCCTAGACTGGTAATTCAGATTTGAGCTCATTAAGGGTGTTTGTCGCTATAAGGGATTTAGCCTGGACTGGTAATCCAAAAATACCTTATGAGTTGATATTACGGGGGATTTAACCTTGATTGGTAATCCCGCCGTAAGATGCGAGGTTCGAGGTAGTTTGTACATGAGATGATCACTCGTATGACTTGACGGTAAATAGGTAATCTATCGAGATTTCCAGGAAACTCAACGAGATTAACATGAGATATAAAAATGAAAACGTTTAATGATGAGGTCATCTTAGACAAGTTACATGGTGCATTGTTATGTGACTATCTTGTGATTGAGTGCATGTGATAGGGAAACCATTCCGTGCTTGTTGGTTTTATTGCCTAATATGGTTGCATGCTAATTAATTGGTAAGTTTACTTTCCAATTATTCGAGCTTACTAAGCATGTAAATGCTTACCCTTCTCTTTTCCCTGTCTTACAGAGCTCGAGGGCTCGTAAAGATTGGAAAACAGTCGGAGGTTCAACACATTATCATCTTGTCCAGCTTTGGTATATAGATAGTTTTATTTTGATCAATGGCATGTATAGGGCTTTTGTTTATTTTGTTATATGTGTCATTTGATTTGCCAATATGAAGGCTTGTAAAGGTATACATGTTCACTCGTATATGGCCATGGGAATCGGCTCATTTTGATGTAGCTTATGACCTAAAAATTTGTGCATGTTTATGTTCAATTGTGCTAGTGAGGATGAAATATGGCCTACCACATTTCCACACATGTAATGTGACCAAATGACATAGGATAACTAGGTCATAATTGGCAATGAGTAATAATAATATTTATTGGCATCAGAGCTACGATTTAATCTGTTTTAGGACTACAGTAGGGAGTATTGAGTTTCGCTATACATGCCATTATATGAACGTTGATAGTGTGACATCTCTTAACTGTTTAGTTATCTTTGAATATAGTAAATGTCTTCCAATCAAGCACAAGATGAGTCCGAAGGAGCCAGGAGCCATGCTCCAGCTTCTGTACAACAAGTCGTTTCTAGTAGTAGTAGAAGGCCTATGTCTGAAGGCCGGAAAGAGGCCTGAGCCGCCTTCTTTGACATGATGGATGGGTGGTTTGGGGATTATTTTAGAAATTTTCCCAACATACCACGACCTCACCCACCCCCTAACCAACCTGATGAGGAATTGCCACGAGGTATGACACCTATAAGAATTGGTAAAGCCCTTGTAGACAAGCTTAGAAAGTATGGGGCTGAAGAATTTAGAGCTAAGATTGATGATGATGCTGAACGAGCCGAGTTCTGGCTCGAGAATACTGCACGAGTATTGGACAAATTATCGTGCACACCTGAGGAGTGTTTAAAGGATACTGCATACCACTGTTGGAAGGCTGTATCTTCAGTGGTACCAAAGGAAAACCTCACTTGGGAATTTTTCCAGGAAGAGTTTAAGAAGAAATACATCAGTCAAAGGTTCTTGGATTCGAAGTGGAAGGTGTTCCTGGAACTAAAATAAGGAAATAAGACAGTATCAGAATACGAAAGGGAATTCGTGAGACTAAGTCAGTATGCAACTTAATGGGTCCAAATAGAGTCAGAAATGTGTAAACGCTTTGAGGAAGGTCTGAATGAGGAAATCAAGTTATTGATTGGGATCCTTAAGATACAAGAGTTTACTGCATTAGCTGATCGGGCTTAGTAGGCTGAGGAGCTCAATAATGAAAGGAAAAAAGCAAAGAGAGAAGGTTGAGTTTCGAGCAAGAGATCTAACGGTAAGACGCTCTCATTTTACACAAAGAAATCAAGGAGTCAACATGAAGACTCCACTTCCTCGGTAGGATAATCAAGTAGAGCGAAAAGATCTAAACGATGTAACCAGAAGTCTTCCTCCCCTATAACGCCCCAAAAATCTTGAACTTCTTTTTTTTTTTTGGTTTTGATAAAAGGTGTGCTTAATATTCCTAGTCAAGTGTTATTTATATGATAATAGGCCTTGGTTAAGTTTTGAGTTCGAACTTTGGGGTGAAAGAAATTATAGTTTAATAATTAAAAGAACCTTGATGGACAGTAGTTTGGGTTTTAAATAAATGAAGGAGGAATTGGACACAAGGAGCATTGTGTTGGAGTGGCAAGTAGCAAAACATGCATGGCAAGGAGGTTTGGGGTTTAAATCCCTCCTTGCTCAAAAGAAGGATTTATTTTTGCTCAATAAATGGCTAGTAGTGGCATTGGATGTGAACTATGAAGGGAGTGATTAGAGGAGAAATTTAAGGAATGGATTAAGGAGTTATCAGTGAGAAAAGTTAGGAGATGAAGGGGGTAGAGAAGTGGAGCTGAATTGGGAATTTCGGGATAGGTAAATTTGGCTATAGTATATATAGGTGCCGATTTTGAGAATTCAAGGCTAATGCCGAATTCTTCTTTTCTTTTTACCGAAAACACTTTTCTCTTCAAATATCTAAAAGCTAAAATCCCTTATTCTTTCTCTTTTAGTTTTTGCCGATTTCTTCCCTTCTTTTTTCATCAAACTCTTTTCTTTCTCGCTCCTAGTTACTTTCTCTAAAGCCGAATATCTTTTGGCCAAAATCC
The DNA here is from genome assembly GCF_025698485.1 of Gossypium arboreum. Taxonomy (NCBI): domain Eukaryota; kingdom Viridiplantae; phylum Streptophyta; class Magnoliopsida; order Malvales; family Malvaceae; genus Gossypium; species Gossypium arboreum. Next base: position 89,972,881 of record NC_069080.1, on the reverse strand, counting down.
TGTTGTGCCACCACTTTTTCTTCAATGTTGACCGATCGATTCTTGTGTAAGTGCTTTACTTTCTTTTAATTGGTCTTCCTAGTACCGATTTCTTCTCTCCCTCACTCTTTCTAAATTGGTTTGGTAGGGGATTAGTATCAAATCTCGAATTTCAGATCTCTGTCGAATTGCTCCTTAGGCATTTTGGGGTTTTAGGTAAGTATTCCTCTTTTATTGGTTAAGGTTGGCCAAGTGGTCATGGATGATTTAAGAGTGACTTAAGATGATTGCGAGTCACTTGTTGTTTTGTTCTTAGTGATTAAGATTGATGCAGATTTAAGAAATACTCGTGATTAGTGATCAAGGAAGGGTTGTTAAGGCTTGTCATTCAAGGTAAAGAAAATGTGAGATTTTTGGTTTTTGGTGATCATATTTGATAACTGTGTGATTAATCATTGAGTGACATCGTTTGTAGGTTCGTGGCTAAGGAGATCGCAACATGTTTAGTACCAGGTGTGTACATACACTTCACACACATAGTGGATCGGTAAATCTTGAAATGCCGAAAACCCAGAAGTTTGGCTAAAATAGTCTTGCGAGTGCGCGAACACTCATAAGGGGGAAACCGATAGGTTATCAGATGCCCCACGGGCGATTCCATCGATTTGGGCCATGTATTGGCCAACGGGGCTAGAATGGGCTAAATGGGCCCGATGGGTCGTAGGGTACATAATAGGCAAAACTGGCAATTTGATATTAAGTGATGAAAAGTCATACGATTGCATGACTATGAATGTGATTTGGGCCTAACGGGCCATATGAATGTGATTTGGGCCTAATGGGCCATATGAATGAGATTGGGCCTAGTGGGCCATATGCATGTATGTAGACTTGTTTGGGCTTTGTAAAGGGTTTTTGGGCCTAGTATCTGATAACTGTTTAAACAAACATAAAACTTAATTAATTAATTAATTGCGACCGTGGACGAGTAATAAGGTTAAGGTGTGGCAATGGGTATATGCATGTTTAAGATTGGATCTAGGGAGAGCTTGGTACTTAAGCAGTCATAATGACTCACCTCCTCTTCTCTGGAATCCTACCTGGTGCATAGTATCTATTCACTTTAGCCAACGAGGTCTTGTTAACGGGCCAAGGCAAATAATAAACCCATAATAAAGAAAAATTACCGAAATGCCCCTAAGGGCGAGAATGACTAAAATACCCCTATATGTTGAATGTAAGATTTATGGATGTTGCATGTGTACCTGTTGCATTCATATGATATTCTGTTTAGGTTGCATATGGGTTGGGAATTATGGAACGGAGGAAGTATATGAGGAATGCATGGTTGCTTGATGACAGTGGATCCACCGATGGCTTTTTAAGCCCAATATATGATTAGCAGCTTTGCTGCAATGTTAGGTAGTACTGGAACCGGGCTACCATTGGAGTGTATCGAATGGGTGGGTCGATATTTATATCCCCACATGGAGTGTATCGGGGGATGGAGATGGTGTGTAGCGGTTGGATGGGTGGGATCCGAGCATATTTGATTGCTTTACTTCTATTTTGATATTGAATTGGGCTTAGGCCCAAAAAGACTTGCTATTGCATGCTTTCCTATTTGCCAAGGGTTGTACACACTGAGTTTTTGAAAACTCACCCTTTTTTTTATTTTTCTCAGGTGATCCTCAGTAGGTGGTTCGACGGTAGGAGGGACTCCAAGGTGGCCAGCTAGCAAGATGACTTGGAATTCTTTTCTTAAGTCTATAATTTCTAGTATTAAAAGTTATTTCAGTCCGGAATGTAATAAGGCCTTTCCTTTGGTTATTATTCAAATTAGGATTATATTTATTATTATTATGCTCTATATTTGCTAGAAGTAAAACATGGTTTTCTTAAAACCATAACTGTTTTTGAATACTACATTTCCGCAACTCAATTTTTAAATGACAAATTTTCATAGATCATCTATTTTAAATAAAGCTTCTGCAACTAAAAAGAGATTTTACAAAGTAATTATTATTATACAAGAAGGAATAGTTTTTTTAAAATACACGTCGCTTTGAAAGCAACAAATACAAGCTGGATTTTACTCCAGGTTTTTATTCTAAAGAAGGGTTTTCAATGAAAACAAGGTTTTCGACAAAACACTTCAATGTGACACACTGGATTCGGCCATAATGTGCGGGCCGGGTTTGGGGTGTTACATCCTCGATGGTGCTAGTTTGGGAGTGTAGATGATCAAAAGCTGAAGTGCAAAAGCTGCAACAAATTTCACTTCAGAGAGTGCCGAATGAAGAGTGGTGCATGCTACAGATGTGGTTCTCTTGAACACTTCCTCAGAGATTGTCCTGAGCGAACCGATAAAGAGGTGGAAGTAGCTCAAAAGTCTAGTGATCCTATTCCACGAGGTATGTAACACCCCAAACCCGGCCTGGATGTTATGACCGGATCTGATGCGCCACATTGGTGCGTTCAAAACACTTAGTTTGGAAAAGCTGAGTTGGTGTTGTAAAAGATACTTTTAAAAGAAGGTTAAAGTGAATGGAAGCTGTGCACCAGGTAGGAAACCAGGAAAAAGAGGAGGTGAGTCCGTCGGACTGCTTAAGTACCAAGCTCTCTTCGGATCCAATCTTAGACATGCACACCGCCATTGCCACACTCTAACATCTTGTATAATTTTGAGAAAACCGTTTGATTATGACCATCTTAAGAAAATGATTAAGGTTGCAAAACATTTGCTTAAATTATTTATTTTCTTGGGAAAACATTTACTTTATGGAAACTTTGCGTCATCGTGATCTTTTAAAAGCAAGTAGATTTTATAAAACGAACCCTAGTGCTAACCAGGTTTAATAATCCCCAAATAAAAACAATTAAAAAGAGCGGCCTTATTACAACTTTTAGCATAATAAAATAAAATAATCCAAATTAAAAGCTAAACTTATTTAAAATCGGCAATCAATCTTCATGGCCACTCTGAATCCCTTGACTCCAAGTCCACCAATTCTAGGGCTCACCGCAAGGATGGAAGAGGAAGGGGGTGAGTTTGGGAAAACTCGGTATACAGAAACCCATCCAAAGCTCAATTCAGCTCGAGCCCATTAGGCCTAAGCCCTATTCAGATAACGATTACGAAGAGGTCAAGCCCTTTTCGAATCTGATAGCAAGGCCTTAGCCCTTTTACATAACAAAGTGTGGCCTATAGGCCCAGTTCGAAGAACATGAGTAACAACAGTAATAATGAATGCAAGCCCATCCTGGGAGACTACTCAACCCACCAACCGCTACACCGCCTGCATCAGCCCTACACACCTTGTGGGGAATATCTCAACCCACCCAAATTTCTACACACCACAGTTTAAAGAACGGCACTCAAATTCGGTCGATTGAGGCAAAGCCTCCAAGACGTGGATGAACCACTTTCGATACTTCCTCCATTAATACCCCAATCCCATGCAGCAGATATTAATAAATGCATATCATGCAAAATACAAGAGTAATCAATCAAGCAGTTCACCAATTTAAAACCCTAGGGGTATATCGGTAATTTTGCTCTTTAGGGGTAATTACGTGATCTATGCTACTACACAAGCTAATTCATAATTTTTATCGGTTTTATGCAATTTGACTCCACCATCTACCTAACGAGCTAATTTGCCCATCTCTTACCCATGTTGGTCCGTAAGCCCATTGGGCCTAGTTTTGGCCCATCGAGCCCTTTTTCCGAAATACGCTAAAACGTCACATGAACGTGCTTACCACCTTGCGGTGCAGATCTAACAATTACTCTATGACTTGAGAGCATTCACATACTTACATGACCATGAAATGCCGGATTTGGCATTTCGACTTTTGCCGAATTGAACTAAGAAAGGGTGTTCAGACACACTGCTTTCGCATGACGATCGCTCATGAGATCCCTTACGATGTCCTACAATTATTCATCACCATTTTAGCATACAAGTTATGCTTAACAAACTCAAAATCCACCCTACCTTATTCTACCAAAGAACCCTTATTGACCATAAGTTGCTTACCTTCACAGGGTCCAATAATACGATTCAAGCTTATCCAAGTCGATACTCCAAGCCTCGCTGCTCCTCCAAAGTTGTCTATATCACACAGTCCAAGTCAGTCACTTGCCCACAAGGGCAAAATAGTCATTTAACACCCTAGGGGCAAAATGGTAATTTTACCCCACAAGGGTATTTCAGTAATTTTACCCTACAGGGGTATTTTAGTAATTTTTCAAACCATGGGTATTTTGGTAATTTTATAAACAAAGGGTATTTTAGTAATTTTACAAACCAGGGGTATTTTGGTGATTTTATAAACCAAGGGTATTTTGGTAATTCTGTAAATTGAGGGTAAAACGATAATTATGTAAATCAGGGGTAAAACGATAATTATGTAAATTAGGGGTAAAACAATAATTCTGTAAATCGGGGGTACTTTGGTAATTTTACAAGTCGAAGGTATTTCGGTAAATTTACAAATCGAGGGTATTTCAGTAATTGGTAAACTAAAGTATTCTAAACATGGATAACAATACAAATGGGCCTAAAGCCTATTCTCGGCCCAAATGGGCCCACACGCTCGTGTGGCCCTTTTAGCCCAAACCTAGCCACAGATATTCGATTCACCTAGCCTAGTCCAATATTTACTACACAATCAAACAACTTATCCAATTGGGCCCGTAGGCCCATTGGGCCCACATGGCTCCTTTCGGCCCATCGCGGCCCGAAGTAGCCATCCTACAGCTAGAGTAGTAAGAAATACACACCTGATAGGAGACTAGAGTTAATCCGCGCTCCAAGCACTTCTAGCCGATGCCCAACCCAAACGAGCTTGCCATAACGCGAAAGGGATCAGCCAAGAAAGGTACCTTTGCTCTCCTCATAGTTCTCTCTATTTAAAGCCGACCAGATCCACTCCTATGTTAGCTTACCGATGTGGGATCCTCCATCATCGAGTTTAATTTCAACACCAACTCTTGCCATCCCAACATAGCAAAATAATCAACCTTTGCATGCCAAGGATTCAACCAAAGTCCTCCTATATGCCAACTCACGCCATCACCACTAGGCCACCAACTCATTTGTGTCATAAATCCAACACATTAAACTTTAAAGCGCACCTACTTACTTCTAGATTTATTGAAAAGAAAAACAAAATATATTGCAAGAGCCAAGACTTGAACCTTGGACCCTTGCTTCCTCTATGGCGTCACTTCCTTGTCCCTAAGTGGCGCCACCTTGCCACTACACCACACTCCTTTTTGTGTCACAATTTCTCCAACAATATTCTTAAGGCCTACCTACTACACCTGTGGTTTGATCTACCTTAAATTTTTACTAGAGTCCGTGTTTGAACCCAAGACTTCTCCAACACTTCTCAAGACACTTAACCACTAAAATAAGCCTTCATTAACAAAATTTACATGCACAACAAAATATTAAAAGCTGCCTTCAACCGCTCCCATGCTCAAGGCCCAAAACTTCTAGGCCCAAATTCAGGGTGTTACAAGGTAGACCTCCGAGGTATCCTGGAAGTGCTAGTGGCAGTCAAGTTGCGGCCAAAGACACTGCAAAATCAGAGGCTCAAGCCCCGACAAGAACGTGTGCAATAGAGCTTGAGAGAAAGCTTCTGCTCCTGACGTCATCACAGGTACTTTTGCTCTTTTTAATACTTGTTTTGTTGCCTTAATTGATCTTGGGTCGACGCTATCATACATTTGCATGAGATTGGTGTCTAGTATGAATATATCCATTGAACCTACGGAATTTAGTGTCGAACTTATTAGGCAAGTCAGCTCTAGTCAATAAAGTCTATGAGAATTGTCCTTTGACAAATCAGGGTCATTACTTTCCGGCTAACCTTATGTTTTTGCCATTTGATGAGTTTGATGTAATACTTGGTATGGATTGGTTAGCCCTGCATGATGTAATTGTAAACTGTGGTAGCAAGTATATTGTATTGAAGTGCCTAAATGGTGAGATTCTACGGGTTGATTCAAGAGAATTGGGTACACTGTCGGTTGTAATTACCTCAATGATGGCTCGAAGATATATGAGAAAAGGGTACGAAGCCTACCTTGCTTTTGTTTTGAACACTAAGGAAACTGAGTTGAAGATTGAGTTCATGCCAATAGTATGTGAATATCCAGATGTGTTCTTGGAGGAATTACCCGGATTGCCTCCTAAAAGAAAGATAGAGTTTGGTATTGAACTAGTGCCAGGAACAGCTCCTATTATAGGATGGCACCAACCGAGCTGAAAGAGTTAAAAGCACAGTTGCAAGAGCTGACGAATAAAGGTTTTGCAAGGCTGAGTTTTTTACCTTGGGATGCTCCCGTATTATTTGTAAAGAAGAAAGATGGTTCAATGAGGCTATGTATAGACTACCGGCAACTGAATAAGGCAACTATTAAGAATAAGTATCCTTTTCCAAGGATCGATGATTTGTTCGACCAGTTGAGGGGAGCCACTGTATTCTCTAAGATAGACCTAAGATCTAGCTACTATCAGTTGCGAGTCAAGGAATTGGACGTACCTAAGACAACTTTCAGAACGAGGTATGGCCACTATGAATTTCTTGTCATGCCGTTTGGGTTAACGAATACACCAGCCGTATTCATGGACCTAATGAATAGGATATTTTAGCCATACTTGGACAAGTTCATCGTTGTGTTCATTGACGAGATTTTGATTTATTCCAAGGATGAGACAGAGCATGCGAAGCATTTGAGATCTGTGTTGCAGACCTTATGGGAAAAGCAATTGTATGCTAAGCTTAGCAAGAGTGAGTTTTGGCTCCAAGAGGTAGGGTTTTTGGGTCATATTGTTTCGGGTGAAGGCATCCAAGTTGATCCAAGTAAGATCTCTACCATCGTTGAATGGAAACCTTCTAAAAATGTAACCGAGGTTAGAAGCTTTTTGTACTTAGCCGATTACTACCAGATATTTGTGAAAGGATTCTCCATGATAGCGACTCCAATGACGAGGTTGCTACAGAAAGACGTTAAGTTTGAATAGACAGAAAAGTGTCAGCAAAGTTTCGAGAAGTTGAAGACATTACTGAATGAAGCCCCTGTTCTAGTATTGGCCGAGTTGGGAAAAGAATTGTGGTCTACAGTGATGCATCCTTAAATGGACTGGGTTGTGTACTTATGCAAGATGGCAGGGTGATAGCCTATGCTTTACGGCAGTTGAAGCCAAACGAGAAGAATTATTCGACGCATGACTTAGAGCTTACCGCCATTGTTTTTGCCTTGAAAATCTGGAGGCATTACTTATATGGTGAGACTTGTCGTATATTCACAGACCACAAGAGTTTGAAGTATTTAATGACTCAAAAAGAATTGAATCTGAGATAGCGAAGATGGTTAGAATTAATTAAAGACTATGAGCTGATCATCGATTACCACCCTAGAAAGGCGAATGTGGTCGCCAACGCGTTAAGTAGAAAACCCTTATTTGCACTGATAGCCATGGGCACTCGATTGGCATTGATTAATGACGGTTCAGTCTTGGTAGAGCTAAGGGCTAGGCCGACATTTCTTCAGGAAATTTATGATGCTCAGACTAATGATAATGACCTGCAAGCTAAACGAACTCAATATGAGTCGTGCATTGAATCAAACTTTCAGATTGGTCCTGATGGATGTTTAATGTTCAGAGATAGAGTTTGTATACCGAGGAACGATGAAATTATTCAGAGAATTTTGCAAGAAGCACATGATAGCCGTTTATCTATTCATTTGGGAAGTACCAAGATATACAATGATTTGAAGAAAATGTACCGGTGGGCTGGCGTGAAGAGAGATATCTTCGAATTTGTATCGAAATGCTTAATATGTCAGCAAATCAAAGCTGAACATCAAGTACCTTTAGGTTTGTTACAACCTATAATGGTCCCCGAATGGAAGTGGGACAGAGTTACTATGGACTTTGTGATACGATTACCATTGAACCCGAAAAAGAAAGATGCTATATGGGTTGTGGTGGATAAGTTGACAAAGTCAGCTTATTTTATTCCGGTAAGGACAGATTATTCACTTGATAAGTTGGCCTACTTGTATATATCTAAGATTGTGAGATTACATGGGGTACTATTATCGATTATTTCAGACAGAGACCCGAGATTCACTTCGAGATTCTGGAAAAAAGTTACATGAAGCCTTGGGTACAAAGTTAAGCTTTAGTACTGCTTTTCACCCGCAGACCAATGACCAGTCTGAGCGGATGATTCAGATTCTTGAGGATATGTTGTGATGTTGCATCCTCAAATTTTAGGATAGCTGGGAAAAATACCTGCCATTGGTAGAATTCGCCTACAACAACAGTTTTCAGATGAGTTTGAAGATGGCGCCTTATGAGGCCTTGTATGGAAGGAAGTGTCAAACTCCATTGTACTGGACAGAACTCAAGGAGAGTTAGATTCACGAGTTGATCTAATTAGTTAGATTCACGAGTTGATCTAATTAAGGAAACTGAAGAAAAAGGTTAAAGTGATACGTGACTATTTAAAAGCGACATCGGATAGGCAAAAGTCATATGCTGATCTGAAAAAAAAAGAGATTGAGTTCCAAGTTGGAGATAGAGTATTCTTGAAAGTATCTCCAAGGAAAAAGGTGTTGAGATTTGGCCGGAAGGGTAAACTAAGTCCGCGATTTATCAGACCATATGACATCATTGAAAGAGTTGGACCATTAACCTATCGTTTGGCATTGCCACCTGAACTGGAAAAGATTCACGACATGTTTCATGTATTTATGTTAAGACGATATCAATCAGACCCCTATCATGTGATTTCACCTACAGAGATTGAAATTAGACCGGACATGACTTATGGTGAAAAACCGGTCAAGATTTTGGCTTGTGAGGTTAAACAGCCGAGAAATAAAGATATGGCTTTGGTAAAAGTCTTATGGCATCGATATGGTGTGGAAGAGGCTGCATGCGAGCTGGAAGAAACCATGAGAAACCAATATTCGAGCCTGTTTACTGGTAAGACTTTCGAGGACGAAAGTCCCTAATGGGGGAGAAATGTAACATCCTAAAATAGGGCCTAGTTGGAACAGTGGTTTTGGGACCACAAATCCAACGTTGAAATATTTATTTTATGATTATTATGAGTCTAGAATATGAGAATATACATGTGTTAAAGTTTCATGAACAAATTTTATGAGCAAGGTGTCCAATTGGAAAATAAGGACCAAATCAAATAAATTGTAAAACTTGGATTCTAGAAAAAAAATTGCATGAAATTGCTTTAGATTATTAATTAGAAGGTCTTGCTCAATTTCTAATTTTTTGGAAAAAAATGGGCATGTATAGATGAAATTTTAAAGAAAGGGCTTAAGGGCATTTTGGTCATTTGGCTAATTAATGAAATAAAATGGGAAAATGAAGGCAAAAATCAGCCATTCTTCTCCCTCATCCAGCCAAAATTCTCAAGCCCTCCATAGCTAGGGTTTTCAACATTTTCAAGCTCAAAAGTAAGTGCTCCCAAGCCCTGTTTTTAATGTTTTTTGTATTTTTTAAATCCCAGTAGCTTACTCTCTCCATTTCTACCCATATTTTAAGTTAGGGTTCATGTTTTCATAGTGACCCATGTGTGACATGTTTATTCTTTGATGTTTTATGGAGGAATATGGAAGTTGAATGTGTGCTAAATATCTTTTCCTAGGTGATTTTCATGAAAAACCCCTAAAAGGACCTTTTTGCAAAATGTGTAAAATATGTGGTAGAAATGTGAAATAATGGAAAAATGTGGGCTTCCATAAGAGGGAAAAACATTCGGCTAGGCTTGGGTAAGGTAGAAATTGCATGCATTTCATTATACGAGCCTAGGGACTAAATCGTAAATATATGAAAGGCTAGAGGCAAAACGGTCATTTTGTCCGGGGTGAAATTTAGACTTGAAAGGAATAATGTGAGATATTAATGATTCATTTTTATTGTTATAGACCCTGAGAAACAAATTTCGAAGGTCGATTGAGGAAAACGAAAGGTTCCAAAATAATCGAAACGCCAAACCGAGACGAATACCAGGTAAGTTCGAATAACTTAAAGTAAACTCATAATTTACCAAATTTCATGTTTTATGAATGTGTGAATATTGTGTTTGATGATGGCATGAAAATCAATGAAATTTGTTATTAATAATGACCTTATGATAAATGTCCTAGTTGAGGTTAAAAAGGAAGTCTGATGGGTAAACCATGATTTACATGTGACTTGAAATCCTGCATGTGTTGCAGAAAGGATTTAGCCTAGACGGGTAATCCATTGATCTCAAATATAGAAAGGATCTAGCCCAGACATTTGTTCCTTGAGTGATCGAGCCTCCCGAAGAATATGTGTGCATTGTGGATTTAGCCCAGACGGGTAATCCGATTAGGATCTGAATTTAGCCTAGACTGGTAATTCAGACTCTGAGCTCATTAAGGATGTTTGTCACTGTAAGGGATTTAGCCTGGACTGGTAATCCTGACATCACCTTATGAGTTGATATTATAAGGGATTTAGCCTGGACTAGTAATCCCACTGTAAGATGCGAGGTTCGCCGGAGTGGGTACATGAGATGATCACTCTTATGACTTGACGGTAAATGGGTAATCCATCGAGATTTCCAGGAAACTCAATGAGATTAACATGAGATATAAAAATGAATACGTTGAATGATGAGCTCATCTTAGACAAGTTACATGGTGCATTTCTCTGTGACTATCTTGTTGATTGAATGCATGTGATAGGGAAACCATTCCGTGCTTGTTGGTCTTATTGGCTTATATGGTTGCATGTTAATTAATCGATAAGTTTACTTTCTAGTTATTCAGGCTTACTAAGCATATAAATGCTTACCCCCCTCTTTTTCCTGTCTTACAGAGCTCGAGGACTCGTAAAGATTGGAAAACGGTTGGAGATTCAACACACTATCATCTTGTCCAGCTTTGGTATATAGATACTTTTATTTTGATCAATGGCATGTATAAGGCTTTTTTATTTTGTTATATGTGTCATTTGATTTGCCAATATGAAGACTTGTAAAGGTATACATGTTCACTCATATATGGCCATGAGAATCGGCTCATTTTGATGTAGGTTTTGACCTACAAATTTGTGCATGTTTATGTTCAATTGTGCTAGTGAGGATGAAATATGGCCTACCACATTTCCATACATGTAATGTGAGAAAATCACATAGGATGACTAGGTTATAATTGGCAATGAGTAATAATAATGAGCCAATCTTAAAAGTATTTTAAGGCACAGGAATCCTTAATACAAAGGGAATAACCTAGCATGTGTAAAACTGATGAGATGAGGTTTACATGTAATGAGGTTTATCAAGGTCATTCAAGATGTATAATTAGGCCTTGTTATGTATTATGGGAACCTATAAGAGTATGAGGTTGATAGAGGGTGACCAAAAGCTTGGAAAATAGCCTAACAAGGTCCACAATGGTAGACATACAAGCATGTGTCTAGGCCATGTGTGACACATGGATCGCCCCATGGGCGTATGGTATGGTCATGTGTCCCCTGCACCTAAAAATTTTAAGTCAGAATACATGACAGTAAACACACAGGTAGAGACACGACCGTGTGTCTCAACCGTGTGGAGGGCACAGCCTAGCACACGGGTATGTGTCTTGGCCGTGTGCCCCTAAATGTATGCTGACATCATAAACAAAATGCTCTAGTTTTTGGACACGTGTGACTACACGGGCGTGTCTAGACCATGTGAAGGACACAGACCAAGGACACGGGCGTGTTCTTAGCCGTGTGAAAACCCCTGCAGGTTCGAAATGGAAAATAATTTTTACAAATTCAACATGGGTGTGTCCCAAAGCACACGGGCGTGTGCATTGCCTCCACACGGGCGTGCGAGGTTTAACCTAAAAAAATTTTCTAAGAATTTTCTCAAGTTCTCGGTCTAGTCCTGGACCCTTTTCAATGTCTGATTTGGGCCTCGTAGGCCCATAATAGGGACACTAAGATATTGTTTGAATGGTTTCAAATTGGAACAACATTTTATAACCCGAATTAGCTGAAAATGTTTGAGTACATGTCTTGTAACACCTCGTACCTTGTTCCGGTCTCGGGTACGAGTGAGGAGTGTTACAAAATTAGCCTAAAAAGGAGGAAAAAAGATCATGAGTTCATGGGCTGATAACTAGCTACCTTAAAGAAAGGGATTTTAAACTAAAAAGAAAATCTAAAAAAGAGGAGAAGATATTTTGGGTTGTTGAATTTACCCTAGGAAAAAAGCCTATAAAACGCCAAAGGAGGAAACCCCAAAAAGGAGAAACAAGGGTGGATATCCATAGCCGAAATTGGAGGGTAGCGGTTGAGTAGAGACGGAAAGAGGAAGACGAAGGCAATCCTCTTAGCCACCACAAGGCATTGTGCCGCTGGAGTGTGAACTGGAGATGTGAAAGTTGTCTTCCCAACATTCTTTTGTTATTTCTTAACTACATCTCTGTGAATTGATTTGATGAAAACGATGTTGAATGATATTTTGGTTTTGAATTCTATTTGCCAACCCATGAACTAAATCTCATAGGGTTGGGATTACTTGATGAAACCTTTATTTTCTTCAATGGTTGAAGTATAGATCTGAATTAGTTTACTATTTCATTCATTTGTTTTTATTGCTAAATTGTATGCGCGTAGTTCCTAGACATAGAAGACTGTACAACATGCCCATAAACTAATTTAATTCTGAAAAGGTTGGATTAGTTGGACCAAAATTGAATGATATGAACAAGTACTCGACAGATACTTATAGAAGACTCTAGACATAGAGCAGTGTTCATATAGAAGGAAACGGTGCAGGGTACCGTGCTAAGGCCTATAGACACAGGCCAGGTAGCTTGAGATGTTGCTCTCAAAAGAAGCTGGTCATTTTAGGTCTCTTTTGAGCAATAGATTAAGTAGGATTTTGCTGAGGCATTACTAAAAGGAAGGGCAGGTTCTTAGTAATCCCAACCTTCCAAATCAACATCGTAGACCCTTTATCCTTTGATGTAGTATCTTTACCATAGCATTCTTAGTAGTTTATTTATTCGTTTGCAGATTATTCATGTAATTGCTCTCGTAATTGTCATTGCATTTTCACTCTTGACTTTTCATAGCATTTTCCATTATTTATTAGTTATACATATCACTTACATTATTATTCCTTTAAATTACTACTGCATATTGATCTTTGCTTTTCCATAGCATTAATCATAATTTATTATAATAACTTGACCACTCTTATACCTAATCCGATCCCTGTGTAGATGATCTCACTTATCACTTTATTACTTGATCTGATGCGTATACTTGCACAATTCACATATCATTTCACATGCGATAGGAGGGTGTCTCATAGGCCTGAGTTCTTCCAATCTGGCAGAAGTGTTCTTAAGATTGAGTCTGCTGAATAGGAAGATGATGACCCAAAAACATATGACGAAGCGATGCAGAGTGTTGATTCCAAGCTCCAGGAAATAGATATGAAAGCTAAGATGGACTCTATATGTTCCAACTCAGTGTGGGATTTTGTAGACTTATCGGAAGGGAGAAAACCCATAAGGTGTAAGTGGATCTACATAAGGAAAAGAAATGTGGATGGAAAAGTGGAAACTTATAAGGCCAGACTTGTAACAAAAGGTTATACTCAAAAAGAAGGTATCAATTATGAAGAAACCTTCTGTTTGGTTTCCATGCTCAAGTCAATCATCAAATTACTATCCATTGCGGCGGCTCTCGATTACGACATTTGGAAAATGGATGTCAAGACAGTATTTTTGAACACCTGTCTTGAAAAGAGCATCTACATGGTAAAACTGATTGCCTCTGGATGTACTAACGTCCAAAGTGTGAATACTGCAACTAAAGATATATATTTGAGGCGGTGTCTGCAAGTATACGGGTTAGGTTGTAATATAGTTTTACAAAGAAATATGTAAGTACTCTGAGGATCGTACCCAAGGGAGGCGAGTACTAAATTAAAGTTAACCTAAATGCAAATAGAATTAATTAGTAGTTTAAATAAATTATATTACGATAAAACATAAAGGAAAATTTTTGGGGGTTTTTATAAATAATGAATTAAAACTGAATAAATAAAAAGGACTTCGAAAAATAAATTTCTAAACTCAATTAAACGAAGACATGGTTGACTAGCTTGTTTTGGTGATTATAACCAATTCCTATTTTGAGTTTCTATTCAGCCAACTAGTCCTTACCCTAGCAGGATCTCTCGTTCTTCCACTAAACTCATAGTCCAGATCGATTCGGGGCTAAGGTGTTTACAGATAGGCTATACCAATTTGTGGCTAATTCCTACCTAAATGACCTCCTTAGGTCATCAAGCCTATTTAAGTTCTTCCTCTCCCGAATAGTTGATCTACTAAGAAAACCATACATAGCAATTAATCAATCACACCTCCACTCGCTAATTCCCAATAAGAGGATTAGTTCCTCATGGAATCCATAAACATAGTAAACCTAATGATGAATATATGCAAGAAAAATAAATCAAGAAGAAAGTTTAGATAATCTTGATTGTATTTGATTGATGAAATGTAAAAATCCTCAAACGTTTGATTACATCTACAAATCAAGTTCTACGAAGAACACAAATGAAAAGAACTAAAAAGAAATCTAAACCTTAAGAGAAAAAAAATTAAAAACTAAATTACAAAGAAAAACTTAGAATATCAGAACATGTTTTTTAAGAAGTGTTGAAGAGCCTATTTATAGAGTTAGAGTTGTCATTGTCCTCAACCCTAGGTTTGTTGACACTATCGTGTTTAGCTTTTGATTGTATAGACCAAAATGCCCTTGAATCATAACTATCTTCCTTATAGGGTTGATGTTGCGACACCTTAGTGCCTTTTTCGTGACATCGAGGGTAGTATGTGTAGTTTGGGGATGGCTTTAGCGGTATGCCACAACATCCTATGGCTGTGTCGTGATACCAAAGGAAGTATGGAAATTCTTGCATTATACTACCTATGTTGTGACCTTGAACTCCTCGTGTTGTAACACAATAACCAATATTGAGTTCCTATGCCCTTGCATGGTCTCCTACACATTAGATAAGTATGTTAGCTCGCCTTTAGGCCTCATTTGGCCCCTAAGGTCAATAAAAGACTTAAAATACACTTTTTATTAAATATAAACTAAACTATAAAGATTTGACTAAAACATAATAAATGTGCTTGTATTCAAGCTCTTCAAGTGCGAAAACTAGTTTAATCTGCTACACTGTATTATGACAGATCAAGAACCCATCAGATATATAGTTAAAGGAAATGAGAAAAATGTTTGCAAACTACTTATATCCATTTATGGACTTAATTAAGCATCCTGCTATGGAATCAAAGATTTGATTAGGCGATCAAGAATTTTAGATTTGAGCAAAATGTAGATGAACCTTGTGTTTACAAACGTTTAAGGATGTAAATATGGTCTTTCTTGTTCTATATGTTGATGGCATTCTAGTAATTGGAAATGATGTAGGGACATTTTCATTGGTTAAATTGTGGTTATCCCAATAGTTTAGCATGAAAGACTCAGGAGAAGTTTGTTCTAAGTATTTGAATCTTAAGGAATCTTAAGAAAAAAGTGATAGCACTATCTTAGGCTTCATACATAGATAAGATATTGGAGCATTATGCAATGACCGATTAACAGAAGGGAAATCAACCTTCAGTATCGAGATTTCATCTCTCTTTAGAGGATTGTCTTAAGACAGTAGAAAAAAAAGAGAACATGAGAAAGGTTCTGTATGCTTCGACAGTAGAAAGCCTCATGTATGCTATGCACATGCCTAAATATCTATTTTGCAGTGGGGTTGATAGGTAGATATCAGGCGAATCCAAGACCAAGGCACTAGCAAATAGTTAAGGATATTTTCATGTGTGAAATGATATTCGAATTGTGCAAGTATACACGTTGAATCAAGTACTAAAGTGATAAGTGAGATCGTCTCCACAGGGATTAGAATGGTATAATTTGGTCAAGTTAATAGAGTGAGGTATTATTAATGTTATATGAAAAGTAATGATAAGAATGTGCTGGTAATTTGAAGGAATAATGGTGTGTACAATAATGGAAAATGCTATGATAAGACAAGAAAAGAGTAAGAATGTACGTCAAATTCGAGAATAATTATGTGAATAATATGCAAACAAATAAACAACGAAAGATACGATGGAAAAGATACTATGACAAAGGATAAAGGGTCTACGATGTTGATTTGGAAGGTCAGGATTACTAAGAATCTACCTTTACTAACAGTAATGCCTCGGTAAAACCATACTCAATCTACTACTCAAAAGAGTTTTAAAATGATCTACTTCTTTCGAGAACAAGACCTCAAGTTACCTAGCCTTAAGCGATATATGTCTATAGGCCTTTAGCATGGTACCCTATACTATTTTGTTTTCTTTCTTTATGAATACTGCTCTATGTCTAAAGGCTGCTACAAGTGTTCGGTGGAACACCTACTCATATCATTCAATTTTGATCTCATTAACCTAACAGTTTTAGAATTAGATTAATTTAATGAACATGTTGTACATCCATCTATGTCTAGAGTTTGCAAACATGTAATTTTATAAAAAATACCACTGAATGAAACAATGCATTAAAGCAGTTCTATGCTTCAGTTATTAAAGAAAATAAGAGTTCATCTAATAATCCCAACCCTATGAGATATAGCTCATGCATTGGTGATTAAAATTCAAATCCAAAATAACATTCAACGTCATTCTCATTAAATCAATTCAGAAAGAGTAATCAATAAATAACAAAAGAACTTCGAGAAGATAGCTTCCACTTATCCAACCCACACTCTAGCGATGCAGTGTCCTGTGATGGTTGAGAGGTCTGCCTTCGTCTTCCTCTTCTCGTCTCTATGTAGCTTCTACCCTCTATTTTTTTCTCTTTTATTTTCTCTGCCACTTCTAGGGTTTCCTTCTTTGGCTTTTATAATTTTTTCCCTTGGTTAAATCCAACAACCCACGATTTTCTTCCATCTTTTTCAGGTAGATATATCTGGTACAAGTTTAACTAGGCCTAAGACTGGTATGCTTTGATTGATAACTGGCCATCTTCCCGGTATTTCCACGACATTTGTGTTGAAAAATTCTCCAACCCTTTTCCTCGAAAAACATTTACTCATTTACTTCTTGTTCCTCTTCCTGCACTTGTCAATTGACCACCACACACAACCCTTCCACAAGCAATTAAAATAACTAACATTTAAGTACAGTCCAAGCTCTTAATGTAATGATAAAACAAGAAAAATACTAATGAAATGTCCTAAAATGAAACTAAATGTACCTAAGTATAGGCAATTAACTAGATCTGAAGATATAAAATACTCTTTCAAGAGTTATTAGATATACTCAAGTATTTATGAAGAACAAGGGATTATATGCTTGTGTATTCTAGAGGAGATCTTACTCCTAATAGATATACTGATTTTGACTTCCAAACGTGTCAGGATTCAAGGAAATCAACATTAAACTATGGTTTTATCCTAAATGGTGGGTCCATAGTGTGAATAAGTATCAAGCAGGGTTACACTGCATTAAAATATAGAATATGAGGCCGTATCTTCAACTAGATGAGTCTAGTTGTAATATAGTTTTACAACGTGTGGGTGGGTACTCCGAGGATTGTACCCAAGGGAGGTGAAGGCTAGATCAATTTTAACCTACACACCAAAAGATCTAATTAATACTTTAAACAAGTTATAGTATGAAAATGCAAGTAAGGGATTTTAGGGATTTTTATAGTCATAATAATAACATAAAAGAAAACAAAATTTCAAGAGATAGAAAAAGTAGAAGGAATCAAATTTGATGATGGGTGATTAGCTTGTTTTTCCAATCCTAATCAACTGTCTTTACGGGTTCCTCACCAACCAACTAGTTGCTACTGTAACACCCCTTACCCGTATTCAACGTCAGAATAGGGTACGAAGCATTATCGGACTTGTCACACGATCAAACATACAATTTTTGGTTATAAATTTGCGTCCAAATTAAAACCATTTGCATTTAATCATAAAGTCCCTGATACAGGCTTACGAGGCCCAAAATGTCCATTAGAAGTGATTTGTGTAACACCCTTCATCTGTATCTAACTCTGAGACAGGGTTTGAGGCGTTACCAGACTTAAACATTCACAACCATACAAAACTGGGTCACCAAATTTGGCCCAATATTAAAAATTTTCAAACACATGCATATCGTCCTTATACAGGCCTTCAAAGCCTATAACATACATCGGTGTGGTTCGAGATTAAACCGAGAACTTTGAAAATATTTGGGCAACTTACCAATTTTTCTTGCTTTGGAGAGTCACACGCTCGTGTGGGTTGGGCCGTGTGGTTACACATGCCCGTGTGGCTTGGGACACGCTCGTGTCCTCAGCCCGTGTAACTCTCTGTTTATGATGTCAGCAACCGTTTAAGGGCACACAGCCAAGGCACACGCTCATGGCGAGAGGCTATGTCCTCCATACAGCTGAGACATACGGCCGTGTCTCTACCCGTGTGGTCAAAACTTAGGCTAATTTCCAAGCCTTTTTGTCATTTTCATATGCACACATATACATTTGACCTTGTCATATTATTAATCACTTATACCATTATGTTATGGTTATTAACTTATACATCAACATCCATGTTATGGGCACTAACAACTTATTACCATATCACACAATCATTCCATGACCATGACTGCCTCAAACTTTCCTAAGGCATTCATCATGTACACATGCCATATACTTCTCATACGTAGTGAACAAGCACAATTGCATAACCACATCACAAGACATTAACACATATCATGGATAAATAGGCTTACAAGCCAAAATCATTATAAGCCACATCTCATGGCTATAAACAACAAATCAATATAAGCCAATACCTTTGTCTAATCACAACAATAGTCATCATAGAAAAACTAAGTCCCTATACATGTCACATGCCACTCACTTGAAAACATTTAACATACACATATCAATACTCCACGGATAATGGCTTGATAGTGTGATGCTGCCTCCGATGATCTCCAACCTCGAGCTGACCTGAAAAAACTAAAAGAAATGAAAATGAGGGAGTAAGCTTTACGCTTAGTAAGCTCGCATGAAAATAATAAGCAATGCGATAACATGCTATTTTCATATTCTTTCTATTATTCAAATTCCAACTAAGCTGTTTTCTTGAGTCATAGTAATTAAATTATTTATATCCAGAATTAAAGACCTCCAAATTAATATCCGTTAATTTTCCCAGAAACTAGACTCATATCTCTTCTTACCATAAAATTTTCAGAATTTTTGGTCTAGCCAATAAGTACATTTTATTATTAAAATTCTCCCCTATTTTGCTGTTTGACAGCTTCGACCTTTCTTAACTAAAATTTATTTATCTCATAGTACGAGACTTGGATAATGTTCCCATCTCTTTCTCCTAAAATTAGACTCATTGAGGATTTCACTAATATTATTTCTAACTCATAATTATTTTTTTAAAATTTCTAGTGATTTTCCAAAGTCAGAACAGGAGATTCCAAACTCATTCTGACTCTATCTCACGAGAATTCAAATATCTCATAATATTAAATTCTTTGCTTGTATCGTTTTTCTATGTGAAACTAGACTTAATAAGCTTTCATTTCATATTTAATTCAGTCTCTAACTCAATTTCCACTATTTTGTAGGACTAATACTATTGTCCAATTCTGTTTTGGTACAATATAATATTCACTATCATAAGATCATTTCCAACTAATCATGAACTTACCATTTCATGGATCCCTTACTCATTTTTCACAATAGATCTCAATATAAAAGTCATTATTTCTCATGGGCAAACTTAGTCATACATCCCAAGTATAGGATAATTCCCTATCACATGCACTCAACCATCAAATTAGTCTCATGACAAAACATCATAGCATTAATCTTAGGTGAGCTCAATGATTCAAGAATTTCCATTCTAATTTCTCATTTTGATCCCGTTGAATTTCTTGAGAATCTTAATGGATAGCCATTTACTGTCAGATCATAAAAGTGATCATTTTCAAGCACGCATTCCTGCGAACCTCACATCTTACGGCGGGATTACCAGTCCAGGCTAAATCCCTCGAAATATAAACTCATAGAGTGATGTCGGGATTACCAGTCTAGGCTAAATCCCTTGTGACGACAAACACCCTCAATGAGCTCGAATTTGAATTACCAGTCCAGGCTAAATTCAGACCCTAATTCAGATTACCCGTCTGGGCTAAATTCGTTTACACCTATTCTTCGGGAGGCTAGATCACTTTAGGAACACTCGTCCAGGCTAGATCCTTTTTATTCTGAGATCAACGGATTACCCGTCCGGGCTAAATCCTTTTCTGCAACACATGTAGGATCTCGTATCAATTAAGAATGGCATATCCATCAGATATCTCTTATTCATTCAACCAAGACAGTTATCATTTTGTCATATTTATTACTAACACATTTCATGGATTTTCATGCCATGATTATATACAACCATCACACATTCATAAAACATGCATTTAGGCACATTAGAGGTTTACTTTAAGTTATTCGAACTTACTCATTGAAATCTCGTCAGGTACAACCATGTAGCAATTCATACAACCCATGTAATAGTAATTTAACATTCAATTCATGTAACAATAATTTGCCATTCAATTTCACATGACACAACAAGCATTGCATTTTCCATATCATACACACCATTCATCAACTTCTCTTAAACATATTAAATCATACAATTTATGCCATATCAATAGAGAATTACAATTCATGCATGGTATTGCATTATTATTAACACACGAACTTACCTCGGATCCAAAAACAACAATTTACCATTTAAGTCCATAATCTTGTATTTTCTCGAGTTAAGCCCGAATCTCGATTTTCTTGATCTATAATATCACATTTAGCCTACTAATTAGTCACATTATTCATATGAGTCCAAAAATCATATTTTAACAAATTTTCATTTTGACCCCTAAACTTTCACATATTTGCACTGTAACACCCCTAACCCGTATCCGTCGCCAGAGGGGTAAGGAATATTACCAAACAAGTACGAAAATTCATTTGACAATACTCAGGTAATTTCCAATAGCATACCTTTGAATTCGAATTTCATTTATACACTATGCAAAGCAATCTTCTCAATTTAAATAGTACATTAATTCATTCCTAAGTTTAATTCACATCAAAACATTTAAAACATTAATCGATTATCATCCACACATACACATTAATTATGTGGAGCGCATATAATAACTTAACAAGCCATTTTCGTATGGCTATACATATATACATCACCAAAAAGATACGTAATTAACATCAAAAGTCAATCCTATACATGCCATTATCAAGGTTCATTTACAAGAGTACCGAAAGGTTTAGATAGTGTGGACGACTTCGACTTTGGATCTCCCGAGTCCGATAGTTCACGAACAAAATCTATAAAACAGGGAATGAAGGCAAAAAGAGTAAGCATTTCGATGCTTAGTAAGTCTTAAGTAATGAAATCATTCATAACTAAAGCATAGCATTCATAAGGCTCATCATCTTTCTGACTAAATGTAGTCATGATTAAATATACCACTATTGTTCATACATGTCATCTTAAATTTTTCCTTAAACACGAATTCGTATCATGTAGATAATCTCTTTTTACCCAACTAACCTCATAATTATGACGAATACATCTAATTCGATTCCAAGGCTAAATAAATGCAAATACGCAAAATCACATACTTATGTTACTTCACACTTCAACCTATATACTTACATGCTCATAGTCAATCTTAACTTAATTTCAATATAAATACGGTGCATACCTGATCATCTTAGGGTTGTAAGCCCATCAATAGAAATTATTACGACAAGATCGCACATTTCCAACCCAATTGCCTTCGGGATTTAGCCCGGATATAACAACCAGCACAAATGCCTTCGTGACTTAACCCGAAAATAGCAACCAGCACGAATGCCTTCAGGACTTAACCCGGAAATAACAACCAGCACGAATGCCTTCGGGACTTAACCCGGAAATAACAACCAGCACGAATGCCTTCGGGACTTAACCCATAAATAATCCTCAATTGTCATGCACAAAATATATTTATATTATAAATCATTAACAATTTATTTACATTATTAGATCACAAACACAACATGATTATCCATCATTCCATTTTCGGCTCAACAGCTCATACAAATAACACGATTCCGTTTCGCTACTCTACATGATTTTCTATAACCATTCGACTACAAGCCGATGCACTACCCATTTATTTCAATATGTAAATCAAGAGAAACCATCCGATCACAATTTATTTATTGTGCTATATATAAATATATAACATTTTTTAATCAAATCATAAGCTAAGTTCCATTAGTCAAAGACTTACCTTGGATTTATTTGAACAACTGCGGATAGGCTACTCGATTGCTTTCTCCTTTCCCTTATCTGATTTAGATCCTCTTTGCTCATGAGCTCATTCTAGCCATCATCTAAGCCAAAAATCAAACAACAAAATTTTCTTCTCCCTTACTTTAAGCTACAGCAATGGAGGACAAGGATGAACCAACTTTGGTTTCTCCTCCCACTAACTATTATCTAATATCTCCTTTTGATTTATTAATTCATTTGTAATATAAAATGTTAAATAAAAAATACATATTATATATAAAACAATATCATGACCGGCCACTATCCCAAAAATGGGTATTTTGACATGCAAGTCCACATTTTTGAATACATGCATTAATAGATCACTTTATATTTACCTAACCTATTTCACAAATGTCTCACATAAGTCCCATTTCAAAATTTCACATACAAATGACAAAATTAAAGCATGAAACTTTCACACATGCCTTTTCACATACAATAAGCACAAAATTTAATGGTTAACATTTTTTTTTGACTCGGTTTTGTAGTCCCGAAACCACTTTCCGACTAAGGTCAAATTAGGGCTGTCACATGCACTTTTGCCTCAATGCTCGTAAAATGATTTTTATTCAATTTCCTTACATTTTAAGCCTAGCTAAATCATTTTCATAACTATGGAAGCCCCAAATTTCCACTAAATCACCCTTTTATGACCAATTTTACAACTTTTGCAAAACGGTCCTTTCGAACGTTTTCATCAAAAACCGCTCAGTAAAAGTCGTTTATTTAACACCCAACACTCATTTTCTACCATTATACATTAAAATGCATGCAAATTACTCATGGGTAATTTTTTAAACATAAACCCTAGCTCAAAATAATGGTAGAAAAGAGTAGATCATGTTACCGTGACTTCAAAAATGTAAAGAACATTAAAAACGGTGTTCAGGATCACTTACAGATGAGCTTGGAAAGCTTGAAAACCCTATCCATGGTGTTTTTCATGAGACATTTGGCCATGAGGAAGAAGATGAGCAAATTTGGCTTATTTTGGCTTTTTAATTCATTTAATTACCAATTTACTAAAATGCCCTTAGTGAAAAACTTTTAAAAACCTATTATACCATGTCCATTTTTGTCCACAAACTTCAATATGGTCTAATTACAATTTAAGGACCTTTAATTTTAAAACTCATATCAATTAGACACCTTTAACAAGTAGAACTCAACTTTTGCACTTTTTTTACAATTTAGTCCTTTTGACCAAATTGAGTGCCTAAACGTCAAAATTTTCGAACAAAATATTCACGAAATTATTCCGTGAAATCGTAGACCATAAAAATATAATAAAAATGAAATTTTCCTCATCAGATTTGTGGCCCCGAAATTACTGTTCTGACTAGGCCCTATTTCGGGAAGTTACAATTTCAGACTAAACCGAGAACTTTAGAAAATTTTACACTAAACAAGGGTCACACGCTCATGTGGGTATGAGAGACGCCCGTGTGGGCAGGCCATGTGGTCATACACGCTCGTGTCCCGACCATGTGTAACTCTTTGACTTGTAACTCATGAATAAATTGAGATCACACTGTCAGGTCACGCGCTCGTGTGCTAGGCCGTGTGGAAAATTAATTTTCATAAAATAGGTGCGGACTTCACATGACCAGCCACACACCCGTGTTCGAGGCCGTTCTGTCCACACGGCTGAGACACACGCTCGTGTCTCTACCCGTGTGCTCAATTCTGAGCATTCAGTTTCTCTAAATTAAGGCGCATGGGACACACAACCTAAACACATGTTCGTGGGGCAAGCCGTGTGTCTCACACGGCCTAGACACACGCCCGTGTGTCTACCTGTGTGAACAAAAATAGGCTATTCGCCAAGCTAACATGCCACCCTTTCATGTACACACCTACACAACATAACATAGCACCAAATCCAAGCATATGCATACAACCAAACATCCACAACTAAGATATCAACACATCATTCATGAAAGGCATCATTATATGAATATACTTATAACCAATATTGGCTCATTTCCAATGGCCTTATACAAAATGAACTTTTAACCAATATAAGCCTACACATTTGGCCAAATCAATTATGACACATAAGAAAATGACCAAGTCCCCTATACATGCCATAACTCAAAATGTTGAATTCATTGGTACCAATATAATTGTTGATAGTGTGAATGGATCTCCAACAGTCTTCGAGCCTGAGCGAGCTTGGTGACACTAAAAGACAAGGGAAAGAAAGGGGAGTAAGCTATATAGCTTAGGAAGTTCATATGCAAATAATATGCACTTTAACAACACCTTAATCATGCAATTTATATAAAGTGAGATAGCATAAATGTTACTAAAGTCTCATAGTCATAACTTTCTCAATCACAACCTTACCAAGAGTTCATCACCCATCGATTTTATTACTTATGAGTTCTATGTACATACTTGTACCAACTCGGAACATAACCACATCCTTTCACATCTTTGACATTCTCGTTGAACACTTGGAATATTATCAAAAACATGGAAAATCTTGCACATGAGTGCCATGTATGTAGCTAAATCTACCTCATATCGCATAACACATATAGGCTCACTCATGAGCTATTCATGGGCCTACTCACACAAGTTGTCAGTCAGGATGTAGCTACCCAGTGCTACTCATACAAGCTGTCAGGTATCCACAACATATGCCAGAATACCCAGCCACTGGTAGGACGTATGAGACCAGCACCCGGATTACATAAACACATATACACATGGGTTCCTAGTGACATGTCACTCGTATCCTATTCTATTCCTAAGGTTCAACCAGGATTTCTTGCTTGTCGAAACTTTGTTGAATATGTCCAGAGAGTCAATCACACAATTTATGCAATATTAAAATATTTAAAACATAAATATAACATTAAATTATTAACATACAAACTTAATCGTCAAACACTTTGTTTTTCCCCAAATCTTGGTCTGGACCTCATTTTTCTTGATCTATAATAACAAATTTAACTCACTTAATACTCACATTATTCAATTTGGCCCAAAAATCATATTATGGTAAAATTACATTTTTGCCCCTAATGTTTCACATTTTTAGAACATAGTCCCTAGGCTCGTAAAATGAAATGGATTCAATTTCTTCAAAACCCAAGCCTAGTCGAACCATTTTCATACTCATATTAGCCCACATTTTCCACTTAATCACTTAGCAAAAGTTGTTTATCTAACACCAAACATGCATTTTCTACCATTAGACATCAAAATACACAAATATCTAACATGGGTAAAATTTTAAACTTCATCTTTCTTTCAAATTAGTCTTTGAAATAGCTATATTAGGTACAAGGATCTCAAAAACATGAAAATCATTAAAAACAGGGCTAGAGACTTACAATCTAGCTTGGAAGCTTTGGCCAAAACCCTAGCTATGGTGACTCTTCAAATTCGGCACAGGGGACTAAATTGGAGAAGATGACATCTTTTTATTAGTTATTTTTGTCTTTATTACCCAAACGACCAAAATACCTTAATGCCAAACTTTGAAAGTTCACCCTACCATGTCCATTTTTGTCCAACTTAAATTAAAATGGTCTAATTACCATTTAAAGACCTCCAATTTAAAATTTCATAGCAATTAGACACCTCTAGCTTCTAGAACACACATTTTGCACCTATTGCAATTTAGTCCTCTTAGTCAAATAGGACACCTTATCTATAAAATTTCTTAACTAAATTTTCACACAATCATTCAATCATACTGTAGACCTTAAAACAAT
This sequence comes from Gossypium arboreum, assembly GCF_025698485.1. Classification (NCBI taxonomy): domain Eukaryota; kingdom Viridiplantae; phylum Streptophyta; class Magnoliopsida; order Malvales; family Malvaceae; genus Gossypium; species Gossypium arboreum. The sequence continues at coordinate 89,946,653 of NC_069080.1, read as the reverse complement.
ATCACAATAAATTTTTCTACTTCAGATTCGTGGTCTCGAAACCACTGTTCCGATTGACCCTAAAACAGGCTGTTACAACTCTCCCCCCTTTAGGGATTTTCGTCCCTAAAAATCTTAGCAGAAAAGAGGTTTGGGTACTATTTTCTCATAACTTCCTCAGCTTCCCACGTTGCCTCTTCGACCCCATGTCGTTACCACAAAAATTTTACTAGGGCTATGCTTTTATTTCTCAACTATTTAACTTCCTAAGCTAAAATCTTGATCGGTTCTTCACCATAAGTCATATTAGGTTGAATCTCGACTTCTGTCGATGAAATTATATGCGAAGGATCTGATCGATAACGAAGTAACATAGACACATGAAACACATTGTAGATCCTTTCTAACTAGCAACATAGTCGATATGCCACCGGCCCTATTCTCTCAATAACCTCATACGACCCAATGAAACGTGGACTTAACTTACCTTTACGGCCAAATTTCAGAATCTTCTTCCACGGAGATACTTTCAGAAATACCTTATCTCTGACTTGAAATTCAATTTCTTTCCATTTCAAATCCACGTACAATTTTTGTCTATCCAAAGTGGCTTTCGAACAATCACAAATTACTTTCACTTTCTCCTCAGTTTCTCTAACCAAATCAACCCTGTAAATCTATCTCTCACTGAGCTCAGTCTAGTGCAACAAAGTTTGACACTTGTGGCTATACAATGCCTCATACGGTGCCATCTTTATACTCAACTGAAAACTATTTTTATAAGCAAATTCGACTAAAGGTAGATATTTTTCCCAACTACCTTCGAACTCTAAAACACAACAGCGAAGCATATCTTCGAGAACTTAAATCATTCTTTCAGATTGATCGTCAGTTTGCAGATGAAATGTGGTACTAAAGTTCAACTTTGTACCCAAATCTTCTTGCAACTTCTTCCAAAATCGTGAAGTAAATCTTGGATCTTTATCCGATATTATAGAAATAGGCACTCCGTGCAATCTCACAATTTTAGCAATGTATAATTCAACTAGCTTATCAAGTGAATAGTCAATACGTACTGGAATAAAATGAGTCGATTTTGACAATCTGTCAACAATAACCTAGACAACATCCTTCTTTTTTAGAGTAAAAGGCAAACCTGTTACGAAGTCCATCATAATCCTATCCCATTTCCACTCGGGTACCATCTCTAGCTGAAGTAAACCTGAAGGCACTTGGTGTTCAACTTTTACTTACTGACAAATCAAACATTTTGATACCAAATTTAGAGATAACTCAATTCATACTTGACCACCAATACAATTTCTTAAAATCATTATACATTTTCGTACTACTCGGATGAAATGATCAGCAACCACTGTGTGCCTCGTGTAAATTTTTTGAATAAGTTCATAATTTTTCGGTGCACATACACTATCTCGAAACATCAAATAATCATACGAACCAATCCGAAAGTTTGAATCCCTACCCAAATCACAGTGAGCTCTTTTGGCTTGCAATTCACTATCATTTTTCTGAACTTCACAGATTTGCTGAAGAAATATCGGTCTAGCTCTCATCTCGGCCACAATTGAACCTTCATTAGACAAAGTCAGCTTCGTATTCATAGCTTTCAAAGCAAACAAGGACTTTCTACTCAAGCATCTGCGACTACATTCGCCTTCCCAAGATGATAGTCAATCACCAATTCATAATCTTTCAATAACTCGAGCCATCTCTATTGTTGGAAGTTTAGATCTTTCTAAGTCATCAAATATTTTAAACTCTTATAATTGGTAAAAATATGGCATTTCTCACCGTACAAATGATGACGCCAGATTTTCAAAGCAAAACAACAGTGGCCAGTTCCAAATCATGCGTTGGATAATCCTTTTCGTGTAGTTTCAACTATCTCAAAGCATAAGCTATCACTTTGCCCTCTTGCATCAACACACAACCCAAACCATTTAATGAAGCGTCACTAAAAATTACAAATTCTTTTCCCGATTCAGGTTGTACTAAAATCGGTGCCTCAGTCAATAATGCTTTCAATTTCTCAAAATTTTGCTGACATTTTTTGGACCATTCGAATTTAACATCTTTTTGCAACAACTTGGTCATAAGAGTAGCAATCATCGAAAATCCTTTGACAAAACGTCAGTAATAACCGACTAAACCCAAAAAGCTTCTAACATCAGATATATTCCTTGGCGGTTTCCAATCAACAAGTGCTAAAATCTTGCTTGGATCAACCTGAATACCATCAGTTGAAATGATATGTCCCAAAAATCTAACTTCTCAGAGCAAAAACTCACTTTTACTGAATTTAGAAAATAGTTTCTTATCTCTCAATTTATGCAATATAATTCTTAAATGCCCAGCATGCTTGGACTCGTCTCAAGAACAAATTAGAATATCATTGATGAACACAACCACAAACTTATCTAAATACGGTCGGAAGATCCGATTCATTAAATCTATAAATACGGCAGGAGCATTAACTAATCCAGAAGCCATAACAAGCAATTCATAATGCCCATACCTTGTCCTGAAAGCGATTTTTGGAACATCCGAATCTTTAAATCTTAACTGATAGTGGCCAGATCTCAAATTAATCTTCGAGAATACTGCTGCTCCTTTTAACTGATCAAACAAGTCATCAATTCTCGGCAAAGGATACTTGTTCTTTATAGTCACCTTGTTGAGCTGTCGGTAATCGATACAAAGTTTCATAGATCCTTCTTTCTTCTTTACAAATATCACTGGAGCACCCCGGGGAGAAAAACTCAGTATCGTAAAACCCTTATCTATCAACTCTTGTAACTGAGCTTTCAATTCTTTCAATTCAGTCGGAGCCATCCTATACGGAGCAATCGATATCGGTGAAGTCCCAGGTACTAAATCAATGGTAAACTCAACCTCTCTGATCGGAGGTAACCCAGGAAACTCTTCTAGAAACACATCCTATATTCACAAACTATCGGCACTGATTCAATTTTCAATTCAGACATCTTTATATTCAACACATAAGCAAGATAAGCTTCACAACCTTTTCTTACGTACCTCTGAGCAGATATAGACGAAATCATAGTAGGTAATTCACTTGATTCATCAGTTTCAACCCAAATAACTTCACCATTTTCACATTTCAATTCAATAGTTTTCTGTCTATAATCTACTATGGCATCATGCAGTGTCAACTAGTCCATACCCAAAATAACATCAAATTCGTCAAATGGCAACAACATTAAGTTAGCCAGAAAATAGTGACCTCGAATCATCAAAGAACAATTCTTGTAAACTTTATCAACTAGCACATATTTGCCTAAAAGGGTCTGACACTTTAATCACAAACTCAGTAAACTCAAAAGGCAAATTCTTACTAGATACAAAATTCACACAAACATAAGAATGAGTCAATCCAGGATTGATCAATGCAATAACATTAGTATCATAAAGAGAAAATGTACCGGTTATCACATCGGGAGATGACGCATCCTTACGAGCACGTATGGCATAAGCTCTAGTAGGTGCTCTAGCTTCGAATCTCACAGCTGAATCCTTAGTCACACCTTTACTGCTAGTTCCATTCCTGGTATTTCTCAGTGGCCTGCCTCTATTGGTAGTATTACTCGGCCTTGTACTCTAAACTTTTTCTTCCTCAGCCATCCCAGGGCAATCTTGGATAAAATGCTCTTGAGAACCACACTTGAAACAAGCTCGGTTATTCATCCTACACTTGTTGAGATGTTGTCTACCACAATGCTGGCATTATCCACAGTTTCCATTGAAGTAGCTTGAGCTTTAGGACCCAAATATTATTTCCCGCGGTCTCTATTTGAATACCCAGCTGAAACATTCAAACGAGAGTATGTTTCGCTGGATTTCTTTAACTGAGATTGAAATGATTTACTCATCGGCCTTTTTCTTGTATCTCTAGCCTCACTCGCGGCCTTTCTTTTCTATTTGTTTAGTTCTTCGGCTTTGCAAGCTCGTTCAACCAATACAACAAATTCTTTTAGTTCTTAGATTCCAACTAACAGTCTGATGTCCTCATTCAACCCATGTTCGAACCTTTTACACATAATAGCCTTGGAGGAAACACACACTCGGGCATACTTACTAAGCCTGACAAATTCTCGCTTATACTCTGTCATTGACATTCGACCCTGTTTCAACTCAAGAAATTCTTTACGTTTCTGATCGATGAACCGCTGACTAATACATTTCTTTCAGAATTCCTCTTGAAAGAATTCTCATGTAACCCTCTCTCTCGGTACCACAGATACTAGTGTCTTCCACCAGTGATATGCTGTGTCCCTCAATAACGATATAGCACATTTCAAGCATTCATTGGGTGTACATGATAACTCATCAAATATTTTGATAGTATTCTCAAGCCAAAACTCGCTCTCTCAGGGTCATCATCTACATTTGCTCTAAATTCTTCAGCCCTTGCTTTCAAATCTTATCAACTGGAGGCTTTTTCAGTCTTACCAATTCCACACCTTAAGGAGCTACGGCAACCAGTTAAGAATAAAGAGGGGGTGGAGGAAGTTGAAAGTCTAAGAATCGACTAAACTATAGCTCTGATACCATTAAATGTAACACATCTTACCCATATTCAACGTCAAAACAGGGTATGAGGCATTACCAGACTTGTCACACAATCAAACATACAATTTTAGTTTATAAATTTGTGACCAAATTAAAACAATTTACATTTAATCATAAAGTCCCTGATACGGGCCTAGGAGGCCCAAAACGTGCATTGGAAGTGATTTGGGGCTAAACCGAGAACTTTAGAAAATTTTAAACTAAAAAAAGGTCACACGCCCGTGTAGGTATGGGACACGGCCTTGTGGGCAGGCCGTGTGATCACACATGCCCCCGTGTAACTTTTTGACTTGTAACTCATGAACAAATTAAGATCACAGGGCCAAGTCACACGCTCGTGTGCTAGGCCGTGTGGAAAATTAACTTTCATAAAAAAGGTGTAGACTTCAAATGACCAGGGCACACACCCGTGTTCGAGGCTGTGCCACATGGCTAAGACACACGCCCAAGTCTCTGCCCGTGTGCTTTATTCTAAGTATTCTGTTTCTCTAAATTATGGTGCATGGGACACACGGCCTAAACACATGTCCGTGGGGCAAGCCGTGTGTCGTACACGTCCTAGACACACACTCGTGTGTCTACCTGTGTAGAAAAAAATAGGCTATTTGCCAAGCCAATTTATCACCCTTAATGTACACACCTACACAACATAACATAGAACCAAATCTATTCATATAGATACAACCAAACATCCACAACTAAGACATCAACACATCATTCATTAAAGGCATCATTATATGAATATACTTATAACCAATATTGGCTCATTTCCAATGGCCTTATACAAAATGAACTTTTAACCAATATAAGCCTACACATTTGGCCAAATCAATTATGACACATAAGAAAATGACCAAGTCCCCTATACATGCCATAACTCAAAATGTTGAATTCATTGGTACCAAAATAATTATTGATAGTATGAGTGGATCTCCGACGGTCTCCGAACCTAACCTACTTGGTGACACTAAAAGACAAGGGAAAGAAAGGGGAGTAAGCTATATAGCTTAGTAAGTTCATATGCAAATAATATGCATTTTAGTAACACCTTAATCATGTAATTTATATAAAGTGAGATAGCATAAATGTTTCTAAAGTCTCATAGTCATAACTTGCTCAATCACAACCTTACCAAGAGTTCATCACCCATCGAGTTTATTACTTGTGAGTTCTATGTACATACCTGCACCAACTTGGAACATAACCACATCCTTTCACATCTTTGACATTCTCATTGAACACTTGGAATATTATCGGATACTTGGAAAATCTTACACATGAGTTCCATGTATGTAGCTAAAGCTACCTCATATCACATAACACATATGGGCTCGCTCACGAGCTATTCATGAGCCTACTCATACAAGTTGTCAGTCAAGATGTTGCTACCCAGTGCTGCTCACACAAGCTGTCAAGTATCCGTAACATATAACGGAATACGCAGCTACTGCTAAGATGTATGAGGCCAGCACCCGGATTACATAAACACATATACACATGGGTTCCTAGTGAAATGTCACTTGTATCCTATTCTATTCCTAAGGTTCAACTGAGATTTCTTGCTTATCGAAACTTTGTTGAATACGTCCAGAGAGTCAATCATACAATTTATGCAATATTAAAACATTTAAAGCATAAATATAACTTTACATTATTTACATACGAACTTACCTCGGTACAAAAATAGTAGAATTGGACCTAATCGTCAAGCACTTTGTTTTCCCTCGATCTAGGTCCGAACCTTATTTTTCTTGATCTATATTAACAAATTTAACTCATTTAATACTCACATTATTCAATTTGGCCCAAAAATCATATTATGGAAAAATTATATTTTTGCCTCTAATGTTTCACATTTTTAGAACTTAGTCCCTAGGCTCATAAAATAAAATGTATTCAATTTCTTCAAAACCCAAGCCTAGACGAACCATTTTCATACTCATATCAGCCTACATTTTCCACTTAATCACACTTTTACTACTCATTTCATAACTTTTACAAATAAGTCCTTTTTGACATTTTTACAGAAAATTACTTAGCAAAAGTTGTTTATCTAACACCAAACATGAATTTTCTATCAATAAACATCAAAATACACAAATATCTAACATGTTTAGAATTTTAAACTTCATCTTTCTTTCAAATTAGTCCTTGAAATAGCTAGATTAGGATACAAGGATCTCAAAAACATGAAAATCATTAAAAACTGGGCTGGAACGGACTTATAATCAAGCTTGGAAGCTTTGGACAAAATGCTAGCTATGGTGACTCTCCAAATTCGGCACAAGGGGACTAAATTGGAGAAGATGACATCTTTTTATTTGTAACAGCGCTATTTAAACCCCAATCGAAATGGTGGTTTCAGGACCACGAATTTGAGTTAGAAAAATATTTTAAAATTATTTTTTGTGTTTATTATATGTGAATTTATATCTGTAAAATTTTCTTGATTTAATTTTGTCGTTTGAGTGTCCGATTTAATAAAAGGACTTAATCGTGTAAATTAAAAATTGGGTAGTTTAATGTATTAGGGCCAAAATGCTATTGGCTTTTAAAATGGAAGCCTTTATGTTGCAATTAGCCCATAAATTATTAAGTGAACAGAAATAGGTTTATAGTATAAGGTTTTGATATAAATTAATTAAGGTTACTTTAGTAAATTAATATTATAAACTATTATAATATAAAATATATCATAAAAATAAAATAATAAGCCAAGTTCATATTATGTTCTTTTGATTGAAACTGAAATAAGAAAGAAAAAGAAAAATAACTAGGGTTCAGCTTCATTCAAGCTCAATCAAGGTAAGAGCTCAGCTCGGTTTTTGATAATTTCTACGTTTTTGAGATCGTTGCTTCGAGTACTACAAAACCCATGCTTGAATTTTTTATTTTGGTGAATATTTTGAGTTATGCCATTGTTGAGAGCTTGTGATTTTTGTTGGTTGATGATGAAATATGAAAGATATGTTTTAGATTAGCATGTTTTGTATTGGAGTTTTTGATGATTTTGAGTAATTAGGACTAAATTGAAAAAATAATAATTTGAGGGACTAAAACGTGAAATAAATGAATTATATGGGTTTGTATAGACATGGGTAAAATTCGGCCCAACATGGGTATTTTGAAATTTTGTATATTTTGTGTTTTGTGTAATGGGGACTAAATTGTAAAAATTGTAAATGTTAGGGGTAAAATGGTAATTTTCCCATTTATGTGTTTTTGGACTAAATTGAATGAAATATGTTTGAATGAGCTTAATTTGGATATGTTTAGATCAAGAACCAAAGAAGTCAGAGTTGGATCGGGGAAAAACGAAAGTTGTCGACTAGCAGCCCTATCTCGTTTTATAACATCTGAGGTAAATTTATAAGCAAATAGTCGTATTTAATTGTAGTTAAATGCTAGAGATACATGCTATCATGAATTGTATGAATTTATATTGGTTATTGCCGAATGTGAAAAGGGTTGGTTACTACATTTCTGAATTCGCTTTAACTGAGTTTCGATGTCTGAAAGCCCCGTATGAACCTTAGGAATTGTTAGGATACATATGTCATGACATAGGATTCTGATATATGTGTGCGAGTAAGACCATGGCATCGATGTAACAGTTCGATTTTGACCCTAGTCGGAATAGTGGTTTCGGGACCATAAATCTGAGTCTAAAGAATATTTTAATATTATTTCCTATGTCTGTGATATGTGAATTTATGTCTGTGAAATTTCTGTGATTTAATTTGTCTGTTTCTGTGCTTAATTATGATAAAGGATTAAATCGCGTCAAATGCAAAAGTTACATGCTAATTGTTAATGGGGTTAATTGGCCTTGCCTTTTAAAATAAGGGTCCTTGCATGGTAATTATGCCATTGATAAGGGTAATGGACATTGATGGACATATGGTAGGTGAATTTTAATGTTAATAACTAAAGGGCAATATGGTAATTGGTGTAATAAGTTAAATTTAATAAAATAAAGGCCATTGCATGTTTATTTTCTCATCATTTTCCATTGATGATAGAGAAAAGAAATAGCCATTGAAGCTTTGTGATATTCGGCTATTGCATATTAATTAGGTGAGTTTATTTTGCTCGGTTTTTGATAATTTCTACGTTTCTATGATCATTGCTTCGTGTTCTTCAAAACCCATGTCTGAATTTCTATTTCTGTTGAAGATTTTGAAATGTGCCATTGATGATTGTATGAGCTTTGTAATGTTTTTATATGGATTATGAAAGATATATGTGAGATTATCATACTTTGTTCTTGAATTTTTGATGGAATAGAGCTATTTGGGGTAATTTGTGAAAATGAGGTTTTGAAGGACTAAATTGTGAATTAAATATGTTATTTGGGCTTGTATGGAAGCTATGTATATTCGGCCAAGCTATAGTCTTAGTGAATTTTGCATATTTGTGATTTTGTGAAAAATGGACTAAATTGTCAAAGTGTGAAAATGTAAGGGCTAAAATGCAAAGTGCCCTAAATATGTGTTCATGGATTATTTTGAATGAAATTAATGATTGAATGGTTGAATTTGAATTGTATTAGATCAAGAACAAAGAAAATCGGACTTAGATCGAGGGAAGTCCAAAATAGTTGAATAGTCGACTCGTTTCCTTCCGAAATTCGTACGAGGTAAGTCAAATTACAATTACATGTTAAATTGACTAAATTCTGCACATACAAATTGTAATCTGTATTGGACGGCCTTGAGAGCTTGATGAATAAATTTAGAGTAAATTTCGATAATATGCTGTATCTGAAAAGCTCTGTATGTTCTAAAAGAACGTTGACATTGATCTGAGATATCGTGTAAGACCGTGTCTGGAACACAGGCCTCGATTTGAGATTTACGTGTAAGACCATGTCTGAGACATATGCATCGTATCTGATTTAGTGTAAGACCCTATCTGGGATAGAAGCATCAATACTGAATTACATGTAAGACCACGTCCGGGACGTTGGCATTGTAATCGTTTATGAGTATCTGTATCATTTTTGAACCATCTGATGATAGAGTACGAGATATGGGAATGAATATATGAAATGTATAATTTATACAGGTACGTTTGTATTGTACTAAATTTCTGAATATGAAAGACTTTGTTTTTGTAAAATAATGAATGCGAAGTATGTATGAAATCATGGAAATGAAACATGACATGTATACAAGCAAATGAGCATGGTTAGGCTCATGAACTATTCTGTGAAATGGTTATGAATTCTTGCTGTTGATTTGTACTTTATATGCTTTAATAGTTAAAACAAATGTATTTGGTTTACTAAGCACTTTGTAGCTTACTCTGTGTGTTTACTGTCTATTTTTCAGTTATCGTAGCTACTGAAGGCTCGAGGATAGTCGAGGATTGTCACCACACTATCGAACTCATTTTGGTACTCTTGAAAGTGTAAATATTTTAAAGTATGGCATTTATAGGCTAGAAGGTTTATGTATTAAGTTTTGAATTGTAAATATAGGTTATGCAATGAAAGTTGGCTATCAAATGGTATGTTTGTGTTAAGTTTTGGTATGGTTTGAATGAGTTTTGGAATGATGATGAAATAGTTGTAATGAAGCATGTTTTGAACATGAAATTGGCTGAATATTTTGTATGAATGTTGTTTAATTTGGCTTGTAGGAATGACCCATAAAGGGGTGGCAAATTGGCTTAAACCAAGCCTGCATTGTGCCATACAACCATAGCACACGGGCGTGTTTGTTGGCTGTAGGCTTAAGTTAGTAGCTAGCTAAGAATCACATAGCCGTGGCACATGGGCGTGTCTATTGGTCGTGGTAATAAGTCAGTATATAAGCTCTGTTTTGGCACGTTGGTTAACATGGGCGTGTCTGATGCTTGTGTGGGGCACACGGCCTGGTCACACGGGCATGTGACCTCTATAGAATTAAAATTTTTTAAAAGTTCTGAACTTTATGAATGTGTTTTGTTTAGTCCCGACTGTCTCTTAAAAATACATTTTAGGTCTCGTAGACCATCTTAAGAGATGATTTCTTATGAAATGATGTTATATGATATCTGTGATTCTGAATTCGTTAGAAATGTTTTGTTTGTCTGGTAATGCCTCGTAACCCTAATCTGATGTCGGTTACAGGTTAGAGTTGTTACAATCGATCTGTGATTCTGATATGTGTTTACGAGTAAGACCCTGTCTGGGATATTGGCATCGATATGTGACTACATGTAAGACCACGTCTGGGACGTTGGCATTGTACAACTTGTGTGATTATGCAAGTGTCCTATCCAATTCTGAATGGTTCATCGGGCAAAAGGTAAATTGAGTTCGAATATGTGAAACGAGCTATGTGCTAGGTGTGAATTAACTTGTTACCTACTTGAGGTAAGGTAAGTAAACACCTTAGCTATTTGATACAAATCTTGTAAAATGCAAATAAAGAAAATATGTGTATGTAATATGAGTATTTGGCTTTGTGAATGAGTATTAAGTACGTTATGACTAGTCCTTATATATGTGTATATACAATGAGATATATTCGTTTATATGATTAGTATATGTACATGAAATATTATTTCGATACATGAGTTTATGCACTTGAGTGAAAATGTGCTAAGTTTAAATATGTCTTCTTGGCTTTGGAAGTGATTAATAATACGTTAGTAACTATATGAGTATTCGGTCAAATTGGAGGTATGGGTGTAAAATGTCATATTATAATTCTTGAGTTTATTTAAATGGTATATATATATATGTATGCTTGACTATATTATGATAATTTGGCCCGAAAGTTGAATGATATTTAGTTATTTAATTTAGATGAGAATTCAGCCAAGGTAAAAATGATGTATGGAAATGTATTATTTTATCTCTTTTGTAAGTTTAAGTTAAGCATTGGTAATGATAACATTATTTGGTTTAGCTTAAAATAGGTTGAGTATATTGCTGAGTGGTTTATTTTCTTATGACTTACTAAGCTATAAAAAGCTTACTCTGTGTGTATATGAGGTTTTTTTTTTTTATAGATTTTGGATTCAAGTTGCAAGCTCAGGGATCATCAGCAAAGTCTATCGCACTATCTACAGCTTCAGTATTTAAATAATTGAACTCAAATTATGGCATGTATAGGCTGGAATGTGTTTTGAAAAGTAGAACTTTGGTTTGTATAATCTAAGCCATGCGAAAATGGCTAATCTTTTTTATTGAATTTGGTTATGCTTGGGTTGTGGCTTGAGTTTGGTTTGGCTATAATATTAAGTGCTATGAAGGAATGATGTTTAAGATAGATGTTTTATGTTTCGTAAATGGTTAAGGATTTGGAAGAATAAATGGCCGATTCAGCTAAGACATACTTAGGGTAAGGTATATTCGAATGTAGTGGTGGTATTTGGTTAACGAATTATTTATGATTTTGCAATACAGATTGTTGGCTAAGTTCGATCATAATAATAGCATGTTAAAATATGGATATTACATGGCATGTAATATTCAAGTTTTGATTATATATTTATTTATGGTCAATGTCTTATTTTAATGATGCATAAATTGAATTATGAGTTGGTCAAGAAAGTGTGCGATAATGTATATTAAATTCATTCGCAAGATAAAAATATGTAAGTTGATGGTGACTAATTTATGATTTGGAAAATGTTTATATAAATGTTAATGCATGTGATGAATGGACTTAGTAGTTAACTCACCTGAAAGTATATATGTAATGGATAGATATTATGTAAGATTAATTGCATTTTTAGGCAAAGTTTAGATGACCGAGTGGGTGGTAAATAGATTAGTGGTAACCGAAATTTTGGCTTGTGAAATGTGTATATTTTGAATCTTTACTTGTGAGTTAAATGTTTAACCAAAAATTATGATTGAGTATGATTTTAGTTCGTGAGTCAAGTTTAGTAATTTTTTTTTTGATGTTTGGTTATAATTCTTGTCTAAATGGTTAAAATGTATATAACATTTATTTGTTTTCTGAAACATATTTAATTAATTGTGAGAATATGGTTACCGTGTATGCTGATTATTAAAATGCCATGAGTTAGATTCTATTTCATTTAATTTGTACATATTTTGTAAAATGTCCTAAAATGTTTGATGTCTGCTAGATATCCAAATTTTGATTCATATTTGTATATTATGAAATGATAAAATTTTGATTAATATTTAATTGGACATTTGTATATACATTTAAATATGAAATGTGTGAATATTCAGAGTTGTGCTTTTGTCTGGTAATGCCTCCGGACCCTAATCCGGCGACGGATATGGGTTAGGGGTATTACATTATTAGTTATTTTTGTCTTTATTATGCAAATGACCGAAATTCCCTTAATGCCAAACTTTGAAATTTCACCCTACCATGTCCATTTTTGTCAAACTTAAATTAAAATGGTCTAATTACCATTTAAGGACTCCAATTTAAAATTTCATGGCAATTAGACACCTCTAGCTTCTAGAACACACATTTTGCACCTATTGCAATTTAGTCCTCTTAGTCAAATTGGACACCTTATCAATAAAATTTCTTAACGAAATTTTCACACAATCATTCAATCATACTGTAGACCTTAAAAAAATATCACAACAAATATTTCTACTTCAGATTTGTGGTTTCGAAACCATTGTTCCAATTCGACCCTAAAACAAGCTGTTACAGCTACCCTAGCAGGATCTTCTAATCTTCCACTAACATAATGAGTCAGCAAGGACTACTTATCTTTAGACCTCATAGTCCAAACTGGCTGAGGGTGAAGGTGTTCATGGATGGGCAATACCAATTTTGGGTTAATTTCCACCTTGATAGGCTATGTTTATGCTCTTTCTTTCCCAAACAGCTGATTCATTTAGTAGCCCTACAAAATAGTTAATAGATCATGCTTCTACTCACTAATCCCCCATATAAGGATTAGTTCCTTATGGCTTTTATAAATAACATGGAATAGATGGAAGAATAAAACATGGTGAATGGATTGAAGTGCAGAGTTTATAAAAAGATGATTGATATAAATAATAAAACGATTCTCCAAAAGTTAATCATCTTTACATATCAGACCCCTTAAAGGAAAGCAACTAAACTCTGAAAAACCTAAGAAAGAAAGAAGACAAAACTAAATCTAAAGATAAGCTAGGTTAATGGAATGATGCCCATAACATGTGCCAAAGGAGCCTATTTATAGCTTACAGGTAGCTGTTAGATTAAACTGAAATCATCTCTCCTGTCTGACATTTCAAATCAATCCGTTTATGTCTACAATTTTCCACAGTATCATGTAGCGATAACCAATCCATACCCAGAATAACATTAAATTCCCAAAAGGGTAATAACATCAAATCAGCAGGGAATTCACAACCTCTAATTTTCAATGAACATTTGTGAGAAACTAAGTTAACTATCACACTGACCTAGTGGATTACTAGCTTGAATATCACATTCATTTGATTCAACTGGTAGTTTCTTTTCCATTACTAATGTAGTGCAAATATAAGAATGAGTTGACCTAGGGTCAATCAGTGCATACACAATAACATCAAAGATATAGAATGTACCAGGAATCACATCAGGTGCAGTAGCTTCCTCTCTGGCTCGGATGACATATGTTCGAGCAAGTGCTCTAGTCTCTGACCTTACAACTATATCTTTTGCTACCGTACGAGGAGTCTCAATAGTGCAGTTCTGGCCCAGACGTCTACCTTTTTGAGATGTAGACATTTGCTTTTTGTTATGTTCTTCATTTTCTTTAACTATTTCAAAAAATTTCAAAGGAAGTGATCAGTTGATCCACATCTATAACATGCCCTTAATTTAGGTCTACACTCGCCAAAATAAATTTGTAGGAGTTTTAAAATCATGCTGAACTTATTTATTTTTGTTCGGGTGCTCAAATGCTGAAGTAGCTCGACTAAGGTCTTCTCTATTCTTCTTTGTCGGTGGTAAAGAAAACAACCTAGCAGAACTTCTCGTGTTAAACTCCCGAATTTGTCTATCCCTTTGTATCTTACGGTTGTACAATTCTTCCATTTTCTATGCAAGATCAGATAAAACAACAAACTCTTAGATTTCATTACCTCCGATCATCATTCTAATTTCATCATTTAGCCCATCTTCAAATGGAATACACATTTCTTCTTCAGTAGGCACAATTTCTCGAGCATATTTACTAGGACACAAAAACTCTCTCTCGTACTCAACCACTAACTTGTTTCCTTGCCTTAGTTCAAGAAATTCTCTCTTTTTCTTGTCCAGATACCGTTTTCCGACATATTTATTATAATAGCCTATTTTTAGTTAAATCAAAACAGTGGTTTTGGGACCACAAATCTGAGGCTGAAATATTTATTTTATTATTATTTTAATGTTTACAGCATAATAATATGATTGCGTAAAAATTTCGTTAAGAAATTTTATCATTTGATTCGTCAATTTGTTTAAAAGGACTAAATCGCGTAAAGAGTAAAAGTGGAGTTCTAATAGTTAAAGGTATCTAATAGCTATAGAACCTTAATGTAAGAGTCCTTAAATGGTAATTAAGCCTTTAAAATGGTGAGTGGACAATATTGGACATGTAATATATGTGGCAACCCAAAATTGACCCTAGTCGGGATGTGGTTTCGGGACCACAAAACCGAGGCATAAAAATAATTTAAAATTTATTTTGATGCCTATGATATGTGTTAAATTGTGTGTGACATTTTTGATGATTTGATTTAGTGTTATAAATGTGAATTTCACTAGAAAGGGCCTAGTAGTAAACTTTGAAAGTATGATAGGAAATGTGTGATGACTAATTAAAGCATGCATGCAAAACAATGGACTTGCATGTCAAATACCCCTTTTATAGGTGGTGGCGGCCATGGCAAGAGAGGATGGGCAAAACATGTCATAAACATGTTTTATTGGTGCATTAGGGAGAAATAATAAACAAAGGAGTATGGGTAAGAAAAGAATGAAAAAAAATGTGTGTGAGTGTGGTATTCCCCCCCATTGCCGTGAGTTGTAGAGAAAGAAAGAAAAAAAAATTGTTCATCCTTTCTTTGAGCCAAAACTAAGGAAGAAGGAGGGATTTTTGCTCCATTTTTGGTTTAGAAGAGATCTAGAAGGAGATTTGGCTATACTTGCATCAAGATTAAGGTATGTTTGAGGTTGTGTCATGAGATTCATGCATGTTTTAGTTGCTAACTTGATGTTCATGTTAGCCCATGGTCCAAATCCTTGTTGTGCCATGGAAATGGTATTTGGCCAAGTTTGATATTGTGTTAAAGCCATTGCATGCTAAATGTGAAGCTTGTTGATGATGCATGCAATGATGGATTGACTACTCTTGAAATTTCTTTTAGCATTCTTGAGTAAGACATTGAATCCTTTGTTTAACCATGACCAAAAAAATTAAAAGGGGTATGGTGTGTGATGTATTCGCCATGGTATGCTCATGAGCATGGTTTATGCTTCTTGCATGTTAGTTAAAATTTGTGTTTTGGATGGTTATGGACACCTTGAAATTGACCTTGCACCTATATGTGTATATATGTTTGCACATGATGTTTTAGTTATGAAGTAAGTGATAAATATGTTTGTTTAAAGAAGAAAGTGTTGAAGAATGTTTGTGAAATTGCAAGTACATTCGGCCTAGTACACATATGATGTGAAAATCTTGCAATTTATTGTTGATTTTGTGCAAGTATGACTAAGTATAATCGGCCACATGAGGGGAATTATTGTGCATGCATTCGGTTAGAGGCAAGCTTAATGGTGCCTATTCTTGACTTAGGTAATCGGCTACCTTGTTGTGAGCTAAGGCCGAATGTGTGCGTAATTAAAGAAAATTGACTAAAGTGCTTAGTTATGTGATGTTGAGTCAATGATGTGTGTATTCGCCAAGGCTAGCAAGCGAGACTTTAATAAATTGAATTTGTTTGAATTAGCTCAAGAGCTTAGAGGGCCACAATTGGATAAGGGGAAGGAAAAAGTGATCGAATAGCCGTTGAAGCCGTTCGACAACATCCGAGGTAAGTCTTCAAGTAATGACCCTACTTGAATTATGTGAAATGAAATTATGGATGTGTAATGATTACTAATATACGTGTGTATGAGTATTTGAATGGTACCCGGGCTAAGTCCCGAAGGCAATTACGCTAGTGATTATATTTGTGTTTGAGCCTTAGTAACGAAAATGAAACATGAATGTGTAATGATTATGGATGTATGTGTGCATGAGCAATTGAATGATATCCGGGTTAAGACCCGAAGGCAATTGTGCTAGTGACTTTATCCGGGCTAATACCCGAAGGCATTCGTGCAAGTTGTTATATCCGGGCTAATACCCGAAGGCATTTGTGCGAGTCGTTATATCCGGGCTAAGACCAAGGCATTCGTATGCGTGTGGTTATATCCGGTTGTATTCCGAAGAAGCTTGGGTTGAAGGTGAGCGTTGGTTGCTGTAATACATTTAATTAGTACGCTCGAAAAGCCCAAAGGATAAGGTATGTTTACATGTGCAATGGAAAAGTCGATACGTTTGAATAATATTCGTCAATCGACTAACGAATTTTCAGCTCTTGAATTGGTTGATATCTTGTGAATGTATATGTTGATGAAGTGTGAAGTAAGTATGATTATGTGAATGTGTATAAATGAAATGATTCATTTGGCTATGTGAATGTAATGCTTTAGTTAAAGCCGATTTCATTGCTTGAGATTTACTAAGCATAAACATGCTTACCCGTTGCTTTGGCTCTCTGTTTTATAGATTTTGCTCGCTAGCGATCGGATTCGGGATCATTGAAGTGAAGTCATCCACACTATCAAACCCCCTTTGGTACTCTTTTAGTTGAACTTTGGATATGGCATGTATAGGACTACCCTCGGTTGTTTTCAAGTGCTTTTGTGATGTATATGTGTACGGCCATGCGAAAATGGTTCGTAAAAGTGGAGTACGAATTAGACCATTTGTGGTTTGTAATTTTATATGGTTTCATGATGTTATTATGGATTGGAATGGGAGTGTTGGTCACATGATCAGCCATTTGAATGGCTAAACATGATCATAGGTGGACCTATGTATGACTAGACTATAGTTGGTCCATGGAAACTACAAAATAGGTAAGGCCTACCTTAAAAACAGATGCTGCCAGTTGCAGTGACGTGGATGTGAAAAATCACCAAAATTTGTAGGAAGGGTATTAAATTGTGAATAAGTTATGAAAACGAACCTTGACGAGTCTATTTTCATATGAAAGTAACGAAACGATCATATGAACAGTATACCGAGAGATATTAAAGTTCTCGTGAGACTGGGCCAGAACTGTTTCTGGGTCCCCCGACGCGACTTTGAAAATTTACTATAAATTATCCAGAAATAATTAGAAGTCATGCCTTATATGTGCAGATTCCATTTTGAGTCTAGTTTCATTAGAAACAAACGGCACCAGTATTAAATCCCTGTACAGAGAGATATTCAAGTTGTAACGCGTGAAGGTCAGTGTAGTCGACCCCTGTAACATGGGTGACTTTAACTAATAAACTGTACCAATCGGCCCAACCAAAAATTCTAGAAATAAATCCATGGATGGATATATGAGTCTAAATTCAGGGAAAATTTACGGAATCAGTTTCCGAGTTTTGAAACTCAAGATATGATTTTTAAGGCGACAGTGACGCAGTTTTCCAGCCTGTCTGGAAATGCCAAATTGGTCGGTACTTTAAGAGGATTTGTCTCGTTAACCCCTCGTGTCCGACACCGGCGATGGTCTCGGGTTCGGGGTGTTACAATATATGATTTTAGTGTTTTTTAAGTAAGGTTAATTAAGTAAAATGTTAATAACATATGATAAATAAAAAAATAATAATAAAATGGTGTCCATTATCATCTTTGCTAACCAAAATTGAAGAAGAAAAATAGAAGCAACTAGGGTTCTTTATTCAGCCAAGTAAATCCAAGCAATTAGGTATGTGTTTTGCCTCGTTTTAGTGATTTTTATGTTTTTTTGGATCGTTGCATCTAGTACTAGCTAGCCTAGGGACTAATTTGCAAAAAAATTAAAGATTTTTAAAGTTTCCATTGATGAATATGTATGAGTTTTGATGTTTAATGATAGATCACGAATATTTGTTGTTAGTTAAACAAGTTTTGTTAAGTGATTTTTAGTGAAAATGTAAATTTGGGGCTAATTTGTGAAATATGAAAAATGTCTGGTTAAAATGTGAAATAAATGAAAAATATAGACTGCTAGGGGCATTATGGTAATTTGTCTAGCATGGTTTCATTGTGAATTTTATTAATTTGTGATTTTATGAAATAAGGACTAAATTGTAAAAATGGGAAATATGTGGGGAAAAAGTGTAAATGTGTTTTAGAGTGTGTTTTGGACTAAATTGAATGAAAAAATGATTAAATAAGTTAATTTTAAATATATTTAGGACAAGAAAGGAGAAATACGGATTTGGATCGGGGAAAAGATAAAGTTATCGACTAATCGACTCGATTCACTATTTTAACATCCGAGGTAAGTTCGTATGTTATAATTTCATTTTAAATGTATTTGATATGCTTTGATATAGTATGAATTGTGATCATGTGATTACTGGTGAGTTTGAAGATGATTAGACAGTTGGAATCCCAGTTGAACCTTAGGAATAGTTTAGGATGCTAATGACATGTCATTAGGTATACTCTGAGTTGGATTCGGGCCATGATATCAGAATTTTAGATAAGTTACCTTGATTTGGCTTCGGGCTATGGTATAGGTACTTATCGACCTTGAGTATTCGACTTCTATTCCGAATGGTTCAACGGGTAAATGAAAGATGTGATTGAGTATGAGATTGGTACAGGTACATTCAGTAATGAATTGAGTATTGAAACTATGAAAGTAATAAGTTCTTTGGTAAGTTATGTGAATGATCATTTGATAGCTTTGAGGTTTAATAGAATTGTTGTATATTATTTTCTACTATTTGAATGATTAATGAATGGTGATAGTTGCTTATTGTTAACATGCGATCTTACTAAGCTATTTAGCTTACTTTGTTGCTTTTCCATGTTTTATAGTGATTTCAAAGCTAGCTCAGACTCAGGGATTGTTAGAGACTACATCACACTATTCACTATCACTTTGATACTTTTGAACCAATGTTTTGGGTCATATGGCATGTATAGGGACTTTGAGTCATGTTAATTATGTTTTGGTAATGATTTTGGCCAATCGAATTGGCTTGCAAAGGTTTATATTTAGGTATGTGTATATACAGCCATGAGTGAAGGCTTTCTTTGGTTTATATGGTGTAATTGAACCAGGTATATATGTGTATGAATATGTTTTGTGAATTGAGTTGGTTGATAGTTGTGTGATGATTGATGATAATATGTTATTATAAGTGTTAGATTGATGAATTGTGGTTATTGGTATGTTTGTGAAGTTAGGTCGAATAATGCATTTTTGGTAGTGATCATTTTGATGATTAGAGATTACAAGGATTGGTATGAATTTAGATGACATATTGTGGTACTTATGTACCTTGATTTGGTTAATATTGAAACGATAATATTTAGGCTTGATTTGGTTGTTTTGGATTGCCTATTTTGCTTTGTTTTTGTACCATATATGTAGGTAAAGGTGTGTACCAAATGGGGTGGCACAAAAATGGCTTGGTAAATAGCCTATTTTTGTCCACACAGGCAGAGACACAAGCGTGTGCTCAGCCCTATATGACACACGGTTAAGTACATGACCGTGTGTCCCCTAGTGTGGTTTTAGAAATCAAGTCAGTATGCTCCACATGGCCTCACACACGGGCGTGTGACATGGCTATGTGGCATAAGTCAGTATACCCTACAGGTTTGGCACGGCCTAGCACACGGCCTGGCACACGAGCGTGTGTGGCCATTTTTAGGGCACGCAGGCATGTGTGTGTTGGCCATGTGACCCAAGTCAGAGAGTTACACGGGGTCAGACACGGGCTGGGACACGGCCATGTGCTCGTATTTCGAATGTCCACACTACTTGTGACACGGGCGTGTCTAGTAGCCATGTGAGACACCCGGCCTGGCCACACGGGCATGTGTCCCTTGTTTTGAGTAAAATTTTCAAGGTTTCGTGAAAGTTTCTTGAGATATCGGTTTAGTCCTGAACCATTCCCAAAGCATATTTATGGCCTTATAGGCTCGTATAAGGGACAAATTGATTGAGATTGAATGATGACCTGTAATGATTAAATGTATGTGAAATGCATGATTAAATGTATTCTAAGTCCGGTAATGCTTCGTGACCCTATTCTAGTGTTGAATACGGGTGAGGGGAGTTACATTTCTTTTTTAACCTGATCTGAAAGAAATCCCAGGAAATTTTCTCTCTCGGTACCATAACTACCAATGTAGTCCACCAACTGTACCTTTCTTCTTTTAATAGTGAAACGCCACATCTAAGAAAATCATCGGGAGGGCAACCCATTTCTTTGAAAACTCGGAAGATATTCTGAAGCCAATACTCAGCCTTGACCGGATCATCTTCTGACCTACCTTGAAACTCTTCAGCACCACACTTTCTAAGCTTTTCAATTGGTATATTTAGACTAGATTCAATCACAAGAGGAGGTGGAGGTGCAACATGAGGTATAACAGGGGGTGGAGGTGGTTGAGCCGAAACATTCATTTGCATAAATTCATTGAACCACTGGTTCATAAGACCAAAAAACATGTTTTAAGTTCATGTTCAAGCACTTGTGGAATTGGAATATTACTACTCGTCCCTTGTTTTGAGGTCGGTATATTACTATTAACCTCTTCATTGTCAGCACGATCAGATCTGTATGACATCTTTACAATGTATAAGAAAAACATAAGTTAGATCAGATCAAACACGCCACACTACCACAGGTTTTTATGGCATGTAATTTTAGACATTTCACATGCTACATTCAGTCTGAGAATTGACTAAACCATAACTTTGATACCACTAAATGTAACACCTCTAACCCATCTCCGTCATAGAATTAAGGTTACGGAGTATTATTGATCAATCAGAAATCATTTAACATCATAACATTAAAGAGGTTAACCTTAATAAAAACTAACCAATCACATGCATTTTGTCCCTAAATTGAGCTTTCGACGCCTTTAAAATAGCTTATCAGCGATCTGGGACTAAATTGAAACAAATCAAAAGTTTTCAAAAAAATTTGAAAACTTTCCAAAATAGGGGCCATACGGTTGTGTGGCCAGGCCGTGTGGAATGCCCTAGGCCGTGTAACTATCAAAATAGGGACACACGACCATGTCTTGGCCCATGCCCCTGCCTGTGTAACTCACTGAGTTGGGCCACACGGCCATGTCACAGCCTGTGTGCCAGACTGTGTAACTCTCTGACTTGTGACACACGGTTGTGTCGTAGGCCGTGTATGAAACCATGTAACTGTAACAGCCCAATTTAGGGCCAAAACAGAATAGTGGTTTTGAAACCAAAAATTCGAGATAGAAATAATAGTTTTATTATCATTTTAAGGTCTATGGCATGATTTCATGACTGTGTGAAAATTTTGTTTAGAAATTTTATCGATAGAGGGTCCAATTTGATATTTAGGACTAAATTGCAAAACTTGTAAAATGTGTGTTCTAGTTCACAAAGGTACTAAGTACTTGTGAGTAATGGGTTTTAAAGTGGAGGTCCTTGTATAGTAATTAGACCATTATACTAGTTTGGACAAAAATACCTAAAGGAGGATAAAACATCATAGTTTTTAATGAAGGGTAATTTAGTCATTTGGTAAATAAAATAATAAAATGGGAAAACAAAGCCAAAATTTGGTATCATCTTCATCAAGTTGGCCAAAACTCTCATAGACACCATATCTAGGGTTTTTCCAAGCTTTCAAGCTCAATAGTAAGTGCATTCAAGCCCCGTTTTTAATGTTCTTTACATTTTTGAAATCTTCGTAGCTCGGTTTACCTATATCTACCATTATTTCGAGTTAGGGTTTATGTTTAAAAATTTACCCATGAATGATATGCATGTATTTTGATGTTTGATGGTAGACTATGAATGTTTTAGGTTAGGAGAACGATCTTTTCTAAGCGATTTTTAGCGAAAACGAGTAAAACGGTATAATCGGTAAAAATACCTAATGCTCATAAGTACATGTTAGAGTGAGAATTTGATGTTGTTATAGAAGAGAAAAATGTTCAGCATGTCATAAAACATAAGAATAAGGGCTGAAATTAAATTTTTGAGCCTAGGGGAAAAATCATAATTTTGTAAAAGTTAGGGGGCAAAAATGTAATTTTTGCATAATGTGATTTTTGGATTGAAATAAATAGTATGAGTGTTAAATGAGCTAAATGTGTTGTTATAGATCAAGAAAGGAGTGGAATCGACCTCGAACGGGGGAAGGAAAAGGTTTTGGACTAAATTGCAAAATTTTCATATTTTGCACTGAGGTAAGTTTGTATGTAAATAATACATTAAATTCATTTACATTTTTTTATTTCAGCCTATTTTATATATTTTAGTTGATTTTGAATCATAAATCGACTATTGGAAGAATGGAAATAAGTAATAGTGAGAGAAATCCCGGTTGAACTTTCGAAAAGATTGAATAATATAGATGAAATGTAGCTAGGTCACATGTATGGTGCTGAGTGCACATCATGTGTACAAGAGAACTACGAGATACTATGTAGTAGCTAGGTCACATGTGTGATACGGGATGTATCCCATGTAGACAAGAGAGCTACGGAAGAGGATAAATGTAGCTAGGTCGCATGTGTGATTCCAAGTGAAGGACACCATGTAGACAAGAGAGCTACGAGATAAATTGGCTAGGTCACATGGGTGGTACTAAGTGTTCACCATGTGTACAAGAGAGTCGAATTATATGAAATATGATGGTGGAGCTGTGTGCTGAAACCACCAAGTATCGAGGATTGATCCGAATTGTTCAACGGGATGATTTTATAGTGACATTGTAATCATGGACCTACTCTTGTGATGTATGAAATGTGGTGAAAGTGAATTGTGATATGTAGGCTAAATGAGGTAAATACAAAGAAAGTGTGAAAGAGCGAATTAGCAATAATACTGTTTTGGACAGTTGCAGTGATGTGAATTTGAAAAATCCCCAAAAATAGTAGAAATTTAATTAGAGGCTGAATGAGATATGAATTTAAATATTAATGAGTGTATTTTCATGTAAAAGAAACAGAGCAAGTAAAAGAACTCTATATTTTGAGATATTTATATTTGTGTGTGACTTGCTCAGAATGACTATGTGATCCCCTGTTCTAACTTTGAAAAATCATTAAAAATTGTACAAAACTAATTAAGAAATATAGTTTATATGTATAGATTCTTTATTGAGTCTAGTTTTAAATGAAAGAAATTTCATGGCTATTTGAATTGTGTAATGGGAGAAATTCAATTCGTAGTGAACAGAGGTCAGATCACTCGAGCTGTATAACAGGAGAACTTTTAACTAATAAACTGTAATAATTGGCTGGACCAAAAATTCTAGAAAAACATTAGTAAGAAGTAATATGAGTCTAGTTTCAGGAAAATGTGACGTATTTGAATTTTGAGTTTTGTAACTCGAGTTATGATTTATTTAGTGAGTATGACGCAGTAGAGACAGCTTGACCAAAGTGGAGTAAATGGTGAAATTAAAAGTAGATACACTTGAGTTATTGTGTAAACATATTAGATTCTTTATTCATTATTTACATACTTGCTTACTAAGATATAAGCTTACCTTCATTTCTGTCTTTTGTCTTATAGTGTCGTCCAGCTTGCACAGGAGTCAAGGATCGTTGAAGATCTGCCTACACTATCAATATTTTTGGGTATTTGAACTAAACATTTTGAATTATGGCATGTATAGTAGACTTTGTTATTTTGTTACGTGTCATAATTGTCTAGCCTTTAAAATATTAAGTATAGTATTTGACCTATTATTTTGTACGAAGCCTTTGAAATTGGCTAATATTATTAAAGGCATATGTTATAATGATTCATGATCTAATTGTATGCCATATTTTTGTCTTGGTTTTATTTAATGGTATGTACTATGATTCGGTAATACCTCGTACCCTGTTCCGGCGACGGATACGGGTAAGGGTGTTACATTTAGTGGTATCAGAGCCATAGTTTAGTCAGTTCTCGGACTAATAAAGTGTGTGTAAAAGTCTAGCTATACATGCCATAAATATACTGTGATAGTGTGGTGACTCCTGATTATTCTAAACTGTGTTTTGTTTTAATATAGTAATGGATCCTGACGGAACTGCGACTGATGATGCTGTAAGTAATGCGCTGGCTCCCGCACAAGGGACCGCACCTGTAGAAAGTAGACCTAAGACATTGAGACAAGGGGATTAGGCTCGGGATGCCTTTCTCCAAATGATGAACAATTGGTATACTGAGTTTATTCGAGCAAACCCAAATGCTCAACCTCCTCCACCCCCTCCCATTCCTCAAACGGTTCCTGTAGCTGCTCAAGGAATAGATTTGGTAAGAATGAACAAGCCTCCGATTGACAAGATTTGAAAACAAGGGGCCGAAGAGTTTAGAGCAAAGATCGATGATGATCCCGAGAAGGCGGAGTTCTGGCTTGAAAATTCTATCCGTGTATTTGATGAGCTTTCATGTACACCCGAGGAGTGCTTAAAGTGAGCTGTATCACTTTTGAGAGATTCGGCCTACCATTGGTGGAAGACTTTGGTAGCAGTAGTGCCAAAAGAAAAGGTTACTTGGGATTTCTTCCAGGAAGAATTCAGAAAGAAATACATAAGTCAATGATTTATTGATCAAAAATGGAAGGAGTTCCTTGAATTGAAGCAGGGCAAGATGTCTGTGGCAGAGTATGAATACGAATTTGTAAGACTCAGCAAGTATGCCCAGGAATGTGTGTCCACCGAAGCTATTATGTGCAAGAGATTTGAGGATGGGCTAAATGAGGACATTAAAGTGCTTGTGGGAATTTTAGAGCTGAAAGAATTTGTAGTATTGGTAGATCGAGCTCTTAAAGCCAAAGAATTGAAAAAAGAAAGAAGAAAAGCTGATGTTGAGGCTCGAGATGCCAGAAAGAGGCCGATAAGCAAGTCATTTCAATCTCAATCAAAGAGGTCCATAGAGACAAACCCTCGAATGACAGTCTCTATAATGCCCCAATTTTCGGGAATTCTGTAAAAGTTGTAAAATTTAAAATTCTGTGTTCTGTTTGTTATTTGTAGGATTAATCATGTTGGTGGGCCTCTAAAAGGCCCAAGCTTAGGATAAAACCCGGTAGTTTTAATTAAATTTAATTCTATAAGAGAAAGGGGTTCTGATAAATTGGACTTTTAGGAATTATTTGTGAAAAATGGATCACAAGGAAGCAAGTGGTAAAGTGGCATGTGACACCACTGGGAAGGATGTAGTGGCGTGTGGAAGCTTGGGGAGGACCCAGGTTCAAGTCACAATGACGGCAAATTAAGTGATTAATTTTTATGTACAGGAAAGGGAAGTAATGGAACTGAAATAAAAGTCTGTCAGGAAGAGTTTAAGAAGGTAAGGGGATTGAATAAGGATCACAAAGCCGTTTGTTTGGACGGAGAAGCAGCAAGAAGCTTTTGAGAGGTTGAAGAAAGTTCTGACTGAAGCACCTGTGTTAATTCAACCAGAGTCTGGAAAAGATTTTACTGTGTACAGTGATGCATCACACGTAGGTTTGGGTTGTGTGTTGATGCAAGAGGGTAACGTGGTTGCTTATGCTTCTCGACAACTTAAGCCTCACGAAGGGAACTATCCTACTCATGATTTGGAGTTAGCAGCAGTGATCTTTGCACTTAAAATTTGGAGACATTACTTGTATGGGGAAAGGTGTATTATATACATAGATCATAAGAGTCTCAAGTATTTGCTGTCTCAGAAGGAACTGAACCTTAGGCAAAGGAGATGGATCGAGTTGCTTAAGGATTATGATCGTTCAATCAAATATCACCCAAGCAAGGCTAATGTGGTGGCCGATGCTCTAAGTCATAGAGCTGTATCTAATCTAAGAGCAATGTTTGCTCGTCTAAGTCTGTATGATGATGGAAGTCTGTTGGCTGAATTGCAAGTAAGGCCAACCTGGGTGGATCAGATTAAGGAAAAGCAGTTGAAAGATGAGTCTTTGGTCCCTCGTTTTCAACAAGTTAAGGAAGGGGAAACTTCTGAGTTTGGGTTAAATGATGATAGGGTTCTGTGTTTTCGAGGTAGAATTTGTGTTCCGAAGGACTCTAACTTGAGCAGTCACTTTTGAAGGAAGCTCATGGGGACTTTATGCCATGCATCCCGGAGGAATAAGTTGTACCATGACTTGCGAGCTGTATTGGTGGCTCGGACTTAGCGAGAGGTGGCGAATTTGTGGGGAAATGTTTGACATGCCGCCGGTGAAAAGTGAGCATCGATTACCTTCCGGATTATTGCGACCGAGAAAATACCACTTTGGAAGTGGAAGAGGGTAACCATGGACTTTGTGAGTGGGCTACCCTTGTCACCATCGAAGAAAGACTCGATATGGGTGATTGTGGATAGGTTGACCAAGTCGGCTCATTTTATACCTATTCGTACAGACTTTTCTCTTCAGAAGTTAGCCAAGTTGTATGTGGCAGAGATTGTGCGACTGCATGGAGTTCTGGTTTCGATTATCTCTGATCGGGATCCTAGATTCACATCTCGGTTTTGGAAAAAGTTGCATGAGGCGTTGGGAACGCGATTGAACTTTAGTACGCCTTTCCATCCCCAAACTAATGGTCAGTCGGAAAGAGTTATTCAGATTCTGGAAGACATGTTGAGGGGATGTGTTATTGATTTCCGAGGTAGTTGGGAAGATTACTTGCCTTTGGCAGAGTTTACATACAATAATAGTTATCAGTCGAGTATTCGAATGGCACCTTATAAAGCACTGTATGGGCGAAGGCGTTGAACACCTAGTTGTTAGACTGAACTGGGGGAGCGACAAGTTCTTGGACCTGAGTTGGTGGTAGATACTGAGGATAAGGTCAAGTTAATTAGAGATCGGTTAAAGGAAGCGTCTGATAGGCAAAAGTTGTATGCAGATCTGAAGCGTAAGGAGATTGAATACTCAGTGGGTGATATGGTCTTCTTGAAGGTTTCACCTTGGAAGAAGATACTAAGGTTTGGCAAGAAGGGCAAGTTGAGTCCGCGGTTCATTGGGCCTTATCGGGTTCGAAGCGAGTAGGCCCGATGGCTTATCGATTGGAATTGCCTCGAGCTAGACAGATTCACGATGTTTTCACGTCTCTATGTTAAGGCGTTATCGTTCTGACCCTACTCATGTCGTGCCGGTTGCAGAAATTAAGGTGCGAACTGATTTGACCTTTGAGGAGGAGCCTGTACAAATATTGGATCGAGACGTTAAGGTTCTGACGAGGAAATCGGTACCATTAGTGAAAGTGCTTTGGCGTAACCATGGCAGAGAAGAAGCTACTTGGGAGCCAGAGGAGGCAATGCATCAACAATACCCTCATCTGTTTGGATCAGGTAAATTTCGAGGACGAAATTTCTTTAAGGAGGGTAGAGTTGTAACGCCCCAATTTTCGGGAATTCTATAAAAGTTGTAAAATTTAAAATTTCGTGTTCTGTTTGTTATGTGTAGGATTAATCATGTTGGTGGGCCTCTAGAAGGCCGTAGTTTTAATTAAATTTAATTCTATAAGAGAAAGGGGTTCTGATAAATTGGGCTTTTAGAAATTATTTGTGAAAAATGGATCACAAGGAAGCAAGTGGTAAAGTGGCATGTGACGCCACTGGGAAGGATGAAGTGGCGTGTGAAAGCTTGGGGAGGACCCAGGTTCAAGTCACAATGACAGCAAATTAAGTGATTAATTTTTATGTACAGGAAAGGGAAGTAATGGAACTGAAATAAAAGTCTGTCAGGAAGAGTTTAAGAAGGTAAGGGGATTGAATAAGGATAGAGATAAGGGAGGAAATCTAGGAGCTGATTGGGGTGAGCTGTGTTGGCCGAATTTTGGACTCTTGAGGAGCAAGAGGTGGCCGGCCAAGGGTTTCTTTAGGGGTAAATTCGGCTAGGTTAAAGTGCCAGTATAAATTCGGCAATAGGGAGGGAGTTGTGCCGTTTGCTGCTTTTCTCACCTTCTCCCTTTAGCCATTTTTGCTTTCTTCTTATTCTCTTTCTCCATAGCCGAACCTTTCAAACCTCTTGTCCATCTCCACCCTACTCTACATCACTTTCCTCCATTAATTTTCTTAGACTAAAGCCGAACCTCAAATCTCAAAATCCCGAAAGCTATATTCTTGTGCCGTTTTTCCAAAGCCATATTCCTCAATATGTTTTCCTTTTTGACCAACATTCCTCTCCTCTAAACCCCTAGCATCTGTCGACAACATTACCCAGGGTTATAGCCTCAAATCATTATTTTCTATATCACCTAGAAAAGCCGAAACTACTATAGAGTTAGGGACTTGTAGCCGAAACTTCAAAGCTTCTAGATTCAAGTTTTACCATCGTTTAAAGGTTGAATCTACATCAGATCTACGTGGAAAGCAGGAAGGAATAAGTGGTAAGTGCTCATCACTCCAAATCTAGTCTTATTTTTCAAGTTAGGAAAAAGCCGAAGTCCCTAAAATCTAGGGAGGCTATCGATTTGGGCATAGGGCATAAAGGGTCGTTAACCGATGATTTATTTTGATGATTAGTGTCTTCTCAAGGGTTGGATCGAAGGCTTGGATCTTTGGAGCGATCAGACTTGGATCTAGCCATCGGATTCGGCAAGAAGGTAAAGTTTTAAAGGCTTTTAGGGACGAGTCGAATATGGGTAAGTAATTATGGAGATTAGTGTTGTGATTTGCAATCTAAGAATTGTAGCAACATAATTGTAGGCGGATTCGATGCGTGGATCTTGTCGACAAGTCGTCACAAATCAGGTGTGTAACTGACACCCTTTCATAGGCTAGATCGGCAAAAGCCGAAAAGCTGAAATGCCAAAAAATCAGTATTTTGGGCATTTACGAGTGTGCAAATGCTCGTAAGACGTATGGGTAATTATTACTGGTAATCGGAAGTGATAAAACTGTGGTACGCGCGATTTCGTGTGTTTTGATATTTTGGGGCTTAATGGGCCAAAACTAGGTTAATGGGCCAACGGGCCCAATTCGGTAAGAACGCTTAAGTGTTTCTGGCTAAACGTAATGGCTACGATATGCATGAAAACCTTAGAAATAGTTAGATTTACTAGAATACCCCTATGTATGCAAAATTACCATTATACCCCTATGTGTGCAAAATGACCTTTATACCCCTAGGGTTAATTTTGTCTGAAAAGCATGATAAATTAAATCTGTATGATGTATGCCATGAATGAATATTTGTTGCATGGGGACATGGGCTATATTATGGAGGAAGTGTCCTGGTGGCTATGCCACAAATTATCTGTTCTGGTGGCCCTGCCACGTATATCTGTTCTGGTGGCACTGCCACAAAATATCTGTATCTGGTGACTCTGTCACATTTTCTGTATCTGGCAGCCATGCTGCATATTTCTGTGGCGTGTAGTGGTTGGGTGGGTCGAGTAGTCTCCCCACATGGTGAAAGGATGGTATAGGGGTGTATGTGGTTGGATATGGTTGGGTTTTTGCATAAGCATGATATATCTATTTCAGTGCATTACGGGCCTACGGGCTTTATCTCGATATCTGCTGCGGGTGAGGCCAACTTATTCATCTCGTGGTTTGAACTGATTTAGGCTATGGTTGGGTTGGATTACACACTGAGTTTCCCAAAACTCACCCCTTATTTTCATCCTCGCAGGTAATCCTCAACCATAGTGGGCTTGGAGCTGTGAGGGATTTGGACTGGCCACATGTTTCTACGAACCTGGTTTCTTTCTGGTGAACTGGATGTCCTTTTAATTTCATTTATGGTTTTGGGTTTTAAGTGTAATAAGGCCTTTTAATTATTTTTCATGGTTTTGTTTTACTTTTATTATTTTATTTTATTATGATGGAAAAAAACTATGATAACTAAGGAAAATGGATTAGCTTTAGGACGCGTTTTCAAAAACATTAAGGGATTTCAAAATAACACGATTACAAGTAAGACTTCCGCTAAGCAAACGTTTTCAAACTTAATCATTTTCTTAAGATAGACATAACCAGACAGTTTTCTCAAATTATACCAGTCGTTAAGGTGTGGCAATGGTGGTGTGCATGTCTAGGATTGGATCCCAAGGGAGCTTGGTACTTAAGCAGTCCGACGGACTCACCTCCTCTTCTTCCTGGTTTCCTACCTGGTGCACAGCTTCCATTCACCTTAACCTGCTTTAAAAAGTATCTTTTACAACCCCAACTAAGTTTTCCAAACTAAGTAATACGGAACATTTGAACGCATCAATGTGGCGCACCGGATCTGGTCATATCGTCTAGGCCGGGTTTGGGGTGTTACAGTCTCAGCTGGGGACTCACATAAAGATCGTGGTAAGGCATATTCGGGGTCTAAAGCTCAAGCTACTTCAGTGGCAAGTGTGGGTAATGTGCGGCCTAGAAAGCCTGAATGTCAGCAATGTGACAGGCAACATTTTGGTGAGTGTTGGGGAAACGAGCGAGCTTGTTTCAGGTGTGGTTCTCGCAAACATTTTATCAGAGACTGTCCGGAGAAAGTTAAAGAAGAAAAATTTTAGAGTGCTAGACAGAGTACTACCGCTAGCAGAGGTAGACCATCGAGAAATACTGGAGGTGAGGCTAGCAGTAAAATTGTGATGAAAGATTCAGCGGCGAGATCAAAAACTAGAGCGCCTGCTAGAGCTTATGCCATACGTGCCCGAGAGGATGCATCATCTCCCGATGTCATTACTGGTACATTTTCTCTCTATGATACTATTGTTATTGCATTGATTGATCCCGGGTCTACTCATTCCTATATTTGTGTGGATTTAATATCTAATAAGAAGTTGCCTGTTGAATATATTGAGTTTACGATTAAAGTGTCGAACCCCTTAGGCCAATATGTGCTAGTTGATAAGGTTTGCAAGAATTGCTCATTAATGATTGAAGGTCACTGTTTTCTGGCTAATCTGATGCTGTTACCATTTGATGAGTTTGACGTTATCTTGGGAATGGACTGGTTGACATTGTATGATGCCAAGGTAAATTGTAAACAGAAAACACTAGAGTTGAAATGTGAAAATGGTGAAATTCCATGGGTTGAAATAGATGAATCAAATAAATTACCTATGGTGATTTCGTGCATGTATGCTCAGAAATACATGAGGAAAGGGTGTGAAGCTTATCTTGCCTATGTAATGAATACTGAGATGTCTGATTGAAGCTTGAATCAGTGCCGATAGTCTGTGAATTTCCAGATGTATTCCTAGAGGAATTGCCAGGGTTGCCTCCAAACAGAGAGATAGAGTTTGCCATTGATTTGTTGCCGAGGACTGTACCGATCTCAATTACTCCATATAGAATGGCTCCGACTGAATTAAAAGAATTGAAGGCTCAGTTGCAAGAGTTAACAGACAAAGGATTCGTGAGATCGAGTTTCTCTCCCTGGGGTGCTCTTGTATTGTTTGTAAAGAAGAAGGATGGCTCAATGAGACTTTGCATTAATTACCGTCAGCTCAATAAGGTGACTATAAAGAACAAGTACCCGTTACCAAGGATTGATGATTTATTCGATCAGTTAAAGGGAGCAACAGTGTTTTCAAAGATCAATTTGAGGTCCGGTTACTACCAGTTGAGAGTTAAGGAGTCGGATGTACCGAAAACTGCCTTTAGGACAAGGTATGGACATTATGAGTTTCTTGTGATGCCTTTTGGATTAAGAAATGCTCCAGCTATATTTATGGACTTGATGAATCGAATCTTTTGGTCATATTTGGATAAGTTTGTAGTAGTGTTCATAGATGACATTCTAATTTATTCTCGGGACGAGTCTGAGCATGCCGAACACTTGAGAACCATATTGCAGATCTTGAGAGAAAAGAAACTGTTTGCTAAGTTTAGTAAAAGTGAGTTCTGGCTTCGTGAAGTCGGATTCTTGGGGCATATAGTCTCAGGTGATGGTATTCGGGTGGATCCGAGCAAAATTTCCGCGATCGTTGATTGGAAACCTCCAAAGAATGTATCAGAGGTTAGAAGCTTTTTAGGCTTAGCCGGGTATTATAGACGTTTTTTCGAGGGATTTTCGATGATTGCCTCTCCTATGACTAAGTTGCTGCAAAAGAATGTTAAGTTTGAATGGACTGATAAATGTCAACAAAGTTTTGAAAAGCTGAAAGCACGATTGACTGAAGCACCAATTTTAGTACAGCCCGAGCCAAGGAAGGAGTTCGTAATTTATAGTGATGCATCATTGACAGGCCTTGGATGTGTACTGATGCAAGAGGATAAAGTGGTAGCTTATGCCTCGAGATAGTTAAAGCCGCATAAGAAGAACTATCCTACACATGATTTGCAATTGGCCGCTATTGTCTTTGCCTTAAAGATCTGGCGACATTATTTGTATGGTGAAAAATGCCGAATTTTTACTGATCACAAAAGTTTGAAGTATTTGATGAATCAAAAGGATTTGAATCTGCGATAGTGGAGATGGCTTGAATTATTGAAGGATTATCAGCTAGTGATTGATTATCATCCGGGAAAAGCAAATGTAGTTGCTGACGCCTTAAGCAGGAATTCTCTTTTTACTTTGAGAGTGTAACACCCCAAACCCGAGACCATCGCCGGTGTCGGACCCGAGGGTTAACAAACCAAGTTCACATGTTTTTGCCCACCAATTTGACATTTCCAGTCAGGCTGGAAAACTGCGTCACTGTCGCCTTAAAAATCATATCTCGAGTTTCAAAACTCAGAAACTGGTTTCGTAAATTTTCCCTGAATTTAGACTCATATATACATCCATGGATTTATTTCTAGGATTTTTGGTCGGGCCAATTGGTACAGTTTATTAGTTAAAGTTACCCAAGTTACAGGGATCGACTGCTCTGACCTTCGCGCGGTATAACTTGAATATCTCTCTGCACAGGGCTTTAATGCTGGTGTCGTTTGTTTCTAATGAAACTAGACTCAAAATGGAATCTGTACATATAAGGTATATCTCCTAATTCTTTTGGATAATTTATAGTGAATTTTTAAAGTTGCGACAGGGAACCCAGAAACCATTCTGGCCCTGTCTCACAATAGCTTTAATATCTCTTAACCTGTAACTCCTATGACCGTTTCGTTTCTTCCATATGAAAATAGACTCATCAAGGTTCATTTACATAGCTTATTCACTATTTGATTCCATTCCTATGAATTATGGTGATTTTCACATTCACGCCACTGCAGCTGGCAGCATCTGTTTTAAGGTAGGACTTACCTATTTGGTAGTCTCCATGATTCAACTAATCTTGCCATACATAGGTTCATATATGATCATTTTAACCATGCCAATGGCTGATCATATGACCAACATTCCCATTTCCAAACCATAGCCACATCATGACCCCAAATATATATACATACAACCCACAATAAGTCTAAGTTCATGCTCCCCTTTCGAGCCATTTTCGCATGGCCATACATACTTACATTACAACGTATTTAACAAACAAGAGGTAGTCCTATACATGCCATCTCAAGTTCAACCAAAATTTATACCAAAATGGAGGCTTGATAGTGTGGATGACTTCGACTTCAACGATCCCAAATCCGATTGCCTCGGCGAAATCTAGAAAACTAAGAGCCAAAGCAACGGGTAAGCATTTTTATGCTTAGTAAGTCTCAAGGAATATAATGAACTATAATTTACAGCAATACATTCACATAGCCAAATGCATCATTTCATTAATACACATTCTTACTTCATACTTCATCATTGTATAAGTTCGCAAAGCATCAATCAATTCAATAACTGAAATTCATTAGTCGATTGAGCGAATGTTGCTCAAACACGTCGACTTTCCAATGCACATATAACGTACCTTATCCTTTGGGCTGTCCGAGTGTACTAATTAAATTCATTTCAGCAACCAACACTCACCTCCAGCCCAAGATTCTTCGAATATAACCGGATATAATCACGTGCACAAATGCCTTGGTCTTAGCCGGATAGAATAACTTCGACGAATGCCTTCGGCCTTAGCCGGATATAACCACTAGCACAATTGCCTTGGTCTTAACCCGGATATAATTTCAGCATAATTGTCTTGGGCTTAGCCCGATATCATTCAATTTCTCATGCACACATACATCAATAATCATTGGACCTACATATTTCATTTTCGTTACTAAGGCTCAAACACAATTAATATCATTAGCATATTCGCCTTGGGACTTAGCGGGTGGAATTCAAATACTCATACACACATAATCAATAATCATACACATCCATATTTCATCTCACATAATTCAAGTAAGGTCACTTCTTGAGGACTTACCTCGGATGTTGTCGAACGGCTTTTTCGGCTATTCGATCACCTTTTCCTTCCCTTGTCCAATTGTGGCCCTCTTAGCTCTTGAGCTAATTCAAACAAATTCAATTTATTAAAACCTCATTGTGCTTGCTTATGGCGAATATGACAAGGATTTTAAATGGTCATATGGCCACTCTTTAGCTTGAATACACAATGGTCATGCACATTTTATACTACATCAAGCAATTCAATACAATTTATTTGAGCATCAAGGAAATGCTAAGGCCTTCAATAGGCTACCCAAGGCCGAATATTCATGTACATGTTGAGGTCAATTTTGCACTTAATACCTCACAAAAACAGCATGCAATCTACTAATTTATGCTTTGCACATTGTGGCCCAAAACTTATAATATAGCATCAAGCACTTATATGTGTGCTAGGCAATTGTGCTTGCAATTTCACAAGCATTCTTCCACATTTTCTTCTTTAAATCAATATATTCAGCACTTAGTTCATAACCAAACATAATGTGCAATCATATATATGCATATATGAGCATGGCGAATTTTCAAGGTGTCCATAGCCATCCAAAACACAAACTTTTAACTAACATGCAAGAAGCATGAATCATGCTCAAGAATGCATCATGGCCAAGTATGACAATCATGCTCCTTTTCAACTTTAATCATGATAAAACAAAGAGAAAACTCAAAATCTTACTCATGAGTAGAAAATCCATCATTGCATGCATCATCATCAAGCTTCACACTTAGCATGCAATGGCTTTATCACTATAACAACTTTGGCCAAATACCATTTCCATGGCATACCAAAGATTTGAGCCATGGCTAACATGCACATCAAGTTAGCAACCAAAACATGCATGAAACTCCCAACACAACCTCATACATACCTTAATCTTGATGCAAACTTAGCCAAATCTCCTTCTAGATCTCTTCCAAACCAAGCATGAAGCAAAAATCCTCCTTCTTCCTTAGTTTTGGCTCAAAGAAAGGATGAACAAAATTTTTTCTTTCCTTCTCTACAACTCACGGCAATGGGGTATGCCACTCTCTCACACACATTTTTTTTTCATTCTTTTCTTACCCATGCTTATTTGTTTACTATTTCTCCCTAATGCCCAACAAAACATGTTTCATGACATGTTTGACCCATATTCTTTGTCATGGCCGGCCATTACTTGTAGAAAGGGGAATTTGACATGCAAGTCCATTATTTTGCATGCATGCTTTAATTAGTCATCACCTATTTCCTATCGTACTTTCAAAGTTCACTACTAAGTCCTTTCTTATAATTTAGCACCTAATTAATAAAAATCGAGACACGAAATATTTACGCATACCAATTCCACATACAATAAGTACGGAATATAACACTTAATTATTCTTGTGACTCGGTTTCGTGGTCCCGAAACCACTCTCCGACTAGGGTCACATTCGGGGTGTCACAACTCTCCCCCACTCAAGAGATTTTCGTCCCCGAAAAGCTTACCGGTAAATAGGTTCGGATATCGCTCTCTCATTGAGTTCTCGGTCTCCCAAGTAGCTTCTTCTATCCCGTGCTTGAGCCATAACACTTTCACTAGCGGAACCCGCTTGTTTCGCAACTCTTTCACTTCTCGTGATAGGATACGAATTGGTTCTTCCTCATAACTCATATTAGCTTGAATTTCAATTTCTGATGGACTAATCACGTGCGATGGATCGGATCTATAACGTCGAAGCATCGAAACGTGGAAGACATCGTGAACCTTTTGAGTTCGGGGCAAAATCAAACGATATGCCTTTGGACCGACTCGCTCGATATCTCATATGGCCCAATGAATCTCGGGCTCAACTTGCCCTTACGGCCGAACCTGAGTATTTTTTTCCAAGGCGATACCTTGAGGAACACTTTATCACCCACGATACTCGATATCCTTACGCTTCATATCCGCGTCACGACTTCGACGATCGAAGGCTATCTTCAAACTTTCACGGATTACTTTCACTTTCATTCGGCATCCCTAATCAAATCCACCGAAAATCTTGCTTTCACCAAGCTCGGTCCAAAACAATGGTGTACGGCATTTACGCCCGTACAAAGCCTCGTAGGTGCCATCTTAATACTCGATTGAAAGTTGTTGTTGTAAGCGAATTCAATCAACGGCAAATACCGTTCCCATGAACCACTAAACTCGAGGACGCAACATCTTAACATATCCTCAAGTATCCGAATTACCGCCGGATTGACCATCGGTTTGGGGTGGAAGGCGGTCTTTGAAATGCAACTTGGTACCCAAAGCTTCTTGCAACTTTTTCCAAAACCGCGAGGTAAATCTCGGATCTCTATCCGACACGATAGAAATAGGCACCCGTGTAATTTCACAATCGAGAAACGTACAATTCCGCTAATTTGTCCATTGAAAAATCCGTGCGTCGCGGGGACAAAGTGGGCCGACTTAGTCAATCGATCTACCACGACCCAAACCGCATCCTTCTTACTTTGCGACAATGGCGGTCCGGATACAAAGTCCATTGTGACTCGATCCCATTTCCACTCGGGTATCGTGATTGGTGAAGTAATCTGAAGGCACCGATGTTCCGCTTTCACTTGTTGACATATTAAACATCTTGAAACAAAGTCGGAGATGTCTCGCTTCATACCATGCCACCAAAATCGACGTTTCAAATCATTGTACATCTTCGTACTCCCGGGTGGATTGCCATTCGGCTACAATGGGCTTCATTGAATTATCGAAATGAGTTCAATTCTTTGGGACACACTGACGACTTTTGAACCTCAAACAATCGTCATCGTCGATTTGAAACTCCGAGTCCTTGTTCGAACACACGCAGCCCGTTTTGCAACCAACTCGTCATCGACTTTCGAGCTTCTCGAATTTGGTGTGTCAATAATGGTTTGGCTTTCATTTCAGCCACTAACACCTTTGTCGGATCGGATAGACAAGTGCACATTCATCGTCAGTAAAGTGAATAACGATTTACGACTCAAGGCATCCGCAACTACATTCGCCTTTCCGGGTGATAGTCAATGATCACTCATAATCCTTTAACACTCGAGCCAACGTCTTTGTCGCAGATTTAAGTCTCGTTGGGTCATCAAATACTTGAGACTTTTGTGATCCGAGTATACATGGCACCTTTCACCAAATAAGTAATGTCGCCAAATCTTTAAGGCGAATACGATGGCGGCCAATTCGAGATCATGAGTCGGATAATTTTTCTCATGTGGCTTTAATTGCCTCGACGATAGGCCACAACTCGACCTTCTTGCATTAATACGCAACCTAACCCAAGTAGAGAGGCGTCGCTATAGATGACAAACTCCTTGCGGACTCGGGTTGCACTAGAATTGGGGCTTCAGTCAAATAAGTTTTCAGTTGATCGAAGCTTTTTGGCATTTCTCCGTCCATTCGAACTTAACATCCTTTTGGAGTAAGCCGTCATCGGCGTGGCTATCGTTGAGAAGCCTTTACAAATCGTCGTAGTAATGTAAGCAAGCCCCAAAAAGCTTGAACCTCGGTAATATTTCTAGGAGGCTTCCAATTTAGTATGGCTGAAATTTTATTCGGTCGACTCGAATACCCGATGCGAGATACCACATGACCCAAGAAGCTTACCTCTCTTAACCGAACTCACACTTGTGAACTTAGCATATAATTGCTTGTCCCGTAAAATTTGCAAGACTAACCGCGGTGTTCAAGCATGTTCGGTCTCATTTCTTGAATAGACCAAGATGTCATCAATGAACACGACTACGAATCGATCCAAATATGGTCTAAAGATTCGATTCATTAAATCCATAAATACCGAGGGCATTAGTGAGCCCAAACGGCATCACCAGAACTCATAGTGACCATATCTCGCTCAAGGCGGTCTTGGGCACGCCCGAATCTCGGATTCGCAATTGATAGTAGCCCGATCTCAAATCTATTTTCGAGAACACCGAGGCTCCCTTGATTGATCGAACAAGTCATCAATACGTGGCAACGGATATTTGTTCTTTATCGTCGCTTTGTTAAGTCGACGATAGTCGATGCATAGTCGCATGGTTCCATCCTTCTTCTTCACGAACAAAGAGGCGCACCCCAAGGCGAAAAACTCGGGCGAGCAAAACCTCTATCCACCAATTCTTGCAACCGAGTTTTCAACTCCTTCAATTCGTTGGTGCCATACGATCACGGAGCTATCGAAATTGGGGTGGTACCGGTACCAATTCGATGCCAAATTCTATTTCTCGAGCAAGTGGTAAACCCGGCAATTCTTGGGAAAACATCCGGTATTCACAAACCACGGCACAGATTCGGGTTTCTTCTCGATTCCTTGTCATCGAGTACGACGCAAGGTACGCCGCACCCTTTTCTTACATATTTACGGGCCAACATCGCGATATTACGGTGGCAACCCTTTAAGTCCGTGGACTCAACCCGAATTATTTCATTATTCGCGCACCTCAAATCGATAGTCTTGCTCTTGCAATTTACAACCGCATCGTGCATGGTCAACCAATCCAAACCAAGAATAACATCGAACTCATCGAATGGCAAAAGCATTAAGTCCGCCGGAAAACAAGAACCTCGGAACACTAGGGGACTTTTCTTGCACACTTTGTTAACAAGCACGTAATGACCCAAGGGTTTGACACCGAATTACAAACTCGATGAGACTCAATGGGCAAAGTCTTCTTGGATGCTAAGGTTTCACATATATAAGAATGAGTAGAACCAGGTCAATCAAAGCAATTACATTTGTATTGAAAAGAGTGAAAGTACGGTAATAACATCCGAGAGGCAAGCATCCTCGGCGTGCGCGTATGGCATAAGTCCTAGCAGAGCACGAGCCTCGAGATCTGATGGTAGCATCTCTAGATCCTCTCGACCGCCAACGACATTGCCCATATTTCTAGGTGGCCTACCTCGGCGATGGTAGCACCGGGTTTGCACTCGACTTGCATTCTGTTCATGCATCCTCGGGCAATCCTTCATAAAATGGTCGGCCGATCCACACTTATAGCGAGAGCGATCACGAAACCAACAGCTCCCGAATGCCATTTGCCACAATGTGGACACTCCGTCCTCTCTCGGCGATCATTTCCGCCACCGGCAATCGAGGTGACTCGTGTGGTCACAGGGGGTCGATCGCGTCCTCGTCTAGAAAATCCCGAAACGCCTCTAGACCGGCTCGCATCATCTCGAAATCTCTTCGATGCTTGTTGAAGAGACTTTCCCGAGGACCTCTTTCGGAATTCTCCAATCCCCACATCAGCTTTTTGTTTCTCCTTTCTAAGCTCTTCGGCTTTACAAGCTCGCTCAACAAGTACTACGAACTCTCGTATCTCGAGAATGCCAACAAACATCCTTATATCATCGTTCAGCCCATCCTCGAAGCGTTTACACATAATAGCTTCGGACGAAATGCATTCTCGCGTCTGGCTAAGCCTCACAAACTTTCGTTCAGAGTCAGATAGCGGACATAGAACCTTGCTTAAGATCAAGGAACTCCCTCCGCTTTTGGTCGATGAATCTCGATGATATACTTTTTTGAACTTCGGTTAGAAAGAATTCCCAAGTCACTTGCTCTCTAGGCACCACAAGTCGAGTACTCCACCAATAGTAGGCGGACTCGCGTAGCAAGGAGATGGTACACTTTAAGCACTCATCGGTGTACTGGATAGCTCATCAAGCACCGGATAGTGTTATCTAACCATAATTCAGCTCGCTCGGCATCATCATCATCCGTAGCCTTAAATTCAGTGGCCCCATGTTTTCGAATCCTATCGATCGAGGGCTTACCCGACCTTATTGGGTCGATCCACGGAGGTATTGTAGGTGGGGTTGCATTCGTCGGGAATGGAGGTGGTGGAACAGTAGTGTTGGTTCGAATGTATTGATTAAACCATTCGTTCATCACACTATAAAAGGCTTGCTTAGCCTCGTCATTAGGATTGCTGGCCATAGGTTGAGAGTCCACCGGCGCTGTCCCTTGCGCGGAGCAGCGCCACACTCTCCACATCATCGCTATCGCTTTCGGTTGGGATCGGGATCCATTGCTATAAACAAACATGAAGTCAAATTGTCGAATTCATCACACTATCGATTCATCATTTAATGGCATGTATAGCTAGACCCCAAACACATCACGGTAGTCCTAGAATCGACTAAACCGTGGCTCGATACCAATAAAATTGTAACACCCCAAACCCGAGACCATCGCCGGTGTCGGACGAGGGTTAACAAACCAAGTTCACATGTTTTGCCCACCAATTTGACATTTCCAGTCAGGCTGGAAAACTGCGTCACTGTCGCCTTAAAATCATATCTCGAGTTTCAAAACTCGGAAACTGGTTTCGTAAATTTTCCTGAATTTAGACTCATATATACATCCATGGATTTATTTCTAGGATTTTGGTCGGGCCAATTGGTACAGTTTATTAGTTAAAGTTACCCAAGTTACAGGGATCGACTGCTCTGACCTTCGCGCGGTATAACTTGAATATCTCTCTGCACAGGGCTTTAATGCTGGTGTCGTTTGTTTCTAATGAAACTAGACTCAAAATGGAATCTGTACATATAAGGTATATCTCCTAATTCTTTTTGGATAATTTATAGTGAATTTTTAAAGTTGCGACAGGGAACCCAGAAACCATTCTGGCCCTGTCTCACAATAGCTTTAATATCTCTTAACCTGTAACTCCTATGACCGTTTCGTTTCTTCCATATGAAAATAGACTCATCAAGGTTCATTTACATAGCTTATTCACTATTTGATTCCATTCCTATGAATTATGGTGATTTTTCACATTCACGCCACTGCAGCTGGCAGCATCTGTTTTAAGGTAGGACTTACCTATTTGGTAGTCTCCATGATTCAACTAATCTTGCCATACATAGGTTCATATATGATCATTTTAACCATGCCAATGGCTGATCATATGACCAACATTCCCATTTCCAAACCATAGCCACATCATGACCCCAAATATATATACATACAACCCACAATAAGTCTAAGTTCATGCTCCCTTTTGAGCCATTTTCGCATGGCCATACATACTTACATTACAACGTATTTAACAAACAAGAGGTAGTCCTATACATGCCATCTCAAGTTCAACCAAAATTTATACCAAAATGGAGGCTTGATAGTGTGGATGACTTGACTTCAACGATCCCAAATCCGATTGCCTCGGCGAAATCTAGAAAACTAAGAGCCAAAGCAACGGGTAAGCATTTTTATGCTTAGTAAGTCTCAAGGAATATAATGAACTATAATTTACAGCAATACATTCACATAGCCAAATGCATCATTTCATTAATACACATTCTTACTTCATACTTCATCATTGTATAAGTTCGCAAAGCATCAATCAATTCAATAACTGAAATTCATTAGTCGATTGAGCGAATGTTGCT
The DNA here is from genome assembly GCF_025698485.1 of Gossypium arboreum. Lineage (NCBI taxonomy): Eukaryota > Viridiplantae > Streptophyta > Magnoliopsida > Malvales > Malvaceae > Gossypium > Gossypium arboreum. Next base: position 89,904,259 of record NC_069080.1, on the reverse strand, counting down.
CAAACACGTCGACTTTCCAATGCACATATAACGTACCTTATCCTTTGGGCTGTCCGAGTGTACTAATTAAATTCATTTCAGCAACCAACACTCACCTCCAGCCCAAGATTCTTGAATATAACCGGATATAATCACGTGCACAAATGCCTTTGGTCTTAGCCGGATAGAATAACTTCATACGAATGCCTTGGGCCTTAGCCGGATATAACCACTAGCACAATTGCCTTGGTCTTAACCGGATATAATTTCCAGCATAATTGTCTTGGGCTTAGCCGGATATCATTCAATTTCTCATGCACACATACATCAATAATCATTGGACCTACATATTTCATTTTCGTTACTAAGGCTCAAACACAATTAATATCATTAGCATATTCGCCGCCGGGACTTAGCCCGGTGGAATTCAAATACTCATACACACATAATCAATAATCATACACATCCATATTTCATCTCACATAATTCAAGTAAGGTCACTTCTTGAGGACTTACCTCGGATGTTGTCGAACGGCTTTTTCGGCTATTCGATCACCTTTTCCTTCCCTTGTCCAATTGTGGCCCTCTTAGCTCTTGAGCTAATTCAAACAAATTCAATTTATTAAAACCTCATTGTGCTTGCTTATGGCGAATATGACAAGGATTTTAAATGGTCATATGGCCACTCTTTAGCTTGAATACACAATGGTCATGCACATTTTATACTACATCAAGCAATTCAATACAATTTATTTGAGCATCAAGGAAATGCTAAGGCCTTCAATAGGCTACCCAAGGCGAATATTCATGTACATGTTGAGGTCAATTTTGCACTTAATACCTCACAAAACAGCATGCAATCTACTAATTTATGCTTTGCACATTGTGGCCCAAAACTTATAATATAGCATCAAGCACTTATATGTGTGCTAGGCCGAATTGTGCTTGCAATTTCACAAGCATTCTTCCACATTTTCTTCTTTAAATCAATATATTCAGCACTTAGTTCATAACCAAACATAATGTGCAATCATATATATGCATATATGAGCATGGCCGAATTTTCAAGGTGTCCATAGCCATCCAAAACACAAACTTTTAACTAACATGCAAGAAGCATGAATCATGCTCAAGAATGCATCATGGCCAAGTATGACAATCATGCTCCTTTTCAACTTTAATCATGATAAAACAAAGAGAAAACTCAAAATCTTACTCATGAGTAGAAAATCCATCATTGCATGCATCATCATCAAGCTTCACACTTAGCATGCAATGGCTTTATCACTATAACAACTTTGGCCAAATACCATTTCCATGGCATACCAAAGATTTGAGCCATGGCTAACATGCACATCAAGTTAGCAACCAAAACATGCATGAAACTCCCAACACAACCTCATACATACCTTAATCTTGATGCAAACTTAGCCAAATCTCCTTCTAGATCTCTTCCAAACCAAGCATGAAGCAAAAATCCTCCTTCTTCCTTAGTTTTGGCTCAAAGAAAGGATGAACAAAATTTTTTCTTTCCTTCTCTACAACTCACGGCAATGGGGTATGCCACTCTCTCACACACATTTTTTTTCATTCTTTTCTTACCCATGCTTATTTGTTTACTATTTCTCCCTAATGCCCAACAAAACATGTTTCATGACATGTTTGACCCATATTCTTTGTCATGGCCGGCCATTACTTGTAGAAAGGGGAATTTGACATGCAAGTCCATTATTTTGCATGCATGCTTTAATTAGTCATCACCTATTTCCCTATCGTACTTTCAAAGTTCACTACTAAGTCCTTTCTTATAATTTAGCACCTAATTAATAAAAATCGAGACACGAAATATTTACGCATACCAATTCCACATACAATAAGTACGGAATATAACACTTAATTATTCTTGTGACTCGGTTTCGTGGTCCCGAAACCACTCTCCGACTAGGGTCACATTCGGGGTGTCACAGAGAGCCATGAATACGGGGTTAGCATTGTCTGATGATGGGTCAATCTTAGCAGAGATGAGGGCTAAACCGTTATTTCTCCAGCTGATTTGTGATGCTTAAAAGAACGATAGTGAGTTGCAAACTAAGAGAACTCAGTGCGAATCAGGTTACGACTCATATTTTCGAGTTGGACCAGATGACTGTTTGATGTTTTGAGACAGGATATGTGTACCGAAAAATGACGAATTGATTCAAAAAATATTACATGAGGCGCATAGTGGCTGTTTGTCAGTTCACCCTGGTAGCACAAAAATGTATAATGATTTAAAGAAATTATATTGGTGGCCAGGCATGAAAAGGGACATTTCTGAATTTGTAACTAAGTGTTTGATCTATCAACAAGTAAAAGCTGAGCATCAAGTGCCTTCAGGATTACTCCAACCGGTAATGGTGCCTGAGTGGAAATGGGATAGGATTACCATGGATTTTGTAACTGGTTTGCCTCTGACTCCTAGAAAGAAGGATGCTGTCTGGGTAGTGGTTGATAGGTTAACAAAGTCGGCTCACTTTATACCGGTACATACCGATTACTCACTTGATAAATTAGCTAAATTGTATATTGTTGAAATTGTGAGGTTGCACGGGGTACCTATGTCTATAATATCAAATAGAGATCCGAGGTTTACCTTGAGATTCTGGAAAAAGTTACAAGAAGCTTTGGGCCACAAACAGATGGTTAGTCAGAAAGAGTAATCCAAGTACTCGAAGATATGCTTAGATGTTGTGTTTTTGAATTTGAAGGCATTTGGGAGAAATATCTACCTTTGGTTGAATTTGCCTACAATAACAGTTTTCAGTCGAGTATACAAATGGCACCATACGAAGCCTTGTATGTAGCAAGTGTCGGACTCCTTTATATTGGACCGAACTTAGTGAGAAACAGATTCACGGAGTTGATCTAGTTAAAGAAACTGAAGAGAAAGTAAAAGTAATTCGGGATTGCTTGAAAGCTGCTTCAGATCGACAAAAGTCATATACAGATTTAAAAAGAAAAGAGATTGAATTTCAGGTGGGTGATAAAGTGTTCTTGAAGGTGTCACCATGGAAAAAGATTCTGAGATTTGGCCGAAAAGGCAAGTTGAGTCCGTATTTTATTGGGCCGCATGAGATTATTGAAAGGATTGGACCAGTGGCATATCGATTGGCTTTACCGGCAGAGTTAGAAAGAATTCATAATGTGTTTCATGTATCAATGTTGCGACGTTATCGTTCTGATCCTTCACATATAATTTCTCCAACAGAAATTGAGATTCGATCTAACTTCACCTATGATGAAGAACCGATTAAGATTTTGGCTCGAGAAGTGAAACAGTTGAGAAAGAAAAGCATAGCTTTAGTGAAAGTGTTATGGCAAAGACATGGAGTAGAAGAAGCTACATGGGAACCGGAGGAAGCCATGAGAAAACAGTACCCAAACCTCTTTACCGGTAAGATTTTTAGGGACGAAAATCCCTAAAGGAGGGGAGAGTTGTAACAGCCCGATTTAGGGCCAAAACGGAATAGTGGTTTCGAAACCACAAATTCGAGATAGAAATAATAGTTTTATTATCATTTTAAGGTCTATGGCATGATTTAATGACTGTGTGAAAATTTTGTTTAGAAATTTTATCGATAGAGGGTCCAATTTGATATTTAGGACTAAATTGCAAAACTTGTAAAATGTGTGTTCTAGTTCACAAAGGTACTAAGTACTTGTGAGTAATGGGTTTTTAAAGTGGAGGTCCTTGTATAGTAATTATACCATTATACTAGTTTGGACAAAAATACCTAAAGGAGGATAAAACATCATAGTTTTTAATGAAGGGTAATTTAGTCATTTGGTAAATAAAATAATAAAATGGGAAAACAAAGCCAAAATTTGGTATCATCTTCATCAAGTTGGCCGAAACTCTCATAGACACCATAGCTAGGGTTTTTCCAAGCTTTCAAGCTCAACGTAAGTGCATTCAAGCCCCGTTTTTAATGTTCTTTACATTTTTGAAATCCTCGTAGCTCGGTAGTTAGGGTTTATGTTTAAAAATTTACCCATGAATGATATGCATGTATTTTGATGTTTTATGGTAGAATATAAATGTTTGAGGTTAGGAGAAAGATCTTTTCTAAGCGATTTTTAGCGAAAACGAGCAAAACGGTATAATCGGTAAAAATACCTAATGCTCATAAGTACATGTTAGAGTGAGAATTTGATGTTGTTATAGAAGAGAAAAATGTTCAGCATGTCATAAAACATAAGAATAAGGGATGAAATTAAATTTTCGAGCCTAGGGGCAAAATCATAATTTTGTAAAAGTTAGGGGGCAAAATGTAATTTTTCCATAATGTGATTTTTGGATTGAAATAAATAGTATGAGTGTTAAATGAGCTAAATGTGTTGTTATAGGTCAAGAAAGGCGTGGAATCGACCTCGAACAGGGGAAGGAAAAGTTTCTGGACTAAATTGCAAAATTTTCATATTTTGCACCGAGGTAAGTTTGTATGTAAATAATACATTAAATTCATTTACATTTTTGTATTTCAGCCTATTTTATATATTTTAGTTGATTTTGAATCATAAATCGATTATTGGAAGAATGGAAATAAGTAATAGTGAGAGAAATCCCGGTTGAACTTTCGAAAAGATTGAATAATATAGATGAAATGTAGTTAGGTCACATGTATGGTGCTGAGTGCACATCATGTGTACAAGAGAGCTACGACATACTATGTAGTAGCTAGGTCACATGTGTGATACGGGATGTATCCCATGTAGACAAGAGAGCTACGGGAGAGGATAAATGTAGCTAGGTCGCAGTGTGATTCCAAGTGAAGGACACCATGTAGACAAGAGAGCTACGAGATAAATTGGCTAGGTCACATGGGTGGTACTAAGTGTTCACCATGTGTACAAGAGAGCCGAATTATATGAATATGATGGTGGAGCTGTGTGCTGAAACCACCAAGTATCGAGGATTGATCCAAATTGTTCAACGGGATGATTTTATAGTGACATTGTAATCATGAACCTACACTTGTGATGTATGAAATGTGGTGAAAGTGAATTGTGATATGTAGGCTAAATGAGGTAAATACAAAGAAAGTGTGAAAGAGTGAATTAGCAATAATACTGTTTTGGACAGTTGCAATGACGTAAATTTGAAAAATCACCAAAAATAGTAGGAATTTAATTAGAGGCTGAATAAGATATGAATTTAAAGTTTAATGAGTATATTTTCATTTAAAATAAATAGAGCAAGTAAAGGAACTCTATATTTTGAGATATTTATATTTGTGTGTGACTTGCTTAGAATGACTATGTGATCCCTTGTTCTAAATTTGAAAAATCATTAAAAATTGTACAAAACTAATTAAGAAATATAGTTTATATTTCTAGATTTCTTATTGAGTCTAGTTTTAAATGAAACAAATTTTCATGGCTATTTGAATTTTGTACTGGGAGAAATTCAATTCGTAGTGAACAGAGGTCAGATCAGTCGAGCTGTATAACAGGGGAAATTTTAACTAATAAACTGTACCAATTGGTTGGACCAAAAATTCTAGAAAAAAATTAGTAAGAATTAATATGAGTCTAGTTTCAGGAAAATTTTACGGATTTGAATTTTGAGTTTTGTAACTCGAGTTATGATTTATTTAGTGAGTATGACACAGTAGAGATAGCTTGACCAAAGTGGAGTAAATGGTGAAATTAAAAGTAGATACACTTAAGTTATTGTGTAAACATATTAGATTTACTTGCTTACTAAGCTATAAGCTTACCTTCTTTTCTCTCTTTTGTCTTATAGTGTTGTCCAGCTTGCACAGGAGTCAAGGATCGTTGAAGATCTGCCTGCACTATCAATATTTTTGGGTATTTGAACTAAACATTTTCAATTATGGCATGTATAGTAGACTTAGTTATTTTGTTACGTGTCATAATTGTCTAGGTTTTAAAATATTAAGTATAGTATTTGACCGATTATTTTGTACGAAGCCTTTGAAATTGGCTAATATTATTAAAGGCATATGTTATAATGATTCATGATCTAATTGTATGCCATATTTTTGTCTTGGTTTTATTTAATGGTATGTACTATGATTCGTTAATACCTCGTACCCTGTTCCGGCGACTGATACGGGTAAGGGGTGTTACAGTAACACACTATGTTAAAACACATGGTCGTTCCTCAAATCGTGTATGGCACACAACCAAATGACATAGGTGTGTCCCAGGCCATGTGCACCAAAATGAACCTTAAAGGATAAGTTTACCATTTCAATCTTACTTGAATCCTAAGTAAACCATTTACCAGCCATTAAACCTATTCAAAATGGCATTATACAAGATTAAAACATACTAAATCAACCATTCTAAGTGCCTAACCAATTTAACCTTATTGTATCATAGATGTAACACCCCTAACCCGTATCCAACACTTGACTAGGGTTAAGAGGCATTACCGGATAATCAGAATATTTCAAATAAATTTCACATTCAATAAGTTTAACATCATCATATCATAATCAAACATCAACTTTAAGTCCCTATTTTAGGTCATCGAGTCCTTAACATACATTAGTAAAGAGTCGGGACTAAACTGAGCACATACAAATTTTTCCAAAACTCAAACATTTTTCTAAGTTATAAAGGTCACACGCCCGTGTGAACAGGCCGTGTGCCTCACACGGCATTAGACACGTTTGTGTGTCAAGACCGTGGCAAAATAGGGCATACATACTAACTTCACCACACAGCCACAAGACAAGCCCGTGTGCCTTGGCCGTGGTCGAAACTGACTTGGGTCACACAGCCGACCACATGCCTGTTTGTCTAGCCCGTGTACCCTTTGAAATGTCCACACACACCTATGTACCAAGGCTATGTGCCACACACAACCGCCAGACACGCCCGTGTGTCTAGGCCGTGCTCAAGACTGACTTGAATAGCTAAATTACAACAGACACACGATCGAGACACACAACCGTGTGGTCAACCGTGTAAGGTGAAATTAGGCTTGGTTTAAGCCACATTTCCCACCTATCTCAAACACACCAAAACCACAACATTTTTTCATCATTTATAGGCAACCAAATCCAACAATTCAATCACATATCAAACTATATAGCCTCAACCAATTCAATATGCCAACATCATCAAAATTTACCAAAGTTTTAAATGCTCAAACTCATTACTTCAATATCCCGTAATAAACCATCACATAAACATTATAAACATCACATATCTTACTTATCAAACAGACCATTTAAGCCAACTTAAGAGGCCATACATACCAATATCTACAAGCCAAGTCTCATGGCTAGTCACAACACAAAACATATCAAAATGACACTAGCCTATACATGCCATATACCATATATGCAACTCTCAAAATGATACCAAAATAGATGTCCGATAGTGTGATTGATGTCGCTGACGATCCCCAAATCCGAGCTAGCTTTATAACACTGTAAAACAGAGAACATTTCACACAGTAAGCTTTATAGTTTAGTAAGCTCGTACCATAAATAATCAAAAGTTTATAATATATGAAACATAAGCTAATAAACACTTAGTAATTCACAATTCATCCATCAATTTTATTCTATCTCATTTAATATGTTCATATGTATTCATCAAGCTTTATACACATATTATCATCTACCACATAGGTATCGAACATACCTGAACTTTCCCGTATTTATTCATTTCATTCTCACCTCTCATTCAAATACATTAATTCATTCGAAAGTCTTTCCCTACTTTAAGAATTCACACACTTAGTGCATCAATGATTTGCCGAAGCCGTGACACTCTTGCACACTTAGTGCTATTTCAATAAACAGAAGCTATCTTAGTATCACACACTTAGTACCTCTTATAGCTGAAGCTATTCCAATGCGCACACTTAGTGCCGAACATAGTTGATTATCATCATGCTCAAACCGTAATAAAATAGCTATACAATTTATGCATTATCAAAGCATTAAAACATAACTATAACATCATTTATCATGTACGAACTTACCTCGTACTAGGAATTGACGATTCGGATCGTTTACTCTATAACCTTCAGTTTCTCCCGATTTAAATCCGAATTCCTCTTTTCTTGGTCTATATATATTCAAAATTAATCTTTTTATTCAAAAAATGATTCAATTAAATCTATATACACATATTTAGGGTATTTTACAAATTAACTCTCATATTTTCACATCTTGACAATTTAGTCCCTAATTCATAAAATCACAAAATACACAAAACCTCCTTTTACACATATTAGGCCGAATGTTCATAGAGTTTATATAAGCCCATATATTCCATCTATTTCACATTTTAGTCCCTAAATTTTCCATTTTCACAATTTAATCCAATTTACTCAAATTCATCAAAAATTCAAAGACAAACATGTTAACTTAGCATCAAGTTTCCATATACTATCATCAAACTTCATAAAACTCATAGTTTCAAAAATGGCTCAACTCAAAATCATCAACAATTTCAGAAATTGAGACATTGGCTTGTTAGAACAATAAGCAACAATTACAAAAATGTAGAAATTATCAAAAACCAAACAAAACTCATACATTAATTGATGCTTGAACTAGCCGAATCCTAACTATCTCTTTTTCTTTTCTTTTTCTTTGATTTTCGGAAAGGATGAACACAAAATGGCCTTATTTCATGTTTTGTTAATTTTAATTAACATTAATATTCATTTTACCATTTTACCCTTGTAATAAAACTTTAATAAACCATTATATTAAGGCCATTAATGTCCACTTATATGTTTAATGGTAAAATAACGACATAAGGACTTCTCAATTATAAAGACATAACAAATAGGCACTTTATCAAATAGAAGGCCACTTTTACATTTTATGCGATTAGGTCCTTTTATCAAATTAAGCACACAAACGATTAAATTTCTATATGAAACTTTCACACATGCTTAACTACATACTGTAAACACAGAAAGTAATATGAAAATAAATTTTCTAACTCGGATTTGTGGTCTTGAAACCACTATTCTGACTAGGGTCCAAACCGGGCTGTTACAACTTTCCCCCTTAGGGATTTTCATCCTCGAAAATATTACCAGTGACCAGTGAATAGGTTCGGATATTATTTTCTCATAGCATCCTCGGGTTCCCATGTAGCCTCTTCAACTCCATGCCGATGCCACAATACTTTCACTAATGCTATTCTTTTATTTCTCAACTCTTTGATCTCACGAGCTAAAATCTGTATCGGTTCTTCTTCATAAGACATATCAGACTAAATTTCAACCTTAGTCAGGGAAATGACATGCGAAGGATCTGATCTACATCTTCGTAGCATCAATACATGAAATACATTATGTGTCTTTTCTAACTCAGAAGGCAATGATAATCAATAGCCACTGGTCCAACTCGTTCAATGATCTCATACGGTCCAATGAATCTTGGACTTAACTTGCCTTTTCTTCCAAATCAGAGTATTTTCTTCCACGGAGATACTTTCAAAAACACTTTGTCACCAATCTCAAAATCAATATATTTTCATTTCAAATATGCATAAGATTTCTGACGATCTGACGCTGCTTTTAAACTACCTCGTATTACTTTTACTTTTTTCTTCTATTTCTTTGACCAAATCAACCCCGTGGATCTTATTCTTACTAGGCTTTGTCTAGTACAACAATGTTTGACATTTCCAACCGTATAAAGCTTCATAAGGAGCTATTTTGATACTCAATTGAAAGCTATTATTATATGCAAATTCAATCAATGGCAAGTATTGTTCCCACGTACCTTCAAACTCAAGAATTCAACATCTCAACATATCCTCAAGTATCTGAATAATCCGTTCAGATTAACAATCCGTCTGTGGGTGAAAAATAGTGCTAAAGTGTAGTTTCATACCTAACGCATCTTGCAGTTTCTTCCAAAAGCATGATGTGCACCTCGGGTCTCTATCTGAAACAATAGAAATAGGTACTCCATGCAATCTCATAATATGAGAAATGTACAACTCAGCAAGCTTATCAAGTGAATAATCTGTACGAACTGGAATGAAATGAGCCAATTTAGTTAATCTATCAACCACAACCCAGATTACAATATTCTTACTCGGTGACAGAGGTAAACTCGATACAAAATCCATTGTGATTTTGTCCCATTTCCACTCAGGAATCATAACCGGTTGTAACAAACCAGATGGCACTTGATATTCAACTTTAACTTCCTGACATATCAAACATTTCGAAACAAAGTCAGAGATATCTCTTTTCATTCTAGACCACCAGTAATGTTGTTTCAAATCATTATTCATTTTTGTACTAACCGAATGTATAGATAAACGACTGCTGTGAGCTTCATTCAAAATCATCTGAATCAACTCTAAATTTCTAAGAACACAAATCCGATCTCAAGCAATCATCATTATCAACTTGGAATTTAGAATTAGAATCCAAATCACACTGAGCTTGTTTTACTATTATCTCATTATCAACTTTCTAAGCATCAATAATCTGTTGTAAAAACAATGGTGTCGCCTTTAATTCAGTTAATACCGAACCATCACCAGACAAAACCAAACGAGCATTCATCGCATGCAATACAAATAGTGATTTCTAACTCAAAGCATCAGCAACAACATTAGCCTTTCCCAGATGATAATCAATAACAAGCTCGTAGTCTTTTAACAATTCTAGCCATCTTCTCTGTCCCAGATTCAAATTTTTCTGAGTGATAAAGTATTTCAAACTCTTATGATCAGAATATACATGACATTTCTCACCAAACAGATAGTGGCACCAAATATTCAAAGTAAATACATTTGTGGCTAACTCAAGATCGTACGTCGGATAGTTCTTTTCATGCGGCTTTAACTGTCTTGAAGCATAGGCTATAACTTTGCCTTCCTGCATCAAAACACAACCTAGACCATTCAACGAAGCATCACCGTAGATCACAAATTCTTTACCCGATTCTAGTTGTATTAACATCGGAGCCTCTATTAATAGAGCTTTCAACTGATGAAAACTTTTCTGACACTTTTTAGACCAATAGAATTTCACATCTTTTTGAAGCAGTTTTGTCAACGGAGTCGCAATCATGGAAAAGCCTTTTACGAACCTTCGATAATAACCAGCAAGTCCCAAAAAATTGCGGACTTCAGAAACATTTCTCGAAGGTTTCCAATCCAAAATAGCTGAAATCTTGCTTGGATCAACTCGGATACCAGCTGTCTACACAACATGTCCCAGAAGACCGACTTCTCATAACCAGAATTCACATTTGCTAAACTTCGTATACAATTGCTTATCTCACAAAGTTTGTAGCACTATTCTCAAATGCTCGTCATGTTCAGTTTCATCATGTGAATATATCAAAATATCATCAATGAATACGACAACAAATCATCTAAATATGGTCTAAATTTTTTTCATTAAATCCATAAAAATAGCAGGTGCATTTGTTAATCCGAAAGGCATAACTAAAAACTCATAGTGGCCGTACCTAGTTTGGAAAGCAGTTTTCAGAATATCTGAATCTTTTACTTGCAACTGATAATACCCGATCAGATATCTATCTTTGAAAACACGGTAGCTCCTCTCAACTGATCAAACAAATCATCAATTCGGGGCAGTGGATATTTGTTCTTGATAGTCACTTTGTTCAACTTACGATTATCAATGCACATTCTCAATGTGCCGTCTTTCTTTTTCACAAACAGAACAGGAACACCCCAAGGTGAGAAACTCGGTCGTGCTAATCCTCTATCGGTTAACTCTTGCAACAAAGACTTTAATTCTTTTAACTCTGTCGGAGCCATTCTGTACGGAGCTATCGATATCGGCATTGTACTTGGGATTAACTCAATGGCAAACTCAACCTCTCGAATTGGTGGTAAACCCGGTAACTCATTAGGAAACACACCTGGATATTCACAAAAAACTGGCATTGATTCAATCTTAATTTCAATCACTTTTGTGTCAAGCACATAAGGTAAATAAGCTTCACAAACCCTTTCTTACATATTTTTGAGTTAGTATCACTGAAATCACTATCGGCAATCTGTTCAAATCATTTGATTCAATGCAAATAATCTCATTACTCTAACATCTCAAATCAATGATCTTCCTTTTCCAATTCACAACATCATCATGCAATGTTAGCCAATCCATACCCAAAATTATGTCAAACTCATCAAATGGTAACAACATCAAATCAGCCAGAAAGCAATTACCTTGAATCATCAATGGATAATTCTTGCACACATTATCAACCAAAACACACTTGCCTAAGGGGTTTAATACTCTAATTACAAATTCAGTAGACTCTACAGGCAAAGTCTCACTGGATACTAAATTCATGCATATATATGAATGAGTAGACCTTGGATCTATCAATGCAATAACTTTAGTATCATAGAGAGTAAAAGTACCGGTAATAACATCTAGAGATGAAGGTTCTTCACGTGCTCGAATAGCGTAGACTCGTGCAAGTGCTCTCGTATCAGATCTTGTTACAGTGTCTCGTGTGACACCTCTACCACCACTCATATTTCCCGAGTTTCTCAGTGGTCTGCCTCCAGATGCAGTGTTACTTGGACTCATGTTCTGAGCATTATCTTTTTCAGTTAACTCTAGGCAATCTTTTATAAAGTGATCTCGTGAACCAAAACTGTAACAATGCTGCCCCTTAAGCGGGAACGGGCGCATTGCTCTCAACATCATCAGCTATCGCTCATTCGAGATCCATTAACTATATGAAAAACACATTTTCACAGCCAGGAATCATCACACTATCGCAGTTAATATATATGGCATGTATAACTAGACTCACATATGCTACGTTAGTCCTAAAATCGACTAAACCGTAGCTCTGATACTAAAAAAATGTAACACCCCTAACCCATATCCAACACCAAACTAGGGTTAAGAGGCATTACCAGATAATCAGAATATTTCGAATACATTTTACATTCACTAAGTCTAACATCATCATATCATAATCAAACATCAACTTTAAGTCCCTATTTTAGGTCATCGAGTCCTTAAACATACATTAGAAAATAGTCGGGACTAAATGAGCACATACAAATTTTTCACTCAAACATTTTTCTAAGTTATAAAGATCACACGCCCATGTGAACAGGCCGTGTTCCTTACATGACATTAGACACGCCAGTGTGTCAAGACCGTGGCAAAACAGGGCATACATACTGACTTCACCACATGGCCACAAGACACGCCCGTGTTCCTTGGCTATAGTCGAAACTAACTTGGGTCACACGGCTGACCACACACCCGTTTGTCTAGCCCGTGTACCCTTGGAAATGGCCACATACACCCATGTACCAAGGTTGTATGCCTCACACAACGACCAGACACGCCCGTGTGTCTAGGCCCTGCTCGAGACTGACTTGAATAGCTAAATTACAACAGACACACGATCGAGACACATGCCCATGTGCTCCACTGTATAGGGTAAAATTAGGCTTGGTTTAAGCCACATTTCCCACCTATCTCAAATACACTAAAACCACAACATTTTTGCATTATTTATAGGCAACCAAATCAACCAATTCAATCACATATCAAACTATATAGCCTCAACCAATTCAATATGCCAACATTATCACAATTTACCAAAGTTCTAAACGCTCAAACTTATTACTTCAATATCCCATAATAAACCATCACATAAACATTATAAACATCACATATCTTACTTATCAAACATACCATTAAGCCAACTTAAGAGGCCATACATACCAATATCTACAAGCTAAGTCTCATGGCTAATCACAACACAAAACATACCAAAATGACACCAGCCTATACATGCCATATACCATATATGCAACTCTCAAAATGGTACCAAAATAGATGTCCGATAGTGTGATTGATGTCGTTGATGATCCCCAAATCCGAGCTAGCTTTATAACACTATAAAATAGAGAACATTTCACACAGTAAGTTTAAAGCTTAGTAAGTTCGTACCATAAATAATCAACAGTTTATAATATACAAAACATCAACTAATAAACACTTAGTAATTCACAATTCATCCATCAATTCTATTTTGTCTTATTTAATATGTTTATACGAATTCATCAAGCTTCATACACATAGTATCATCTACCACATAGGTATTGAACATACCTGAACTTTCCCGTATTTATTCATTTCATTCTCACCTCTCGTTCAAATACATTAACTCATTCAGAAGTCTTTCCATGCTTTAAGAATTCGCACACTTAGTGCATCAGTGATTTGTTGAAGCCGTAAAGATCTCACACACTTAGTGCTATTTCAATAAACCGAAGCTATCTCAGTATCTCACACTTAGTACCTCTTATAGCTGAAGCTATTCCACCTTGCACACTTAGTGCCATTTGTAGCTGGAGCTATTTTGAACCGCACTCTTAGTGCCGAACATAGTCGATTATCATCATGCTCAAACAATAATCAAATATCTGTACAATTTATGCATTACCAAAGCATTAAAACACAACTATAACATCATTTATCATATACGAACTTATCTTGTACTCAGAATTGACGATTCGGATCATTTACTCTATAACCTTCGATTTTCCTAGATCTAAATCTGAATTCCTCTTTTCTTGATCTATATATATTCAAAATTAATCTTTTTATTCAACAAATCATTCAATTCAATCCTTATACACATATTTAGGGTATTTTACAAATTAGCCCTCATATTTTCACATTTTGACAATTTAGTCCCTAATTCATAAAATCCCAAAATACACAACATCTCCTTTTACACATGTTAGGCCGAATGTTTATAGAGTTCATATAAGCCCATATATTCCATCTATTTCACGTTTTAGTCCCTAAATTTTCCATTTTCACAATTTAACCCAATTTACTCAAATTCATAAAAAATTCAAAGACAAAACATGTTAACTTAACATCAAGCTTCCATATACTATCATCAAACTTCATAAAACTCATAGTTTCAAAAATGGCTCAACTCAAAATCATCAACAATTTTAGAAATTGAGACATGGGCTTGATAGAACATTAAGCAACAATCACAAAAACGTAGAAATTATCAAAAACCAAACAAAACTCATACATTAATTGATGCTTGAACTAGCCGAACCCTAACTATCTCTTTTTCTTTTCTTTTTCTTTGATTTTCGACAAGGATGAACCAAAAATGGCCTTATTTCATGTTTTGTTTAATTTTAATTAACATTAATATTCATTTTACCATTTTACCCTTGTAATAAAACATTAATAAACCATTATATTAAGGCCATTAATGTCCACTCATATGTTCAATGGTCAAATAACAACATAAGGACCTCTCAGTTATAAATAAATAACAAATAGGCACTTTATCAAATAGAAGGTCACTTTTACATTTTATGCGATTAGGTCCTTTTATCAAATTAAGCACACAAACGATTAAATTTCCATACGAAACTTTCACACATGCTTAACCACATACTGTAAACACGGAAAATAATATTAAAATAAATTTTCTAATTTGAATTTGTGGTCTCAAAATTACTATTCCAACTAAGGTCCAAATTGGGTTGTTACAACAGATATACACAATTATACAACAAATACGAGCTATCACCCATAGCATGACAATTCACACGATTTAGCATTCAACCAATATGCCTAACATAGGCACCTAAATCATAACAGTTCAATAACACATACCATAAACTTGTACTAAAATCATCATCCTTCATTCACATATATCATAATAAGTTAACTACTTGCACTTAAGGTCATGCTTTCAAGTTTTACATTTCAAAGACATAGTAACGAAAAACAAGCCTATTACATGCCATATAATCTAAAGTAGGGCTCCAAAAACTACCAAAAATAGATGGATAGTGTGACTTGAGTGCCAATCCGACCATCAAACCTTCAAAAGTATCTACAAGAACAGAAAATAACACAAGTAAGCTCTTTAAAGCTGATGCAATCCTGGCCGCATCATGTCATGGTATAATTCATCGCCATCGAAATTGGCCCAAGCACAAAGGACCCAAGTGTAACACCCCAAACCTAACCTACACGTTATGGCCGAATTTGGTGTGTCACATCAAAGTATTTTTCAAAAATTGATCTATTCGGTAAGAATCCATTACTGGATCTAAATCCTTTTATTATTATTTAACAAAAGTTCTCGTCAAAACGTTTACCAATTTGTTTTCCTTTGGTATATTACTTCAATTTAAACCGCGGAAACATTTTAAAAACTTTGTTGTTGAAAGCTCGTGTTCTTTGAAAAATCGTGCTATTTTGAAAACTCGTGTTTTCCTAGACTAGCAGTTTAGTATAAGAAATCAAAATCCAAATTAAAACTTAAAACCCACCAACGGCTTTATTACATAAATTAAAACCCAAAACGAAATCTAATTGTAAATAAAAGAAACAGAAGCAGTAGTGTGGCCATCTCCGAGTCCCTCGCAACTCCAAACAATCTAAGCTTAGAGATTACCTACACAGTTAGAAACGGGGTGAGTTTACGAAAACTCAGTGTGTAATCCCAATAACAGACAAATAGTCAATAACATAGTATCAATACAGTCTGGGCCAAAGCCCTATTCAAGATCGATGCGATGCGGGCCTAAGCCCTATCTGATGTCGAAGATGCGGGCCTAAGCCCTATATAGTAGCAGTGTAGGCCTAAGCCCAATGCAGTAACAATATAGTACGATATAATGCAATTATGCATCCCACCCAAATCTAACCAACACACCACCTGTACCAACCAACACACCATGTGGGGATATAAATCGACCCACTCAGCCAGCACACCAATATCGCAACAAAGCTGCCAGAAATAATGATGCAGCATAGCTGCCAGAAACAGTAATTGTGGCAAAGCCACCAGTACAGAACTTCCTCCATATCAAAATCCCTACCCCATGCAGTATGTTGTGCCATAAATATTATGTGTATATACTCAATGCAATCATATATGTAAATCCTAAGCACATCATTCATACGGAACATAAGGGCATAATCATCATTGTACCATACAGGGGTATTACGGCCACTTTACCCTACAGGGGCATTACGGTCTTTTTACCTATTAGGGGTATTTTAGTCATTTCACCTACAAGAGTATTTTGGTAAATCTACAAACCAAGGGTATTTTAGTAATTTTGCAAACCAATGGTATTTCTATAATTTTTAGAAAGTCAAGGGTATTTTTATAATTATGTAAATCAGGGGTATTTCTGTAATTTTCCAAATTAAGGGTATTTCAGTAATTTTACAAGTCGGGGGTATTTCGATAATTTTATAGGTTAAGGGTATTTCAGTAATTTCACAAACCAAGAATATTTTTGTAATTTTACAAACCAGGGGTATTTTGGTAATTTTATAAACTAAAGGTATTTAGTAATTCAACCCTACAAGGGCATTTCAGTAATTCTACCCTATAGGGGCAATTCAGCAATACTAGCCTACAGATATGAGATCCACATTATCCAAACCAATATTTTCTACACAATCATACAATTTATCCACTTGGGCCCACTTGGCCCATCGTGGCCCAAAGCAACCTAAGCCCACGAGAGCACTCATGATGGCCTCAACCATTACGTCAAAGCTCCCACACGTGTGCTCGCGCGCTTGTGTGGCTGCCATCGCCGTGTGACCGGTATTTTTGCATTTCGTCATTTGCCGTTCTACAGCTAGAGTAGTGTGAAATACACACCAGTTTATGAGAACGCACCGAAGTCCACGATCACCAACCTTGGCACATCTTGCATTTAGTCTTGCTCCCCAACTCATCTGGTTCACTCTACTTAAAGCCAGCTTCTCACCAATTCTCATGTTAGCTTCCCGATGTGGGATTACTTTCAACCACTAAGAAAATTCCTTATTTTCTTATGACCACTTCAACCACAGAGTTCCAGTCCAACTCCACCTCCTACGCAGCTCAAACAACAAAATAAATTGCGCATCCCAAGACTTGAACCTTAGACCTCACCGTTACACAACACGCCACCTTGCCACTCCACCACAGGCTCTTTCTGTCATATTTTATCCTCAATTAATTATAAGGTCTATAGGCCAAAGTCCAGGTTCCTTTAAAAGAAAAACCAAAATAAATTGCAAGATCCAAGACTTGAACCCTAGACCTCATACTTACCACCCACGCCTTTTGCCACTAGGCCACATGCTTCCTTGTGTTATTTATTTACCACAACAATTTAAAAGGCCTCCATCCAAGCACCTAGGGTTTTATTCACTTAAAACCAAAATATTTGCTAAAGCCCAGGTTTGAACCCAAGATTTGTCCAAGAATTCTCAGGGCCATTAACCACCAAAGTAGGCATTTAATTGTGTCATTTCTTTGTACAATTAAATGCTTACATATAACCTCCTTATGGACCCATGCTCAAGGCCCAAAACTTCTAGGCCCAAATTCAAGGCGTTACATCAAGTACAAAATGAAGCCTTAATTATAGCTTGTTAATGTGGTTGCTAGCCTGGAACCTTTGGAAACTATTACAGGTTTCATTGAACGATCTCAAACCAGCAATCCAAGCGATCCTTGCAACTTTCCCCAAGCTTATCCAGCTCGTTCCTAGCTCAATGAGCTCGTTTTAGTTTATTTTAGCTTGCACATTATTTTGCTGGAATAAAATATTTAATTTGTTTTAGTTAATTTAGTTATTTAGTTTAAGTTATTAAATATGTCTTAAGCCGAACATTTTAAATGCAGGTTTTAAATATGTTTTAGTTTATTACATATTAAATAGGCCTTTTAATGTGTCTTAGTTTTAGACATCTTTAATACATGATCTATTTCAGACCAATTAAATATGTCTAAGTTGTTTTTAATGTGTCTTGTAGGAATAGGGAATGGACAGCATTAAGGTTTTCACATTGGCTGCTGCTAGGAAGCTTCCTTTGGCTGTTGATATGGCACAATTATGAGCTGAACACAACCTCCCAATAGCCATTTCGGGTTCAGCAAGGCATCAAGCGTTTTCAAACTTGTTCTTTCAACTGAATAACCATGTTCACACCTTGTGGCCATCCAATTTCGTGTGTTCAAACAAGCTACTGATTACTCTTCTCCAAGTGCCTATTCGTGGAGATTAAAGGACAAGGAGCTGAATTAAAAATCAAGCTGCTATTTTGAGATTCTCCATGTGTCTTTTCATGGAGATCAAAGGTGGATGGTTGTTCATATTGGTCCATTTAGCTTGTAGCTGATTTCACACCTTAGGGGCTGTTTAAATTCGTTGGTTCACACTTGAGGCTGATAAGTTCTTGTATTCACATCATTTGGGCTGTTCATGCGCAACAACTTCAATTAAAATGCTACAACACATTCAGCTTTCCAAGGGAGTATTAAAGGAGCTCTTAACTCTTTGGTATATTAATTATCAGCAAGGTTTAGCTCAGCTCATTAAGTGAACTTAATTAAGCTGATTGGGAATGTAAAAGCCTTGGCTAGTGGCGTTACCTAGGTCTAGGAGTTGCTAAAGGCCTTGTTAATTATTTTAGGAATTAAATCAGCTTGTTAATAGCTTAATTAAGTTGATTTCAAGTGTCCATTCAGCTGGAACTAGCTCGCCTATAAATACTTTGTTCATTCCGTGTTTTTGGGACTTTTGATCAATTTTATGAGCTATTTTGTTCTTGTGAGAATTCAATTCTCCTTGTTCTCATTGGGACTGAACTGACTATCAAGCTTAGTCTTGTAGCATCACTCCTTCCTTTGTTTCAAACTTCTCATGTAACGCCCCCATGCCCGAAACCGTCGCCGGAGTCGAGCTTGAGGAGTTACCGAACATAATTTATCAAATTAAGAACTTCAAATCATTTGTTTCTACATTCACAGCTTTCTAGCTACCCGCGTCACAGTTACAAGAAAAATCATATCTCGAGTTACGAAACTCGAAATCAAAATCCATAAATTTTCTCTAAATCTATACTTATATATATATTTACTAATTTTTTTCTAGAATTTTTGGTTGGGCAAATTAGTACAGTTTATTAGTTAAAGTCTCCCCTGTTTCAGAGTTTGACTGCTCTGACCTCTGTGTATTACGAATTAGATATATCTCTATACAAAATTTCAATGACTATGAGGTTTGTTTCTCTTAAAACTAGACTCAATAAGTAATCTGTAAATATAAATAACAACTTTTAATTATTTTTTTTTAAATTTATTATGAATTTTTAAAGTCAGAACAGGGGATCCAGAAATCACTCTGGCCCTGTTTCACAAAAGTTTAAATATCTCATAAAATATAATTTATATGCCTATTTTATTCAATCCACATGAAAATAGACTCATAATCTTCAATTTCATAACTTACTCATTGTTTAGTTCCATTTATACTATTTTTAGTGATTTTTCAAATTCATGTCATTCTTTGCAGCAATATTCATTTTAAGGCAAATTTCATCTTTTCATGAGTTGTTATGAACTAGATAACCTATTAAACTTTCATGATATCAAACATGATCTAAATTTAACCATCACCATGACTTATCAATATCAAACATTTTCTCAACCAATCATGGCCATATCATAAAATTATTTACACAAAATAAGTATATTTCTATACATGCCATACTTAAGTTTTACAAGCCATTTACCCGGATGAAAGTCCTTTAGATAGTGTGATCGAACCTTTGACCCGTCCGATTCCCGAAGCTGGCTTGTTCAAAACTACAGTAAATAAAGAGGAGGAGTAAGCATAAATGCTTAGTAAGTTCATATGTAAATAACAAGTAACATAACAATACAAATATACGAAACAACTTTAGCATGGTATCACCAAAACATATGTCATATTTCTAAACATCATTCATCATCTTACCACCTTATCGTTGTTGTATCTATTATCAACCCGAGGGTTAAGAACATACCTGTCCAAAGTTTCCATTTCACAACACTTACCAATACATTGCTTGCATCTTAAGTGTTCTTTCATTTCAATAGAAATTTCACCCGTTGAACACATCAGGATACAACTCGGATACACGGATAATTTGCACATAAGTGCCTCATGTGTAATCAAGAAATCATGCAACCCGCCCCTAAGTGAACTCGAACTCAACTCAACGAGCTCGGGCGTTCGCATCCATAAGTGAACTCAGACTCAACTCAACGAGTTCGGATGCCTAGTTACATTTCACGAACTCGGACTCAACTCAATGAGTTTGGACATTCGCATCCATAAGTGAACTCGGACTCAACTCAACGAGTTCAGATGCTCAACCATCCTAGTGACATGTCACTTGTATCCTAATCTATTCCTAAGGTTCAAACGGGATTTACCTCGAACACATATCCTTGCCATCTTCCGCAAAATACCAAAACCAATACCCGGTAGGACTTTATATTTAACAATTAATACACATAATTTGCATTTTATTCGAAAATAACCACAAAGCATATATTTCATAATAAAAATCAGCATATCATATAATTAACATCAATAACTTAAAAATAAAAATTATGCTACATTATTTACACATGAACTTACCTTGGTACCAAAATATAAAGATTTTGCAATTTAGTCCACAATCTTTTCTTTTCCTCGATCGCGACTTGAATCTCGTTTCTCTTGATCTATAATGCCAAATTAATCTTATTTAATACATACATTCATCAAAACAACATTTAATACGAACTTTGGAAAAATTACACTTTTGCCCCTAAACTTTTGCATAATTATACTTTTTCCCCTAGGCTCGGGAATTAAACTTTATTCCTTATTCTTATGTTTTCTAAAATGCTGATCATTTTTCCCTTCTATGGCAACATCAAATTCTTACTCTAACATATACTTGTGACTATTAGGTATTTTTGCCGATTAAGCCCTTTTACTTGTTTTCACTCAAAACCGAGTAGCACAAGTTGTCTAACATAATTTAAAACCCCATATTCTATCATAAAACATCAAAATACACAAATTTCACCTATGGGTATTTTTCCAAATATAAACCCTAGGTTGAATTATTGCTAACATAAGCTTAATCGAGCTACCGGATTCCAAAACGTAAAGAACATTAAAAGCGGGCTTGGAATCACTTACTATGGAGCTTGGAAGCTTGAAACAAACCCTAACTATGGAGAACCCTTGAAATTTCGGCCTAATGAAGAAGATGGACAAAAATTGGCTTTTAATTTTGTTTTTAATTCATTTTAATAACTAAATGACCAAAATGCCCTTACTACTAAACTTTCCAAAAATTCCTTCCATGTCCTAATTTTGTCCATGAACTTAAAATTGGTCAAATTTCTATTTAAGATCTCCTAATTAAAATTTCAATGCAATTTCATACTAAAAACTTCTAGAATGCAAATTTTGCAACTTATTCGATTTAGTCCCTACTTTCAATTTAAGCACTTTAGGCATAGAATTTCATCACGAAATTTTCACACAATCATGCAATCATATCATAATCATCAAAATAATTATAAAATAATTATTTCTATCTCAAATTTGTGGTCACGAAACCACTATTTTGATTAAGCCCTAATTCAGGATATTACATATCACTTGTCTAAGTGTGGCATTCGTTATACTTTTGGTTCCTATCTTGCTAGATAGTGGGTCAAGGTTTCCATTGCTATTTACAACCTGTGTCCCAACTAAGTGCTGCTTAAGACTTGGGTCAACAATCTCCCATATTGTTGGTTCTTTCTTAGCCTTAGCCAAATTCTTCCATCAACCATCTCAACCATCTCCTAGCCTTTGTTTGAGCTTTACATTAACCTTTACCGGCCTATTTTGAAACTATTCAACATTTATTTAATCTCACGATCGAGCATACGAAAACGACTCGAATAAAAAATGAACCGACTTCATATCATTTGGTATCAAATCTAGTTAAAATTGAGGAGTATGGACGTTCATGAAGTCACAGGGTAAGTTTGAAAGAAAAATTTGAAAAAAAAATTGTGTATAGGAAGCATATCTTAGTATTCAGCATTTTGTAAAGTTTAAAAAAAACAGTTACGAAAAAATATATATATAAAAAAGAGAAGTTGCACAAAGTTTTCTACCTGAAATCATCTTTTCTTCCACAATACCATTCGGCCACACTTCAATCTCCTCACTTTGTTTCTAGCCTACCCTTTTGTTCTAACATCAATCCCTACTCAAAATCAACCATCACTTTTGCAAACTGATTCCACATCGACTGCTACTAAGTCTAAGTAGTCCATTGAGAACTTAGAGAGGCGAATTGAGAGGAAAAAGGCAAGAGTGTGGTGAGACTATTCGAGTGAGCAAAAGCCAAATTGTGTGTTTTTTTTTCCTTTGAGAAAACTTGTGAGGTTTTGTTGCGAGTACTTTACAATGTCAAGAAGTACCGAAAGGATTGTTGATGATGATGGAGTTGTGTCCAATCCAACATATCATACATTTATTCATGAGATGGATCGAATGCTCAAATGAAAACTAGAACCCATGCTTAAAATATTGGATCGTGTAGAAGGAAGATTCTCGAAGGAGTCCTTTGTGCAAAAAGAGTCAAAAGATTCAATTAGGAAAGAGCCACAACTTGATTCCTATTCTTCATGGGATTCAAGTTGAAGTAAAGAAAATCACAAGTTCGAAGCCTTTCAAGGTAGCCAACGAGAAAGCACAAGTAATTCTTCATATGCACCAAAGTACTCATCCACAAAGGATCAATCACGAAGAGGTGAACGAGTTTCATATGCATCAAGGTATTCACCGACGGAGGGTTATTCATAAAGAGTTGATCGTGACTTATATGAATTTTCTGCCACTTCTTTCCAATGAAAAGCTTGTCATTATAATTCTTATATGTTATTTTTTTCTTATAACGAAAAAATGAGACAAAAGAAATTAAATGAAAGAAGAGACAAGAAATGCTAATAAGGGAAAATGAGATAATATGGAATGAAACTGGGAGAAGGAAAAAAGAAGTGAAAGAAAAAGAAATTGAAAAAGAAAAAGAGAGTGAGAGTGAAAGAAAGAAAAACAAGAATAAGATTGAAAAAGCATGTGAGAAAGAAAAGAAAGTTAAAAATGAAAAAGAGAGAGATTGAAGAAAGAAAAAATGGTGAGCAAGAATCGAGTGTTGTTGAAAAAGAAAATGAAAATAAGAATGAAAGTGAGTATTCAACAATAAAAGAGACTATGGTAAAAGAGAGAGGATTTGAAAATGAGTTAGAAAAAGAAACGAGTGAAAAAGAAAAGAGTGGAAAAGAAGAAAGTGTTTAAGAAAAAGTGATGAAAGTCATAACTAGCCAACATGTGAGTTGTCCTCGTATTGTATTTTCTTCTTTTCAGGTCTCTAAAGATTCATGTGGCAAATTTTATCTTCAATACCTTCCTGGTGAGAGGCAATTCAAGTTGATCAATGAAGGTAAGATCGTAGATGACCTTAATCCACAAGTGCTTAAAAGTAAGCAAGGTAAGGAGTTTTTAGCAATTGAATCACAACAAACTGATTTGAACGTTGTTGAAAAAGGTACCAATGACTTAGTTTTCAAAAGATCTCATAACCTTGATTTGGCTAATTGTCATTCTCTGATTTTTGATGAATTCATTTTAAATAGTGGCATGAAGAGTTTTTCTACTAGTGAGTATGGCATTGGCAAGTTTGTTGATGAAGTAAGATTAAATCGACACAAACAAAATTTGATCTTGTATGATAAAGAGTTGTCACATAAAATGCCTAATATGTTTGTTTGTAAAGGTAATGTGAATTTTCTAAATTGTTGTACATGTTTGTGCAAGTCTATTCGAATGAGATTTAAAAGGTTTGATTGTTTGAATATATGTGTGTTTAAATCTTCTTTGTTTAGTACGTGTAGCTCATTGGAGATAAAGAAGCTCCTGTTGCATTTTGGAACAAGTGATGAAACTCATGTGTTCAAACCTAAAGTTCGTTATTTTGGTTCGTCATTGAGAGAAATCAAGCATCCTAAACTTTGTGAAAATAAATGTGTGAAAAATTTATGCTTATTTGATGCTTTACCTGTAACTAAGAAAACGAAACTTGTGAACTCTGATTACGACTTCAAATTGCTTTATGTTCCTTCTATGTTGCCGGCCATGAAATTTTTGAGTCAGATTGAAATGGTAAGAAAAAAATTTGTTTTCGATCCTGGAGATTATTGTTTTATATTATTGTTTAAAGGATTTGAGCCATGGAACTTTGCTTTTCAAGATTATAACTTTCGAATGCTTTGTGATTCTGGAATGTCGCCATTGATGAAATTTTTGATTCATTTTGAAAAGGTAAGACCAACTTATATTTTTCATTTTGGCATTGGTTTATGCATTCCATTTTTGAATTGGATTTTAGAAAGTTATTCCATGCTTATAATTTATAATGTTACTAATTTGTTCATTATTGTGTAGGTGACAATTTGAATTGGTACTCTCCTAAAGAAGGAGGGCATGCAAATGACATTCTTCTTTTTTGAACCTTTTGTGATTCTCACGTTCTTGGAAATGATTTTGTCAAGTTCATGAACAAAGGGGTTCGTGATCTTGAAAAAATTTTCGCAAGCAAATGGCCCAATTTGAGGACAAATCGTTTTAAAAAGGGAGGGCATAATGCGATCCTGGCCGCATCATGTCATGATACAATTTGATGCCATCGGAATTGGCCCAAGCACGAAGGGCTAAGTGCAAAATGAAGCCTTAATTTTAGCTTGTTAATGTGGTTGCTAGCCTGGAACCTTTGGAAACCATTGCGGGTTTCATCGATCGATCTTAGACCAGCAATCCAAGCAATCCTTGCAACTTTGCCCAAGCTTATCGAGCTCATTCCTAGCTCAATGAGCTCATTTTAGTTCATTTCAGCTTGCACATTATTTTGCTGGAATAAAATATTTAATTTGTTTTAGTTAATTTAGTTATTTAGTTTAAGTTATAAAATGTGTCTTAAGCTAAACATTTTAAATGCAGGTTTTAAATATGTTTTAGTTTAGTACATATTAAATAGGCCTTTTAATGTGTCTTAGTTTTAGACATCTTTAATACATGATCTATTTTAGACCAATTAAATATGTCTAAGTTGTGTTTAATATGTCTTGTAGGAATTGGGAATGGTCAACATTAAGGTGTTCACATTGGCTACTGCTAGGAAGCTTCCTTTGGCTGTTAATATGGCATAATTATGAGCTGAACACAACCTCCCAAGAGCCATTCGGGGTTCAGCAAGGCATCAAGTGTTTTCACACTTGTTCTTTCAGCTGAATAATCATGTTCACACCTTGTGGCCATCCAATTTTGTGTGTTCACACCAAGCTACTAATTACTCTTCTCTAAGTGCCTATTCATGGAGATCAATGGACAAAGAGCTGAATTAAAAACCAAGCTAAATTTTTGAGATTTTCCATGTGTCTTTTCATGGAGATTAAAGGCCAATAGCTGTTCATATTGGTCCACTCAGCTTGCAGCTGATTTCACACCATAGGGGCTGTTTAAATTCGTTGGTTCACACTTGGAGGCTGATTGAGTTCTTGTATTCACACCATTTGGGTTGTTCATGAGCCACAACTTCAATTAAAAGGCTGCTGCACATTCAGCTTTCCAAGGGAGGATTAAAGGAGCTCTTAACTCTTTGGAATATCAATTATCAGCAAGGTTCAACTCAGCTCATTAAGTGAACTTAATTAAGCTGATTGGGAATGTAAAAGCCTTGGCTAGTGGGGTCACCTAGGTCTAGGAGTTGCTAAAGGCCTTGTTAATTATTTTAGGAATTAAATCAGCTTGTTAACAGCTTAATTAGGCTGATTTCAAGTGTCCATTTGACTGGAACTAGCTCAGCCTATACATACTTTGTTCATTCCGTGTTTTGGGGACTTTTGATCAATTTTATGAACTATTTTGTTCTTGTGAGAATTCAATTCTCCTTGTTCTCTTTGGGACTGGACTGACTTATCAAGCTTAGTCTTGTAGCATCATTCCTTCCTTTGTTTCGAACTTATCACTTGTCTAAGTGTGGCGTTCGTTATACCTTTGGTTCCTATCTTGCTAGATAACGGGTCAAGGTTTCCATTGCTATTTACAACCCGTGTCCCAACTAAGTGCTATTTAAGACTTGGGTCAACAATCTCCCATATTTTTTGTTCTTTCTTAGCCTTAGCCAAATTCTTCCATCAACCATTTCGACCATCTCCTAGCCTTTGTTTGAGCTTTTCCATCAACCTTTACTAGCCTATTTTGAAACGATTCAACACTTGTTTAATTTCACGATCGGGCAAACTAAAACGACTCGAATCAACATCGAACCGAGTTCATATCAAAAGCTTAGTAAGTTTGATATACAGAAACAATAAATCTTACCGAAGTAAATCCAACATTTCAATCAATAATAACTGAACTACATGTGTTTACTGTCATCCAAAATCTTAACCCGGTGAATTACATAGTTCAATTCAAAGTTCAAATGCATGCCATAACTTTCAAAATCACTAAACAAATTATAGTACAGAGATTTACAATTTGATGAATGATTTACGGATATGAGGATATAGATATTCCACCTAAAATACGCCAATCACTTGTAAGAGGTAATCCACCCGATAACACGCTAGATGCTCATAAGAGCTAATCCACCCGATAACATGCCAATTGCTCCTAAAAGCTAGTCCAACCGAAAACACGCAAAACAAGGAGTATAACATGAGAGTTCACAACAAATGCTGAACCTTGGCCTACTCAAGAAAAATGTATATATCAGACCACATCAATCTCCACTCCAATCCCCCACATAACACACCGTCATTCGATTACATTTTATCCTGCGTTCATCTGATCCAAGTATTAAAATTCAATAACATTTCTCAAACAACTTTACAGCATCTATAAACAATTATATCATTTATATCATTTATATCATCAAACATTTCATATAGATGTTAAATTATAAACCGTACGAACTTACTGGACTAAGTTGTAATAGTTGTAGAAGTTTAGAGACTATTCAGCTATTTTTCCTTTTCCATGTAAATCAACAGGATCTTGAGCTAAAATATAAACTCTCAATTATTAGCTTACATTTCATATTATAATTTACTTTGCATTTTTTACCCTTTAATTTTTTGAAATTACATAATTGCCTTTAACTTTTACCATTTTTTTAATTTAGTCCTTTAACCCAAAAATAATAAAATTGACCATTTTCTAGGAATCAAATTACAGCCGAATATTCTAGTCCCTTAAACAGTCCCTACTAAACATCAAATTCACTATCAAACCTTGAAAGTTTCACATTTTCACAATTTATTCCTTAAATCAAAATCTAACAAAAATGACCTCACAAAACTACCAAATACCACAATCAAATCTTCAAATACATAGTTATCATAAAAAACATTCAAGATTCATCAATGGCAACTTCTAAAATTTTTAGTAGATCAAAAAATGAAGGTACGAGCTAGTTGGACCTAGTTGCAACGATTTCAAAAACATAAAAATTACAGGAAATAGATATCGATTTCACTTACATGCAATGGAACAATCAAAACCAAAACCTTTCTCTCTAGCTATGGTGTTCAGTCAATTGGATAAGAAGAAATGAAGATAAAAATGTTTTAATCTTTCTTGAAGTTTTTTTAATTTTCCTTTAAATTACAAAATTACCATTGTAATTATATTATTATATCATTTTCAACCAAAATGTCATCCCACCATGTTGACTAAGTGGAATGACGGAAATGTGCAAGTGTACACAATCTCATCAAGTAATAAAGTGACAAGTAAAAGTTGAGTTATCGTACTCACAAGGACTGTGAAAAAAATTATTTATGAATGCAATGTAAAACACTTAGGTAAAAAAAATATTTTGTTTTGAAAAGGGTGATTAAAAAAATAAGATTTTAAACTAAATAAAAATAAAAGTTCTAATGCACGATTTCAAAATATGATTTAATCAAGATGACGTAATTGTATTGGATTAATTAAATTTCTTTAACTTAGAATTATTAAACTCATGTTTATGTTGTTACGAATAAATTCACGGCAACTAGCTAATTTGCTAACTTACGAACATACTCACCTACACAAATCCATTCATCTCTTAACATATCCCTATGTCAATTCAAACAATTAAACAGATTTTAATAAGAAAACATGTTATTGCACATACATACTCATTAAATTGAACTAATCTCTTGCATATCCCCATGTTAATTCAAACGATTAATTAAATCTAATAAGAACATAAAAGACTATGTGAGGTAGCAAGGTATCCTTACCTTGAAACAGTTTAATCACAATAATCGTGCAAGTTCTGCAAGGCAAGTGTATAGCCAGATACAATGTTAATTTAACCTTCAGCTGCCTTAGAAGAACAAACATGCACTGATTAAGTATTGTGTCAATTAATTACAATTTCAATCCGTTTAAATAACTAATTCATTATTTACCTCACAATCGTAATGCAAGAATAACTTAGGCATGATTTTACTTAATCGAGCATTTTACCGAGGCCTATAATAGCATAAACACAATTTTAATAATTTAAGTAGGTGAATTGGAATCAAACCAACCTGAATTAAATTCAAGCTAAGCTGATTAAATTAACCATTCCAACAACATAAATATTCATAGATATGTTCATCATAACAACAACAAAAATTAAAGAGATAAGGAACAAGAATCAAATCTGGTGTTTCTCCGTGGCTTGACTAGTTTACTCTGGCTTCGTTTTCTGTTGTCCTCGCCGATCAAGGCTGCTATGAACACTTCAATGTTTCTTCAAAATGGCTGATAAATGCCCCTTTTCCAAGAGGAGAAATCGACAAGAGAGCAAAGGACTTCGAATGGGAAAATGAGAGGAGAAAGTGACAGAGGAGAGAAGAGATGTGAATGAATGAGATGTGTTTCAAATGATCAGCTTAAGGGGGTTTTTATAGATAAACAGGGCTGCTAAAAATAGCTAAAATTATCAGCCAAAGAGCCCTCCCTTGGTCGGCCACACATGTGGCAAGTTTGATGATTTCAAACTGGCTAAATTAAGCTTGGGGCAAATCTAGAAAGCCACCATTTGTGGAGGGATTTGAATGCTATTTGAACAAGTCTTCAAGAGCCTCTTTGCAAGCTAAATAATCAGCCAATATGCTGGTTTGGGTCAGCACATGGGGTGGTTTTGGGCTGTCCATTACTTGGTTCGTTCGGTTCACTTGATTCGGCTCAAATGGACCACTTTTCATAATTTATTAATAATAATTTATTAACCTAAATTAAATTGGATATAAATTAAAATTAATTATATTATGAATTAATACACATAATTTTGGACCGTCTTAGGCTGAAAATTAATTTGCCTTGATACTTCAAATTGCTTCTCGGTTTTGTGCTTCTAGCAGTGTCTGCCGAGCCATTTTTCGCCCTTCGTACAAATCTGTCGAAAATAACCAAAATTGATCAAAATTAATTATAAAATTAATTAAAATTAAATATTTTCATATTTTAAGTACACTTTAATTATTTTATAAAAATTAATTATTTTTCGACAAGAATTTTATCGAAACTGCATGAATTTAAGTTAAAAAGGGCATGAAAAAGTGTGTAAAATTTCGTGTTTCGACACCCCCAAACTTAATTCATTGCTCGTCCCAAGTAATGCAGAAATTTGAAAACAATTTTTCAAAAAAACCTTTGAAAAACTCCGTCAGAATGACATTCTTCCCAACAATTATGGATTTGGTATACTTATGCTCAAGAACAAGAAATTCGATATTTATGCTATCTAAGTATACATATCATTCAAATTAATCTCAATCATTCTTTTGATAGCCAAAAAATTAGACTAAATGTTTCCTAATAAAGTCATGTTAACCCTTACCAATTTAATTTTATTCCCTTATTCAAAATAAAGCTACAATCATTAAGTTTAACTTATGCCTTCATATGTTGCACGTAGCAATTTCTCTCCACTAATGTAGGTAGCATTGGAACTTGAATCAATAAGTCTTTAAGAAGGTTGTAACGTGGCTGGGCTTAGGGGTTGGTAAAAGATAGATAAATTTAGGCTAAATGTAACACCTCTAACCCGTATTTGTCGCTGAAAAGGTGTTACGAGATATTACTAAACAAAATCATAGATCTGAATATTTCCATATTAATTCAAAATCTAAATTACAACAAAGCTTATGATTTAACCTAATATAAAATCACAAGTTTATTATCAATCACCACATAGCTTAAGTAAAATTTAATCCAAAGATATATAAATATTTAAACAATTCATTGCATATACAGAACTTGTAACGAATCAATAATTTCCTTACAGAATATTTGATCTATATTTTTAAACTTATACGAGTCATGCATATACGCAAGTTAATTATCCATTAAACTAAATTTTATTTCTAACCCTTTTCATTCATAGAAGTTGTGTGGCATTAAGGTGTTGGTTTATAGGTAATTTATTTGTACATATTTAATAATATATAAATACCCAACAAATCTCACTACTATGCACACATTTATATATACATCAACCATATTACAAGTACATATATTTAATTATAAATGAGGAACATTTGAAAAATCCCAAATATTATGACATGACCAATTACCGAGTACACATATAACCTACCTTAGTTTTGTTCAGCATCCAAAAAAACATATAGCCAAATCACAAAGTACCATCGCAATCTTATATACTCAATACACTTTCAAAAATAACAACACAAAAATGATCATCCTTCCATACGGCATTGTAATCATATTAAACGTAGGTCATAACCTTATCAAAGCCGAATGCAAGCCCAAGATTTTAACCATTTTCGAAACAAGAAATGCTTTCCCAAAACATCAAACATAACATTAACATAATACAATAGTATATACCGAATCTATCTCAGGCAATTATATGCACTTTCAATACATTGTACCATTATCAGACCTGTCAATGAGGTACGTAAATGATAAGTATAACTTACCTATAATTTAATCACACTTAAAATAATATGTTTACCATACATTTGACTAAATTTTATTAAATAAAACATATACAATATATATATCAATACTCAAGTTTGATGAAAACCTAACCAAAACAATTAAACTGAATGTATCCACTCATTATTGAAATCGTGTTCAGGCTAATTCCCGTTCATTTTACCTATACCAATGTCATAGCAACATCCATTTTCAAACATATAACATTTAACACCTATATTATACATATCATGCCATACAACATTATAACTAAAATATATTAAACCACAACCAAAACATAACTAAACCAAACTTAAGAATTTAGCCATTTTCGCATGGCTTAAAATACACAAATTCAAAAATAAGTCCAACATTTCAAGCAAAAGCCAGTCTATACATGCCATAATTTAAGTTTAGCTAATAAGGTACCAAACATTAGATAGTGTGATGAGCTTGGCAGACAATCCCCGAGCTTGTAGCTTGACTTCAAAATCTATAAAACAGAGTAAACATAACATAGAGAGTAAGCTATCAAAACTTAGTAAGTCATAAGCAAATAAACAACTCAATGGCTAATTCAACTTAACTAAATTAAACTGGATTATTATATCAATTCACATTAAATCCAAGCACTTATGTATTCAAGTTACATATGAATAATCATATACATTTATATACAATTTAGTTATCACTATAACCGAATGCTTATATAGCCAAAATTAACAAATTATTATCTAACCCTCAAGGTCGAATATTCCTTGATTACATAGTTTACAAACTCATAAACATATAAACTCATAGATCATAATATAGTCTCATGTACATATACTAGTCATTTGGCCAAATACACATAAACACATATGCATAAAAGTAAGTCTCATTCAATAATGTGCAATAGGCCAAATACACTTACCTTAACTTTAACAACAAACTAACTCATACCTGGCAATTTAGCTCGATTTACATACTCGAACTCGTCTTATATTTTCCTGATGAACCATTCGGAATTGGATAAGACACTTGGATAATCACATAAATCATACAATGCGTCCGAGACGTGGTCTTACATGTAGTCACAAACCGATGCCACTATCCCAGACAGGGTCTTACTCGTAAACACATATCGGAATCACATATCGATGACATGGTCTTACTCACACACATATATCGAAATCCTATGTCATGACATATGTATCCTAACTATTCCTAAGGTTCATACGGGGCTTTCGGACGTCGTAACTCGATCGAAACAAAGTCATCACATAGTTGCCAAGCTTAACAACATTCGGCTATTGCATTTATAACTTCATACATTTCAATTCAGCATATATATTTTGCATTTAATTAAAGTTAAGTACGTCTATTTGCTTATAAACTTACCTCGAATGTCATAAAACGGGACGAGGCTGGTAGTCGACAGCTTTCGTTTTTCCCAGGTCCAAATCCAATTTCTTTGGTTCTTGATCTAAACATGTTCAAATTAAGCTCATTCAAACATATTTTCATTCAATTTAGTCCGAAGACACATAAATAGGCAAATTACCATTTTACCCCTAACATTTACAATTTTTACAATTTAGTTCCTATTGCACAAAACACAAAATACACAAAATTTCACAGCACTCATGTTAGGTGGAATGGTACCCATGCCTATCCAAGTCCATATATTTTATCGATTTCACATTTTAGTCCCTCAAATTATTATTTTTCCAATTAAGTCCTAATTACTCAAAATCATCAAAAACTCCTATACAAAATATGTTAATCTAAAACATATCTTTCATTTTTCATCATCAAACAACAAAAATCATAAACTATCAACAATGACACAAATCAAAATATTTATCAAAATCAAAAATTAAAGCTTGGTCTTGTAGTACTCGAAGCAACGATCTAAAAAACGTAGAAATTATCAAAAACTGAGTTGAACACATACCTTAATCTAGCTTCAAATTGGTCGAACCCTAGCCTTTTGTTCTTTCTTTTTCTTTAGGTTTATATTCGGTCAAGAGAGAATGATAAAAACATAGTTTAATTTATGTTATTGTAACATATATATGTTTTAATATTTAAATTACTTTTATATCCTTAATGTTTTAATACAAAAACCACATAGTATATGTCTTAAACAGTCCCACTAATTTATATATGGGATATTTACAATATAAATGCCCCAACTTAGAAAGCCACTAACTATTTGGCCCTTGTACTTTAAACTATTAAATTTTCAATTTATGCGATTAAGTCCTTTTATTTAATCGGACACCTAAACGACAAAATTAAATCATGAAAATTTCACGGATATAAATTCACACAAAATAAACACAGAAAATAATTTTAAAATATTTTTCTAGCTCGAATTCATGGTCCCGTAACCACCGTTCCAATTAGGGTCTAAATTGGGTTGTTACAACTCTCTCCCTTAGGGATTTTCGTCCCTAAAAATCTTACCGGTGAATAGGTTCAGATAACGTTCTCTCATTGTATCCTATGGCTCCCATGCTGCTTCGTCAACTCCATGCTTATGCCACAATACTTTAACTAATGAAATCTTTTTATTCCGCAACTCTTTAACCTCACGAGTCAAAATGCGAATCGATTCTTCTTCGTAGGTCATATCAGGCTAAATTTCAATCTCATACAGACTAATCACATGTGAAGGATCAGTTCGATACCTCCGAAGCATCGAAACATGGAATACATTGTGTATCATTTCTAACTCAGGCAGCAACAACAATTTGTAAGCAACTGGCCCAATACGCTCTATAATTTCATACGGCCCAATGAATCTCAGACTCAATTTGCCTTTACGATCAAATATGAGTATTTTCTTCCATGGTGAGACTTTCAAGAAAACTTTATCTCCGATCTGAAACTCTATATCTTTACGTTTCAAGTCCGCATAAGATTTCTGACGATCCGATGTTGCTTTCAAACTTTCATGGACCACTTTCACTTTCTGTTCAGTTTCTCTGATCAAGTTAACCCTGTGTATCTTATTTCACTAAGCTCAGTCCAATACAATGGCGTACGGCATTCACGACCATACAAAGCCTCATAAGATGCCATTTTGATACTCGATTGATAGCTGTTATTATACGCAAATTCAATCAAAGGTAGATATCGTTCCCACGTACCTTCAAACTCGAGAATGCAACATCTCAACATATCCTCAAGTATCTGAATAATTCTTTCAGACTGACCATCTGTTTATGGATGGAAAGCAGTACTGAAATGTAACTTTGTACCTAGGGCATCTTGTAGTTTCTTTCAAAACCGTGATGTGAACCTCGGATCTCTATCCAAAATAATAGATATAGGCGCACCATGTAATCTCACAATCTAACAAACATACAATTCAGCCAGCTTATTGAGTGAGTAGGTATCGAAACAAAATGAGCCGATTTAGTCAATCTATCGACAACAACCCAGATTGCATCTGTAATATCCTGAATTAGGGCTTAATCGGAATAGTGGTTTTGTGACCACAAATCCGAGATAGAAATAATTATTTTACAATGATTTTGATGTTTATGATATGATTTCATGTTTGTGTGAAAATTTCGTGATGAAATTCTATGCCTAAAGTGCTTAAGTTGAAAGTAGGGACTAAATCGAATAAGTTGCAAAACTTGCATTCTAGAAGTTTTTAGTATGAAATTGTTTTGGAATATTAATGAGGAGGTCTTAAATAGCAATTTGACCAATTTTAAGTTCGTGGACAAAATTAGGACATGGAAGGAATTTTTGGAAAGTTTAGTAGTAAGGGTATTTTGGTCATTTAGTTATTAAAATGAATTAAAAACAAAATTAAAAGCCAATTTTTGTCCATCTTCTTCATTAGGCCGAAATTTCAAGGGTTCTCCATATCTAGGGTTGTTTCAAGCTTCCAAGCTCCATAGTAAGTGATTCCAAGCCCCGTTTTTAATGTTCTTTACGTTTTTGGAATCCTAGAAGCTCGATTAAGCTTATGCTAGCAATAATTCAACCTAGGGTTTATATTTGGAAAAATACCCATAGGTGAAATTTGTGTATTTTGATGTTTTATGATAGAATATGGGGTTTTAATTTATGTTAGACAACTTGTGCTACTCGGTTTTTAGTGAAAACGAGTAAAAGGGCTTAATCGGCAAAAATACCTAATAGTCACAAGTATATGTTAGAGAGAGAATTTGATGTTTCCATAGAAGGGAAAAGTGATCAGCATGTTATAAAACATAAGAATAAGGAATAAAGTTTAATTCCCAAGCCTAGGGGCAAAAGTGCAATTATGCAAAAGTTTAGGGGCAAAAGTGTAATTTTTTTTAAAGTTCGTATTAAATGCTGTTTTGATAAATGTATGTATTAAATAAGATTAATTTGGTATTATAGATCAAGAAAAACGAGATTCAAGTCGTGATCGAGGAAAAGAAAAATTTGTGGACTAAATTGCAAAATCTTTATATTTTGGTACCAAGGTAAGTTCATGTGTAAATGTAGTAACATAATTGTTGTTTTGAGGAATTTAATGTTGTTTATATGATACGATGCTTATTATTATCATGAAACGTTATGTTTTGTGGTTATTGTTGAATAATATGTAATTATGTGAATTACTTGATGAGAATGAACTATCACCGAGTATCGGTTCCGATATTCCGTGGAAGACTGCAAAGATGTGAGATCGAGGAAAAAAGCCCGTTTGAACCTTAGGAATAGATTAGGATACAAGTGACATGTCACTAGGATGGTTGAGCATCTGAACTCGTTGAGTTGAGTCTGAGTTCACTTATGGATGCAAATGTCTGAACTCGTTGAGTTGAGTCCGAGTTCGTGAGATGTAACTAGGCATCCAAACTCGTTGAGTTGAGTCCGAGTTCATTTATGGATGCGAACGCCCGAGCTCGTTGAGTTGAGTCCGAGTTCACTTAGGGGCGGGTTACATGATTTCTTGATTACATATGAGGCACTTATGTGCAAATTATCCGTGTATCCGAGTTGTATTCCGATGTATTCAACGGGTGAAATTTCTAGTGAAATGAAAGAACACTTAAGATGCAAGCGACGTATTGGTAAGTGTTGTGAAATGGACACTTTGGACAGGTATGTTCTTAACCCTCGGGTTGATAATAGATACAACAACGATAAGGTGGTAAGATGATGAATAATGTTTAGAAATATGACATATGTTTTGGTGATACCATGCTAAAGTTGTTTGGTATATTTGTATTGTTATGTTACTTGTTATTTACATATGAACTTACTAAGCATTTATGCTCACTCCTTCCTTTTCATTCACTGTAGTTTTGAACAAGCTAGCTCGAGAATCAGGACGGGTCAAAGGTTCGATCATACTATCCAATATACCTATTTTGTGTAATATACCTATTTTGTGTAAATAATTTTATGTAAATATACCTATTTTGTGTAAATAATTTTATGATATGGCCATGTTTGGTTGAGAAAATGTTTGATATTGATAAGTCATGGTGATGGCTAATTTAGATCATGTTTGATATCATGGAAGTTTAACAGGTTATCTAGTTCATAAAAATTCATGGAAAGATGAAACTTGCCTTAAAACAGAATGTTGCTGCAGCAATGACATGAATTTGAAAAATCACTAAAAATAGTATAAATGGAACTAAATGATGAGTAAGTTATGAAATTGAAGCTTAATGAGTCTATTTTCATATGGATTGAACAAAACAGGAATATAAATTATATTTTATGAGATATTTAAACTTTTACGAAACAGGGCCAGAGTGATTTCTGGATCCCCTGTTCTGACTTTAAAAATTCATAATAAATTTTAATACAATAATTAGAAGTTGTTATTTATATGTACACATTCCTTATTGAGTCTAGTTTTAATAGAAACAAACCTCATAGTCATTGAAATTTTGTATAGAGATATATCTTATTCATAATACACAGAGGTCAGAGCAGTCAAACCTTGAAACAGGGGATACTTTAATTAATAAACTGTACTAATTGGCCCAATAAAAAATTCTAGAAAAAAATTAGTAAATAGATATATGAGTTTAGATTCAGGGAACATTTATGGATCTTGATTTCAAGTTTCGTAACTCGAGATATGATTTTTCTTGTAACTGTGACGCGAGTAGCTAGAAAGCTGTGAATGTAGAAACAAATGATTTGAAGTTCTTAAATTGATAAATTATGTCCGGGAACCCATCAAGCTCGACTCTGGTGATGGTCTCAGGCGTGGGGGCGTTACATTTAGTGGTATCAGAGCAGGTTTAGTCAGTTCTCGGACTACGTGTTGTACGTACAGATTTTGCTATACATGCCATATGTATGAATTGTGATAGTGTGACGACTTGACCTTTTAAATGATTTTTATATAGTAAATGGATCCCGATCCATTGTGATGATAAAGTAGAGAGTAATGCACCAGCTCGGTGAAGGGCAGCGCCGATTGAAAACCCACCTCCTACTATTGGTCGGGGAGGAGGAGAAAGGGATCGGGAAGCCTTTCTCCAAATGATGAGTGCATGGTACCTTGAGTTCGTTAAAGACGAACCCAAATGTCGACCTCCCCACCTCCCCAATTCCTCAACCTATGCCTCCAATGCCTCAAGGAGTGGATATGATAAAATTTCACAGAACCCCGTTGATAGAATTAAGTAAACAAGGGCTGAAGAATTTAAAGCAAATATTGATGATGATGCGAGAAAGCGAGTTACGGCTTGAAAATTCTGTCGGGTATTTGATGAATTATCTTGTACACTGAAGAATGTTTGAAATGTGCTACATCTTTGTTGAGAGATTCACCTATAATTGGTGGAAGACTTTGATTTGGTGGTACCGAAGAGAGGGTAACACAGGAATTCTTTCAAGAAGAGTTTGGAAGAAATATATTAGTGAAAGATTTATTGATCGAAATGTAAAGAGTTTCTTGAGTGAAGCAAGGTAATATGACGATCTTAGAATATGAAAGAGAGTTTGTTCGATTGAGTAAGTATGCGGGAATATGTTCCTCTGAAGCCAATATGTGCCGACGATTTGAAGGCGGGCTCAACGAAGACATTAAAGTATTTGTCGGGATCCTTGAACTAAAAGAAATGGTAGTCCTAGTTGATCGAGCTTGTAAGGCTGAAGAACTACTTAAAGAGAAGAGGAAGGTAGAGGCTGAGACACGAAATTGGAAGAAAAGGACAATGAGTAAGGCACCTTCACAGCAACTCGGAAAGTCAAGAAATATGAATCCTCGTTCCCAAGTTTTAGCTGGGCAATCATATGGAAATTTTAAGAAAGCAGAATGTGGGTCTTAAATCTCGAATATACTGCCGGTGTAGGGAACTCGAGATTTGTTAAACCCGAGTGCCGGTGTGGTAGAAATCATTTTGGTCATGCAGAGCAAATGAATGTTTTCGATGTGGTTCTCGGGATCATTTTATTAGAGGCGCCGAGAGAGTCGAGAAAGAAAAATTTCGAGTGTAAAAGCTAGTGGTGCAAACTCGAGGGAAGGTATCCAGAAAAGTGGAAGTGAAACAAGCGATAAGAATGTAGCCGAGATGCAGATTAGATCGAGGAAGAGCTCGGCTAGAACTTATGCTATTAAAGCGTGAAGATGCTTCCTCACCCGATGTGATTACCGGTACATTTTCTCTTTATGATATTAATGTTATTGCTTTGATTGATCCTGGTTCTACTCATTCATACGTATGCATTAAACTAGTGTCTAGTATGAATATACCTGTTGAGAACACATAATTTATGATTAGAGTGTCGAACCCATTAGGCAAATGCGTGATAGTTGATAAAGTAAGCAAGAAATGCCCTTTAATGATTCGGGGTCATTACTTTCCGGCCGACTTGATGTTGTTGCCGCTTGATGAATTTGATGTTATTTTGGGTATCGATTGGTTGACATTGCATGATGCTATAATAAATTGCAAAGAAAAGGTTATAGAATTAAATTGTGAAAGTGGTGAAATTCTGCGGGTTGAGCCAGACAAATCAGAGGCATTATCTAGTATGATTTCTTTGATGTCAACTCAGAGATATTTGAGAAAGGGTTATGAAGCTTATTTGGCGTATGTAATTAATACAAAAGAAGTTGAAAAGAAAGTTGAATCGAGTCTTTGGTTGTGTGTGAATTTGCGGACGTATTTCGGAAGAATTGCGGGTTTGCCTCCGGTCGGGAAGTAGAATTTGGTATTGATTTAATCTGGGAACGACTCCGATCTCGATTGCTCCATATAGAATGGCACCAACGGAGTTGAAAGAATTAAAGTCGCAGATTGCAAGAGTTGGTGATAAAGGCTTTGTGAGACCGAGTTTTCACCTTGGGGTGCTCCGTGTTATTTGTGAAAAAGAAGGATGGTTCTATGAGATTATGTGTTGATTATCGGCAGTTAAACAAGGTGACAATCAAAAACAAGTATCCGTTGTCGAGAATTGATGATTTGTTTGATCAGCTAAAAGGAGCGACATGGTTTTCAAAGATTGACTTGAGATCTGGGTATTATCAGCTGCAAGTAAAAGAGTCAGATGTGCCTAAAACTGCTTTTAGAACAAGGTACGGTCATTATGAATTTTTAGTTATGCCATTCGGGTTGACAAATGCTCTCTTTGTGTTTATGGATTTAATGAATCGCATATTTCGCCATACTTGGATAGATTTGTTGTGGTGTTTATAGATGATATTTTAATTTATTCAAAAGATGAGACAGAGCATCTTGAGCATTTAAGGATAGTTTTGCAAACTTTGAGAGATAAGCATTTGTATGCTAAGTTTAGTAAAAGTGAATTTTGGCTCAGGAAGTTGGATTTTTGGGTCATATTGTTTTGGTGATGGTATACGGGTTGATCCTAGTAAAATTCCAGCCATTGTTGATTGAAACCACCGAAAAGCGTGGCGAAGTTAGAAGTTTCTTGGGGCTAGTGGGTATTATCGGTGGTTCGTAAATGGATTTTCTATAATTGCTGCTCCTATTACTAGACTACTCCGAAAGGATGTTAAATTTGAATGGACAGAAGAATGTCAACAGAGTTTCGAAGAATTGAAAAAGTTATTAATTGAAGCACCAGTGTTGATATAACCCGAATCAGATAAAGAATTTGTGGTGTATAGTGATGCTTCTCTAAATGGTTTGGGGTGTGTACTCATATAAGAAGGAAAAGTGGTGGCTTATGCTTCGAGATAGTTAAAACCTCATGAGAAGAATTATCCTACTCACAATTTGGAATTGGCTGCGGTGGTATTTGCTTTGAAGATTTGGCGACATTATTTGTATGGTGAAAAGTGCCGAGTATATACCGATCACAAAAGTCTTAAATACTTGATGTCACAAAAAGACTTGAATTTGAGACAGCGAAGATGGTTGGAGTTATTGAAAGATTACGAGCTTGTTATCGATTATCATCCGAAAAGCGAATGTGGTTGCCGATGCTTTAAGCGAAAGTTGTCGTTTGCTTTGAGAGTTATGAACACTCGGTTGAAAATTTCGGATGACGGTTCGATTCTAGCGAGTTAAGAGCAAGACCGATGTTTTTACAAGAGATTTCGAAGCTCAAAAAATGATCAAGATTTGCTAGCCAAAAGAAAATAAGTGTGAAGCGTCACGGGATCGATTTGAATTGGTTCGATGGTTGTTTGATGTTTAAAATCGGTTGTGTCTTAGAAAAATGATGAGTTGATTCAAAAGATTTTGCATGAAGCACATAATGGTTGTTTAGCGGTTCATCCGGGCGATCTGAAGATGTATAATGACTTGAAGAAAATGTCTTGGTGGTGGAATGAAAAGAGATATTTTCGAGTTTGTATCAAAGTGCTTAGTTTGCCAACAAGTGAAAGCTGAACACCAAGTACCTTCGGGATTACTCCACCCTATTATGGTTCCTGAAT
Source organism: Gossypium arboreum (assembly GCF_025698485.1). Classification (NCBI taxonomy): domain Eukaryota; kingdom Viridiplantae; phylum Streptophyta; class Magnoliopsida; order Malvales; family Malvaceae; genus Gossypium; species Gossypium arboreum. The sequence continues at coordinate 89,862,537 of NC_069080.1, read as the reverse complement.
GGAAATGGGATCGGATTACTATGGATTTTATATCAGGGTTGCCGTTAACTCTAGGGAAGAAAAATGCCATCTGGGCAATAGTTGACAGACTGACTATGTAACACCCCGTACCCGAGACCGTTGCCGGAGTCGGACACGAGGGGTTAACAGACTTAATTCACTTATTTGCACAGTCCATTTTAAATTTCAAGGCGAGTGGCTAAGCTGCGTCCTTTGTCACCTTAAAAATCATATCTCGAGTTCCAAAACTCAAAAACCAGTTCTGTCAATTTTTCCTGAAACTAGACTCATATATCCATCTACAAATTTTTTTCTAAAATTTTTGGTCAAGCCAATTAGTACATTTTATTAGTTAAAGTCTCCCCTGTTACAGGGTTCGACTATTCTGGCCTTTGCGCATTACGACCTGGATATCTCCCTGTACAGGGCTTCAATACTGATGCCGTTTGATTCTATAGAAACTAGTCTCGGAAAGGAATCTATACATATATGGCATGACTTCTAATTATCTCTGGTTAATTTATAATGAATTTCCAAAGTCCGAACAGGGAATCTAGAAACTGTTACGCCTGTTTGTAAAACTTAAATATCTCATAATATCTTGTCATATGATCGTTTCGTTACTTTCCTATGAAAATAGATTCATCAAGGTTCGATTACATGATTTATTCACTATTTAATTCCATTGCTACTATTTTTAGTGATTTTTCACATTCACGTCCTTCGCTACTATCAGCATCTATTTTTAAGGTAGACTTTACCTATTACATAGTTTCCATGATTCAACTAGCCCTTTAGCATATATAGCACAAAATATGATCATGATTAACCATTCCAATGGCTAATCGTTCCCAAACATTCCATACCTCTTAATGAACATCATACAAGACGATTATAATACTAAGCTCAAAGTGTATATAAGCCATTTTCGCATGGCTATCCAAATTTATACAAAACCAAAGGGTCCATGACCAACAACAAAGCGGGTAGTCCTATACATGCCATTTCAAAGTTCAACCAAAAGTGTACCAAAGGGGCTTTGATAGTGTGGACGACTTGACTTCGACAATCCCGAGTCCGATGGTGACAAACCAAAATCTATAATACGAGATTCAAAGAAGCGGAGTAAGCATTAAATGCTTAGTAAGTTTTGAGCCATGAAATTAGACACAACTAAAGCGTAGCATTCATATGGCTAAGCGGATAATTTCATATGCACAAATTCTGAATATCATACTTACTTCACATTACCAACCCTTATATTCATACACAAAAGATCAACTTAGCCAAAGGCGGTAGCTCATTTATCGATCGGCGAATACTATTTGTAAGGATCAACTAATTCAATGCATATCTGAAACATACCTCATCGCTAGGATTTTACGAGCATATTAATTGAAACTATTACAGCAAGGTCGCTCATTCCCAAGCCAAGTACCTTGAGATTTAACCGGATATAGCTACTTGCTCGAATGCCTTTGGGACATAGCAGGATATAGTAACTTCGCACCAATGCCTTGGGACTTAGCAGGATATAGTAACTTCGCACAAATGCCTTGGGACTTAGCAGGATATAGTAACTTCGCACAAATGCCTTGGGACTTAGCCGGAACTAGTCACTAAGCGCAAATGCCTTGGGACTTAGCCCGGTTATCATCCAAATATTCATGCACATATCAATAAATCATGACACATCCATATTTCATTTTCATAATTAGAGTTCAAACACAAGTCACGTATTAAGCAATCCCATTTTGGCTCACTAGCCACATACAAACAACATGGTTTAGTTTGCTTTATGACACGATCTCTATGCACATACGGCTACCGTCATACGTATAGACTAATTAACTCAACATATAATTCAAGTAGGATCATCATATCACCGTATATTTGTTATGCTCATACGTCATGACTTAATCAAATCGTAAACTAAGTCTCGTTACTCGAAAACTTACCTCGGATGTTGTCGAACGATTTCGATGGCTATTCGACCACTTTTTCCTTCCCTTTATCGGATTTAGTTCCCCTTTGCTCTTGAGCTTAATTTAACAAATAAATTGATTTAATCATTTGAGCATCGAAAAGAGGAACTCAAGGTACTTAGCCCATATATATATACATTAGACATTAAAGTCACATACATATGAAATCATGAATCAACTCAACATATTAACCCACACTTCCTTTTAGCCGATTGTCTAAGCCAAGATAAAAGCATCAATATGCTTGCCTCGAACCGAATACATGCAACACTAATCTTCTTCCTATGGCCGAATATGCATGTCTATGTTAAGGCCGATTATATGCTTAATACTTCCTACAAGTATGGTTACTTGTATTGATTATATATCATCTTATTTCAAGTTCAAAACTCAAGCTAATACGCATATATACACTAGTAATCAAATACTAACATTTTGCACTTCACCTTACTACCATTTCACATCTACTTTCTACCATGGCGAATGCATCAAGACACCATACCATTCAATTTTGGTCATGGGTTACACAAAGAACTTAATGTCTAACTCAAAAATGCCAAAAAGAAAATCCAAGAGTCATCAATCGCCATCACATGTATCATTACAAAGCTTCACACTTAGCATGCAAATGACATCAACACAAATCCACCTTAGCCGAAACTTAACTCATCTTCATGCCTCGTCACCACAACATCAAACATCAACCAAGAAGACAACACCCATGGCCGAATATCATCTCCATCTTATAGCAAAGATTTAAACCATGGGCTAGGTAGAACTCAAACTAACAACTAAAACATGCATGAATCTCATGGACAACATCAAACATACCTTAGTCTAGCAAACCACCATAGCCGATTTTCTCCAAGCTCTTTCCCTTCCTTTATTTCCTCTATTCAGCCAAAGATGTTCAAGAATGAACACTTTTTTTTTTGTTTTCTTTCTTCAATTCACGGCAATGGGAGGAAACATGGATGAGACAATTTTTTTCATCACTCCTCCCTTTGCATTATTATTTTATTACCCATACTCCTTATTTTATTTTTCCTAACATAAATCACTAACATAACATGTTTATGACATGTTTTGCCCATAACATTTGTTCTCCTTCCTTGTCATGGCGGCCACTATTAAATTAAGCGGAAATTGACATGCAAGTCCACCCTTTTATTACATGCACTAATAGATCCTTATAGATTAACCTATCACATTTCAAAAGTGTCACACATAAGTCCTATTAGTGAATTCACATGCAATCGACTAAATCAAGCTTAAAACTTTCACACATTCATATTCACATATTTTAGACAATAAATATCATATTCAAATAATTTGGTGACTCGGTTTAGCGGTCCCGAAACCGCTTTCCGACTAGGGTCACTTTAGGGCTATCACAACTCTCCCCCACTTAAGAAATTTTTGTCCCCGAAAATCTTACCGGTAAATAGGTTTGGGTATCGCTCTTTCATAGAGTTCTCGGGTTCCCAAGTAGCTTCTTCCATCCCGTGTTTGAGCCATAACACTTTTACTAACGGAACCCTTTTGTTTCGCAACTCTTTCACTTTACGATCTAGGATATGAATCGGTTCTTCTTCATAACTCATATCGGATTGAATTTCAACCTCTGATGGATTAATTACGTGTGATGGATCAAATCTATAACATCGAAGCATCGAAACATGACAGACGTCGTGAATCTTTTCAAGTTCAGGGGGCAAAATCAATCTATACGCAACTGGACCAATTCGTTCGGATACTTCATATGGCCCTATGAACCTCGGACTCGGTTTGCCCTTACGGCCAAATCGAGTATCTTTTCAAGGTGAGACTTTAAGAAACACTTTGTCTCCCACGATACTCAATATCTCTTCGTTTTAAATCCGCATCGACTTCCGACAATCGATCTTGCCTTGAGACTTTCACGAATTATTTTTACTTTACATTCAGCATCTTTAATCAAATCCACTCGAAAATTTTACTTTCACCGAGCTCGGTCCAAAACAATGGCGTCACGGCATTTACGCCCGTACAAAGCCTCGTAAGGTGCCATCTTAATACTTGATTGAAAGCTATTGTTGTGGCGAATTCAATCAAAGGTAGATACCGTTCCATGAACCACTAAACTCAAGGATGCAGACATCTCAACATATCCTCGAGTATCCGAATTATCCGCCGGATTGACCATCGGTTTGTGGATGAAAAGCGGTGCTAAAATGCAGCTTGGTACCCAAAGCTTCTTGCAATTTCTTCCAAAATCGCGAGGTGAATCTCGAATCTCTATCTGACACAATAGAAATCGGTACCCCGTGTAATCTTACAATCTGAGAAACATACAATTCAGCTAGTTTATCCAATGAAAAATCCGTACGTGCGGGGATAAAATGAGCCGACTTAGTCAGTCTATCAACAACAACCCAAATCGCATCTTTCTTACTTGTCGACAATGGCAACCCAGACACAAAATCCATCGTGACTCGATCCTATTTCCATTCAGGTACCATGATCGGCTGGAGTAAACCCGTAGGCACTTAATGTTCCGCCTTCACTTGCTGACATATTAAACACTTCGAAACAAAATCGAAAATGTCTCGTTTCATACCATGCCACCAAAACTGACGTCTCAGATCGTTGTACATTTTCGTACTCCCCGGGTGAATTGACATTCGGCTACAATGAGCTTCGTTCAGAATCATCGAAATGAGTTCGAATTTCTTGGAACACACAACCGACTTCGAACCTCAAACAATCGTCATCATCAATTTGAAACTCGATTCCATATTCGAACACATTCAGCCCGTTTGCAACCAATTCATCATCGACTTTACGAGCTTCACGAATTTGATGAATCAACAATGGTTTGGCCTTTAATTCGCCACTAACACATTGTCGGATAGAACGGACAAGTGTACATTCATCGCTCGTAAGGCAAACAGTGATTTACGACTTAAGGCGTCCGCAACCACATTAGCCTTTCCCGGGTGATAATCAATGACAAGCTCATAATCTTTCAACAACTCAAGCCAACGCCTTTGTCGCAGATTCAAGTCTCGTTGAGTCATCAAATATTTGAGACTTTTGTGATCCGAATAAACATGGCACTTCTCACCAAATAAATAATGTCGCCATATTTTCAAGGCGAACACGATGGCAGCTAGTTCGAGATCATGGGTCGGATAATTTTTCTCGTGTGGCTTCAATTGTCTCGACGCATAGGCCACAACTCGACCTTCTTGCATCAATACGCAACCCAACCCAAGTAGGGAGGCATCACTTTAAATGACAAGCTCTTTGCACGATTCGGTTGCACTAGAACTGGAGCTTAGTCAAATGGGTTTTCAATTGATCGAAACTTTTCGACACCTTTCGTCCATTCAAACTTAACATCTTTTGAAGTAGCCGTTATTGGTGTGGCTATCATCGAGAAACCTTTTACAAACCGTCGGTAGTAAGCAAGTCCCAAAAAGCTCCGAACCTTAGTGATATTTCTCGGAGGCTTCCAGTTAAGTATGGCTGAAATTTTGCTCGGGTCAACTCGGATACCGTTGCGGATACCACATGACCCAAGAAGCTAACCTCTCTTAACCGAACTCACACTTCTTGAACTTAGCATATAATTGCTTATCTCGTAAAATCTGCAACACTAATCTCAGGTGCTCAGCATGCTCGGTTTCATCTTTTGAGTAGACCAAGATGTCATCAATAAACACAACTACAAACCGATCCAAATACGGTTTAAAGATCCGATTCATCAAATCCATAAATACCGCAGGGGCATTAGTGAGCCCAAACGGCATCACTAAGAACTCGTAGTGACCGTATCTCATTCTGAAAGCAGTTTTGGGTATATCCGAATCTCGAATTTGCAACTGATAATAACCCGATCTCAAATCTATCTTTGAAAACACCGAGGCTCCCTTTAGTTGATCAAACAAATCGTCAATGCGCGGTATCAGATATTTATTCTTTATTGTCACCTTATTCAGTTGACGATAGTCAATGCACAACCTCATGGTTCCGTCCTTCTTTTCACAAACAATCTTGGTGCACCCCAAGGTGAGAAACTTGGTCGGCGAAACCTCTATCCGTCAACTCTTGCAACCGAGCTTTCAACTCTTTTAACTCGGTTGGTGCCATACGATCTGAGCTATCGAAATCGGTGTAGTCCGGTACAAGCTCAATACCAAACTCTACCTCCGGACGGGTAGTAAACCCGTAATTCTTGGGAAAAACATCCGGTATTCACAAACCAAGCACGATTCGGGTTTCTTTTCTTACTCTTTGTCATCAAGTACATACGCAAGGTATGCTTCGCACCCTTTCTTACATATTTACGGGCCAACATTGATGATATTACAGTGGCAACCCTTTAAGTCCGTAGACTCAACTCGGATTATCTCGTTATTTTGCACCTCAAATCAATAGCCTTGCTTTTGCAATTCACAACCGCATCATGCACGGTCAACCAATCTAAACCGAGGATAACATCAAATTCATCAAGCGGCAAAAGCATCAAGTCCGCGGAAAATAGGAACCTCGAATTACTAGGGACATTTCTTACACACTTTGTCGACAAGCACGTAACGACCCAAGGATTTGACACCAATTACGAACTCGAGAGACTCAATAGGTAAAATCTTACTGGATGCTAAGGTTTCACATATATAAGAATGAGTAGAACCAGGGTCAATCAAAGCAATCACATTAGTATCAAAGAGAGTAAAAGTACCGGTAATAACATCTGGCGAGGAAGCATCCTCGCGTGCGCGTATAGCATAAGCTCTAGCAGGAGCATGAGCCTCAGATCTGGTTGTAGCATCTCTAGATCCTCTCTGACCACCACTAGGATTTCCCGTGTTTCTAGATGGTCTACCTCGAGCAGTGGTAGCACCGGTTTCCCACTCGATTTACATTCATTCGAGACAACCTCGGGCAATCTTTAATGAAGTGGTCAATCGATCGCACTTATGTGAGGAGCGGTCATGAAATCTACAACTCCCCGAATGCCATTTACCACAATACTGGCACTCCGTTCTATCTCGACGATCATTTCCCACACTGGCGACCGAAGTTACTCGTGCACTCACATGGGGTCGATCGCGATCTCGTCTAGAAAAGCCCGAAGTGTCTCTAGATCGACCTAGATCATCTCTAAACTTCTTCGATGACAGTTGGAAGGGCTTTCCCGAAGATCTCTTACGAAACTCCTTTGCTCCCATGTCAGCTTTCCTTTTCTACTTACTGAGCTCCTCGGCTTTGCAAGCTCGCTCGACAAGTACCACAAATTCTCGAATTTCTAAAATGCCAACATACAGCTTTATATCATCATTCAGTCCATCTTCGAAACGTTTACACATCACAGCTTCGAAGAAATGCATTCTCATGCGTCTCGGCTAAGCCTCACAAATTTTCGTTCATAGTCGATGAACAGACATGGAACCTTGTTTAAGTTCAAGAAATTCCTTCCGTTTTAGTCAATGAATCTCGATGATATACTTCTTTTAAACTCGGTTTGGAAAAACTCCCAAGTTACTAGCTCTCTGGGCTGTGAAGTCAACGTATTCTACCAATAGTAGGTAGAATCACGTAGCAAGGAGATAGTACACTTTAGGCACTCATCGGTGTGCAAGATAGCTCATCGAGTGCGGATAGTGTTGTCCAACCAAAATTCAGCTTGCTCGGCATCATCGCTGTCCGTAGCTTTAAATTCATAGCCCCATACTTTGGATTACATCAGCTGGGGCTTATTTGACCTTATTTGGTCAACTACGGAGGTATCGTAGGTGCGGGGGTTGTGTTTGTCAGGAATGGAGGTTGTGGAACAGCCGTATTAGTCCGAATGTATTGGTTGAACCAATCATTCATCACGCTATAAAAAGCTTGTCTAGCTTCATCATTCGGATTACTAGCAATAGGTTGAGAGTCCGTCGGCACTGTCCCTTGTGCGGGAGCAGGCGCTACACTTTCAAGATCATCAGCTACCGCTCGGTCGGGATCGGGATCCATTACTATAATAAACACTTTTTTAATTGTCAGAAATCACCACACTATCAAATAATCACATAATGGCATGTATGGATAGACCCAAACGTATTACGGTAGTCCTAGAATCGACTAAACCGTAGCTATGATACCAATAAAATTGTAACACCCGTGCAGAGACCGTTCTTGGGAGTCGGACACGAGGGTTAACAGACTTAACTCACTTATTTGCACAATCCATTTTAAATTTCCAGACGAGCTGGCTAACTGTGTCACTGTCACCTTAAAAATCATATCTTGAGTTCCAAAACTTGAAAACCAGTTCCATAAATTTTTCCTGAAACTAGACTCATATATCCATCTACAAATTTTTTTCTAGAATTTTTGGTTTAGCCAATTAGTACAGTTTATTAGTTAAAGTCTCCCCTGTTACAGGGTTTGACTATTCTGACCTTTGCACATTACGACCAGGATATCTCCATGTACAGGGCTTCAATACTGATGCCATTTGTTTCTATAGAAACTAGTCTCGAAAAGGAATCTATACATATATGGCTTGACTTCTAATTATCTCTGGTTAATTTACAATGAATTTCCAAAGTCGGAACAGGGAATCCAGAAACCGTTCTGGCCCTGTTTCGTAAAAACTTAAATATCTCATAATATACTGTTCATATGATCGTTTCGTTACTTTCCTATGAAAATAGATTCATCAAGGTTCGATTGCATGATTTGTTCACTATTTAATTCCATTCCTACTATTTTTAGTGATTTTTCACATTCACGTCACTGCTACTATCAGCATCTATTTTTAAGGTAGACTTTACCTATTACATAGTTTCCATGATTCAACTAGCCCTTTAGCATATATAGCACAAAATATGATCATGATTAACCATTCCAATGGCTAATCGTTCCCAAACATTTCCATAACTCTTAACGAACATCATACAAGATGATTATAATACTAAGCTCAAAGTGTATATAAGCCATTTTCGCATTGCTATCCAAATTTATACAAAACCAAAGGGTCCATGACCAACAACAAAACGGGTAGTCCTATACATGCCATTTCAAAGTTCAACCAAAAGTGTACCAAAGGGGCTTTGATAGTGTGGACGACTTGACTTCGACAATCCCGAGTCCGATGGTGACGAACCAAAATCTATAATCTGAGATTCAAAGAAACGAGTAAGCATTAAATGCTTAGTAAGTTTTGAGCCATGAAATTAGACACAACTAAAGCGTAGCATTCATATGGCTAAGCGGATAATTTCATATGCACAAATTCTCAATATCATACTTACTTCACATTACCAACCCTTATATTCATACACAAAAGATCAACTTAGCCAAAGGCGGTAGCTCATTTATCATTGGCGAATACTATTTGTAAGGGATCAACTAATTCAATGCATATCTGAAACATACCTCATCATTTGGGATTTTACGAGCATATTAATTGAAACTATTACAGCAAGGTCACTCATTCCCAAGCCAAGTATCTTGATTTAACGGATATAGCTACTTGCTCGAATGCCTTCGGGACATAGCCGGATATAGTAACTCGCACCAATGCCTTGGGACTTATCCGGATATAGTAACTCGCACAAATGCCTTCGGGACTTAGCCGGATATAGTAACTCGGACAAATGCCTTGGGACTTAGCCGGAACTAGTCACTAGCGCAAATGCCTTCGGGACTTAGCCCGGTTATCATCCAAATATTCATGCACATATCAATAAATCATGACACATCCATATTTCATTTTCATAATTAGAGTTCAAACACAAGTCACGTATTAAGCAATCCCATTTTCGACTCACTAGCCACATACAAACAGCACGGTTTAGTTTGCTTTATGACACGATCTCTATGCACATACGGCTACCCGTCATACGTATAGACTAATTAACTCAACATATAATTCAAGTAGGATCATCATATCACCGTATATTTGTTATGCTCATACGTCATGACTTAATCAAATCGTAAACTAAGTCTCGTTACTCGAAAACTTACCTCGGATGTTGTCGAACGATTTCGATGGCTATTCGACCACTTTTCCTTCCCTTTATCGGATTTAGTTCCCCTTTGCTCTTGAGCTTAATTTAACAAATAAATTGATTTAATCATTTGAGCATCGAAAAGAGGAACTCAAGGTACTTAGCCCATATATATATACATTAGACATTAAAGTCACATACATATGAAATCATGAATCAACTCAACATATTAACCCACACTTCCTTTTAGCCGATTGTCTAAGCCAAGATAAAAGCATCAATATGCTTGCCTCGAACCGAATACATGCAACACTAATCTTCTTCCTATGGCGAATATGCATGTCTATGTTGAGGCCGATTATATGCTTAATACTTCCTACAAGTATGGTTACTTGTATTGATTATATATCATCTTATTTCAAGTTCAAAACTAAAGCTAATACGCATATATACACTAGTAATCAAATACTAACATTTTGCACTTCACCTTACTACCATTTCACATCTACTTTCTACCATGGCGAATGCATCAAGACACCATACCATTCAATTTTGGTCATGGGTTACACAAAGAACTTAATGTCTAACTCAAAATGCCAAAAGAAAATCCAAGAGTCATCAATCGCCATCACATGTATCATTACAAAGCTTCACACTTAGCATGCAAATGACATCAACACAAATCCACCTTAGCCGAAACTTAACTCACCTTCATGCCTCGTCACCACAACATCAAACATCAACCAAGAAGACAACACCCATGGCCGAATATCATCTCCATCTTATAGCAAAGATTTAAACCATGGGCTAGGTAGAACTCAAACTAACAACTAAAAACATGCATGAATCTCATGGACAACATCAAACATACCTTAGTCTAGCAAACCACCATAGCCGATTTTCTCCAAGCTCTTTCCCTTCCTTTATTTCCTCTATTCAGCCAAAGATGTTCAAGAATGAACACTTTTTTTTTTTGTTTTCTTTCTTCAATTCACGGCAATGGGAGGGGAAACATGGATGAGACAATTTTTTTTTTCATCACTCCTCCCTTTGCATTATTATTTTATTACCCATACTCCTTATTTTATTTTTCCTAACATAAATCACTAACATAACATGTTTATGACATGTTTTGCCCATAACATTTTGTCCTCCTTCCTTGTCATAGTCGGCCACTACTAAATTAAGCGGGAAATTGACATGCAAGTCCACCCTTTTATTACATGCACTAATAGATCCTTATAGATTAACCTATCACATTTCAAAAGTGTCACACATAAGTCCTATTAGCTGAATTCACATGCAATCGACTAAATCGAAGCTTAAAACTTTCACACATTCATATTCACATATTTTAGACAATAAATATCATATTCAAATAATTTGGTGACTCGGTTTAGCGGTCCCGAAACCGCTTTCCGACTAGGGTCACTTTAGGTGTCACAACTCTCCCCACTTAAGAAATTTTTGTCCCGAAAATCTTACGGTAAATAGGTTTGGGTATCGCTCTTTCATAGAGTTCTCGGGTTCCCAAGTAGCTTCTTCCATCCCGTGTTTGAGCCATAACACTTTTACTAACGGAACCCTTTTGTTTCGCAACTCTTTCACTTCACGATCTAGGATATGAATCGGTTCTTCTTCATAACTCATATCGGATTGAATTTCAACCTCTGATGGATTAATTACGTGTGATGGATCAAATCTATAACATCGAAGCATCGAAACATGAAAGACGTCGTGAATCTTTTCAAGTTCAGGGGGCAAAATCAATCTATACGCAACTGGACCAATTCGTTCGGATACTTCATATGGCCCTATGAACCTCGGACTCAGTTTGCCCTTACGGCCAAAACTGAGTATCTTTTTCCAAGGTGAGACTTTAAGAAACACTTTGTCTCCCACCTGATACTCAATATCTCTTCGTTTTAAATCCGCATACGACTTCTGACAATCTGATGCTGCCTTCAGACTTTCACGAATTATTTTACTTTCTGTTCAGCATCTTTAATCAAATCCACTCCGAAAATTTTACTTTCACCGAGCTCGGTCCAAAACAATGGCGTACGGCATTTACGCCCGTACAAAGCCTCGTAAGGTGCCATCTTAATACTTGATTGAAAGCTATTGTTGTAAGCTAATTCAATCAAAGGTAGATACCGTTCCCATGAACCACTAAACTCAAGGATGCAGCATCTCAACATATCCTCGAGTATCCGAATTATCCGCTCGGATTGACCATCGGTTTGTAGATGAAAAGCGGTGCTAAAATGCAGCTTGGTACCCAAAGCTTCTTGCAATTTCTTCCAAAATCGCGAGGTGAATCTCGGATCTCTATCTGACACAATAGAAATCGGTACCCCGTGTAATCTTACAATCTGAGAAACATACAATTCAGCTAGTTTATCCAATGAAAAATCCGTACATACGGGGATAAAATGAGCCGACTTAGTCAGTCTATCAACAACAACCCAAATCGCATCTTTCTTACTTGTCGACAATGGCAACCCAGACACAAAATCCATCGTGACTCGAACCCATTTCCATTCAGGTACCATGATCGGCTGGAGTAAACCCGTAGGCACTTAATGTTCCGCCTTCACTTGCTGACATATTAAACACTTCGAAACAAAATCGAAAATGTCTCGTTTCATACCATGCCACCAAAGCGGCGTCTCGGATCGTTGTACATTTTCGTACTCCGGGTGAATTGACATTCGGCTACAATGAGCTTCGTTCGAATCATCGAAATGAGTTCGAATTTCTTGGAACACACAACCGACTTCGAACCTCAAACAATCGTCATCATCAATTTGAAACTCTGATTCCATATTCGGAACACATTCAGCCCGTTTTGCAACCAATTCATCATCGACTTTACGAGCTTCACGAATTTGATGAATCAACAATGGTTTGGCCTTTAATTCCGCCACTAACACATTGTCGGATAGAAACGAGACAAGTGTACATTCATCGCTCAGAAGGCAAGCGGTGATTTACGACTTAAGGCGTCCGCAACCACATTAGCCTTTCCCGGGTGATAATCAATGACAAGCTCATAATCTTTCAACAACTCAAGCCAACGCCTTTGTCGCAGATTCAAGTCTCGTTGAGTCATCAAATATTTGAGACTTTTGTGATCCGAATAAACATGGCACTTCTCACCAAATAAATAATGTCGCCATATTTTCAAGGCGAACACAATGGCAGCTAGTTCGAGATCATGGGTCGGATAATTTTTCTCGTGTGGCTTCAATTGTCTCAACGCATAGGCCATAACTCGACCTTCTTGCATCAATACGCAACCCAACCCAAGTAGGGAGGCATCACTTTAAATGACAAGCTCTTTGCCTGATTCGGGCTGCACTAGAACTGGAGCTTCCGTCAAATGGGTTTTCAATTGATCGAAACTTTTCTGACACCTTTCTGTCCATTCAAACTTAACATCTTTTTGAAGTAGCTTCGTTATTGGTGTGGCTATCATCGAGAAACCTTTTACAAACCGTCGGTAGTAACCGACAAGTCCCAAAAAGCTCCGAACCTTAGTGATATTTCTCGGAGGCTTCCAGTTAAGTATGGCTGAAATTTTACTCGGGTCAACTCGGATACCCGTTGTGTGACAGCCCAAAATTGACCCTAGACGGGATGTGGTTTCGGGACCACAAAACCGAGGCATAAAAATAATTTAAAATTTATTGTGATGCCTATGATATGTGTTAAATTGTGTGTGACATTTTTGATGATTTGATTTAGTGTTATAAAGGTGAATTTCACTAGAAAGGATTTGTGTGAGAAAACTTAGAAATGAGATAGGCAAATGTTGAAGTGGCCTATTGATGCATACTAGGAAATGTTGTCCTTGCATGTCAAATTTCCCAAATTTGACTATAGTGGCCGGCCAAGGTGGGTGTTGATGGGCAAAGGAAACATGCTCCCAACATGTTTGGTTAGTGAGTGATGTATGAAGCAATAAAATAATGTGCTAGCATTAAAGAAAATGTTGACAAAAAAAAGTGTGTGGATGCCCCATTGCGTGACTAACCAAAGAAAGAAAAAAAGGGAATTTGGTTATGCTTTGTTCTTCTTGCCGTGAACCAAAGGAAAGAAATGGGAGAGTTTTCATTAAGCAAATTCGCAACCCTTCTTCTAGTTGGAGGTAGCTTGAGATGTTGGCTTTAACTTCTTGAGTTTGTTGAGCTAATTGTCATAATGCATTTTGGTAATGTCATGAAAATCAAACTTTCATGGGGTTTGAACATCAAGCCGTGTATCAAGAGGTTAGGAGAAGGGATTGTTTCATGTTGTATTGAACAAGTTGAGGTCGATATGAGGTTAAAATTTGTGAAAGTTTAGTTAGGAAATGTTTGGTACATTCGGCCATGAGGGTGAGGTTTTCGGCTATGGTGATTAATAATGGTGATAGTTGTTGTTCATACTAAATCTAGATGAACAAGGGTAGTTGCTTACATCTTAATAATTATGAGGTTCTTTCTTGAATCTACCTTAAACCCATGAAGCATTCGGCCATGGTTGATAGTGAAGAGGTTGATATATTTTCTTTATGTTAAATGAATAAGTGTGGATGGGTGAAGCTTGAATTAGTTAAATGTTCATATAGGTTGTTTGGATGCTAATGCCGTATATGAGGATGGTGAACTTGATTAAACAATATTCGGCTAGCATGATAGGTATGAAATATTAAGTAAATGAAAATGCTAAATTGTGCTTATATATGTATTCGCCAAGGAAGTGTGGTATGAAGCTTGGTAAGTTTGAGAGATGAATGACCAAATGAGCTATGGGTCATGTATGATTAAATTTTATGCATATGTGTGTGTGGCATTAGTAGCTAATAGCATTGGCATTGTTTAACTAAAATTTGAAATGAATGCTTAAAAGTTAAATGGGTCGCCCAAGTGACCGAATGTGTTAAAAACAATATATGGTTGCCGTATGTGTGTGTTTGATTGGGAAGTAAATTTGTTTGATTTAGCTCAAGAGCTCAAAGGATCGAAGTTGGACAAGGAAAAGAAAAAGTAATTGAATAGCCGTTGAAGGCGATGCGACAACGTCCGAGGTAAGTCATTAAGCACATATGTTTGATATTGCTTAAATGATTGTAAAATCTATGCAATTGTGTTTAATGGGATGCTATATATATATAAATGAAATTGTATGTGTATGGAGTGATGACAATTGTTGAATGTAAAAGAAATAGTGAAATGTGTAGAAAGTTTGCTTTTGGCACTAAGTGTGCGGGCAATACGTGTGTACGGTGACGAGATTGGCACTAAGTGTGCGTGCTGGAAATATATGGCACTAAGTGTGCATGCTGGAAATATATGGCACTAAGTGTGCGAGCTCGAAGGGCATGGCACTATGTGTGCGGGCTTAAATCGCATGGCACTAAGTGTGCGAAATCGAGTATTAAGCCTTGTGTGTGCGTACTCTATATATATATATAAATATCTCCGATCGAACAATTATATGGAGGGTGTGTCTCCATCGAGTTGAGTATGGACAGCGGATCGGGTAAGTACCTTGAGCTCATGACGAATAGGTAATATGTTCATGCTCGGGGTTGAGCTTGGTAAGCTTTAAATCTATGTGATGATTGCAATTGTATGATTGTGGTGAAAATGAGTTGGTGTGTAAAAATGCCCCAAATATCTTATTGTATAGAATATGAAATGTGGATGTATGACTTGGTATGAGATTGAACCGAAGGTCAAGGAACTATGATATAGTTCGATATGGATGGAGTACTTAGCCTCGTTCATTATTTCATGTTGTAATAATTTTGTTAATGGATGGTTGTGGAATGCTTATGACTTCTGAGTTGTAAACTCACTCGGTGTTTTCTTGTCACCCATTTTAGGTCTCTTGGACTCGTATTGTTGCGTGCTCGGAACCGTCGTTGAAGTCATCACACCGGCTGAAACCTTGTGGTATTGTTTTTGTTGTTGAAGAACATTTGGCATGTATAGGTTATTATATTTTGTCGAATTGTGGGTTGTAAACTTTAAGCCATGTGAAAATGGCCTATGTGGTCGTCGAGTGGGATGCTAGAACCTATAGCCACGAGTCTTAGAAACTCAAATTTTGATAAGGTGGCCACAATTTGTGTCATGTATGATGGATGATTAAGGCCAAGGAAAATTCATGAAATTGGCATAGTCTCTGCAATAACTGTTGCGGACAGCAGCAGTGGGATGAGATTGAAAAATCACTAAAAATAGTATAAGTAGAATTAAATAGTGAGTAAATTATGGAACTGAACCTTGATGAATCTATTTTTATATGGACGAAACGGAACGACCATATGAGCTGTATACTGAGAAATATTAAAGTTCTCGTGAGACAGGGCCAGAACGGTTTCTGGGTCCCCTGTCGGGACTTTGAAAATTTACCATAAATTATCCAGAAAAAATTAGGAGTCATGCCTTATATGTACAGATTTCATTTTGAGTCTAGTTTCATTAGAAACAAACGGCACCAGTATTAAAGCCCTGTACAGAGAGATATTCAGGTTGTAATGCGCGAAGGTCAGAGCAGTAGATCCCTGTAACATGGGTGACTTTAACTAATAAACTGTACCAATTGGCCCAACCAAAATTCTAAAAATAAATCCATGGATGGGTATATGAGTCTAAATTCAGGAAAATTTACGAAACCAGTTTCCGAGTTTTGAAACTCGAGATATGATTTTAAGGCGACGGTGACGCAGTTTTCCAGCCTGACTGGTAATGTCAAATTGGTTGGTATCTTGAGAGGATTTGGCGTTAACCCTCGTGTCCGACACCGGCGTCGGTCACGAGTTTGGGGTGTTACAATTAAATTGGTATCAGAGCTATGGTTTAGTCGATTCTAGGACTACCATAGCGCGTGTGAGTCTAGCTATACATGCCAAATTGTTAGTGCTTAAAAATGTGATGACTTCTGACGGTTGAAATTTTTGTTTTGATTAGTAAATGGAACCCGGGGTAGAGAGACCCTTGGCGGATGACGTTGAAAGTGTAGCGGCTGCTGCTCTGCGCAAGGGACACCGCTGTTGAGCCTCGGTCATCCGCGAATAATCAAAATGAAGGCGAAACAAGCCTTCTTCACCATGATGAATGAGTGGGTCGCATAATATGCCCGAACCAACCCGGCTGTCCAACCAATCCAATTTAAATACTCCACCCAAGAGCCCGCAATGCCTCCGATTCTCGATCTGTGAGGCTGAGTAAACCACTGTGGACTTGATTAGGAAGCGTGGAGCCGAGGAGTTCAAGGCCATAGTTCTTGATGATGCCGAAAAGGCCGAGTTTCGCTCGATAACACCATTAGAGTGTTAGATGAACTGTCATGCACACCGATGAATGTCTTAAGTGTGCTATATCCTTGTTGCGAGACTCGACTTACTATTGGTGGAGGACTTTAATTTCCATAGTCCCAAATGAGCGAGTTACTTGGGATTTCTTTCAATCCAATTTGAAAGAAATACATTAGTCAACGGTTCATCGATCGGAAGCGTAAGGAATTTTTGGAACTCAAGCAAGGCGGATGATCAGATATCGAATCTGAACATGAGTTCGTAAGACTTAGTCGGTATGCTCTGGAGTGTGTGGCTGATGAGGTTGCGATGTGCAAAAGATTTGAAGAAGGATTGAATGAAGAGTTAAAGTTACTAGTGGGAATTTTGGAGATAAAGGAGTTCGTAACACTAGTCGAGCGAGCACGCAAAGCGGAAGAACTTGGGAAGGAGAAGAAGAAGGCTGAATTTGAAGCAAGAGATTACCGTAAAAGATCGACGAGTAAAGCTCCGTTCTCGGCTATAAAGAGGTTCGGGGAGGACACCGATGAAGTCGAGGACGATGCGGGAATTTCCATTAGAGCCCACCATTGACGGACTCGAGCTACTTGAGTAGCTAGTGTGGGCAATAATCGTCAAGAGAGACTGAATGCCCCCAATGTGGAAGACGACACCTAGGTGAATGTTGGGGTAAGTCATTAATAGGGCTGTTATGGATGCGGTTCGAAGGACCACTTCATTAGAGATTGCACGGAGCTAGATGAGAGGAATAAGGCGCAAGGTGCAAGACCTAGTGGAACGACGGTGGAGGTAGGCCCCGAGAATCTCTGGAGGTAGGGGTGGTAATCGAGAGGAGCCTCTAATCGGCCGTCCGATCCGAGACCCGTGCTCTGCTAGAGCATATGCCATCCGCGCGCGAGAGGAGGCATCCTCCCCGACGTTATCAACGGTACTTTTACTCTCTTTGATACTATTGTGATTGCATTGATTGACCCGGCTCTACTCATTCATATGTATGTGAAACCTTAGCATCCAAGAAGACTCTACTGTTGAGTCTCTTGAATTAAAATTCAGTGTCAAGCCCTTTGGGTCAATACGTACTAGTTGATAAAGTGTGCAAGAGATGCCCCTAATAATTCGAGAATCTGTTTTCCTACCGATCGATGCTTCTACCATTTGATGAATTCGATGTAATTCTTGGTATGGATTGGTGACCGTACATGATGCGTTGGTGGACCGCAAAAGGAAAACCATTGATTTGAGGAGTACAAATAACGAGGTAGTCCGAGTCGAGTCTCTTGGTTTAAAAGGAGTACCAATGATAATATCTTCTATGACTACTCGGAGATATGTGAAAAGGGGTGTGAAACATACCTTGCGTATGTGTTTGGAAGTAAAGAGACGGAAAGGAAACTCGAATCGGTACCGGTGGTTTGTGAGTATTGAGATGTTTTTCACGAGGAGTTCTGGGATTGCCACGGTTCGAGAAGTGGAATTCGCATCGAAGTTGTACGGGTACTACACCGATTTCAATAGCCCGTATCGCATGGCATTAACGGAATTAAAGGAATTGAAGGTTCAATTGCAAGAATTGACGGATAGAGGTTTCGCTCGACCGAGTTTTTCTCCATGGGCGCTTTGTATTGTTTGTGAAGAAGAAGGACGGAACCATGAGGTTGTGCATCGACTATCGTCAACTCAATAAAGTGACGATAAAGAATAAATATCCATTGCCACGAATTGACGATTTGTTTGATCAATTAAAGGGAGCCTCGGTGTTTTCAAAGATAGATTTGAGGTCGGGTACTATCGGTTGAGGTCCGAGAATCGGACATACCCAAAACCGCTTTTAGAGCGAGGTACGGTCACTACGAATTCTTGGTGATGCCGTTTGGGCTCACTAATGCCCTACGGTGTTTATGGATTTAATGAATAGAATTTTCAGGCCATACTTGGATCGGTTCGTAGTTGTATTTATCAATGACATTTTGGTCTATTCGAGATGATGGCCGAACATCTTTGAACACACGAGGCTAGTGTTGCAAATCTTACGAGATAAGCGATTATACGCAAAGTTCAATAAATGTGAATTTTGGTTGAAAGAGGTTAGCTTTTTGGGGCACGTGGTGTCGCATCGGTGTCGAGGTGGACCGAACAAAATTCAGCCATAGTCGATTGGAAACCACCAAGGAATGTTACGAAGTTAGGAGCTTTTGGGGCTTGCGGTTATTACCGATGATTTGTAAAGGTTTCTCGAAGATAGCCACGCCAATGACGGCTTACTCCAAAAGGATGTTAAGTTCGAATGGACGGAGAAATGTCGAAAAGTTTCGATCAATGAAAGCTTATTTGATGAAGCCCCAATTCTAGTGCAACCCGAATCGGGCAAAGAGTTTGTCATTTATAGTGACGCATCCCTACTTGGGTTGGGTTGCGTATTGATGCAAGAAGGGCGAGTTGTGGCCTATCGTCGAGGCAATTAAAGCCATATGAGAAAAATTATCCGACCCACGATCTCGAATTGGTCGCCATCGTATTCGCTTTAAAGATATGGCGACATTACTTATTTGGTGAGAAGTGCCATGTGTATTCGGATCACAAAAGTCTCAAATATTTGATGACCCAAAGAGACTTAAATCTGCGACAAAGGCGATGGCTCGAGTTGTTAAAAGATTATGAGCTCGTCATTGATTATCACCCGGGAAGGGCTAATGTGGTTGCGGATGCCTTAAGCGGAAATTACTATTTGCTTTGCGGCGATGAATGTACACTTGTCTATCCTACCGAAAATGTGTTAGTAGCTGAATTGAAAGCCAAACCATTATTGATACGTCAAATTCGTGAAGCTCGAAAGTCGACGATGAGTTGGTTGCAAAAGCGGGATCGAGTCACAATGGACTTTGTATCCGGACCGCCATTGTCGATGAGTAAGAAGGATGCGATTTGGGTCGTTGTCGATAGACCGACTAAGTCGGCTCACTTTATCCCGTGACGTAAGGATTTTTCAATGGACAAACTAGCCGAATTGTACGTTTCTCAGATTGTGAGATTACACGGGGTGCCTATTTCCATCGTGTCGGATAGAGATCCGAGATTTACCTCGCGATTTTGGAAGAAATTGCAAGAGGCTTTGGGTACCAAACTGCATTTTAGCACTGCTTTTCACCCCCAAACCGATAGTCAATCCGAACGGATAATTCAAATACTCGAGGATATGTTGAGATGTTGCATCCTTGAGTTTAGTGGTGCATGGGAGCGGTATTTACCTTTGGTTGAATTCGCTACAACAATAGCTTTCAATCAAGTATCAAGATGGCGCCTTACGAGGCTTTTTACGGTCGTAAATGCCGTACCCCATTATTCGGGTGAACTTAGTGAAGGAAAAATCTTGAGGTTGATTTGGTTAAGGATGCCGAGCAAAAGTTCGAGTAATTCGTGAAAGTTTGAAAGTCGCCGGATCGCCAAAAGTCGTATGCGGACTTGAAAAGAAAAGATATTGAATATCGACTTGGAGACAAGGTATTTCTCAAAGTCTCACCCGGAAGAAAGTGCTTAGATTTGGCCGTAAGGGCAAATTGAGTCCGAGGTTCATCGGTCCGTATGAAGTATCTGAACGAGTTGGGCGATGGCGCTCGATTAATTTTACCCCGAGCTCGAAAAGATTCACAACATTTTCCATGTTTCGATGCTTGACGATATAGGTCGATCCATCATGCGTAATCGCCCGTCCGAGATTGAGATTCACCTAATTTGAGCTATGAAGAGGAACCGGTTCACATTATGATGCGTGAAGTAAAAGAGTTGCGCAATAAGAAAATCCCGTTAGTGAAGGTGTTGTGGCATAAACACGAATTGAAGAAGCCACTTGGGAACTTGAGGACTCTATGAAAGAGCGATACCGAGCCTATTTACGGTAAGATTTTCGGGACGAAAATTTCTTAAGTGGGGAGAGTTGTGAAAGCCAAAATTGACCCTAGGCGGGATGTGGTTTGGGACCACAAAACCGAGGCATAAAAATAATTTAAAATTTATTGTGATGCCTATGATATGTGTTAAATTGTGTGTGACATTTTGATGATTTGATTTAGTGTTATAAAGGTGAATTTCACTAGAAAGGATTTGTGTGAGAAAACTTAGAAATGAGATAGGCAAATGTTGAAGTGGCCTATTGATGCATACTAGGAAATGTTGTCCTTGCATGTCAAATTTCCCAAATTTGACTATAGTGGCCGCCAAGGTGGGTGTTGATGGGCAAAGGAAACATGCTCCCAACATGTTTGGTTAGTGAGTGATGTATGAAGCAATAAAATAATGTGCTAGCATTAAAGAAAATGTTGACAAAAAAAATGTGTGGATGCCCCATTGCCGTGACTAACCAAAGAAAGAAAAAAAGGGAATTTGGTTATGCTTTGTTCTTCTTGCCGTGAACCAAAGGAAAGAAATGGGAGAGTTTTTCATTAAGCAAATTCGCAACCCTTCTTCTAGTTGGAGGTAAGCTTGAGATGTTGGCTTTAACTTCTTGAGTTTGTTGAGCTAATTGTCATAATGCATTTTGGTAATGTCATGAAAATCAAACTTTCATGGGGTTTGAACATCAAGCCGTGTATCAAGAGGTTAGGAGAAGGGATTGTTTCATGTTGTATTGAACAAGTTGAGGTCGATATGAGGTTAAAAATTTGTGAAAGTTTAGTTAGGAAATGTTTGGTACATTCGGCCATGAGGGTGAGGTTTTCGGCTATGGTGATTAATAATGGTGATAGTTGTTGTTCATACTAAATCTAGATGAACAAGGGTAGTTGCTTACATCTTAATAATTATGAGGTTCTTTCTTGAATCTACCTTAAACCCATGAAGCATTCGGCCATGGTTGATAGTGAAGAGGTTGATATATTTTCTTTATGTTAAATGAATAAGTGTGGATGGGTGAAGCTTGAATTAGTTAAATGTTCATATAGGTTGTTTGGATGCTAATGCCGTATATGAGGATGGTGAACTTGATTAAACAATATCCGGCTAGCATGATAGGTATGAAATATTAAGTAAATGAAAATGCTAAATTGTGCTTATATATGTATTCGGCCAAGGAAGTGTGGTATGAAGCTTGGTAAGTTTGAGAGATGAATGACCAAATGAGCTATGGGTCATGTATGATTAAATTTTATGCATATGTGTGTGTGGCATTAGTAGCTAATAGCATTCGGCATTGTTTAACTAAAATTTGAAATGAATGCTTAAAAGTTAAATGGGTCGCCAAGTGACCGAATGTGTTAAAAACAATATATGGTTGCCGTATGTGTGTGTTTGATTGGGAAGTAAATTTGTTTGATTTAGCTCAAGAGCTCAAAGGATCGAAGTTGGACAAGGAAAAGAAAAGTAATTGAATAGCCGTTGAAGGCGATGCGACAACGTCCGAGGTAAGTCATTAAGCACATATGTTTGATATTGCTTAAATGATTGTAAAATCTATGCAATTGTGTTTAATGGGATGCTATATATATATAAATGAAATTGTATGTGTATGGAGTGATGACAATTGTTGAATGTAAAAGAAATAGTGAAATGTGTAGAAAGTTTGCTTTCGGCACTAAGTGTCTTGGGCAATACGTGTGTACGGTGACGAGATTGGCACTAAGTGTGCGTGCTGGAAATATATGGCACTAAGTGTGCATGCTGGAAATATATGGCACTAAGTGTGCGAGCTCGAAGGGCATGGCACTATGTGTGCGGGCTTAAATCGCATGGCACTAAGTGTGCGAAATCGAGTATTAAGCACTGTGTGTGCGTACTCTATATATATATATAAATATCTCCGATCGAACAATTATATGGAGGGTGTGTCTCCATCGAGTTGAGTATGGACAGCGGATCGGGTAAGTACCTTGAGCTCATGACGAATAGGTAATATGTTCATGCTCGGGGTTGAGCTTGGTAAGCTTTAAATCTATGTGATGATTGCAATTGTATGATTGTGGTGAAAATGAGTTGGTGTGTAAAAATGCCCCAAATATCTTATTGTATAGAATATGAAATGTGGATGTATGACTTGGTATGAGATTGAACCGAAAGGTCCAAGGAACTATGATATAGTTCGATATGGATGGAGTACTTAGCCTCGTTCATTATTTCATGTTGTAATAATTTTGTTAATGGATGGTTGTGGAATGCTTATGACTTACTGAGTTGTAAACTCACTCGGTGTTTTCTTGTCACCCATTTTAGGTCTCTTGGACTCGTATTGTTGCGTGCTCGGAACCGTTGTTGAAGTCATCACACCGGCTGAAACCTTGTGGTATTGTTTTTGTTGTTGAAGAACATTTGGCATGTATAGGTTATTATATTTTGTCGAATTGTGGGTTGTAAACTTTAAGCCATGTGAAAATGGCCTATGTGGTCGTCGAGTGGGATGCTAGAACCTATAGCCACGAGTCTTAGAAACTCAAATTTTGATAAGGTGGCCACAATTTGTGTCATGTATGATGGATGATTAAGGCCAAGGGAAAATTCATGAAATTGGCATAGTCTACTGCAGTAACTGTTGCGGACAGCAGCAGTGGGATGAGATTGAAAAATCACTAAAAATAGTATAAGTAGAATTAAATAGTGAGTAAATTATGGAACTGAACCTTGATGAATCTATTTTTATATGGACGAAACGGAACGACCATATGAGCTGTATACTGAGAAATATTAAAGTTCTCGTGAGACAGGGCCAGAACGGTTTCTGGGTCCCCTGTCGGGACTTTGAAAATTTACCATAAATTATCCAGAAAGAATTAGGAGTCATGCCTTATATGTACAGATTTCATTTTGAGTCTAGTTTCATTAGAAACAAACGGAACCAGTATTAAAGCCCTGTACAGAGAGATATTCAAGTTGTAATGAGCGAAGGTCAGAGCAGTAGATCCCTGTAACATGGGTGACTTTAACTAATAAACTGTACCAATTGGCCCAACCAAAAATTCTAAAAATAAATCCATGGATGGGTATATGAGTCTAAATTCAGGGAAAATTTACGAAACCAGTTTCCGAGTTTTGAAACTCGAGATATGATTTTTAAGGCGACGGTGACGCAGTTTTCCAGCCTGACTGGTAATGTCAAATTGGTTGGTATCTTGAGAGGATTTGGCCGTTAACCCCTCGTGTCCGACACCGGCGTCGGTCACGAGTTTGGGGTGTTACACGTTGCGGATACCACATGACCCAAGAAGCTAACCTCTCTTAACCAGAACTCACACTTACTGAACTTAGCATATAATTGCTTATCTCGTAAAATCTGCAACACTAATCTCAGGTGCTCAGCATGCTCGGTTTCATCTTTTGAGTAGACCAAGATGTCATCAATAAACACAACTACAAACCGATCCAAATACGGTCTAAAGATCCGATTCATCAAATCCATAAATACCGCAGGGGCATTAGTGAGCCCAAACGGCATCACTAAGAACTCGTAGTGACCGTATCTCATTCTGAAAGCAGTTTTGGGTATATCCGAATCTCGAATTCGCAACTGATAATAACCCGATCTCAAATCTATCTTTGAAAACACCGAGGCTCCCTTTAGTTGATCAAACAAATCGTCAATGCACGGTATCGGATATTTATTCTTTATTGTCACCTTATTCAGTTGACGATAGTCAATGCACAACCTCATGGTTCCGTCCTTCTTTTTCACAAACAATACTGGTGCACCCCAAGGTGAGAAACTTGGTCGAGCGAAACCTCTATCCGTCAACTCTTGCAACTGAGCTTTCAACTCTTTTAACTCGGTTGGTGCCATACGATACAGAGCTATCGAAATCGGTGTAGTCCCAGGTACAAGCTCAATACCAAACTCTACCTCCCGGACAGGTAGTAAACCCGGTAATTCTTCGGGAAAAACATCCGGGTATTCACAAACCACCGGCACAGATTCGGGTTTCTTTTCTAACTCTTTGTTATCAAGTACATACGCAAGGTATGCTTCGCACCCTTTCTTACATATTTACGGGCCAACATTGATGATATTACGGTGGCAACCCTTTAAGTCCGTAGACTCAACTCGGATTATCTCGTTATTTGCGCACCTCAAATCAATAGCCTTGCTTTTGCAATTCACAACCGCATCATGCACGGTCAACCAATCTAAACCGAGGATAACATCAAATTCATCAAACGGCAAAAGCATCAAGTCCGCCGGAAAATAGGAACCTCGAATTACTAGGGGACATTTCTTACACACTTTGTCGACAAGCACGTAACGACCCAAGGGATTTCACACCCGAATTACGAACTCAGTAGACTCAATAGGTAAAATCTTACTGGATGCTAAGGTTTCACATATATAAGAATGAGTAGAACCAGGGTCAATCAAAGCAATCACATTAGTATCAAAGAGAGTAAAAGTACCGGTAATAACATCTGGCGAGGAAGCATCCTCGCGTCGCCGATAGCATAAGCTCTAGCAGGAGCATGAGCCTCGAGATCTGGTTGTAGCATCTCTAGATCCTCTCGACCACCACTAGGATTTCCGTGTTTCTAGATGGTCTACCTCGGCGGTGGTAGCACCGGTTTCCCCTCGATTTACATTACATTCGGACAACCTCGGGCAATCTTTAATGAAGTGGTCAACTGATCTGCACTTGTAACAGGAGCGGTCATGAAATCTACAACTCCCCGAATGCCATTTACCACAATACTGGCACTCCGTTCTATCTCGACGATCATTTCCCACACTGGCGACCGAAGTGACTCGTGCACTCACATGGGGTCGATCGCGATCTCGTCTAGAAAAGCCCGAAGTGTCTCTAGATCGACCTAGATGATCTCTAAATTTCTTCGATGACAGTTGGAAGGGCTTTCCCGAAGATCTCTTACGAAACTCCTTTGCTCCCATGTCAGCTTTCCTTTTCTCCTTACTGAGCTCCTCGGCTTTGCAAGATCGCTCGACAAGTACCACAAATTCTCGAATTTCTAAAATGCCAACATACAGCTTTATATCATCATTCAGTCCATCTTCGAAACGTTTACACATCACAGCTTCTGAAGAAATGCATTCTCGTGCGTACCGGCTAAGCCTCACAAATTTTCGTTCATAGTCGGTAACCGACATGGAACCTTGTTTAAGTTCAAGAAATTCCTTCAGTTTTTGGTCAATGAATCTCTGACTGATATACTTCTTTCGAAACTCAGTTTGGAAAAACTCCCAAGTTACTAGCTCTCTGGGCACAACAGAAGTCAACGTATTCCACCAATAGTAGGTAGAATCACGTAGCAAGGAGATAGTACACTTTAGGCACTCATCGGGTGTGCAAGATAGCTCATCGAGTACCCGGATAGTGTTGTCCAACCAAAATTCAGCTTGCTCGGCATCATCGCTGTCCGTAGCTTTAAATTCAGTAGCCCCATACTTTCGGATTCTGTCAACTGGGGGCTTATTTGACCTTATTTGGTCAACTACCGGAGGTATCGTAGGTGCGGGGGTTGTGTTTGTCAGGAATGGAGGTTGTGGAACAGCCGTATTAGTCCGAATGTATTGGTTGAACCAATCATTCATCACGCTATAAAAAGCTTGTCTAGCTTCATCATTCGGATTACTAGCAATAGGTTGAGAGTCCGTCGGCACTGTCCCTTGTGCGGGAGCAGGCGCTACACTTTCAAGATCATCAGCTACCGCTCGGTCGGGATCGGGATCCATTACTATAATAAACACTTTTTTAATTGTCAGAAATCACCACACTATCAAATAATCACATAATGGCATGTATGGATAGACCCAAACGTATTACGGTAGTCCTAGAATCGACTAAACCGTAGCTATGATACCAATAAAATTGTAACACCCCGTACCCGAGGCCGTTGCCGGAGTCGGACACGAGGGGTTAACAGACTTAACTCACTTATTTGCACAATCCATTTTAAATTTCCAGACGAGCTGGCTAACTGTGTCACTGTCACCTTAAAAATCATATCTTGAGTTCCAAAACTTGAAAACCAGTTCCATAAATTTTTCCTGAAACTAGACTCATATATCCATCTACAAATTTTTTTCTAGAATTTTTGGTTGAGCCAATTAGTACAGTTTATTAGTTAAAGTCTCCCCTGTTACAGGGTTCGACTATTCTGACCTTTGCGCATTATGACCTGGATATCTCCATGTACAGGGCTTAAATACTGATGCCATTTGTTTCTATAGAAACTAGTCTCGAAAAGGAATCTATACATATATGGCTTGACTTTTAATTATCTCTGGTTAATTTACAATGAATTTCCAAAGTCGGAACAGGGAATCCAAAAACTGTTCTGGCCCTGTTTCGTAAAAACTTAAATATCTCATAATATACTGTTCATATGATCGTTTCGTTACTTTCCTATGAAAATAGATTCATCAAGGTTCGATTACATGATTTATTCACTATTTAATTCCATTCCTACTATTTTTAATGATTTTTCACATTCACGTCATTGCTACTATCAGCATCTATTTTTAAGGTGGACTTTACCTATTACATAGTTTCCATGATTCAACTAGCCCTTTAGCATATATAGCACAAAATATGATCATGATTAACCATTCCAATGGCTAATCGTTCCCAAACATTTCCATAACTCTTAACGAACATCATACAAGATGATTATAATACTAAGCTCAAAGTGTATATAAGCCATTTTCGCATTGCTATCCAAATTTATACAAAACCAAAGGGTCCATGACCAACAACAAAACGGGTAGTCCTATACATGCCATTTCAAAGTTCATCCAAAAGTGTACCAAAGAGGGCTTTGATAGTGTGGACGACTTTGACTTCGACAATCCCGAGTCCGATAGCTGACGAACCAAAATCTATAATACAGAGATTCAAAGAAACGGAGTAAGCATTAAATGCTTAGTAAGTTTTGAGCCATGAAATTAGACACAACTAAAGCGTAGCATTCATATGGCTAAACGGATAATTTCATATGCACAAATTCTCAATATCATACTTACTTCACATTACCAACCCTTATATTCATACACAAAGATCAACTTAGCCAAAGGCGGTAGCTCATTTATCGATGAGCGAATACTATTTGTAAGGGATCAACTAATTCAATGCATATCTGAAACATACCTCATCATTTGGGATTTTACGAGCATATTAATTGAAACTATTACAGCAAGGTCGCTCATTCCCAAGCCAAGTACCTTGAGGATTTAACCGGATATAGCTACTTGCTCGAATGCCTTGGGACATAGCCGGATATAGTAACTCGCACCAATGCCTTGGGACTTAGCCGGATATAGTAACTCGCACAAATGCCTTGGGACTTAGCCGGAACTAGTCACTAAGCGCAAATGCCTTGGGACTTAGCCCGGTTATCATCCAAATATTCATGCACATATCAATAAATCATGACACATCCATTTTTCATTTTCATAATTAGAGTTCAAACACAAGTCACGTATTAAGCAATCCCATTTTCGGCTCACTAGCCACATACAAACAGCATGGTTTAGTTTGCTTTATGACACGATCTCTATGCACATACGGCTACTCGTCATACGTATAGACTAATTAACTCAACATATAATTCAAGTAGGATCATCATATCACCGTATATTTGTTATGCTCATACGTCATGACTTAATCAAATCGTAAACTAAGTCTCGTTACTCGAAAACTTACCTCAGATGTTGTCGAACGATTTCGATGGCTATTCGACCACTTTTTCCTTCCCTTTATCGGATTTAGTTCCCCTTTGCTCTTGAGCTTAATTTAACAAATAAATTGATTTAATCATTTGAGCATCGAAAAGAGGAACTCAAGGTACTTAGCCCATATATATATACATTAGACATTAAAGTCACATACATATGAAATCATGAATCAACTCAACATATTAACCCACACTTCCTTTTAGCCGATTGTCTAAGCCAAGATAAAAGCATCAATATGCTTGCTTCTAACCAAATACATGCAACACTAATCTTCTTCCTATGGCTGAATATGCATGTCTATGTTGAGGCCGATTATATGCTTAATACTTCTTACAAGTATGGTTACTTGTATTGATTATATATCATCTTATTTCAAGTTCAAAACTCGGTTAATACGCATATATACACTAGTAATCAATACTAACATTTTGCACTTCACCTTACTACCATTTCACATCTACTTTCTACCATGGCCGAATGCATCAAGACACCATACCATTCAATTTTGGTCATGGGTTACACAAAGAACTTAATGTCTAACTCAAAAATGCCAAAAAGAAAATCCAAGAGTCATCAATCGCCATCACATGTATCATTACAAAGCTTCACACTTAGCATGCAAATGACATCAACACAAATCCACCTTAGCCGAAACTTAACTCATCTTCATGCCTCGTCACCACAACATCAAACATCAACCAAGAAGACAACACCCATGGCCGAATATCATCTCCATCTTATAGCAAAGATTTAAACCATGGGCTAGGTAGAACTCAAACTAACAACTAAAAACATGCATGAATCTCATGGACAACATTAAACATACCTTAGTCTAGAAAACCACCATAGCCTATTTTCTCCAAGCTCTTTCCCTTCCTTTCTTTCCTCTATTCAGCCAAAGATGTTCAAGAATGAACACTTTTTTTTTGTTTTCTTTCTTCAATTCACGGCAATGGGAGGGGAAACATGGATGAGACAATTTTTTTTTTCATCACTCCTCCCTTTGCATTATTATTTTATTACCCATACTCCTTATTTTATTTTTCCTAACATAAATCACTAACATAACATGTTTATGACATGTTTTGCCCATAACATTTTGTCCTCCTTCCTTGTCATGGCCGGCCACTACTAAATTAAGCGGGAAATTGACATGCAAGTCCACCCTTTTATTACATGCACTAATAGATCCTTATAGATTAACCTATCACATTTCAAAAGTGTCACACATAAGTCCTATTAGCTGAATTCACATGCAATCGACTAAATCGAAGCTTAAAACTTTCACACATTCATATTCACATATTTTAGACAATAAATATCATATTCAAATAATTTGGTGACTCGGTTTAGCGGTCCCGAAACCGCTTTCCGACTAGGGTCACTTTAGGGCTGTCACAGACTAAATCGGCTCATTTTATTCCGGTACGTACAGATTATTCTCTTAATAAGTTGGTTGAATTGTATATTCGAGAAATTGTTAGACTTCATGGGATACATTTTTCAATCATTTCGGATAGAGATCCGAGGTTTACCTCACGGTTTTGGCAAAAGTTGCAAGAAGCATTAGGTACAAAGTTAAATTTCAGCACTGCCTTTCATCCACAAACTGATGGACAATCAGAGAGAGTAATTCAAATTCTTGAAGACATGCTCAGATGTTGTGTATTGGAATTTCAAGGTAGTTGGGAAAAGTATTTACCGTTGGTAGAATTTGCTTATAATAATAGTTATCAGACAAGTTTGAAGATGGCACCTTATGAAGCATTATATGGTCGTAAATGTCGGACGCCATTGTATTGGACTGAACTCAAGGAAAATCAGATTTATGGAGTTGATTTAATAAAAGAAACCGAAGAAAAGGTGAAAGTGATTCGAGATTGTTTGAAAGCTGCTTCAGATAGACAGAAATCTTATGCGGATTTGAAACGAAAGGAAATGGAGTTTCAAGTTGGTGATAAGGTATTTTTGAAAGTGTCTCCATGGAAGAAAGCCCTTATATTTGGACGAAAGAGCAAGTTAAGTCCGCGTTTTATTGGACCGTATGAAATAATTGAAAAAGTTGGACCGGTAGCATATCGGCTAGCGTTACCACTCGAATTAGAAAAGATTCATGATGTGTTTCACGTATCTATGTTACGTCGGTATCGTTCGAATCCTTCACATATAATTTCACCGACAGAAATTGAACTGCGACCAGATATGACTTATGAAGAAGAACCGATTAAGATTTTAGCTCGAGAAGTCAAACAACTAAGAAATAAAAGTGTTGCACTTGTAAAAGTGTTGTGGAAAAAGCATGGGGTAGAAGAGACTACATGGGAACCTGAAGAAACTATGAGAAACCAATACCCACACCTGTTTACCGGTAAGATTTTCGAGGACGAAAATCCTTAAAATGGGGGAGAGTTGTAATATCCTGAATTAGGGCTTAATCGGAATAGTGGTTTTGTGACCACAAATCTGAGATAGAAATAATTATTTTACAATGATTTTGATTTTTATGATATGATTGCATGATTGTGTGAAAATTTCGTGACGAAATTCTATGCCTAAAGTGCTTAAATTGAAAGTAGGGACTAAATCGAATAAGTTGCAAAACTTGCATTCTAGAAGTTTTTAGTATGAAATTGTTTTGGAATATTAATGAGGAGGTATTAAATAGAAATTTGACCAATTTTAAGTTCATGGACAAAATTAGGACATGGACGGAATTTTTGGAAAGTTTAGTAGTAAGGGTATTTTGGTCATTTAGTTATTAAAATGAATTAAAAACAAAATTAAAAGCCAATTTTTGTCCATCTTCTTTATTAGGCCGAAATTTCAAGGGTTCTCCATAGCTAGGGTTTTTTCAAGCTTCCAAGCTCCATAGTAAGTGATTCCAAGCCCGCTTTTAATGTTCTTTACGTTTTGGAATCCTAAGCTCGATTAAACTTATGCTAGCAATAATTCAACCTAGGGTTTATATTTGGAAAAATACCCATAGGTGAAATTTGTGTATTTTGATGTTTTATGATAGAATATGGGGTTTTAAATTATGTTAGACAACTTGTGCTACTCGGTTTTTAGTGAAAACGAGTAAAAGGGCTTAATCGGTAAAAATACCTAATAGTCACAAGTATATGTTAGAGAGAGAATTTGATGTTGCCATAGAAGGAAAAGGTGATCAGCATGTTATAAAACATAAGAATAAGGAATAAAGTTTAATTCTCGAGCCTAGGGGCAAAAGTGTATTTATGCAAAAGTTTAGGGGCAAAAGTGTAATTTTTTTTAAAGTTCGTATTAAATGCTGTTTTGATAAATGTATGTATTAAATAAGATTAATTTGG
The DNA here is from genome assembly GCF_025698485.1 of Gossypium arboreum. NCBI lineage: Eukaryota > Viridiplantae > Streptophyta > Magnoliopsida > Malvales > Malvaceae > Gossypium > Gossypium arboreum. Next base: position 89,830,273 of record NC_069080.1, on the reverse strand, counting down.
TATTATAGATCAAGAAAAATGAGATTCAAGTCGTGATCGAGGAAAAGAAAAGATTGTGGACTAAATTGCAAAATCTTTATATATTGGTACCAAGGTAAGTTCATGTGTAAATGTAGTAACATAATTGTTGTTTTAAGGAATTTAATGTTTTTTATATGATATGATGCTTATTATTATCATGAAACGTTATATTTTGTGGTTATTGTTGAATAATATGTAATTATGTGAATTACTTGATGAGTATGAACTATCACCGAGTATCGGTTCCGATATTCCGTGGAAGACTGCAAAGATGTGAGATTGAGGAAAAAAGCCCGTTTGAACCATAGGAATAGATTAGGATACAAGTGACATGTCACTAGGATGGTTGAGCATCCGAACTCGTTAAGTTGAGTCCGAGTTCACTTATGGATGCAAATGTCCGAACTCGTTGAGTTGAGTCCGAGTTCATTTATGGATGCGAACGCCCGAGCTCGTTGATTTGAGTTTGAGTTCACTTAGGGGCGGGTTACATGATTTCTTGATTACATATGAGGCACTTATGTGCAAATTATCCGTGTATCCGAGTTGTATTCTGATGTGTTCAACGGGTGAAATTTCTAGTGAAATGAAAGAACACTTAAGATGCAAGCGACGTATTGGTAAGTGTTGTGAAATGGACACTTTGGACAGGTATGTTCTTAACCCTCGGGTTGATAATAGATACAACAACGATAAGGTGGTAAGATGATGAATGATGTTTAGAAATATGACATATGTTTTGGTGATACCATGCTAAAGTTGTTTGGTATATTTGTATTGTTATGTTACTTGTTATTTACATATGAACTTACTAAGCATTTATGCTTACTCCTTCCTTTTCATTCACTGTAGTTTTGAACAAGCCAGCTCGAGAATCGGGACGGGTCGAAGGTTAGATCACACTATCCAAAGGACTTTTATCTTGGTAAATGGCTTGTACAACTACTTAAGTATGGCATGTATAGCAATATACCTATTTTGTGTAAATAATTTTATTATATGGCCATGTTTGGTTGAGAAAATGTTTGATATTGATAATTCATGGTGATGGCTAATTTAGATCATGTTTGATATCATGGAAGTTTAACAGGTTATCTAGTTCATAAAAATTCATGGAAAGATGAAACTTGCCTTAAAATAGAATGTTGCTGCAGCAATGACATGAATTTGAAAAATCACTAAAAATAGTATAAATGGAAATAAATGATGGGTAAGTTATTAAATTGAATCTTAATGAGTCTATTTTCATATGGATTGAACAAAATAGGAATATAAATTATATTTTATGAGATATTTAAACTTTTACGAAACAAGGCCAGAGTGATTTCTGGATCCCCTGTTCTGACTTTAAAAATTCATAATAAATTTTAATAAAATAATTAGAAGTTTTTATTTATATGTACAGATTCCTTATTGAGTCTAGTTTTAATAGAAACAAACCTCATAGTCATTGAAATTTTGTATAGAGATATATCTGATTCGTAATACACAGAGGTCAGAGCAGTCAAACCCTGAAACAGGGGATACTTTAATTAATAAACTGTACTAATTGGCCCAATAAAAAATTCTAGAAAAAAATTAGTAAATAGATATATGAGTTTAGATTCAGGGAACATTTACAGATCTTGATTTTGAGTTTCGTAACTCGAGATATGATTTTTCTTGTAACTCTGACGCGAGTAGCTAAAAAGCTGTGAATGTAGAAACAAATGATTTGAAGTTCTTAAATTGATAAATTATGTTCGGTAACCCCTCAAGCTCGACTCCGGTGATGGTCTCGGGCGTGGGGGCGTTACAGCATCTTTCTTGCTCGGTGTCAATGGTAAACCAGATACAAAATCCATAGTAACTCTGTCCCACTTCCACTCAAGTATAATGATAGGCTGAAGTAGTCCTGAAGGCACCTGATGTTCAGCTTTTACTTGTTGACAGACTAAACATCTTGCAACAAAGTCAGAGATGTCTTGTTTCATACCATGCCACTAGTAAAGCTATTTCAGATCATTGTACATCTTTGTACTACTTGGGTGAACAGATAACTGACTACTATGTGCTTTATTCAAAATCATCTGAATCAACTTTGAATTCTTCAGAACGCATATCCAGTCTCTGAATCTCAAATAGTTATCAGGATCAACTCTGAAATCTGAATCAGCATCCGTCTCACACTAAGCTCGTTTTGCAATCAATTCATTATCAGCCTTCTGGGTATCACATATTTGTTGAACGAATAACGGTCTAGCTTTCATTTCAGCTACTATCGAACCATCATCAGACATGGCCATATGCGTATTCATTGCATGCAAAGTAAACAGTGACTTTCGGCTTAAAGCATCAGCAACAACGTTAGCCTTTCCCAGGTGATAGTCAATCACAAGCTCGCAGTCTTTTAGCAATTCTAACCATCGACGTTGTCTCAAATTCAGATCTTTCTGAGTCATCAAGTATTTCAGGCTTTTGTGATCAGAATAAACATGACATTTCTCACCAAACAGATAGTGACGCCATATTTTCAACGCAAACACAATGGCTGCCAGTTCCAGGTCGTATGTCAAATAATTTTTTTCATGTGGCTTCAACTGTCTCGAGGCATAAGCTATTACTCTGCCTTCCTGCATCAGAACACAGCCCAAACCATTTAATAAGGCATAACTATAAATAACAAATTATTTACCCGATTCTAGCTGAACTAGCACTGGAGCCTCAGTCAAGAGGGCTTTCAACTGATCAAAGCTTTTCTGGCACTTCTCTGACCACTCGAACTTAACATCTTTCTGCAATAGCTTTGTCATTGGCGTTGCAATCATAGAGAAACCTTTCATGAACCGTCTATAATAACCAATTAGTCCCAGAAAGCTTCAGACTTCAGAAACATTCTTCGGAGGTTTCCAATCCAGTATAGCCAAAATTTTGCTTGGATCAACTCGAATACCTGATGTTGCTACCACATGGCCTAGAAAACTGACTTCACTTAACTAGAACTCACATTTAATTAATTTCGCATACAACTACTTATCTCGCAAGGTCTGCAACACAAGTCTCAAATGTTCGGCATGTTCAGCTTCATCATGAGAATAGATCAAAATGTCATCTATAAACACAATCACAAACCGATCCAGATACGGTCTGAAGATCCGATTCATCAAGTCCATGAAAACGTAGGTACATTAGTGAGTCCGAAAGGCATAACCAAAAACTCATAGTGTCCGTACCTTGTTCTGAAGGCAGTCTTTGGCACATCTGAATCTTTAACTCTCAATTGATAGTAGCCTCATCTCAAATCTATCTTCGAAAATACTGTAACCCCTTTCAGTTGGTCAAACAGATCATCAATCCATGGCAACAGATACTTATTCTTTACAGTCACCTTATTAAGCTGTCTGTAATCGATGCACATTCTCATAGTTCCATCTTTCTTTTTCACAAACAACACAGGTGCACCCCACGGAGAGAAACTCAGTCGCGTAAAACCTCTATCTGTCAATTCTTGCAACTGAGCTTTTAATTCTTTTAATTCTGTAGATGCCATTCTGTACGGAGCTATGGATATCGGAGTCGTCCCAGGCATTAACTCAATACCAAACTCTACTTCCTGAATAGGTGGCAAACCTGGTAATTCTTCTGGAAACACATCTAGGTACTCACATACAACAGGTACTGATTCAATATTTCTTTCAACCACTTTACTATCGAGCACGTAGGCAAAATAAGCTTCACACCCCTTTCTCATATTTCTAAGCTAGCATCGAAGAAATCACTGCTGGTAAACCATACAAATCACAATATTCAATCCGAATAACTTCATCATTCTGACTCCGTAGATCAATAGTCTTTCTTTGGCAGTTCACAACAGCATCATGTACTGTTAACCAGTTCATACCAAGAATTATGTTGAACTCATCAAATGGCAACAACATCAAATCAGCCAGAAAGCACAGATCTCGAACCATCAAGGGACAATTCTTACACACTTTGTCGACCATAACACACCGACTCAAGGGGTTTGACACTCTAATTACGAACTCAGTAGACTCAACAGGCAGAGTCTTGCTGAATACTAATGTCTCACATACATAAGAATGAGTAGAACCAGGATTAATCAATGCAATTACATTAGTATCATAAAGAGTAAATGTACCAGTAATAACATCTGGGGATGAAGCCTCCTCTCGTGCACATATAGCATAGGCTTTGGTAGGTGCACAAGCCTCAAATCTGACTGTCGTATCTTTAGTCCCTTTCTGACTACCACTCGTATTACCAGCATTTCTGGGTGGTCTACCTCGAGCTGTGGTGTTACCCGATCTTGTATTCTGCATTGGATTTTCCTTAGCTAACATTGGACAGTCTCAAATATAATGATCTGTCGATCCACATTTAAAACAGGCCCGCTCATGCAACCTCAAACTATTGAGATGTCGTTTACCACAGTGCTTACACTCAAGTTGATTTGATCTGACATTACGCACACTTGCTACTGAGGTAGCTCTCGAGCTCACTGGTGGTCTAGTCTGATCCCGTCTGGAGTAACCTAAAGTGGCTTTAGAACAGCTGAAATCATCTCAGAACTTTTTTTATGCCAACTGGAATAACTTACCAGATGTTCTTTTGCGTACATCTCTAGCTTCAAAGTCAGCTTTTCTTTTCTCTTTCCCGAGCTCTTCAGCTTTGCAGGCTCGCTCAAAAAGTTCCACAAACTCTTTTATCTCAAGTATGCCAACTAATAGTTTGATATCTTCATTCAGCCCATCTTCAAATCTTTTACACATTATGGCTTCAGTAAATACACACTCTCGGGCATACCGGCTGAGTCTCATGAATTTTCACTCATAATCCATCACTGTCATCCGACCCTATTTTAGCTCTAGGAATTCTTTACGCTTCTGATCGATAAATCTCTAACTGATATATTTCTTACGGAACTCAGTCTGAAAGAATTCCCAGGTCACCTACTCTCTTGGAACTACTGATACTAGGGTACTCTACCAGTGGTATGCTATATCTCGAAGTTAGGATATAGCATATTTTAAACATTCACCAAGAGTACAGGACAACTCATCAAACACACAGATGGTATTATCAAGCCAGAACTCAGCCCGCTCAGCATCATCATCATCAGTGGCTTTAAACTCTTCATCTCTATGTTTTCTAATTTTATCGACAGGTGGTCTATTCAATCGCAACGGATCACTTACTTGAGGTACAACAAGCATGGAAGATGGATTAATCGGGGGTGGAGATTGTTGTGCAGCCAGGTTAGTCCGGATATATTGAGTGAACCAGTCATTCATCATTTGATAGAAGACTTGTTTAGCCTCACTTTCTGGATTACTCGAAGTCGGTCGAGAATCAGCCTGCGCTGTCTCATGCGTGGGTGCAGGCGCTACACTCTCGACATCATCATCTACAGCTCGGTCAGGATCCATTTACTATATGAATACACATTTCAAATGTCAGAAGTCATCACACTATCCAGTATATAATTATGGCATGTATAGCTAAACCCACACATGCTACGTAGTCCTAGAACCGACTAAACCGTGGCTCTGATACCAATAAAATGTAACACCTCTAACCCGTATCCGTAGCTGGAAAAGAGTTACAAGACATTACTAAACAAAAGCATAGATCTGAATATTTCCATATTAATTCAAAATCTAAATTACAACAAAGCTTATGATTTAACCTAATATGAAATCACAAGTTTATTCTCAATCACCACATAACTTAAGTAAAATTTAATCCAAAGATATATAAATATTTAAACAATTCATTGCATATACAGAACTTGTAATGAATCAATAATTTCTTAACAGAATATTTTATCTATATTTTTAAACTTATACGAGTCATGAATATACGTAAGTTAATTATCCATTAAACTAAATTTTATTTCTAACCCTTTTCATTCATATAAGTTGTGCGGCATTAAGGTGTTGGTCTAAAGGTAATTTATTTGTACATATTTAATAATATATAAATACCCAACAAATCTCACTGCCATGCACACATTTATATATACATCAACCATATTATAAGTACATATGTTTAATTATAAATGAGTAACATTTGAAAAATCCCAACTATTATGACATGAACAATTACCAAGTACACATATAACCTACCTTAGTTTTGTTCAGCATCCAAAAAAACATATAGCCAAATCATAAAGTACCATCACAATCTTATATGCTCAATACAGTTTCAAAAATAACAACACAAAAATGATCAACATTCCATACGGCATTGTAATCATATTACACCTAGGTCATAACCTTATCAAAGCCGAATGCAAGCCCAAGATTTTCACCATTTTCGAAACAAGAAATGCTTGCCCAAAACATCAAAAATAACATTAACATAATACAATAGTATATACCGAATCTATCTCAGGCAATTATATGCACTTTCAATACATTGTACCATTATCAGACCTGTCAATGAGGTACGTAAATGATAAATGTAACTTACCTATAATTTAATCACACTTAAAATAATATGTTTACCATACATTTGACTAAATTTTATTAAATAAAACATATACAATATATATATCAATACTCATGTTTGATGAACACCTAACCATAACACATAAACCGAATGTATCCACTCATTATTGAAATCATGTTCAAGCTAATTCCCGTTCATTTTACCTATACCAATGCCATAGCAACATCCATTTTTAAACATATAACATTTAACACCTGTATTATACATATCATGCCATGTAGCATTATAACTAAAATATATTAAACCACAACCAAAACATAACTAAACCAAACTTAAGAATTTAGCCATTTTCGCATGGCTTAAAATACACAAATTCAAAAATAAGTCCAACATTTCAAAGCATAAGCTAGCCTATACATGCCATAATTTAAGTTTAGCTAATAAGGTACCAAAAATTAGATAGTGTGATGAGCTTGGCTGACAATCCCTGAGCTTATAGCTTGACTTCAAAATCTATAAAACAAAGTAAACATAACATAGAGAGTAAGCTATCACAGCTTAGTAAGTCATAAGCAAATAAACAACTCAATGGCTAATTCAACTTAACTAAATTAAACTACATTATCATATCAATTCACATTAAATCCAGGCACTTATGTATTCATGTTACATATGAATAATCATATACATTTATATACAATTTAGTTATCACTATAACCGAATGCTTATATAGCCAAAATTAACAAATTATTATCTAACCCTCAAGGCCGAATATTCCTTAATTACCTAGTTCATAAACTCTAAACATATAAACTCATAGATCATAATATAGTCTCATGTACATATACTAGTCATTTGGCCAAATACACATAAACATATATGCATAAAATTAAGTCTCATTCAAAAATGTGCAATAGGCCAAATACACTTACCTTAACTTTAACATACATCAAACTAACTCATACCTGGCCATTTAGCTCGATTTACTTACTCAAACTCATCCTATCGTTGCCTGATGAACCATTCGAAATTGGATAGGACACTCGGATAATCACATAAATCGTACAATGCCAACATCCCAGACGTGGTCTTACATGTAGTCACAAATCGATGCCACTGTCCAAGACAATGTCTTACTTGTAAACACATATCGGAATCACATATCGATGCCATGGTCTTACTCACACACATATATCGAAATCCTATGTCATGACATATGTATCCTAACTATTTCTAAGGTTCATACGGGGCTTTCGGACGTCGTAACTCGATTGAAACAAAGTCATCACATAGTTGCCAAGGTTAACAACATTCGGCTATTGCATTTATAATTTCATACATTTCAATTCAGCATATATATTTTGCATTTAATTAAATTTAATTACGTATATTTGCTTATAAACTTGCCTCAGACGTCGTAAAATGGGACAGGGCTGTTAGTCGACAACTTTCGTTTTTTCCCGGTCCAAATTTGATTTCTTTGGTTCTTGATCTAAACATGTTCAAATTAAGCTCATTCAAACATATTTTCATTCAACTTAGTCCAGAGACACATAAATAGGCAACTTACCATTTTACCCCTAACATTTAAAATTTTTACAATTTAGTCCCTATTGCACAAAACACAAAATACACAAAATTTCACAGCACTCATGTTAGGCCGAATGTTACCCATGCCTATACAAGTCCATATATTTTATCAATTTCACATTTTAGTCCCTCAAATTATTATTTTTGTAATTAAGTCCTAATTACTCAAAATCATCAAAAACTCTAATACAAAATATGTTAATCCAAAACATATCTTTCATTTTTTATCATCAAACAACAAAAATCATAAACTATCAACAATGGCACAAATCAAAATATTCATCAAAATCAAAAATTAAAGCTTGGGTCTTGTAGTACTCGAAGCAACGATTTAAAAAATGTAGAAATTATCAAAAACCGAGTTGAACACATACCTTAATCTAGCTTCAAATTCGCCGAACCCTAGCCTTTTGTTCTTTCTTTTTCTTTTGGTTTATATTCGATCAAGAGAGAATGATAAAACATAGTTTAATTTATGTTATTGTAACATATATATGTTTTAATATTTAAATTACTTTTATATCCTTAATGTTTTAATACAAAAACCACATAGTATATGTCTTAAACCGTCCCACTAATTTATATATGGGGTATTTACAATATAAATGCCCCAACTTAGAAAGCCACTAACTATTTGGCCCTTACACTTTAAACTATTAAATTTTCATTTTACGCGATTAAGTCCTTTTATTTAATCGGACACCTAAACGACAAAATTAAATCACAAAAATTTCACGGATATAAATTCACACAAAATAAACACAAAAAATAATTTTAAAATATTTTTCTGACTCAAATTTTTGGTCCTGAAACCGCCATTCCGATTAGGGTCTAAATCGGGCTGTTATACTAAAAACCCTAAACTCAGCTTGCATCGGACCTTCGAAATAATTACCTTCAATACATCAACTTTATTTGCTTTCACATGCTCTTTTGTACATCTTATTTTAATAACTCATGCTCTTCTCTTTTTTTTTAATTCTAGCATTTTACTATATGTACTATAATTTTTTAAAGCATTTCAACTCCCTCAAACTTAGTTTCAAAGAATACTTTGAATAATACTGAGTCTAGTGTTTGGGACAATTTTAAGATAGTTAAGAGAGAGAAGTGATGGCTAAATTTGCAAGGGTTCAAATAAAATTAGGCCATATAGTCTCAAAGTTAGGTTTCAAAGGATAAAAATTTCATCATGGTTGACTTGAAAGGCTAAAACGATCCAAACAACAGTTGCCTAAATCATTTTCAATGCTCCATGATTCCTAGGATTTCACATCAAGAAACTACTAAGTCAATTCTAAAGACTTAAAACTTTCATGCATGCCTAACTTTCCTAAAGAACTAAAATTTTATGGTATGATTTGCATGCTTTATTAAAATATATTTATGTCATTATTAAGCTAACATAACAATTATTGAAATAATCAAACTTTATTTATACTGAAGTTTAGCATACTTAACAACATTTCAAATTATTGAACAAAATATAACCTAATCATAACTGAAAGAAAATTTTATTCTGAGTGGAAAAAATTTCAATTTTTTGGTCCCCCTACTTAAGACAAACAATGTCCTCATTGTTAAAAGTGAATAGATATTATACACCAGGTAGGAGTCTAAAAAAGGGGAGGTGAGTCAATTTGACTGCTTAAGTACCAAGCTCTCTCTAAATCCATTCATAGACATGTATATAGCTATTGCCACACTTTGTACTGTAATATCCCGAATTAGGGCCTAATTGGAATAGTGGTTTCGTGACCACAAATTTGAGATAGAAATAATTATTTTATAATTATTTTGAGGTTTATGATATGATTTCATGATTGTGTGAAAATTTCGTGATGAAATTCTATGCATAAAGTGCTTAAGTTGAGATTAGGGACTAAATCGAATAATTTGCAAAACTTGCATTCTAGAAGTTTTTAGTATGAAATTGCTTTGGAATATTAATGAGGAGGTCTTCAATAGAAATTTGACCAATTTCTAAGTCTATGGACAAAAATTGGACATGGATGGAATTTTTGGAAAGTTTAGTAGTAAGGGTATTTTGGTCATTTAGTTATTAAAATGAATTTAAAACAAAATTAAAAGCCAATTTTTGTCCATCATCTTCATTAGGCCGAAATTTCAAGGGTTCTCCATAGCTAGGGTTTGTTTCAAGCTTTCAAGCTCCATAGTAAGTGATTCCAAGCCCCGTTTTTAATGTTCTTTGCGTTTTTGGAATCCCAGTAACTCGATTTAGCTTATGTTAGCAATAATTTGACCTAAGGTTCATATTTGGAAAAATACCCATAGGTGAAATTTGTGTATTTTGGTGTTTTATGCTAGAATATGAGGTTTTAAATTATGTTAGACAACTTGTGCTACTCGATTTTAAGTGAAAACTAGTAAAAGGGCTTAATCGGTAAAAAATACCTAATAGCCATAAGTGCATGTTAGAGTGTGAATTTGATGCTGTCATAGAAGGGAAAAATGACCAGCATGTCATAAAACATAAGAATAAGGGCTAAAATTAAATTCCCGAGCCTAGGGGAAAAATTGTAATTTTGTAAAAGTTAGGGGGCAAAAACATAATTTTTCCATAATGTGATTTTTGGATTGAAATAAATAGTGTGAGTGTTAAATGAACTAAATGTGTCTTTATAGATCAAGAAAGACATGGAATCGATCGTGATCGGGGAAAAGAAAAGCTTTCGGACTAAATTATAACATTTCTAAAGTTTGCACCGAGGTAAGTTCGTACGTGAATAATTTATCGATTTTTTTTTATGTTATTTTATGTTGTTATCATATGAATTGGTGGCTGTCCATGGAATGATTAAATGATGGAAATTTGCAAATTTAATTAGATTGTGAATAAGTGTTAACAGTGAAAAAGGGAAGATTTTCTCGGTTGAACCTTCGGAACAGGAACAATACGAATGACCCATTGTGAGTACATGTGTGTAGTACTAAGGGCAGGCTACTACGTGTACCATACTGTTAAGTCGCATGTGTAGTACTAAGTGCAGGCTACTATGCATACTCAATGACTTCGATCACGTGTGTAGTACTAAGTGCAGGCTACTACGTGTATCAGATGGTGAGGTCACGTGTGTAGTACTAAGTGCAGGCTACTACGTGTACCGAATTATTGGTCACATGTGTAGTACTAAGTGCAGGCTACTATGCATATCAGATAGCTTTGGCTATAAGTGTGGAAAGGGAAATATGTGTAAACAATGGTATATTTGTTATTTTTCCGTTGAGTTCAACGGGAAAAATCGATAAAATGGTAATATATGAAAAGTTATGAGCTATGTGCTCGATAATTGAGCGAATTCTAGTATAACAAAAAGGACTAGGTGGAATTATGCAAGAGTGAATGTTAGAAATAAAACAGTGTTGGAGAGCAGCAGTTACATGATTTTAAAAATTTATCAAAAATTTTGGAAGTTGAATAAAAATGCAAATGATATATGAAAATAAATCTTAATGAGTCTATTTTTACATAAAAGAAACATGGGAAGCAAAATAATTCTATATTGTGTGATATTTGAATTCTTGTAAAACAGGGTCTGAATGAATTTGAGATCCCCTGTTCTGACTTAATAAATTCACCATAAATTGTAAAAAAATTATTAAGCGTCATACCTTATATGCATGGATTCATTATTGAGTCTATTTTTAATAAAAACAAATGGCATGGTTGTTGGAATTCTGTACAGGAAGAAATTTGGTTCGTATTGCACAGGGGTCAGAGTAGTCATACCCTAAAACAGGGGAGACTTTAACTAATAAACTGTACTAATTGGCCTGACCAAAAATTCTAGAAAAAAATTAGTAAGTATACATATGAGTCTAGTTTCAGGTAAAATTTACAGAATTTAATTTCAAGTCTTTTATCTTGAGATATGATTTTTTTAAAACCGGGACTCCATAAAACAGCCTGTCCTGAATATGTGATTATATACTAGTATGATTATTTTACTTTGAGAAATTGTATATATCAATTTCGTACTTACTTACTAAGCTATATGCTTATCTTCTTTTATTTTTCTTGTCTTATAGAGTTACTAAGCCAGCTCTGGATTTGGAGATCGTCGGAGACCAATCCACACTATCAATACTTTTTGGTACTTTGTAAATACTATTTTGGAATTATGGCATGTATAGAGAGCTGAATCATTTTGTTATATGTTATAATTAATTTGGTTTAAAATATTAGTTTTCAAAATTTGATAATTTACTTGTATTTATGTATATCTGTTAATGTTATCTATTTTTGTTCAAGCTAGAAGAATTAATTATGTAAGGTCAGGTAAATGTGTGAATTCATGTTTTTGTGATCTGTAATATTCCGTACCTTGTTCCGGCTTAGACCATGGGTATGAGGTGTTACATGTACTTTGCAGCTTGTTCATTTTTATTTATGATTTCTACATCTAGTTTTATTATGTGAAAAATAAAAATCATAATAGAACCTAATCCTAAAACATTAAATAACCTAAGAAAGAAAATGAAATAAAGTAACGATCAACCCTTTTTATTTATTTGCAGATCCCTCAGAATCTGACTCATCTTTTTCCTTCCTTGACATTGGAGTCCATGGTTCAAGTATAAAGTCTGGAAATTCATGCACAAAAATAAACGGGTTATGAAATATATATTTTAAATGCATCTCTGATTGAGTCATCCCATATTATTGAGTATCTCCAATAATCTTGTTACTGTAACTATATGTGTTGCAGCATAGCCATTATACCAAATTGTTCACTTTGTGCAATGGTGCTAAATAAAGGGACTCTCAGCATCAAACTTAGGAAATTTGTTAACGGTGGTTTCAGTTTTGGGTAGGTGGGTGAGTAGTTGAAGGTAGGTTTAGAGTTGAAGAGGGTGGTAGTTTTAAGGATAGTTTAGGTGCGGTAGTTGGTGACTTCGAATGAAGGTGTTTGGGGTGGTGATTCAGGGAGTTAAGGGCTACAATATTAAGGGGTTAAGTGAGATGCACTTTTGGGCTACTTGGGAGTGGTGGTGGAGCAAGGTAAGAGCTATAAGTTTGTGTGGAAAAAGGTTGAATATTTCCCTTCTTTGTAGTGTCTTGAGCCCAATGGTAGCTCCTTTTTGGATCCTAAGCTCCTATACTGAAAATAAAATAAAACTCAAAGAAATTAATGCTTGGGGTTAAAAGTTGACCTTTTATTTAACAAAACAAATACTTAAATTCTTTGGGATACTTAGAAAGATATTTTTTTGAAAATTTACATTAAATTAAACTCCCAGGAAAGGCTAGAGGGATCACGGATGGTCTCGCTAAAGTCTCAATCTCCTAGAAAGAGTTTTAATTAATGTAATAAACTAAAGAAAATTTTATCTAAGTCTACCATTTTATTCAAATGAGGAAAAAAAACTAAAAATATAAAATAATGATAGAGAAAGAGAAAAGAACTCCCTCCATTTTATTTAGGATCGTCATTGACCATGGTGGTGTCAAATGGCCATTTTTCATACCAACCATAATCATCTAAGAAGTAATCATATTCTTTTCCATCAAATCTGTCCAACATCTTATTAGGGAAAGAAAACCCGTAATGACCTTTCCTGGTGGCCTTATTTGACTTCCTGTAATTCCTACAAATCCTCCAACCCGTGACTCGAATATGTGAAATAATTCATCCAGTACCCTTCTTGTGCCTTTCCAAAGTCACAAGTGCCTCTTCTTCTTGATCTTTGGTGAACTCTACTGAAATAATGACAGGAAAAGTCGAAGACAGACCGAAATAGTCATATTTCAAATGAGGAGACAAAATCTTCAGTTCCAATTTAGCTGACTCTTCAATTAACACTTTTGGTTATGTGTACTTTCGAGATAATAACTCTAATGATTCCAGTGGAACTTCTTAAATGAATCCCTTCATTTTAACTTCTAGCAAAGCCAAACATTCCTCGTCTTCATCATCACTTGGCAAATCTACTAGCAGAATACATTCTAACGAATCATCTATAGAATTGAGCACCAACTTTGTAGAAGCTAGTGATTCCATCTTGGAAATAGCAGAACAGTCTTCAACTACATCTGGGGATTTAGCAGCATCGAAGTCATTAAAGGTCACCTTGTTATCAAAAAATTATTTCAACTGAGTATCTTGTTGCTACTTCTAGAATCGTTGAGGATATGGCAATGGTGGAATCTTAGCTTTAACTGGACAACTCTTCAGTGGAAATTTTTCTGCATCTGACAAGGGTGTTAGATAATCAAAACTAACTTGTTTAGAGTTTACCTCATCAAGGATCACTGAATCTAACTTCTGTGATACAAGAATTTCAACACTTCGTTGAACTTCCTCTTTGTCTTGAGCTAGAACATGATCATCTTCAACCTCAACCACATTGGGCTCCAATGTCTTTCCACTTGGCAAAGAGACTATTTTGCAATGTTCTTTGCCCAAAATTTTTGGATTTTCTGTGTCGCTTGGCGAAATACCTTGGGGTTTATTTCAAAGTTCATTGGTTATCTGATCCATTTGATTCTCTAAATTTCTTAAAGTGGTATCATTCTTCGCTATGTATGCCTTTAGCAGATTTTCAAGATCATTTGAAGATTTAGTTGGTGGGGGTTGTTGCACTTGTTGAGAATATTCTGATGGTTAATTTGATCAAAATGTCATAACAGAGTTGCTATGTTCCGCCCATTGATTACTCCATACAGAAATTGGATGATTCTGCCATGAAAAGTTGTAAAAATTTGATTGCGGACCATTCCAATTCTGATTTCCCATGTAATAATTTGACTCTTGATTCGATGGCCAATTTTCAAAGAAATGGCGATCTCTACAGTATTCACAAGAAATATTCTCGAACTGGTTCAATTGCTGACCTGTCAGATTACCATTGAAACAATTAACAATTATGTTCTTAAGCATAGAAGACATAGAAGATACCTGGGCTACCAAAGAAGCAAGTATGTCCGCTTTATGTACTCCTACTGCTCGTCTTTCAGAGGCTGCTCAATTGGTTGGCCACTGATAGTTATTGCTGATAATTTTTTCAATAATCTCGTACGCATTGTTATAAGACTTAGAAAAAAGGGCTCCATTTGCCGAAGCATCCACCATCATTCTAGTATGAATATTGAGACCAATATAGAAAGTCTCCATTTGAACGTAGTAAGGAATGTCATGATGAGGGAACCTTCATAATAACTCCTTGAATCTCTCACATGCCTCATATAAAGATTCTTCATCAAGTTGCTGAAATGAAGTGATTTCATTTGGGATCTTGGCGGTTAAAGATGGAGGGAAATATTTCATTAAGAAACGTTCAACCAACTCTTGCCATGTAGTTATGGAACCAGACGGTAGCGAGTTCAACCACACTCGTGCTCTATCTCTTAAGGAGTATGGAAATAATCTCAGTCTCAAGGCATCTTCGGTCACCCCGACTAGTTTAAATGAGTCACTCACTTCCATGAATAGCCAAAGATGAAGATGTGGATCTTCAGTAGGAATCCCACTAAATTGACCCATATTTTGCAACATTTGGAACATGATCGGCTTCAGCTCGAATTGTTGTGCCTCGATTTTGGGTCTCCTAATACTCGGATTGAGTTCTTTGAATAGAGGAATGGCATATTATTGAATGGCACAGTTTCTGTCATCAGCAACAATGATCGGATTGTGAGTACTATAAGCGAATGTCCCTTCTGGATTTTGGTTTGGATTTTCAAAATTCATATCTTCAGACCCTCTTTGGTTCGCTTGTCTTCTCCTTTGTCAGAAAGTCCTTTCAATTTCAGGGCTTACGAAAAGTAAGTCAATGATTTGATAAATACTCATAAACACCTGAAACGAACACAAGAATAAAAAATGAAATTAAAATTTAACAAAAAAATAAACCAAAATGCAAAATTAACAATTTCACAAATAATGTCTTTTAAAACAATCCCCGGCAACAGTGCCAAAAACTTGGAATGACGAATATGTGCAAGTGTATACAATCACAACAAGTAATAAAGTGACAAGTAAATGTCGAGTTATCGTACCCACAAGGACTGTGAAAAAAATTATTTATGAATGCACTTTAAAACACTTTGGTAAAAAAAATATTTTGTTTTGAAAAGGGAGATTAAAAAAATAAGATTTTAAACTAAATAAAAATAAAAGTTCTAATGCACAATTTTAAAATATGATTTAATCAAGATGACATAATTGTGTTGAATTAATTACATTTCTTTATCTTAGAATTATTAAACTCATGTTTATGTTGTTATGAATAAATTCACGACAAGGTAATTTGCTAACTTATGAGCATACTCACCTACACAAATATATTCATCTCTTAACATATCCTTATGTCAATTCAAACGATTAAACAGATTTTAATAAGAAAACATGTTATTGCACATACATACTCATTAAATTGAACTAATCTCTTGCACATTCCTATGTCAATTCAAACGATTAATTAAATCTAATAAGAACAAAAAAGACTATGTGAGGTAACAAGGTATCCTTACCTTGAAAAACAGTTTAATCACAATAATCTTGCAAGTTATGCAAGGCAAGTGTATCACCAGATACAATGCTAATTTAACCTTCAGCTATCTTAGAAGAATAAACATGCACTGATTAAGTATTGTGTCAATTAATTACATTTTCAATCCGTTTAAATAACTAATTCATTAGTTACCTCACAATCGTAATGCAAGAATAACTTAGGCATGATTTTACTTAATCAAGCATTTTACCGAGGCCTATAACAGCATAAACACAATTTTAATAATTTAAGCAGATGAATTGCAATCAAACCAACACAAATTAAATTCAAGCTAGTTTGATTAAATTAACCATTCCAACAACATAAATATTGATAGATATGTTCATCATAACAACAACAAAAATTAAAGAGATAGGGAACACGAATCAAATCTGGTATTTCTCCATGGCTTGACTAGTTTGCTCTGTCTTCATTTTCTATTGTCCTCGCCGATCAAGGCTGATATGAACACTTCAATGTTGCTCCAAAATGGCTGATGAATGCCCCTTTTCCAGGAGGAGAAATCAGCAAGAGAGCAAGGGACTTTGAATGGGAAAATGAGAGGAGAAAACGAGAAAGGAGAGAAGAGATGTGAATCAATGAGGTGTTTTTCAAATGATCAGCTTAAGGGGGTTTTTATAGCTGAATAGGGATGCTAAAAATAGCTAAAATTAGCAGCCAAAGAGCCCTCCCTTGGCTGGCCACACATGTGGCAAGTTTGATGATTTCAAACTTGCTAAATTAAGCTTGGGGCAAATCTAGAAAGCCACATTTGGAGGGGTTTGAATGCTATTTGAACAAGTCTTCAAGGGCCTCTTTGCAAGCTAAATAATCAGCCAATAAGCTGATTTGGGTCAGCACATGGGGTGGTTTTGGGCTGTCCATTACTTGGTCGGTTTGGTTCACTCGATTTGGCTCAACTGGACCAATTTTCATAATTTATTAATAATAATTTATTAACACAAATTAAATTGGAAATAAATTAAAATTAATTATATTATGAATTAATACACATAATTTTGGACCGTCTTAGGTAGAAAATTAATTCGCCTTGATACTTCAAATTGCTTCTTGGTTTTGTGTGTCTAGCAATATCTGCCGAGCCATTTTTCGCCCTTTGTGCAAATCTGTCGAAAATAACCAAAATTCATCAAAATTAATTATAAAATTAATTAAAAGTCAATATTTTCATATTTTAAATACACTTTAATTATTTTATAAAAATTAATTATTTTTCGACAAGAATTTTATCGAAACTGCTTGAATTTAAGTTAAAAAGGGCATGAAAAAGTGTGTAAATTTTCGTATTTCCACTAAGGCATAATTGCTACTTAAGTCCTTCCTCATCTATTAATTAAGCTATTTGATTACCTAAATGCAATAATTACTATGTTTTGCACCTTTTTCAATTTAGTCTTTTTTTCTTTAATTAGCTATCTAAATGTTAAAATTTATTAACAAAATTTTAATACAATCCTAATGACTCTATAAACATTCTATGAATAATATTTTGCACGTTGACACAAAAGAAATTCATGTTCTCAAAAACATTGTTCCGTCACCACCAAAAAATAGGCTATTACAACTTTTTTGCTTAAAACTATTGTTTTTTGGGTTAAAATCTAGGTATTTTAAGGTTAAAATTTTGGGTTGCATAATTGGGTCGGGTTGACCCTACAAAATATTGCAGCAATGTCGAGACACAGTGGTTCTGTGTCGCAACATCCCTAGTAGATTGTTCATGTCATGACATTGGGGTTTGATGTCGCGAATCACCTTGCAGATTTGAAATTCTTAGGAGAATCACGACGTAGGATAGTGGTGTTGCGATGTCGATATGGTTTTCTTTAAATCTTCGCTACTGCCCATGGTGTTGCGACACGAAATGTCCGTGTCACAACATTGATACTTTTTTCCCAATTTTTTGATCTATAGAGTGCTTTCAAGTGTCTAGTATCCCTATCTTTGATCTACCTGTAATATTTGAATTAATTGGTTAGCAAAATATGCAATTTTGTACAATTAGTAAGAACTTTTACATAAAAATAAATGTTAGGTCTTGTTGTCGGACTCATCCGTCAGCTCAATCAATATACACTTAGGTTTTCCCTGTAAATTATCTCTGTTTGTATTTGTGCAACACCCATCGTGCCATTTTATTCATCTGCGATTGTCTCTCTCTCTCTAGACTTGCCTTTTCAACCCACCTTAAGCATCGACAATTCTTTTTGCAAATCATCTGTTAATTATTTGAAGAACCACTTAACCACACAACCACTTTAGTTTGTGCTTAGTGTTCTTACTTCGTAAGAAGTTTGAAAACTGTGGTTCATATTTATCGCTCATTGTGTTCTTATCCATCACATCGATCAAGAATGGCTTTTTAGGAGTACTATTTAATATGACTAACAAAAAGGCTGGCAAAGAATTTTGCACTATGTCACTTGGATTTTGACTCTACGGGCTTCTAATTTTATCCATGTGGTTGCAACTAATTCTCTTTAATGAATCTTCTGAGCACCGAACATTTTGTGATGCCCATAGCTCAATTCCTATGCTAGTCAGTTGTCCAGCTGGATTGAGGCTTGCTATATGGTTATACATCCTATCTATATATATTTTTCCAATTTTATTCAGCATTCAGAAAATTACTAGACCATCAAATTTCTAGGGTGCCTAGCTTAGAACTAAGGTCATGTAGAGGATAGTCAATTCAGGCTTATCATCAGAGACAACTGGTTTCTCTTTATTTTGCTCAGTGACTTTTTGAATCGACAAGCATTCTTCCACTAAGTTAGCTATGAACATTAATGTCTCTATTGGTGGATTTGTGTTATATTGCTCTTGTGCTTTAGTCTTGTTGGAAGGACTCGAGATTGCTGGGATAATAAATTCCATGCCTATCTGATTTATCTGTCCACTAATCATTTCCCCCACTAGCTCTATATCTTCTCTTGCTGTAGTTTCCTTCAATTGAGCTGGATATTCTTCTATTGTTGAGATGGATAGTAGTCTAGGATTCTATTTTCTTCACAAGCATTTATAGTGGCATTCTCTCCTTTACTCAGTTCTGGATTTGACACTTCTTGATGCCTTCTTGACGGTATACCAATATGGTCATTATCGTCTTGGGAAATAACTGGGGTTTCTCCTCGGAGTTGGTTTAATTCAAGCATTAATAATTGTTGGTTCTCATGTATCTTCTAGTCCTCATAGACTCTTTCTTCGTAATATCAGCATCATAATCTAAGTCTTCGTCTATCCACATATAATTGAAATCATCCATTCTCATGTTGATCAGTCTCCTTTAGCTATAGTTTTGATTTGGGATATGCACTAAGGTCTTCTTAAGAAAAAATAGATGAGCAATAGTAAAGTTGGTTAGTTGAATAAATTAAAGATTGTATATATAACCTAAAAATTTTCTAATTATTCTTTTTGAGTGCAAAAATTAAAATCAAACTAGTGACGTTGCCTCCCTAACAATGGCACAAAAAACTTGACCGCCTCTGGACGTACTAACGTCCAGAGTGTGAATATTGTAGTAAAAGATATGGATATATGAGACGGTATCCGCAAGTACACGTGTCTATTTGTAATATAGTTACAACAAAGTAGGTGAGTGCTCTGAGGGTCGTACCTAAGGGAGGCAAGTGTTAGATCAATTTTAACCTAAACACCGAAAGACCTCATTAGTAATTTAATTTAATTATAGCACGAAAGTAAAATAAAAGGAGTTTTTAAGATTTTTATAATAATAAAATGAATTAACATAAAGAAATAAAACTCAAGAGATCAAATAATAAAATAAATCAAATTTGATTATGGTTTATTAGCTTGCTTTGGTAATCCCCATCAACTGTCATTTCGGGTTCCTCATTAATCAACTAATCGCTATCCCAATACGATCTTCTGATCTTCCACTCAAAAAACAAGTCAAAAAATACTACTTATCTTCTGACCTCACAGTCTAGACTATTTGGGGTAAAGGTGTTCACGGATAGGCCATACAAATTTTGGGTTAATTCTCGCCTTAATGACTTCCTAGGGTTGTCAGGCCTAGGGTTTAGGTTCTTCTCTTCCTAAATAGTTGATGGGTTAAGTAACCCTATAAGATAGTTAATAGATCATACTTCCACTCACTAATGAAAACAAAACAAATGAAAGGATAAAGGGAAGGAGGAGTGGACAGTCACAAGGTGGAACCTCCCAACAAAGCATTCATGAGGGGGACAATAGTGTTAGAGGGAGTTAATCACAATAACTTTAGGAGTTTCACCTTTTCAAAATTTAAAATATGGAGTTACTAAAAAAATTAAAAATAAGAGTTATATGCTTAAGGTTGGATGGTTTTGCATGGGAAAGTTGACCAACTTTTTGCATAAAATTAAAAAAAAAAATTGATGTTACAAAAACTTAAAACTTGGGTTAATTAGAAGTTACTTAAACTACTTAACCACTACACCACTTCTCAAGCTTTATCAAATGCTAACAACATTTATTTTTAAACAAGGCATAACACAAATTTGGATTTTGAAACAAAATTGCTCAAAATAGAAAATGATGTGAAGGAAAAGACTCAAACTCAAATCTTTAAGGACAATTCCACCATTACTTAACCACTAAACTAGATACTTATTTATTATCTAATGTGCAAAGATAACTTTTAAAAATCGGAATGTGACCACTATTGGTTCACCGACCTCAATTTCTACTAACCCGATTTTTGGGATGTAACAAATTTTTTTGACAATTTAAAAGAAGATAAGGTGGATTATGATTTGACTTAGTATGACAATTTAAAAGATGATAAGGAGGATTATGATTTCACTAACCCCAATAATATTAAAAATTAATGTTTTACTTAGTATTTTTATTTAAGAAAATGATTTGACTCTTTTTTAAAAAGTAAAAGGCCAAGTTTAACTCAAAAAAGAATAAGTATCAAATTGAAAGATAATTTAAAAATCAACAAACAGAAATTTCCCTTTTAAAAGCTACCTACAGCTGATAAACATTTGAAGCCAATCTCATGTTATACATATACGTATGTATATATGTACGTTTATTTAGTTATTCTTCAAGAGCGTGGCACTAAGCTTGGCGGGGCAAATCTCATTGGTAGAGATCTCGGGTTCGTAGAATCCGTAACTTAGTTAACCTTGTCTTTAGTTATTGCTACAGCAATGTCCTCCCCTATTTTCCTCAACACTGCAGCGTTCTTGCTGCTGCTGCTGCTTCCTTTACTCCATTCGGCGCTACTCAGAGGCAATTCTAGGGAGGCTGGCATGGGCCCCGTGTAACACCTCATACCCATAACCCACGTCGAAGCAGAATACGAGGCATTACTAAACTCGAGCTCATACACACAAACATTCCCCAAGTCACCGAGACTTGATCCAAATTAAAACTTTTTCAATTTCTACTTAAAACTTATTATTATGGGCCTAGAGCCCCAAATCGACCATTGGGAACTATTCGGGATCAACTCGGGTCCTTAAACCATTTGTAGAAAATTTGACTTTGAAATAGGGCACATGCCCGTGTAGAAGGACAACACGCCCATATGGCTATTTCAACATGGTCGTGTTGATGGCCCGTGTGGCTTACACTGCCTAAGTAATATAGGGACACGCTCGTGTCCTCCACTTGTGTGAAATTAATTCTAAATACACACGGGGGTTTTCATACGGCCTGGCACATGTCCGTGTGCCTGGCCTGTGTCATTCACACGGCCATGACACGCCCGTGTCCTAGCCCGTGTGCAAAAACATGGACATTCTGTTTCTGACGTCAGCATCCCAGAATGTCACACGGCCAAGGCACACCCCCGAGTGCTAGGCTGTGTCCATCACATGACTGAGACACACGATCGTGTCTCTGCCCGTGTGTTTACTATCATGCATACTGACTCAAAATTTTTACATGTAGAGGATACACGGCCGGACCACACGCCCATAGGGTAGACCGTGTGTCACACACGGCCTAGACATACGCCCGTGTGTCTACCTGTGTGGACAATATAAGGCTATTTACCAACCTTCTTTGCCACCCTTATATACACAACCTGCACATAAGTAACCAAAACTAATACAAGGCTATCTCATGCATCCAAATCAGCTACAATAAACAACATTCCATTAGTGCATTTTACTTATCCATGAAAATAACATCTTTGCATATAAATCAAAATGAATATTAGCATCATTCAAGGCTTAATAAAAAATGAAGGGTTTCTAGTCCAAGCCAACACATTTTACCAACTCTCAATGACACATACATGCCATACTTAAAAAAACATAAATCAAACTATACCGAAAGCTTCGATTGATAGTTTGATCGATATCTCTGGCTTCCGTTGATCCTTGAGCTAGATAGGTGACACTATAAGAAAATGAAAAAGGAGAGGGAGTAAGCATAAAGCTTAGTAAGTTGCACATAAATAAGTATACAACATAACTTTACCATTCATCAACAAGTATCATAATACACAAGTGGCATAAGCAAAACTTACTCAACAATACTCATTTCACCTCATATCACATTTCATACATACTATATAGGTACCTGTACCACTCACAACACGGTTATACTTTCCTAGTTAACTTTAAATCATACTTTCACCGTTAAACTATATGGAACATTATCGGATATTCATTTAGCCTCAACATAGGGTCAAGTGCCGATGCCATGTCCCAGACATGGTCTTACACAAGCTTTAGCATATCTGTGCCGATGTCATAGCCCAAACATGGTCTTATACTGACACATCTCATAGCCTATGCATGTCCCAGACATGTCTTACACTGGCTTACGTCTCAAGGCCGATGCATGTCCTAGATACGTCTTACACTAGCACTCGTCTCAATGCCGATGCCATGTCCCAGATATGGTCTTACACTGGCTCTCATAATATGGCCGATGTATGTCCCAGACATGTCTTACACTAGCTCACACAAGTAACCCAAATGTCATAGCATGAATATCCGATTTATTTCCTGAGGTTCATTCGGGAATTCTACTATCTCTATTCTCATCACATTATCTCATTTCCACACTCAAGCAATTCATGCTATAATAATTTCAATACAATTCAATCACATACATTATCAATGTAGTTGTATTATTTACATACAACTTACCTCGGATTACAAAATGTGGCAACTAGTCGATTTAGTCAATTTGCTTAGCTTTTCCCCAGTCTAGGTTTAGGTTAGGTATTTCTTGATCTATAATAGAAAAATGCACTTATTTAGTCACTTTATCAATCTAGGCACTCTACAATTCATAATTGGGCAAAATGACCAATTTGCCCCTAGACTTTTGTAAAATGACCATTTTACCCCTAAGCTTGAAAATCGATTTTTATCGAATTTCTTCACACCTTAAGCCTAGACGAACCCCTTCTTATCTTATAGAAACTCCAAATTCCCACTATTTCACACACTTATCATCTATTTTACAACTTATGCAAAATAGTCCTTTTAGGTGTTTTCATGCTAACACTTTTCACAAAAGTTGGTTATAAGACACCCAAGATTCATTTTCTTCCATAAAAACTCAGAAAATATTACAAATCCTTTCATGTAAAAACCCTAAACTCTTAATCATTTTGCAAAATAGTACCCTCATTTGAAAGCTCATGCTTCAAGGGTCTCAAAAGTACAAAAATATTCAAGAAAAGCCATAAAAATCACTTACTTGTGAAGACTTAAAGTTGCTGAAATTTCAAGCTCTTAAAACCCCATTCTTTACTGAAAATTCCGGTTAAGAAGAAAGAATGAAAGAAAAAGATGATAGCTAGGCTTAGGGCATTATTATATCATACATTATGTCATCAACTTACCTAATGTTGACTTTTCAACATTTTTACCTCCTATGGCCGACCAAGCTATCATAATACGGTCTAATTTCCCTTTACAAACTTCCAATTTTTATTCTCTAGCTATTTGACACTTTTAGCTATCAAAATAGGACTTTTAAATTTTATGCAATTTAGTCCTTTCTCGCAATTGGGCTCACAAACGTCAAAATTACTTCACCAAATTTTTCATGTACTAATATAAACATGCAATGGCTCCAAAATAATAATAAAATAATTTATTCAATTCTGAATTTGTGGTCCCGAGACCACTATTCCGACTAGGCCCTATATCGGGCTGTTACACCCTGGCCCTCCTAAAATAAAAAATTACCATTTAATCCCTTTAATTTTTTTTTAAAATTTTAAATTAGTAAATGTAAAATTTTACTTTGGCCCCCCTAAAATTATAAAAAATTGATTTAATCATTTAAAAATTATAATGATATAGACTATAAAAATTTAAATTTTTATTTGGCCCTTAAAAAATTGTTCTAGCTTCGCCCCTGATTCGCTACTCCTTGTGATGTTACAACATACCCTCGTCTAAAAATAAAAACGAAATAGTCGCTTTCTCACTTTCATTTTAAAAAAAAAAACAGAGCCATGGTGGGAGAGACACCGGCCACAAAAAATTGATAAAATTATATTTTTGTAGAAAATTTACATTTTGACCTCAAAATTTTATAATTCAATCTTTGCCTCTAAAAAAAAGAAAAGAATTCTGGCTTGAGTGCTTTGTCACTTAGCAGAGGATGAAAAAAAACCAGACACATAGGACGAAAAATGGTATGAGTATATTTTGGTCCATCTAAAAGTCTAATAAAATTGTAAATTTACATTTTGTCATTTTGATCCCAAAATTTATAAATTCTCCTCAAAATAAAATTTTAATGGGGCACCTTGAGATAGCGTTAGAGATTTCATTGAAAAGGAAGGTGTTTAGATATTAAAATTTTAAAAATTTTAAATAAATTTTTATAATTTTTAATTTTTAATTTTATTTTTAAAATTTTAAGAATCAAGAACAAATTTATAGAATATATAAGTATTAAAGATTAAATTTATTATATCTTACAAATCTGAACTAAATTAACAAAATGAGTTAAAATTGAGAGTTAAATTTACTATTATACTAAGTCACTACAACATTTCATATAGTGAACAAAAAAATTTTAAAGGTGGAGTGGCTAACATATGAAATTGACTTGACGAGAGTGACTAAATTAACAAAAAGAAAATTGGTTGACCAAAGCAAGAATATGCTAGAACTGGGGTGATTACCTAAATAGTTAACCTAATTTTTAAATTTTAAAAATGGTTGAATTGATTATTTTTAAATTGTTACTAAGTTTTTTTTGACTTTTTAGTCTTATTAGTTTAAAAAAATTTTAATTTACTCCCCATAAAAAGTAAGGATCAAATTGAATAAATATATAAATATTAAAATTAAATTCATTATTATACATTGTATATGAATATAAAACAGACCTTTAATGGTGCAATTTTAAAGAAGCATTGTTTTTCTCACCGATCTAACGAATTGAAGCTAATTTACGTAATTGTTTCAGGATACTTTTACAGGGTAAATGGTCAAAAATCTCTTAGTAACATATATTTTCACAGCAATTCTTTTTATGTTTATGAAAGACGGAAGAAGCAAACAATTTAGTCATTAGAAAACAACAAACAAAAAATCTTCCCATTAAAAGCCCCCTGCAGATAAACATTTGAAACCAATCTCATGTCATACATGTATGTATGTTTATTTAGTTATTCTTCAAGAGCGTGGCTCTAACCTTGGCAGGGCAAATCTCATTGGCAGAGTTAGCGGGTCTACAGAATCCGAATCCGGAACCTAGTTAACCTTGTCTGTAGTTGTTGCTACTGTCATGTCTTCCCCTGTTTTCTTCAACACTGCAGCGTTCTTGTTGCTGTTGCTGCTTCCTTTACTCCATTCGACGCTACTCCTTGTGATGTTGCAGCATATCCTCATCTAAAAAAAAAAAAAACGAACATCATTAAATCATTGTCCCTCTCTCACTTTCAGTTTTTTTTTTTTAAATCCATGGTGGGAGAGGCATTGGCCATAAAAAATGATAAAATTATAATTGTCACTTTAAAAGTTGTAAGCTAATACAACGGAAAATTTACATTTTGACATCAAAATTGTAAAATTCAACCATTGCCCCTAAAAAACAGAAAATTTTCTGGTTTCAATGCTTCACCACTTAGCCGGGCATGAAAAAAAAAAACCAGAGTCATGGAAGAAAAATGGTATGATTATATTTTTGTCAATCTAAAAGTGGTAAAGTTGTAAGCTAAAAATGGTAAATTTACATTTTTTCATTTTGGTCCCCAAAATTTATAATTCAGTCCAGATTCCCTCAAAATAAAATTTTACTAGGGTACAGTGAATAGCGTTAGAGATTACATTAAAAAGGTGTGAAAATATAATTTTATAATTCTTTGAATTTTTAATTTTTAATTTTAGAATCCAAATCAAATTGACAGGATATATAAATATTGAGGGTTAAATTTGTTGTTTACAAAATCAAGATTAAATTAACAAAATGGGTAAATATTGAGGGCTAAATTTGTTATTATATCAAGCTACGTCAGCATTTTGGTGACCAAACACATTTTATTGTTGGAGTGACTAAAATGTGAAATTGGCTTGACGGGGAGTGACTAAATTAAAAAAAATTAGTAATCAAAATAGGAATGTGCTAAAACTTGAGCAGCTATCTTATTTTACCCAATTTTTAAGTTTAAAAGGGCTTATTAATCTTTTTCTGTAATTTGTTACTAAAGCTTTTTGGATCCTTTAACCTTATTAGTTTAAAAATTTTCTAATTTACATAAAAAAAATGGGTTAAATTGAATAAATATGTAAAAATTGAGAGTTAAATTTATTATTACATCTTATATATAAACACCAAAATAAATATTTAACCGTGCAATTTTAACACAAATTGTTTTACTCACTCATTTAATGTACAAGAGTTAAAAAAGGAGTTAATTACTCGATTTTTTCAGAAAAAGAGCTAAAATGTATTCCAAGTATAGTAGAGGAGGTTTTGTAGAATTTTTACCTACGTCAGTCCTATTTTCTCTATTGCTACAAGATATTTCTTATAGCAACGTATGAAGGTAATTTCGGAGGGTTTTGCAGGAATGAAGTATTCACTTCATTAACTATGAAAAGAAATACAAAACTACGACTTAAGTCATTTAGTTGGTTCAGATAACTGTAAGCAGTAGCATTAAGTGGAATTGAGATTGGTGTCCTAGCATCTAGAATATCATTTTTATCCCAAAATAAGAAAGAGGCATAATGCTTAAAGAGTATAATTTGCACCAATTTTAATAATGTTGGATTTAAAAGAAATTCAAATTCAAATTCAAATATTGAAAATGATTTATAAAAAAATTACAAATTCCAAAAAAAATTAATTTCCATAAACAAATAATTTGTACCAAAAACAAAGGATATATAAAGCTAAAGAGCACACTGAAAAACGAATATTTACATGAAAATGATCTATAGCAGTCCATAGAATAATTATATTTTTAGAAACCAGTAGAATGACAGGAATTGAATAAAACTGAAGACCTTCACAGAGACCTGTATTAGAAGATGATACTGTTTCTTAAATAAATTTCTTCATATTCCCAAGAAAAAATATTTATGGCATGTCTTTCGCTAATGGCTGCAAAATGGACCAGTTTTACATCATAAATGACAATGGAAAAATGGCCAATGCAATGCATAAATTAGAAGAAATTTCTTCTACTCTGTGCCAACGATGAATATGCCGTGAAACGAAAAGGAAAAATGGGTGAAGATGTATGAGGATCCAAAATTGCATTCCAGCTTGGTAGAGGGTTGTTAGTAACTTCAGTACTCTGTAGGATAGTCAGACAAAATGGTGAGTAGGGTATTCATGCTCATACCCATTATAATCATAATAAAGCCTCTCTCCCTTAGCAATATCACGTGTGGCAACCAGAAGGACCCGACATTCACCATTTACACTGTACCTCACACATTTACAGTTCTGCTTCTTCTTACCTTCCCTGCACAAAATTGGACATGTTTTTAATCAAATTTACTAACTATTCTGAATTCAAAGCAAACCTTTTTTTAGAAGGCAGCTATTAGTAGATGATTAGAGTATAGCACCCGAACAAGAGACCATTAGGGTATACAACACCCGACCAAGAGACCCCTGAGGGATAAAATCCCAAAACTGGAGACCTATTTTAAATAGAGAAATGTCCAAGCATTTAGCTCAAGAGCAAATGTTACATGAAAATATAAACATGATAGGCATAGTTAATTAGAGAATGCTATTCTGTAACTCATGCAGATTAGTAGCGAAAATCGGCTGTAAATGCTACACGATGAGAGGTTATGTATAACAGAAATTGACCAATATGATTTTTTTTTTTTTTTTGAGATACAGTATTCAACACAAAGGAGGTAGGTTATACAGGCTTACGGTGTATGATTATTAATGCCATTGATAAAGCGAGCAATGTTTCCACGTTTATCAGGGCAGATTACAAGACTTTCAGATGGGTTTGTTGCTAAAAGAAGGGTCATCATGCTATCACAGTCATCATTTTCACGGTTCTTAATGTAATCGACATCCCCTGTGTATTCTGCAATGAAAGTCATGTCCTTTATCTGTGCATCTGCTTCTACCGTATAACTGCACCACATGATTAAAATAAAAATACTAAATAGGCAGTTAAGTAACATAACTGCAGCAGTACAAACTATCTCATGATAAAGGTACCCTTCACATGAATCAAAAACTACTATAAAGGGAGGACATTCGCCTCTCCTACTCATAGATCTGCAGAGTTCCAAGGTCTCCATATCTTCCCTCGAAAGAACCTGAAAGAGAAACAGCTATTAAGGAATGTAATGGAATTAAAACTTCCAAATGAAAACAATTGCTCAAATTCAAACCTGCATGCCACCATTTTCAAACTTGGCCTGATTGGCAGATCTAGGGGCCATGTCAGAAGAGTAGGTTAGATCATCACTGAATTCCATCTGCATTGCTGTTAAAGCAGAAGCAAGGGTGCCCATTTGTTTCAAACGTTGGTTAGGATCTTCAGATGGTATAAAGGGCAACAGTCTCCTTCTTTTCTTTAGCAACACCAAAGGACGCCGGCGACGCTTTCTAGTATCTAGAAGTCCAGCCAGAACAAACAAGGAAAATCAGTTTATATTTGTCAAGAAAGAGCAAGAAGATGGCCATCAAGAAAGCTTTCCAATATCCAAATTTTGCAACATGGTCTCACTCTCAGTACCAGATGCAAGTCGTATGCTTATATAAAAAGGCCATGCAGAATTAATTTAGTGGGATTCATACATTTGATACACTGTCGAGTAACTTATCCTTTGATCTTATTCCTTTATACATCTAACATCATTAACCAGAAACATAATACCTTCTGAGTATTGCTGCATATGAGGGAAACCGACTTGACAAATCCCTAGTTTTGCTGTTGCAAAAACTTTTTGCCTTTAAGCATGAACCAATTAGTATTCATTTAAAAACTTAAAACATTTTATGAACTACATAATGCACATGATTGATGCAAGTTAACATAGCAATCTAGGTGGATACAAAAGATTTATCCATATTCAAAAAAATGTACCTACCAAATTGTTCATGATCGGGGCTAAACCATTTACCTAAATTTAATATATTCTATTGAGTGAGAAAATGAACATTTCTCCAGATCGTGATATAGGCTTCAAGTGACCATCTCCATCCTTTCAAGATGAAGTACTAATGAAGTAATTGTTTAAAATGTTGGAAAAACTCACTGCTTTTACTTGTTACTGATTCCTTTCCCACATATCTCCAGTAGAAGCTCCACTTAAATATTTATCCACCAAAAAATGATCATGAACATTTATGTTTTAGAATTTTAAGGATATCATCAGCAGATACCATTTCATGTCAAAAGAAACCTATTTATGAGAATATTTACAAAATATTTATATGTTAATATCGAAATCATTCTGATGACATAGATCATATTTTATAGTTGCAACCACTCTCATGTCTAGCACTTAGCGAAGGTACAAATGCTCCAATCTGGAATCAATGAATCTGTTTCAACATGGAGTAAGCATCATTGCAAAATAAACATGCTAAAAGTGTATTGGAAAATATAGAACTTATAGGGGAAAGAATGATCGCAGAACACAAAAACATAAAAATCTTGTTCTGCTTGTTAAATGTTCATTCCTTTTTAAGGTTACCTAGGTAGGAATCTAATCCTCACTTTTTACCTAACTACATTAACATAAAATTCACTGACAAGAGCAAAATTGCAATTTTGTGTTGAATGTCAAAAGGTGAGAAGGAAGAAGGATTGAGATAGTTGCAAGAGCAGTCCCAATTAAATAAGATGGGGGGAAAAGGAGAACTTTGAGCAACTGAACTTTCTAAAAACATCTTTGAGGTATAAGCAATTATAAGAAATTGAAATGAACATATAAGCCACCAAGTCAATGAACCATTGGATAATTTTACTTGGAAACCAAAATGTAAAGGGAACTCAAGGTCCTATGATCCAAGGGAAATTTGTGGAAAAGACTGTAGGAAGTGCTGATAGATGATACCCTCCTAAAACGTTTTTCCTTGATCCATTATATATATACTTTATATATTTGCACTCTATAAGTAAAATCAATTAAACATGGTACAAGATAAAGTGGTGATATATTGCAACTAGGTGTGTCTGGCATTTAATAGCGAAGTAACATAATAAAACTAGGTGATATTTTACCCACCTTATTTCAATAAATAATCCCTATATGCAGAATAGATGCCTATCATGCGTTTTAATTCAGACAGACACGCAGGCACAAAGATTGTATGAGTTTCTCTCGCACAAAAGCATTCACC
This sequence comes from Gossypium arboreum, assembly GCF_025698485.1. NCBI lineage: Eukaryota > Viridiplantae > Streptophyta > Magnoliopsida > Malvales > Malvaceae > Gossypium > Gossypium arboreum. The sequence goes on along the minus strand of NC_069080.1, from coordinate 89,798,896 downwards.
ATGTCAAATTATAACTTAAATATGAAAAAACATCATAAAGTGGGGAGGGTGGGGGCAAAGAACTAATGAATCAAACTGTGGAAACAAGTGATCACAATTATGAATGTTTTTGAGGCTTTGTAGTATAAGACCAGTGAGCAATAGTGCACCACGTACAGCTTTAAATTAACAATTACAATTATTTTTCACCTCTTACAAGTAGCTTTGGTTACATTATAGAAATATCAACAAGATAAAACTAAGACGAATCAAATGTCAATAATCAATAACTAATACTAGAATAATAGTTTTAAGAGTTCTGCTTTTAACCAATTTCACATATTATATGAAGACAGGTTCAACATTCATCATTTTCAGCAATGTTTGCAGGTTCCAAATCAGCCCTACATTTTTTACCATTAATCTATTTTAAATCTCAGCAAATTTCTCCTTCCCTTAATTTTCATGATTATACTAATTTCCAATCTAAATTTTGCATGAATCCTGAAACAAGGTGAGAATTTTATGAATGCGCTTCAAATATAGTAGGCCATTCCCAAATCAACAGGAATTCAACACGAAACACTAAAAGGCCAAGATAAATATAACAGAAAATCGTAACAACAATTTTTTTACCTTGATTCAAATTGCATTTCTTTTTCCCATCACCACTCTTCTGAATCTTGAAGAAATCAATTATCCTTTTCTGCGAAAAAGCTAAAAAGGAAATAAAACACATTTATTATAAAAAAAAAAATTGAAAACAGAATGGAGAAAGAGGTCAACCAAACAAAATAAAAATAAAAAGGTAAGATAAAAAAGAAATCCCTACTTCTTACTCGCCTATGGCCAGAGCATTTGGGGCAAAGCCAGGATCCAATAGGAATACGAACCACGATTGGTCTAAGGCATCTCATGTGGAAGCCTTTATCGCATTTATCACAAAGGAGAAGCTCTCCGGGACGTTCACCGGAGCCACATTGTTCGCAGATGATGTCGCTGTAGTCAGCTCGCTCCACCACAGCGTATTTCGCACGCGCCATTATCTCAGACATTGGTCTCAGCTTCTTCGGCGGCGTGGAAGGAGACGGACGCCGTCGAGGTGCCTCGGTTCGGCGGCGGGAGCTGACAAGACGCCGAGCCCCCGCCATGATGGTGGCTGGAGCCATATTTGGAGTGATCGGTGGAAGTAATGGAAGTTTGGAGAATGGAAATGGAATTTGTGTGTTTCTGGTCTCGCGGGGAAATCACAAACGGAGAAGACAAAGAGAAGTTTGTTTTTTTAGTGCTAACGTGCGCCGCGTGAGCGCATGGGAATTCAACATGCGCATACAATCGAAGAGCCTGTTTTTTTTTCCCCTTTATTTTCTTTCCTTTTCTGGACAGAGTCAAACTTTTCATAGCGTACGGTTGCAACTTGCACGGTGTCAAAAGAAAAAACAAATTTTAATAAAAAAAATTTAAATAGTAAATGTGTTAGCATTTTTACCATTATTGTGTTTTCTTAAAAAAAAATTCAAAATAATATTTGTGTTTTGAAATAAAGAATAAAGAGTAAAAAAAAATTTATTCTTACTAATTTAGCACTCCTCTATCTGCTGTTTCTAGCAGGTTGTTGTGTTTTTAGATTTTCTTTGTTTTTAGTGATTCTTTATCGGTGGTTTTGTTGACGGTATTGATTTTGGTTTAAATTCTTCTTTTCATTTCTACATTTCGGTTGCTTTTGATTTTTTGAATTATGGAAAGAAAGTTGGCAAATCTATCATTGGATGATGAGGAAGACAAAATATTGCAGGCACAGATTGATCCTCATTCTGTATTTGTGGAAATTGATCTCTGTCTGGTTGGGTGTTTTCTAACGCCAAGTGTTATACATTTCCCAGCGTTGAGAAGTACAATGGAAATTTTATAGCATCAGAAAATGTTTTTATTCAATTTTTTTCATAAGATGGATCTAGAGAGAGTACTAAAGGGATCTCCGTGGACTTTTAATAACCATGTTTTGATGCTACATTGGCCGGAGAAGAAGGAAGATCCGCTAAAGGTGCCATTAATCTTTGCGTGTTTCTGGGTACAAATTCATGAAGTGCCGCCAAGTTTTTATATTGAGACTTTAGCACACCAAATTGAGGGTTTTCTTGGGAATTTTTTGGAGTTCGACGGCACCAATCTGGGAAAGGGTTTGTGTACTTATTTGCATGTAAGGGAACAATTGGATGTTAGGAGACCTTTGAAAATGAAGAATAAAGTTATGTTTTCAGTTGTGGCTTGTTCCTATGTTAGTTTTAAATACGAACGATTGACCCTATTTTGTTTTTTCTATGGGCGATTAGGGCACAGTGATTCTTTCTGTCAGGCTAAAATGGCACTAGGGTTTGATGTAGCTGAGATGGGTTGGGATTTATCATTGCGAGCCCAATCTAGAAGAGCCCTTGCATTAGCAGTGTATGGCTACGAAAAGATAGGAAAAGGGTAAAGAAGGGGAACATTTTTGTAGATTGTGACTTGGGTAGGCACATTAGTCCTATGTTAGGAGTAAATCTGGAAGGGGATCTGAATCTCGTATCTTGTTTTGATGCAGGTCATAAAAAATAAATGAATAGATGGATATGGAGCATGACTCGGAGGAGAGCATGGTTGAAAGGGGTGATGGGAAAAAGAGACCAGGAAGAGAGGGTGACAAATTTGTTGATGGGGATGAATTGGAATCTCTTGTTGTTAGGAGTAGGAAGGTGTTGGGAAGTAGCCATATTACATCAGCAGATGCCAAGGGGTAAGCCGAATGGTCGCAATGAAAACATTCTATTGGAACGTTCGCAGTTTGGGGAGGCCACGGGCTGTTAGGAGACTTCGACATATGCTAAAGGTGTATAATCCCCAAATTGTCTTCTTAATGGAGACTAAATTAAATTCTAGAAAAATGGAGAATGTTTGCAGGAGGTGTGGTTTTTTAAATGGGATTGATGTTGCAGCTGATGGTTCTCGAGGGGGTTTAAGTCTAGCTTGGAGAAGAAATTCCACGATCATTTTGAGGAGTTTCTCAAAATACCATATTGATATTGAATTTAAGGAGGGTGATGAGGGTAATAAGTGGAGATTTAAGAGTTTTTATGGGGCTTCAGATTCGCGTCATAGGGATGACACATGGAACTTACTTAGGACTTTAGGTCAATCCTTTGGTTTGTGGAAGGTAATTTTAATGAGATTTTTTCTCCTCTGAAAAAAAGGGGCTACCTAGGGAGCAAATGTGAATGGAGGCTTTCAAAGAGGTTCTTAGTGATTGTCAATGTAACAACCTATTTTTCAGTGGTGTCGGAAATAGTGGTTTTGAGGCCACCAAATTCGACAAGTAACTTCGTAAATATTATTATTTAATATTTACGAGTTAAATGTGATTTTAAAAAGGTTTTTGATTTGATAATTTATGTTATTTAAGCAATTTATTAAGTTCGAGGGATAAAACTCTAAGGTCAAGTGGTTTTAGAAAATAAGGAATGGGGACCTCGTTTCTATAAACCAAGTTGTAAATATTTTTATAAATAATTATGAAATTTCATTAAGGTGGTATTAAAGTTTCATTGAAAAATTTTAACATTTCGATAGTTAATTAAGCGAAAATGACTAAATTGTAAAAGTTGAAAAAGTCAATCGCTATTAGTTTAATTGTATTAAAGGTTATAAAACCATAAATTTTAGGGTTTTAAAAGGTAATAATACCTTTCTTTTACTAATGGACGATTTCAAGGTGTAATTTTTAAACAATTTTAGTTTATAAGCAAGGGTAATATGGTAATTAAATAAATATTTTAACGTAAACAAATGAAATTAGTGGCCATCTTCTTCATTCTTTGTTTTTCATGATTGAATGCCGGAGGAAGAAACACCATTCTTGTTTATAAGGTTCGACTAGCATATATTCTAATGCATGGTAAGTAATTCTTATTCATTTTTAATAATTTTGATGTTTTTAAAATCATTGCATCTAGGTCCAACTAGCCGGTATCTTCGATTTTGAAATTGTTAAAGATTTTAATTTTTTCCATTGATGAACCTTGTGATTTTAGTTTTTAAATGATGAATTTGAAGTGTTAGTTAGTATTTAAAAGTATTTTATTAAGTGATTTTTGATGAATTTACCAATTAGGGACTAAATTGTTGAAATGGTAAAAATACAAGAATTTGATGTAAAATTGTTGCAATAATGGGCTATTTTGGATGCCATGAATATTCGGTTGGCATGGGTTTCTTTTAAAAATAACTAAATTGCATAAAATACATTGTTTTACTATCTGAATTAATAGATTGAATAAAATTATTAATTTAAATCAAGATCAGGTGGAAAATTGAGGAGAATGAAAAATTACCAAATAACTCTTGTACTTTAACATTTTTGCAATTTAGCCAGGTAAGTTCATTATACAATTATTATTAATTGTTTGAATATTTCATACTATTTCATAATTGGTTAAATCTTGAATGTCATTTAGCTTTGTTTTAAGAAATAGAAACGTAACATTATTCGAGCTCTGTTCTTAGTAGGCTTTGTGCTGGTGATATTTGAGCTCTGTGCCTAGCAAGCTTTGTGTCAGTGATATTCAGGCTCTGTGCCCAGCAGGCTTCGTACCGGTGATATTCGGGCTCTGTGCCTAGCAAGCTTCATGCCAGTGATATTTGGGCTTTATGCCCAGCAAGCTTCGGGCCAGTGATATTTGGGCTCTGTGCCTAGCAGGCTTTTTGCCTGTTATATTTGGGCTCTGTGCCTAGCAAGCTTCGTGCCAGTGTTGTAACACCCCTAACCTGTATCCATCGCCGGAACAAGGTTACGGAAGATTACTAGAGTTTTCAGAACATTTACAGATAATTCATGTCAGTTACTATTCATTTCCAGAGATTATTCAAAACGTCCCTTAAATGGACCCTCGAGACCCAATATGAGTATTAGGATTGAGTCGGGACTAAATCAGAAACTCAGAGAATTTTTCACAAAATTTCAAAAATTTTCATAGTTGCAGGGCACACACGCCCGTGTGACCCTAGGACACGCCCGTGTGACCCTAGGACACGCCCGTGCTGCAGGTCGTATTCAAAACCATGAAGCTCTCTGACTTATGCCACATGGCCAGCCACACGTCTGTGTGCTAGGCTGTGTGTTTAATTAATTTTTTTAAAATTAGGTGCAGGTTTCACACTGCCGAAAAACATGCCCGTGTTCTAGGCCGTGTAGCACACACGACTGAGACACATGCCCGTGTCTCTGCCCGTGTACTCAATTTTGAGCATTCTGTTTCTCAAATTTAAGATGCAGGGGACACACGGCCTAACCACACACCCATGTACTAGGCCGTACATCACACACGGTCAAGACATATGCCCATGTGTCTACCCGTGTGGACAAAAAAAAAGTTATTTTCTAGCTTTATTTCTCACCCAAACTTTGCCAATGACCTACACGAAAACTTTCATTCATATACTAACCAATTCAAGCATCATAACCAAGATAATTCTAACATCTAACACTACATCATTACATGCATTCATGTTTATAATCTTACCTTTTTGTGAACATACATGTTAACATAATTTAATCAACCACACTAAACACATGAATATTCATCATGGTATAACCTTATAATTTTACCAAAACAGATCTTTACTAGCCATTGCCAATATGGCCAAGTAACCTATACATGCCATTATAACTATAGTTGATTTACCATATGTACCAAAGTGGGACAATGGATAGTGTGAGTGATCTCCGCCAAGCTTCCAATCCAACGAGCTTCCAATCCAAAGTTATCTGTTTAGTCCCAAACCATTCCCAATGCATGAAATGTATATGATTTGATTAATTGTATGTGAAATGTATGCTTAAAATGTGTTATAAGTCCGGTAATGCTCCGTAACCCTATTTTGGCATTGAATACAAGTGAAGGGTGTTACAAATATATTCCATAATAACATCAAGAAACATATATGAGCTCAACAACAATCAGATTTCCATATATATATATACTTTCCATATCACATATTTTTATAACATGTATAAATCATATCTTTATATTTCAAGTATATTTTCATAACAATTCATCTCGAGTTCAAATTATTTCATGTCAGAACTTTACTCACATCATTCGGAATATTCGTGTCACACTAGTAGTAATACACTCAAGGTCTACAAATCCATAATCAAGAATGAACATATTCATCAAATAAATTCCATGTACAAATATCATCATCTCATGTTTTCATATATCAATTATCATATATCACTATTTTTATGTATTTCAAGTAGATACGTGTAATAACTCATTTTTTTCACTCATATCTTCTCATGTCACGATTTTTTTTACCCGTTGAATTTATTTGAAATATCAATGGATACACAGGTAGTACATTCGAGGTGTACAAATCAGGATCCATCAATTCATATTCAGGGGTACCCATTAGGGCACTTAATCAGGAAACACACTCTCAAACCACATATCATATAGCAGGATTACCACTCCAAGCTAAATCTTGTCTTCAACATATGCTCACAAGAGCTTAATTAGGATTACTAGTCTAGGCTAAATCCTTTCCATAACATATGTTCAGAAGAGCTCAATTAGGATTACCAGTCCAAGCTAAATCCTAATTGTAACATATGCTCGAGAGGGATTATATCAAGATTACCCGTCCGGGCCAAATCCTATCTGTAATGAGGTTAATAGGATGTCTGAGCTAAATCCCGTCAGCAACAAATGCAAGACCTCATTCATTTCAAAAAATCACATATCCATTGATTTTTCAATTATTCAAACGAAATTTGATATTTATCAGGCAATTTTCTGGTATGTGATCATTTCATACATCTATAACATTCATTTAATTCAAATAAACACATTCCACATTCATTTCAAGCATAAAAGTAACATTTTTATCATTTATCATTTATCGGGCATTATCATTGATCAGACTTTTTCGGTTATGTTTTCAATGTCATATATATATGATATTTATATAAATTACATAAAATCTAATTCAAGCATATAAATATACAATTTAGTTACACAAACTTACCTCAACAAATGTTCATGTACGTAAAAGCTACTAATCCGACATTTTCCTGTAACATCTCGAATTAAGGCCTAGTCGGAATAGTGATTTTGAGACCACAAATTTGAGATAGAAATAATCATTTTATGGTTGTTACGAGGTCCATGATATATATGCATGACTGTGTGAAAATATCAATGAGAAATTTTATCGATAAAGTGTCCAATTGAGTTATTAGGACTAAATTACAAACATGTGTTCTAGTTGATTTAAGGGCTTAATTGTGATGAGATTTGAAATTTGAAGTCCTTATTTGGCAATTAGACCATTATATGTCATTATGGACAAAAATGGACATAGGAGGGATAAAATATTAAAGTTATAATGGAAGGGCATTTTGGTCCATTAGTTAATAAAATAATTAAAAGGGAAAAATAGTCAAAATTTGTGTCCATCTTCATCCTCCTTGGCCAAATTTCACAAGAAGCCATAGCTAGGGTTTCTTTCAACTTTCAAGCTCAAAGTAAGTGTATTCTAGCCCCATTTTTAATTTTCTTTATATTTTTGAAATTCTCATAACTCGATTTAGCTATTTCTACCTTTAATTTGAGCTAGGGTTCATGTTCAAAAACATACCCATGAATGAAATTCTTGTGCTTTGATGTCTAATGGAAGAATATGGAGGTTTGAGGTGTGATAAACAACTTTTACTAGGTGGTTTTTGGTGAAATTGATAAAAAGGACCTAATTGTAAAAGTTGTAGAAACTATGTGTAAATGTGTGAATAAATGAAAAATGTGGGTTGGTATAAGAGGGAAAATGATTCGGCTAGGCTTGAATAATGAGAAAAACAGGTACTTTCATTTTACGAGCCTAGAGGCAATTTTGTAATTTTGTAAAATTTTAGGGGCAAAATTATAATTTTACCATATCATGATTTTTGGACTGGAATGAATAATGTGTGTATTAAATAAGATAAATGTGATATTATATATCAAGAGGGATGAAGGATAGACCTTGACTGAGGAAAAGGTAAGGTTGTGGACTAAATCGCAAATTTGTCATATTTTGCATCGAGGTAAGTTGTGTGTAAGTAATTCAACAACTCCAATATTATGCATTTAATATTTGACATTATATGATACATGTATGTATGCTTTAATAAAATTGACTTGTGATGATCCAATGGAAGTTTAGTGATAGCCTCGTGTCTCAGAAACCCAGGTGACCCGAAGGAATACTTAGGACTTGAATGTCGTGACACCGTGCTAAATGTGCCTATGTAAGACCATGTCTGGGATATGGTATCGGCAATGATATATGTGCCTGTGTAAGACCATGTCTGGGACATGGCATCGGCGATGATATATGTGCATGTGTAAGACCATGTCTGGGACATGGCATCGGCGATGATATATGTGCTTGTGTAAGACCATGTCTGGGACATGACATAGGCAATGATAGGTGTGCCAGTGTAAGACCATGTTTGGGACATGGCATCAGTGATGATATGTGTGCCAGTGTAAGACCATGTTTGGGACATGACATCAGTGATGATATGTGAATTCATGTAAGATCATGTCAGAGACATGGCATTGGTACTTTAATTGGTGTATGACAATCCTGAGTTTCCTTTAGTATTCTGGTGGTTCTGCGAGCCATTCAAGATGTTGGGTTAAGAAGTGGAGTGATATGAGTAAGAATGTACGGTATAGGTATGTACATAAACTTCATGAGTATTGAACTCGATTCATGATAGGAAATTTAGGATGAGTAGAAAGGAGTAAGATAAGCTTGATGTTTAGTGACATTTAATGTCAATTCTGACTACGTTCATGTGTACAGTATGATATTGTGGTGATAATTGATAATATGTTTAATCCATGAATATCTTGACTTATGTTGTTATTTATTTACATGCAACTTACTAAGCCTTGTGCTTACCCTTCTCTTGTTTCCCTTTTCTTTCAGCATCATCAAGCTAGCTCAGGGATCGTGGACGTCGAAGCTTGAGTCACACTATCAACAAATCTTTTGGGGTATAACTAGTTTACTACATTTAAGTATGGCATGTATAGGGGACTTAGTATTTTGTTATATGTGTCATATTTGTTAGCCAATGTGATGGCTCCTTTTGGTATATTATTCCATTTTGTATATGGCCATGAAATATGACTCATATTGATTATTGGGTTGAAATCCCTAAATATTGTTACATGCATGAGATGTGTAATTACTTTTGTGGTGTGTGCCAAATGGTTGATAAAATGTGGAATTTATGTTTGATGGATAAATGATGCCAATTGGTATGGTCACTATATTAATAAAGGTAAAGAAATGTATTGAATGAACTTAACAAGTCAAGGAGTCCCAATTAGGTAAACTCGATATGAATTTATCATACATGAGTTAAAGCTATGGATGTCTAAGTAACCCTTTTATGCCATGTTAACCACCATTGGCATATGAGTGTGTGTTGAGGTTGTTAATGGTGACAATAGGGCTTGGAAAATAACCTCAAAGTTGTCCAGATGGGTAGACACACGGGCATGTGTCTAGGCCGTGTGTGACACACGGTCAGCCCCATGGGCGTGTAGTCTGGCTGTGGGTCCCCTGGACCCTAGTTTTATAAGTCAGTATGCATAGTAGTAAACACATGGGCAGAGACACGACCCTGTGTCTCAGCCGTGTGGAGGACACGACCTTAGGACATGGGCGTGTGCCCAGGCAGTGTGAAGTCTGCACTTTAAATGCGAAAATTAAATTCACCACACAGCCAAGCACACGGGCCTGTGACTTGGCTATGTGATATTAAATTTATGTTTACGTCATAAATAGAGAGTTACATGTCCTGAGGACACGGGCATTTCCTTGTGTCCACACGGGCGTGTGACCCTGTTTTAAGAAAAATTTTCTAAAGTTCACGGTTTAGTCTTGAACCCCCCCGATGTATTTTTTGGGCCTCGTAGGCCCATATAAGAGACGATATGCATGTCCTTGAATAAATTTTAAATTTGAACAAAATTTTATGGCCCAATTTTACATAGTAGTGTATGTTCGAGTCCGGTAATACTTCGTATCCTGTCCCGGCGTTGGACACGGGTAAAGAGTGTTACATTTCCTCTTTTCCTCGTTCTAACTCCGAATTTGGTCTTTCCAGATCTAATTTGGCCAAGAAAGCTTGCCTTTTCTTTCCTAGGGTATCTATGGAATATTTGGGGAAGAAGATGATATAAAATGATTTTTATTTCTATTTAATTATTTATCATCTTTTAATTTTATCACTTTTCAATTTAGTCCTTACCCTTTTTCCAATTTTCCATGGATGAATCATCCAAAAATATCTACTAACTTTTCATTAATGGTCTAATTACCATATAAGGACCTCCAATTGAAAGTTCTATAGCTATTTAATCCCTTTAGCTATTAGAACTCAACTTTTGCACTTTGTGCAATTTGCTCCTTTATCAAATTAAACATGTAATCGATAAAATTTCTTTACGAAATTTTCACTCAATATTATTATCATACTGTAGATCATAAAACAGTATTAAAATAATTTTTCTTTCTGGACTCGGATTTGTGGTTCCAAAACCACTGTTCTGATTTTATCAAAAATGGGCTGTTACAACTCTCTCCCCTTAAAGAATTTTCGTCCTCGAAAATTTTACCAGTAAAGTGATTAAATATTGCTTTCTCATAGTTTCTTTTGGTTCCCAGGTAACTTCTTCTATATTCAGAAAACTTTTACTAAAGCTACCTTTTATTTCTCAGTTTTTCTCTTCAAGTGCCAGAATTTCAATCAATCTCTCATTGTAAGTCGTGTCAGGCTGAATTTAACATTTATCAAAGTAACAACAGATAATAGGTTTGATCGATACTGTCGTAACACATATACACATAAAAAAAACATCGTGAATTCTATAGAGCTCTGGTAATAATACCAATCAATACACAATAGGTCTGATTCTTTTCAATAATCTTTTATAACCCAATAAACCACAGACTTGATTTGCCTTTACGGCCAAACCGGAGAACTTCTTCCATGGTGAAACTTTCAAAAATATTTTGTCGCCAATTTGAAACTCTATTTCTTTTCATTTTTGATTCACATCAAATTTTTAACGATTAAATATTTCTTTTAAACTGTCTCAAATCACATTCACCTTTTATTGGTTTCAAAAAATCAAACCAACTACATGTATCTTTTCTCACTAAGCTTAGTCCAAAACACCAGAGGTTTACTTTTGTGACCATATAGAGCCTCATACAGTATAATTGTATACTTGATTATTAATTATTATTATATACGAATTCAACTAACGACAAATATTTCTTTTTCAATTGCCTTCGAGTTCTAAAATACAACACTGAAACATATCTTCAAAAATCTGAATCATATGATCAGATTGATCATCCATCTAAGAATGATATGCAGTACTACAATGTAACTATATACCTAGAGCTTCTTGTAATTGTTTCAGAATCAGAATATTAATTGTAGATTACTATAAAAAATAACAGAAACTAGTACATCATAAAATCTAACAATCTCAAAAATAGATAATTCAAGCAATCTATTAAGTGAGAAATCCATTCATACCAGGATAAAATGTGCAAGTTTCATCAAACAATCGACAATTACTCAAATAATATCTTTCTTTTTCATAGACAGGGATAATCCCAATATAAAATTCATAGTAACTTTGTACCATTTCCATTTCGGTATCGTTGCTGGCTATAACCATCCTGAAAGTATCATCTTTATCTTACTGATACATCCAACAATTAAATACAAATTCAAAAATACCACATTTCATTCCAGGCTATTAATACATCTTTTCCAAATTGTTATGCATTTTATCATTCCCCAGATAAACAAACATAGTACCACTGTGATTATTCATGTAAAATTTTCTGTATAAACTCCAAATTCTTCAATACACACACTCTGTCTCTAAATAATAGACAATCATTAGATCCAATCTAAAATTCTGCATCAAGAGTTAATTCATGCTGTACTAATTTAACTTGCAACTCATTATCATTTTTCTAAGCTTCACAATTCTGTTATAGAAACATCGGTTTAGCTTTATACTCAACTAAAATTGAGCTATTATCAGACAATAACAATTGAGTATTTACGGCTTACAAAGCAAACAGAAATTTTCTACTTAGAATATCTTCAACCACATTAGCTCTTTCCGAGTGATATTCAATTATCAAATCATAATCTTTCAACAATTCAAGCCATATACGCTATCTCAGATTTAAATCTTTTTGCAACATCAAATACTTCAAACTTTTATGATCGGTGAATATATAACATTTTTCACCAAACATGTAACATCCCAAAATAGGGCCTAAACAGAACAGTGGTTGGGAAATCACAAATTTGAGATAGAAAAAGTTTATTCTGATTAATTTTTATAATTTAACGAGTGATTAGATGCATGTGTTAGAGTATCGATGGAAAATTTTATAGACAGCATGCTTAATTTGCCTATTAGGGCTTAATTGCAAAAGTTGATAAATATGAGTTTTAAATGCTAAAGGATTAAATTGAAGAGTATAATTGAAGTAGAGGTCCTTAAATGATAAATAGACCATTAGGTTTTCATAGACAAAAATGGACATACATAGATAAAAATAACTAAAGTTTTAATGAAGGGTATTTTAGTCATTTGGTAATTAAAAGATTAAAAAAGGGAAAAAGATGGCAAAATGTGCCCGTCTTCTTCATTAGGCCGAAATTTCAAGGGTTCTTCATAGCTAGGGTTTTTTCAAGCTTTCAAGCTTCATAGTAAGTGATTCCAAGCCCCGGTTTTAATGTTCTTTACGTTTTTGAAGTCTCGGTAACTTGATTTAGCTTATTCTAGCAATAATTTAACCTAAGGTTCATATTTGGAAAAATACCCATAGGTGAAATGTGTTTATTTTGATGATTTATGGTAGAATATAAAGCTTGAAATTATGTTAAACGACTTGAGCTAAGCAATTTTAAGCGAAAACGAAACGACATAATCGGTAAAAAGACCTAATGGTCATAAGTACATGTTAGAGTGGAAATTTGATGTTTTCGTAGGTAAATAAATGATCAACATGTCATAAAACATAAGAATTAGGGATAAAGTTTCATTTCCGGTCCTTGGGGCAAAAGCGTAAATATGCAAAAGTTTAGAGGCAAAATCAAAATTTTGCCAAAGTTAGAGTTAAGGACTGTTTTGATAAATGTGAATATTAAATAAGTTAAATTTGCTATTATAGAGAAAGAAGAACGAAATTTGGGGTTAGACCGAGGAAAGAAAAAGGTTGAGGACTAAATCAAAATATTTGATTGTATTTTGTATCGAGGTAAGCTTGCGGTAAATAAATGCAATGTTTCATTATTTATAATTAATGATGTTATTTTTCACCATCTATATATTTATTTTGTAAATTTATTCCTTGATAATTCATGTAAGAATTAACGGAGAAATGATACCTAAAAGTCCCGGTTGAACCTTAAGAATGTGTAGGATACAAATGTCATAACATTAGGGTTTAAGGATACCAAGTAAGACCATGCCAAGGCATGGCATTGGCAAGTTTTACAAGGCTAGGAAATCATGTAAGACCATGTCAAGACATGGCATCGATAAACTACTATAAGGCAAAGATCCCATGTAAGACCATGCCAAGGCATAGCAATGGTGAATTCATAAGGCAAGGATACCACGTAAGACCATGTCAAGACATGGCAATGGTAAGTTTAAAAAGGAAAGATACCCATGAATCCTTAGTATTCCAAATGGTTCAACGGAAAATTCAAAGAGTGTACCAAAGGGAAGGTAAGATAAGTCCATGTTCGAAAGGTTCAGGTTATCTTGATAATTCATTTTGAATGTTGTTATTTATTTACATTAAAACTTACTAAGATTTGTGCTTACTCCATTTCTTTTCTCTCTTCTTTTATAGTATCGCAAAGCCAACTCGAAAAATTGTAAGGACGTCGGAGATCGCCTCACATTATCAACGAGTTATCTCGGTATTTTGTGAGTAGAAATACTTTAAGTTGTGGCATGTATAGGGACTTGGCTATTTTGTGTGTATGTCCTTATGATATGATTAAAGAATGGAATGTGAGTACTTGGTAATTATTAGCTTATGATATAGCTAATTAAAAACATGTTTTGGTATTATGTATGCCTAAATGAGGTTTGATGCAAAGAAACTATGAAAGAGTAAGAGTTGGCCATGAAATAGTTAGGAAACAGTAGTAGTAACGTGATTTTGAAAAATCACTAAACATTGTATAAATGGAATTAAATGGTGAATGAGATATAGAATTAAAGCTTATTGAGTCTATTTTTATAGGAAAGAAACAGAACAAGCAAAAGAAGTCTATATTCTGAGATATTTATATTTCTGTAAGACTGGTTCAAAGTGACTTTGTGATCCCCTGTTCTAACTTTAGAAAATCACTAGAAATTGTAAAAAAATAATTATAAGTAAAAGTTTATATTATTAGATTTCTTAGTGAGTTTATTTTCATTAGAAACAAACAAAAATGTTACCTGATTTTTTTATAATGAGATAATAAATTTTTAGTGAAGAGAGTCAGGTCCACTGAACTGCGAAATATGGGAACCTTTAATGAATAAACTGTACTAATTGGAAAAACCAAAAAATTCTGAAAAATTATGGTAAGAAGATATATGAGTCTATTTTCAGGGAAAATTTATGAATTTAAATTTTGAGTTTCGTAACTCAAGCTATAATTAATTTAGTGATTGTTACGCAAATAGACAATTTTATTATGAATAGTGAAATAAATTGTTTTGATTTGTGTAAGAAATCGGAAAATTTTTAATATTCCTGGTTTGGTCTCGAACCGTTCCAATTGCACATTTTAGGGCCTCGAGGGCCCTTTTTTGAGATTTATTGGATGAATGTGAGTGAATTAATTTTTTTTTAAAAGTAATTTTTTTTATGCCCCGAACAAGTAAGATAAGTCTGGTAACGCCTCGTGCTTGACTCCGGCGACGGTCTTGAGTAAGGGGTGTTACATTTATTGGTATCAGAGTAAGAGTTTAGTTAGTTCTTGGAATATTCAGTATGAGTAAGAGTCTAGCTATACATGCCATACTTATATTTTGATAGTGTGACGACTCTTGACGATTTTAAAATGTTTTTCTTTTATAGTTATGGATTCTGAACGAGTTGGTGCAGATGATGTAGAAAATAACGCGCCCGCTCCCGCAGAAGGGACGGTGCCACCAGATAGTAGTGAAAGGCCTGTTATAGTTAGTCAGAGAAGAGGAGCTCATGAATCCTTCTTCCAAGCTATGAATGAATGGTTTGCCGAGTTCGTTCGTACGAATCCGACCGTTAGACCTCCACCCCCTCATGATCCTCAGACTACCCATGTAGCTTCCCTAATTGCAGATATAGTTAGAAGAGAGAAGCCACCAGTTGATAAAATTAGAAAACAAGGGGCCAAAGTGTTTCGGGCTACTAAAGATGACGATGCAGAGAAAGCTGAGTTTTGGCTCGAGAATACTAACAGGGTCTTTGATGAGTTATCCTGCACACCTGAAGAGTGCATGAAGTGTGTTGTATCACTTTTACGAGACTCAGCCTACCATTGGTTGAAGACACTTATGTCAATAGTACCGAAAGAGAGGGTTAATTGGGATTTCTTTCAGGAGGAATACCGTAAGAAATACATTAGTCAAAGGTTTATCGATCAGAAAAGAAAAGAATTCCTTGATCTAAAGTAGGGTAAGATGACAGTGACTGAATATGAACGTGAATTTGTCAGACTCAATAATTATGTAACACCCCTAACCCGTAACCGTCGCCGAAATAGGTTAAGAGGCATTACCAGACTCATAACATAGATCAGAACAATCAAATATCAAATATCCTTCCATTTCAATAAACATAGATCATTTGTATTCCACGTGAACTTAAAACGATCGTACGAAGTTTAAAACATGCTTTCAGGATCAATTCGATAATATTTGAAAGTTTCAGAACTTATAAAAATATTCAACTTTTAATAGGTCACACGCCCGTGTGAATAGGCCGTGTGCCTCACACAGTTTTAGACATGCCTGTGTGTCTAAGCCGTGGCAAAACAGGGCACAGCTACTGACTTGCCCACACGGCTACAAGACACGCCCATGTGCCTTGGCTGTGGTCGAGTCTGACTTGGGCCACACGGCTAGCCACACGCCCATGTGCTTTGGCAGTGTTCAGGCCTAACTTAAAATTGTAGAATACCCCAGGGGACACACGACAGTGCAACATAGCCGTGTGTCGCACATGGCTGAGACACACGTCCGTGTCTCTGCCTGTGTGGACAAAAATAGGCCATTTGAATAGCCAGTTTGCCACCCCAAAATGGGTCAACCTACAAGCAAAGAAACAAGCATATTTGGTCAACCATTTCAGCCAATATCTATACCAAATCATACATAATTCATGCTAAAACATTACCAATCATTTCCATTCTCAATTCATCACTCAATTCATACCAAAACTTAAACTAACATCATACCTAACCAAATGATTGATACATCATTCAAAACATATGCTATGAACTTACCAAACTTGCCATTTTTACCATCTTTTTTAACAAACCAAAACATACCAAATTGAACATTGGCATCACATATTATATACCATTATCAAACTATAAGTTCAAACATAAACTAGCCAAATCACATGGCTAAATATATACATCACAAAACATAATCCTACAATTACTAGCCTATACATGCCATACTTCAACATATACAATTTTAAAATACCAAAATGAGGTTCGGTAGTGTGGTGATGATCCTTGACGATCCCCGAGCTTGCAGTAGCTTCGATATCTATAAAACAATTCAAACACACACAAAGTAAGCTTTCAAAAGCTTAGTAAGCTCGTAACAAAAATCATCAATACATAAGTACTTACAAATTCTTAAATCATCTATCAAATATATACCAACATAATCCATATGTTCATAACAAATCAATGAGCTTCACATACATAGTATCATCTACCACATAGGTGTCGTACATACCTCAATATTCCTATACTTATTCACTTTCATTCTCACCTTTCGTTTAAATATTTTAAGACTTTCCGTAAATTATTCGTGCTTTGAACATCCATACACTTAGTGCTGTAATAGTTAGCTGAAGCAAGAATGATTCCGCCCACTTACTGCCATCTCAATTAACCGAAGCTAAATCGGTATCGTGCACTTAGTGCCTCATATAGCCGAAGCTAGTTTAAATCGCACACTTAGTGCCAAATACTATTGATTTATCGTTATATTCATCCAAACCAAACATATATACAATGTATATATAATCAAAACATCCAAATATACTTAACATCATGTTTAAGTACGAACTTACCTCGTACTCGAAATTGTTGACTCGGACTGTTTACTCTACAATCTTCGACTTCCCTTGATCCAAATCTGAATTCCTCTTTTCTTGATCTATACGTATTCAAAATTAACCCTTTTATTCACCAAATTATTCAAAGCAATCCATATACACATATTTAGGGCATTTTACAAAATAGCCCTTCACATTTTTACATTTCGACACTTTAGTCCCTAAATCACAAAATCACAAAATACACATAGTTTGCTTATACTCATGCTTAGCTGAATTCTCCTATCTCTCATACAAGTCCATACATTTCATTTATTTCACATTTTAGTCATTCAAAATAGCATTTTTACAATTTAGCCCAAATTACTCAATTTCATAAAAAATTCAAAGACAAAACATGTAAACCCAACATCAAGCTTTCATAATTCACCAAATAACATCACAAATCTCATAGATTTATCAATGGCACATTTCAAAATTATCATCAAAATAAAAAATTGAGGCATGGGTTTGATAGTATTCAAAGCAATGATTACAAAAATGTAGAAATTATCAAAAAACGAGCAAAACACATACCTGAATTAAGCTTCCGATGTGCCGAATGTTAAAACACAAAACCTAGCTTTTCTTTTTTCAATTTCAGCATGAACAAGATGAATATGGCTTCATTTTATGCTTTGTTTTATTTAACTAATAATTATTAAACAAATACCCATTTTACCCTTTATTTATACATATAAAAATCCTTTGAAATAAGGCCATATATGTCCATTAACTAAGTAAAGAGAATAATAACCACATAAAGACCTGTCAATTATAAATACAAGTCAAATAAGAACTTTTAATATCTAGCACACAACTTTTACATTTTACGCGATTAGATCCTTTTTGCAAATTAAGCATACAAACAGTTAAATTTTCACACGAGACTTTCACACATGTCAATTCACTTATAATAGGCACGAAAAATAATATATAAAAAAATATTTTTCTAACTCAGATTTGTGGCCCCGAAACCACTATTCCCACTAGGGTCAAAATCGGACTGTTACAAATTATGCTCGAGGGTGTATGTCTACTGAAGCTATTATATGCAAGAGATTTGAAAATGGGCTCAATGATGATATTCGACTATCAGTTGGTGTCTTAGAAATAAAAGAGTTCATCATTTTAGTTGAAAGAGCTTATAAGGCAGAGGAAAGGGTAAAGCTGAAATTGAGATGCAAGACACAAAGAAAAGATAGATGAGCAAGTCATTTCAGTCTACATCCAAAAGGCATAGAGAGTGCTGTACAAGATCTAATTTTTTAGTGGGGTATTCTAGCCGAAACAGAGGTAGAAGATTTATGGGTTAGAAAGCTCAGGCTAGTTTAGTTGCGGGTGTTGGCAGTATTCAGCCTGATAGAACTGAGTGTCCTCAATGTGGTCGACATCATCCAGGTCAATTTTGAGCAACTGAGACTGGTTGTTTCTGATGTGGTGTATCAGATCATTTCATTCGGGAGTGTCCTGAGATGGTGAGAAGTAATACCGAGTGTAAGATTAGGCAATGCTTCCGTTAGAGGCAGACCTCAGAGAAGTTCAGGAATAGGGGCAGATAGAGGTGCATCTAGAAATTTAGCAGCGAGACCAGATGTTAGAGCACCTGTAAGGACCTATGCTATCTATGCTCGTGAAGAGCCATCCTCCCCCGATGTAATTACGAGTACATTTTCTCTTCATGATGTTAATGTTATTGCTTTGATTGATCTGGGTTCGACCCATTTGTATGTCTGCATGAAATTGATGCCTAGTATGAACATGTCCATAGAGTCTACGAGATTTGTGATTAAAGTATTGAATCCATTGGGTCAGTATGTATTAGTAGACAATGTATTAGAGGTTACTGTTTTTCGCTCGATCTCATGCTATTGCCATTTGATGAGTTTGATGTGATTCTTGGTATGGATTGGTTGACTGCGCATGATGTGATAGTGAATTGTGGAAATAAATTCATTGAGTTGAAATGCAAAAATGGTGAAATTCTTCGGGTTAATTCAGATGAGTCAGATAGTTCAATTGCCATGATTTCTGTTATGTTTGCTCAGAAATGCTTGAGAAAAGGATATGAAGCTTATCTTACTTTTGTGTTGAATACTAAAGATCCAGAGTTGAAAATTGAATCAGTGCCTGTGGTATGTGAGTTTCTTGATGTGTTTTCAGAAGAACTACCAAGTTTGCCTCCTATCTGAGAAGTTGAGTTTGGTATTGAATTGGTTCAGGGTACTACTCCCATTTCTATTGCTCATTATAGAATGACTCCAATGGAATTGAGAGAATTGAAAGTTTAGTTACAGGAACTAACAGAGAAAGGCTTAGCAAGACCTAGTTGTTCACTATGGGGTGCACCAGTGCTCTTTGTGAAAAAGAAAGATGGTTCGATGAGATTGTGCATAGATTATCGGCAGTTTAACAAGGTGACTATTAATAACAAGTATCCACTGCCTAGAATTAACGATTTGTTTGATCAATTGAAGGGAGATACTATGTTTTCCAAGATAGATTTGAGATCCGAATATTATCAGTTGCGAGTTAAAGAGTCAAATGTTCCGAAGACTACTTTCTGGACTAGGTATGACCATTATGAGTTCCTTGTGATGCCATTTGGCTTGACTAATGCTCCTACCATTTTCATGGCCTTAATGAATCGAATTTTTAGACCTTACTTGGATAAATTTGTAGTTGTGTTCATTAATGATAACTTGATTTATTCTCATGATAAGACTGAGCATTCAGAGCATTTGAGAACAGTTTTATAGACTTTGAAAGATAATCAACTTTATGCCAAGTTTAGAAAAAGTGAGTTCTGGTTACGAGAAGTTGGTTTTCTTGGACATATGGTCTCAGGTGAAGGTATTAGAGTAGATCCGAGCAAGATTTTAGCCATTGTTGATTGAAAGCCTCCCAAGAATGTATCAGAGGTCAGAAGTTTTCTTGGTCTCGCCAGTTATTATAGACGATTTGTAGAGGGATTTTCCATGATAGCTACTCCATTGACAAGATTGCTATAGAAAGATGTCAAGTTTGAATGGACTGAAGAGTGTCAGCAGAGTTTTGCAAGTTAAAGGCATTGTTAACTGAGGCTTCTGTCTTAGTACAACCAGAACTAGGTAAAAAGTTTGTGATTTATAGTGATGCGTCCTTGAATGGACTAGGCTGTGTACTTATATAGGAAGGAAAGGTAATTGCTTATGCCTCTAGACAGTTAAAGCCACATGAGAAAAATTATCTGATACATGATTTAGAACTAGCTGCCATTGTCTTTGCATTGAAAATCTAGAGACATCACTTGTATGATGAGAAGTGTCAAATATTTACTGATCATAAAAGTTTGAAATACTTGATGACTAAAAAAGATTTGAACTTGAGGCAAATAAGATGGCTAGAGTTGATTAAAGATTATGAACTAGTGATCAATTATCATCCAGGTAAGGCAAATATAGTTGCTGATTCTTTGAGTAGAAAATCTTTATTTGCATTAAGAGCTTTGAACACTAGTTTAACCTTATCGGATGGTGGTTTTATCTTAGCCGAATTAAGAGCTAAGCCAATGTTTCTTGAAGAAATTTGTGAAGTTCAGAAAGATGACAGTGAGTTCCAAGTCAAAAGAGCTCAGTGTGAGTCAGGTATAGAGTCAAATTTTCAAATCAGTTCTGACGGTTGTTTAATGTTCAGAAATCGGATATGTGTACCAAAGAATGATGAGCTTATTCGAAAGATTTTAGAGGAAGCACATAGCAGTTTTTTGTCTATTCATCCAAGTAGTACAAAGATGTATAATGATTTGAGCAAAATGTATTGGTAGGTAGGAATGAAGAGAGATATCTCAGAGTTTGTTTCTAGATGCTTGATCTGTCAGTAAAAGCCAAACATCAAGTACCTTTAGGTTTATTGCAGCCTGTGTTAGTTCCTGAGTGGAAATGGGACCGAGTTGCCATGGATTTTATGAATGATTGCCATTGACAATGAAAAAGAAAGATACATTATGGGTTGTGATTGATAAGCTAATGAAGTTGGCTCATTTTATTCCAGTTTGTATGTATTATTCACTTGATAAGTTGGCCGAGTTGTATATTTTAGAGATAATCAGACTACATGGAGTACCGTTATCGATTATTTCAGATAGAGACTTGAGATTCACTTCACGATTTTGGAAGAAATTATAGGAAGCTTTAGGCACAAAGTTGAGTTTTAGTATAGCTTTCCATCCTCAGACCGATGGTCAGTCAGAGAGAGTTATTCAGATACTTGAGAATATGTTCAGATGTTGTGTCTTAGAATTTCAAGGTAGTTGGGAGAAATATTTGCCATTGGTAGAGTTTGCTTATAATAATAATTACCAGTCGAGTTTGAAAATGGCACCTTATGAAGATTTGTATGGACGTAAATGTCACACACCTTTGTATTGGACAGAGCTTAAAGAAAATCAGATTTACAAGGTTGATTTAGTTAAAGAACCTGAAGAGAAAGTGAAAGTTATCAGAGATTGCTTAAAAGCAGCTTCAGATAGACAGAAGTCTTATGCGGACTTGAAAAGAAAAGAGATTGAGTATCAAGTTGGTGACAAAGTGTTCTTGAAAGTATCCCCGTGGAATAAAGTCTTTAGATTTGGCAAGAAAGGCAAACTAAGTCTACATTTTATGGAACTGTTTAAGGTGACTGAAAGAGTTGAACCATTAGCATATCGGTTACC
This sequence comes from Gossypium arboreum, assembly GCF_025698485.1. Taxonomy (NCBI): domain Eukaryota; kingdom Viridiplantae; phylum Streptophyta; class Magnoliopsida; order Malvales; family Malvaceae; genus Gossypium; species Gossypium arboreum. Next base: position 89,776,767 of record NC_069080.1, on the reverse strand, counting down.
TTTGCTGCCAGAGTTAGAGAAGATTCATGATGTGTTCCATGTGTCCATGTTACGTCGTTACCGTTCTGATCCTTCACATGTGATTTCATAGAATGAGGTTGAGATTCAGCAAGATATGACTTATGGTAAAGAACCGGTAAAGATTTTAGCTCGATAGGTCAAGCAACTGAGGAACAAAAGTATTGCACTTGTGAAAGTATTATGGAATAGGCATGGAGTAGAAGAGGCTACATGGGAGCCTGAAGAGGTTATGCGAAAATAGTATCCAAATCTTTTCACAAGTAAGATTTTCGAGGACGAAAATCCCTAAAGGGGGGAGAAATAACATCCCAAAATAGGGCCTAAACGGAACAGTGGTTGCGAAATCGCTAATCTGAGATATAAAAGTTTATTCTGATTAATATTTATAATTTACTGAGTGATTAGATGCATGTGTTAGAGTATTGATGGAAAATTTTATAGATAGCATGCTTAATTTGCCTACTAGGGCTTAATTGCAAAAGTTGATAAATATGAGTTTTAGATGCTAAAGGATTAAATTGAAGAGTATAATTGAAGTGGAGGTCCTTAAATGGTAATTAGATTATTAGGTTTTCATGGACAAAAATGGACATACATAAATAAAAATAACTAAAGTTTTAATGAAGGGTATTTTAGTCATTTGGTAATTAAAAGATTAAAAAAGGGAAAAAGATGGAAAAATGTGCCCATCTTCTTCATTAGGCCGAAATTTCAAGGGTTCTTCATAGCTAGGGTTTTGTCAAGCTTTCAAACTTCATAGTAAGTGATTTCAAGCCCCATTTTTAATGTTCTTTACGGTTTTGAAGTCCCGGTGATTTGATTTAGTCTAGCAATAATTTAACCTAGGGTTCATATTTGGAAAATTACCCATAGGTGAAATGTGTTTATTTTGATGTTTTATGGTAGAATATGAGGCTTGAAATTATGTTAAACGACTTGGGCTAAGCAATTTTAAGCGAAAATGAGTAAAACAATATAATCGGTAAAAATACCTAATGGTCATAAGTACATGTTAGAGTGGGAATTTGATGTTGCCGTAGGTAAATAACTAATCAGCATGTCATAGAACATAAGAATTAGGGATAAAGTTTCATTTTCGAGCCTTGGGGAAAAAGTATAAATATGAAAAAGTTTAGGGGCAAAATCATAATTTTGCCAAAGTTAGAGTTAAGGGTTGTTTTGATAAATGTGAATATTAAATAAGTTAAATTTGCTATTATAGATCAAGAAGAACGAAATTTGGGGTTAGTCCGAGGAAAAAAAAAGGTTGAGGACTAAATCAAAATATTTGATCGTATTTTGTATCGAGGTAAGTTTGCAGTAAATAAATGCAATGTTTTATTATTTATAATTAATGATGTTATTTTTCAGCATCTATATATTTATTTTGTAAATTTATTCCTTCATGATTCAAGTAAGAATTGACGGAGAAATGATACCTAAAAGTCCCAATTGAACCTTAAGAATGTGTAGGATACAAATTCATGACATTAGGGTTTAAGGATACCAAGTAAGACCATGCCAAGGTATGGCATTGGCAAGTTTTACAAGGCAAGGAAATCATGTAAGACCATGTCAAGACATGACATTGATAAGCTACTATAAGACAAAGATCCCATGTAAGACCATGCCAAGGCATGACAATGGTGAGTTCATAAGGCAATGATACCATGTAAGACCATGTCAAGACATGACAATGGTTAGTTTAAAAAGGAAAGGTACCCGTGTATCCTTAGTATTCCAAATGGTTCAACGAAAAATTCAAAGAGTGTACCAAAGGGAAGGTAAGATAAGTCCATGTTCGAAAGGTTCAGGCTATCTTGATAATTCATTCAGAATGTTGTTATTTATTTACATGAAAACTTACTAAGCTTTAGACTTACTCCCTTTATTTTCTCTCTTTTTTTTTATAGTATCGCAAATCCAACTCAGAAAATTGTAAGGACGTCGGAGATCGCCTCACACTATCAACGAGTTATCTCGATATTTTGCGACTAGAAATACCTTTAAGTTATGGCATGTATAGGGACTTGGATATTTTGTGTGTATGTCCTTATGATATGATTAAAGAATGGCATGTGAATACTTGGTAATGATTAGCTTATGGTATAGCTAATTAAGAACATGTTTTGGTATTATGTATGCCTAAATGAGGTTTGATGCAAAGAAACTATGAAAGAGTAAGAGTTGGCCATGGAACAGTTAGGAAACAACAGCAGTGACATGGATTTGAAAAATCATTAAAACTTTTAGAAATGTAATTAAATGGTGAATGAGATATAGAATTAAAGCTTATTAAGTCTATTTTTATAGGAAAGAAACAAAGCAAGCAAAGAAAGTCTATATTCTGAGATATTTTAATTTCTGTAGGACTGGTTCAGAGTGACTTCGTGATCCCCTATTTCAACTTTAAAAAATCACTAGAAATTTTAAAAAAATAATTATAATTCAAATTTTTTTTTTAGATTTTTTAGTGAGTATATTTTCATTAGAAACAAACATAAATGTTATATGATTTTTGTATAAAGAGATAATCAATTTTTAGTGAAGAGAGGTCAGATCCTCTAAACTGCCAAACAGGGGAATATTCAATGAACAAACTGTACTAATTGGCCAAACCAAAAATTCTGGAAAAATTATGGTAAGAAGATATATGAGTCTAGTTTCAGGAAAAATTTATGGATTTAAATTTTGAGTTTCGTAACTCTATTTATAATTAATTTAGTGACTGCTGCACAGATGGACAGTTTTATTATGAATAGTGAAATAAATTGTTTTGATTTATGTAAGAAATCGGGAAATTTTAATGTTACCGGTTTGGTCCCGAACTGTTCCAATTGCACGTTTTTGGGCCTCGAGGGCCCTTTTTAGGGATTTATTGGATGAATATGAACGAATTAATTTTTTTTAAAAGTAAAGATTTTTTTATGCCCCGAACAAGTAAGATAAGTCTGGTAACGCCTTGTGCTCGACTCTTGCGACGATCTCGGGTAAGGGGTGTTACAAAACAAGTGATGTTGCCAAATTTCAATACAAAAACAATAGTTTTCAATTCTAGATCATGTATCGGATAATTCTTTCCATGTGGTTTTTAACTGTCTAAAAGTATAGGCTATTACTTTGCCTTACTGCATTTAAATACAGTCTAATCCCATTCAATAATACATCACTGTAATAACAAATTCTTTACCCGATTCAGGCTAAACCAGAATTAAAACTTCAGTTAACAGAGCTTCCAACTGGTCAAAACTTTACTGATATTTATCTGTCCATTAAAATCTTACATCTTTTCTGTAATAACCGTGTCACCAATGTAGCTATTTCAATTATTAAAATTGAAGCTTTGAATTTTTCCGAAACCACAAGCATCAGATTGATTTAAAAACCATAGTGCTTTAATATAATTGGCATTTCAGCTGTATAGATAAAACAATACTTCAACATCAATAGTGCACCTCAAATTAGAAAAGGAAAACCGAAAGTGGCCCTAATAATAACCAGTGTAGTAATACAATTTCTATAATCTGTGATCCCTATCACCAAACTTCATGATCAAGTCAATATTTATAACAGTAATAAATGTAATTACCTCTAAACTAATGAATATCTTTCATAGATAAACCATGTTTGAATAATAAAGAAATTGATAATATCCTAGAGAAATTCCAAAAGAGTACTATAGCGCATATGCAGTAGAAACAACTTTAATAAAGACAATATGATTTGCATATTCACAATTCAAGGCTTCAATCAGTAGAAGTAGAAAATAGTATCATATGAATCTTATCATCAAATCTTATATCAATTATGATGAATTAGAAAACCGAAGTAAGATAGAGCAATACCACTCATGAATCAACCATGTAACACCCCTAACCCGTATCCTTCGCCGGAATGGGGTTACGAGGTATTACCGAATGAGACAAAACTTCCGGACATTCATGGATACACATAGGAATTAATCATTTTATTCACCACATACGAAGGTATACTAAACCAAACCAAAACATTACAGGTTACATGTAAATCAATAAACATACAACCATAAATCATTATCAACTGGCCGAATATAAGCTTAAGAATTAAATAACTCATTACTCATTATTCAAGACCAAATATACATGCAAACTTATTATAAGTTTTGACTAAACCAAAATTGTTTATTTGCTATTCCATTAATACACACAAAAACGTCATATAACATATACTTAATAATTAAACCATAATTAACGAAGCCATATACTAAACTTGCATCAAACCATCATGTTTAATAAAAACATAAGTTACTATTTATATGGTCAATTTCTAAAGCTTTAGCCGAATACAAATATGCTTAATACTTATGCTTTAACAATTGTCCACTTTCAACTTTATTCAAACATTTTACACGCCTAAACATTTGAAAGAACTAAAATTTATACATTTTACACGCCTAAACATTTTACACGCCTAAACATTTTACACGCCTAAACATGAATATACATATAACTAAAATTTATGTGATGTCAAACATATTACAAATATATCTCAACGATTGTATATTAAACCAATACATCATATACCTATATATATATAAGTGCCGAATCATATTTGAATTACTAATATGATTCATATCAATTTCTTCTATATACCAACACTGAATTCACTAAAATACCAAATCATAAATCCACGCTTTAACAAGCTTATAAAATCAATTTCACCTATATTCACTTATATACAAGTCATAACCGAATCACCCAAAACCAAAACCAAGCATAACCACCATTGGATTCAAACTCAAATGCCAAATTTCAATAAGCTTACATCTTTTACCTATATTTAATATCATACTCGAATTTATTGATCAATCACATATATATATTATTAGCAACTTCACTTAATCTATATATCACAATCGAATTTATCTTGATACTAAAACACATAACGAATCATAACCTAAACATCAAAACCAAACATATTCATAATTTGATCAAGACATAAAATCCAACACAACAAAATAATAAGCCATTTTCAAATGGCATATTATATACACAAGTTCAAATATATTTGAAAAGTAGTATAGCCTATACATGCCATAGGTTCGAAATTTAGCTTTTAAAAATACCGATAAACAAACGATAGTGTGATAGACTTCGCTGATGATCCTTGAGCCCGTAACTAGTCTCCAAAATCTATAAAATAGTAGCAAACATACACACACAGTAAGCTATAGCTTAGTAAGTCATAAACAAATAAACAACTCAATGACATAATCAACTCAATTTAACCAAACCAATTTATCATAATCACATTTAATTTCAAGCTTACAGTTTCTTATACAACATATACTTTCGTATATAAACTTTATCTTGGCCAAATATACATATATCTATTATCAAAGTATCATTCAATTTCAAAGCCATAATATCATTATATAATCGAACATATATAAACTCATATGCATATAGTCATGAATCAAACTTTAATATCACATACTTATACATAGCATGTGGCTGAATATACTACACAAATACACATATATTTACATTAGTATCATGTATAATTTGCATCACATATCAAATAACCAACTTACCTTATTTTCAAATAGGTAATCAACTATCACATACTTGATCATTTTAGCTCATTTTACACATTCGATCACAATTTATCATTACTTGTTGAACCATTCAGAATTGAATAGGATAATCAGATAATCACACATATTGTATAATGCCAACGTCCCAGACGTGGTTTTACATGTAATCACATATCGATGCCACTGTCCCAGACAGGGTCTTACACGAGAACACATATCGATGCCAACATCCCAGATGTGGTCTTACATGAGAAAACATATCAAAAATCCTATGTCATGACATATATATCCTAGCTATTCCTAAGGTTCAGACGTGGCTTTCGGACGCAGTAACTCGGTCGAATCGAATTCATAAACATAGCTCCCAAGCATATACACATTCGACTTTCACATGTATACTCTCACATAAGTAATTTCAGTATATAAACTCATATTTATTTAAAATTAACAACATCTATTTGCTTATAAACTTACCTCAGACAACGATAATCGGAACGAGACTACTATTCAACAACTTTAGTTTTTCCCCGATCCAAATTCGATTTCTTTGGTTCTTGATCTAAACATATTCAAATTAAACTCATTCAAACATAATTGCATTCAATTTAATCCAAAAACACATAAATGGGAAAATTACCATTTTGCCCTAACATTTTACACTTTTTACAATTTAGTCCAAATTGCATAAAACACAAAACATGCAAAATTTGCAAACACCATGCTTAGGTTGAATGTTACCCATGCTCATAAAAGTCCATACATTTCATTTATTTCACATTTTGGTCCCTCAATTTATTATTTTTGCGATTTAGCCCTAATTACTCAAAATCATCAAAAATTCCAATACAAAACATATTAATCCAAAACATATCTTTCATAATTCATCATCTAACATCATAAAGCTCAATTATTCATCAATGGCATAACTTAAAATATTCATCAAAATTAGAAATTCAAGCATGGGCTTTGTACATTACACTGCAACGATCTCAAAAACGTAAAAATTATCAAAAACTAAGCTAGCTACATAACTTAATCAAGCTAGTCTTTGGCCAAACCCTTAAAAGCTTTATTTTTCTTTCTTTATTTTCGTTATTCGGTCAAACCAAGAAGATAAACACTTAGGTTTTGATTTTATGTTTTATATTATTATAACTTATTAATCATTTTACATGTATAACCTTTATATTAAAATTTTAGACTATTATAATTCATGGTTATAACCGTCCACCTTATTCTATCATGGTAATATTGCATTATAAATACCTCTATTTTTAAAGACAACAACAATTTGGCCCTTACAAATTAAACCATCAAATTTTCATTTTACGCGATTAAGCTCTTTTATTAAATCGGACACTCAAACGATAAAATTTTCGAATGAAATTTTCACACACATAAATTCACACATAATAAACACAGAAAATAATTTTTAAATATTTTTCTGACTCGTATTCATGGTCCCAAAAGAACTATTCCAAATAGGGTCTAAATCGGGCTGTTACAAACCAGACTTACAATAATTCCATCTAATATAATGTAACATGCCTCACTTGTATTCAATGCTGGAATAGGGTTACGGAGTGTTACCGGACTTACCACATTTAAACATACAGTTCACATATAATAAATCAAATCATATACATTCCATTCACAACCAAACAATTTGTCCCTAATACGAGCCTACAAGGCCCTAAACATAGGAGTGGTTCGGGACAAAACTGATAACTTTGAAAAACTTTTTGAACACTTAGAAAATTTTCTCAAAAAATAGGGGACAAACGCCCATGTGGCCCGATCGTGTGTCTCACACGGCCAACAGACACACCCATGTCATAGGCCGTGTGGACATTCGAAATGGGAGCACATGGTTGAGTCCCAACCCGTGTCTGATCCCGTGTAACTCTCTAACTTGGGTCACACGGCCAACACACACACTCGTGTGGCTAGCCTGTGTGCCTTAAAAATGGCCATACACGCCTGTGTGCCAGGTCGTGTACTAGGTCGTGCCGAACCTATAGGGTATATTACTTATGCCACACGGCCAAGTCACACGTCCATGTGTGAGGCCGTGTGGAGAATATTGACTTGGTTTCAAATTCAACACCAAGGGACACACGACCATGTAACATGACTGTGTGTCGCACACGGCTGAGACACACGCCCGTGTCCCTACCCGTATGGACAGAAATAAGCTATTTACCAAGCCAATTTGCCACCTAAACTTAGGCACACCTACACAATTCACATGGCACAAAACTTAACATCAATAGACATATAATTAAATTCCAAATCAAGCATAATTTATACCATTTCCAACACCAACTAATACAAAACATAAATACCACATTATGCCATCTAAGTTCATACCAATCTCTATCTTCTCAAATCATCAAAATGACCATTAGCAAATATGCATCATTTGATCTATTCTCTCAATCATTTCGACTGTTCAAAACTTGACTATTAGATAACTATAATGCTAATTATCCACAAGCATAACATGTTCAACATTTAAAACATCACACAAGCCATATACACTTATATAAATTCATGATTCAAGCATACCAAAACAATCCAAAATAAGCCATCACTCATGGTTATATATACAAACCAAAATAAAAACATTTACAAGCTAATTCTAATGGCCAAAATCATTATCAACTTATAATCAAAATGACCAAAACCCTATACATGCCATATAACCAAAACATAAGCTTAAAAGTACCAAATTGATAGCTTGATAGTGTGATGAATTCTCCGACGATCCTCAAATCCGAGCTAGCTTATAAATCACTATAAAACACGAAAAAATAAACAATGTAAGCTATAAAGCTTAGTAAGCTCGTATGAAATAATTAAACAAATTTCACCATTTATTTACATTTTCAAATAAGTAACTCAAATTGCATCAAAACATTAAACACCAAGTTAACATGAAATTAACCACATAGTTGTCCATAAGCTCACAACTTCCTTTGATTCATTGCTCAAATAGTTTTTTGTACATACCTGTACCGATACGTATCTATTTCTCACCAATTCTCATCTTCAATATACCCATTGAACCATTCGGAATAGAAGTCGGATACTCAAGACTCTCACACACTAAATGTTCATATCATGGCTCGAGGCCAACTTAATGTATCTCACACTCCCGAAGTGCTAATATCATGGCCTGAAGCCAAATCAATAAAGCTAGCACCCGAAGTGCAGATATCATGGCCCGAAGCCAAATCAAAGTATCCTCTAATGACATGTCACTAATATCCTAATCTATTCCTAAGGTTCAACTGGGAATTTCAATGCCGAATCGTTGTCAAACGTATCCATAAAGTTGAATTCACAATTCATACAATATCATAACATTTAAAACATAATTATGTTAATGCTTATTACATACGAACTTACCTCGCATATAAAAATGACTAAACGAGTCAATTATTTTGTAACCTTGTTCTTTCTCCGATCTAAGTCTATATTTTACTTTTCTTGACCTATATGTAATCAAAATTAGCTTGTTTAATTATCTCTGTATTCAATTTAGTCCAAAATTCAAATTAAAGCATATTTACACAGTTGCCCCTAATATTTCAACAATTTTACAATTTAGTCCCTAGGCTCGTAAAAAAAAATCATTCAATTTCATCACAACCCAAGCCTATTTGGATATCATCATGCTATAGCAGCCTAAAATTTTCATTTATTTCACATTTTAACCCCTAAATTTACACATTTCATAATTTAGCCCTTAATTTGTATTTTCATTAAAAATCACTTAACAAAACTTGTATATATATCAACAAACATTCATAATCTATCAAAAAACTTCAAAATACATGCTTATTCATCAATAGAAACATTCAAAATCTTTAAAAATTTTGCAAATTAGTCCCTGAGCTAGCTAGACCTAGTTGCAACGATCTCAAAATCATATAAATCATAAAAAAAGGGGACAAAAATGGACTTACAATTAAAGCGTGAAATGGACGAATGTTAAAACCCTAAGTATGGCTTCCTTTCTTCTTTAAAATTGGCAAGGTTGAAGATGAATACAAATTTATGGCTTTGTTTTCTTTTAATTTACTTATTAATTATCATTTACCATATTAACCTTAATATTTAACCATTAAAAACACTTAATACATGTCCATAAAGTCTAATAACATTAAAAATGGTATATTTACCACATAAGGACCTCCACTTTAATAATCCATAGCTATTAGATACCTTTACTAATAGAACACAAGTTTTACGCTTTACGCGATTTAGTCCTTTTTTATCAAATTGACTAACCAAACGGTAAAATTTTTAAATGAAACTTTCTCAAAAACATATATTCATGTTGTAGACCTTAATTTAATAATAAAATAAATATTTTGACTTCAGATTTGTGGTCCTGAAACCACTATTCTAATTTGACTAAAAACAGGCTATTACATATAATTAGCCAACCTTCCAATATAATACATATTGCATCTGAACATATCTAAAAATAATAGATCATATAGAATACCCAGAAGAGATTGTTGTAATATCCTCAATTATAATGGCTATATTAAAATATCTTTGCAATTTCATCATTATTCCACTGACTAATAAAGTCATCGATAATATTATATTATTTAGTTCACTGAAGGAACCAATTCAGAAGAAATTTTTGGTTAATCCATTCTGTAGATATAGTACCTGAATAAGTCAATTACTCATGAATAACTTCTTCTTTAATAGTAACATTGCGTATCCCGAATAAATCTTCAGAATAAATCTGATATCTCTTTTAAAACCGTATTTACTTACTAAACCATTCTCAACTTTGACTACATTATTAATCATTCAGTTATTGAGCTCTTCAGTTTCACACCTGTGAACTTAATCCATCTAAATCATGTGAATTTCATTGTACAAAAATGTACTAGTGAGAGGGTGGAGATTGTAAAGCCTCAATATTTAACTTTCATAAATATACACATATCACTTAACATTTATCATCAACATGTTCACTATAAAACATTTATTTCATACCTTTATAAGTCTCATTTCATCATAAGCATCATTTTTCATCGAACCTTCGAGTATCACTTTCAGCATTATCAAAATTAGCTCAGTTGGAAAGCATCTCTGTCTATTAGTAAAATAATTTTCATCAGAGTCGGGAGATATCACACTATCACAGGTTATATAACGGCATGTATTTCTAGGCTCCACATATGTTATGTTCAGTTTGAGAACTGACTAAAATGTAGCTCTGATACCAATAAATGTAACATCCCTAGCCCGTATACGTCGCTAGAACAAGGTTACGGACCATTACTAGTGTTTTTAGAACATTTAAAGATAATTCATGTCAGTTACTATTTATTTCTTGAGATTATTCAAAACGTCTCTTAAATGGACCCTCAAGGCCCAATACGAGTATTAGGATCGAGTTAGGATGGAAACTCAAAATTTTTTTTAGGAAATTTCAAAAATTTTCCTAGATGCAGGGCACACACGCCCGTGTGACCCTAGGACACGCCTGTGCTGCAGGTCGTGTTCAAAACCATGAAGCTCTCTAGCTTGTGTGAGTAGCACTGTGTAGCTATGTCTTAATCCACAGTTGTGTAAGTAGGCCCGTTGATAGCTCGAGAGTGAGCATATATGTGATATGAGATCGAGATAGCATTTGCTACGTATGTGGCATTTTGGTGCGAGTTTCCTATGTATCTGATAGTATTCCGAATGGTTCAACGGGTAAATGAAAGATATGGTTGAGTATGAGATTTGTAACACCCCGTACCCGAGACCGTTTTCGGAGTCGAACACGAGGTGCTAACAGACATAATACATTTATTTTCACAGTCCATTTGAAAATTTTCCAGACAAGCTGGTTACTGCATCACTGTCGCCTTAAAAATCATATCTTGAGTTTCAAAACTCAAAAACCAGTTTCGTAAATTTTTCCTGAAACTAGACTCATATGTTCATCTACGAATTTTTTTCTAGAATTTTTGGTCAAGCCAATTAGTACAGTTTATTAGTTAAAGTCCCCCTTGTTTCAGGGTTCAACTACACTGACCTTTGCGCATTACGACTTGGATATCTCCCTGTACAGGGCTTCAATACTGATGTCATTTGTTTCTAATGAAACTATACTCAACAAGGAATCTATACATGTAAGGAATAACTTCTAATTATCTCTGGTTAATTTATAATGAATTTCCAAAGTCGGAACAGGGAATCCAGAAACCATTCTGGCACTGTTTCACGAAAACTTTAACATCTCATAATATACTATTCATATGACCGTTCTGTTACTTTTCTATGAAATAGATTCATCAAGATTCGATTACATAATTTATTCTATATTTAATTCCATTCCTACTATTTTTAGTGAGTTTTCACATCCACATCACTGCTGCTGCCAGCATCAGCCTTTAGGGTAAACTTTACCTATTACATAGTTTCCATGATTCAACTAGCCCTTTAGCATATATAGCACAAAATATGATCACGATTAACCATTCCAATGGCTAATCATTCCCAAACATTTCCATACCTCTTAATGAACATCATACAAGACGATTATAATATTCCGATAGCTGACGAACCCAAAATCTATAAAACAGAGAATCAAAGAAACGGAGTAAGCACTTAATGCTTAGTAAGTTTGAGCCATGAAATTAGACACAACCAAAGTATAGCAATCATATGGCTAAACGGATAATCTCATATGCACAAATTCTCAATATCATACTTACTTCACATTACCAACCCTTATATTCATACACAAAAGATCAACTTAGCCAAGGCCGGAAGCTCATTAATTTACTGAGCGAATATTATTTAAACGGAATCACCACCCTAATGCATATACGAAACGTACCTCATCGTTGGGTTTTACGAGCGTATCAATTTAAATTATTACAGCAAGATCACTCGCTCCCAAACCAAGTACCTTCGGAGTTTAGCCGGATATAGCCATTAGATCAAATGCCTTCAGGACTTAGCCCGGTTATAGTAACTTGCACAAATGCCTTCGGGACTTAGCCCGGTATAATAACTCGCACAAATGCCTTCGGGGCTTAGCCCGGATTTAGTAGCTCGCACGAATGCCTTCGGGACTTAGCCCGGAATTAGCCACTAGCTCAAATGCTCTCGGGACTTAGCCCGGTTATCATCCGAACATTTATGCACATATCAATAAATCATGACGCATCTAATTTCATTTTCTTAATTAGAGTTCAAACACAAGTCACGTATTAAGCATTCCCATTTCGGCTCACTAGCCACATACAAACAACATGGTTTAGTTTGCTTTATAACACGATCTCTATGCACATACATTATGACTTAATCAAATCATAAACTAAGTCTCATTGCTCGAAAACTTACCTCGGATGTGGTCGAACATTTTCGGCGGCTATTCGATAACTTTTTCCTTTCCCTTATCCAACGGTGGTCCTTTAAGCTCTTGAGCTAATTCAAACAAATTTAAATTATTAAAGTCTCATTATGCTAGCTTATGGCCGAATATGACAAGGAGCTTGATAGGTCATATGGCCACCTTTAGCTCAAATACACAATGGTAATTCGCATTTTTAATCACATTAAGCAATTTAACACAATTCATTTGAACATCGAAAGAGAACCTCAAGGTACTTAGCCCATATATAGATTAGGCATTAAAGTCACATATATATATGGAAATCATGAATCAAACTCAACATTTTAGCCCACACTCTCTTTTAGCCGATTATCTAAGCCAAGATAAAAGCATCAATATGCTTGCCTCTAACCGAACACATGCAACACCAACCTATCTCATGTGGCCGAATATACATGTCTAGGTTGAGGCCGAGTCTATGCTTAATACTTCCTACAAATATGGTTACTTGTATTGACTACATACCATTTTGTTTCAAATTCAAAACTCGGCTAATACACATATACACACTAGTAAATCAAACACTAACATTTGCACTTCACCTTACTACCATTTCTCATCTAAATAACGTGAACAACAACCACATTCCTCTTCTACTTCCTACCATGGCTGAATGCATCACAACACCATAACATTTCAATTTTGGTCATGGTTAAACAAAGAACTTAATGTCTCACTCAAAAATGCTAAAAAGAAGATTCAAGAGTCATCAATCCACCATCACATGCATCATTACAAAGCTTCACTTTTAGCATGGAAATGACATCAACACCAATCCACCTTAGCCGAATATCATCTCCATGACATAGCAAAGATTTGAACCATGGGCTAGTTAGAACTCAAGCTAACAACTAAAAACATGCATGAGTCTCATGGCACAACATCAAACATACCTTATCCTAGACACAAGTATGGCCGAACCTCCTCCTAATCCTCTTCCAAGCCAAACATGAATCAAGAGCTCCTTCCTTCTTCCTTAGAATTTTCGGCCAAAAGAAATGAAAAAGGATGGACACTTTTTTTTTCTTTGTTTTCATCATATTCCCTTTCATTATTTTATTACCATGCTCCTTATTTTATTTTTCCTAACATACATCACTAACATAACATGTTTGTGACATGTTTCCACCCATAGCATGGTCGGCCACTATGCTTTAATTTGGCTAATTTGACATGCAAGGACAAGCACTTTCCCACATATATTAATAGGCCTCTTTAACACTTGTCTAGCATATTTCTAAATTGTCTCACATAAGTCCCTACTAATAAATTTCACATACACTGACCAAATTAAAGTATGGAACTATCACACAAGCATTTACGCACATCATAAACACAGAATATAACCTTTAATTATTTATAAGACTCGGTTTCGTGGTCCCGAAACCACTTTCCGACTAGGGTCAATTTAGGGCTGTCACAAGATTAATACGAGATGGTACATGTATGTGCATAAACTGTATAAGCCTTCAATCAAAGAAACTGTGAAGTTTACATATAATCATGTGATTAAAGATGCTAAAGGTTTGATAGTTAATATGTGCTACATGTTTATATATTCAGTTTTTTGAATTGCATATTTATGATTAGTTTGAGTTTATTTCATATGAGCCTACTAAGCTATAAAGCTTACTTTGTTTTGTTTTATCGTGTTTTATAGTGACTTTAAAGCTAGCTCAGATTTGGGGATCGTTGGAGACTACGTCACACTATCCTACTATCACTTTGGTACTATTGAGCTTATGTTTTGAGTATATGGCATGTATAGGGACTTTGGTAAATTTAGTACATAAGTTAATGATGAAAGTAGCCATTTGAATTGGCTTGTAATATTCTAATTTTAGTTTTTTATATTGCCATATGAGTAGGCTTATTTTGGTATGTTTGAATCATGTATATATATGTGTATGGTTTGGGAGATGTGTTGGTTAATAGATATGTGATGATGGTTGACAATAGGTATTATGGATAGTAAATGGTTGAGTTATGAATATTGGTACGCTAGTGAATCTAGGCATTAATGCATATTTGAGATTGGTCATTGTTGATGTATTATGAAAGTAAGTTTTGGTATGACTTTGATTGGTATAATTTGGTATTGTTGTGTTATGTATTGGTTGGTAATGAAATGGAATAATTTATGCTTGGTTGAGTTGGTATGAATGTCTATATGTTCCATGTTTTGTGCCAATTTGGTTAATGTAGGTATATGAAGATTTGGGTGGCAAAATGGCTTGGTAAATAGCCTATTTTTGTCCACATGGCTAGAGTGATTTCTGGATCCCCTGTTCTGACTTTAAAAATTCATAATAAATTTTAAAAAAATAATTAGAAGTTTTTATTTATATTTACAGATTCCTTATTGAGTCTAGTTTTAAGAAAAACAAACCTCGTAGTCATTGAAATTCTGTATAGAGAGATATCGGATTCGTAATACACAGATGTCAGAGCAGTCAAACCCTGAAACAGGGGAGACTTTAACTAATAAACTGTACTAATTCCCCCAACCAAAAATTCTAGAAAAAAATTAGTAAATAGATATATGAGTCTAGATTTAGGGAAAATTTACGGATCTTAATTTCGAGTTTTGTAACTCGAGATATGATTTTTCTTGTTACTGTGACGCGGGTAGTTAGAAAGCTGTGAATGTAGAAACAAATGATTTGAAGTTCTTAATTTGATAAATTATGTTCGGTAACCCCTCAAGCTCGACTCCGGCAACGGTTTTGGGTGTGGGGACGTTACATTTGGTGGTATCAGAGTAGGTTTAGTCGGTTCTCGGACTACGTGTTGTATGTACAGATTTTTGCTATACATGCCATATGTATGAATTGTGATAGTGTGACGACTTCTGACCTTTTTAAATGAATTTTTATATAGTAAATGGATCCTGATCCATTTGTGGCAGATGAAGTAGAAATGTCATGACTCGCTGAAGAAGGCGGGCGTGACTGAAAACCCACCTCCTCTTGTTGGTCAGGGAGGAGGAGAAAGGGATCGGGAAGCCTTTCTCCAAATGATGAGTGCATGGTACACTGAGTTCGTTCGTACGAACCCAAATGTACGACCTCCTCCACCTCCCCCAATTCCTCAACTATGCCTCCGATGCCTCAGGGAATGGATGTGATAAAATTTCACAGAACCCCCGTTGACAGAATTCGTAAACAAGGGGCTGAAGAATTTAGAGCAAATATTGATGATGATGCAGAGAAAACAGAGTTCTGGCTTGAAAATTCTATCCGGGTATTTGTTGAATTATCTTGTACACCTGAAGAATGTTTGAAATGTGCTACATCTTTGTTGAGAGATTCAGCCTATAATTGGTGGAAGACTTTGATTTCAAGTGGTACCAAAAGAGAGGGTAACACGGGAATTCTTTCAAGAAGAGTTTGGAAGAAATATATTAGTGAAAGATTTATTAATCGAAATGTAAAGAGTTTCTTGAGTGAAGCAAGGTAATATGACATCTCGAATATGAAAGAGAGTTTGTTCGATTAAGTAAGTATGCCGGGAATATGTTCCTCTGAAGCCAAGATGTGCCGAAGATTTGAAGATGGGCTTAACGAAG
This sequence comes from Gossypium arboreum, assembly GCF_025698485.1. Taxonomy (NCBI): domain Eukaryota; kingdom Viridiplantae; phylum Streptophyta; class Magnoliopsida; order Malvales; family Malvaceae; genus Gossypium; species Gossypium arboreum. The sequence goes on along the minus strand of NC_069080.1, from coordinate 89,760,177 downwards.
ACATTAAGGTATTTGTTGGGATCCTTGAACTAAAAGAAATGGTGGTACTTGTGATCGAGCTTGCAAGGCTGAAGAATTACTGAAGGAAAAGAAAAAGGTAAAATCTGAAACACGAAATTGGAAGAAAAGACCAATGAGTAATGCACCCTCACAGTAAACCGAAAAGTCAAGAAATATGAATCCTCGTTCCCAAGTTTCAGCTGGGCAATCATATGGAAATTTTAAGAAGCGAAATGTGGGTCCTAAATCTCAGACTACTTCTGCGGCTAGTGTGGGAAATACGAGATTTGTTAAACCCGAAAGTGCCGGTGGTGTGGTAGAAATCATTTTGGTCCGTGCGAGCAAATGAATGTTTTCGATGTGGTTCTCCGGATCATTTTATTAGAGCGCCCGAGAGAGCTAAGAAAGAAAAATTTCAGAATGTAAAATCTAGCGGTGCAGACTCGAGGGGAAGGTATCCGAGAAAAGCTGGAAGTGAAACAAGCAGTAAGAATGTAGCCAGAGATGCAACAATTAGATCTGAAGGAAGAGCTCCAGCTAGAACTTATGCTATTAAAGCGCGTGAAGATGCTTCCTCACTCGATGTGATTACCGGTACATTTTCTCTTTATGATACTAATGTTATTGCTTTGATTGATCCCGGTTCTACTCATTCATATGTATGCATGAAATTGGTGTCTAGTATGAATATACCTGTTGAGAACACTGAATTTATGATTAGAGTGTCGAATCCACTAGGCAAACGTGTGATAGTTGATAAAGTATGCAAGAAATGCCCTTAAATGATTCGGGGTCATTACTTTCTGGCCGACTTGATGTTGTTGCCGTTTGATGAATTTGATGTTATTTTGGGAATGGATTGGTTGACATTGCATGATGCTATAGTAAATTGCAAAGAAAAGGTTATAGAATTAAAGTGTGAAAACGGTGAAACTCTGCGGGTTGAATCAGATAAATCAGAGGCATTGTCTAGTGTGATTTCTTCGATGTCAGCTCAGAGATATTTGAGAAAGGGTTATGAAGCTTATTTGGAGTATGTAATTAATACAAAAGAAGTTGAAAAGAAAGTTGAATCAGTGCCGGTTGTGTGTGAATTTGCGGACGTATTTCCAGAAGAATTGCCGGGTTTGCCTCCAGTCAGGGAAGTAGAATTTGGTATAGATTTGATATCGGGAACAGCTCCGATCTCGATTGCTCCATATCAAATGGCACCAACAGAGTTGAAAGAATTAAAGGCGCAGTTGTAAGAGTTGACTGATAAAGGCTTTGTGAGACCAAGTTTTTCACCTTGGGGTGCTCCCGTGTTATTTGTGAAAAAGAAGGATGGTTCTATGAGATTATGTGTTGATTATCGGCAGTTAAACAAGGTGACAATCAAAAACAAGTATCCATTGCCGAGAATTGATGATTTGTTTGATCAGCTAAAAGGAGTGACATGGTTTTCAAAGATTGACTTGAGATCTGGGTATTATCAGTTGCGAGTGAAAGAGTCAGATGTGCCTAAAACTGCTTTTAGAACAAGGTATGGTCATTATGAATTTTTAGTTATGCCATTCGGGTTGACAAATGCTCTTGCTGTGTTTATGGACTTAATGAATCGCATATTTCGGCCATACCTGGACAGATTTGTTGTGGTGTTTATAGATGATATTTTAATTTATTCAAAAGATGAGACAGAGCATGCTGAGCATTTGAGGATAGTTTTGCAAACTTTGAGAGATAAGCAACTGTATGCTAAGTTTAGTAAAAGTGAATTTTGGCTCTGGGAAGTTAGATTTTTGGGTCATATTATTTCAGGTGATGGTATACGGGTTGATCCTAGTAAAATTTTAGCCATTGTTGATTGGAAACCACCGAAAAATGTAACTGAAGTTAGGAGTTTCTTGGGGCTAGCTGGGTATTATCGGCGGTTCGTAAATGAATTTTCTATAATTGCTGCTCCTATGACTAGACTACTCCGAAAGGATGTTAAATTTGAATGGACGGAAGAATGTCAACAGAGTTTCGAAGAATTGAAAAAGTTATTAACTGAAGCACCAGTGTTGATACAACCCGTATCAGGTAAAGAATTTGTGGTGTATAGTGATGCTTCTCTAAATGGTTTGGGGTGTGTCCTCATGCAAGAAGGAAAAGTGGTGGCTTATGCTTCGAGGCAGTTAAAACCTCATGAGAGGAATTATCCTACTCACGATTTGGAATTGGCTGCAGTGGTGTTTGCTCTGAGGATTTGGCGACATTATTTGTATGGTGAAAAGTGCAGAGTATATACCGATCACAAAAGTCTTAAATACTTGATGTCACAAAAAAACTTGAATTTGAGACAGCGAAGATGGTTAGAGTTATTGAAAGATTACGAGCTTGTTATTGATTATCATCCGGGAAAAGCGAATGTGGTTGCCGATGCTTTAAGTAGAAAGTTGTTGTTTGCTTTGAGAGTTATGAATGCTCAGTTGAAAATTTCAGATGACGGTTCGATTCTAGCAGAGTTAAGAGCAAGACCGATGTTTTTACAAGAGATTTCTGAAGCTCAAAAAAATGATCAAGATTTGCTAGCCAAGAGAAAACAGTGTGAAGCTGATACGGGATCAGATTTCAGAATCAGTTCTGATGGTTGTTTGGTGTTTAAAAATCAGATTTGTGTATCGAAAAATGATGAGTTGATTCAAAAGATTTTGCATGAAGCACATAATAGTTGTTTGGCAGTTCATCCGGGCAGTACGAAGATGTATAATGACTTAAAGAAAATGTACTGGTGGAGTGGAATGAAAAGAGATATTTCCGAGTTTGTATCAAAGTGCTTAGTTTGTCAACAAGTGAAAGCTGAACACCAGGTACCTTCGGGATTACTTCAGCCTATTATGGTTCCTGAATGGAAATGGGATAGGATTACTATGGATTTTATATCAGGGTTGCCGTTAACTCCAGGGAAGAAAAATGCCATCTGGGCAATAGTTGACAGACTGACTAAATCGGCTCATTTTATTCCGGTATGTACAGATTATTCTCTTAATAAGTTGGCTGAATTGTATATCCGAGAGATTGTTAGACTTCATGGGATACCTTTTTCAATCATTTCGGATAGAGATCCAAGGTTTACCTCATGGTTTTAGCAAAAGTTGCAAGAGGCATTAGGTACAAAGTTAAATTTCAGCACTACCTTTCATCCACAAACTGATGGACAATCAGAGAGAGTAATTCAGATTCTTGAAGACATACTCAGATGTTGCGTATTGGAATTTCAAGATAGTTGGGAAAGGTACTTACTATTGGTAGAATTTGATTATAATAATAGTTATCAGATGAGTTTGAAGATGGCACCTTATGAAGCATTATATGGTCGTAAATGTCAGACGCCATTGTATTGGACTGAACTCAAGGAAAATCGATTTATGGAGTTGATTTAATAAAAGCGAAGAAAAGGTGAAAGTGATTCGAGATTGTTTGAAAGCTGCTTCAGATAGACAGAAATCTTATGTGGATTTGAAACGAAAAGAAATGGAGTTTCAATTTGGTGATAATGTATTTTTGAAAGTGTCTCCATGGAAGAAAGTCCTTAGATTTGGACGAAAGGGCAAGTTAAGTCCGCGTTTTATTGGACCGTATGAAATAATTGAAAAAGTTGGACGGTAGCATATCGGCTAGCGTTGCCACCAATTAGAGAAGATTCATGATGTGTTTCACGTATCGTGTTATGCGGTATCGTTCGGATCCTTCACATATAATTTCACCGACGAAATTGAACTACGAATCGAATATGACTTATGAAGAAGAACCGATTAAGATTTTAGCTCGAGAAGTCAAACAACTAAGAAATAAAAGTGTTGCACTTGTGAAAGTGTTGTGGCAAAAGCATGGGGTAGAAGAGACTACATGGGAACCTGAAGAAACTATGAGAAACCAATATCCACACTGTTTCTGGGTAAGATTTTCGAGGACGAAAATCCTTAAAAGGGGGAGAGTTGTAATATCTGAATTAGGGCTTAATCGGAATAGTGGTTTTGTGACCACAAATCCGAGATAGAAATAATTATTTTATAATTATTTTGATGAATATGATATGATTGCATGATTGTGTGAAAATTTCGTGATGAAATTCTATGCCTAAAGTGCTTAAATTGAAAGTAGGGACTAAATCGAATAAGTTGCAAAACTTGCATTCTAGAAGTTTTTAGTATGAAATTGTTTTGGAATATTAATGAGGAGGTCTTAAATAGCAATTTGACCAATTTTAAGTTCATGGACAAAATTAGGACATGGAAGGAATTTTTGGAAAGTTTAGTAGTAAGGGTATTTTGGTCATTTAGTTATTAAAATGAATTAAAAACAAAATTAAAAGCCAATTTTTGTTCATCTTCTTCATTAGGCCGACATTTCAAGGGTTCTCCATAGCTGGGTTTGTTTCAAGCTTCCAAGCTCCATAGTAAGTGATTCCAAGCCCCGTTTTTAATGTTCTTTACGTTTTTGGAATCCCGGTAGCTCGATTAAGCTTATGTTAGCAATAATTCAACCTAGGGTTTATATTTGGAAAATACCTATAGGTGAAATTTGTGTATTTTGATGTTTTATGATAGAATATGAGGTTTTAAATTATGTTAGACAACTTGTGCTACTCGGTTTTGAGTGAAAACGAGTAAAAGGGCTTAATCGGCAAAAATACCTAATAGTCACAAGTATATGTTAGAGAGAGAATTTGATGTTGCCATAGAAGGAAAAGTGATCAGCATGTTATAAAACATAAGAATAAGGAATAAAGTTTAATTCAGAGCCTAGGGCAAAAGTGTAATTATGCAAAGTTTAGGGAAAAAGTGTAATTTTTCCAAAGTTCGTATTAAATGCTGTTTTGATGAATGTATGTATTAAATAAGATTAATTTGGCATTATAGATCAAGAGAAATGAGATTCAAGTCGCGATCGAGGAAAAGAAAAGATTGTGGACTAAATTGCAAAATCTTTATATTTTGGTACCAAGGTATGTTCATGTGTAAATAATGTATCATAATTGTTATTTTTAAGTTATTGATGTTAATTATATGATATGCTAATTTTTATTATGAAATATATGCTTTGTGGTTATTTTCGAATAAAATGAAAATTATGTGTATTAATTGTTAAATATAAAGTACTACCGAGTATTGGTTTTGGTATTTTACGAAAGATGGCAAGGATATGTGTTCGAGGAAAATCCCATTTGAACCTTAGGAATAGATTAGGATACAAGTGACATGTCACTAGGATGGTTGAGCATCCGAACTCGTTGAGTTGAGTCCGAGTTCGTGAAATGTAACTAGGCATCCGAACTCATTGAGTTGAGTCCGAGTTCACTTATGGATGCGAACGCCCGAGCTCGTTGAGTTGAGTTCGAGTTCACTTAGGGGCGGGTTACATGATTTCTTGATTACATATGAGGCACTTATGTGCAAATTATCCGTGTATCCGAGTTGTATTCCGATGTGTTCAACGGGTGAAATTTCTAGTGAAATGGAAGAACACTTAAGATGCAAGTGACGTTTTGGTAAGTGTTGTGAAATGGACACTTTGGACAGGTATGTTCTTAACCCTCGGGTTGAAAATAGAAACAACAACGATAAGGTGGTAAGATGATGAATGATGTTTAGAAATGTGATATATGTTTTGGTGATACCATGCTAAAGTTGTTTGGTATATTTGTATTGTTATGTTACTTGTTATTTACATATGAACTTACTAAGCATTTATGCTTACTCCCTCCTCTTTATTTACTATAGTTTTGAACAAGCCAGCTCGGGAATCGGGATGGGTCGAAGGTTCGATCACACTATCCAAAGGACTTTCATCTGGGTAAATGGCTTGTAAAACTTAAGTATGGCATGTATAGCAATATACCTATTTTGTGTAAATAATTTTATGATATGGCCATGTTTGGTTGAGAAAATGTTTGATATTGATAAGTCATGGTGATGGCTAATTTAGATCATGTTTGATATTATGGAAGTTTAATAGGTTATCTAGTTCATAAAAATTCATGGAAAGATGAAACTTGCCTTAAAACAGAATATTGCTGCAGCAATGACATGAATTTGAAAAATCACTAAAAATAGTATAAATGGAATTAAATGATGATCAAGTTATGAAATTTAAGCTTAATGAGTCTATTTTCATATGGATAAAAAAAAACTTCCATATAAATTATATTTTATGAGATATTTAAACTTTTGTGAAACAGGGCCAGAGTGATTTCTGGATCCCCTGTTCTGACTTTAAAAATTCATAATAAATTTTAAAAAAATAATTAGAAGTTTTATTTATATGTACAGATTCCTTATTGAGTATAGTTTTAAGAAAAACAAATCTTGTAGTCATTGAAATTCGTTATAGAGAGATATCTGATTCGTAATACACAGATGTCAAAGCAGTCAAACCCTGAAACAGGGGAGACTTTAACTACTAGACTGTTCTAATTGGCCCAACCAAAAATTCTAGAAAAAAATTAGTAAATAGATATATGAGTCTAGATTTAGGGAAAATTTACGGATCTTAATTTTGAGTTTCGTAACTCGAGATATGATTTTTCTTGTTACTATGACGCGGGTAGTTAGAAAGCTGTGAATGTAGAAACAAATGATTTGAAGTTCTTAATTTGATAAATTATGTTCGGTATCCCCTCAAGCTCGAATCCGGCGACGGTTTCGGGCATGGGGACTTTACATTTCGTGCACGTCAGTTGAGTGTTTAAAATGTGTCATTTCATTATTAAGGGATACAACATAACAATGGTGGAATACTTTGGTATTAGTGGTACCGAAGAGAAATAGTGACTTGGGAATTCTTTTAGACTGAGTTCCGAAAGAAATATATAAGTCAGTGGTTTCATGATCAAAAGCATAAAGAGTTTCTAGAATTGAAACAGGGCTGAATGACTGTGACTGAGTACGAAAGAGAATTCATAAGACTAAGTAAGTATGCTCGGGAGTATGTTTCTACTGAAGAAATCATGTGCAAACTGTTCGTTGATGGGTTGAATAAGGATATTAAACTTTTGGTTGGAGTTCTAGAATTGAAAGAATTTGTTGTCTTGGTTGATAGAGCTTGTAAAGCCGAGGAGCTTAGGAAAGAAAAGAGAAAAGCAGATTCAGAGGCTAGAGACTCGAGAAAAATACTGATGAATAAGCCATATCAATCTTTGTCAAAGAAATCCAGAGATTCGTACACTCGTCTAAATGCTTCAATCGGGTATTCAAATAGAGATTGTGTAACACCCCTTACCCGTATCCAATGCCGGAATAGGGTATGAAGCATTACCGAACTTATACACAAGCAATCTAACAAAATTGAGACATAAATTTTCATCTAAATTTAAAACTTTTCATATACATTCATATCATCCCTAAAACGAGCCTACGAGGCCCAAAACATGCTTTAGAAGTGGTTCGGGACTAAACCGAGAACTTTAAAAAATTTTACAGCACTTAGAGAATTTTTAGCTAAAACAAGGGTCACACGCCCGTGTGGCTTGGGACACACCCGTGTGGGCAGGCCGTGTGGTCACACACGCCCATGTCCCTAACCTGTGTAACTCTCTGTTTGTCACCCAAGAACAAATTGAAGTCATATGGCCAAGACACATGCCCGTGTCCCGAGGTCGTGTCCTTCATACGGTTGAGACACATGGCCGTGTCTCATGCCCGTGTGCTTGATACTGAGCATTCTGTTTTACAACAATTTAGGTGCAGGGGACATAGGGCTGACTGTGTGTCACACACGGCCTAGTCACACGCCCATGTGGAAAAAAACAAGGCTATTTACCAAGCCATTTTGCCACCCTTATTCACACATACACTTACCCCAATTCAAAGGCACAAAACAATACATACTTGGGCAACCAAAACATCCACATTCATGGTTAAAACATATCAACTCAATGACTTTTTCTAACACATTCACTACATTTATTAAGCCCTAAATCAAACATACAAATTTTTCATTCATTAGACTTCATTCAATTACTTTCTAGTTACCAAATTATACTTAAATTCCTTATCTCATAAATAGGTCACATCTCCAAAAATTATACAGTCATGCCATAAATGACATTTCCAAACATTTCACATTCACCAAGCATACCATGATCATATCACCATATACATTGACACATATATGAATATACTTAGGCTTAGAACCATGTTAGCCAATATAAGCCAACTTACATGGCCAAATAACAAAACAAGCCTTTGACGATTACAAGCCATTGCATTGACTAAAATCATATGACGCATATAACAAAATGACCAAGTCCCTATACATGCCATAACTCAAAACACTTGAATTCATCAATACCTAAAATGATAGCTTGATAGTGTGATAGGATCTCCAGTGATCTCCAACTTGAGCTAGCTTGACGACATTATAAAACATGAGAAAGGAAGGGGGTAATCTATATAGCTAAGTAAGCCAGTATGAACATAATAAGCAACTCTTATTAATCTTTTATCAAGTACAACAATTTAAACACAAGATAGTACAAATTGCTATGGGTCTCACAGTTATAATTTTACTCAGTCACAATGTTTGCTCTATCAATTTGCGAGCATAATTTAACATGTTTTAACATTAGCCTAACAACCATAATCTCTCCATTACAACAGATTACCACAATCAACCAATCATTTCAAACCTCATAATAAACATACACATTAATTATGAGTATTCACACTTCAAACATATATTTTAACTTCTTTCCATTGTTTAAAACTCATATCTTCCCATAATCATTTTGTAACACCCCTAACTCGTGACCGACGCCGGTGTCGGACACGAGGGGTTAACGAGACAAATCCTCTTAAAGTACCGACCAATTTGGCAATTCTGGACAAGCTGGAAAACTGCGTCACCGTCGCCTTAAAAATCATATCTCGAGTTCCAAAACTCGGAAACTGGTTTCGTAAATTTTCCCTGAATTTAGACTCATATACCCATCCATGGATTTATTTTTAGAATTTTTGGTTGGGCCAATTGGTACAGTTTATTAGTTAAAGTCACCCATGTTACAGGGATCGACTGCTCTGACCTCCGCGCGTTACAACTTGAATATCTTTCTGTACAGAGCTTTAATACTGGTGCCGTTTGTTTCTAATGAAACGAGACTCAAAATGGAATCTGTACATATAATGCATGACTCCTAATTCTTTCTGGATAATTTATGGTAAATTTTCAAAGTCGCGACAGGGGACCCAGAAATCGTTCTGGCCCTGTCTCACGAGAACTTTAATATCTCCCAGTATACTGCTCATATGGTCGTTTCGTTTCATCCATATAAAAATAGATTCATCAAGGATCAGTTCCATAATTTACTCACTATTTAATTCTACTTCTACTATTTTTAGTGATTTTTCAATCTCATCTCACTGCTGCTGTCCGCAACAGTTACTGCAGTAGACTATGCCAATTTCATGAATTTTTCCTTGGCCTTAATCATCCATCATACATGACACAAATTATGGCCACCTTAACAAAATTTGAGTTTCTAAGACTCGTGGCTATAGGTTCTAGCATCCCACTCGGCGACCACATAGGCCATTTTCACATGGCTTAAAGTTTACAACCCACAATTCGACAAAATATAATAGCCTATACATGCCAAATGTTCTTCAACAACAAAAACAATACCACAAGATTTCAGCGGTGTGATGACTTCAACGATGGTTCCGAGCACGCAACAATACGAGTCCAAGAGACCTAAAATGGGTGACAAGAAAACACCGAGTGAGTTTACAACTCAGTAAGTCATAAGCATTCGTCAATCCATCGATAAAGTTACTACTACATGTACAACAAATGAGGCTAGGTACTCGTCCATATCGAATCTATACCATAATACCTCGGACCTTTCGGTCCAATCTCGTACCAATTCATACATCCACATTTCATATTCTACACAACAAGATAATCGAAGCATTTTTACACATTAACTCATTTTCCAGCACAACCATACAATTTCAATCATCACATAGATTTAAGGCTTACCAAATTCAACCCCAAGCATGAACGTATTACCTATTCGTCATGAGCTCAAGGTACTTACCCGATCCGCTGTCCATACTCACTCGATGGAGACACACCCTCCATATAATTGTTCGATTGGAGATATTTATATATATATATAGAGTACGCGCACACATTGCTTAATACTCGATTTCGCACACTTAGTGCCATGCGATTTAAGCCCGCACACACAAGTGCCATGCCCTTCGAGCTCGCACACTTAGTGCCATATATTTCCAGCATGCACACTTAGTGCCATATATTTCCAGCACGCACACTTAGTGCCAATCTCGTCACCGTACACACGTATTGTTCAAGACACTTAGTGCCGAAAGCAAACTTTCTACACATTTCACTATTTCTTTTACATTCAACAATTGTCATCACTCCATACACATACATTTTCATTTATATATATATATCATCCCATTAAACACAATTGCATAAATTTTACAATCATTTAAGCAATATCAAATACGTGCTTAATGACTTACCTCGTGTTGGGTAAAATAGTTCCAAGTCGGCTACTCGATGACCTTCGTCTTTCCCTTGCTTGATTCTCCTTCTTTAACTCCTTGAGCTTAATCAATAAATCACTAGTTTAACCATCTTGCTAAACATTCATAATTCAACTACACATGCATATGTATGCTTGTATATTCGCAACCATTCTTACTAATCGCCCATTTGGTCGATTATACACCTAACCGAATATGCACCAAAAACTTGATTCAACATTACCTACATACTCACTTTAATGGCGAATATATATATATGTACAATGCCAACTAACATCTTTTAATCACCTAATTTCATCTCATGAACATTTAATCAAATTTTCCCAATCTAGCATATATTTTCACATCCATTTGTAACATCATGTACAAACACATATACACATATATCAAAACACAAATTTTACCTATCATGCAACAAGCATAAATCGCACTTATGAGCATGCCATGGCGAATACATCCCACACCATCCCCTTTCAATTTTTGGTCATGGTTAAACAAAAAACTCCATGTCTTACTCAAGAATGCTAAAAGAAATTTCAAGAGTAGTCAATCCATCATTACATGTATCATCAACAAGCTTCACATTTAGCATGCAATGGCTTTAACACAATATCAACCTTGGCCAAATACCATTTCCATGGCATAACAAGGATTTGAACCATGGGCTAACATGAACATCAAGTTAGCAACTAAAACATGCATGAATCTCATGACACAACCTCAAACATACCTTAATCTTGACACAAGTATGACCAAATCTCCTTCTAGTTCTCTTCTAAACCAAGCATGAAGCAAAAATCCTTCCTTTTCCCTTAGTATTTTCAGCCAAGATTTTGAGAATGGATGAACAATTTTTTTCCTTTCTTTTTCCTCTACTCACGGCAACAAAGGGGGCATCCATGCTCATTTTTTTTCATTTCTTTATTTTTTCTACATAATCCACTAACTAAACATGTTGGAAACATGTTCCCTTGCCCATATTCTTGTCATGGCGGCCACTCACCTTAGGAAGTGGGTTATTTGACATGCAAGGACAACTATTTTCCCACATGTATTAATAGGCCACCTTACAATTGCCTAGCACATTTCTAAATTTTCTCACATAAGTCCTATTTGATAAAAATTCACTTACTATTAACAAAATCCAAACACGAAATTTTCACACATGCATATATACATATAATGAGCATCAATTATGATGGTTAATTATTATTATGACTCGGTTTGGTGGTCCGAAACCACTTTCCGACTAGGGTCGATTTAGGGATGTCACAACTCTCCCCACTTAGAAATTTTCGTCCCGAAAATCTTACCAGTAAATAGGCTCGGGTATCGCTCTTTCATAGAGTCCTCAAGTTCCCAAGTGGCTTCTTCCATTCCGTGTTTATGCCACAACACCTTCACTAACGGGATTTTCCTATTGCGCAACTCTTTTACTTCACGCCTCATAATGCGAACGGTTCCTCTTCATAGCTCAAATTAGGTGAATCTCAATCTCGGATGGAGCAATTACGTGCGATGGATCAGACCTATATCGTCAAGCATCGAGACATGAAAAACGTTGTGAATCCTTTCGAGCTCGGGGCAAAATTAATCGATATCGATCGCCCAACTCGTTCGGATACTTCATATGGCCCGATAAACCTCGGACTCAATTTGCCCTTACGACCAAATCTAAGCACCTTCTTCCAAGGTGAAACTTTGAGAAAGACCTTGTCTCCAACACGATATTCAATATCTTTTCTTTTCGAATCCGCATACGACTTTTGGCGATCCGGCGACTTTCAAACTTTCACGAATTACTCGAACTTTTGCTCGGCATCCTTAACCAAATCAACCTCAAGAATTTACCTTCACTAAGTTCATCCAGAATAATGGGGTACGGCATTTACGATAGTATAAAGCCTCGTAAGGCGCCATCTTAATACTTGATTGAAAGCTATTGTTGTAGGCGAATTCAATCAAAGGTAAATACCGTTCCCATGAACCACTAAACTCAAGGATGCAACATCTCAACATATCCTCGAGTATTTGAATTATCCGTTCGGATTGACCATCGGTTTGGGGATGAAAAGCGGTGCTAAAATGCGACTTGGTACCCAAAGCATCTTGCAATTTCTTCCAAAATCGCGACGTAAATCTTGGGTCTCTATCCGACACGATAGAAATAGGCACCCGTGTAATCTCACAATCGAGAAACGTACAATTCCGCTAATTTGTCCATTGAAAAATCCGTGACGCACGGGGATAAAGTGAGCCGACTTAGTTAGTCTATCGACAACGACCCAAATCGCATCCTTCTTACTCGCGACAATGGCGGTCCGGATACAAAGTCCATTGTGACTCGATCCCATTTCCATTCGGGTATCATGATCGGTGAAGTAATCCGATGGCACTTGATGTTCCGCTTTCACTTGTTGACATATCGGACACCTTGAAACAAATTCGAAATGTCTCGTTTCACACCGGGCCACCAAAATTGGCGTTTGGTCATTGTACATTTTAGTACTACCGGGTGGATTGACATTCGACTACAATGGGCTTCATTTAGAATTATCGAAATAAGTTCAATTCTTTGGAACACACAGACGACTTCGAACCTCAAACAATCGTCATCATCAATTTGAAACTCGATTCCTTGTTCGAACACACTCGGCCCGTTTTGCAAGCAACTCCTCATCAACTTTCGAGCTTCCGAATTTGATGAGCCAACAATGGTTTGGCCTTCAATTCGGCTACTAACACATTGTCGGGTAGAATAGACAAGTGTACATTCATCGCTCAGTAAAGCAAGCGGTGATTTCGACTTAAGGCATCCGCAACCACATTGGCCTTTCGGGTGATAATCAATAACGAGTTCATAATCTTTTAACAACTCGAGCCATCGTCTTTGTCGCAGATTTAAGTCTCTTTGAGTCATAAAATATTTGAGACTTTTGTGATCCGAATACACTTGGCACTTCTCACCAAATAAGTAATGTCGCCATATCTTTAAGGCGAATCGATGGCGACCAATTCGAGGTCATGGGTTGGATAATTTTTCTCATGTGGCTTTAATTGTCTCGACGATAGGCCACAACTCGACCTTCTTGCATCAATACGCAACCTAACCCAAGTAGGGAGGCATCACTATAGATGACAAACTCTTTGCCGATTCGGCCGTACTAGAACTGGAGCTTTCGTCAAATGGGTTTTCAATTGGTCGAAACTTTTTCGACACTTTTCCGTCCATTCAAATTTGACATCTTTCAAGCGGTTTTGTCATGGGTGTGGCTATCATCGAGAATCCTTTCACAAACCGTCGGTAAGTAAGCAAGCCCCAAAAAGCTCCTAACCGGTAACATTCCTTGGAGGTTTCCAATTGACTATGGCGAAATTTTGTTCAGTCCACCCGACACCGATCACGGACACCACGTGCCCCAAAAGCTAACCTCTTTCAACCAAAATTCACATTTCTTGAACTTTGCGTATAATGACTTATCTCGTAAGATTTGCAACACTAGCCTCGGTGTTCAGCATGTTCGGTTTCATCTTTCGAATAGACCAAAATGTCATCGATAAATACAACTACGAACCGATCCAAGTATGGCCTGAAAATTCTATTCATTAAATCCATAAACACCGCGAGGGCATTAGTGAGCCCAAACGGCATCACCAAGAATTCAGAGTGACCGTACCTCGTTCTAAAAGCGGTTTTGGGTATGTCCGATTCTCGGACCCTCAACCGATAGTACCCGACCTCAAATCTATCTTTGAAAACACCGAGGCTCCCTTTAATTGATCAAACAAATCGTCAATTCGTGGCAATGGATATTTATTCTTTATCGTCACTTTATTGAGTTGACGATAGTCGATGCACAACCTCATGGTTCCGTCCTTCTTCTTCACAAACAATACAAGTGCGCCCATGGAGAAAAACTTCGGTCGAGCGAAACCTCTATCCGTCAATTCTTGCAATTGAACCTTCAATTCCTTTAATTCCGTTAATGCCATACGATACGGGGCTATTGAAATCGGCGTAGTACCGGTACAACTCGATGCGAATTCCACTTCTCGAACCGGTGGCAATCCGGTAACTCCTCGGGAAAAACATCCGAATACTCACAAACCATCGGTACCGATTCGAGTTTCCTTTCCGTCTCTTTACTCCCAAACACATACGCAAGGTATGTTTCACACCCTTTTCACATATCTTGACGGTCATAGAAGATATTATTCTCGGCACTCCTTTTAAATCATGAGACTCGACTCGGACTACCTCATTATTTGCACTCCTCAAATTAATGGTTTTCCTTTTGCGATCCACCTTGCATCATGTACGATCACCAATCCATACCAAGAATAACATCAATTCATGAAATGGTAGAAGCATCGGATCGGTAGGAAAATAGGATTCTCGAATTATTAGGGGCATCTCTTGCACACTTTATCAACAAGCACGTATTGACCCAAAGGGTTTGACACTCGAATTACGAACTCAAGAGACTCAACGGTAGAGTCTTCTTTGGATGCTAAGGTTTCACATACATCCGAGTGAGTAGAGCCGGGGTCAATCAATGCAATCACAATAGTATCAAAGAGAGTAAAAGTACCGGTGATAACGTCGGGGAGGATGCCTCCTCTCGTCTGCGGATGGCATATGCTCTAGCAGAGCACGGGTCTCGGATCGGACGGCCAGTATTAGAGGCTCCTCTCGATTACCACCCCTACCTCTAGAGATTCTCGGGGCCTACCTCCACCGTCGTTCCACTAGGTCTTGCACCTTGCGTCTTATTCCTCTCATCTAGCTCGTGCAATCTCTAATGAAGTGGTCCTTGAACCGCATCCATAATGAGCCCTATTAATGCAGACTTACCCCAACATTCACCTAGGTGTCGTCTTCCAAATTGGGGGCATTCAGGTCTCTCTTGACGATTATTGCCCACACTAGCTCTCAAGTAGCTCGGGAGTCCGTCAATGGTGGGGCTCTAATGGAAATTCCATGATCGTCCTCGACTTCTTGGTGTCCTCCACGAACCTCTTTACTGTACCGAGAACGGAGATTTACTAAATCGATCTTTTACGATAATCTCTTGCTTCAAATTTAGCCTTCTTCTTCTCCTCCCAAGTTCTTCCGCCTTGCGTGCTCGTTCGACTAGTGTCACGAACTCCTTTATCTCCAAAATTCCCACTAGTAACTTTAACTCTTCATTCAATCCTTCTTCAAATCTTTTGCACATCGCAACCTCATCAGCCACACACTCCGAGCATACCGACTAAGTCTTACGAACTCATGTTCGTATTCGAGATCTGATCATCCGGCCTTGCTTGAGTTCCAAGAATTCCTTACGCTTCGATCGATGAACTGTTGACTAATGTATTTCTTTCGAAATTGGATTGGAAGAAATCCCAAGTAACTCGTTCATTTGGGACTATGGAAATTAAAGTCCTCCACCAATAGTAAGTGAGTCTCATAACAAGGATATAGCACACTTAAGACATTCGTCGGGTGTGCATGATTCATCTAACACTCTAATGGTGTTATCGAGCGAACTCGGCCTTTTCGGCATCATCAGTAACTATGGCCTTGAACTCCTCGCCCCACGCTTCCTAATCAAGTCCACGGTGGTTTACTCACCTCACGGGATCGATGCGGAGGCATTGCGGGCTCTTGGGGTGGAGTATTTAAATTCGGAATGGTTGGACAGCCGGGTTGGTTCGGGCATATTGCGCGACCCACTCATTCATCATAGTGAAGAAGGCTTGTTTCGCCTTCATTTTGATTATTCGCGGATGACCGAGGCTCAACAGCGGTGTCCCTTGCGCAGGAGCAGCCGCTACACTTTCAACGTCATCCGCCAAGGGTCTCTCTACCCGGGTTCCATCGCTAATCAAAACAAAAATTTCAACCGTCGAAGTCATCACATTATTAAGCACTATCAATTTGGCATGTATAGCTAGACTCACACGCGCTATGGTAGTCCTAGAACCGACTAAACCATAGCTCTGATACCAATAAAATTGTAACACCCTAACTCGTGACCGGCGCCGATTGTCGGACACGAGGGTTAACGAGACAAATCCTCTTAAAGTACCGACCAATTTGGCAATTCTGGACAGGCTGGAAAACTGCGTCACCGTCGCCTTAAAAATCATATCTCGAGTTCCAAAACTTGGAAACTGGTTTCGTAAATTTTCCCTGAATTTAGACTCATATACCCATCCATGGATTTATTTTTAGAATTTTTGGTTGGGCCAATTGGTACAGTTTATTAGTTAAAGTCACCCATGTTACAGGGATCGACTGCTCTGACCTCCGCGCGTTACAACTTGAATATCTTTCTGTACAGGGCTTTAATACTGGTGCCGTTTGTTTCTAATGAAACTAGACTCAAAATGGAATCTGTACATATAATGCATGACTCCTAATTCTTTCTGGATAATTTATGGTAAATTTTCAAAGTCGCGACAGGGGACCCAGAAATCGTTCTGGCCCTGTCTTACGAGAACTTTAATATCTCCCAGTATACTGCTCATATGGTCGTTTCGTTTCGTCCATATAAAAATAGATTCATAAAGGATCAGTTCCATAATTTACTCACTATTTAATTCTACTTCTACTATTTTTAGTGATTTTTCAATCTCATCTCACTGCTGCTGTCCGCAACAGTTACTGCAGTAGACTATGCCAATTTCATGAATTTTTCCTCGGCCTTAATCATCCATCATACATGACACAAATTATGGCCACCTTAACAAAATTTGAGTTTCTAAGACTCGTGGCTATAGGTTCTAGCATCCCACTCGACGACCACATAGGCCATTTTCACATGGCTTAAAGTTTACAACCCACAATTCGACAAAATATAATAGCCTATACATGCCAAATGTTCTTCAACAACAAAAACAATACCACAAGATTTCAGCGGTGTGATGACTTCAACGACGGTTCGAGCACATAACAACACGAGTCCAAGAGACCTAAAATGGGTGACAAGAAAACACCGAGTGAGTTTACAACTCAGTAAGTCATAAGCATTCGTCAATCCACTGATAAAGTTACTACTACATGTACAACAAATGAGGCTAGGTACTCGTCCATATCGAATCTATACCATAATACCTCGGACCTTTCGGTCCAATCTCGTACCAATTCATACATCCACATTTCATATTCTACACAACAAGATAATCAAGCATTTTACACATTAACTCATTTTCCAGCACAACCATACAATTTCAATCATCACATAGATTTAAGGCTTACCAAATTCAACCCCAAGCATGAACGTATTACCTATTCGTCATGAGCTCAAGGTACTTACCCGATCCGCTGTCCATACTCACTCGATGGAGACACACCCTCCATATAATTGTTCGATTGGAGATATTTATATATATATATAGAGTACGCACACACAGTGCTTAATACTCGATTTCGCACACTTAGTGCCATGCGATTTAAGCCCTTTTACGAGTGCCATGCCCTTGAGCTCGCACACTTAGTGCCATATATTTCCAGCATGCACACTTAGTGCCATATATTTCCAGCACGCACACTTAGTGCCAATCTGTCACCGTACACACGTATTGCCCGACACTTAGTGCCGAAAGCAAACTTTCTACACATTTCACTATTTCTTTTACATTCAACAATTGTCATCACTCCATACACATACATTTTCATTTATATATATATATCATCCCATTAAACACAATTGCATAAATTTTACAATCATTTAAGCAATATCAAATACGTGCTTAATGACTTACCTCGTGTTGGGTAAAATAGTTCCAAGTCGGCTACTCGATGACCTTCGTCTTTCCCTTGCTTGATTCTCCTTCTTTAACTCCTTGAGCTTAATCAATAAATCACTAGTTTAACCATCTTGCTAAACATTCATAATTCAACTACACATGCATATGTATGCTTGTATATTCGGCAACCATTCTTACTAATCGCCCATTTGGTCGATTATACACCTAACCGAATATGCACCAAAACTTGATTCAACATTACCTACATACTCACTTTAATGGCGAATATATATATATGTACAATGTCAACTAACATCTTTTAATCACCTAATTTCATCTCATGAACATTTAATCAAATTTTCCCAATCTAGCATATATTTTCACATCCATTTGTAACATCATGTACAAACACATATACACATATATCAAAACACAAATTTTACCTATCATGCAACAAGCATAAATCGCACTTATGAGCATGCCATGGCGAATACATCCCACACCATCCCCTTTCAATTTTTGGTCATGGTTAAACAAAAAAACTCCATGTCTTACTCAAGAATGCTAAAAGAAATTTCAAGAGTAGTCAATCCATCATTACATGTATCATCAACAAGCTTCACATTTAGCATGCAATGGCTTTAACACAATATCAACCTTGGCCAAATACCATTTCCATGGCATAACAAGGATTTGAACCATGGGCTAACATGAACATCAAGTTAGCAACTAAAACATGCATGAATCTCATGACACAACCTCAAACATACCTTAATCTTGACACAAGTATGACCAAATCTCCTTCTAGTTCTCTTCTAAACCAAGCATGAAGCAAAAATCCTTCCTTTTCCCTTAGTATTTTCAGCCAAGATTTTGAGAATGGATGAACAATTTTTTCCTTTCTTTTTCCTCTACTCACGGCAACAAAGGGGGGCATCCATGCTCATTTTTTTTCATTTCTTTATTTTTTCTACATAATCCACTAACTAAACATGTTGGAAACATGTTCCCTTGCCCATATTCTTGTCATGGCCGGCCACTCACCTTAGGAAGTGGGTTATTTGACATGCAAGGACAACTATTTTCCCACATGTATTAATAGGCCACCTTACAATTGCCTAGCACATTTCTAAATTTTCTCACATAAGTCCTATTTGATAAAAATTCACTTACTATTAACAAAATCCAAACACGAAATTTTCACACATGCATATATACATATAATGAGCATCAATTATGATGGTTAATTATTATTATGACTCGGTTTGGTGGTCCCGAAACCACTTTCCGACTAGGGTCGATTTAGGGATGTCACACATTTTAATAGGCGATTATGCCAATCTTTCCTTTTTCTCATATCCGATAAATCACAATTTGTGTGAGTAAAACATGCTATATCATAACTCAATTTTTGGCCCAAAAGCCAATTACACAATCGTCAACCGAATTTACCATGTATTTCATACATCATAAGCATAGATCAATAATCACAAGGCTTTCACAAAAACATTCTCATGGAAACCATGAACTCACAATATCATGAAGTCAATGCTTATAAACTTTGTGTACATACCTATACAAATTCGTAATACTTACATGCTCTTTTTCTTATTCGACATACCCATTAAATTACCTATTGAACCATGGAATACTAAAGGATACTTGGGAATCTCGTACACATAGTACTGTACCAATGCCATATCCCAAATATGGTCTTACATGTAATCTTGTATCAATGCCAATAGCCCAGCTATGGTCTTACACTAAGTCTCATATTGATGCCATATCCCAGGTATGGTCTTACACGTAATCTCAGTAACCCTGATGTCATGAAATTTGTATCCTATCTATTCCTAAGGTTCAACCGGGACTTTCGCTGTATCGAATCTTTGTCGGTCATCTCTGTAGTATCATACTCAATAGCATTCAAATTTCATTTTAGTAATATAGCATTTACCATAATTATATCAATTAAGTGTTTATACATATATAATTTAATATTTATTAAACATACGAACTTACCTCGGCATAAAAATGGCGAAAAGGACCTAACTGTCAAATATGTGTTTTTCCTCGTTCTAATTTCGAACCTCGTTTTTCTTGATAATCAAGATTGGAAGCTTGAAAAACCCTAGCCATGGTCTCTTCTTGTACATTCGGCCATAGGGTAGAAGATGAGTAAAAATTGGCTTTTTAATTCATTTAATAACCAAATTACTAAAATGCCCTTAATGAAAAACTTTAGAAACATACCTAACCATGTCCATTTTGGTCCACCAACTTATCCAATGGTCTAATAAGCATTTAAAGACCTCCAATTTAAAATTTCATAGCAATTAGACACCTCTAGCATGTAGAACTCAACTTTTGTACTTTTTACAATTTAGTCCGTTTGACTAAATTGAGTGTCCAAACGTCAATCTTTTTGAATGAAATTTTCACGAAATCATTCCATAAAATTTTAGACCAAAAAAATATAATAAAAATAATTTTTTTTCTACGTCAGATTTGTGGTCCCGAAACCACTGTTTTGATTAGACCTAAAATCGGGCTGTTACAGATCGTGGAAAATAATATTCAAGTCCTAAAGCTCAAGCTACATTAGTATCGACTGTTGGCATAGTGAGAAGTTATAGACCTGAATGCCAATGAAGCAGAAGATGACATCCAGGTGAATGTAGAATGAATAACCGGGCTTGTTTCAAATATGGTTCGCAAGATCATTTCATATGGGATTGCCTTGAATTAGATGAAAAAGACAAATTTCAAAATGCAAGACCGAGTAACACAACCATTAGAGGGAGGACACTAAGAAATGCAGGAAATGTGACCAGTAGTAGAGGTGCGACAAAAGACTCGACTATAAGATCTAAAGCGAGAGCACCTGCTAGAGCTTACACTATTCGTGCTTGCGAAGATGTGTCGTCACCTGATGTTATCACCGGTACATTCTCTCTTTATGACACCAATGTGATTGCCTTGATTAATCACTGATCGACTCATTTATATATTTGTATGAATTTAGTGTTTAGTAAGAATTTTCTTGTTGAGTCTACTGAGTTTGTGTTTAAAGTATAGAACCCCTTAGGCAAGTATGTGTTAGTTGATAAAGTTTGCAAAAACTGTCCTTTAATGATTCGGGGTTACTGCTTTTCGGCTGATTTGGTGCTATTGCTATTTGATGAGTTTGATGTAATTTTGGGTATGATTGGTTGACTTTGCATGATGCTGTTGTAAATTGTAGACGAAAGTGAAATTCTTTGAATTGAAATAGATGAGTCGAGTGAATTGCTAGTTGTAATTTCGTCTATGTCAGCTCAAAGATGTGTGAGAAAAGGTTGTGAAGCTTATCTTGCTTATGTTTTAGATACGAAAGTGTCTAAATTGAAAATTGAATCAGTACCAATAGTATGTGAATTTTCAGATGTGTTTCCAGAAGAGTTACCAAGGTTACCACTAATCAGAGAAGTTAAATTTGCTATTGAGTTAGTATTGGGAACATCACCAATATCAATAGATTCATATAGAATGGCTTCGACAGAGTTGAAAGAGTTGAAAGCTCAGTTGCAAGAATTAACAGATAGAGGTTTTACAGAACCTAGTTTTTCACCTTGGGGTGTGCCAGTGTTGTTTGTAAAGAAGAAAGATGGATTAATGAGAATATGTATTAATTATCATCAACTCAATAAGGTTACGATAAAGAACAAGTATCCATTATCGAGAATAGATGATTTGTTTGATCAGTTAAAAGGGGTAACAGTGTTTGAATAGAAGATCTAGCTATTATTAGTTACGAGTGAAAAATTTGGATGTGCCGAAAATTACATTCAGAACGAGGTACGAACATTATGAATTTCTTGTTATCCTTTCAGATTAACTAATGCTCCTGTAGTTTTTATGGATTTGATGAATCAGATTTTTAGACTATATTTAGACAGATTCATTTCGTATTCATTGACGACATTTTGATCTATTCACGAGATGAGTCGGAACATGCTGAACATTTGAGGATTGTGTTACAAACCTTGAGAAATAAGCAACTGTATGCTAAATTCAGTAAATACGAGTTTTGGCTCTGAGAGGTTGGATTTTTGGGACACAATGTTTCAGCGGAGGGTAAACGAGTTGATCCGAGCAAAATTTCAGCAGTTGTTGACTGGAAACCACCGAGAAATGTATCCGAAGTCAGAAGCTTTTTGGGACTAGCTAGCTACTATCCACATTTTGTTAAAGGATTCTCAATGATTGCTACACCGATGACTAGATTGCTACAAAAAGATGTGAAGTTTGAGTGGCCCGAGAAATGTCTACAGAGTTTTGACCAGTTGAAACCATTGCTAATTGAAACATCAATTTTGGTTCAACTTGAGTCAGGTAAAGAGTTTGTGATTGACAGCGACGCGTCATTGAATGGTTTGGGTTGCGTTTTTATGTAAGAAGAAAAGTTGTAGCTTATGCTTGTAAACAATTGAAGTCGCATGAAAAGAATTATCCGACGCATGATTTAGAATTGGCTGCTATTGTTTTTGCATTGAAAACTTGACAACATTATTTATACGGCAAGAAGTGTCATATCTTTACAGATCATAAGAGCTTGAAATATATAATGACTCAGAAAAATCTGAATTTGCGAGAACGGAGATGGCTCGAGCTATTGAAAGATTATGAGTTAGTAATTGATTATCATCCGGGGAAAACAAATGTAGTCGCAAATGCTTTAAGTAGAAAATCTCTGTTTGCTTTGAGAGTGATGAATATGAGACTGACTATGTCTGATAATGGTTCGATATTAGCCAAATTAAAAGGTAAACCAATTTTTCTTTAGCAAATTTATGAAGCTCAAAAGTGTGACAATGAGTTGCAAGCTAAAAGAGTGCAATGTGAGTCGACTAGTGATTCAAAATATCAGATCGGATCCGATGATTGTTTAATGTTCCGAGGTAGAATCTGCGTACCAAAGAATTTTGAGCTTATTCAGAAAATTTTGCATGAAGTATATGGTGGTTGTTTATCTGTTCACCCTAGGAGTACCAAAATGTATAATGACTTGAAATAATTGTATTGGTGGTCGGGTATGTAACGAGACATTTTTGAGTTTGTATCAAGATGTGTAGTTTGTTAACAAATTAAAGCTGAACATCAAGTGCCTTCGGGATTACTACAGTCTGTAATGCTACCATAGTGGTAATGGGATAGAGTGGCGATAGATTTTGTATCCGGTTTGCCTCTATCTCTGAAAAAGAAAGATGCTATCTGGGTTGTCTTAGATTGACTAACGAAATCAACACTTTTTGTTCTGGCACGTATAGATTATTCGCTTGATAAATTGGCTGAATTGTATATTTAAGAGATTGTTAGATTGCACGGGGTGCCAGTTTCCATTATTTCGGATAGAGATCTGAGGTTTACGTCACGATTTTGAAAGAAATTGCAAGAAGATTTAGGTACAAGGTTAAATTTTAGTACAACATTTCATCCATAAACTAATGGTCAGTCTGAGAGAGTAATATAGATTCTCAAAGATATGCTTTGTTGTTGTGTTCTAGAGTTTGAAGGCAACTAGGAGAAATATTTATCCTTGGTTGAATTCGAGTATAACAAAAACTTTCAATCAAGCATAAATATGTCACCGTACGAAGCTTTGTATGGTCACAAATGTTGAACTCCGTTGCACTGGACCGAACTTAAGGAGAGAAAAATTCATGGGGTTGATTTGATCCGAGAGACTGAAGATAAAGTGAAATTAATTCACGATAGTATGAAAGTAGCTTCATATCAATAGAAATCGTATGCCGATTTAAAATGAAAAGATAATGAATTTCAGATTGGTGATAAAGTATTTCTAAAAGTGTCTCAATGGAAGAAAATCCTTCAATTTAGTTGTAAAGGTAAACTGAGTTTGCGATTCATCAGGCCGTATGTGATTATTGAAAGAATAGGTCCGATGGCATATCGGCTAGCTTTACCGTCAGAATTAGAAAAGATCCACAACGTGTTCCATGTGTCGATGTTACGTCGATATAAATCGGATCCATCACACGTAATTTCTCCGGTAAAGATTGAAATTCAACCTGACATGACAATGAAGAACTGATCTGAATTTTAGCTCGAGAGGTTAAAGAATTAAGAAAAAGACGCATAGCTTTAGTGAGAGTGTTGTGGCAACATCACGGGGTTGAAGAGGCTACGTGGGAATCTAAGGAAGCTATGAGAAAATAGTACCCTAATTTATTCACTGGTAAGATTTTCGGGGATGAAAATCCCTAAGGGGGGAGAGTTGTAACAGCCTGTTTTTAGTCAAAACAGAACAGTGTTTTTGAAACCAAAAATTTGAGGTTGAAATAATTATTTTATTATTATTTTAATGTCTACAGCATGATAATATGTTTGTGTGAAATTTTCATTAAGAAACTTTATTGTTTGAGTGTTTAATTCGATAAAAAGGACTAAATTGCGTAAAGTGTAAAACTTATGTTCTATTAGCTAAAGGTGTTAAATAGCTATATAACCTTAAAGTAAGAGTCCTTACGTGGTAATTTTACCATTATTAGCTTCAGTGGAAAATTATGGACAAGTATTAAGTTATTTTTATGTTATATAATCGAGGTTAATTTTGTAATTTGGTAAATAAGGGTAAATTAAATAAAAACAATCAATTGTATCATCTTTTAATCATCTTCTTCAACTGAAATTGGGAGGAAAGGAAAAGTATAGCTAGGTTTTACATTCAGCCAAGCTTCTTAGCTCAATTGTAAGTCCGTTTTTGTCCCTTTTTAGTGATTTCTACGTTTTTGAGATCGTTGCAACTAGCTGGCATTGATTTTGCAAAACTGTTAAAGATTTTGAATGTTGCCATTGATGAATACATGAGTATTTTGATGTTTAATGATAGATAATGAATGTTTGTTGATAGTTATACAAGTTTTGTTAAGTGATTTTTAGTAAAAATGCAAACTAGGGATTGAATTGAGAAATGTGGAAAGTTTGTGGGTAATTTGTGAAATATATGAAAAAAATGGGTAGCTAGGGACCTAATTGAATTTTGGCTAGCATGGGTTTGGGTGAAATTGCATGAATTTGTGATTTTATGAAATAAGGACTAAATCGTAAGAGTTGTGAAATAATTGGGGCAAAGTGTAAATATGCTTTACTAAGTGTTTTGGATTAAGTTTAATAGTGAGGTAATTAAAAGAGCTAAATTTAATTATATATAGACCAAGAAAAGCGAAATTTAGATCTTGATCGGGGGAAAAAAAGTACTCGACTAATCAAACCATTTCATCGTTTTTGCATTCGAGGTAAGTTCTTATGTATTAAAAATTGTTATAATTATGTTTTTAATGCTTTGATATTGTATGAATTGTGGATACGACTCTAAAAAAATGTTCAATGATGATTCGGCAAGTGTGAAATCCCGGTTGAACCTTAAGAATATATTAGGATACGAATGACATGTCATTAGGGCTTATTGTGATTATGTGATCTGAGTGCTGGTCCTTACGTCCTACTGGTGGCTAAGTATACCAGCATGTGTTGCGGTTACTTGATAGCTTTTGTGAGCAGCATCGTGTAGCTACGTCTTGACCCACAGCTTGTGTGAGTAGACCCGTTGATAGCTTAAGAGTGAGAATATATGTGATATGAGATCGAGGTAGCATTGGCTATGTATGTGGCACTTTGGTGCAAGTTTCCCTTGTATCTGATAGTATTCCAAATAGTTCAACAGGTAAATGAAAGATGTGGTTGAGTATGAGATTGATACGAGATGGTACAGGTATGTACATGAACCGTATAAGCCTTAAATCGAAGAAATTGTAAAGCTTGCATATAATCATGTGATTAAAGATGTGAATGGTTTGATAGTGTAATAGCCCGATTTAGACTCTAATTGGAACGATGGTTTCAGGACCACGAATCTGAGTCAGAAAAATATTTAAAAATTATTTTCTGTGTTTATTTTGTGTGAATTTATATCTGTGAAATTTTCGTGATTTATTTTTGTCGTTTAGGTATCCGATTAAATAAAAGGACTTAATCGTGTAAATGGAAAATTTGGTAGTTAAAAACATAAGGGCCGAAATGTTATTGGCTTTCTAAATTAGAGTATTTATGTTGTAAATATTCCATTAGCATATTGGTTGGACGGTAATAGACATATATTATATGATTTTTATATTATTTCATTAAGGTTATAATGGTAATTAACTAAAATGTTAATATAAGATATAATAAAACATAAATCAAGCCATGTTCATCATTTTATTTTCTAATCGCCGAAACATAACAAAAAGAGAAAGAAGTAACAAAGCTAGGGTTTGGCCATCTTTAAAGCTCAATCAAGGTATGAGTTTAGTTTGGTTTTTGATAATTTTTACGTTTTTGAGATCGTTGCTTCGAGTACTACAAAACCCATGCTTAAATTTTTTATTTTGGTGAATATTTTGAGTTATGCCATTGTTGAGAGCTTGTGATTTTTGTTGTTTGATGATGAAATATGAAAGATATGTTTTAGATTAACATGTTTTGTATTGGAGTTTTTGACGATTTTGAGTAATTAGGACTAAATTGCAAAAATAATAATTTGAGGGACTAAAATGTGAAATAAATGAAATATATAGACTTGTATGAGTATGGGTAAAATTTGGCTCAACATAGGTATATTGAAATTTTGTATATTTTGTGTTTTGTGCAATAGGAATTAAATTGTAAAAAGTGTAAATGTCAGGGAAGAATGGTAATTTGCCAATTTATGTGTTTTTGGACTAAATTGAATGAAAATATGTTTGAGTGAGCTTAATTTGAATATGTTTAGATCAAGAACCAAAGAAATCAGATTTGGATTAGGGGAAATGAAAGTTGTCCACTAGCTATCTCGTTCCGTTTTACATCATCCGAGGTAAGTCTATAAGCAAATAGACGTATTTAATTTAAAATAAATGCTAAGTATACATGCTGAAATGAAATATATGGATTTATTTATGCTATAGCCGAATATGAACAAGTCTGATTACTGTTTTTCTGAATTCGTTTCGACCGAGCTACGACGTTTGAAAGCCTCGTATGAACCTTAGGAATAGTTAGGATACATATGTCATGACATAGGATTCTGATATATGTGTGCGAGTAAGACCATGGCATCGATATGTGACTCTGATATATTTGTGCGAGAAAGACCCTGTTTGGGACAGTGGCATCGACATGTGATTACATGTAAGACCACGTCTGGGACATTGGCATTGTACGATATATGTGATTATCTGAGTGTCCTATCCAATTCCGAATGGTTCATCGGGCAGGAAGAAGTTGTGTTTGAGTAAGTAAAATGAGCTAAATGGCCAGGTATGAATTAACTTGTTACCTATGTGAGATAAGGTAAGTAAGTACTTTGAATTTTTGTGTTAAATCATGTATGATAGAAATGAAAAATATATGTGAGGTTAGTATGTGTATTCAGCCTTGTATCTAAATAAATTGAATATCAATGAAATGATTCTTCACTATGTGCATATGTGTTTTCATGTATATTCGGCCATATAGGAAATATACGTATGTGATGTTATATATGATCTTGTGTATTCGGTCAAATAAGTGATGTATGTATATGAAGTTAAATCTTGTTTTGTGACCTTGTATAAATGAGTGGAAGTATATTTGAATGTGCAATGATATTTGGCTTTGAAAGTTCAATGCAAATTTATAGAATTTAATCTTATAAGTATTTGGCCAAAGTGATAGTTATGTTAAAAATGTGTGGTTTATGGAATGTATAAGTTGAGATTAATTAGGACATTAATTTAGTAAATTGGTTTAGTTTAAATTTAATGAGTTGACTATATAAATGAGTTGTTATTTTCTTATGACTTACTAAGCTACGATAGCTTACTTTATGTGTACATGTTTACTTTGTTTCATAGATTTTGGATTCATGTTACAAGCTCGGGGATCGTCAGCAAATTTCATCACACTATCTACTGCTTTTGTATTTAAATAGTTGAACCCAAATTATGGCATGTATAGGCTGGATTATATTTTGAAATGCTGTATTTTGGTTTATGTATAATTGAAGCCATGCGAAAATGGCTTAATTTCTATGCTTGAGTTCGGTTTTGATGAAATTATGGTTAAGTCTATTTTGATTATCATGCTGGATGTCATGGTTGATTATTGTTGTGTTATGTGATTGTATATTAAGGTTGGTTTATGACCTTGTATGTGGCATGATCGAGTCGACCATAAGCATGTTTAATTAGTTTGGATGTGTTTGTACTAAGATAAAGTATATATATATGAATTTACTTAATATGCTTTGACTTAGTCTCGTGTGTTCTTAGATATAATGTTTAGTGAACTTAGCTTTAAGTTTTACAATTCGGTGATGAAGGGTAACAAGTATTGAATATGTTCTATAATTGCTTTAGTCAATTATTTAATATGTATTCGCATGTTAAGTATGTCTTCAAATTTTTGGTAAATGAACACAAGGTATATATATATGTACTAATAGCAGGTACGGTCATGTTATATTGTACCAATGATGCATATGTGATTTCTTATTAAATTATGTACTATGAATTTTACTAGTTTATTTATGAATGTACACAAAGGTCATTATTTGTGATAAAATGGCAACTTGATAATATAGTGCAATATGCATGATTTGGTATTAAATTATTATTTGGGTTCAAAAATGGTTTAGGTTAAATGGTAAAAATGTGTTTGAGCTCGGTAACATATGTTGTATCTCTTCTACATCTGGTGTTAATTAAATGTAAACTTGATTTGCTATAATGTTTTATTCAGACATGTTTAACGCCTTTAATTGCATATATATATATGATCGAATGGATGTGTTTAAATTGTACTAATGCATGAGTTATGAAATTCATTGATTAATATGATAATGTTGTGCAATTGAATGTTAAGTTTTGGTATTGAAATTTGTTTCATCTGTAGTACCACATATTCGTGTGCAGGACTTTTTATAAAAACCAGGTTAATATTCCTTCAATGAAGTTGTTGATTGTTGTAAGTCCTACTTATAAATATATAATAAATAAATTATTATATTATATGTTGAATTATGTTTTAAATATGTTATCATATAAATGATATGAATTTTTTTTAAGGTTTAATATTTGTTAATGTCACGAGTATTGATGTATATATAAATTTTGAATTGTAAAATGAAATGCTTAAAAGTATAAACTGCGGTATGATCGGAAATGCCTTGTAACCCAAGTCCGGCAACAGATACGGGTTAAGGGTGTTACAGATAGTTAATATGTGCTACATGTTGATATATTCAGTTTGTTGAACTGCATATTTATGATTAGTTTGAGTTTATTTCATACGAGCTTACTAAGCTACAAAGCTTACTTTGTTTTATTTTACCATGTTTTATAGTGACTTCAAAGCTAGCTCGGATTCGGGGATTGTCAGAGACTACGTCACACTATCCTACTATCACTTTGGTACTATTGAGCTTATGTTTAGAGTATATGGTATGTATAGGGACTTTGGTCAATTTAGTACAGAAGTTGATGATAAAAGTAGTCATTTGAATTGGCTCGTAAATATTCTAAGTTTGGTTTTGTATATTGCCATATGAGTTGGCTTATTTTGGTATGTTTGAATCATGTATATATATGTGTGTATGGTTTGGGAGATGTGTTGGTTAATAGATATGTGATGATGGTTGACAATAGGTATTATGGATAGTAAATGGTTGAGTTATGAATATTGGTACGCTAGTGAATCTAGGCATTAATGCATATTTGAGATTGGTCACTGTTGATGTATTATGAAAGTAAGTTTTGGTATGACTTTGATTGGTATAATTTGGTATTGTTGTGTTATGTATTGGTTGGTAATGAAATGGTATAATTTATGCTTGGTTGAGTTGGTATGAATGTCTATATATGCCATGTTTTGTGCCAATTTGGTTAATGTAGGTATATGAAGATTTGGGTGGCAAAATGGCTTGGTAAATAGCCTATTTTTGTCCACACGGGCATGTGTCTCAGCCATGTGTGACACATGGTTATGTTACATGGCCATGTGTCCCCTGGTGTTGAAATTAAAATGAAGTTAGTATGCTCCACACGGCCTAGCACACGGGCGTGTGATTGGCCGTGTGGCCTAAGTCAGTATACCTTATAGGTTTGTCACGGCCTAGCACACAGGTGTGTATGGCCATTTTTAGGGCACACGGGCGTGTGTGTTGGCCGTGTGACCCAAGTTAGAGAGTTACACGGGTTCGAACACGGGCTGGGACTCAGCCATGTGCTCTCATTTTGAATGTCCACATGGCCTGCAACACGGGCGTGTCTTTTGCCATGTGAGAGACATGGCCAGGTCACACGGGCATGTGTCCCCTGTTTTTGAGAAAATTTTCTAAGTGTTCAAAAAGTTTCCAAAGTTATCAGCTTAGTCCCGAACCACTCCCAATGCATGAAATGCATATGATTTGATTAATTGTATGTGAAAATGTATGCTTGAAATGTGTTATAAGTCTAGTAATCCTCTGTAACCCTATTCCGATGTTTGAATACAGGTGTGGGGAGTTACAAATATATTCCATAATAACATCAAGAAATAGATATGAGCTCAACAACATTTAGATTTCTAGATATATATATACTTTCCATATCACATATTTATATAACATGTATAAATCATATCTTTATATTTCAAGTATATTTTCATAATAATTCATCTCGAGTCTAGATTATTTCATGACAGAAGTTTACTCATATCATTTGAAATATTCATGTCACACGAGTAGTAGTATACTCAAAGTGTACAAATCTATAATCAAGACATGTTCATCAAGTAAATTGTAACAGCCCGATTTAGACCCTATTCAGAATGGTGGTTTTGGGACCACGAATCCGAGTAAGAAAATATTTTAAAATTTTTTTTCTGTGTTTATTATCTGTGAATTAATATCCATGAAATTTTCATGTTTTAATTTTATCGTTTGAGTGCCCGATTTAATAAAAGGGCTTAATCGCGTAAAATGAAAATTTTATGGTTAAATGTGAAAGTGCCTAATTGTTGTTGTCTTTATAATATGAAGTATTTATGTTGCAATATTACCATTTTTTAAGTGTTGGACGGTTATAACCATGACTTATAATGGTTTCAAATTTTAGTTTAAAGGTTAAATTTGTAAAATAGTAAATATGTTATTATAATAAAACATATAATAAAACAT
The DNA here is from genome assembly GCF_025698485.1 of Gossypium arboreum. NCBI lineage: Eukaryota > Viridiplantae > Streptophyta > Magnoliopsida > Malvales > Malvaceae > Gossypium > Gossypium arboreum. The sequence goes on along the minus strand of NC_069080.1, from coordinate 89,728,689 downwards.
CATGCATTTGCCTTTTATTTTTTCCATGACTGAATGTTAAAAGAAAATAGAAAGAATAAGGTTTTCAAAGTTTCGGCCATTGTTGAGCTTGATTAAGGTATGTAACTAGCTCAGTTTTTGATAATTTTTACGTTTTTGAGATCGTTGAGTGTAATGTACAAAACCCACATTAGAATTTCTGATTTTGATGAATATTTGGAGTTATGCCATTGAAGAATAATTGAGCTTTGTGATGTTAGTTGATGAATTATGAACGATATGTTTTAGATTAATATATTTTGTATTGAAATTTTTGATGATTTTGAGTAATTAGGGCTAAATTGCAAAAATAATAAATTGAGGGACTAAAATGTGAAATAAATGAAATGTATGGACTTGTATGAGCGTAAGGAAGATTCAGCCTAAGCATGGTGTGTGCAAATTTTGCATGTTCTGTGTTTTGTGTAATTTGGACTAAATTGTAAAAAGTGTAAAATGTTAGGGGTAAAATGGTAATTTGCCCATTTATGTGTTTTTGGACTAAATTGAATGAAATTATGTTTGAATAAGTTCAATTTGAATATGTTTAGATCAAGAACTAAATATATCAGATTTAGATCGGGGGAAAACTAAAGTTGTCGAATAGTTGTCCGTTTCGATTACTGTTGTCCGAGGTAAGTTTATAGGCAAATAGATGTTGTAAATTTCAATATATGTATATTATAAATGCTGAATTGAATTGTTATAATTGTTTGAGATTGTGCCGAAATGATATAAGTTTGAGAGCAATTGTTACGAGTTCGATTCGATCGAGTTACGACATCTGAAAGCCCCATAAGAGCCTTAGGATTAGATAGGATATATATGTCATGACATAGGATTCTGATATGTGATGTGCGAGTAAGACCTTAGCATCAATATATGTGTGCAGTAAGACCACGTTTAATATATTGGCATCGATATGTGATTCTGATATATGTGTGCGAGTAAGACCACGTTTAATACGTTGTCATCGATATGTGATTCTGGTATATGTGATTACATGTAAGACCACATCTGGGACGTTGGCATTGTACGATATGTGTGATTATCAAGTATCCTATTCAATTCTGAATGGTTCAACAGGCAATGGTATGTTGTGATCGAATGTGTAATTGAGCTAAAGTGATCAGGTATGTGATAGTTAATTTCCTATTGGAAATTAAGGTAAGTTTGCTATTTGGTATGTGATACAAATTGAATATGATAAAAGGGAATATATATGTGATCTTAGAGGTGAAAACTTAATTATGTTATTATCTATATGTGCATTCGGCTAATTTGAATTTGTGGCGTACTTATATGTTTGATAAATGTAATTACAAGTTTGAAATTGTATATGAACATAATAGCAAAATTCGATTTTGTTGTATTGAATTATAAAAGTCATTGATTTGTTATTTGTTTATAACTTACTAAGCTATGACAACTTACTCTATGTGTGTATGTTTGCCTCTATTTTATAGATTTTGGAGTCAAGTTACAAGCTTAGGGATCGTCAGTGAATTTTATCACACTATCGACTGTTTTCGGTAATTTATAAGTTGAAATTTGAACCTATGGCATGTATAAGCTAGATTATATTTGGATATGTTTGATTTTGGTATGTGTATATATATAAGCCATGTGAATATATATAAGCCATGTGAAAATGGCTTGTTTATTTTGTTAAGTTCGGTTTCAAGGTTTGATCAAATTATGGTTATGTTTGGTTGTGGTTTTTGTGATTCGGCTATGGTTTATACATAGATAAATATAAGTGAACTTGGTTGATATTCTTTGTTAAGGTTTTGTTATGTGAGTTGGTATTAAGGTAAATTTGGTTATGGCATATAGAGGAAGTGAAGTTGATATGTTATTTAATATTGAGGTTTAGTAAGTTTGATTATGGATGAGTTTATTTTGGCAAAAAGGTTAAAGATATTTGTGTATTTGATGAATGTAAGTTTGGCTATGATATTTGACTATCTATGTTCAATTTATGATGGCTAGAATGGATATGATTTAACTGTTATATGGAAGTCTTATTAAATGACTGAATATATATATATAAATTGATTTAGTTGTGTATATGAAATTTTGGCATGATTTATAGCATATGGACTTGACATGTTTTGATTTGGTTAAATTATATGAAAAATTATTAATGTTAGTCGAGTGACCAATGTATGAATTGATTATGTTGCAAGTGAAATTCAGTCATTTGGATATGATTGTATGTAATTGTAAAATTTTGCTTTGTTAACCATGAGGTATAGTTCAACTTAGGTAATATGCGCATGTAGGAAAGCTTATAAATGAATGTATTGTTGTAAGTTGAGTACATGAAAATGAATTATGATTAATGTTTATTTTAAGTGTTCAAAAGCCATGTTATTTAGTTAATATGTTCGGCTAATAGAAATATAAAGTATTTTTGATATTATATGTTTTATGTTAATGAGATTAGTAAAATGATTAAATAAATATTATTGATATGTTTATCTTCTAAAGCATGGTTAGTATATGTGTTATAATTGGTAAAAATCATGTTGGTTTTTGTTTGGTTAAGTAATGGAAATGTGTGAATAATATAAGTTGAGAACTATATGGTTTAAATTAATATAGTGCGCATAGTCTTGGGATAAGTTAAAATGGCTAGGCATATTGATTTGGATTGGTTTTTGAGCGTTCAGATTAAGTATGCTATGAAATGTCTTTGATGTTCGAAAATGATTAAAGATATTATAGTGGATTACACATGAATTAGTAATGCACGTGATTATATTTGATTAATTCATAATGATATTGATATTGTTAAATTTTATAGCATAAATTATTTTTGTAGTATGATTAATAATGTATGTTCGATTTGTATTGGTTATGTGTTTTGTATATGTAAACTTAACTTATATGATGAGTGATTGGTTGCTAATTGAGTACAAAATTATTATAAAGAAGTGAATATAATATTGTGCATGATTTGTAATAAGTGACTGTGATGAAATATGCTTATGTTTGGTAATGCCTCGTAACCCTAATCTGGCGACGGATATGGGTTAGGGGTGTCACATTTGATTGGTATCAGAGTTACGATTTAGTCGGTTCTAGGACTAACGTAGCACGTGTGAGTCTAGCTATACATGCCATAATTATAAACTGCAATAGTGTGATGATTCATGATAGTTAAATAGATCCTGATTGAGCCGTAACGGATGACGTAGAAGATAATGCACCCGCTCCTACTCAAAGGGCAACGCCGGCTGATTCTAGGTCGATTCCAAGTAGTATGAGGGAGAGGGTAAGCAAGCCTTCTTCTAGTTAATGAATGAGTGGTTCACGGAATTCATTTGAATGAATCCGGCTGCTCAACAACGTCCACCCTCTCAAGTTCTTGTAACTTCCCAAGTTATATGAAAAGAAAAGAAAAGAAAAGTTGATTTTGAAGCCTGAGATTCCCATGAGAGATCATCAGGTAAATCATTTTAGTATGCATGAAAGAAATTCTGAGATGATTATAGCCGTTCAAAGGCTAATGTGGGACACTCGAGTAGAGATTGTGTTAGATCACATTCGAGCTTCAGAGCTCCAACTACTTCGATCGCTACTGTTGAAAATGTCAGATATGATCGACCTGAGTGCAAACGTTGTGGTAAAATACATTCGAGTATTTGTCGATTGAATAATCAAGCTTGTTTCAAATGTGGATCCTTAGATCACTTTATCCTAGATTGTCCCGAGTCAGTTGAGCAAGAGATTGTGCAAAATCTAAGATCGAGTAACACTTCAGCCAAGGGTAGATCTCCTAGAAATACGAGAAATGTGAGTAGTAGTCAGAGAGGAACTAAAGACATAGTAGTTCGATCTGAGGCTCGTGCACTTGTCAGAGCTTATGCTATTCATGCTCGCGAGGAGGCTTCAACCCTAGATCTATGATACTAGTGTAATTGCATTGACTGATCCTGGTTTGACTCATTTTTTTGTATGTGAGACCGTAGTATCTAATAAGACTTTGCCCGTAGAGTCTGCTGAGTTTGGGATTAGAATATCGAACCCCTTGGGCCGGTGTGTTTTGGTTGATAAAATATGTAAGAGTTGTCCTTTGATGATTCAAGATTCGTGTTTTCTGGCTGATTTGATGTTGTTACCATTCGACGAGTTCGATATAATTCTGGGTATGGATTGATTGACTTTGCATGATGCTGTAGTAAACTGCAAAAGAAAGACTATTGATTAACATTGTTAGAATGATAAGAATATTCAGATTGAATCTAATGATCTGAATGGTTTACCGGTAGTGATATCTTCGATGTTAGCTCAGAAGTATGTGAGAAAAGGTTGTGAAGCTTACTTTGCATATGTGCTTGATAGTAAAATGACCGAAAGAAAGATCAAATTAGTACCAATTTGTGTGTGAGTATCCGAATGTGTTTCCTGAAGAATTGCTGGGTTTATCACCTATCCGAGAAATAGAGTTTGGTATTGAGTTAGTGCCAGGGATGACTCCGATATCGATAGCTCCGTACGGAATGACACCTACTAAATTTAAAGAATTGAAAGCTCAATTGCAAGAATTGACAGATAGAGGTTTTGCACAACCGAGTTTCTCTACCTAGGGTGCACCAGTTTTATTTGTGAAAAAGAAAAGCGGAACTATAAGAATGTGTATCGATTGTAGACAACTCAATAAGGTGACTATAAAGAAGAAATATCGATTGACGACCTGTTCGATCAACTAAAAGGGGCTACAGTGTTTTCAAAGATAGATTCGAGATTAGGTTACTATCAGTTGCGAGTTAAAGACTCCAATATGCCAAAGACTACTTTTCGATCGAGGTATGGACACTATGAGTTTTTTGTTATGCCTTTTGGACCCACTAACGCACCTGCATTTTTATGGATTTGAAGAACCGAATCTTCAAACAGTATTTGGATCAATTTGTGGTTGTGTTTATAGATGACATTTTGATTTATTCCCGTGATGAAATTGAGCATGTCGAACATCTGAGACTTGTGTTACAAACTTTGTGAGATAAATGATTGTATGCAAATTTTAGCAAATGTAAGTTCTGGTTATGTGAAGTCAGTTTTCTGGGACATATTGTATCAGCATCGGGTATTCGAGTTGATCCGAGTAAAATTTTGGCTATACTTGATTGGAAACCTCCGAGAAATGTTTCTAAAGTCCGAAGTTTTCTAGGACTTGCTGGTTACTATAGATGATTTGTGAAAAGCTTCTCTATGATTGCAGCCCCGATGATGAAGCTATTACAGAAAGATGTTAAGTTCGAGTGGTTAGAAAAGTGCCAGAAAAGTTTTGATCAGTTGAAAGCCCTTTTAACCGAAGCTCCAATGGTAGTTCAACCAGAATCGGGTAAAGAATTTGTTATTTATAATGATGCATCTTTAAATGGTTTGGGCTATGTGTTAATGTAGGAAGGCAAAGTCATAACTTATGCCTCGAGACAGTTAAAACCACATGAAAAGAATTATCCGACACACGATCTAGAATTGGCAGCTATTGTGTTTGCATTGAAAATATGGCGTCACTATCTGTTTGATGAGAAATGTCATGTTTTTTCTGATCACAAGAGCCTAAAATATTTGATGACTCAGAAAGATCTAAATTTGAGACAGCGTTGATGGTTAGAGCTGTTAAAAGACTACGAGCTTGCGATTGATTACCATCTGAGAAAGGCTAATGTTGTTCTTGGTGCTTTAAGCTGAAAATCAATGTTTGCTTTGCGTGCAATGAATGCACATATGGCTATGTATGATGATAGTTTGATTATAGCTGTGTTAAAAGCAAGACCATTATATATTCAACAGATTTGTGATGCTCAGAAAATTGATGATGATTTGTTAGAAAAGCGGGCTCAATGTGACTCGAATGCTGATTCAGAGTTCTGAGTTGATGCTGAGGGTTGCTTGAGGTTCAGAAATAGCATATGTCTTCCGAGAAATCCAGAATTGATTTAGATGATTTTGAATAAAGCTCACAGCAGTCGGTTATCTGTTCACCCGGGTAGTACGAAGATGTATAATGATCTGAAATAGCTTTACTGGTGGCATGGTATGAAACAAGACATTTCTAATTTTGTTTCAAATGTTTAATAAGTAAAAGTCAAGCATCAGGTACCTTCTGGATTGCTTCAGCCGAACATGATAGCAGAATGGAAATGGGACAGAGTCACAATGGATTTTGTATCCAGTTTACCGTTGACACCGATTAAGAAAGATGCAATCTGGGTTATTGTGGATAGATTGACTAAGTCGGCTCATTTTGTTCCGAATCGCACAGATTACTTGCTTGATAAGTTAGCCGAATTGTATGTTTCTCAGATTGTGAGATTAAATGGAGTACCTATTTCCATTATTTCAGATAGAGATCCGAGGTTTACATTGCAATTTTGGAAGAAACTACAAGATGCTCTAGGTACGAAATTACATTTTAGTACTGATTTCCATCAGCAAATAGATGGTCAGTCCGAATGAATCATTCAGATACTTGAGGATATGTTGAGATGTTGCATTCTTGAGTTCGAAGGTACGTGGGAACGATACTTACCTCTGATTGAATTTGCGTACAATAATAGCTTTTAATCGAGTATCAAAATGGCACCCTACGAGGCTTTGTATGGTCATAAATGTCGAACACCATTATATTGGATTGAGCTCAATGAAAATAAGTTATACAGGGTCGATTTGATCAGAGAGACTAAACAAAAAGTACAAGTGATTCGCAAAAGTCTGAAAACAGCGTCAGATCATCAGAAATCGTATGCGGACATGAAACGAAAAGATATAGAGTGTCAGATAGGGGACAAAGTATTTTTGAAAATGTAACACCCCAAACCCGGCCTAGAAGTTAGGCCTGAATCTGACGTGTCACATTGAATTGTTTTTTGAAAACCATGTTCTCATTGAAAACCCTTCTTACTACTCAAAACCTCTGGCCATTTTAAAACTTGTGAAACGTTAATTCCCTTAAAACCTTACTTACTGCGGAAGCATACTTTTAAACAGTTGTAGAAAAGTGATATTTTGAAAACCAGTTGTTGTTTTGGAAAACTGTGCCCTACTTCTAACAGATATTAAGCATACTAAATAAATTTCCCAAATAAAAAGTTAAGAAAATAAAGAGGCCTTAATACAACCCAAATGAAAAACCAAAGTGCTTAACTAAATAAACGAAATAGAAAAACATGTGCAGTTGTGTGGTCGTCTTCGAGTCCCTTTACGACACCAATAGACCTAACGCTAGGGATTACCTGCACAATTAATAAACGGGGTGAGTTTACGAAAACTCAATGTGTAATCCCCTTACTAGAGTAACGATCAAGAAGCAGACAAAATTGAGAATCGATGCAGGCGAGCCCATTACAGTAATAGTACAATCCAATTCAGGGCATACGCGGGCCAAAGCCCATTACAATATCATTTGGGCCATAGCCCATAACAGAATCAATTGGGCCTAGCCCATCTTAGCCTCGATTGGGCCGAAGCCCACATCGCAATAATATCACAATAATATCATACATGCAATTCTGTGCAACCCACCCCAATAATCCAACCGCTACACACCAACTCTGTCCCCCGGTACACATCATGTGGGGATATAAATATCGACCCACCAATCCGATACACATTAATGGTAGCCCGGTTGCAGTACTACCTTTATTGCAGCAAGCTGCTAATCATATATTAGGCTTAATAGCCATCGGTGGATCCATGGTTGTCAAGCAACCATGCGATCCTCATATACTTCCTCCGTTCCATAATTCCCAACCTATGCAATATGTCGTGTATGTCATGCTCAATCATCACACGTGTATGCAGAATGGCCACACCCAGTAACAGTCTTTTAAACATATATTAAGAGCACATCAGTCATATAGCCACAGTCAAGTCAATTAAAACACAGTCATACATTCATAATCAAATCAGTCAAATTCGAAGTCTAAGTCAGTTGTTTATCCTCAAGGGCAAAATAATCATTTTACCTTACAGGGGTATGTAGGTCATTTCACACTACAAGGGTATTTCAGTAATTTTACACTACAAGGGTATTTCGATAATTTTACAAATTGGGGGTGTTTTGGTAATTTTACAAATTAAGGGAATTTCGGTAATTTTACAAATTAAGGGTATTTCGGTAATTTTACAAATTGAGGGTATTTCGGTAATTTTACAAATCGAGGGTATTTCGATAATTTTACAAATCAAGGGTGTTTCGATAATTTTACAAATCGAGGGTGTTTCGATAATTTCACAAATCGAGAGTATTTCAATAACTTTACAAATCGGAGGTATTTCGATAATTTCACAATCGAAGGTATGTTGATAATTTTACAAATCGAGGGTATTTCAGTAATTTCTCTTTATTATGGGTTTATTACTTACCTTGACTCGTTAACAAGTCTTGTTGGCTAAAGTGAACAGATACTATGCACCAGGTAGGATTCCAAAGAATAGGAGGTGAGTCATTAAGACCGCTTCAGTACCAAGCTCTCCCTAGATCAAATCCTCGACATGCATATACCCATTGCCACACCTTAACCTTATGACTCATCCACGATCATGATTAATTAATTATTTAAGTTTTATGTCTACTTGAGTAGTTACCAAAAACTAGGTCCACAACCCCTTCACTAAACACTAACAGATCCACACTTATTCATTTCGCCCCTTTAGGCCCAATCTCGTTCACATGGCCCATCAGGCCCAATCACATTCTATGGCCCATCATGTAACACCCCAAACCCGACCCAGATGTTATGGCCAAATCTGACGTGTTACATTGAAGTGTTTTAGTGAAAACCGTATTTTCATTGAAAACCCTTCTTAAACAAAAGAAACATTAATTAACTTAACAATAAACACACTTTTCAGTTTCGAAAGCCTTGTTTAAAACATTTGATTTAAGAAAACTTATCATTTAAAAGTTAAGTTGCGGAAACATAAAAAACATACTATAATTTAGGAACCCATGTTCAACTTCTCGTAATTACAATGGAAATAATAATAATAATTCAAGTATTAATAACATAATGAAAACCTTATTACAATCTGATCTGAACACACTTAAATATAAATAAAAACTTAAATGCTTAAAAAAAAAAACCAAGTCTAAATTATCTTGCTAGCTGGCCACCCAGAGTCCCTCCAAACATCGAACCTTCTACTGAGCATCACCTAAAAATAAATTAAAAGAGGGGGTGAGTTTTCGCAAACTCAGTGTGTACAACCTTCGATAAAAAATAAGCATTCAAAGAGAAATCATCAAACATGCAATGCAATCCCATCCAAATTATCCATCCGCTACACACCAGCTCCGTCCCCCGTCACACCATGTGGGGATATAAATATCGACCCACCCAGCCCACACACCAATGGTAGCCCGGTTGTGGAACTACCTTCATTTACATATTGGGCTTTAAAACCTGTCAGTGGATCCACGATTGTCAAGTAACCATGCGATCCTCATATACTTCCTCCGTTCCATAATTCCCAACCCATATGTAACCTAAGCAGAATATCATATGTATGCATGTCGCATCCATAAAACTTACATTTAACACCTAGGGGTATTTTGGTCATTTCTACCCTTAGGGGCATTTCGATAATTTTCCCTCTATTATGGTTTTCACTTACCTTGGCCCGTTAACAAATCTTGTGAGCTAAGATGAATGAATACTATGCACCAGGTAGGATTCCAAAGAAGATGAGGTGAGTCATTAAGACCGCTTAAGTACCAAGCACTCCCTAGATCCAATCCTAGATATGCATATACCCGTTGCCACACCTTAATCCTATGACTTGTCCATGATCGCAATATATTAATAAAGTTTTATGTAGTTATCATATACTAGGCCCAAAACCCCTACATACATGCATATGGCCCACTTGGCCCATCTCATTCATATGGCCCATCAGGCCCAATTCACATTCATATGGCCTATTAGGCCCAATTCATATTCATATGGCCTATTAGGCCCAAAGCACCTTTATATGTCCCGTTAGGTCCAAATCACCTTATATGCATGCTCACACAAAAATTTTCTATCACATAGCATCAATTATCAAATTTTTCCTATATGGGCCCCACGGCCCATCGGGCCCATTAAGCCTATTCTGGCCCAGTTGGCTAGATCACAACCCAAGTCCATGGAATCGCCCATGGGCCTCAGACAACCTATTAGTTTTCTCCTCACAAGTGTTTGCACACTCGCAAGACTACCGCAGCCAAACTTTCGACATTTCAGCTTTTCGGCTTTTGCTGATCTACTTGTGTGTGCAGTGTATGGACACACTTGCTAAGCAAGCGTTCTGCGGTTCCCTTAGTCACCAACCTACAAACGATATCATTCTACAATTAATCACATGCTTAATACATATTTTTACTAAAACCGAAACCTCACCTTTCACCTTACCTTGCGCGACAAGTATAACAACCCCTTCTTTAATCACTAACCATGATCAACTCCTAGATCTGCATCAATCTTAACTATTAAAACCAGAATAATAGGTGACTTGTATCCAACACAAGTCCCCTTACCTTAACTATGGCCATTCTGCTAACTAAGATTAAGAGTACTTACCAATGTCACTCACCTGAAGAGCAAATCGGTAGGGATCCAAAAACTGAAATTCAATACCTATTCCTACCCAAAAACCGATTAGAAGAAGTGAGGAACAATAATCGATACCTTACCAAAAACCGACTAGAAGAGCAACACTTACACTAGATTCGATCAAAGAGTATTCGGCCCTTGGAAGATTTGGCTTCCAAACTTAGTATGGTGAATAAGGTATGTTTGGCACAGATTAAAGAAGAAGAGTAGAAGAAGAAATCGGTAGAAAGAAAGAAAAACAAAAGGGTTTTCGGCTTTTTGGATCTTGAAGCGAAAAGGGTTTCTGGTAGCAAGGTGAAAAAGATTTCGGCATTAGCCTGATACCCTTGCATTTGACACCTATTTATAACCTTTATGGCCGAATTCTTCAAGCCCAAGTTCCCATTTCGGCTCCACTTGCTCCTTACTTCTCATCTTCTCGTTTTTCTCCCTGATAACCCCTTGATTCTTTCATAAAATTTCTCTTCTGATCACTCCCCTTAGAGTCCATCTTTACGCCACTTCCATCCTTCTAGAAGGTGAAAATTAAACTTCTAAAAATACTAAACTAGGATTCGAACCTTGGATCTCCTTGCTAGCCACTAACACCATCTCCCTAGACTCTAAGTGGCGTCACTTGGCCACTCTTCCACAAGGCTTTTCGATGCCATTTTCCATTAACTTTATTTAAAAGCCCAACTACTTGCCAACAAGGTCCTTTTAATAATTAAACTATAATTTCATTTACCCCTAGGTTCGAACTCAAATCTTAACTAAGACCTACTATGATTACCACATGGCTAGGAACAAAAACACAATTTTTATCAAAATCGAAAACAAAGAAAGTTCAGGATTTTAGGATTTTTTGGGGCGTTACACATCAGGTGCAATCACATTCATATGGCCCATCAGGCCCAACTACTTCCCACCTAACAGTTAGATTTACACAAGCTAGCCTACGAGCCCATAGAGGCCCAGAATAGCCCCAGCACACGAGAACGCTCGTGACAGCTTTCAGCTTTTGCCAATTTCTAACAAAGAAAGGTGTAAATACACACTTGTTTCCAAGATCACCAACTATGGCACATACTGCATTGGGTCTTAATCACCCTTTTTTTCTCTTTCCCCAACCCATCTGGTTCGCTCTATTTAAAGCCAGCTTCTTAACAATTCCCATGTTAGCTTCTTGCTGTGGGATTACTTTCAACCATTAGGAAAATTTCTTATTTTCTTATGACCACCTCAATCACAGAGTTCCAGTCCAACTCCACCTCCTACACAGCTCAAACAGCAAAATAAATACTCTATTGCACATCCCAAGACTTGAACCTTAGACCTCACAGTTCCACAACACGCCACCTTGCCACTCCACTACAGGCTCTTTCTGTGTCATAGTTTATCCTCAATTAAATATAAGGTATATAGGCCAAAGTCCAGGTTCCTTTAAAAGAAAAACCAAAATAAATTGCAGGAACCAAGACTTGAACCCAGGCTTCCTTGCAACCTTAATGATACCACAACCACTAGACCACAAGCTTCCTTGTGTCATTTATTTACCACAATAATTTAAAAGGCCTTCATCCAAGCACCTAGGGTTTTATTCACTTATTACCAAAATTTTTGCTAAAGCCCAGGTTTAAACCCAATATTTCTCCAACACTTCTCAGAGCCATTAACTACTAAAGTAGACATTTACTTGTGTCATTTTCTTGTACAATTAAATTCTTATATACAACCTCCTTACGGACCCTTACTAAAGGCCCAATACTTTTAGGCCCAAATTCGGGGCGTTATAATTCTACCCGCTTAAAGAAATTTCATCCTTGAAATTTCCAACTATCTGATCAAGCGCTTAGCTCAATCTACACCACTACGCTCTCGCTACGCACTCTAGTTCTAAACTACATGAATACACTTTTAGCTTAATCTCAAAACCTCTCACACCTAACCAAAACATCTAACCACAGAAGCAAACATATATTTATTACACATGCCTACAATTTCTATATTCAAACATCACATCCAAACAAAACACACCTGACTTAAAAGGAACTGTGATCCCTCTTCCTGTTGCATTCCAAGTGCCTAGCCTGAAGTGTTTCACCTTACGCCTTAACTCTTGCCTCAAACACTTCTTCCAGCACTTCTCTTACCAACCAAATTAGTGCCTCCATACCAAGCTCCGGGTTATCGTTACCCGAAGTTAGCGGACTTACCTTGACTATAGTTTCCTGAACCATCTCATGTTCCAGGGAGGCGGGCAACTCCTCACGACCTTGCTTCCCTTCGAAATCCATCGCAGTATTATTGCTAACTAAAAAAAAATTGATTTCCAAAACATACATTGAATAAATACAAAATCTAACTTTAAGTACAGTCTAATAGAAAACTTACGGATTCGGTGCCTGAGACTCGGTAACCACACTTTCAGGAAAATATTTAGAAAAACATTTCAGATACTTCAAATCTTTTCAAACCTTTTTGAAACAATTCTTTCAAAAATCCAATTTTAAAACCCATTTTACAGCCGAGTTTTGCGACTTGACTCTGATGCCACTAAATGTAACACCCCAAACCCAGCCTAGAAGTTAGGCCTGAATCTGGCGTGTCACATTGAAGTAGGCCTGAATCTGGCGTGTCACATTGAAGTATTTTTAGAAAACCATGTTTTCATTGAAAACTCTTCTTACTACTCAAAACCTCTGGCCATTTTAAAACTTGTGAAACGTTAATTCCCTTAAAACCTTACTTGCTGCGAAAGCTTACTTTTAAACAGTTTTAGAAATGTGATATTTTGAAAACCAGTTGTTGTTTTGGAAACCTGTACCCTACTTCTAATAGATATTAAGCATACTAAATAAATTTCCCAAATAAAAAGTTAAGAAAATAAAGAGGCCTTAATACAACCCAAATGAAAAACCAAAGTGCTTAACTAAATAAACAAAATAGAAAAACATGTGCAGTTGTGTGGTCGTCTCTGAGTCCCTCTGTGATACCGATCCACTTAACGCTGGGGATTACCTGCACAGTAAATAAATGGGGTGGGTTTACAAAAACTCAGTGTGTAATCCCCTTACTAGAGTAATAATCAGTAAACAGACAAAATTTAGAATCAGTTTGGGCCGGAGCCCATTAAGTAACAGTACAGTCCAGTTCAGCGCTTACATGGGCCAAAGCCCGTTACAATATCATTTGGGTCACAGCCCATAATAGAATCAATTGGCCCTAGCCCATCTTAGCCTCAGTTGGGCTGAAACCCACATCGTAATAATATCACAATAATATCTTTCATGCAGTGCTGTGTAACCCACCCCAATAATCCAACCGCTACACACCAACTCCGTCCCCGGGTACACATTATGTGGGGATATAAATATCGACCCACCTATCTGATACACATCAATGGTAGCCTGGTTGCGGTACTACCTTCATTGCAGCAAGCTGCTAATCAAATATTAAGCTTAATAGCCATCAGTGGATCCACGATTGTCAAGCAATCATGCGATCCTCATATATTTCCTCTATTTTGTAATTCTCAACCCATGCAATATGTCATGTATGTCATACTCAGTAAGTCTTTTAAACATATATTAAGAGCATATCAGTCATACAACCACAGTTAAGTCAATTAAAACGCAGTCATACATTCATAATCAAATTAGTCAAATTCGAAGTCTAAGTCAATATTTACCCTCAAGGGAAAAAAAGTCATTTTACCCTACAAGGGTATGTCTGTCATTTTACACTACAAGGGTATTTCGAGAATTTTACAAATCGGGGGTGTTTTGGTAATATTACAAATCAAGGGTATTTTGGTAATTTTACAAATTGAGGGTATTTTAATAATTTTACAAATCGAGGGTGTTTCGATAATTTTACAAATCGAGGGTGTTTCAGTAATTTTACAAATCGAGGGTGTTTCAGTAATTTTACAAATCAAGGGTGTTTCGGTGATTTCACAAATTAGGGGTATTTTCGTAATTTTACAAATCGGGGGCATTTCAGTAATTTCACAATTGAGGGTATTTCGATAATTTACAAATCAAGCGCATTTCAATAATTTCTCTTTATTATGGGTTTATTACTTACCTTGGCCCGTTAACAAGTCGTTGGCTAAAGTGAACAGATATTATGCACCAGGTAGGATTCTAGAGAAGATGAGGTGAGTCATTAAGACCGCTTAAGTACCAAGCACTCCCTAGATCCAATCCTAGACATGCATATACCCATTACCACACTTTAACCTTATGAATCGTCCACGGTCACGATTAATTAATTATTTAAGTTTTATGTCTGCTTGAGTAGTTACCAAAAACTAGGTCTACAACCCCTTTACTAAACACTAACAGAACCATACATATTCATTTGGCCACTTTAGGCCCAATCTCGTTCACATGGGCCATCAGGCCCAATCACATTCATATGGCCCATCAGGCCCAACTACTTCCCACCTAATAGTTAGATTTACACACGCGGGCCCACGAGCCCATCGAGGCCCAGAACAGCCCCAACACATGAGAACGCTCATGGCGGCTATCAAATTTTGTCGATTTCTAACAAAGAAGGGTGTGAATACACACTTCTTTTTGAGAACGCTCCGAAGTCCACGATCACCAACCTTGGCACATCCTATGTAACATCCTGATTTTTGGGTTTTTTGCGATTCTCGATATTTTGGTAAAGTTTTTAAAATTTGGTATTGGGTTGTGGAATTCATAATTTGAGTAGGTAAATGGGCTTATGGAAGGCCCATGTGTTGGCCAGAACCCGGTGGAATTTTTGAATTTTGGACTTAAGAAGTTAGGGGCCTTGGATAGGTGGTCTTATTAAAATTTGTGGGTAAAAGGTAACACAAATAAGCCTTTGGTAAAGTGGCTAAGTGACGCCACTAAGGGGCTATAAAGGTGGCGTGTAAGTGTTGGGGGAAGACCCGAGATGGATTCCCTGTGATGGAAAAGGTAATGTTATTTTTATGCTTGTGCATGCTAGAGTTTAAAGCTGGATGAACTCTGTGGGAGAGTTTGAATCAGTCAGATGCATGAATTAAGGAGGGATAAGGGGAGAGATTTTAAGGATTTGAGAGGAGGATAGAGCTTAGCCGAATTGAGGGGATTAGAGAGGGGATTTCAGTAGAGGGGTTTTAGTTAGGTATTTTCGACAATAGGAATTAGAGTGTGCCATTTCCTCCTTTTGGTGTAGTCTTTTTCTCTCTTTTCTTTTCTAGCCGAATCAACCTTCCTCCCATTCATCTTTTCTTTTTTTTCTTTTCCAAAACCAGCCCACTACTCCTCTTCGTTCACCTATTGTTTTTTTTACCACCACTACTGCCAAAATACCGCAAAAGCCGAAATCTGTGAAGCTAGGTGGTGACGATTTCTTGTTGACCAGCAAACCTCTTTTTCTTTTCACTTTTTAGTGGCCAATTCCCTTATCTTCTAGGCATAAACGGATTCAAGAAGAGAGACTATGGTAACTACTCGAACTCTAAACGATTCCTATAGTTTAGGAGATGGCCGAATGTGGGTATAGGCTCTATTGGGTTTTTCTTTTAATGTTTTTATGGATTGTTTAGTGGAGGAGCAGCAAGGCATAGGGTCGACTTGGATTAGTTTGGATCATCAGAGTGGCTAGAGCTAGTCATCAATTTCGGCAAAGGTAAGGTTCTTAAGGCCATTATGGCGGGTGGCCGAATTTGTAAATGTTAATATTAGATGGTTCTCGATTTGGTTCAATTATTGTGAGCTAATCTATTAATGGTTGATTATAGGAGAAATCGTGTAGGAGATCTCGTCGAGGAATATCGCAAAACAGGTGTGTAACAACCCCTTTTTCATAGCTTAAAACGATAAATGCCGAAAACTCGAAATTCTGGCATTTCGAAGACTTGTGAGCAAGCGAACACTCATTGGTTACTTAGATTCACTGAGTTGATGATCGGGAACATTGGAAAAGGTAAGGGCACGATTTTTGGCATTACGGTAAGTTGGGCCTCGAGGGGTTGGAATTGGGCCCAATGGGCTTTCGGGCCCATTTGGGTAAAATTGGTAGAAAATGAAAACCTATTAAATTGCGCATTAAGACTGGTAACAACATTATGGAATTTAGGCTAAATGGGCCTAGATGACAAAATCGGCTAAGTAGGGCCCATTAGGGGTTTTTGGCCTAATAACTCGGTTTCTCTAAACATGGGCCAAAATCGCTGTTTAAAACATAAGAATGGTTAGTAACTAATAATGAACATGGAAAACCCTAATATTTGGTAAAATTATGAAATTACCTTTATAATATGAAAATGACTATTTTGCCCCTAGGTAAAAATGACCATTATACCCCTATGGTTTAATTATAAATTTGATACGTGGGATATGATATACATGATTGATATGATATGCACATGATATGTATGAAATGCACATGATGTAATCATAAATGCATTGGGTTGGGTTTTTATATGGATGGAGGAAGTGCAAAAGGGCTATGCCTTAGTTTATTGAAAAGGGCTTATGCCCCAGTTTATTGAAAAGAGCTTATGCCCCAGTTTATTGAAAAGGGCTTTGCCCCAGTTTATCAAAAGGGCTTTGCTATGCTGCCAGTGGTGTGTTGGTGGGGTGGGTTGAGTCATTCCCTACATGGTGTGTTGGTTGGTACGGGTGGAGAGTAGCGGATGGTGGGTCGAGTATTCTCCCCAAATGGGCTTGCATTCATTCTTTCATTGACATTACTCATGATAATGAAATGGGCCTACGGGCCAGTAACCGTTAAACGAAAGGCTTAAGCCCAGTAATATGAAATATGAAAAGGCTTCGGCCCAGTATATGTTGAGATTGGATTTGGGCTTAGGCCCAGCATGCTGATATTGTTTTGGGCTCTAAAAGGGGCTTGTTGCACACTGAGTTTCCAAACTCACCCCCTTTCCTTAACCTTGCAGGTGAGCCTTGATTTGGGGACTTGGAGCCGGAGGGGATTCAGAGTGGCCACGGTGATCGCCTTTGGGCTTTTGAATAAGTGTTTGGTTTTCATTAAGTGTGCTTTATTTATTATTTATTTTTGGGTTGTAATAAGGCCATTTTGACTTGATTTTCTTTCTTTTCTGGGATTATGTTATTTTTAATAACTTTAAACTGGTTGATAATAAATGGGCTACACTTAGGACGTGTTTTCAAAACGACACTTGTTTTCCAAACAACACAACCTTACGATTATCCGATTTCTCAAAGATATCCATTTAAATAAATTTCAAATCGATATAACCAAGTGTGGCAATGGTTGTGGGCATGTCTAGGATTGGATCCAACCGAAGAGCTTGGTACTTAAACAGCCTTCATGGCTCACCTCCTTTGTTACGGATTCATACCTGGTGCCCAGCTTCCATTCACTTTGTTAGCTTAACAAAAGTCAGTTTTTAAAGCACTAAAACAAAACATAGATTTTTAACTTCAATGTGGCATGTCAGATTCGGCCATAACGTCTGGGCCGGGTCTGGGGTGTTAAATTTAGTGGTATCAGAGCCTAGGTTGCAACAACTCGGCTGTGGATCGGGTCTGAAAAAATTTTCAAAAAAAATTTACCAAGAAGGGTATTTTTTGGAAATAGTTTTGAAAAGATTTTCTCAAAAATGTTTTATAAAGGTATACATGATAAAATGGTTTAAGTTTTTCTGGGTTTTTAAAAAAAATGGGTCTAAAATCGAGAATTTCAAAAACAAAGATATTTTTTGCAAATTAAAGATAATCTATTTTCTGTGATTAAATACATGGTTTGTGGTTTTTGGTTTGGAGAAAGAAGTGGCGCACTGAATCCCCGGCACCAAGTCTGTAAGTATATTCTCTTTACGATATGTGATAATGATTTGATGCTATAAATAGAACTGAGACCCTACTATGATACTTTAGATAGGGTAGAACTGAAAAACAGTAGGAATGAAAATTGTAGCTAGGCTACGACGATGCGAAAACAATCCTTGAACTGTTATATTTCCGTAAGACATCTCGTAATAAACAATTGAAAATTATACTAATGACATAAAATTCATAATCAGATAAGTCGATATGAGTACAAGAGGAACTCGTAGACGAGGCCGCGAACGTGGTCGCGGAAGGGTGCAAGCTGAATCTTCATCCTCAGGGCATAGGCCAGCTGAGGAGGCATCTGTGCCATAGGCAATAGAGACTGGGTCTTATGATCAGGCTGCGGGGGATGATGCTTTGTCCAAAGCCATGTTAAGGGTTTTAGAAAAAGTTGCTGGAACTAGCACTGGGACAGTGAATAAGGGATCCATATCGGAGCGACTCGTGCCAACGGAGCGAAGTTTTAGGGCGTGTCGAGTAGCCCCAAATGTGGCTGAATATTGGCTAGAAGCAACAGAGCGAATCATGGACGATTTAGATTGCTCTGTGGAGCAAAAGCTGAAGGGGACTGTGTCGCTGCTACGTGACGAGGCATACCGATGGTGGATCACCGTAAGGGAGAGTACCCCAATTGAGCGAGTAACCTGGGAATTGTTCAAAACTGCTTTTAAGGGGAGGTATGTTGGAGCGAGTTATGTGGATGCTCGTCGGAAGGAATTTTTGAATCTGACTCAGGGTAATAAGACTGTCGCAGAGTATGAGGCAGAGTTTTTGAGGCTGAGTCAATATGCCAGCGGGATAGTTGCAACTGAGTATGAGCGCAGTGTTCGATTTGAGTATGGCCTCCGCGATGAGCTTAGGATATTGATAGCTCTACAGAGGGAGCGTGGTTTTGCTGCGTTGGTAGAGAAGACTAAGATAGTCAATGAGGTAAAGCAGACTGAGCGGCAGAATCGTGAGAAGGATCGACCCAGATTTAAGAGGGATTTTAGACCCTCAGGTGCTACAAATCGGAACGTTAAAAGAGCAAAGATGGAGGAACTGGTTCGAGCAGTTCCAGTAAATACTTTTAGACCGCAGGCTTGCAGGGATTGTGGTAAGGTGCATATGGGGGAGTGCTGGAAACGAACTGGAGCATGTTTTCGATGTGGGTCCAAGGAGCATAAGTTCAGAGAATGTCCTCGGAGAACAGCCCAGGAACTAGCTGCGGAGCAAAGGGATGTCCAACCACAGCAAGGAGGACCACCGCCACAGAGAGGTCGTGGGCAAGGTAGAGTAGCTATGGAAATGGACGAGGACGTGGGGCACCTGGCAGGGGTGCTGGACATGTTGAAGCTCGACAGCCAGCTTTGGTTTATGCTGCATGACGTCGTGAGGAGGGTGACGCTCCTGATGTTATAATCGGTACATTCTTCATTCATAGTACGCCTTGCACTGCTTTGATTGATGTGGGTTCCACTCACTCGTATGTTGCTTGTGATGTATCTGGGAAATTGGGTGTGCTTCCTGAGGAGACTGTAAGTGGGGTATCGGTGATAAGCCCTTTAGGATAGTCGGTTAAGGTAGATAAACTCTTTAGGGCGGTGCCTTTAGAGACACAAGGTAAGATTTTTGAAGGAGATTTGATGGAGCTGCCATTTGTGGATTTTGATCTTATCTTGGGAATGGACTGGCTAACTAAGCATAAGGCGACGTTGGATTGTGCTACAAAGAGAATGGTACTAAGAACTGCCAAAGATAAGGAGATAATGGTCATAGGGGAACGAAGGAATTATTTGTCTAATGTTGTTTCGGCTTTAAGAGCCGAGAAGTTGATTCAGAAAAGTTGTGAGGCGTACTTGGCCTTTGTAAGTCAAACTGAACTTAAGGAGATAACGGTAGAGTCGGTTAGAACCATTAAGGAATTTCAAGATGTATTCCCAGAGGAACTTCCTGGATTACCCCCGAGCAGAAAAGTCGAGTTCGGAATCGACTTGTTACCTGGAACCGCTCCTATGTCCATTGCACCTTATAGGATGGCACCAATGGAGTTGGTAGAATTGAAAGCTCAGATTCAGGAACCGTTGGATAGAGGGTTTATAAGACCAAGTGTTTCCCCGTGGGGCGCACCAGTGTTGTTCGTAAAGAAGAAAGATGGGACTATGCGAATGTGTATTGACTATCGGCAGTTGAATAAACTGACCATCAAGAACAAGTATCCGTTACCAAGAATCGACGATCTATTCAATCAATTAAGAGGAGCCTCGGTATTTTCTAAGATCGATCTTCGGTCAAGATATCATCAATTGAGAGTCAAAAAAGTGGATATTCATAAGATGGCATTCAGGACTCGATATGGTCATTACAAGTTTCTGGTAATGCCTTTTGGTTTGACTAATGCACCGGCAGCATTCATGGATTTAATGAATCGGGTGTTTCATCCATACTTGGATCGGTTCGTAGTCATTTTTATCGATGATATCTTGGTGTATTCGAAAATGGAAGAGAAGCATGATGGGCATCTTCGTGTTGTGCTGCAAGTGCTAAGGGAAAAGCAACTTTATGCGAAGTTTAGTAACTGCGAGTTTTGGCTGAGGGAAGTCACTTTCTTGGGGCATGTTGTGTCTGCTGAGGGGATCAAGGTGGACCCTCGAAAGATTAAGGCAATGCTGGAATGGAAGCCACCAAAGTCGGTAACAGAAATCAGAAGTTTTCTGGGGTTGGCAGGTTATTATCGAAGATTCGTGGAAGGATTTTCTGTGTTGGCAGCACCGTTAATGAAACTTATAAGGAAAGGAGCACCTTTCGTGTGGACAAATAAGAAACAAGAGGCTTTTGAGAAGCTGAAGAAGGTTTTGACAGAAGCGCCAGTGTTGATTTAGCCAGAGTCTAGTAAGGATTTCACTGTTTACAGCGACGCGTCACATATAGGTTTGGGCTGCGTGTTGATGCAAGAGGGTAAGTTGGTCACTTATGCTTCACGATAGCTCAAGCCTCATGAGGTGAACTATCCTACACATGACTTGGAGTTGGCAGCGGTGATTTTTGCACTTAAGATATGGAGGCATTACTTGTATGGGGAGAGATGCATTATCCATACGGATCACAAGAGTCTTAAGTACTTGCTGACTCAAAAGGAGCTGAATCTTAGACAGCGAAGGGGGATAGAGTTGTTAAAGGACTATGATTGCTCGATCGAGTATCATCCAAGAAAGGCAAATGTCGTGGCTGATGCATTAAGTCGAAGGACTGTGGCGGATTTGAAGGCAATGTTTGCTCGTCTAAGTTTGTATGACGATGGAAGCTTATTGACAGAGTTTCAATTGAGACCGACTTGGATAGAACAGATTAAGAAGCAACAGTTGGAAGATGAGTCGTTGGTTTCTCGGTTTCAGCAAGTGGAGAAGGGGGAAATCCAGACGTTGGGTTAAATAACGATGGAGTTCTTTGTTTTCAAGGAAGAATTTGTATACCGAAGGACTCTAACTTGAGATTGATGATTTTGAAAGAGGCACATAATGGACCTTGTGCTATGCATCCAGAAGGGAGTAAGTTGTATCGAGACTTGCGAGAACTATATTGGTGGCCTGGGCTTAAGCGAGAAGTGACCGAATTTGTGGGGAGATGTTTGACATGTCAACAAGTGAAGGCCGAGCATCAACTACCTTCAGGATTGTTACAGCCAGTAAAGATACCACTTTGGAAGTGGGAAAGGGTAACTATGGATTTTGTGAGTGGGTTGCCATTAACACCTTCTAAGAAGGATTCAGTTTGGGTAATTGTGGATAGGCTCACGAAATCTGCCCATTTTATACCTGTCCGAACCGATTACTCACTTCAGAAGCTGGCCAAGTTGTATGTGGCAGAGATAGTGTGGTTGAATGGGGTGCCAGTATCGATAATTTCTGACCGAGACCCAAGGTTTACATCTCAGTTTTGGCAAAAATTGCATGAGCCGTTGGGAATGCGATTGGATTTTAGTACGGCTTTTCACGCTTAGTCGGATGAGCAGTCAGAGAGGGTCATTCAGATTTTAGAAGACATGTTAAGAGGTTGTGTTATTGAGTTTAGGGGCAGCTGGGAGGACTATTTGCCATTGGCGAAGTTCGCGTATAACAACAGTTACCAAGCAAGTATTCAGATGGCTCCTTACGAGGCACTATATGGGCGAAGGTGTCGTTTGCCTACTTGTTGGGCAGAATTGGGAGAAAGGCAAGTACTTGGGCCGAAATTGGTAACAGATACCGAAGACAAGATTAAGGTGATCAGGAATCGGTTAAAGGAGGCAGTGGATCGTCAAAAGTCTTATGCCGATCTGAAGCGTAAGGATATTGAATATACAGTTGGGGACATGGTCTTTTTGAAAGTTTCGTATTGGAAGAAGATATTGAGATTTGGTAAGAAGGGCAAGTTGAGTCTACGGTTTATTGGGCCTTATCAAATTATTAAGCGGATAGGGCCTGTGGCTTACCAACTAGAGTTACCTCCAGAGCTGGATCGTATTCACGACGTTTTTCATGTGTCCATGCTAAGGCGATATCGTTCGGACCCAACTCATATCGTGCTAGTTGCAGAAATCGAAGTATAGTCGGATTTGACTTTCGAAGAGAAACCTATACAAATACTTGATCGCAACGTCAAGGTGTTGCGAAGGAAGTCAGTCCCATTAGTGAAGGCACTTTGGAGGAACCATGGCAAGGAAGAAGCTACTTGGGAGACCGAAGAGGCGATGCGTCAGCAATACCCTCAACTGTTTGGATCAGGTAAATTTCGAGGCCAAAATTTCTTTAAGGAGGGTAGAGTTGTAACATCCTGATTTTTGGGTTTTTTGCGATTCTCGATATTTTGGTAAAGTTTTTAAAATTTGGTATTGGGTTGTGGAATTCATAATTTGAGTAGGTAAATGGGCTTATGGAAGGCCCATGTGTTGGCCAGAACCCGGTGGAATTTTTGAATTTTGGACTTAAGAAGTTAGGGGCCTTGGATAGGTGGTCTTATTAAAATTTGTGGGTAAAAGGTAACACAAATGAGCCTTTGGTAAAGTGGCTAAGTGACGCCACTAGGGACCTATAAAGTTGGCATGTAAGTGTTGGTGGAAGACCTGGGATCAATTCCCTGTGATGGAAAAAGTAATGTTATTTTTATGCTTGTGCATGCTAGAGTTGAAAGCTGGATGGAACTCTGTGGGAGAGTTTGAATCAGTCAGATGCATGAATTAAGGAGGGATAAGGGGAGAGATTTTAGGGATTTGAGAGGAGGATAGAGCTTAGCCGAATTGAGGGGATTAGAGAGGGGATTTCGGCAGAGGGGTTTTAGTTAGGGATTTTCGGCAATAGGAATTAGGGTGTGCCGTTTCCTCCTTTTGGTGTAGTCTTTTTCTCTCTTTTCTTTTCTAGCCGAATCAACCTTCCTCCCATTCATCCTTTCTTTTTTTTTTCGTTTCCAAAACCAGCCCACTACTCCCCTTCGTTCACCTATTGTTTTCTTACCACCACTACTGCCGAAATAAAGCAAAACCCAAAATCTGTGAAGCTAGGAGGTGCCAATTTCTTGTTGACTAGCAAACCTCTTTTTCTTTTCACTTTTTAGTGGTCAATTCCCTTATCTTCTAGGCATGAACGGATTCAAGAAGAGAGACTGTGGTAACTGCTCGAACTCTAAACGATTCCTATAGTTTAGGAGATGGCCGAATGTGGGTACAGGCTCTATTGGGTTTTTCTTTTAATCTTTTTATGGTTTGTTTAGTGGAGGAGCAGCAAGGCGTAGGGTCGACTTGGATTAGTTTGGATCATCGGAGTGGCTAGAGCTAGTCATCAATTTCGGCAAAGGTAAGGTTCTTAAGGCTATTATGGAGGGTGGCCGAATGTGTGAGTGTTGATATGAGATGGTTCTCGATTTGGTTCAATTATTGTGAGCTGATCTATTAACGGTTGATTATAGGAGAAATCATGTAGGAGATCTCGTCGAGGAATATCACAAAACAGGTATGTAACGAACCCTTTTTCATAGCTTAAAACGATAAATGCCGAAAAGCCGAAATGCCGAAATTCTGGCATTTTGAAGACTTGTGAGCAAGCAAATGCTCATTGGTTAGTTAGATTCGCTAGGTTGATGATTGGGAACATTGGAAAAGGTAAGGGCACAATTTTTGGCTTATGGTAAGTTGGGCCTCGAGGGGCTGGAATTGGGACCAATGGGCTTTCTGGCCCAATGGGCTTTCAGGCCCATTTAGGTAAAATTGGTAGAAAATGAAAACCTGTTAAATTGCACATTAAGACGGGTAACAACATTATGGAATTTAGGCTAAATGGGCCTAGATGACAAAATCGGCTAAGTAGGGCCCATTAGGGGTTTTTGGCCCAATAACTCGGTTTCACTAAAAATGGGCCAGAATCTCTGTTTAAAACATAAGAATGGTTAGTAACTAATAATGAACATGGAAAACCCTAATACTTGGTAAAATTATGAAATTACCTTTATAATATGAAAATGACTGTTTTGCCCCTAGGTAAAAATGACCATTATACCCCTAGGGTTTAATTATAAATTTGATACGTGGGATATGATATACATGATTGATATGATATGCACATGATATGTATGATATACACATGATATGTATGAAATGCACATGATGTAATCATAAATGCATTGGGTTGGGTTTTTATATGGATGGAGGAAGTGCAAAAGGGCTATGCCCCAGTTTATTGAAAAAGGGCTTATGCACCAGTTTATTAAAAAGGGCTTTGCCCCAGTTTATCAAAAGGGCTTTGCTATGCTGCCGGTGGTGTGTTGGTTGGGTGGGTTGAGTCATTCCCCACATGGTGTGTTGGTTGGTACGGGTGAAGAGTAGCGGATGGTGGGTCTAGTAGTCTCCCCAAGTGGGCTTGCATTCATTCTTTCGTTGACATTATTTGTGATAATGAGATGGTCCTACGGGCCAGTAACCGTTAAACTAAAGGCTTAGGCCCAGTAATATGAAATATGAAAAGGCTTCGGCCCAGTATATGTTAAGATTGGATTTGGGCTTAGGCCCAGCAGACTGATATTGTTTTGGGCTCTGAAAGGGGCTTGTTGCACACTGAATTTCCAAACTCACCCCCTTTCCTTAACCTTGTAGGTGAGCCTTGATTTGGGGACTTGGAGCCGGAGGGGATTCAGAGTGGCAACGGTGATCGCCTTTGGGCTTTTGAATAAGTGTTTGGTTTTCATTAAGTGTGCTTTATTTATTATTTATTTTTAGGTTGTAATAAGGCCATTTTGACTTGATTTTCTTTCTTTTCTGGGATTGTTATTTTTAATAACTTTAAACTGGTTGATAATAAATGGGCTAGACTTAGGACTCGTTTTCAAAACGACACTTGTTTTCCAAACAACACAACGTTACGATTATCTGATTTCTCAAAGATATCCATTTAAATAAATTTCAAATCGATATAACCAAGTGTGGCAATGGTTGTGGGCATGTCTAGGATTGGATCCAACCGAAGAGCTTGGTACTTAAGCAGCCTTCATGGCTCACCTCTTCTGTTACGGATTCCTACCTGGTGCCCAGCTTCCATTCACTTTGTTAGCTTAATAAAAGTCAGTTTTTGAAGCACTAAAATGAAACATGGATTTTTAACTTCAATGTGGTACGTCAGATTCGGCCATAACGTCTGGGCCGAGTTTGGGGTGTTACATCCTGTATTGGGTCTTAATCACCCTTTTTTTCTCTTTCCCCAACTCATCTGGTTCGCTCTATTTAAAGCCAGCTTCTCTCCAATTCCCATGTTAGCTTCACGCTGTGGGATTACTTTCAACCATTAGAAAAATTCTTTATTTTCTTATGACCACCTCAACCACAAAGTTTCAGTCGAACTCCACCTCCTACACAACTCAAACAGTAAAATAAAATACTTCATTGCACATACCAAGACTTAAACCTTAGACCTCACAGTTCCACAACACGCCACCTTGGCACTCCACCACAGGCTCTTTCTGTGTCATATTTTATCCTCAATTAAATATAAGGTTTATAGGCCAAAGTCCAGGTTCTTTTTAAAAGAAAAACCAAAATAAATTGTAGGATCCAAGACTTGAACCCAAGCTCCCTTGCAACCTTAATGACGCCACAACCACTAGACCACAAGCTTCTTTGTGTCATTTATTTACCACGATAATTTAAAAGGCCTTCATCCAAGCACCTAGGGTTTTATTCACTTATTACCAAAATTTTTGCTAAAGCCCAAGTTTGAACCCAAGATTTCTCCAACACTTCTCAAAACCACTAAAGTAGGCATTTAATTGTGTCATTTCCTTGTACAATTAAATGCTTATATACAACCCCCTTATGGACCCATACTAAAGGCCCAATACTTCTAGGCCCAAATTCAGGGCATTACAGAAAGTCTCACCATGGAAGAAAATACTCAGATTTGGTCATAAAGGCAAATTGAATTCGAGATTTATTGGACCGTATGAGATTACAGAGTGTATCAGGTCGTTGTATACAGACTGTTGTTACCACCTGAGTTAGAAAAGATCCATAATGTATTTCATGTTTCGATGCTTCGACGGTACAGATCTGACCCTTCACATGTGATTAATCAGTCAGAGATTGAGATTAGGTCTGATATGACATATGAGGAAGAACCGATTTGTATTTTTGCTCATGAAGTTAAAGAATTACAAAATAAGAAAATTACATTAGTAAAAGTAATGTGGCATAGACACGGAATTGAAGAGGCTACGTGGGAGCCTGAGGATGCAATGAAAGAACGTTATCCGAACCTATTCACCGGTAAGATTTTTGGGGACGAAAATCCCTAATGGGAGAGAGTTGTAACAACCCGAATTAGACCCTATTTAGAACAGTGGTTTCGAGACGACGAATTCGAGTCAGAAAATATTTTAAAATTTATTTTCTATGTTTATTATGTTTGTATTAATATCCGTGAATTTTTTGTGTTTTAATTTTATCGTTTGAGTGCCCGATTTAATAAAAGGGCTTAATATCGTAAAATGAAAATTTGATGGTTAAATGTGAAAGTGCCTAATTGTTTTTGTCTTTATAATATGAAGTATTTATGTTGCAATATTACCATTGCTAAAGTTTTGGACGGTTATAACCATGACTTATAATGGTTTAAAATTTTAGTTTCAAGGTTAAATTTGTAAAATAGTAAATATGTTATTATAATAAAACATATAATAAAACATCATGCATTTGTCTTTTATTTTTTCCATGATCGAATGTTAAAAAAAAATTAGAAAGAATAAGGTTTTCAAAGTTTCGGCCATTGTTGAGCTTGATTAAGGTATGTAACTAGCTCAGTTTTTTTTATAATTTTTACGTTTTTGAGATCGTTGCAGTATAATGTACAAAACCCATGTTTGAATTTCTGATTTTGATGAATATTTGGAGTTATGCCATTGAAGAATAATTGAGCTTTGTGATGTTAGTTTATGAATTATGAAGATATGTTTTGGATTAATATGTTTTGTATTGGAATTTTTGATGATTTTGAGTTATTAGGGCTAAATTGCAAAAATAATAAATTTACAGACTAAAATGAAATAAATGAAATGTATGGACTTGTATGAGCATAAGAAGATTTGGCCTAAGCATGGTGTGTACAAATTTTGCATGTTTTATGTTTTGTGCAATTTGGACTAAATTGTAAAAAGTGTAAAATGTCAGGGGTAAAATAGTAATTTGCCCATTTATGTGTTTTTGGACTAAATTGAATGAAATTATGTTTGAATAAGTTTAATTTGAATATGTTTAGATCAAGAACTAAATAAATCAGATTTGGATAGGGGGAAAACCAAAGTTGTCGAATAGTCATCCCGTTCCGATTACTGTTGTCCGAGGTAAGTTTATAGGCAAATAGATGTTGTAAATTTCAATATATGTATACTATAAAAGCTGAATTGAATTGTTATAATTGTTTGAGAATGTGCCGAAATGATATAAGTTTGAGGGCAATGGTTACGAGTTCAATTCGATCGAGTTACAACATCTGAAAGCTCCGTATGAACTGTAACACCCCAAAACCCGGCCTAGATGTTATGACCGGATCCAGTGCGCCACATTGATGCGTACAAAACATTCCATATTACTTAGTTTGGAAAACCTTATTGGTGATGTAAAGATACTTTTAATATAGGTTAAAGTGAATGGAAGCTGTGCACCAGGTAGGAAACCAGAAAAAGAGGAGGTGAGTCAGCTTGATTTGCTAAGTACCAAGCTCCTTCGGATCCAATCCTAGACATGCACACCGCCATTGCCACACTCTAACATCTCGTATAATTGTGAGAAAACCATTTGGTTAAGTTCATCTTAATAACGTGATTAAGTTTGAAAATGTTTCCTTAGCGGAAGTCTCACTTGTAATCGAGTTATTTTGGAATCACTTAATGTTTTTGAAAACGCGTCCTAAAGCTAACCCATTTTCCTTAGTTATCATAGTTTTTTTTCATCATAATAAAATAAAATAATAAAAGTAAAACAAAACCATAAAAATAATTAAGCGGCCTTAGTACAGTTAAAACCCAAAACCATAAATGAAATTAAAAGGACGTCCAGTTCACCAGAAAGAAACCAGGTTCGTAGAGACATGTGGCGATCCAGAATCCCTCACGCTCCAAGCCCATTATGGTTGAGGATTACTGCGAGGATGAAAATAAGGGGTGAGTTTTGGGAAACTCGATGTGTAATTCAACCCAACCATAGCCTAAATCGGTTCAAACCACGAGAGAGAATAAGTTGGCCTCGGCCGAGCAGATATCGAATAAAGCCCGTAGGCCCGAATGCACTGAGCAGATATATCATGCTTATGCGAAACCCAACCATATCCAACCACATACACCCCATACCATCCTTTCACCATGTGGGAGACTACTCGACCCACCCAACCGCTACATGCCACGAAATATGCGGCATGGTCGCAGATCTGTAAAATGTGACAGAGTCACAGATCTGAATATTTTGTGGCGGTGCCACTAGAATGAATATATGTGGCGGGGCACCGAGCAGATAATTTGTGGCATAGCCACCAGGACGCTTCCTCCATAATATAACCCATGTCCCCATGCAACAGATATACATTCATGGCATACATCATAAAGATTTAATTCATCATGCTTTTCAGACAAAATTAACCCTAGGGGTATAGAGGTCATTTTGCATACATAGGGGTATAATGGTAATTTTGCATACATAGGGGTATTCTAGTACATCTAACTATTTCTAAGGTTTTCATGCATATCGTAGCCATTACGTTTAGCCAGAAACACTTACTGAGTGCTCTTACCGAATTGGGCCCGTTGGCCCATTAACCCAGTTTTGGCCCATTAAGCCCAAACTATCAAAACGCACGAAATAGAGCGTACTGCAGTTTTATCACTTTTGATTACCAGTAATAATTACCCATACGTCTTATGAGCATTCGCACACTCGCAAGTGCCCAAAATACCGACTTTTCAGTATTTTGGCTTTTCGGCTTTTGCCGATCTAGCCTATGAAAGGGTGTCAGTTACACACCTGTTTTTGGGATTTCCTTGACGAAATCTACACACGAACTGCCTACAATCGAATCACTTAATATTACTCCAAATATCGAAATAAAATTGAGTATATAGTCCCTTACCACATTCAGCCAAACATGCCTAAAACCCTTATTGCTCTTACCTTCATTTAGAAAGATGGTTAACTCCAAAGATCCGATCGTTCCACTGTCCAAGCCCTTGATCAACCGCCTCTAAATCACGCTATTACCACAACAAAATAGTTATTACGACCCTTGGGGTTACAAGTCCAAATCGACAACCTCCCTAACTTTTAGGGATTTGACTTTTCTAAAATATGTAAGAAGACTAAGTTTTGGCGAAGACTTACCACCGATTCTTAGTGGTGATTCCAATGAGTTTCCCACTCGATCTCGATGTAGATCTAAGCCCTCGATGATAACAAAAGTCGATATTTCGGTGACTTGAGATTCGCCAAGTCCCTTTTAATGTGGGGTTTTTCGGCTTTTTTGCAACTTGTGTTTAGAAAGGTAAAACAAGAGGGTTTTGCTATGGTCTTGTCGTCAAAAATTGAGGTTTTAGAGGGTTGGTGAATCAGCCACAAATGATGAAGAGAAGAGAT
Source organism: Gossypium arboreum (assembly GCF_025698485.1). NCBI lineage: Eukaryota > Viridiplantae > Streptophyta > Magnoliopsida > Malvales > Malvaceae > Gossypium > Gossypium arboreum. Next base: position 89,698,120 of record NC_069080.1, on the reverse strand, counting down.
GTGGTTTTGGTTATAAGAAATCGGCACAAAAAGAATCAAGCTTTCGGGATTTCAGCTTTTTATGGCCAAAGGCTATAAAGGTTTTGAAACGGTTGAAGGGAAAAATGGAGATGAACAAGATGGTAGGAAGGTTCGGAAATGGAGGAAAGAAGAAGGAAGATAGATGGAGAGAAAAAGAAAAGAAAAGAAGGAAAAGAAGGGAGAATGGTCAGAAAAGAAAAAAACGGCACAACACTTCCAAATGCCGAATTTATACCTAGCTTTTGACCTAGCCGAAATTTTCCCCCCTAAAGAAACCTTTGGCTGGCCAACTCTTGCTCCTCAAGAGTCCACTATTCGGTCAACACCATCCTCCTTGATCAGCTCCTAAATCCTCTCCCTTATCCCCTCTTTACTCAATCTCCTGAGCAATTCAAACTCCTCCTGACAGACTTTTACTTCAGTTCCATTACTTACCTTTTCTGTTCATAAAAATTAATCCCTTGATTTGCTGTTATTGTGGCTTGAACCTGGGTCCTCCCTAGCTTCCACACGCCACTTATAGCCTTCCCTGTGGCATCACATGCCACTTCACCACTAGCTTCCTTGTGATCTATTTTACACAATTAATTCCTCAAAGCCTAATTTACCAGAACCCCTTTCTCTTATGGAATTAAAATTAATTAAAACTATCGGGTTTTATCCTAAGCTTGGGCCTTCTAGAGGCCCACTATCACAATTAACCCTACACTTAACAAGCAGAACACATAATTTTCAATTTTACAAACTTTTTTCAGAATTCCCAAAATTTGGGGCGTTACAACTCTACCCTCCTTAAAGAAATTTCGTCCTCGAAATTTACCTGATCCGAACAGATGAGGGTATTGTTGTTGCATTGCCTCCTCTGGCTCCCAAGTAGCTTCTTCTCTGCCATGGTTACGCCAAAGCACTTTCACTAATGGTACAGATTTCCTCCTCAGAACCTTAACGTCTCGATCCAATATTTGTACAGGCTCCTCCTTAAAGGTCAAATCAGCTCGCACCTCAATTTCTATGTAACACCCCTTACCCGTTACCGTCGCCGGAACAGGATACAAGGTATTACCAGAACATAACACATACCATTAAGCATAACCGAGATATAAATATGTCATCCAATTTGATAGTGCATCGTATAACATATGTCTTGAACAATATTAGCCAACTTTAATGGCTTGTACAAAGTAGCTGGTCGAAATCTTGTAACTAATATTTTAAACCTAGACAATTATGACACGTAACACAATAATTAAGCCTACTATACATGCCGTAATTCAAAACGTTTAGTTCAAATACCCTAAAGTATGATAGTGCGGGTAGATCTTCACGATCCTTAACTCCTGAGCAAGCCGAAGGACACTATAAGACAAAAGAGAGAAACAAAGTAAGCTTATAGCTTAGTAAGTAAGTATGTAAATACTAATTAAAGAATCTAACATGTTTACACAACAATTCAAGTATATCTACTTTAACTTCACTATTCATTCCACTTTGATTAAGCTGTCTCTGCTGCGTCATATTCACTAAATAAATCATAACTCGAGTTACAAAACTCAAAATTCAAATCCGTAAAATTTCCCTGAATCTAGACTCATAAATATTTTTTGCTAATTTTTTTCTATAATTTTTGGTTCAGCCGATTAGTACAGTTTATTAGTTAAAGTTTCCCCTGTTACACAGCTCGACTGATCTGACCTCTGTTCACTACGAATTGAATTTCTCTCAGTACACAATTCAAACAACCCTGAAGTCTATTTCATTTAAAACTAGTCTCAATAAGGAATTTAGGCATGTAAACTATATTTCTTAATTTTCTTTGTACAATTTTTAATGATTTTTCAAAGTTGGAACAGGGGATCACGTATTCATCCTGAGCAAGTCACATACAATTGTAAATATCTCAAAATATAGAATTCCTTTCCTTGCTCTGTTTCTTTTATATAAAAGTAGACTCATTAAACTTTAATTTCACATCTCATTCAACCTCTAATTATATTCCTCCTATTTTTGGTGATTTTTCAAAATCACGTCACTGCTACCATCTAAAAACAGTTTTAATGCTAATTTCACTCTTTCACACATTCTTTATGCTAACCTCATTTTATCTTATATATGTATATACCACATATCGTTTTCACCACATTTCATTCACCATAAGTGTAGGTCCAAACCACAATATCACCACAAAACCATCCCGTTGAACAATTCGGATCAATCCTCGATATTTAATGGTTTCAGCACATAGCCCCACCATCATACTTCGTTTAGTTTGGCTCTCTTGTACACATGGTGAACACTTAGTACCACTCATGCAACCTAACCGATTTGTCTCGTAGCTCTCTTGTCTACATGGTGTCCTTCACTTGGAATCACGCATGCGACCTAGCTACATTTATCTTTCACGTAGCTCTCTTGTCTACATGGTGTCCTTCACTTGGAATCACGCATGCGACCTAGCTACATTTATCTTTCACGTAGCTCTCTTGTCTACATGGGATACATCTTGTATCACACATGTGACCTAGCTACTACAGGGTGTCTCGTAGCTTTCTTGTACAAATGATGTGCACTCAGCATCATACATGTGACCTAGCTACGCTCCCTCTATTTCATTCGATCTCTCCAAATGTTCAACCGGGATCTCTCTCTCTATATTTATTTCCATTCTTCCAATAGTCGATTTACATTTTAACATCAGCTAGTATATTTATATAATAGGCTGAAATATAAGAATGTACATGAAATTATTGTAATATTTACATACAAACTTACCTTGGTGCAAAAATGTGGAAATTTTGCAATTTAGTCCAAAACTTTTTCCTTCCCTGATTCGAGATCAATTCGCGTCTTTCTTGATCTATAATAACACATTTAGCTCATTTAATACTCATACTATTTATTTCAATCCAAAAATCACATCATGGAAAAATTACATTTTGCCCCTAACTTTACAAAATTACAATTTTGCCCCTAGGCTCGGAATTTAATTTAAGCCCTTATTCTTATGTTTTATGATATGCTGAACATTTTTCTCTTCTACAACAACATCAAATTCTCACTCTATCATATAGTTATGAACAATAGGTATTTTTACCGATTATGCCATTTTACTCGTTTTCACTTAAAACCGAGTAGCACAAGTTATTTAACATAATTTAAAACCTCATATTCTATCATAAAACATCAAAATACACAAATTTCACCTATGGGTATTTTTCCAAATATGAACCCTAGGTTAAATTATTACTAGCATAAGCTTAATCGAGCTTCGGGATTCCAAAACGTAAAGAACATTAAAAGCGGGCTTGGAATCACTTACTATGGAGCTTGAAAATTGAAGAAACCCTAGCTATGGAGAGAGGAGAATTCGGCAGCAACTAAGGAGGATGATGATCAATTTTGTGTTATTTTTCCCATTTTATTTCATTTAATATCCAAATGACCAAAATGCCCTCCTTACTAAACTTTCAAAAATTCCTTCCATGTCCTAATTTTGTCCATGAACTTAAAATTGGTCAAATTTCTATTTAAGACCTCCTAATTAATATTCCAAAACAATTTCATACTAAAACTTAGGGATGCAAATTTTGCAACTTATTCGATTTAGTCCCTACTTTCAATTTAAGCACTTTAGGCATAGAATTTCATCACGAAATTTTCACAAAATCATGCAATCATATCATAAACCCCAAAATAATTATAAAACAATTATTTCTATCTCGAATTTGTGGTCATGAAACCACTATTCGATTAGGCCCTAATTCGGGTTGTCACAATTCTCCCCCCTTTTGAGATTTTCGTCCCGAAAATCTTCTTGTAAAGAGGTTTGGGTCTTTGTTTCCTCATAGCTTCCTCGGGTTCCCACGTAGCCTCTTCTATCCCATGTCGTGCCACAATACTTTCACTAAAGTTATACTTTTATTTATTAACTGTTTAACCTCTCGAGCCAAAATCTTTATTGGTTCCTCCTCATAGGTCATATCCGATCGAATCTCAATTTCGTTGGGAAATCACATGTGAAGGATCGAACGATAACGTCGCAACATTGATACATGAAACACGTTATGAATTCTTTCTAACTCTGCCGGTAAGACCAACCGATATGCCATGGTCCAATTCTCTCGAGAATCTCAGACGGCCCAATAAAACGCAGACTCAACTTGCCTTTTCGACTAAATCTCGAATCTTTTTCCATGGTGACACCTTCAAGAACACTTTATCACCCACGAAATTCAATCTCTTTTCTTTTTAAATCGCATATGACTTTTGTCGATCTGAAGCGACTTTCAAGCAATCCGAATTACTTTTATTTTCTCTTTGATTTCTTTAACTAGATCAACTCCATGAATCTGTTTCTCACTAAGCTCGGTCCAATATAAAGGAGTCCGACACTTACGACCATACAAGGCTTCAGACGGTGCCATTTGTATACTTGATTGATAAGCTGTTATTGTAGGCAAACTCAACCAAAGATAGATATTTCTCCCAACTACCTCCAAATTCTAAAACACAACATCTAAGCATATCTTGAGTACGGATTACTCTTTCCGTTTGACCATCTGTTTGTGGATGAAATGCGGTACTAAAGTTCAATTTTGTACCCAAAGCTTCTTGTAACTTTTTCCAAAATCTCGAGGTAAATCTTGGATCTCTATCGATATTATAGACATAGGTACTCCGCAACTTCACAATTTCAGCAATATATAATTCGCTAATTTATCAAGTGAGTAATCGGTAAATCTTGGTATAAAGTGGGCTGACTTTGTTAATCTATCAACCACTACCCAAACAAAGCATCCTTCTTTTAGGAGTTAAAGGCAAACCGGTTACAAAATCCATGGTAATCTTGTCCCATTTCCACTCAGGCACCATTACCGGTTGGCGTAATCTCAAGGCACTTGATGTTCAAACTTTTACTTGTTGATGATCAAACACTTGGTTACAAATTGAAATGTCCCTTTTCATACCGCCACCAATCTGACTTCTTTAAATCATTATACATTTTTGTGCTACGGGATGAAGCGATAAACACCATTGTGCGCCTCATGTAATATTTTCTCGAATCAATTTATCGTTTTTCGCACACATATCCTGTCTCGAAACATCAAGCAGTCATCCTGGTCCAACTCGAAAATCTGAGTCGTAACTCGATTCGCATTGAGTTCTCTTGATCCGCAACTCACTATCATTCTTTTGAGCATCACAAATCAATCGGAGAAATAACGGTTTAGCTCTCATCTCTGCTAAGATTGACCCATCATCAGACAATGCTAACCCCGTGTTCATGGCTCTCAAAGTAAAAAGAAATTTTCTGCTCAAGGCGTCAGCAACTACATTTGCTTTTCCCGGATGATAATCAATCACTAGATCATAATCCTTTAATAATTCAAGCCATCTTATTGTCGCAGATTCAGATCCTTTTGATTCATCAAGTACTTCAAACTTTTGTGATCAGTAAAAATTCGGCATTTTTCACCGTACAAATAATGTCGCCAAATCTTCAAGGCAAAAACAATAGCGGCCAGTTCCAAATCATGTGTAGGATAGTTCTTCTCATGCGGTTTTAACTGTCTCGAAGCATAAGCTACCACTTTACCCTCTTGCATCAACACACATCCAAGGCCTGTCAATGATGCATCACTATAAATTACGAACTCCTTTCCTGACTCGGGCTGTACTAAAATTGGTGCTTCAGTCAATCATTCTTTCAACTTTTCAAAACTTTGTTGACATTTATCAGTCCATTCAAACTTAACATTCTTTTGCAACAACTTAGTCATAGGAGAGGCAATCATCGAAAATCCTTCAACAAAACGTCTATAATACCCGGCTAAGCCTAAAAAGCTTCTAACCTCGGATACATTCTTGGCGGTTTCAATCAACGATCGCAGAAATCTTGCTTGGATCCACCGAATACCATCACCGAGACTATATGCCCCAAAAATCGACTTCACGAAGCCGAACTCACTTTTACTAAACTTGGCAAGCAGTTTCTTTTCTCTCAAGATCGCAATATAGTTCTCAAGTGTTCGGCATGTTCAGACTCATCTCGAGAATAAATTAAGATGTCATCTATAAACACTACTACAAACTTATCCAAATATGGCGGAAGATCCGATTCATTAAGTCCATAAATATAGTGAAGCATTTGTTAAGTCGAAAGGCATCACAAGAAACTCATAATGTCCATACCTTGTCCTAAAGGCGGTTTTGGCACATCGACTCCTTAACTCTCATTGGTAGTAACCGGACCTCAAATCAATCTTTGAAAACACTGTGGCCCCTTTAACCGATCGAATAAATCATCAATCCTCGGCAATGGGTACTTGTTCTTTATAGTCACCTTATTAAGTCGACGGTAATCAATGCAAAGTCTCATTGAACCATCCTTCTTCTTCTGAATAATACAGAGCACCCCAGGAGAGAAACTTCGGTCTCACAAATCCCTTGTCTATTAACTCCTGCAATCGAGCCTTCAATTCTTTTAATTGATCGGAGCCATTCTATATGGAGCAATCGAGATCGGTGCGATGCCGGCAACAAATCAATGGCAAAATCTATCTCTCTGTTAGGAGGCAACCGTGCAATTCCTCCGGAAATACATCCGAAACTCACAGACTATCGATCGATAAAAATTTCAGTTGAGGCAACTCAATATTCATTACATAAGCGGATAAGCTTCACACCCTTTTCTCATGTATTTACGTGCGGACATGTGCGAAATCACCATAGGCAATTTATTTGATTCATCTGTTTCAACCCACGAAATTTCTCCATTTTCACATTTCAACTCTAGTGTCTTTTGTTTACAATCTACCTTAGCATCACACAATGTTAACCGGTCCATTCCCAAGATAACGTCAAACTCACCAAATGGTAACAAGACATCAAGTTGGCCGGAAAGCAGTGACCTTGAATCATTAATGGGCAATTCTTGCAAACCTTGTCAACTAGCACATATTGGCCTAAGGGTTCGACACTTTAATCGTAAACTCGGTAAATTCAACAGCAACTTTTTATTGGATACTAAATTCATGCAAATATAGGAATGAGTGGACCCGGGATCAATCAATGCAATAACAATAGTATCATAGAGAAAATGTACCAAGAATGACATCGGAGATGATGCATCTTCTCGCACGTATAGCATAAGCTCTAGCAGTGCTCTAGCTTCCGATCTTGCCGTTAAATCTTTCATCACGTTTACTACTAGTCCCACCTCCAAGTATTTCTCGGTGGTCTACCTCTACTAGCGGTGGTATTCATCTAGCACTCAAATCTTTCTTCTTTAACTTTCTCCGGACAATCTCTAATAAAATGCTCATGAGAACCAAGACTTTGAAACAAGCTCGCTCGGTCCCCAACACTCACCATAATGTTGCTCGCCACATTGTCGACACTCGGGCTTTCTAGGTCGCACATTACCCACACTTGCCACCAAGTAGCTTGAGCTTTAGACCGAATATGCTCAACCACGATCTGTGTGAATCCCCAATTGAAATGTCATTTGAGGGTTTGTCTCTTTAGACCTCTTTGGTTGAGATTGAAATGGCTTGCTTATCTATCTTTTTCGACATCTCGGGCCTCAATAGCGACTTTTCTTCTTTCTTTGTTCAATTCTTTGACTTTAAGAGCTCGATCAACCAATACTACAAATTCTTTCAACTCCAAAATTCCTACAAGCACTTTAATGTCCTCATTCAGCCCATCTTCAAATCTTCTACACATAATGGCCTCGGTAGACACACATTCTCGGGCATACTTCTTGAGTCTTACAAATTCGCGTTCATACTCGCTACTGAGACATTTTCCCCGCTTCAATTCAAGGAACTCCTTCCGTTTTTGATCAATAAATCACGACTTATGTATTTCTTTCTAAATTCTTCTGGAAGAAATCCTAAGTAACTTTTCTTTTGGCACCATCGCAACCAAAGTCTTCCACCAGTGGTAAGTCGAATCTCTCAAAAGTGATCAAAGACACTTTAAGCATTCCTCGGGTGTACATGAGAGCTCATCAAATACGGGTAGAAATTTCAAGCCGAATTCCGCTTTCTCGGGATCATCATCGACCTTTGCTCTAAACTCTTGACCCCTTGTTTTCGAATCTTGTCAACCGAGGCTTGTTCATTCTTACCAAATCTATACCTTGAGCAGCTACAGAGAATCGTCCGAGGTATAGGAGGGGTGGAGGAGGTTGAGCATTTGGATTTGCTCGAATAAATTCAATATACCAATTGTTCATCATTTGGAGAAAGGCATCCGAGCCTCATCTCCTTGTCTCAATGTCTCAGTCTACATTCCACAGTAGCAGTCCCTTGTGCGGGAGCCGACGCATTAGCAAAGATCATCACCGCAGTTCCTTCGGGATCCATTACTATATTAAAACAAAACACAGTTTAGAATAATCAGGAGTCACCACACTATCACAATATTTTTATGGCATGTATAGCTAGACTTTTACACACACTTTATTAGTCCGAGAACCGACTAAACCATAGCTCGATACCACTAAATGTAACACCCTTACCGTTACTGTCATAGGAACAGATACAAGGTATTACCAGAACATAACACATACCATTAAGCATAACCGAGATATAAATATGTCATCCAATTTGATAGTGCATCGTATAACATATGTCTTGAACAATATTAGCCAACTTTAATGGCTTGTACAAAGTAGCTGGTCGAAATCTTGTAACTAATATTTTAAACCTAGACAATTATGACACGTAACACAATAATTAAGCCTACTATACATGCCGTAATTCAAAACGTTTAGTTCAAATACCCTAAAGTATGATAGTGCGGGTAGATCTTCACGATCCTTAACTCCTGAGCAAGCCGAAGGACACTATAAGACAAAAGAGAGAAACAAAGTAAGCTTATAGCTTAGTAAGTAAGTATGTAAATACTAATTAAAGAATCTAACATGTTTACACAACAATTCAAGTATATCTACTTTAACTTCACTATTCATTCCACTTTGATTAAGCTGTCTCTGCTGCGTCATATTCACTAAATAAATCATAACTCGAGTTACAAAACTCAAAATTCAAATCCGTAAAATTTCCTGAATCTAGACTCATAAATATTTTTTGCTAATTTTTTCTATAATTTTGGTTCAGCCGATTAGTACAGTTTATTAGTTAAAGTTTCCCTGTTACACAGCTCGACTGATCTGACCTCTGTTCACTACGAATTGAATTTCTCTCAGTACACAATTCAAACAACCCTGAAGTCTATTTCATTTAAAACTAGTCTCAATAAGGAATTTAGGCATGTAAACTATATTTCTTAATTTTCTTTGTACAATTTTTAATGATTTTTCAAAGTTGGAACAGGGGATCACGTATTCATCCTGAGCAAGTCACATACAATTGTAAATATCTCAAAATATAGAATTCCTTTGCTTGCTCTGTTTCTTTTATATAAAAGTAGACTCATTAAACTTTAATTTCACATCTCATTCAACCTCTAATTATATTCCTCCTATTTTTGGTGAGTTTTCAAAATCACGTCACTGCTACCATCTAAAAACAGTTTTAATGCTAATTTCACTCTTTCACACATTCTTTATGCTAACCTCATTTTATCTTATATATGTATATACCACATATCGTTTTCACCACATTTCATTCACCATAAGTGTAGGTCCAAACCACAATATCACCACAAAACCATCCCGTTGAACAATTGGATCAATCCTCGATATTTAATGGTTTCAAGACACGCCCCACCATCATACTTCGTTTAGTTCGGCTCTCTTGTACACATGGTGAACACTTAGTACCACTCATGCAACCTAACCGATTTGTCTCGTAGCTCTCTTGTCTACATGGTGTCCTTCACTTGGAATCACGCATGCGACCTAGCTACATTTATCTTTCACGTAGCTCTCTTGTCTACATGGTGTCCTTCACTTGGAATCACGCATGCACCTAGCTACATTTATCTTTCACGTAGCTCTCTTGTCTACATGGGATACATCTCGTATCACACATGTGACCTAGCTACTACAGGGTGTCTTGTAGCTTTCTTGTACAAATGATGTGCACTCAGCATCATACATGTGACCTAGCTACGCTCCCTCTATTTCATTCGATCTCTCCAATGTTCAACCGGATCTCTCTCTATATTTATTTCCATTCTTCCAATAGTCGATTTACATTTTAACATCAGCTAGTATATTTATATAATAGGCTGAAATATAAGAATGTACATGAAATTATTGTAATATTTACATACAAACTTACCTTGGTGCAAAAATGTGGAAATTTTGCAATTTAGTCCAAAACTTTTTCCTTCCCAGCTCGAGATCAATTCGCGTCTTTCTTGATCTATAATAACACATTTAGCTCATTTAATACTCATACTATTTATTTCAATCCAAAAATCACATCATGGAAAAATTACATTTTGCCCCTAACTTTTACAAAATTACAATTTTGCCCCTAGGCTCGGAATTTAATTTTAGCCCTTATTCTTATGTTTTATGATATGCTGAACATTTTCTCTTCTACAACAACATCAAATTCTCACTCTATCATATAGTTATGAACAATAGGTATTTTTACCGATTATCTTGCTTTTGCTCGTTTTCACTTAAAACCGAGTAGCACAAGTTATTTAACATAATTTAAAACCTCATATTCTATCATAAAACATCAAAATACACAAATTTCACCTATGGGTATTTTTCCAAATATGAACCCTAGGTTAAATTATTACTAGCATAAGCTTAATCGAGCTTCCGGATTCCAAAAGCGTAAAGAACATTAAAAGCGGGCTTGGAATCACTTACTATGGAGCTTGAAAATTGAAGAAACCCTAGCTATGGAGAGAGGGAGAATTCGGCAGCAACTAAGGAGGATGATGATCAATTTTGTGTTATTTTTCCCATTTTATTTCATTTAATATCCAAATGACCAAAATGCCCTCCTTACTAAACTTTCAAAAATTCCTTCCATGTCCTAATTTTGTCCATGAACTTAAAATTGGTCAAATTGCTATTTAAGACCTCCTAATTAATATTCCAAAACAATTTCATACTAAAAACTTCCGGGATGCAAATTTTGCAACTTATTTGATTTAGTCCCTACTTTCAATTTAAGCACTTTAGGCATAGAATTTCATTACGAAATTTTCACAAAATCATGCAATCATATCATAAACCCCAAAATAATTATAAAACAATTATTTCTATCTCGGATTTGTGGTCATGAAACCACTATTCCGATTAGGCCCTAATTCGGGTTGTCACATTCTGTAACCGGCACGACATGAGTAGGGTCAGAACGATAGCGCTTTAACATGGAGACGTGAAAAACATCGTGAATCCTGTCTAACTCAAGGCAATTCAATCGATAAGCCACTTGGGCCTACTCGCTTCAAAATCCGATAAGGCCCAATGAACCGCGGACTCAACTTGCCCTTCTTACCAAACCTTAGTATCTTCTTCCAAGGTGAAACCTTCAAGAAGACCATATCGCCTAATCGAGTATTCAATCTCCTTACGCTTCAGATCGCATACGACTTTTGCCTATCAGACGCTTCCTTTAACCGATCTCTAATTAACCTGACCTTATCCTCAGTATCTGCCACCAACTCAAGTCCAAGAACTTGTCGCTCTCCCAGTTCAGTCCAACAACTAGGTGTTCGACACCTTCGCCGATACAGTGCTTCATAAGGTGCCATTCGAATACTCGACTGATAACTATTGTTGTATGCAAACTCTGCCAAAGGTAAGTAATCCTCCCAACTACCTCGGAAATCAATAACACATCCCCTCAACATGTCTTCCAGAATCTGAATAACTCTTTCCGACTGACCATCAGTTTGGGGATGGAAAGCCATACTAAAGTTCAATCGCGTTCCCAACGCCTCATGCAACTTTTTCCAAAACCGAGATGCTAGGATGCCGATCAGAGATAATCAAAACTGGAACTCCATGCAGTCGCACAATCTCCGCCACATACAACTTGGCTAACTTCTGAAGAGAAAAGTCTGTGCGAACAGGTATAAAATGAGCCGACTTGGTCAACCTATCCACAATCACCCATATCGAGTCTTTCTTCGACGGTGTCAAGGGTAGCCCACTCACAAAGTCCATGGTTACTCTCTCCCACTTCCAAAGTGGTATTTTTACTGGCTGCAATAATCCAGAAGGTAACTGATGCTCAGCTTTCACTTGCTAGCATGTCAGACATTTCCCCACAAATTCCGTTACCTCTCGCTTAAGTCCAGGCCACCAATACAGTTCTCGCAAGTCATGGTACAACTTATTCCCTCCAGATTCATGGCACAAAGTCCCCCATGAGCTTCCTTCAAAATTGACTGTCTCAAGTTAGAGTCCTTCGGAACACAAATTCTTCCTCGAAAATACAGAACCCCATCATCATTTAACCCAAACTCAGAAGTTTCCCCTTCCTTAACTTGTTGAAAACGAGGGACCAAAGGCTCATCTTTCAACTGCTTTTCCTTAATCTGATCCACCTAGGTTGGCCTTACTTGCAATTCAGCCAACAGACTTCCATCATCATACAGACTTAGATGAGCAAACATTGCTCTTAGATCAGATACAGCTCTACGACTTTGAGCATCGGCCACCACATTGGCCTTGCTTGGGTGATATTCGATTGAACAATCATAATCCTTAAGCAACTCGATCCATCTCCTTTGCCTAAGGTTCAGTTCCTTCTGAGTCAGCAAATACTTGAGACTCTTATGATCTGTGTATATAATACACCTTTCTCCATACAAGTAGTGTCTCCAAATTTTAAGCGCAAAGATCACTGCTGCTAACTCCAAATCATGAGTAGGATAGTTCCCTTCGTGAGGCTTAAGTTGTCGAGACGCATAAGCAACCACCTTACCCTCTTGCATCAACACACAACCCAAACCTACGTGTGATGCATCACTGCACACTGATAAAATCTTTCCTGACACTGTTGAATTAACACAGTGCTTGATCGAACTTTCTTCAACCTCTCAAAAGCTTCTTGCTGCTTCTCCGTCCATACAAACGGTACTCCTTTCCTTATGAGTTTTGTGAGAGGTGCTGCCATCACAGAAAAACCTTCCACAAACCTTCTGTAGTATCCTGCCAACCCTAGGAAACTTCAAATTTCTGAAACCGACCTAGGTGGCTTCCATTCCAAAATTGCTTCAATCTTTCGAGGATCCACTCTAGTCCCCTCCGCAGAGACCACATGCCCCAAAAAGGTTACCTCCCTCAACCAGAACTCACACTTGCTGAACTTCGCATAAAGTTCTTTCTCCCTTAACACTTGTAACACAGTGCGGAGATGCTCATCATGTTTTGCTTCGATCTTAGAATATACCAGAATATCGTCAATAAAGACGACCACGAACCGATCCAGAAATGGTTGGAACACACAATTCATCAGATCCATAGACGCTGCAGGAGCGTTTTTTAGTCCAAATGGCATAACTAGAAACTCATAATGACCATAACGAGTCCTGAATGTTGTCTTATGAATATCTACCTCCTTGACCCTTAACTGATGATATCCAGATCGAAGATCGATCTTGGAAAATACCGAAGCTCCTTTAAGCTGGTCGAACAGATCGTCAATCCTTGGCAGAGGGTACTTATTCTTAATCGTCAGTTTATTCAACTGGCGATAATCAATGCACATGCGCATCGTCCCATCCTTCTTCTTCACGAATAGCACCGGTGCTCCCCATGGAGACACACTTGGCCTAATAAAGCCCCTATCCAACAATTCTTGAATTTGCGCCTTTAACTCCACTAACTCCTTCGGTGCCATCCTATATGGTGCAATGGACACGGTGTCTTGTCGAACAGCAATGTGTCGATTCCAAATTCGACTTCTCGGTTTGGAGGCAATCCCGGAAGCTCCTCCGAAAAGACATCTTGGAACTCTTTTACAGTTCTAACCTTATCCACTGTCAGCCCCTCTACATCTTTTTGACTTACAAATGCCAAATAGGCCTCACAACCTTTTCCGAATCCACTTTTCAGCCTTCAATGCCGATATCACATTAGACAAATAGTCCCTTCGCTCACCTATCACCATAACCTCATCCCCTTTCGTGGTCCTTAGCACCATTCGCTTAGCAGCATAGTCCAGAGTCGCTTTATGCTTAACAAGCCAGTCCATTCCCAGAATAATCTCAAATTCTCCAAACGGCAACTCCATTAGATCACCAGGAAATATCCTACCTTGAGTTTCTAAGGGTACATCCTTATACAGCTTGTCTACTCTTACCGATTGACCCAAGGGACTTAGCACAGATACCCCACTCACTATCTTCTCAGAATGCACTCCCAAAGACCCAGATATGGCACGCGCAACATAAGAATGAGTAGATCCATTATCCACCAAGGCAGTATATGGCATATTAGAAACTAAGAACGTACCAGTTATGACATCAGGTGCGTCGCCCTCCTCTCGACGACGATTTGTGATACACCAACGCTGGCTGTTGAGCCTCAGCATTCGGCTCCCCGCCAGCGCTCCTCGACCTCAACCATTTCCATTCCCATTTCCGCCCCTACCTTGTCCACGTCCTCTCGGTGGTTGTGGTCCACCTCTCATGGGTTGAACAACCTCTCAGACAAAGAACTTGAGCTGATCGGCTCTCCAGACAGTCTTTAACTCGTGCTCCATAGATCCGCATCGGAAACAAGCACCAGAACATTTCCTACACTCACCCAGGTGTACCTTACCACAGTCCCCACAGATTGGCGGTCTAACCACATTCATCGAAACGGCTCGAACTGGCTCTTCCACTCTCGCCCTTTTGGCATTCTTGTTTGCTCCACCCGAAGGTCCAGAATCCCTCCGAAAATGATTCCGATCTTTCTCACGGTTCTGCCTCTCAGTACGCTTTACCTCCTCAGCGATCTTAGCTTTTTCCACTAGAACCGTAAAGTCACGCTCCCTCTGCGGAGCAATCAACACCTTAAGGTCATCTCTGAGTCCATCCTCAAAGCAAATGCTACGCTCATACTCCGTAGCAACTATTCCCACAGCATACCTACTCAGCCTCAGAAATTCAGCCTCGTACTCAGCAACAGTTTTGCCTCCTTGGACCAGATTCAGGAATTCTTTCCTACGGGCGTCCACATAACTTGCCCCGACTTACTTTCCTTTAAAGGCTGTCTTAAACATCTCCCAAGTAACCCTATCAGCTGGGGTTTCATCCCTCACGGTGAGCCACCACTGATAAGCCTCATCTCGCAAACAACGATCGGCCCTTTCACTTCGCTCCACGTAGCAGTCCAAGTCATCCATGATTCGTTCCGTGGCCTCCAACCAATATTCTGCCATATTCGGGGCTACACCAGATACACCCCTAAAGATCTCCGCTCCGTTAGCCCGGAGTCGTTCAGAAATCGATCCTCGAATTCCGTTGTCTGAACTTGCCCCGGCAACCCTTTCCAGAATTCAAAGCATTGCCTGCGACAGGGCATCAACCCCGGCACCATGATCATGTGATTTCACTTTGATTCCGATGGTACGGTGCTTCGCCATTGGCATATGTCCCGAAGATGAAGATCCCGCTCGAGCTCTTCCTCGGCCTTGTCCACGGCCTCTACCTAGAGCTGCTCGCGTACTCATATCGTATAATCTGATTACGAATTTTATGCATTAATTTTAGCATTCCAGTGATTATTACAGATGTTTTATGATTCAAATAGTAATTCAGAGATGGTTTTCGTAGAATCTACGTCTAACTACAGTTTCATTCTTTTAGCAAGCTTTTCTAGGGTTTTAGTAGCATCCTATCTAGAGTATTCTAGTAAAGTTTCAGTACAGACAGATAATTCAGAATATATTCAAAAAAATTCAGAATACTTATAGGCTTGGGCCGGAGATTCGGAATGCCACCTTCAGGAGTCCAGATTTTTTTTTTAAAAAAAATTGATTTTTTTTTTGAAAATCTTCATTTTTGTAAACCAATTCCACAGCCGAGTTGTTGCAACCTAGCTCTGATACCACTAAATGTAACACCCCAAAACCCGGCCTAGACGTTATGACCGGATCCAGTGCGCCACATTGATGCGTACAAAACATTCCGTATTTCTTAGTTTGGAAAACCTTATTGGTGATGTAAAGATACTTTTAATATAGGTTAAAGTGAATGGGAGCTATGCACCAGGTAGGAAACCAGAAAAAGAGGAGGTGAGTCTGTCGGACTGCTTAAGTACCAAGCTCTCTTCGGATCCAATCCTAGACATGCACACCGCCATTGCCACACTCTAACATCTCGTATAATTGTGAGAAAACAATTTGGTTAAGTTCATCTTAATAACGTGATTAAGTTGAAAACGTTTGCTTAGCGGAAGTCTCACTTGTAATCGAGTTATTTTGAAATCACTTAATGTTTTTGAAAACGCGTCCTAAAGCTAACCCATTTTCCTTAGTTATCATAGTTTTTTTTCATCATAATAAAATAAAATAATAAAAGTAAAACAAAACCATCAAAATAATTAAGCGGCCTTATTACACTTAAAACCCAAAACCATAAATGAAATTAAAAGGACGTCCAGTTCACTAGAAAGAAACCAGGTTCGTAGAGACATGTGGCCAGTCCGAATCCTCACGACTCCAAGCCCATTATGGTTGAGGATTACTGCGAGGATGAAAATAAGGGTGAGTTTTGGGAAACTCGTGTGTAATTCAACCCAACCATAGCCTAAATTAGTTCAAACCACGAGAGAGAATAAGTTGGCCTCGGCCGCAAGCAGATATCGAATAAAGCCCGTAGGCCCGAGCAGCACTGTAAGCAGATATATCATGCTTATGCGTAAACCCAACCATATCCAACCACATACACCCCATACCATCCTTTCACCATGTGGGATACTACTCGACCCACCCAACCGCTACATGCCAT
Source organism: Gossypium arboreum (assembly GCF_025698485.1). NCBI lineage: Eukaryota > Viridiplantae > Streptophyta > Magnoliopsida > Malvales > Malvaceae > Gossypium > Gossypium arboreum. The sequence continues at coordinate 89,681,212 of NC_069080.1, read as the reverse complement.
AGAAATATGCAGCATGGTCGCCAGATCTGTAAAATGTGACAGAGTCACGGATCTACAGATATTTTGTGGCGGTGCCACCGAGCAGTATATATGTGGTAGGCCACGAGCAGATAATTTGTGGCATAGCCACCGGGACGCTTCCTCCATAATATAACCCATGTCCCCATGCAACAGATATACATTCATGGCATACATCATAAAGATTTAATTCATCATGCTTTTCAGACAAAATTAACCCTAGGGGTATAGAGGTTATTTTGCATACATAGAGGTATAATGGTAATTTTGCATACATAGGGGTATTCTAGTACATCTAACTATTTCTAAGGTTTTCATGCATATCGTAGCCATTACGTTTAGCTAGAAAAACTTACCGAGTGCTCTTACCGAATTGGGCCCGTTGGCCCATTAACCCAGTTTTGGCCCATTAAGCCCAAACTATCAAAATGCCCGAAATAGAGCGTACTGCAGTTTTATCACTTTTGATTACCAGTAATAATTACCCATACATCTTACGCGCATTCGCACACTCGCAAGTGCCCAAAATACCGGCTTTTCGGTATTTTGGCTTTTCGGCTTTTGCCGATCTAGCCTATGAAAGGGTGTCAGTTACACACCTGTTTTTGGGATTTCCTCGACGAGATCTACACACGAACTGCCTACAATCAAATCACTTAATATTACTCCAAATATCGAAATAAAATTGAGTATATAGTCCCTTACCACATTCGGCCAAACATGCCTAAAACCCTTATTGCTCTTACCTTACTGTCGAAAGATGGTTAACTCCAAAGATCCGATCGTTCCACCTGTCCAAGACCTTGATCAACCGCCTCTAAATCACGCTATTATCACAACAAAATAGTCATTACGACCCCTCAGGGTTACAAGTCCAAATCGACAACCTCCCTAACTTTTAGGGATTTCGGCTTTTCCTAAAATATGTAAGAAGACTAAGTTTTGGTGAAGACTTACCACCGATTCCTTAGTGACTGATTCCAATGAGTTTCCCACTCGATCTTGATGTAGATCTAAGCCCTCAGATGACAACAAAATTCGATATTTCAGTGACTTAAGTATTCGGCCAAGTCCCTTTTAATGTGGGGTTTTTCGGCTTTTTTGCAACTTGTGTTTAGAAAGGTAAAACGAGAGGGTTTTGCTATGGTCTTGTCATCAAAAATTGAGGTTTTAGAGGGCTAGTGAATCGGCCACAAATGATGAAGAGAAGAGATGTGGTTTTGGTTATAAGAAATTGGCACAAAAAGAATCAAGCTTTCGGGATTTCGGCTTTTTATGGCCAAAGGCTATAAAGGTTTTGAAACGGTTGAAGGGAAAAATGGAGATGAACAAGATGGTAGGAAGGTTCGGCAATGGAGGAAAGAAGAAGGAAGATAGATGGAGAGAAAAAGAAAAGAAAAGAAGGAAGAATGGTCAGAAAAGAAAAAAACGGCACAACACTTCCAAATGCCGAATTTATACCTAGCTTTTGACCTAGCCAAAATTTCCCCCCTAAAGAAACCCTTGGCCGGCCAACTCTTGCTCCTCAAGAGTCCACTATTCGGCCAACACCATCCTCCTTGATCAGCTCCTAAATCCTCTCCCTTATCCCCACCTTACTCAATCTCCTGAGCAATTCAAACTCCTCCTGACAGACTTTTACTTCAGTTCCATTACTTACCTTTTCTGTTCATAAAAATTAATCCATTGATTTACTGTTATTGTGGCTTGAACCTGGGTCCTCCCTAGCTTCCACACGCCACTTATAGCCTTCCCTGTGGCGTCACATGCCACTTCACCACTAGCTTCCTTGTGATCTATTTTACACAATTAATTCCTCAAAGCCTAATTTACCAGAACCCCTTTCTCTTATGGAATTAAAATTAATTAAAACTATCGGGTTTTATCCTAAGCTTGGGCCTTCTAGAGGCCCACTATCACAATTAACCCTACACTTAACAAGCAGAACACATAATTTTCAATTTTACAAACTTTTTTCAGAATTCCCAAAAATTTGGAGCGTTAGATGAACCTTAGGAATAGATAGGTTATATATGTCATGACATAGGATTCCAATATGTGATGTGCGAGTAAGACCATGGCATCGATATATGTGTGCGAGTAAGACCACGTTTAATACGTTGGCATCGATATGTGATTCCAATATATGTGTGCGAGTAAGACCACGTTTAATACGTTGCCGTCAATATGTGATTCTGATATATGTGATTACATGTAAGACCACGTCTGGGACGTTGGCATTGTATGATATGTGTGATTATCCAAGTATCCTATTCAATTCTGAATGGTTCAATAGGCAATGATAAGTTATGATCGAATGTGTAATCGAGCTAAAGTGATCAGGTATGTGATAGTTAATTTCTTATTTGAAATTAAGGTAAGTTGGCTATTTGGAATGTGATACAAATTGAATATGATACAAGTGAATATATATGTGATCTTAGAAGTAAAAAATTAATTATTTTATTATCTATATGTGCATTCGACTAATTTGAATTTGTGGCATACTTATATGTTTGATAAATGTAATTACAAGTTTGAAATTGTATATGAACATAATAGCAAAATTTGATTTTGTTGTATTGAATTATAAATGTCATTGATTTGTTATTTGCTTATAACTTACTAAGCTATGGCAGTTTACTCTGTGTGTGTATGTTTGCCTCTGTTTTATAGATTTTGGAGTCAAGTTACAAGCTCAGGGATCGTCAACGAAGTTTATCACACTATCGACTGTTTTCGGTACTTTATAAGTTGAAATTTGAACCTATGGCATGTATAGGCTATATTATATTTGGATATTTTTTATTTTGGTATGTGTATATATATAAGCCATGTGAAAATGGCTTGTTTATTTTGTTAAGTTCTTTTTCAAGGTTTGATCAAATTATAGTTATGTTTGGTTGTGGTTTTGGTGATTTGGCTATGATTTATACATAGATAAATATAAGTGAACTTGGTTGATATGCTTTGTTAAGGTTTTGTTATGTGAATTGTATTAAGGTAAATTTGGTTATGGCATATAGAGGAAGTGAAGTTGATATGTTATTTAATATTGAGGTTTAGTAAGTTTGATTATGGATGAGTTTATTTTGGCAAAAAGGTTAAAGATATTTGTTTATTTGATGAATGTAAGTTTGGCTATGATATTTGACTATATATGTTCGATTTATGATGGCTAGAATGGATATGATTCAACTGTTATATGGAAGTCATATCAAATGACTGAATATATATATATATAAATTGATTTAGTTGTGTATATGAAATTTTGGCATGATTTATAGCATATGGAATTGACATGTTTTGATTTGGTTAAATTATATGAAAAATTATTAATGTTAGTCGAGTGACCAATGTATGAATTGATTATATTGCAAGTGAAATTCGGTCATTTAGATATGATTATATGTAATTGTAAAATTTTGCTTTATTAACCATGAGGTATAGTTCAACTTAGGCTAATATGCGCATGTAGGAAAGCTTATAAATGAATGTATTGTTGTAAGTTGAGTACATGAAAATGAATTATGATTAATGTTTATTTTAAGTGTTCAAATTCCATGTTATTTAGTTAATATGTTCGGCTAATAGAAATATAAAGTATATGCGATATGATATGTTTTATGTTAATGAGATTAGTAAAATGATTAAATAAATATTATTGATATGTTTAACTTCTAAAGCATGATTAGTATATGTGTTATAATTGGTAAAAATCATGTTGGTTTTTGTTTGGTTAAGTAATGCAAATGTGTGAATAATGTAAGTTGGGAACTATATGGTTTAAATTAATATGGTCTTATGTGCATAGTCTTGTGATACGTTAAAATGGCTAGGCATATTGATTTGGATTGGTTTTTGAGCGTTCAGATTAAGTATGCTATGAAATGTCTTTGATGTTCGAAAATGATTAAATATATTATAGTGGATTACATATGAATTAGAAATGCACATGATTATATTTGATTAATTGATAATGATATTGATATTGTTAAATTTTATAGTATGAATTATTTTTGTAATATGATTAATAATGTATGTTCGATTTGTATTGATTATGTGTTTTGTACATGTAAACTTAACTTATATGATGAGTGATTGGTTGCTAATTGAGTATAAAATTATTATAAAGAAGTCGATATAATATTGTGCATGATTTGTAATAAGTAATGGTGATGAACTATGCTTATGTTTGGTAATGCCTCGTATCCCTATCCAGTGACGGATATGGGTTAGGCGTGTTACCTAAATTCCATGTACAAATATCATCATCTCATGTTTTCATATATCAATTATCATGTATCACCATTTTTATGTATTTCAAGCAGATACGTGTAATAACTTATTTTTTTATTCATATCTTCTCATGTCAAGATTTTTACCCGTTTAATTTATTCGAAATATCGATGGATACACAGGTAGTACACTCGAGGTGTAGAAATAAAGATCCATCAATTCATATTTAGGGGTACCCATTAGGGCACTTAATCAGGAAACACTCTCGAGCCACATATCATATAACAGGATTACCACTCCAAGCTAAATCTTGTTTTCAACATACGCTCACAAGAGCTTAATTAGGATTACCAGTCCAGGCCAAATCCTTTCTGTAACATATGCTCAGAAGAGATCAATTAGGATTACCAGTTCAGGATAAAAAATAATTGTAACATATGCTCGAGAGAGATTATATCAGGATTACCCGTCCGGGTTAAATCCTATCTGTAATGAGGTTAATAGGATTACTCGTCTGAGCTAAATCCCCTCAGCGACAAATACAAGACCTCATTCATTTCGAAAAATCACATATCCATCGATTTTTCAATTATTCAAATGGAATTTGACATTTATCAGGAAATTTTCGTGTATGTGATCATTTCATACATCTATAACATTCATTTAATTCAAATAAACACATTCCACATTCATTTCAAGCATAAAATTAACATTTTTATCATTTATCATTTATCGGGCGTTATAATTGATCGGGCTTTTTCGGTTATGTTTACAATGTCATATATATATATGATATTTATATAAATTACATACACAAATCTAATTCAAGCATATAAATATACAATTTAGTTACACAAACTTACCTCAACAAATGTTCGTGTACATAAAATCTACTAATCCGACATTTTTCTCTTTTCCTCGTTTTAACTCTGAATTTGGTCTATCCAGATCTAATTTAGCCAAGAAAGCTTGCTTTCTCTTTCTTAGGGTTTCCATGGAATATTGGGGGAAAAAGATGATATAAAATGATTTTTATTTGTATTTAATTATTTATCATATTTTAATTTTATCATTTTCCAATTTAGTTCTTAGCCTTTTTTTAACTTTCCATGGAAATATCTACTTGTAACACCCCTATCCCATAACCGTCACAGAAATAGGACGAGGCATTACCGAAAACTAGGAATCCGATCAGGGCCGTAAAATTTTGAACATTTTTTTTTTGAATAAAGATCATTCATTTACTAAATTGCTAGACGCAAACAAAGTTCGAATTTAACACTTATACAAGTAAGTTCCATAAGATACCGTAATCACATGACTTCTACACGAAGGTCAAAGTATCATTCTACTTATTGTCTATCCTATACATGCCATAAGATAATCCAATCTTATGGCTGCCGTAATGGTTGATAGTGTGACGAAGTACTGACGATCCCCGAGCTGGTAGTCAGAATCCACAACCTATAGACCAAAACATGAACGAACAGAGTAAGCTTTCGTAAGCTTAGTAAGTTTTAAGCAAAACAATAATTTTGTTGAATCAATGACGTTTTTCACATATACTTAATCTAGGTAAAATCTCATTTGACCCAATATACCTAGCCAAAATTTCACATAATTTAATTCACCTTTCTTTAGCCTTGAGTTTTAAGTCACAAAGTGTTTTCATTCAATATCATTGGTCATTCATTTCAACTGTTCGATGAAATTAATCTAGAGCTTCATCTCGAACCATAATATCAATAAACGCATTACTTAGCTATCACATATATATACTTTCGAATAATAATGACCTAGATGGTCGAATATTTCCAAAGCACATTCTTCATCAACTGAAGTTCGATTAACATGGTAAGCACATTCTTCACCAATTTTACAACTTTCAATAATCCCATCCACTTGTTCATAATCACCTCCATATTTTCAAGTATTTCACATGATAAGTACTAAATTACCGTATTGGCACATAAAGAACTGAACATATTCCTTATCTTGTATTGGCACATCTAGCTGAACACAACCCATACTCAAATCATAAGGCCTTTGGGCAGAATATACAATAATACATAAGAATATTTCATCACATACTTCATTATACAAGCATACCATTACCAATTAGATCATTCTCATATTTGGAGTTATAATATTAATCACATATGCATACCTCCTTGATACTAATAATTCACTTCAAATCATTCCACCAATGAGTAAGTGTCGTACTGAACATCTTAAATACATAATACTTATTTGATGGTAACTTACTGCGGATACTCAATATCAAAGTCTTACTTGAATCCCAGCATTTAACCTTCGGGTCTTTAAAACCCGGATATAGTATGAGCTCGAAGCCTACGGACATTAAATCAGGATAATATTCTCGCATAAAGCCTGTGGGATCTTAACCCGGATATAGTACTGGCACAAATGCCCTTCGGGACTTATCACATTTATACACTTTCACATTCATCACATTGGCCATTCGGCCTTATCACATATATACACTTTCACATCCATCACATTGGCCATTCGGCCTTATCACATAATTAATACTACACACTTTTCACAATTGATCATTCGGCCACATTATACAAATAAAGATAGCACACATTTTCATAAAGGCCATTCAGATGACTTACACACCTTTGATGTTAGCCATTTTGGCCTCACTACACATACATATCTTGTACATCAATTTCTTCATAACAAATTTGACTAGGTATACTAGTCATTTACTACTTATAGCTTCACTTTAATCTGGATTTGGTACTTTGATTACCAATATTTAATCGACGACTTATAAGCAACTCAAATAGTTTTATCAAGGTTTACAACATAATCACAAATTCAGCACAAGCTGTTTTTTTTTTCCTCAGCAACAGTCATTAAATTATTCGTAAATGGAGCTACTAAACTCCAAATGAAGTGCCGTTAATTTTCCCTGAAAATAGACTCATATATATTTTATCCATAAAATTTTCAGAATTTTTGGCTTAGCCAATCAATACCAGATTTTTCCTAAAATTTCCCCTGTTTCACTGTTTGACTATACTGACCACTCTTCACTACGAATCAAATTTCTCATTGTACAAAATTCAAAATATGTTTTCGTTTGATTCGTTTGAAACTAGACTCATTAAGGAGTCTAAGCATATAAATCTTATCTTATAATCATTTTTGTACAATTTATAATGATTTTCTAAAAACAGAACAGAGGATTTGAGTCATTCGACACTGTCTCACACAACTTTAAATATCTCATTATCGGCAATTCCTTTGCTTACGGTTTCTTTTATAAGAAACTAGACTCGTTAAGCTTTAATCTCATATTTTATTCAGCCTCTAATTCAACTTCATCAATTTATGGTGTTTTATTTTTTATTTTTTTCAAAACACTTCTTCTTTGTCCCAAGCGATTTATACAAATTTACTCTTTAAAGTTATCATTCACATATTTAAACATAACATCATATATTCCATCATTTAGAAAAGTCATTGACCTTAACATATATACATAATTCATATTCATTCCATTTAAATACTTAAAACTTACCTCGGATGTTATCGAATTATCACGAATCGACTATTCAGCTACTTTCTCTTTCCCTTATCCGAAATTTGTGCCCCTTTTTGCCCTTGAGCTTAATTAAACAAATTCAACTTATCACAACTCTATTATTTAAAACTACATTCAGCAATTTATAAAATACTATAATTATCACATCTCAATCATCCAAAAAAAATCACATTCGGCATATTTAAAAACATTGATAAGTCTCAAAACACAAGCAACACTTATCAAAGTCATGTAATTTACGCACTTTACAAGGCACTACTACATTTATAATCTTACTTTCATACAACCATTCTTGTTTGACCGAATGCTTCCACACTCATGTCTTCATTAACAACCTCTGAAACTACAATTTATTCACATCCTTATTTATGTTACATTCGGCTATCATAATAAAAATATATAAATAGTTACACAATAACCACTTTAGCCGATTACTACAATTAAAACAGTCACAAGGACTCAATTAGATTCCACCCAAACATGCTTCAAACACTTTTCAATCAATTAGCCTGCCCAAATACTCATTTTATAACATACACATTTCATTTGAGGCCATTCAACAACAATTCACTATCCTTTAGACCAAAACCGAATGCTCCTTTATGGATTTAGGCTACCAACAAATAGCATAAATTCCATCCTTATGACATTTTACCTATGGCGAATGCTATACTAATATTTTTAAAGAAATATCAATTGGCATATTCACCTTACCACTTCTCAAAATTACAAACAATTCATGTCATCAATTTGGGAGTATATTAGGCATTCAAATAACACATAATAAATTTCTCTTAAAAAATTCTATAAATTAGCCTCCATTGCGAATTTACTAATACATTACCCCTTTAGCCTAAAGTCATTTTAGCATATAATGCACAAACATTATACCACCACCATTCAATACATGACATAACCGAATTAACAAAATCATGAGCAACGTGTCAAATATAATTCACACTTATCACTACACTTTGGTCAATTTATCAAAATCATTAATAACCATCATTTGATGAAATCACCATAACCAACTTAACAATATAAACAACCATTTAAACCCCCAATTTATCAACTTTGACAAGTTTAAAACTCACCTAATGACTAATTACAAATTAAAGCTTCAAGCAATCAAATTCAACTCATCAAGAACTTGGCCGAATACGCATTCTTTGACCAAAATCGAAATTCAACGCGGGGTTTATAAGGGATTGCATCTAGCTCATAAATTAAGCGCACAATTTCCTATTCATATGAAATTTAACCTCATGGAGTCTATTAAGTACTCTTAATCCCTTTTCTAACAACAAATTTCAAACATAGGATTTTCTATACAAAACCGTACATGCTTCCATAAAAAAAAAATCTAAGAGAATAACTCATGGTTTAAGATAGAACTAAGATACAAACTCAATTTCACAAGTTTTCAACAAAAAAATGACATAAACTCGTACCTTAGAATCAATCTATGCTAATGGCCAAATGTGTCTTGAGCCTTTTTTTTTTTCCCTTCTTTCTCTTTTCTACTCACGGCAATGGAGAAGAAGAAAAGACCCAACTTTGTTTTTCTCACCCTTTTAATTATTTAATTCCTCTTATAATTTATGACATATAATAACTTTATTTATTATAAAACTATTTGATATTATTTAACTAAAATATAACATACAAAATGCCAAAATGTGTCATTCATGCTCATCATTGTCGTCCACTACCAAGAAAAAGGAATGTTTGACATGCAAGTCCCTCATGCTTCAAACCATGCAATTTTTAGCCACTACCAATTAACCTATGACATTTTCAAGATTTTTCACATAAGCCCCTTTTTATTTATTTCACATCCAAATGACAAAATTAAAGCATGAAATTTTCACACATACTTATTCATAAATAATAAGCATAAAATATAACAATTAATTATTTTTATGACTCGGTTTTGTGGTCCCGAAACCACTTTCCGACTAGGGTCAAATTAGGGGTGTCACATTACTAACTTTTCATTAATGGTCTAATTACCATATAAGGACCTCCAATTTAAAGTTCTATAGCTTTTTAATCTCTTTAGCTATTAGAACTCAACTTTTGCACTTTGTGCAATTTGGTCCTTTATCAAATTAAACATGTAATAGATAAAATTTCTTTACAAAATTTTCACACAATATTATTATCATACTATAGATCATAAAATAGTATTAAAATAATTTTTCTTTCCAGACTCAGATTTGTGGTTTCGAAATCACTGTTCCAATTTTATCAACAATGGGCTGTTACAGGTGTATTATATCAGGCTTTGTGCTTAGTAAGCTTTGTGCTGGTGTGTTCTATCAGGCTTCGAGCTTGGCAGTCTTCGTGCCAATGTATTGTATCAGGCAAGTTGTACTGAAAATATTATTTCCCTTATTTGATGTTATTTCATTTTATTCAACGGGCATGAATTTTACAAGGATATGGTAAGTGTTCTATATGAAACAAGACTTGTATGTATGAAAGACTTTGAGATGGTGAGTTACATGGAAAATATATAATGTTGAGATGGATGATAAATCCAATTGAATTATGCTCAAGTGTAATGGTTATTCATGTTAAATTCATTGAATTATGCTTTAATGAACTAACATGTGTTATTGATGTGCCAAGCTGTTGGTTGGATTGTATGATGTTTTATTTTAAAGTTATGCATTGAAAAGGTAAGCTTTCTCTTGACCTTATGCATATATTTATGGAAAAGCTAAATGGTTCAAATGAAATATGTACACATGGAAATGGATCATCATATGTTTAATTCAAGTGATACATGTATGTGTGCATTAACTCATGCATTGATGATATTTAGGCTTGTACTAAGCTTGTATTCATGGTTGATTTTTATGCCTATGCTTGGTAATATGCAAATGGAATAGGTAAGAAAAGGAAGTCAAATGGGAAGTTTAATACTTGGATATAGTATGATGATAATAAAGAATTGATGAGTTAAATGATGTATTTATATGTGAGCAAACTATTTATGCTATGGATGAATCTACCTCTTTCATGGATAAATACACTGAATTGAAAATTGACAATGTTGTTTAGGCTTATGATAAACATTGAGAACGAAATGAAAAATAAGTAAATTGAAAGCTATATAATCGTATAAAAAGGTTGATGATTATATAGATTTATGAACCTTATGACATTTGTATATGTTTATGTTTATTCAATAAAGTTTATTATTGAGATGGAATATTATGCTTAAAGTTCATATGAGCTTACTTAGCATTCATTGCTTATGTGGTTATTTTTCTCTTACTTTACTGATTATCGAAAGCTCGATCGGGTTAGAAGCTAGTCAGAGATTTTGATTTTATTGGTAGATTTTGCTGCTTTGGTCGTGGTTATAATGGCATGTATAGGTGGACTTATTTATAATGTTTAGTTAATGATGTTGGCATGTAATGTTGATTTGAATCTGTGAAACTTATAATATTTGATGCCTTGATGGTTTGTAACACCCCAAATCCCGAAAACCTTGATAAATATTATTTTGTGTGTGTACGACACAAATGTATGTCTGACTTAGTGGTTTAGTGCTCTGGGAGTATTTGGGGAGTTATTGGTTCAAGCCTTGGCTTGAGCAAATTTTTGCTTCTACTTGAGTAAACTCTTGTCTTTAGCTGGCAGACTTTTAAAGTATTATAAGTATTGCATGACATAAAAAGCCTGTTAGTCTAGTGGCAAATGGCATGTTACTAATACTTAGGGACTTGAGTTTGAGTCCTACTACGCACAAGGGGTGTCTTTTTGCTACTGTGTTGTGTAGGTGGTTGTATATCACTTGAACTCTGAAGCTTGGGTAGTTGAGGTGTGTGAGTGGAGTAAGGGATCATGTTAGCAGAAACTTAGGAGAAGAAAGGGGGTTGGTTGGTGATCAGTTGAGGATGTGGTGGAGAGATTTTAGGGGAGGGATAAGGGGAGGAAAAAGTGGAGTTGAGGTTTAGTGAAGTTGTGCCAAAATTGAACTCTTGATTCATGAGAGTTTTGGCTGAGGTGGAAAAGGGTTGAAAGAGTCAAGTGTTTGGGTTGTGTTGAGGTTTGGCCGAATTAGGAGTGCTTTTTGACAAAATCGGCATTTGTTCTTCCCTTTTGCTTGAAGTGCCGAAATAGTCTCTGTGGTATTTTTCTCATTCTTCCCGTTTGGTATTCGCGCTTTTGCATTATTTTTCCTTGGTAACTTCTTTGAATTGTTTCTTTCCTTCTTTCTCTTAATTGTTCCTCTCTCTAGGCTGAGCATTCTTTTTTCCCTCATAAGCCTTTGCCGAATTCTTGATAGCACTTTCTCTTTTGGTTCTAATCCGACATCACCTCCTTGTGTACTTGTTCCATATATCCTTGTTCCTCCTCCCTCTTTTCTTGTTCGGCTTCCTTCAAAATTCCTCTGTTTTTCTAGTCGAATATCATTTCTCTTGTAGCTGAATCTATCCCTGTACTAATTAAGGTAATTGGGTTTCTTTTCGGGTTGCTGAATTCTTGGCCATAGCTGAGCCTTGCTATGGCTGTCATCAATGTGTGGGTTTACGGTTGTGCTGTCTCTCTTTATTTTCTGTGCTATAATAGTCTTCCTCTCTAATCTCTTCTTTTCTCTATCAGTTACTGCTACGAGTGTGTTCGTGGCATCGCGTGACTCGATTGTAGGGTGTGCTATGGAAAGCCGAATACTGTTATTCTCCATTCTTAGTTTACATTTAGGTAGGTCATTCCTTGGTTCAGGTGGATTACATTTATGGTGGTAGTTAACCAAAATGGATTGTAGTGCAGATATTATGTTGCATTACATAGGGTGGGATATATGATTTTGGAGGAAGTGTACTGAAAGGCTACAAGCCTATTACTGGAAGCTTTGCTGCAAATACTGTTTAGTACCGAAATCAATACGACTTGGTGTGTAGGGTTAGGTGGGTCGATTTTATCCCCACATGGTGTGTAGGGTTGGTACGGAGATGGTGTGTAGAGGTTGGATTGGGTAGGATTCTTTGTTTGCATATGTACTAGTAATAGCCTGGTTTTTTACTAAATCAGAACAGTGGTTTTGGAACCACAAATCTGAGGTTAAAAAATTATTTTTATATTATTTTTGGTGTTTACAGCGCGATAGTATGTATGTGTAAAAATTTCGTGAGCTAATTTTATCGTTTAATAGCTCAATTTGATAAAAAGGACTAAATCGCGTAAAATGCAAAACTTGCATTCTAATTGTTAAGGTGCCTAATTGCTATGATTTATTAAATGAAAGGTCCTTATAATGTTATTAGACCATTGATAGTGGAATTTGACATAGATGGCCTTATATTTGATGATTGAAATGTTTATTAATTAAGGTTAATTTAGTAGATTGTAAATTAAGTTTAATTAAACAAAACAAAAGCCATTTTCATGCTATCATCTTCTTCAATAGTCGAATGTGAGAAAGAAAATAAGGGTATTAAAGCTTTGAAGGTTCATCCATTGTTGTTCAAGCATGTAAGTCCATTTTGACTCTGTTTTTGATGATTTTTACGTTTTTAAGATCGTTGCTTCGTATTCTAGCTAGCCCATGCCTTAATTTTTGAATTTGTTCATGATTTCGTGAAGTGTCATTGATGAATATTTGAACTTTTGAATGTTTGATAATGGAAAATGACTATTTGTTGATAGATTTAAATGTTTTGTAAAGTGATTTTTGGTAAAAATGCATTTTAGGGATTTAATTGTGAAAAGTGTAAATTGAGGGGTTGAAATATAAAATAAATGAATGTTTAGGGCTGCTAAGGACCCTATAGAAATTCTCCACTCATGAATTTAGAAAGAAATTTTGTAATTTGTGTTTTTATGTGTTAAGAACTAAATTGTAAAAATGTGAAACTTTAGGGGCTAACGAATAAAAATGCCCAATATATATTTGTGGACTGAATTGAAGGATTTGATGGATAAATGAGTTAATTTTGAATGTATATAGATCAAGAACGAAAGAAATCAAATTTAGATCGGGGAAAATCAAAGGTTATCGAATAGTCGATCCAGTCCGTTTATCCCGAATACAAGGTAAGTTCATATGCAAATAAATGTCTTTAAATTGAATTATATATGATTAATTGTCATTAAACTACTCTGAATGTTGAATGATCAAATACAAGCAAGAATCGACAGGGTTACAATATCCAAAAGTCCTGTACGAACCTTAGGAATAGTATAGGATACAAATGTCATGACATTAGGATTAATGAGATGTGATTATGTGTAAGACCATGTCTGGACATTGGCATCGTTATTTGATTTCGTGTATGCCGTAGCTGCGCTATCGTCATCGATATGTGATAACATGTAAGACCATATCTGGGATATGTAATTGTAAGAGCTTTATGTGATTTTCGAGTATCCTTAACAATTCCAAAAGGTTTAACCGGCAAAGTCAAGTCGGGAAAGAATGTGTGAATGAGTTAAGTGACACAGGTACGTGTGAGATTCATACAAGTATTGAAAAGGGAAGTGTTTGATGAGTTCACTTATGATATTGAATATTTATACATTGAGAAAGGTTTGTGAGCTTAGATGTGCTTACTTATAGTTTGCTTATGGATGGAAATAATGTTGTTTCATGTGGTAATTTTATTTGTGTATGGCTTACTAAGCTTTTAAAGCTTACTTTGTGTGTTTTTTCCTTATTTTATAGATAATCAAAGCTAGCTCGAACTCAGGGTGTAACACCCCTAACCCGTAAGCATTACCGGACTTGTAACTTAGTTCAGAACAATCATATATCTGATAATGACTATTTTCAGTCAATATCATTCATTCACATTTACTATGTACTTTGAACAAGCATATCAAGCTTTAATCATGCATTCGAGACTAATTCGTAACATATTAAAAATTTTAAAAACTTAGTAAAATTTCAACATTTCAAAAATCACACGCCCGTCTGAATAGGCCGTGTGCCTTACATGGCTAATAGACACGTCCGTGTCTTAGACCGTGTGAAAATAAGGCATGCATACTGCTTTGTGTCACACGGCCAAGGACACTCCCGCATTCTAGGCCATGTGAAAATTAGAGAGGATAATGACTTGGGTTACACGGCCAACCACACGTCGGTGTCTCTAGCTCGTGTGCCCTTCGAAATGGCCACACACGCCTGTGTATCAGGCTGTGTGCCATTTAGGGTGGTATACTGACTTATGTCACACAGTCAGTCACACACCCGTTATGAGTCCGTGTGACACACACGGCCAATAGACACGCCTGTGTGTCCAGGCCGTGTCAGACCTGTAGGGTATACTAACTTTAATTCGAAGGGTACCCCAGGGAACACACGGTCATGTGACATGACCATGTGTCACACACGGCTGAGATACACGCCCGTGTCTAGCCCGTGTGGACAAAATAGGCCATTTATATAGCCATTTTGCCACCCTAAAAACACAAGCATTCACAAGTATAATAGAGCACATTTTTATAGCTCAATAGGCAGCCACAATAATCATTTCCAAAACACATTATAAGCCATATCAGAACTTACCAATTACCTATCCAAATACCTATTTAACAACATGCATAATTCATTCATTTAACATCTACATATCAAAACTCACTTGCATAATTTCATTTCATCATTTCCTTGACAAAGCATACCATAATTGAACACATAATTCATCCAAAACAAAGTACCAAAATAAGCCAAATCACATGGCTTAACTTATACACAAAACATACCAAAGTCATGACGTTAAGCAACAAAACTATCATATTTTTAAACTAGCCCATACATGCCATATTTACAAATAACCACAAGCTCAAAAATACCAATCAGAAATTGGATAGTGTGATGTGAAACTCCGACTTGTCCGAAACGAGCGAGCTAACGAGCCTTTATAAAACATAGCAAAAGAAGTAGAGTAAGCTATATAGCTTAGTAAGCTTAAATAATTCAGAATTAAACTTATCATTTATATATAATTTAAAGCAATACTTAAAGTGCAACCAATTCAATTAACAATCACCTAATCACAAGTATTCATTACATGTTAGTCAATGTAAGAATACATGAATTCATCCATTAATACAATACTTTGCGTCATTCCAAATTTCATATATCATATATAACATTTATAAATCGTAACTCATCTGTATAAACAGCATTTATGCTCATTGAACTTATTAGAAATTCAAAGGATACTCGAGTGAACAATGTCAATAATCTGTCAATTCATTATCATATATACTTTTTCAAGCCATGATCGATAAGCTCCTCCTGAGCTGATGAACAGTAAGCTCTAATGAGCTGAAATGATAAGCTCTATCGAGCTGATCAGTAAGCTCTATTGAGCTGAACAATAAGTTTATACGAGTTGAAACAGTAAGCTCCAATGAGCTGAAAATAGTAAGCTCTTACGAGCTGATATATCGATAAGCTCATACGAGCTGTGGTGGGTCCGCAACAAATGCAGGAGCTCAACCAATACGGTAATTTCAGTAACATATCACTCGTATCCAATGAATCTATACAGTTCAAACAGGGCTCAATAACAATACATTATAACATATATCAACAATACATTCGTAATTCAAGTATATCCAATTCTCAATTACAATATTCATTTTAAAATTTTCAAATATATATATAGAAGTTCGATTCTAATTATACAAACTTACCTCGTATCCTCGGATAAAACTATTGACTATTCGTCCACTTTTCGTTTTCCCCGATCTAGTTTCGGTATTTGATTATCTTGATCTATATGATATCAAATTAACTCATTCAAACTTTCATTCAATTCAATTTAGCTTAAAACATTCATTTTGGCTAAATTACAATTTTACCCTAGACTTTTTGCCAACTTTGGAATTTAGTCCTTAATACATAAAAAATGCAAAATTGCATAATTAGACCATAACCCATAATAGCCGAATTTCCTATTTACTACTAGCAGCCCATATCTTTCATTATTTCACACTTTTAACCACCATATTTTATAATTTCCCAATTTAATCCCTATTTTGCATTTTTGTCAAAAATCACTTTATAAAACTTGTATATCTATCATTAAACCTTCATAATCTATCATTAAACATTTAAATACTCAATAATTCAACAATGGCATCATTCAAAATCTATAACAGTTTCAAAAACGAAGGTATGGGCTAGCTAGATAAAGCTGCAACGAGCTCAAAAAAGTAAAAATCATTAAAAAAGGGATCAAAAATGAGCTTACATGTAAGGATGAACCCTAGCCAAACCTTCAAGCTTCAAATATGATGTTTCTTTATTTGATTTTTAGTGGATGATGATAATTAGGAAGAAAATCATTTGTTTTTCATTAATTTAGTTAGGTTATTTAACAATTTACCATATTAACCTTATAAATATAAATTATAAATCACTTAAATCATGGACATAAATATCCAATAACCTTAACCATGGTATAATAACATTATAAGGACCTTTGATTTATTAAATCATAGCAATTAGTCACCTTTTAACAATTAGAATTCAACATTTATGCGTTACGCAATTTAGTCCTTTTTATCGAATTAAGCATTTAAACAGTAAAATTTCTTAATGAAACTTTCATATAATTAATCTATCATGCTATAAACCTTATTAAAATAATAAAATGAATATTTTAACTTCAGATTTGTGGTTTTGAAACTACTATTCTGATTTGACCTAAAAATGGGCTGTTACACGGGGATCATCAGGAACATCGTCACACTATCGATCAACTTGTTGGTACTTTTGTGGTGTATGGCATGTATAGGCTAGTGTTATTGTCATATGTTTGAGTTATGAAAGTTAGCCATGAGAGTTGGCTTATAAATGATGTAAATGTTTGGTATATTTTTAGCCATGTAAGGTGGTTTATAATGCCTTATGATTTGGTAAGCTTGTAACACCCCGTACCCGAGACCGTTGCCGGAGTCGGACACGAGGGGTTTGCAGACTTAAATCACTTGCTTTCACAGTCCATTTTAAAAATTTCCAGGCAGTTGGCTAACTGCGTCACTGTCACCTTAAAAATCATATCTTGAGTTCCAAAACTCGAAAATCAGTTTCGTAATTTTTTCCTGAAACTAGACTCATATGTCCATCTAAAAATTTTTTTCTAGAATTTTTAGTTTGGCCAATTAGTACAGTTTATTAGTTAAAGTCTCCCCTGTTACAGGGTACGACTACACTGACCTTCATGTATTACAACTTGGATATCTCCCTGTACAGGGCTTCAATACTGATTCCGTTTGTTTCTATAGAAACTAGACTCAAAAAGGAATCTATACATATATGGCATGACTTCTAAATGTCTTTGGTTAATTTATAATGAATTTCCAAAGTCAGATAAGGGGATCCAGAAACCTTTCTGGCCCTATCTCACAAAATCCTTAACATTTCATAATATACTGTTCATATGAATGTTTCGTTACTATCCTATGAAAATAGATTCATCAAGGTTTGATTACATAATTTATTCACTATTTAATTCCATTCCTACTATTTTTAGTGATTTTTCACATCCACATCACTGCTGCTGCCAGCATCTATTTTTAAGGTAAACTTTACCTATTTCATGATCCTCCATGGATCAACTAGAGTTTGTCATACATATACCAAAAGTGATCATGGATAACCATTCCCATGGCTAACCGTTACCAACATTTCCATACCTCTCGACGGACAACATACAAAACGATTATAATGCTATGATCAAAGTATATTTAAGCCATTTTCGCATGGCTATCCAAATTTACACAAAACCGAAGGGTACATGACCAACAACAAAAGGGTAGTCCTATACATGCCATTTCAAAGTTCAACCAAAAGTATACTAAAAGGAGCTTTGATAGTGTGGGTGACTTCGACTTCAAAATCCCGAGTCCGATAGCTGAAGAACCAAAATCTATAAAACAGAGAATTAAATAAACGGAGTAAGCATTAAATGCTTAGTAAGTTTTGAGCAAAGAATTTAAGCACATCTGAAGTATAGCATTCATATAACTAAACGGATAATTCCATATATACATATTCTCAAATCATTCCTACTTCACATTCCAACCCCTATATTCATACATAAGGGATCATCTTAGCCAAATACCGGAAGCTCATTACTCGACTGAGCGAATATTGTTCAAGGAATCAACTATTCCAATGCACATACTGAAACATACCTCATTGTTGGGATTTTACAAGCGTATTCACTGAAATTTTTGCAGCAAGATCGCTCATTCCCGAATCACGTACCTTGAATTTAACCGGATATAGCTACTCGTTCAAATGCCTTGGGACATAGCCGGTTATAGTAACTTCGCACAAATGCCTTCGGGACTTAACCCGGATTTAGTGACTCGCACAAATGCCTTCGGGACTTAACCTGGATTTAGTAACTCGCACCAATGCCTTTGGGCTTAGCCCGGAATTAGTAACTCACACAAATGCCTTCGGATCTTAGTCCGGATATAGTCACTTAGGACAAAGCCTTTGGGACTTAGCCCGGACATCATTCGAATAACCATGCACATTTATCAATAAATCATGACACATCCGTATTTCATTTTCATTACCAAAGCTCAAACACAAGACACTTATCACACTTGCAATTTCGGCTCAATAGCCACATACAAAGAGCATGATTTTGATTTGCTTAAAACATGATCTAATCAAATCATAATCTAAGTTCCATTACTCGAAAACTTACCTCGGATGTGGTCGAACGATTTCAATGACTATTCGATAACTTTTCCTTTCCCTTATCCAACTGTGGTCCTCTAAGCTCTTAAGCTAATTCAAACAAATTTAACTTATTAAAGTCTCATTATGCTAGCTTATGGCGAATATGACAAGGAGTTTAATAGGTCATATGGCCACCCTTTAGCTCAAATACACAATGGTCATGCATTTTTAATCACATTAAGCAATTTAACACAATTCATTTGAACATCAAAAGAGGACCTCAAGGTACTTAGCCCATATATACATTAGACATTAGAGTCACATATGTACGAAATCACGAATCGAATTCAACATATTAGCTAATATTCCCCTTAGCCGAATTTTCTAAGTCAAGATAAAGCCATCAATATGCTTACCTTTGGCCGAACATACACATCAACTTATGTACTTATTCATGTGGCCGAACATACATGTCTATGTTGAGGCCGATTGCAACACTTAATACATTCTACAAGTATGGTCACTTGTATGGACTAAACACCATTTTGTTTCAAGTTCAAAACTTGGCCAATACACATATATATACACTAGTAAAGCATCCTCTCCCTTTCCATCAATTCAACACATGCATTACTCATTAATATACAAAATTATATTCGGCCTTAGCACACAACTTGCTAGCCGATTATTGTCCATCTAGCAACTAATGCACATATGTGCTCATTTGTTAGACTCTACTTCATCTAACAACAACCATATTTTCCCTTCTACTTCCTACCATGGCCGGATGCTTAAGATACCTCAAGCCTCATAACACATCCATATAGCTAACATGCTAATAGTCTCAAGGCTTCAACTAAAACTTTTGAAGCCTCTTTGTCGAATACTAACTCTCTAATAATCCCAAATCCATCCATGAGATAGTTAGAATTTAGACTAATCATCCAAGGGATGTATGAACTTTCAAAGCAACATTAAACATACCTTAATCTCTCGAGCCTTCATAGCCGATTTTCTCCAAGCTCATTCCCTTCCTTTCTTTCTTCTATTCGCCAAAGATGTTCAAGGATGAACACATTTTTTTCTTTGTTTTCTTTTTCCATTCACGACAAAAAGGGGGCATGGATGAGACCATTTTTTTCATCACTCCTCCCTTTCATTATTTAATTACCATGCTCCTTATTTTATTTTTCCTAACATACATCACTAACATAACATGTTTGTGACATGTTTCCACCCATAGCATGGCGGACACTATGCTTTAATTTGGCTAATTTGACATGCAAGGACAAGCACTTTCCCACATATATTAATAGGCCACTTGAACACTTGCCTAGCATATTTCTAAATTGTCTCACATAAGTCCCTACTAATAAATTTCACATACACTGACCAAATTAAAGTATGGAACTATCACACAAGCATTTACGCACATCATAAACACAGAATATAACCTTTAATTATTTATAAGACTCGGTTTCGTGGTCCCGAAACCACTTTCCGACTAGGGTCAATTTAGGGCTGTCACAAAGCTTGGTATGGTTTTTATGATGGCTAGATTGTTAAATTATTTTGGTTAATTATCAATCATATGTCATGGTTGAAAAGGATTTGGCATATTTGTGTATTGGTTGATGAATTTTGGCTGCATTTTTGTAACTTAAAATGGTACCGTATGAGCTTGTGTAGGTATGTGCAAAACGGGTGGCAAATTGGCTTTCCAAATGGCCTATTTTTGTCCACACGAGCAGAGACACAGGCGTGTGTCTCAGCCATGTGTGACACATGGTCATGCTACATGGTTGTGTGTCCCCTGGTGTTGAAATTGAATTGAAGTCAGTATGCTCTACACAGTTGTGTGACTGGCCGTGTAACATAAGTCAGTATACCCCTTAAATAGCACACGGTCTAGCACATGAGCGTGTGTGGCCATTTCATAAGGCACACGGGTTGGACATACGGGCGTGTGGTAGGCCGTGTGACCCAATTCAAAATACCCTCCAGTTTTCACACGGATTGGAAAACAAGCGTGTCCTCGATCGTGTGATGCAAGTCAGTTTGTATGCCCTGTTTCAAGATGGTCTAAGACATTGGAGTGTCTACCAGCCATGTGAGGCATACGGCCTGTTCACACGGGCATGTGATCTCTGTATGCATGAAAATTTTTTAAGTTTTCCAAAGTTTACAAATGTTATCAATTTAGTCTCAAACCACTTCTAAAGCATGTTTAAGGCCTCGTAGGCCCTGATTAGGGACAATATGATTATATTGAATGATATATGTATATGAATGTATGAATGTATGATTTGGATATTAAATGATGTGTATCATTTGGTAACACCTTGTAATCCTACTCTGGCAATGGATATGGGTTAGAGGTGTTACATGGGAATTCTTTTAGGCTAAATTCAGAAAGAAATATGGTAGTCAAAGATTCATGGATCAGAAAAAGAAAGAATTTCTAGAGCTCAAACAAGGGAATATAATCGTGTCTAAATATGAATGAGAATTTCTTTGGCTAAGCAAATATGCTTGAGAATGGGTTCTAACCGAAGCCGAGATGTGTAAACACTTTGAAGAGGGTCTAAATGAAGATATTAAGTTATTGATCAAAATTCTCGAAATAAGGGAATTTGCGGTGTTAGCCGATCGAGCACACAAAGTTGAGGAATTGAGTAAAGAAAAGAAACAGGCTGAAAGAGAGGCTCAAGATTCTAGAAAAAGAACAATGAGTAAGTCACAACCTTTTGATTCTAAGAAATTAAAAAGGTATTATGATCGTGTTACCACCTCTACGAGATATTTGAAAGAGAGCGGGGCTCTCAATATTCTAACCCGGGGTCTTCATCTCCATCTGTGACCAGTGTGGGTACTGTTGGTAATCCCAAACTGAAGTGTAAACATTAAAACAAATTGCATCATAGGGAATGTCAGTCTAGAAGTGGAGCTTGTTTTGGGTGTGGTTCGCTCGATCATTTTCTCAGAGATTGTCCAGAAAGAGTTGAAAAAAAGATAGAACCAACTCCAAAGCCTATTAATCCTATCTCGAGAGGTAAACGACCCTATCATCCCGGCAATGTTAGTGGTAGTCGAGGTACTACCAAAGATATTACAGTTAGATCTGAGGCACGAGCACCAGCAAAGACATATGCTATTCATGCAAGAGAAGATGCCTCTGCACCAGACGTCATTATTGGTACATTTTCCCTACTTGACACTAACATTACTGCATTGATTGATCCTGGTTCCACACATTCATACATATGCAAGAACTTAGTTCTGTTAAAAATTTACCTACTAAATTCACTGAATTAGGGGTTAAAGTTTCAAACCCCTAGGCCAATGTGTTATGGTGGATAAAGTCTATAAGAACTATCCATTAATGGTAAAAGGTTATTGCTTTTCAGCTGACTTGATGTTATTACCATTTGATGAATTTGATGTGATCTTGGGAATGGATTGGTTAACCCTATATGATGCTGTGGTGAATTGTAAATAGAAATATATTGTATTGAAATGTCAGAATGGGGAATTACTTTATTTTGAATCTGATAAACTGGATGGATTACCTAATGTGATTTCAGTAATATCAGCACAAAAATATGTTAGAAAGGGTTATGATGCTTATCTCGGATATGTGTTGGATACTAAAGTATCTGAGTCAAAGATTCTGCCAGTGCCGGTAGTATGTGAATTTCCTGATGTATTCCTAAAAGAATTACCTGGTTTACCACCAGATAGAGAAGTGGAGTTCTCTATAGATCTTGTTCCGGGTACAACACCTATATCCATAGAACCTTGTAGGATGGCTCCTACTGAATTAAAAGAGCTGAAAGTATAGTTGCAAGAATTGATTGACAGAGGTTTTGCTCGACCTAGTTTCTCACCTTGGGGTGCATCGGTTCTATTTGTAAAGAAGAAGGATGGATCATTGAGGCTGTGCATTGATTATAGACAGCTCAACAAAGTTACAATAAAGAGCAAGTATCCATTGCCTCGAATCGATGACTTGTTTGACCAGTTAAAATGTGCCACTATTTCAAATATTGATCTCCTGTAACAGTCTGGTTTAGACCCTAGTCAGAATAGTGGTTTTGAGACGAAAAATTTGAGTCAGAAAATATTTTAATAATATTTTTCATGTTTATAATATGCGAATTAGTATGTGTGAAAATTTTGTATGAAAATTTAACCGTATGTGTGTTTAATTTGATAAAAGGACCTAATCACGTAAAATGTAAAAGTTGCTTGCCATATGTTAAGTGTTTCTATTTGTTATGTCTTTGTAAATGAGAGGTCCTTATGTTGAGAATGAACCATTGGAATAATGGATGGACATAAATGCCTATGGTTAATGAAATTTTATTTGTTATCAATGAAGGGTAAATGGTAAATGATGAATTAATGTGTTAAATAAAAGAAAAACATGGATTAGTGTTATATTCATCTCATATTGTCGAAAATCAAAGGAAAATAAGAAATAAAAATACAACTAGGGTTCGAAACTTGTGATTATTGATTAAGGTATGTATTTTGCTCAGTTTTTTATAATTTTTATGTTTTTGTGATCGTTGTTTAGAGTTCTATCAAGCCCATGTTTGAATTTCTAAAATTTTTGATGATTTTGAGATGAGCCATTGATGAAATTATGAGTTTTATGAAGTTTGATGTTAGTAAATGGAAGGTATATGTTAGATTACTAAGTTTTGTCTTTGAATTTTTGATGAATTTGAGTAATGTGGACTAAATTGTAAAAAGGAGATTTTGAGGGACTAAAATGTGAAATAAATGAAACATATGGGCTTATATGAATACTATGAGAGTTCGGCCTAACATGGGTATATGGAAATCATGTGTATTTTGTGATTTTGTGAATTACGGACTAAAGTGTTAAAATGTGAAAATGTGAGGGTTAATTTGTAAATTACCCTAAATGTGTGTTTGTGGATTTATTTGAATGATTTGGCGAATAAAAGAGTTAAATTTGAATTTATATAGATAAAAAAAAAAGAAAACGGAATTAGATCGAGGAAAATCGAAAGTCGTCGAGTAGTCGACTCCGTTCGTCTAAGTCTATACGAGGTAAGTCATATACAAATAAATGTATTTGAAATGGTTTATTAATGCTTTATGCTATTAAACAATGATGAATGGCTTTATGCCTTGAATATGAGATATCTGAGAAAATATCGACAAAGTTCCAATGTCCGAAAAGCCCCCTACGAACCATAGGAATAGTTAGGATACATATGTCATGACATATGATTTCGATACATGTTATTGTGTAAGACCACATCTGGGACGTTGGCATCGACTTATGATTTACGTTTAAGACCATGTCTGGGACATCGGCATCATATTTGATTTCATGTAAGACCCTGTCTGGGACAGTGGCATCGATATTTGATTACATGTAAGACCACGTCTGGGACGTTGGCATTGTATGAGTTTTCTAAGCTATCCGCGTATCCTTATGATTCTGAACGGTTCAACGGGCATTCCAAGAAATGAATGATTCAATGAAATTTGTATCTTTGTGATCAAGTGATTATATGTGACAAAAGTATGAGAAAATATGTTGTATGTGCAAATGAATGGGGAATATGTGAAATGTATTTGAGCCATGTGGTTTGTAATTGCATTTGGCTAAGGAGAATATGTATATTATGATGCTTATATGTTTATATTGTTAAATTTATTTGTATATGGCTTACTAAGCTTTTGAAAGCTTACTTTGTGTATCTTTCAACTATTTTATAGATATCGAACCTATTGAGAGCTCAAGAATCATCGAGGATCATCACCACACTATCGAACCTTATTTTGGTACCTTTTGAAAATGTGTATATTGAAGTATGGCATGTATAGGGTAGAAGTATTTTGATTATGTTTTATGATGAATATATTTACCCATGTGATATGGCTTGGCTTTTGCTATGATTATGGTTTTGTTGTGGTATATGAAATGTGATGCAATATGATCATTATGATGTGTTTATAAATGGCCAATAGTTTTGGTAAGTTTGGTAAGTTCTTGATATGTACTTAATTGTGGATTTGGTAAAAATGTGGTATGAGAATTAATGAGGCAAATTGAAGTTAGAAAATAAATGTTTTGGTTTGATTATGACTCATGATATATTATGTTTTCGTATGGATGTTAAGCATGTAATAGTTTGATGAATATATGATATGAATGATGTATGATTTGGGTTTGAAGTTGGTTGAAAATATGTTGCTTCAGATGCCTATTTGTTGCTTGTAGGGAAGACCCTTAAAGGGGTGTCAAATTGGCCTTGTAAATGGCCTATTTTTGCCCACACGGGGGTGTGTCTTTACCGTGTTGCCATTTCAAAATGAGCCTAGGTAAACCACACGGTTGCACACACAGGCGTGTGCTAGGCCGTGTGGCCAAGTTAGTTTCGACCATGGGCTAAACACACAGGCCTGTGGTCAGCCATGTGGCCAAGTCAATAGCGTCCCTAATTTTTACACGGCTTGGCACACAGGTATGTCTTATGGTCGTGTGGTGAAGTCAGTATGTATGCCCTATTTTGCCATAGTTTGGACATACGGGCGAATCTAAAGCCGTATGAGGCACACGGCCTACTCACACGAGCATGTGACCTGCAAAACTTTTAAAAATGATTCAGTTTTGAAAAATTTTGTATGAGCCATGTTTAGTCTCGACCCCTTTCTAATGCATGCTTAAGGTCTCGATGACCTATATAAGAGACTATGGTAATGTTTGATTATGATTTTCAATTAGGAATGTGAATTGTTCATAAAATAATTTGATTTGTCTGGTAATGCCTTTAACCCTAATCTGGAGACGAATACGGGTTAAGGGTGTTACATTTGGTTGCTATCAGAGCTACGGTTTAGTCGATTCTAGGACTAACGTAGCATATGTCTGTCTAGCTATACATGCCATATTTATGAACTGTGATAGTGTGATGAATCTTGACAATGAAAATGTGTTTTTATATGTAGCAAATGGATCCCGAACGAGCCGTAGCTGACTATATCGAGAGCAATGCGCCTGTTTCCGCCAAAGCCTATGCCATTCGAGCTTGAGGAAGCTTCGTCTCCAGATGTGATTACTGGTACTTTTACTCTCTATGATACTTTTGTGATTACTTTGATAGATCATGGATCAACACATTTGTATATATGCATGAATTTAGTATCCAATAAGACTTTGCCTGTAGAGTCTACTGAATTTGTGGTTAGAGTATCGAACCCCCTAGGCAGATGTCTTTTGGTTGATAAAGTATACAAGAATTGTCCGTTAATGTTTTGAGACATTTGTTTTCTGGCTGATCTGATGTTATTACCCTTTGATGAGTTTGATATAATTCTGGGTATAGATTGGTTAACTTTGCATGATGCTGTTGTGAATTGCAAATGGAAAACTATTGATTTGAGTTGCAAGAATGATGAAATAGTCTGAGTTGAATATAGTGACTTGAATGAGTTATCGATTGTGATTTCGTCAATGAAAGCTCTGAGTATTGTGAAAAAGGGTTGTGAAGCCTACTTTGCCTATGTGATTGATTCAAAAGTATCAGAAAAGAAACTTGAATCAGTGCTTGTTGTCTGCGAATTCCCTTATGTGTTTCCTAAAGAACTTCCGAGATTACATCCGATTCGGGAAGTTGAATTTGGCATTGAGTTAGTACCAGGAACTACATCGATTTCGATAGCTCTGTACAAAATAGCTCCTACTGAGTTAAAAGAATTAAATTCTCAGTTGCAAGAGTTGACTAATAGAGGATTTACACTATCGAGTTTTTCACCTTGGGGTGCTCCAATTCTGTTTGTAAAAAAGAAAGATGGTACGATGAGAATGTGCATTGATTATCGTCAAATGAACAAAGTGCCTATCAAGAATAAATACCCTTTGCCTCAAATTGATGATTTGTTTGATCAATTGAAATAAGATATTGTGTTTTCAAAGATAGATCTGATATCGAGCTATTTCAGTTGTGAGTAAAAGATTTAGACATTCCGAAAATTGCATTCAAAACGAGGTATGGCCACTATGAGTTCTTAATTATGCCTTTCGAATTAACGTATGCACCTGTTGTCTTTATGGATTTGATGAACAAGATTTTCAGACCATATTTAGATTGATTTGTTGTTGTATTCATTGAAGACATATTGATTTATTCTCATGATGAATCTGAGCATGCTAAGCATCTGAGAATAGTGCTACAAACATTGCCAGATAAGCAACTGTATGCGAAGTTTAGCAAATGTGAATTATGGTTACGAGAAGTCAGTTTTCAGGGCCATATTTTGTCAGCATCAGGTATCCGAGTTGACCCAAGCAAGATTTTAGCCATTTTGGATTGGAAGCCTCCGAGAAATGTTTTTAAAGTCTGCAGTTTTCTGGGACTTGCCGGTTATTATAGAAGACTTGTAGAAGGTTTTTCGATGATCGCGACTCCGTTGACGAAACTGCTTCAGAAAGATGTGAAATTTGATTGGTTTTAAAAATGTCAGAAAAGCTTTGACCAGTTGAAAGCCCTATTGACTGAAGCTTTGGTGTTAGTACAACCAGGATTGGGTAAAGAAGTTTTTAATCTACAGTGATGCTTCATTGAACAGTCTGCTACATTTTGATGCAGGAAGGCAAAGTCATAGTCTATGCTTCGAGTTAGTTAAAGCCACATGAAAAAAACTATCTGACACACGACCTTAAGTTAGCTGTGATCGTATTTACTTTAAAGATTTGGCGTCACTATCTATTTGGTGAGAAATGTCACATATATTCTGATCATAAGAGTTTGAAATATCTGATGACTTAGAAAGATATGAATCTATGACAGAGAAGATGGCTAGAATTGCTAAAAGACTACGAGCCTGTTATTGATTACCATCCGGGAAAGGCCAATGTTGTTACTGATGCTTTGAGCCAAAAATCATTGTTTACTTTACGTACGATGAACGCTCATTTAGTTTTGTCTAATGATGGTTCAGTTTTAGCTAAATTGAAAGTGAGAGCATTGTTTTTACAACAGATTATTGATGCTCAAAAGGTTGATAATGAGATAATAGCAAAACAAGCTCCGTGTGATTTGAATTCTGATTCTAAATTTCGAGTTGATAATAATGATTGTTTGAGTTTCCGAGATCAAATTTGTGTTCCGAGAAATCCAGAATTGATTCAGATGATTTTGAACGAAGCTCACAATAGTTGTTTATCTGTGCATCTGGGTAGTATGAAAATGTATAACGATCTGAAACAGCTTTATTGGTGGCCTAGTATGAAGCGTGACATCTCTGACTTTGTTTCTAAAATGTTTAATCTGTCAGCAAGTTAAAGCTGAACATCAAGTGCCATCTGGATTGTTACAACCGATTATGATTGCAGAGTGGAAATGCGATAGAGTGATGATGGATTTTGTTTCGGGTTTACCCCTATCTCCAAGAAAAAAAGATGCTATCTGGGTCATGGTTGACCTATTTACAAAATTAGCCCATTTCATTTTGGTACGATCTGATTACTCACTTGATAAGTTAACTAAGTTATACATTTCTGATGTTGTAAGATTACACAGAGTACCGTTGTCTATCGTGTTAGATAGCGATCCGAGATTCACTTCACGATTTTGGAAGAAACTAAAATAGGCTTTAGGTACAAAGTTGTACTTCAGTACTGCTTTTCACCTGCAAACGGATGGTTAATCCGAGCGGATTATTCAAATCCTTGAAGATATGTTGAGATGTTGCATTCTTGAGTTTGAAGGTACATGGGAATAGTATTTGCCTTTGATTAAATTCGCTTATAATAACAGTTATCAATTGAGCATTAAAATGGCACCGTACGAAGCTTTATGTGGTCACAAGTGTATTAGACTGAGCTCAGTGAGAATAAGATACACGGGGTTGACTTAATAAACGAGACTGAACAGAAAGTAAAAACAATCCGAGAGAGTCTGAAAGCAGCATCTGATCGTCAGAAATCATATGCAGATCTGAAACGAAAAGATATTGAATTTGAGACCAGTGACAAAGTGTTTCTAAAAGTATCTTCGTGGAAGAAAGTACTCCGATTTGGAAGAAAAGGAAAATTGAGTCCGAGGTTCATCAGGCCATATGAGATTATCGACCGTATCGGCCCCGTTGTATAAAGATTGTTATTGCCACCAGATCTAGAAAAGATTCATAATGTATTTCATGTATCGATGCTTCGACGATATAGATCCAATCCAACACATTTGATTTCTCCCTCTAAGATTGAGATTCAGTCTGATATGACTTATGAAGAAGAATCAATCCGTATTTTGGCTCGCGAGGTTAAAGAATTCTGAAACAAGAAAATTCCGTTAGTAAAAGCAATGTGGCATCGACACGGTATTGAAGAGGCTATGTGGGAGCCCGAAGATTCTATGAGACAGCAATATTCGAATTTGTTCAACGGTAAGATTTTCGGGGAAGAAAATCCCGAAAGGGGAGAGTTGTAACAGTTCAGTTTAGACCCCACTTGGAATAGTGGGTCAGGACCAACAATTTGAGTTAAAAAATATTTTAATAATATTTTATGTGTTTATAATATGTGAATTAGTATGTGTGAAAATTTCGTATGAAAATTTAATCGTATGCGTGTTTAATTTGATAAAAGGACCTAATCGCGTAAAATGTAAAAGTTGCTTGCCAGATGTTAAGTGTGTCTATTTGTTATGTTTTTGTAAATGAAAGCTCCTTATGTTGAGAATAGACCATTTGAAAAATGGATGGACATAAATGCCTATGGTTAATGAAATTTTATATGTTATTAATGAAGGGTAAAATGGTAAATGATGAATTAATATGTGTTAAATAAAAGAAAAACATGGATTAGTGTTATATTCATCTCATATTGCCGAAAATCAAAGGAAAATAAGAAAGCAAAACACAACTAGGGTTTGGAACTTGTGATTGTTGATTAAGGTATGTATTTTGCTCGATTTTTGATAATTTCTATGTTTTTTTTGTGATCGTTGTTTAGAGTTCTATCAAGCCCATGTTTGAATTTCTGAAATTGTTGATGATTTTGAGTTGAGCCATGATCGTAATTTTCGTTACAGGTAAGTTTTATATATTTATAATTAATCTTTCTTGAAACTAATTATTATCACAGTGTAGGCAAGTGTACCTATCGAACAGTAGTATAGTTTTAGCAAGACCGGATTGTCGAACCTAAAGGAACTAAAAGTACTAGTAATGACTGTCTTTTTATTATCTAGCCTAAGAATAAGGGGGTTTTGTTTAAACTAACTAATTATCTAAACTAAGAATTCACAGAAAATAGAATTGGGGAATTACTTTTGGAAAAACGATTGAATTAAGACAATACCTAAGGAAGAATCGACCTAGACTTCACTTGTTATTCTGACTCGAAATCGAAAAATTTATTCATTTTACTTGCTCCGTAGAGATCCCTAAGTTATGTTATTATCCCTATTCAAGACTAATAACGTCTAATCCATTGTCCGGAAAGCCCCGTACAAACCATAGGAATAGTTAGGATACATATGTCATGACATAGGCTTTCGATATGTGTTATCGTGTAAAACCACATCTAGAACATTGGCATCGACTTATGATTTACGTGTAAGACCATGTCTGGGTAATCAGCATCATATTTGATTTCGTGTAAGACCCTATCCGAGACAGTGGCATTGATATTTGATTACATGTAAGACCATGTATGGGACGTTGGAATTGTAAGAATTTTCAAAGCTATCCGCGTATCCTTATGATTTTGAATGGTTTAACAGGCATTCCAAGAAACGAATGATTCAATGAAATGTGTATCTGATTCAGGTACGTTTGAAATTGTATATCATATTTGATGTTGAAAGGTAAGTATATGTATCTTTGTGATCAAGTGATTATATGTGACAAAAGTATGAGAAAATAGTCTATATGTGTAAATGAATGGGGAATATGTGAAATGTATTTGAGCCATGTGGTTTGTAATTGCATTAGGCTAAGGAGTATATGTATATTATGATGCTTATATGTTTATATTGTTAAGTTTATTTGTATATGCCTTACTAAGCTTTTGAAAGCTTACTTTGTGTGTCTTTCAACTATTTTATAGATATCGAAGCTATTGAGAGCTCGGGGATCATCAAGGATCATCACAGCACTATCGAACCTTATTTTGGTACCTTTTGAAAATGTATATATTGAAGTATGGCATGTATAGGGTAAAAGTATGTTGACTATGTTTTATGATGAATATATTTACCCATGTGATAATGCTTGGTTTTTGTTGTGATTATGGTTTTATTGTGGTATATGAAATGTGATGCAATATGATCATTATGATGTGTTTATGAATGGCCAATAGATTTGGTAAGTTTGGTAAGTTTTTGATATGTACTTAATTGTGGATTTGGTAAGAATGTGGTATGAGAATTAATGAGGTAATTTGAAGTTACAAAATAAATGTTTTGGTTTGATAATGACCCATGATATATTATGTTTTGGTATGGATGTTAAGTATGTAATAGGTTGATGAATATATGATATGAATGATGTATGATTCGGGTTTGAAATTGGTTGAAAATATGATACTTTAGATGCCTATTTGTTCCTTGTAGGGAGGACCCTTAAAGGGGTTGCAAATTGGCCTTGTAAATGGCCTATTTTTGCCTGCACGGGCAGGAAGACGAGCGTGTGTCTCAACCATGTTGCTTAAAGGCCATTTCGAAATGGGTCTGGGTAGACCACACGGTTGCACACACGGGTGTGTGCTAGGCTGTGTGGCCAAGTCAGTTTCGACCACGGGCTAGACACACAGGCATGTGGTCAGCCGTGTGGCCAAGTCAGTAGCCACCCTAATTTGCACACGGCCTGGCACACAGGCATCTTTTGTGGTCGTATGTTGAGGTCAGTATGTATGCCCTGTTTTGCCACAGTTTGGACACACGGGCATGTCTAAAGCTGTGTGAGGCACAGGGCCTACTCGCACGAGCGTGTGACCTGTACAACTTTGAAAAATGATTATGTTTTGAAAAAATTTTTATGAGCTCGGTTTAGTCCCGACCCCTTTCTAATGCATGCTTAAGGTCTCGATGACATATATAAGGGACTTTATGGTAATGTTTGACTATGATTGTGAATGATGTATATGAATTGTTCGTAAACTATTTTGGTTTGTCTGGTAACACCTTTAACCCTAGTTCGACGACGAATAAGGGTTAGGGGTGTTACATCTCCATTCTGGTTACCATAAACTATGGGTAAAGGAATCGGATGTGCCAAAGATAGCTTTTAAAACCAGGTACGGACACTATGAGTTTCTTGTGATGCCATTCGGCTTGAAAAATGTGCCTGCAGTGTTTATGGATCTGATGAATAGAATTTTTAGTCCATATTTGGACAGGTTCGTGGTGGCATTTATAGATGATATTTTGGTGTACTCCCGAGATGAAAATGAACACGTTAAACATTTGAGAATAATGTTGCAAACCCTAAGAGAGAAACTGTAACACCCTTAACCTGTACCTGTCGTCGAAATAGGGTTACAGAGCATTACCAGAACATTCAGAAACTTTTACAAATAATTTATATAAATGACTATTCATTTACCAAAATCATTCATAACATCCCTTGATTGGGCCATCGAGGCCAAATAGAAGCATTAGAATTGAGCCGGGAGTTAATCGGGAACTCTAAGAATTTTTTGCGAAATTATAAAATTTTTCCAAGGTTCAGGGCTCACACGCCCGTGTGGTCCAAGGGACACGCCCGTGTGTGTAACGCCCCGTACCCGAGACCGTCGCCGGAGTCGAACAGGAGGTGTTAACGGACTTAATTCATTAATTAAACAACTTAAACAACTTATTACCAACCATGCATATGCACATCACCAATATCAAACATAACATAAATAGCTAGATTTATAAGTCAGAATCATTAGCTCACTAAAGACCAATATATTTGGCCAAATTATAATAATACATGTTATAAAACTAGGTCCCTATACGTGCCACTCACTTGATAATTCTAGCATCTGTGTATATATTGTCAAGGTGTTGGCTTGATAGTGTGATGTTGCCTTCGACGATGTCCAACCCTGAGCTAACCTTAACCTGACAACACTAAAAGAAATGGAAAGGAGGGGGTAAGCTTTATGCTTAGTAAGCTCACATGAATTAATAATAAGCAATTTACTAACATGCTTTCCACAGTAAAACTAACCCAATTGTACATTTACACATGTTCTGGTTAAACTGCTTTCTTAAGTAACAGTCACTAAATTATTTATATCTAGAGTTACGGAACTCCAAATTAAGATTTGTAAATTTTCCCAGAAACTAGACTCATATATCTTTCCACCATAAAACTTTCAGAATTTTTTCTCCAGCCAATAAGTACAGTTTATTATTCAAATTCTCCCCTATTTTGCTGTTTAACAGCTTTGACCTTTCTTCACTAAAATTTATATATCTCATAGTACGAGACTCGGATAATGTTCCTGTTTGTTTCTATTAAAAGTAGACTCATCAAAGATTCTAATAATATATATTATAACCCATAATTAGTTTTCTACAATTTTTAACAATTTTTCTAAGTCAGAACA
This sequence comes from Gossypium arboreum, assembly GCF_025698485.1. Lineage (NCBI taxonomy): Eukaryota > Viridiplantae > Streptophyta > Magnoliopsida > Malvales > Malvaceae > Gossypium > Gossypium arboreum. The sequence goes on along the minus strand of NC_069080.1, from coordinate 89,647,123 downwards.
GGGGATCTCGAATTCATTCTGATACTGTCTCACAAAAATTAGAATATCACATAATATACAACTCTTTTGCTCCCCCTATTTCCTTTATATGAAAATAGACTCATTAAGATTTAATTCCATAATTTATTTTAAATTTAAATCAACTTACACAATTTTTGGTAAATTTTCAAATTCACACAACTGCTACTGTCCAACACTATTTTACTACTAAAATTCACTCTTACATAATTTCATTTTATCCATTTTGTCTTATCGAAGTTCACTCAAATATCAATCATATTGCTCAAAATTTTCTTAAACATATACCTGCACTTATTCATCATATAATCATGTTCACATGTATTTTTTTTTCTTAATCGATTTTCCCGCTGAACTCTTCGAAATAATAACTGATACTCAGATGCCTGCACATATTTTCACACTTATAGCCAAAGCTATTTGATACGCATAGTAGCCTGCACTTAGTACTACACATGCGACCAATTATCCAGTACACGTAGTAGCCTGTACTTAGTACTACACACGTGACCTAACCATCTGATACACGTAGTAGCCTGCACTTAGTACTACACATGTGACCTCACAATAGATCATTCGTATCGTTTCTATTCTGAAGGCTCAATAGGGAAATTCCTCACTTTCCAACATGTTACAAATTTATTCATAGTCCTTTTTCAATTTGCAATTTACAACAAATAGTCATTCTATAGGCAACCACATTTCATATGATAAAAAAATATAATAAAATAAAAAGAATTGATAAATTATTTACGTACAAACTTGTTGAAATCTCATCAGGTACAACCATGTAGCAATTCATACAACCCAGATAATAGTAATTTAACACTCAATTCATGTAACAATAATTTGCCATTCAATTTCACATGTCACAACAAGCATTACATTTTTCCATATCATACATACCATCCATCAACTTCTCTTAAACATATTAATCGTATTGCATTATTATTAACACACGAACTTACCTCGATCCAGAAACGGCAATTTACCATTTTAGTCCATAACCTTGTATTTTCCCGATTTAAGCCCGAATCTCGATTTCCTTCATCTATAATATCACATTTAGCCTAATAATTAGTCACATTATTCATACGGGTCCAAAATTCATATTTTTATAAATTTGTATTTTTACCCCTAAACTTTTGCATATTTTCACTTTTGCCCCAAGGTTCGGAAATTAAACCTCATCCTATTTTCTTATGTTTTATGACATGCTGACCATTTTTCCCTTCTATGGAAACATCAAATTCTCACTCTAACATGTACTTACGAACATTAGGTATTTTTACAGATTATGCCGTTTTACTCGTTTTCACATAAAATCACTTAGCAAAAGTTGTTTAACACAATTTCAAGTTTCATATTCTACCATTAAACATCAAAATACATGCATATCATTCATGGGTAAATTTTTAAACACAAATCCTAGCTCAAAATAATAGTAGAAATAGCTAGAACATGTTACCGGACTTCAAAAATGTAAAGAACATTAAAAACGGGGCTCGAGATCACGTACAAATGAGCTTGGAAAACTTGAAAACCCTAGACATGGTGTTTTTCATGAAAAATTCGGCCATGAGGAAGAAGATGAGCAAATTTGGCTTATTTTGGCATTTTTAATTCATTTTAATTACCAATTTACTAAAATGCCCTTAATGAAAAACTTTAAAAAACCTATCATACCATGTCCATTTTTGTCCAAAAACTTCAAAATGGTCTAATTACCATTTAAGGACCTTTAATTTAAAATTTCATAACAATTAGACACTTCTAACATGTAGAACTCAACTTTTGTACTTTTTACAATTTAGTCCTTCTGACCAAACTGAGTGCCCAAACGTTGAAATTTTTGAACAAAATTTTCACGAAATCATTCCGTGAAATCGTAGACCATAAAAATATAATAAAAATGAATTTTTATTCATCGGATTTGTGGTCCCAAAACCACTGTTCCGACTAGGCCCAAAAATCAAGATGTTACATTTCTCCCCCCTTTAGGGATTTTAGTCCTCGAAAATCTTACCAGTAAAGTGGTTTTGGTTGACCCTAGGACACGCCTGTGCTGTAGGCCGTGTTTGACCCCGTGTAACTCTCTGACTTGCACACACAACCATGCCACACGCCAGTGTGCTAGGCCGTGTGGTTAATTAATTCAATTCAAAATTAGATGCAGGTTTCACATGGGTAAGACACACGCCCGTGTTCTAGGCTGTGTGGCACACACGGCTGATACACACGCCCGTGTCTCTGCCAGTGTGTCCAATTCTGAGCATTCTGTTTCTCAAAGTTAAGGTGCAGAGGACACACGGCCTAACCACATGCCCATGTTACCAGGACATATGTCACACACGGTCTAGACACACACCCATGTGTCTGCCTGTGTGGACAAAATAGAGCCATTTCTAGCTTCATTTCTCACCCAAAATTTCACCCATGACCTTCACTTGAAACACACATCCAATACCAACCAATCCAAGCATTCAACTTAAGCAAATTTCATCATTCATAAGGCATATCACTACAAGCATACATGATCACAACCTTACCTTATTTTAACTTAGGCATTCACAACATTGATCATTTGTTCTTAACATAACACATGTGTGTGTATATATATCATAATAATCTACTTAGTCATACCAAAATGAATCACCACTAGCCATTCCAATGGCTATGTTAAAAAATAACATTTTAAGCAACTATTGGTCAAGTTGTCCTATACCTGCCATTATACCAAAATGATTTTATTAAGTATACCCAAAATGACTAGTTGATAGTGTGATGATGCTCTAATGATTTTCTAACCTTCACAAGCTTTCGAGCACTATAAAACAGGGGAAAATAAATGGAGTAAGCATTACATGCTTACTAAGTTTGTATAACAGAAACTAAACTTACCAATCTTGCTTATTAAATCTAGGCATACAATGTTATGTTTCCATCCATTTGGCTAAATTGCCTAATCACATACATTCAATCAAACATGTTAGTCACCAAAATCTTCATATCAATCAAGTAACATAGATGAGCTCATCAAGCAATATTCTTTCAAGTCATTATCATATCATCTCAAAATTTTCATGCCATGTCAAGAGTTATATGTACATTGAATCATTGAATTCTTATGGATGCTCAAGTAGTACACTTGAAGTGTACGATTCAACAATCCATCAATTCCTTATTAAAAGGTACCCCTTAGGGCACTTAACCAAGAAACACTCTCTCTCGAGCCACGTATCGTATAACAGGATTATTAGTCCAAGCAAAATCCTTTATATAACGTATGCTCAGAGGGGATCGATTAGGATTACTAGTCCAGGCTAAAACCTAATCATAACATATGCTCGAGATGTATTATATCGGGATTACCCATCTAGGCTAAATCCTTTCTATAACAAGGTCAATAGAATTACTCGTTCGACCTAAATCCCGTCCACAACAAACGCAGGACCTTATTAGTTTCGGGAAAGTGCATATAATCATCAGAATTCACATTCAATCGGGACTTAACCCTTTATCACCATTTCAAGCATGTATCAATTTTCCAACATAGCACACAAGTAAAGCACATCACTGTAAATCACATTACAAACAAACACACAACATTCAATTAATATAATTACATGCTCGATTAAGTTACACGAACTTACCTCGACACTTGTTCGCGTATGAAGTCTACTAAACTGAAACCTTTTCTTTCCCTCGATCTAACTCTGAATTAGTGTTGTCCAGATCTATATAAATGAATTTAACCATCAATTTCACACATTTCATATTTAAATGGACTCAATTTATGTCCTAGGTAAAATTACCATTTTGCCCTTAACTTTTTCATAAATTTTGATTGTCCCTAGCCCGAAAAATGAAACTTGTGCAAATTACTCCCTATTCTAAGCCTAACAAAAGCCTCATTACAAATTTCCCAAGACATGTATTCATAAAATTTTAGAATTTTTCATCAAATTTTTCAACTTTTCATTTTAGTCCCCAGATCATGTTTTCATCAAAAATCACTCTATAAAAGTTGTTTATCTATCAATAATCTTTAATTTTCTACCATAAATTTCTAATTTCCAGCATATACATCCATGACCCATTTTTAATACCTTGATAACTTTTCAAATTAATCCCTCAAATAGAGTGATTAATTATCCTAATTTTAAAAATACCAAAACTACTAAAAATGGGACAAGGAAACTTACCCATTTAGGCCTTGAAAGTTTCTTTTCTCTCACCTAGGGTTTCCATGTGTTTTTAGGTTGATGATGATGAAAATAAGATGATATATTTTCTTTTCATCTTTTAATTAATTAAGTATTTTACTATTTCCAATTTAGTCCTTACCCTTTTTCTATAATTCCATGGATAAGTCACCAAGAAAAATCTACATACTTTTCTTAATGGTCTAATTACCATATAAGAAACTTAAGTTTTGAATTCCATAGCTATTTGATCCTTATAGCTACTAGAATTCAACTTTTGCATTTTATACGATTTAGTCCTTCTCGTAATTAAGCACTTAATCGATAAAATTTTCGTGTCAAAATTTTCATACGACATTCCAATTATAATACGAACCATATAATAAAATAAAAATAAGCCCTATATTTGGGTTTGTGGTCCCAAAACCACTGTTCTGATTTCACTAAAAATAATGGGTTGTTACAGAAACAATTGTACGCCAAATTCAGTAAATATGAATTTTGGCTACGGGAAGTTAGTTTTCTCGGGCATTTAGTATTTGCTGAAGGTATCAGAGTAGACCCGAATAAAATTTCAGCCATTGTTAATTGGAAGCCACCTAAGAATGTGTCTGAGGTCTGAAGTTTTCTGGGACTATCTAGTTATTATCGAGGGTTTGTAAAAAGTTTTCAATGATAGCTTCTCTGATGACTCAGTTGCTACAGAAAGATGTAAAGTTTGAGTGGACTGACAAATGCCAACAGAGTTTTGATAGATTAAAAGCGTTATTGACAAAGCACCAGCGTTAGTTCAGCCAGAATCGAGTAAGGAATTTATAGTTTATAGTGATGCGTCATTGCATGGTTTAGGCTGTGTTTTGATGCAAGTTGGTAAAGTAGTAGCCTATGCTTCACGACACCTAAAGCCACATGAAAAGAACTACCCGACACATGATCTTGAATTGGCAGCCATAGTGTTTGCATTGAAAATCTAGCAACATTACTTATTTGGTGAAAAATGTCATATATTCACTGATCATAAAAGTCTAAAATATTTGATGTCATAGAAAGATTTGAATTTGAGATAGCACAGGTGACTTGAGTTATTGAAAGATTATGATCTTGTTATTGACTATCATTCGGGGAAAGCCAACGTAGTGACGGATGCTTTAAACCGAAAATCCCTGTATACTTTGCGAGCAATGAACACCCGATTGTCGTTGTCTAAAGATGGTTCATTCATAGCTGAGTTAAAAGCTAGACCAATGTTTTTGCAACAGATCTCTGAAGCTCAAAAAAATGATAATAAGTTGCAAGCAAAATAAGTACAAAGTGAATTGACTCCTGACTCAGAATTTCAGATCGGGACTGATGGTTGTTTGTTATTCAGAGGCAGAGTATGTGTACTGAAAAGTTCAGAACTAGTACAAAATATTTTGAATGAAGCTCATAATGGTAATATGTCTATGCATCCTAGTAGTTGTAACACCCCGTACCCGAGACCGTTGCCGGAGTCGAACACGAGGTGTTAACGAACTTAATTCATTTACTTACACAGTTCATTTTAAAATTTCCAGACAAGCTGGCTAACTGCATCACAGTCACTTTAAAAATCATATCTCGAGTTCCAGAATTCGAAAACTGATTCCGTAAATTTTTCCTGAAACTAGACTCATATATCCATCTACAATATTTTTTTTAGAATTTTTGGTTGGGCCAATTAGTACAGTTTATTAGTTAAAGTCTCCCCTGTTTCAGGGTTCGACTACTCTGACCTTCATGCATTACGATTTAGATATCTCCCTGTACAGGGCTTCAATACTTATGCTGTTTATTTTTAATGAAACTAGACCCAAAAAGGAATCTATACATATAAAGAATGACTTCTAATTATCTCTGGTTAATTTATGGTGAATTTCCAAAGTCAGATCAGGGGATCCAGAATGGCTCTGGCCCTGTTTCACGAAAACTTAAACATCTCATAAAATATGGCTCATATGGTCATTTCGTTTCTTTCATATGAAAATAGACTCATCAAGATTCGATTACATAATTTATTCATTATTTAATTCCATTTATACTATTTTTAGTGATTTTCAAACGCACATCACCGCTGCTATCAGCATCTATTTTAAGGTAAATTTCACCTATTTCATAGTTTTCCCTGAATCAACTAGCAATTTGACATACTTAGCACCAAATATGGTCATGATTAACCATTCCAATGGCTAATCATTACCAAGCATTTCCACACCACTCAATAGCCATATATACAAAATGATTATAATGCTATGTTCAAAATATACATAAGCCATTTTCGCATGGCTATCCGAATATATATACATTACCAGAAGGTACTTAATTAACAACAAAGGTCAGTCCTATACATGCCATTATCAAAGTTCAACTAAAAGAGTACCAAAAGGGCTTTGATAGTGTGGACGACTTCGACTTTGACACTCCCGAGTCCGATAGCTGACGAACAAAATCTATAAAACAGAGAATCAAAGCAACAGAATAAGCATTTTAATGCTTAGTAAGTTTAGGTAATAAAATTATTTACGACTAAAGTATAGTGTTCATATGACTAAATGAATAATTGCATATACGCATATTCCCAAAATCATACTTACTTCACGCTTCAACCAGTATATTCATGCACAGGGGATCAAACCTAACTAAGGCCGGAAGTTTGTTAATCAATTGAGCGAATACTATTTAAAAGGAATCAACTTTCCGATGCATATACGAAACATACCTTATCGTTTGGATTTTATGAGCGTATTAATTGAAATTATTACAGCAAGATCACTCATTTCCAAACCCAAGTACCTTCGGGACTTAGCCCGGATATAGCAACTCACACAAATGCCTTCGAGACTTAGCCCGGATATAGTAACTCGCACAAATGCCTTCGAGACTTAGCCCGGATATAGTAACTCGCACAAATGCCTTCGGAACTTAGCCCGGATATAGTAAGTCGCACAAATGCCTTCGGATCTTAGTCCGGTTATCATCCGAATAATCATGCACATATATCAATAAATCATTACACATCTATATTTCATTTTCATTACTAGAACTCAAACACAAGACACTTATCAACCATTACCATTTTCGGCTCAATAGCCACATACAAAGGGCATGATTTTGATTTGCTTTATAACATATCTCTATACGCATTCGGCTGCCCGTTATAAGTATGAACCAATTACCTCAATATATAATTCAAGTAGAATCATCATATCACCGTTTATTTGTTATGCTTATATGTCATGACTTAATCAAATCATAAACTAAGTTCCATTACTCGAAGACTTACCTCGGATGTTGTCGAACGACTTCAACGGCTATTCGATTACTTTTTCCTTTCCCTTATCATATCTAGATCCTCTTTGCTCTTGAGCTTAATTTAAAACAATTGAATTCATTTAATTTCAAATCAAATAGGCGATTTAATATAATACATGTATATTATAAGGTTGAGGTACATATGACTTAATGGTTAACTATCAAACACCATACGCATATATATATATATATATATGTATATATTTTCTCTAGTCATGCACAACCCAACATCTTACTTAGGCATTAACAATTTTTATAGATATATGCATATCTATGTTAAGGCCGATTATATATTTAATACATTCTACAAATATGGTTATTTGTATTGACTAAATACCATTTTGTCTCAAGTTATACTTATAAGCACATCCATCCAAATACATTCGTACTTAAACATCATTGCATATATGTATACATACAAGACCATTCTTAACATACTTACTACTCATTTACAAACAAAATACTCGTATCACATTTATAAAACTACAAGCCGAATATACCTATACTTACCTCACTTAAACATCAACCCTCAATTTCTTTGACAAAGCACATTTCCAAAAATGATAAGGCAATATAACAGCCTTTAATCCAACTTATAATTCATACATATCACATTCCAAGCATTCACTCTATTCTATCACTTAAAATACAAACATTACTCAATAACTTCTTAGTTCAAATTCGGCAATTACACCAATTCACTAGATGATTTATTATTATTGTTCATTTATTCAAACTACTTACAAATACCTTAAACTATCTTAATTAACAACCATTTGTAACTTATTCATTAAACATGAAAACAACCATATATCTCTTCCATTTCCTACCATGGCCGAATGCTCAAGACACCACACCATTTCAAATTTGGTCATGGGTTAAGCAAAGAACTTAATGACTAACTCAACAAAAATGCTAAAAATCCAAGAATCATCCTAGAACTTACCTTGATTTAGCTAACCACCATAGCTAAATTTCTCCAAGGTTTTTCTCTTCTAGTTACGGCAATGAGGAGCAAGGATGAAACAACTTTGGTTTCTCCTCCCACTCACCTCATGTTTTATTATTCTTAATCCATTATTTTATTTTGTAACTAAAAATGTCAATAAAAAAAAACATATTATCATTAATAGCCCATACCATGGCCGACCACTACTTATTATAAATGGAGATTTGACATGCAAACCCATCATTTTTAAAACATGCATTAATAGATCCTTATAGATTAACCTATCACATTTCAAAAGTGTCACACATAAGTCCTATTAACTAAATTCACATGCAATCGACAAAATCGAAGCTTAAAACTTTCACACATTCATACTCACATATTTTAGACAATAAATATCATATTCAAATACTTCGGTAACGCGGTCCCGAAACCACTTTCCGACTAGGGTCAATTTAGGGCTGTCACAACACTCCCCCACTTAAGAAATTTTCGTCCCCGAAAATCTTACCGGTAAATAGGTTTGGGTATCATTCTTTCATAGAGTTCTCAGTTTCCCAAGTAGCTTCTTCGATCCCGTGTTTGAGCCATAACACCTTTACTAACGGAACCCTTTTGTTTCACAACTCTTTCATTTCACGAGCTAGGATACGAATCGGTTCTTCTTCATAAATCATATCGGCTTGAATTTCGACCTCGGAGGGATTTATTATGTGCGAAGGACCAAATCTGTAACGTCGAAGCATCGAAACATGAAAAACGTTGTGAATCTTCTCGAGATCAGGGGGTAAAATCAATCTATATGCCACTGGACCAACTCGTTCGGATATTTCATACGGCCCTATGAACCTCGGACTCAGCTTGCCCTTACGGCCAAATCTGAGTATCTTTTTCCAAGGTGAAACTTTAAGAAACACTTTGTCTCCCACCTGATACTCAATATCTCTTCGTTTTAAATCCGCGTACAACCGACGATCGATCGCCTTCGGACTTTCACGAATTATTTTTACTTTCTGCTCAGCATCTTTAATCAAATCAACTCCAAAAATTTTACTTTCACCGAGTTCGGTCCAAAACAATGGTGTACGGCATTTATGACCGTACAAAGCCTCGTAAGGTGCCATCTTAAGACTTGATTGAAAACTATTGTTGTAAGCAAATTCAATCAAAGGTAAATACCGCTCCCATGAACCACTAAACTCAAGGATGCAACATCTCAACATATCCTCGAGTATCTGAATTATCCGCTCGGATTGACCATCAGTCTGTGGATGAAAAGCGGTACTAAAATGTAACTTGGTACCCAAAGCTTCTTGCAATTTCTTCCAAAATCGCGAGGTGAATCTCGGATCTCTATCCGACACAATAGAAATAGGTACCCCGTGTAATCTTACAATTTGAGAAACATACAATTCAGCTAGTTTATCCAATGAAAAATCCGTGACGTGCACGGGGATAAAGTGAGCCAACTTAGTCGGTCTATCAACAACAACCCAAATCGCATCTTTCTTACTTGCCGAAACGGCAACCCGGATACAAAATCCATCGTGACTCGATCCCATTTCCATTCGGTATCATGATTGGTGAAGTAAACACAGAGGCACTTGATGTTCGCTTTCACTTGTTGATATATTAAACACTTGAAACAAAATCGGAAATGTCTCGTTTCATACCATGCCACCAAAACTGACGTCTCAGATCGTTGTACATTTTCGTACTCCCCGGGTGAATCGACATTCGGCTACAATGAGCTTCGTTCAGAATCATCGAAATAAGTTCTCAATTTCTTGGAACACACAAATGACTTCCGAACCTCAAACAATCGTCATCATCAATTTGAAACTCTGATTCCATACTCGAAACACATTCAGCCCGTTTTGCAACCAATTCATCATCAACTTTCTGAGCTTCACGAATTTGATGAATCAACAAGGGTTTGGCCTTTAATTCTACTACTAACACATTGTCGGATAGAACAGACAAGTATTCATTCATCGCTCGTAAAGCAAACAGTGATTTACGACTTAAAGCATCCTCAACCACATTAGCCTTTCCCAAGTGATAGTCAATGACAAGCTCATAATCTTTTAACAACTCAAGCCAACGTCTTTGTCGCAGATTCAAATCTCTTTGAGTCATCAAATATTTGAGACTTTTGTGATCCGAAAATACATGGCACCTCTCACCAAATAAGTAATGTCGCCATATTTTCAAAGCGAAAACGATGGCAGCTAATTCGAGATCATGGGTTGGATAATTTTTCTCATGTGGCTTCAATTGCCTCGACGCATAAGCTACAACTCGACCTTCTAGCATCAATACACAACCCAACCCAAGTAAGGATGCGTCGCTGTAAATGACAAACTCTTTGCCTGATTCAGGTGCACTAGTACTGGAGTTTCAGTCAAATAAGCTTTTAGTTGATCGAAACTTTTCTGACATTTTTCTGTCCATTCAAACTTAACATCTTTCTGAATTAGTTTCGTCATTGGTGTGGCTATCATCGAGAAACCCTTTACGAAACGTCTGTAGTAACCGACAAGTCCCAAAAAGCTCCGAACCTCAGTAATATTTCTCAGAGGCTTCCAGTTAAGTATGGCTGAAATTTTGCTCGGATCAACTCGAATACCCGATGCAGATACCACATGACCCAAAAAACTAACTTCTCTCAACCAGAACTCACATTTACAGAACTTGGCATATAACTGCTTATCCCGTAAAATCTGCAACACTAATCTCAGGTGCTCAGCATGTTCGGTTTCATCTCTTGAAAGACCAAAATGTCATCAATAAACACAACTACAAACCGATCCAAAAGCAATCAAGATCGATTCATCAAATCCATAAATCAAATAGGGCATTAGTGAGCCCAAACGGCATCACTAAGAACTCGTAGTGACCGTATCTCGTTCTGAAAGCAGTTTTGGGTATATCCGAATCTCGAATTTGCAACTGATAATAGCCCGATCTCAAATCTATCTTTGAAAACACTAAGGCTCCCTTTAGTTGATCAAACAAATCATCAATACGCGGTAACGGATATTTATTCTTTATTGTCACTTTATTCAGCTGACGATAATTGATGCACAACCTCATGGTTCCGTCCTTCTTTTTCACAAACAATACTGGTGCACCCCAAGGTGAGAAACTCGGTCGAGCAAAACCTCTATCCATCAACTCTTGCAACTGAGCTTTCAATTCCTTTAATTTCGTTGGTGCCATGCGATATGGAGCTATCGAAATCGGTGTAGTCCCAGGTACAAGTTCGATGCCAAACTCTACCTCCCGGACAGGTGGTAACCCCGGTAATTCTTCGGGAAAAACATCTGGATATTCACAAACCACTGGTACCGATTCAAGTTTCTTTTCTGATTCTTTATTATCAAGTACGTATGCAAGATACGCTTCACACCCCTTTCTCACATATTTTTGAGCTAACATCGAGGATATTATTGTTGGCAATCCATTCAAAACAGTAGACTCAACTCGGATTATCTCATTATTTGCACACCTCAAATCAATAGTCTTACTTTTGTGATTCACAATTGCATCTTGCACGGTCAACCAATCCAAACCGAGAATAACATCAAATTCATCAAACGGTAAAAGCATCAAATCGGCCGGAAAGCAGGAACCTCTGATTACTAGGGGGCATTTCTTACACACCTTATCGACAAGCACATAACGACCCAAGGGATTCGACACTCAATTACGAACTCGATGAGACTCAACAGTTAAAGTCTTACTGGATGCTAAGGTCTCACATACATATGAATGAGTAGAACCAGGGTCAATCAAAGCAATCACATTAGTATCAAAGAGAGTGAAAGTACCGGTAATAACATCTGGCGAGGAAGCATCCTCTCGTGCACGTATAGCATAAGCTCTAGCAGGAGCACGAGCCTCAGATCTGGTTGTAGCATCTCTAGATCCTCTCTGACCGCCACTAGGATTTCCCACATTTCTGGACGGTCTACCTCGAGCAATAGTAGCACCCCGTTTCCCACTCTGATTTACATTCTGTTCAGACAATCTCGGGCAATCTTTAATAAAGTGGTCAGCTGATCCACACTTATAACAGGAGCGGTCATGGAATCTACAACTCCCCGAATGCCATTTACCACAATACTGGCACTCTGTTCTGTCTCGACGATCATTTCCAACACTAGCAACCAAAGTGACTCGTGTACTCACAAGGGGTCGATCGCGATCTCGTCTAGAAAAGCCCGAAGTGCCTTTAGACCGGCCTAAATCATCTCTAACTTTCTTCGAAGACTGTTGAAAGGGCTTTCCCAAAGATCTCTTATGAAACTCCTTGATTTAGCTACCCACCATAGCTAAATTTCTCCAAGCTTTTTCTCTTCTAGTTACGGCAATGAGGAGCAAGGATGAAACAACTTTGGTTTCTCCTCCCACTCACCTCATGTTTTATTATTCTTAATCCATTATTTTATTTTGTAACTAAAAATGTCAATAAAAAAAACATATTATCATTAATAGCCCATACCATGGCTGGCCACTACTTATTATAAATGGAAATTTGACATGCAAACCCATCATTTTTAAAACATGCATTAATAGATCCTTATAGATTAACCTATCACATTTCAAAAGTGTCACACATAAGTCCTATTAACTAAATTCACATGCAATCGACTAAATTGAATTTTAAAACTTTCACACATTCATATTCATATATTTTAGACAATAAATATCATATTCAAATACTTCGGTGACTCGGTTTAGCGGTCCCGAAACCACTTTCTGACTAGGGTCAATTTAGGGCTGTCACAGTAGTAATAAAATGAATAATGATTTCAAAAAGATGTACTAGTGGCCATGAATGAAATGGGATATTTTTGAGTTTGTATCTAAGTGTTTGATATGTCAGCAAGTAAAAGCTGAACATCAGTTGCCTTCTGGACTATTACAACCAGTTACAATACCAGAATGGAAATGGGAAAGAATTACTTGGACTTTTGATAAACCGCAATTTATACATATTTTATCCCATGCTTAGCACATTTATGGATGATTTCTCCTTAGATTTCGTGAATTCGATGCTCCTAATCCTTTAAATTCATGTTTTATACTTAAGTGAGCATAGGAGAGTAAAAAGAGCGAGAAACAGGCTAAAAATGGAGAAAATGGATCAACATGGGAAATCAACATGGCCTGGACTTCCTCACACGGGTAGTTCACACGCCCGTATCCATTCAACAGACTCGAACACTGTTTGAACTAATCGAACACGGGCGTGTCCCCGTCGAGCCCAAGTTTAGTCCTATTCGAAAAAGGTGACTCTTGAGGGCTTTGAGGCATTCTAAAGCCTATTTAAACACACTAGAAGAGTATTAGAGGGGACACAGGGAGTAAGAGGCAAGGAATTACTCGAGGAAAGCCGATTGATCCATCTCAGAAACCGAATTCACCTTCAAGACTGAAGATCTCCCTTCAATTCCCTTCAAGAGTTCTTGGGTTTTCTTTATGTTTTGTTATCATTATTCTTTGGAGATGTTTTCTTTCATAAAAATGAACTAAACCCCCTAAATACCTAAGGGGAATGAAACCTAAGACGTATCTTGTTATTATTATCTGAATTATATGTTAAATATTTGACTTGTTCTTAATTATGAGTTCTTAATTCTTGCTTTAATATTCCAAGTTATTGATTCAAGTGTTGATGTGCTTATTCAGATGAGCAAAAGTCCCTATCTAAGAGTAGATCTAACGTAATTAAGCGGAGTTGATTGCATGCCCAGAGATAGGGTGACATAATTTTGCCAAATTAGGGTGAAACCTAATAAGGGAATCCATAGATCGAGTTAATGCAACACTGGGGGTTTTAATTAGAAAGAGATTTCAATTAATCAACCTAGGGTTAGATGTTTTTAGTCTCAAGAGAGATAATAATATAACTTAGGGATTTCTACGGATCAAGTCAAGCGAATAAATCGTCTGATGCAGAGTCAATAACAAGTGAAGTCTAGGTGGATTTTTCCCTTAGGTATTGTCCAAATCATTCAGTTTTCCCAAAAGTTATTTCCCCAATTTACTTCTTGTGCATTCTTAGTTTAGTAATTAGTTTAGATAAAACAAACCCCTTTTATTTTTAGTCCAGATAATAAAAAGAAAGTTAATACTAGTAATTTTAATTCCTTACATCCTGGTCTTACCATAAGCTATACTAGTATTCGATAAGGTGTGCTTTCCTTTTTTGTGATAATAGTTAGTTTTCAAGAACGGACATTCATAAATTATAAAACTTATCACGATTTATATCACATCAACTTTGTATCGGGGTTACCTCTGTCTCTAAAGAAGAAAGATGCCATTTGGGTAATTATTGATCGGTTGACAAAGTCTGCACACTTTATTCCAATACGTATGGATTTTTCTTTGGATAGATTGGTTGAATTATATGTTTCTAAAATTGTCAGATTGCATAGAGTTTCTGTCTCCATTATTTCAGATAGATACCCTCAGTTTACATCTCAATTCTGGAGCAAATTGCAAGAAGCTCTGGGTACTCAGTTACACTTTAGTACTGCATTTCATCCCCAGACAGATGGTCAATCTGAACAGGTAATACAGATCTTAAAGGATATGCTTCGATGTTGTATACTTGAGTTTGAAGGTAATTGGGAAAGGTATTTACCTTTGGTTGTATTTTCCTACAATAATAGTTATCAGTCTAGCATCAAAATGGCACCATATGAAGTTTTGTATGGTCGCAAATGCAGAACTCCATTGTATTGGACAGAACTCAGTGAGAAAAAGTTACACGAAGTTGACTTAGTCCGAGAGACTAAGGAAAAAGTGAAAGTAATTCGGGACAGTTTGAAAGTAGCATCTAATCGTCAAAAGTCTTATGTTGATCTTAAACAACAAGAAATAAAATTTCAAGTTGGTGACAAAGTATTCTTGAAAGTATCGCCTTGGAATAAAGTTCTTTGGTTTAGTCGTAAAGGAAAACTGAGTCAACAGTTCATTTAACCATATGAGATTATAGAAAGAATCGTACCGGTTGCATATCGATTTGCTTTACCACCAAAACGTGATCGGATTCATAAGTCTTTAATGTGTCTATGCTATGACAGTACCGATCCGATCCCTCACATGTTATTTCTCCTACAGAGGTGGAGATTCAGCCTGATATGACATATAGTGAAGAACCAATCAAAATCTTAGCTCGAGAAATAAAAGAGTTAAGAAATAAAAAGGTAGCTTTAGTAAAAGTTCTTTGGCAATGTCACGGTATAAAGGAGGCTACCTGGGAACCAGAGGATACTATGAAGAAGCAATACCCGAATCTTTCACTGGTAAGATTTTCTAGGACGAAAATGTAACACTCCTAACCCATATCAGTCGCCGAAATAGGGTTACGAGGTATTACCGAAAAATACACATCATTCACAAACATTTATGCATTCATAATCTAAATTCATTCGATTCATTCACATTATCCCTTATAAGGTCTTACGAGACCTTAAAACATGCTTAAAAGAGGTTCGGAGCAAAACCAATAACATTTAAAAACTTTGAGAAACTTATAAAAACTTCATGCATTCAGGAGTCACACACCCGTGTGCACAGGCCGTGTGCCTCACACGGCCACCAAAAACGCCCGTGTCACAAACCGTCTGAAAATTGGGCATGCCTACTAACTCGCACCACACGGTCGAGGAAACGCCCATGTAGTAGGCTGTGTGAAACCTAGAGAGGTTACTGACTTGGGTCACATGGCCAAACACAAGCCCGTGTGCTAGCCCGTATGCAAAACACAGCCAGTAGACACGCCCATCTGTCTAGACCATGTCAAACCTATAGGTTATACTGACTTAAAGTCGAAGGGTACCCCAGGGGACACACGACCGTGTACCAAGGGCATATGTCACACACGGTCAAGCCACATGCCCGTGTGCTCAGCCGTGTGGAGTGAAAATAGGCTTGTAAAAGCCATATTTCTCACCCTCCGCAAGCATACCTAAACCACATCAAATTTGCACCATTTTATACATATATAAGCAACCAAAGCATGCTATTTCATACACATTTCATGCCATCTATCCTCAGCCATTTCAACTACTAAATTCCATATTTAAAACATACTAAATCATTATGCCAAAATCATCAAAGCTTACATAAGTACCAAATGCATTTCCTTATCAACTTATCAACTATTTCATGTCACAAAACATACCATATCATCATCTCAAATCAAACCACAATAGACCAACTTCCAAGAAATAATACTCTAACTTACAACTATCCAAAAGAGCAACCATATAACCATACCAAACAAGCCAATACAAAAGGCATTATATACATCACATATATTACTTATCAAACACATAATTTAAGCCAACTTAAACGGCTAAATACATACCAACATTTACAAGCCAAATCTCATGGCTCAAAATCATAACTCAAAACATATCAAGATAACACTAGCCTATACATGCCATATACCATATATACAAAGCTCCAAAAGTACCAACGAGATGATCGATAGTGTGATGACATTTCCTGACAATCACCGAGTCTAATCTAGCTTCGATAATCTATAAAATAGTGAAAAATAAACACAGTAAGCTTTAAAAGCTTAGTAAGCCATACAAAAATAAAGTTATCACATTGATATTTGCATATAAATTCAAATCTGCTAAGCATAGCTAAACACATTGATACATGATATTCGTGGCAGGTTTTAAATATTTATAGTGAATCATTCTTGAATCTAACTATTCACGATGAAGGCAAGTGTACCTATCGAACAGTAGTATAGCTTTAGTAAGACCGAATTATCGAACCCAAACACACTAAAAGTACTAGTATCAACTTTCTTTTTATTATCTAGCCTAAAAAAATAAAAGGGTTTTGTTTATCTAACTAGTTAATTAAACTAAGAAATCACAGAAAAGAAATTTGGGGAAAATACTTTTTGGAAAACTCAATTGATTGAGACAATACCTAAGGAAAAATCCACCTAGACTTCACTTGTTATTTGACTCTGAATCGGACGATTTATTCATTCAACTTATTCCATAGAGATCCCTAAGTTATATTATTATCTCTCTCAAGACTAATAATGTCTAACCCTAGATTGAATAATTGAAATCTCTTTCTAATTAATGCCCTAGGGTTGCATTAACTCGATCTATGGATCCCCCTATCAGGTTTCACCCTAATCTAACAAAATCTTGTCACCCTATCTCTAGGCGCGCAATCAACTCTGCTTAATTATTACAAATTTACTCTTAGACAGGGTCTATTCCTCCTCTAAATAAGAGCTTAACTTGAATCAATATTGTAACACCCCGTACCCGAGACCGTTGCCGGAGTCGGACACGAGAGGTTTGCAGACTTAAATCACTCGCTTTCACAGTCCATTTTAAAAATTTCCAGGCAGTTGGCTAACTGCGTCACTGTCACTTTAAAAATCATATCTTGAGTTCCAAAACTCAAAAATCAGTTTTGTAATTTTTCCCTGAAACTAGACTCATATTTCCATCTACAGATTTTTTTCTAGAATTTTTGGTCGGGCCAATTAGTACAGTTTATTAGTTAAAGTCCCCCCTTTTACAGGGTGCAACTACACTGACCTTCATGCATTACGATTTGGATATCTCCCTGTACAGGGCTTCAATACTGATGCCGTTTGTTTATATAGAAACTAGACTCAAAAATAAATCTATACATATATGGTATGACTTCTAAATGTCTCTGGTTAATTTATAATGAATTTCCAAAATCAGATCAGGGGATCCAGAAACCGTTCTGGCCCTGTCTCACGAAAACTTTAACAACTCATAATATACTGTTCATATGAGCATTTTGTTACTTTCCTATTAAAATAGATTCATCAAGGTTCGATTACATAATTTATTCGCTATTTAATTCCATTCCTACTATTTTTAGAGATTTTTCACATCCACATCACTGTTGCTGCCAGCATCTATTTTTAAGGTAAACTTTACCTATTTCATGATCCTCCATGGATCAACTAGAGTTTGTCATACATATACCAAAAGTGATCATGAATAACCATTCCCATGACTAACCGTTACCAACATTTCCATACCTCTCTACGGACAACATACAAAACGATTATAATGCTATGATCAAAGTATACTTAAGCCATTTTCGCATGGCTATCCAAATTTACACAAAACCGAGAGGTACATGACCTACAACAAAAGGGTAGTCCTATACATGCCATTTCAAAGTTCAACCAAAATATACCAAAAGGAGCTTTGATAGTGTGGGCGACTTCGACTTCAAAAATCCCGAGTCCGATGGTGACGAACCAAAATCTATAAAACAGAGAATCAAAGAAACGGAGTAAGCATTTAATGCTTAGTAAGTTTGAGCCATGAAATTAGACACAACCAAAATATAGCATTCATATGGCTAAACGGATAATCTCATATGCACAAATTCTCAATATCATACTTACTTCACATTACCGACCTTATATTCATACACAAAAGATCAACTTAGCCAAGTAGGAAGCTCATTAATTTCTTGGCGAATATTATTTAAACGGAATCACTACCCCAATGCATATGCTAAACGTACCTCATCGTTGGGTTTTACGAGCGTATCAATCTAACTTATTACAGCAAGATCACTCGTTCGAAACCAAGTACCTTCGGGTTTAGCGGATATAGCCACTAGCTCAAATGCCTTGGGACTTAGCAGGTTATGGTAACTTGCACAAATGCCTTCGGGACTTAGCCCAAGATAATAACTCGCACAAATGCCTTGGGACTTAGCCCGGATATAATAGCTCACTAAACGCCTTCGGACTTAGCCGGATATAGTAGCTTCATACGAATGCCTTGGGACTTAGCCGGAATTAGCCACTAGCTCAAATGCTCTCGGGACTTAGCCGGTTATCATCCGAACATTCATGCACATATCAATAAATCATGATACATCTAATTTCATTTTCATAATTAGAATTCAAACACAAGTCACGTATTAAGCATTCCCATTTCGGCTCACTAGCCACATACAAACAACATGGTTTAGTTTGCTTTATAACACGATCTCTATGCACATACGGCTACGACATACGTATAGACTAATTAACTCAACATATAATTCAAGTAAAAATCATCATATCATTGTATATTTGTTATGCTCATACATTATGACTTAATCAAATCATAAACTAAGTCTCATTGCTCAAAACTTACCTCGGATGTTGTCGAACGATTTCGATGGCTATTCGACCACTTTTTCCTTCCCTTTATCGGATTTAGTTCCCCTTTGCTCTTGAGCTTAATTTAACAAATAAATTGATTTAATCATTTGAGCATCAAAAGAGGAACTCAAGGTACTTAGCCCATATATATACATTAGACACTAAAGTCACATACATATGAAACCATGAATCAACTCAACACATTAGCCAATATTCACCTTAGCCAAATTTTCTAAGTCAAGATAAAGCCATCAATATGTTTACCTATGGCCGAACATACACATCAACCTACGTACTCATTCATGTGGTCGATTATATTCGGTCATGCATACACACATAAAATCAATTTGGATACTCTATCAATCCAACATACATTCGGCAATAGTCCATAATTCTCTCTCTCGGCCACTCATTTCACACTTAACAAAGCTTCCATTCGAACTCATTAGTGAGTATCAATTAACCTAAGCTATCTGTTAAACCTTTATTATCACTTCTTGCCAAACCAAAGACCACATTCGGCACTTTCATCCACCATTCTACCAAGCATGCAATATTCAACCACAGCCAACTCACATTTGGCCCTAGTTCATAACAGGGTAGCCGAATTCTTTTTATGGTTCAAACACTCATCCATCATCATCATTCACCTAACTTTAACATGAAACAACAAAACTCACCATTATTAACTACCATAGTTAAAAACCTTACTCAATCTAAAATCAAAATTTCGTCATGGTTTAAAAATCACTTGATATCTCACTCAATATCAACTAAAATTTCAAGAGCTAGTACAAACTTCCTTACCTTAATAGTGACCTAAGATGACCGATTGCTTCACTCCCTTCTTCTTCCTTTCAATTCGGCCAAGAAGAACCAAAGAACACAACTTGTTTTTCTTTCTTCCTTAGAACATTCGGCCAAGAGAAATGAGAAAAAGATGGACACTTTTTTTTTGTTTTCTTCCTTACATTCACGGCAATGGGGAGGGGGAGAAACAATCTCACCATTCTTTTCCTTTTTCCATTTCTTTATTACCCATACTCATTATTTTATTGTTCCTAACATACATCACTACATAACATGTTTGTGACATGTTTCCACTCATAGCATGGCCGGCCATTTGCTCAAATATTGGGCAATTTGACATGCAAACCCACCATTTCTATAACATGCATTATTAGGCCACTTTACATTTGCCTAGCACATTTCTAAATTTTCTCACATAAGTCCTATGTACTCCATTCACATGCAATTAACTAAATCGAATCTTAAAAATTTTCGCACATTCATATTCACATATTTTAGACAATAAATATCACATTCAAATAATTTGGTGACTCGGTTTAGCGGTCCCAAAACCGCTTTCCGAATAAGGTCACTTTAGGGCTGTCACAAATATCCTAAAATATTAAAACAAGAATTAAGAACACATAATTAAGAGCAAGTCAAATATTTATCATACAATTCAGATAATAATAACAAGATCCGACTTAGATTTCATTTTCTTTAGGTATTTAGGGGTTTTAGTTCATACTAATGAAAGAAAACATCTCAAAAAAATAAAAATAACAAAACATAAGAAAACCCAAAACTCCTGATGTAATTTGAAGGGAGATCTTCAGTCTTGACGGTGAATCCTACTTCTAAGATGGATCGATTGGCTTTCCTTGAGCAATTCCTTGCTTCCTCCTCTACGTCCCCCTCTTCTCCTCTTCTAGGGTGTATTTATAGGCTTTGGAATGCCTAAGAGCCCTCAAAAATGGCCTTTTCCGAATAGGACTTTGCTTGGGCTCGATATGGACACGCCCGTGTGACACGCCCGTCTACGATTACTTTAGGCCGTGGTCAAGCCTGTTAAGTAGGCACGGGCATGTGGTCTACCCGTGTGAGTCATGCTTCGATTCTGTCAAATTGACACAGTCGTGTGGTCTGCCCGTGTGAGGAAGTCTAGGCCGTGTAGATTTCGTACGTTGGCCCATTTTTTCCGTTTTTAGCCCATTTCTCGTTCCTTTCACTCTCCTATGCACTCCTAAGTATAAAACATGAAATTAAGGCATTAGGAGCATCAAATTCACCAAATCTAAGGAAAAATAATCCATAAAATTTGTTAACCATGGGGTAAAAATAGGTATAAATTGCGGTTTATCAAATACCCTCACACTTAAGCATTTTCTTGTCCTCAACCAAAACCCTCAACTCGCAATCAAAATAAATTCTTCTTAACTTTATAATTCTTATCAATAATATCTCAAACTAATCCATAATTAATCAAAAATTGATAATTTGACTAAAAGAACATCAAAGTTTCAAACATTCCAAGTTGAGCATTTTATCATGAAAACATAGGTGTCGCTCCTCATCTAAGTAATTACCTTTGATTCAAAATATCACAGAGTTTCACATCCTCATTGAAGATTCAGTCAAATCACTCGAGGTGTTTAAACATCCTTATTAAAGATTCACTCAAATCACTCGAGCTGTTTAAGGAAAATAAATGAAGCACTCAATAGTCAATAATGAAAAGTCTTTACCATAGGCTTGCATGAAAATCAAATCTCCACCACTATAAATTGAGATGAAACATCAATCAAAAGGTCTTTAGAGGGTTGTAACCTGGCTTTGGTTAGAGGGTGTCGTCACAAGCTGAAGAAAGGGTTAGAATCGAGATTGAATTGAAAGTTTGCCTAACTAGAAATATGACTAGTCATCAAATGCGTACAACAGAGCTTTTTCTCAGGAAATGGAATTTAACTTCTTTAGCTCAGAAGATCACTACTACTAATATGTATACATGTATATATATATATATATATTTTAAGAACAAGTCAAATTACAAAATAGAATAAAACATAGCTAAGAAACTATTCCAACTCAAATCTCAACAAAAATAGGGATCAAATTAATTTAGGGGATTTCAACAATAATGGGTTATGGATTAATATTGAGGGTAAATTAATGAATGAGTTGTTAGGCTCAAGGTGGTTCACTAAGGGTTAATTGTGAAGGTACGCTTTTATAGAGTGAGTGGATTAAACCTAAGTGCCTTTATCATTTTGACATATCTAATCAAATGGTGTGGTCTTGACATGCATAATCAAGCAAGTTCTAAAATAACAATTCAATACTGACACACTCATAATGAAAGTGAGCATGAAAGAAATAATAGATGCTCTAAAGGCTCAACATCTCACAAAAATTATGGCTTTCTGATGTTTAAACTTGTGAATTCCAACTCAAGATAATACCTAAACTTAGGCAAACAACCTAAAAGTTTTTAATTCTTCAAAAATCAACTTATCATGCTTGATTCTCTAATGTCTTAAAGTTTAAATAATCAATTTTTAAATGTCTATGTTTTAATTCAAGACATATCAATAAAAATCATAAATTAATTAAAATTCATTCTAATAGTGATATGAGTAATTCACGTGAGAATAAGACAAAATTCAGGGATTTTTCTGATATAGATGTAAGTAGCCCCCCACACTTAAGATGTACATTGTCTTCAATGTACAAAGATAGATATATTGACCAATATAAATATAAGTTCATAAGATAGGGAGAGAAGTGAAACTTCCTGAGTTAAAAATGGATGAAATTCCTAGATTAGCGAGAGCGAGTATTGGAAATAAAGCTAGAGGGCAAGCATGATTCTGAAGAATAAAAGGAGAATTGAGGGAATAATTTGATAGATAAGCCGTGTTTAAAAACAAATGAGACTTCAAATAAATTAGAGTAAAAACAAAGGTAAAATAAAATAAAATAAAAGAGATAATCTAATTTTAAAAGTGGCACGGCCATGTCCCACTCCCGTGTGGTATGTGCCCAGCCCGTGTTTGTCGAGAATTGAGAGATCGTCACACGGCCTGAGGACACGGCCGTGTGTCTAGGTCTTGTGGCTGTCTGATTATGTTGCATGACCGTGTTCGATGTGGTTCACTTCTCCCACGCTCGTGTACCCATGCACAAGCCCGTGTTATTTTGACAGTGTCGACCACGGGTGTGGGGCATGGGTGTGTCGCACGCCCATGTTGTTTTGATAGTTTCACCCACGGTCATGTCACACGGCCCTATGTTGGGAAAAACTTTTGCCCTGTTTGCATACGGCCGTTTTGCACGGCCGTGTCATTACCCGTGGTGTAGGCACGGCATAAGGCACGCTCATGTGCCTGGCCATGTGGTTTTGGAAAGCTTGTAATCAATGGTTTGGTTAGTATGTTAGATTTTAAAAACTAAAATTTCAAGAAAGTAATATTGTTAGTGCTCGGGTTGCCTCCCGAGAAGCGCTTAGTTAAAGTCTAAGGTAGACTTTCGTCTCTGGTGAATGGTCATGGTTGTCCGAGGAGTTTATACTCCTCATTCCTGCTATGAATCTCATCAAAATAAGGTTTTAGGTGGGTATTGTTTATCTTAAAGGTGCTGAATTTGAGATGACTTACCTCCACCGTACCAAATGGGAAAATGCTAAGTACCGTAAGAGGAATTTCTTCATTCAGTTTGGCAGTGTCAATGTGTGGATCTGCGGCATCTAATGAAACTTTGTCTCTAACCTTAAGTTAATTTGGTGAGACATTGAGCTCGTTCTGACGTAGTTTTGGTTTATCATGTTCTCTCAGTTTAAATGTCAGCCATTCATCTAACTCCTCGATTCGTAACCTTCATTCTTCATGGGTAGATTCTTTGTTGTGGATTAAACATGGCTCATGTGTGTCCTACGAACTTATTTTCTGCAAAATAGGTTGCACTGTATGATCAGTCTTAGTAGAACAATTTGTACAATCACCTTCAATTTTCAATGTGTTGTTCGGGTTGCGAGCTTGAAGGTTGATTGTTTTGTCTCCTACACGAAGTGTGAGTTCACTTGTGCCAACGTCAATAATTGTTCTAGCAGTTGCTAAAAAGGGCCTTCCCAAAATTAAAGGAACATTGCTGTCCTCTTCTATGTCTAAAACAACAAAATCAACTAGGAATATAAATTTGTCAATTTTAACGAGTACGTCTTCAATGATACCCCTAGGAAATCTGACAGTTTTATCTGCTAATTGAATGCTCATCCTAGTTTGTTTGGGTTTCCCTAAACCTAGTTGCTTAAACAATTTGTAAGGCATAACATTGATACTAGCCCCTAAATCAGCCAACGCATTATTAACATCTAAACTACCAATTAAACAAGGAATCGTAAAACTCCCTCGATCTTTTAGTTTGTTAGGTAGCTTATTCTGAAGAATGGCTGAGCAAACCGTGTTTAGCTCCACATGCGACCTTTCATCTAACTTTCGTTTATTTGCTAGAAGCTCCTTTAAAAATTTGACTGCGTTCGGCATCTGCGAAAGTGCTTCAATAAACGGTAGGTTAATATGTAGTTTCTTTAAAAGTTTAAGGAATTTACCAAATTGTTCGTCTGAGCGGTCTTTCCTTGTCGCATTGGGGTATGGCACACAAGGTTTATATTCTGTACTTACCGATTTTTGTTCGTTTTATCCTACCTCATTCTTACTTTCACTTACCACCGGTTCTGGCCTTGGTTTTTCCACTAACCCTTCCTCATCTTGAATGGCAATTGCGTTGAGTTTCACCCTTGGGTTAGATTCAATGTTGCTTGGCAGGCTACCTTATGGTCGTTCAGAAATCAACTTGACGAGCTATCCAATCTGAGTTTCGAGCCTCTAGATTGATGCCTGTTGATTTTTGAGTGTCGTCTCGGTATTCTAAAAATGAGTCTCTGACACTGAGATGAATTTGGTTAGCATCTCCTCAAGGTTCAGCTTTTTCCCTCGCTGGTATGGTGGTTGCTGAAAGCCTGGAAGGGGTAGTGGTTTCTAATCTCCTTGGCCTCCCCATGAAAAATTTGGGTGATTCCTCTAACCTACATTGTAAGTATTGCTATAAGGATTTTTTTGAGATCGAGGATTATTATCCATGTAATTTAACTACCCGTTCTCCATGTTGTGGCCATAAGGTGGGTATTCTGAATTGCTCGATCCACCTCCATTTGCTTCGTACTGCATTACTGGGTGAACCTGTGAAGAACTAAGAAAACCATCAATGTTCTTATTCAAGAGTTCTACCTGATTAGAGAGCATGTTGACCGAATTGACGTTATAAACACTGGCTGTTTTTGTTAGCTTTGTCCTCATAACTTGCCACTAATAGTTATTCAGTGACATCTCCTCTATAAATTAATAGGCATCTTCAGGTGTTTTATTATTGATGGTTCCACAGTAGCTGCGTCAACCATTTGTCGAGTCGAAGGATTCAGGCCATTATGAAAAGTTTGAACCTCTAGCTAGAGTGGTAACCCATGGTGAGGGCATCTTCACAAAAGGTCCTTATATCTCTCTCATGCATCGTAAAGTGTTTCTAAATCCATCTGCACAAAAAAAGAGATATCATTACGTAATTTAGCCGATTTAGCCGACGAAAAATATTTTAGTAAAATCTTTCAGTCATTTGTTCCCAAGTAGTGATTGACCCCCGTGGTAACAAATTCAACCATTGTTTAGCTTTGTTTCTCAAAGAAAAAGGGAATAACCAAAGGCGAATGGCATCATCAGAAACACCATTAATTTTAAATGTATCGCATAGTTCCAAAAAGTTTGCCAAGTGAGTGTTGGGATCTTCGTCCTGCAAACCATCAAACTGAAAAAATTGCTGTACCATTTGAATTGTGTTAAGTTTTAGTTTAAAAGTATTTGCAGCTACAGCAGGTCTAACTATGCTCGATTCAATTCCTGTTAAAGAAGGTTTAGCATAATCATACATAGTGCCCGGAGCAGGATTCTGATTTACCAGATTAACAGCAGTCGCAAGAGGTATCAGGTTTCCCTGATTTTCAGCCATCTCCTTGCTTGTGGTTTGAATATCGTCCTCTTGCTCGTTCTCTGTGTATCTTAAGTTTCGCCTTATTTCTCTTTAGTTTCTGCGAACTGTGCGATCGATCTTATTGTCAAAAAGTAATGGTCTTGACGAGTTTCTTCTAGTCATAAACTATAAGAACCTTACAAAAAAGGGGAAAAAGAAGAATTAGTAATAAAAATTAGAATAAAATTTAAATTGCAGTAAAAGTAAATGGCTAAAGTAATAAAAATCGAGTGTTCCTAATATCTTAGTTCCCCGGCAACGGCACCAAAAACTTGATACCTGATATTCGTGACAGGTTTTAAATATTTATAGTGAATCGTTCTTGAAACTAACTATTATCACGATGAAGGCAAGTGTACCTATCGAACAGTAGTATCGCTTTAGCAAGACAGGATTATCGAACCCAAACAAACTAAAAGTACTAGTATCAACTTTATTTTTATTATCTAGCCTAAAAAAAATAAAAGGGTTTTGTTTATCTAACTAATTAATTAATCTAAGAAATCATAGAAAAGAAATTTGGGGAAAATACTTTTTGGAAAACTCGATTGATTGAGACAATATCTAAGGAAAAATCCACCTAGACTTCACTTGTTATTTGACTCTGAATCGAACGATTTATTCATTCAACTTGTTCCATAGAGATCCCTAAGTTATATTATTATCTCTCTCGAAACTAACAACGTCTAACCCTAGATAGAATAATTGAAATCTCTTTCTAATTAATGCCCTAGGGTTGTATTAACTCGATCTATGGATCCCCTTATTAGGTTTCACCCTAATCCGGCAAAATCTTTTCACCCTATCTCTAGGCGCGCAATCAACTCCGCTTAATTATGACAAATTTAATCTTAGACAGGGTTTATTCCTCCTCTGAATAAGAGCTTAACTTGAATCAATATCCTGGAATATCAAAACAAGAATTAAGAACACATAATTAAGAACAAGTCAAATATTTATCATACAATTCAGATAATAATAACAAGATCCGTCTTAGGTTTCATTCCTCTTAGGTATTTAGGGTTTTTAGTTCATACTAATGAAAGAAAGCATCTTAAAAGAATAAAAATAACAAAACATAAGAAAACCCAAAACTCCTAAGGGAATTTGAAGGGAGATCTTCAGTCTTGATGGTGAATCCGGATTTTGAGATGGATTGATCGGCTTTTCTTGAGCAATTCCTTGCTTCCTCCTCTGCGTCCCCCTCTTCTCCTCTTCTAGGGTGTATTTATAGGCTTTGGGATGCCTAAGAGCCCTCAAAAGTGGCCTTTTCCGAATAGGACTCTGCTTGAGCTCGACAGGGACACGCCCGTGTGACACACTTGTGTGCGATTACTTCAGGCCATGGTCAAACTTGTTAAATAGGCATGGGCGTGTGGTCTACCCATGTGAGTCGTGTTTCAATTCTTCCAATTTGACACAGTCGTGTGGTCTACCCGTGTGAGGAAGTCCAGGCTGTGTGGATTTTGTACGTTGGCCTATTTTCTCCGTTTTTGGCCCCTTTCTCGTTCCTTTCACTCTCCTATGCTCTCCTAAGTATAAAACATGAAATTAAGGCATTAGGAGCATCGAATTCACCAAATTTAAGGAAAAATCATCCATAAAATGTGTTAAGCATAGGGTAAAAATATGTATAAATTGCGGTTTATCACACATACAATTTCACAAACCTTTCTCATTCTACACAAATTCAATATCTTAATCGAATTCGTCAAATACTTCCTATTTTCCATACTCGTATGAATCTCGTACATATCTAAGTCACGTATCTCATTCACACATTCTTCCTCAACTTGACTTTGCCTGATGAACCATTCAGAATTTTTAAGGATACTCGAAAATCACATAAGCTCGCACAATGTCATATCCCAGATATGGTCTTACATGTTATCATATATTGATGCCTCTGTCCCAAACAGGGTCTTACACGAAATCATAATACGATGCCAATGTCCCAGACATGGTCTTACACATAATCACAATACAATGCCAATGTTCCAGACATGGTCTTACATGTAATCACATCTCGATAACCTAATGTCATGACATTCGTATCCTATACTATTCTTAAGATTCGTACAAGACTTTCGAATGTCGTAACTCTGTAGATTCTTTCTCATAATTGCTCGTTCAACATTTATAACAATTAAATGACAAATAAACACATATAATTCAATTTAAAGACAATTATTTGCAAATAAACTTACCTCGTATATATACTGAACGGATCGGATCGACTACTCGACAACTTTTGATTTCCCCTGATCTAAATCTGATTTCTTTTGTGCTTGGTCTATATATATTCAAAATTAATCCATTTAATCACCAAATCAATCAATTTCATCCACAAACACATATTTAAGCTAATTTGCACTTTGGCACTAAAGTTCCACATTTATTCAAATTAATTTTTATTTCACAAATGCACAAAATTCATAAAATTTAAGGACAACCCATGCTAGCCAAATTTTGTATAGCTTCATAGCAGTCTATATTTTCATTTATTTCACACTTTTAGCCACAACATTTCACGTTTTCTCAATTTAATCCCTAATTGACATTTTCCCTCAAAATCACTTAACAAAACTTGATAATCTAGCATTTATGTAATATCCTGATTTTGGGCCTAGTCGGAATAGTGGCTTCGTGACCACAAAATACGAGATAGAAATAATTATTTTATGATTATTTTAAGGTCTATGATATGATTGCATGATTGTGTGAAAATTTCGTGAAGAAATTTTATGCATAAAGTGCTTAAATTGAAATTAGGGACTAAATCGAATAATTTGCAAAACTTGCATTCTAGAAGTTTCTAGTATGAAATTGTTTTTAAATATTAATTAGGAGGTCTTAAAGAGCAATTTTACCAATTTCTAAGTCTATGGACAAAAATTAGGACATGGAAGGAATTTTGGAAAGTTTAGTAGTAAGGGCATTTTGGTCATTTAGGGTAAAATGAATTAAAATACAAAATTAAAAGCCAATTTTGCTCATCTTCAACCCCATGGCCGAATATAGCAAGGAGAAACCATGGCTAGGGTTTTCAAGCTTCCAAGCTCGATTGTAAGTCCGTTCTAGCCTCGTTTTAATGATTTTTACGTTTTGGAGTCCGGTAGCTCGATTTAGCTTATGCTAGCAATAATTTAACCTAGGGTTTATATTTGGAAAAATACCCATAGGTGAAATTTGTGTATTTTGGTGTTTTATGATAGAATATGAGGTTTTAAATTATGTTAGACAACTTGTGCTACTCGGTTTTAAGTGAAAACGAGCAAAAGGGCTTAATCGGTAAAAATACCTAATAGTCATAAGTACATGTTAGAGTGAGAATTTGATGTTGCCATAGAAGGAAAAATGATCAGCATGTCATAAAACATAAGAAAATAGGCTGAATTTTAATTTACGAGCTTTGGGGAAAAAGTGTAAATATGCAAAAGTTTAGGGCAAAATTGTAATTTTTCAAAAATATGATTTTGGGTCAATTTGAATAATGTGAGTCCTAATTAGACTATATTTTAAATGATAGAGCAAGGAAAACTGAAATTCAGGCTAAAATGGGGAAAATACCAAGTTGTGGACGAAATGGTAAAATAGCCATTTTCAGCATACGAGGTAAGTTCATATGTAAATGTTGGTAACATAGTTATTATTTTAAATGTTTTAATGTTTTTTAAATGATATGATAATTATTATGAAATATTATACTTATGATAATTGTTTGATAATATGTTAAATTATGTGATATACTTGGAAAATGTGAAATACTACCGAGTATCGGTATCGGCATTCCGTAGAAGATGGTTGAGACACATGATTGGGAAAAAGGTCCGTTGAACCTTAGGAATGGATTAGGATACAAGTGACATGTCACTGGGATATTTGGGCATCCGAACTCGTTGAGTTGAGTCCGAGTTCACTTATGGATGCGAGCGTCGAACTCGTTGAGTTGAGTCCGAGTTCGTGAGATGTAACTAGGCATCCGAACTCGTTGAGTTGAGTCCGAGTTCACTTATGGATGCGAACGCCGAGCTCGTTGAGTTGAGTCCGAGTTCACTTATGGGCGGGTTACATGGTAGCTTGGCTACATATGTGGCACTTATGTGCAAACTTTCCATGTATCCGAATTATATTCGATGTGTTCAACGGGTAAAGTTCTACTCAAATGGAGGAATACTTAAGATGAAAGGGACGTATTGGTAAGTGTTGTGAAATGGATACTTTGAACAGGTATGTACTTAACCCTCGGGTTGAAAACTCGATATAACAACAATATGGTAAGATGATAAATGAAAAGGTGATATGAATGTCTTGGTGATGATTATGCAAATGATGTTTTATGTTTGCTTATATGGTTATGTTACTTGCTATTTGCATGTGAGCTTACTAAGCATTTATGCTTACTCCTCCTTTTCATTCCTTGTAGTGTTGACAAGCCAGCTCGAAAATCGGAACGGTCGGAGGCACGCCACACTATCCGTATACCATCTTGGCATAATGGCTTGTATATTTTGAGTATGGCATGTATAGCATTATAATCATTTTGTATATATGGTCTTATGATATGGTTATTGAGTGGTATGGAAATAGAAATGCTTGGTAATGATTAGCCATTGGAATGGCTAATCATGATCATATTTGGTATTATGTATGTCAAATTGCTAGCTAATCCATGGAAACCATGAAATAGGTAAAATTTACCATAAAATAGATTCAGACAACAGCAGTGACGTGAGTTTGAAAAATCACTAAAAATAGTAGAAATATAATTAAATAATGAATAAGTTATGGAATCGAAGCTTGATGAGTCTATTTTCATATGGAATAAGCAAAACAGGTATATGAGCTATATTTTATGAGATGTTTAAATTTTTGTGAAACAGGGCCAGAGCAATTTCTGGATCCCCTGTTCTGAATTTGGAAATTCACCATAAATTTTACAAAGATAATTAGAAGTCATGCTTTATATGTAAAGATTCCTTATTGAGTCTAGTTTTATTAGAGATAAACGGCATAGTCATTAAAGCTCTGTACAGGGAGATATCTGATTCGTAATACACACAGGTCAGAGTAGTTGAGCCCTAAAATAGGGGAGACTTTAACTAATAAACTGTACTAATTGGCCCAACCAAAAATTCTAGAAAAAAATTAGCAGATATATATATGAGTCTAGTTTCAGGAAAAATTTACGGAATTGGATTTCGAGTTTCGTAACTCGAGATATGATTTTTAAAGCGACTGTGATGCAGTTAGCCAGCTTGTCTGGAAATTTTAAAATGAATTGTATGAGCTGTTTAATTAACGAATTAAGTCCGTTAACACCTCGTGTTCGACTCGGAAACGGTCTCGGTGCGGGTGTTACATTTAGTGGTATCGAGCAGGTTTAGTCGGTTCTCGGACTAACCTAGCATGTGTAAAAGTTTAGCTATACATGCCAACGATCCGTGATAGTGTGATATCTTCCGACGCGTATGAGTACCGTCTTATTTAGAGTGGTACTCTCCAACCGAAGCTGTGCCGACCATGTTCACGGTTATGTGAAGGTATTTGAGTAAAGTTATGATTATGATAAGTCTCGGTTCAGAAAAGTATGAATAAAAGTTTATGATACATATGTGATAATATGTGAGATGAAAGTTCATGTTGTGATAAATATCCATATTTGCTTAATGCTCATACGATGTAGTGTATGTGGCTTACTTGATAAGATGAACGGAATAAATAGAAAGTAGTAGAGGTATGAATAAAGGTCATAATATCATAATACGAATGAAAATGTCCTTGTCTTGATTGGACGTTGAATGTTGATGAATGTTAATGATATACAATTTTTTATGAGATAAAGGATTATAATGAAATGAACTTATCTATGTTAAATTCTTTGGATGAATTGTATGATTGTAATGATATGTACATGATGATGAACGAAATGAAAGTTGTGATTGTGATGCAAATATCTATGTTTGTTTGGCCTTATATAATGTCATGAGCATGAATTAATTTAATTAAATGAATGGATAAGTAAAGTGTCTAGAAAACATAGAATGTATGCATAAGTATATTGTCTAAATGGGACAATAGGAAAATTGGTGTAAGCCAACATGAATGAATGACATGATTTTGATGATGTTACTATGATGATGGAAGTTGTGTCATATGTGTATGTATAAGAAAGTCGAGTCGAGGTCCTACAACCCTCCCCTTACCAAAGTGGTACTTATAATGGAATTTCATGAGATTTGTATTGAATAAGTTTCGGTTGAGAACCCAAAGAGTTCAAAGTGATAGAATAATTATAAGTATGATTCGAGATTGAAAATGAGCTGATAAGTAAAGTCGAGCCAGAAAGTATCGGATTGATATAAAGATTATTGGAATTATGCATCTGTCCCGATTAGAGAAGGAATTCTCTTTGGTAAATCGAATTACTCAAGTGCAAGGTCGAGAAAAGTGTAAATCGAAATTTATTTGAACTGACATTCTTTAGTGAATGATTTAATATGAAATTTGTGACGCAGAACTAGTTGGGGAAATGATATTTCAAATGTGAATTATCCGAGT
Source organism: Gossypium arboreum (assembly GCF_025698485.1). Taxonomy (NCBI): domain Eukaryota; kingdom Viridiplantae; phylum Streptophyta; class Magnoliopsida; order Malvales; family Malvaceae; genus Gossypium; species Gossypium arboreum. Next base: position 89,613,984 of record NC_069080.1, on the reverse strand, counting down.
GTGACAGTTATGACCGATGATTTAGCGATCTCTTTTGAGATGTTCTATGTGTTCACCCGTTCTCGTAAATATTTTTATGGCTATTGATCTTGAAGAAATTCTTGTTATATGGGAATGTCTTCTAATTTTGGTGTTGGATGAAAGCATTGGTAGTCTGACTAGTTTATAATTTATATTGCTCTATTTCATTGGGTATTCTATTTCATTTCGTCTGATAAGAATTGATGAGAGAATTCATATGATATTATGATTCTGTTTCTTCTACTTGATGCTTCATCTAATATATATGTATGGGAAGATATATTGATCTTGTTATATTTGATTTCAGTGGGATTAAATGATGTTTTCTTTTGGACTTTCTTTCTTTGAAGAATTATCGAGGATTCGTATTTTCTCTATGAATTTGGTTTTCGATTCTCGGCATAGTATCGTATCTTGGGTTTCTTTATCCCGGATCTCTTTATTCGGATTTCTTTATTCGGGTTTTCTATCTTGGATTTCTTTATTCGGTTTTCTTGTTATCTTTGTTCCATAATTTGTCAATTACGACTCATGTTCGAAGTGGGTTCTGCAGCCCATGATAATCATGTCAAATATGACTATACTTCTAATTTGATCTTGGTAATGTGGTGATTTTAGTATTGGGATTTTTTCTAATTTCTATGTAAGGATTTGACATCAGTAAAGGCATAGGTGATAAAAGCGCGAGTTTTAGTCGGTATGGTAAATTATTTATTTGAAAGATTTCATGTGACAATTATGTCAGGATTATTTTCCCAAGTCTGATAATAGAATTTCATTTTGTACGGATAAAAGAGTAAATAGTTTGAACGAGAAGTGTATATTTAATAGAAAGAGTTGAATATTAGTTTAAGTCACTACGAATGATAAGGTTTCCATCTTGTGAAAGCTGAAAAGTTTATTACATGTTGACAGAGTTCGGATAGATGAGAATATTGGTAACCAAGCGTCGAACTAGACTAGTCTACATTGAGCAAAGACTTCGACTTTCAAGAATGTATTGTTGTATGAATTGTGATGTGTTTCAAGACGGTGAGGTAATGTGATAGTTTAGAGCATCCGATGTTACATAAAATCGGAGTTGTTAAAGGGGTTAAAGCGGCGTTGGGATCTATCAAAATTATCCTTGTCAATGTTGATATTGGGATGGAAATGAGAAGGATTATTCTTGAGGCCATATCAGAATTATTTCTATGGCGGAAAGAGGAAAATGTGATGTATCCTATTGTTAAATGTTTGGCGAGATCTATAAATCACATCTGTATTGAATGAATTCCTACTCATCAGATTCATGGAATTTCAGGTCTCTTTGATTGTTGGATTTCTTGGAATTCCGGTCTCCATTAAATCAAGTTGAGATCCGGGTTTTATGTCATGATATCATGGGAAATTGAGAAGGGTTGAAAATTTAAGAACAGTTGAGAGTTGAGACTGTAAGCTTTTAGATCATATGAGAAATTGAAGAGATGTATTGGAGGTACAGTCTAAGTGCAAGTTCTTCGGCACCAAATATGAGATTAAAAGTGAAGACCACTTTTCTGGTAAGATTTTCGGGGACGAAAATCCCTGAAGGGGGGAAGAGTTGTAATATCCTGATTTTGGGCCTAGTCGGAATAGTGGCTTCATGACCACAAAATACGAGATAGAAATAATTATTTTATGATTATTTTAAGGTCTATGATATGATTGCATGATTGTGTGAAAATTTCGTGAAGAAATTTTATGCATAAAGTGCTTAAATTGAAATTAGGGACTAAATCGAATAATTTGCAAAACTTGCATTCTAGAAGTTTCTAGTATGAAATTGTTTTTAAATATTAATTAGGAGGTCTTAAAGAGCAATTTTACCAATTTCTAAGTCTATGGACAAAAATTAGGACATGGAAGGAATTTTTGGAAAGTTTAGTAGTAAGGGCATTTTGGTCATTTAGGGGTAAAATGAATTAAAATACAAAATTAAAAGCCAATTTTGCTCATCTTCAACCCCATGGCCGAATATAGCAAGGAGAAACCATGGCTAGGGTTTTTCAAGCTTCCAAGCTCGATTGTAAGTCCGTTCTAGCCTCGTTTTAATGATTTTTACGTTTTGGAGTCCGTAGCTCGATTTAGCTTATGCTAGCAATAATTTAACCTAGGGTTTATATTTGGAAAAATACCCATAGGTGAAATTTGTGTATTTTGGTGTTTTATGATAGAATATGAGGTTTTAAATTATGTTAGACAACTTGTGCTACTCGGTTTTAAGTGAAAACGAGCAAAAGGGCTTAATCGGTAAAAATACCTAATAGTCATAAGTACATGTTAGAGTGAGAATTTGATGTTGCCATAGAAGGGAAAAATGATCAGCATGTCATAAAACATAAGAAAATAGGCTGAATTTTAATTTACGAGCTTTGGGGAAAAAGTGTAAATATGCAAAAGTTTAGGGGCAAAATTGTAATTTTTCAAAAATATGATTTTGGGTCAATTTGAATAATGTGAGTCCTAATTAGACTATATTTTAAATGATAGAGCAAGGAAAACTGAAATTCAGGCTAAAATGGGGAAAATACCAAGTTGTGGACGAAATGGTAAAATAGCCATTTTAGCATACGAGGTAAGTTCATATGTAAATGTTGGTAACATAGTTATTATTTTAAATGTTTTAATGTTTTTTAAATGATATGATAATTATTATGAAATATTATACTTATGATAATTGTTTGATAATATGTTAAATTATGTGATATACTTGGAAAATGTGAAATACTACCGAGTATCAGATATCGGCATTCCGTAGAAGATGGTTGAGACACATGATTGGGAAAAGGTCCGTTGAACCTTAGGAATGGATTAGGATACAAGTGACATGTCTTTGGGATATTTGGGCATCCGAACTCGTTGAGTTGAGTCCGAGTTCACTTATGGATGCGAGCGTCCGAACTCGTTGAGTTGAGTCCGAGTTCGTGAGATGTAACTAGGCATCCGAACTCGTTGAGTTGAGTCCGAGTTCACTTATGGATGCGAACGCCTGAGCTCGTTGAGTTGAGTCCGAGTTCACTTATGGGCGGGTTACATGGTAGCTTGGCTACATATGTGGCACTTATGTGCAAACTTTCCATGTATCCGAATTATATTCGATGTGTTCAACGGGTAAAGTTCTACTCAAATGGAGGAATACTTAAGATGAAAGGGACGTATTGGTAAGTGTTGTGAAATGGATACTTTGAACAGGTATGTACTTAACCCTCGGGTTGAAAACTCGATATAACAACAATATGGTAAGATGATAAATGAAAAGGTGATATGAATGTCTTGGTGATGATTATGCAAATGATGTTTTATGTTTGCTTATATGGTTATGTTACTTGCTATTTGCATGTGAGCTTACTAAGCATTTATGCTTACTCCTCCTTTTCATTCCTTGTAGTGTTGACAAGCCAGCTCGAAATCGGAAACGGTCGGAGGCACGCTCACACTATCCGTATACCATCTTGGCATAATGGCTTGTATATTTTGAGTATGGCATGTATAGCATTATAATCATTTTGTATATATGGTCTTATGATATGGTTATTGAGTGGTATGGAAATAGAAATGCTTGGTAATGATTAGCCATTGGAATGGCTAATCATGATCATATTTGGTATTATGTATGTCAAATTGCTAGCTAATCCATGGAAACCATGAAATAGGTAAAATTTACCATAAAATAGATTCAGACAACAGCAGTGACGTGAGTTTGAAAAATCACTAAAAATAGTAGAAATATAATTAAATAATGAATAAGTTATGGAATCGAAGCTTGATGAGTCTATTTTCATATGGAATAAGCAAAACAGGTATATGAGCTATATTTTATGAGATGTTTAAATTTTTGTGAAACAGGGCCAGAGCAATTTCTGGATCCCCTGTTCTGAATTTGGAAATTCACCATAAATTTTACAAAGATAATTAGAAGTCATGCTTTATATTTAAAGATTCCTTATTGAGTCTAGTTTTATTAGAGATAAACGGCATAGTCATTAAAGCTCTGTACAGGGAGATATCTGATTCGTAATACACACAGGTCAGAGTAGTTGAGCCCTGAAACAGGGGAGACTTTAACTAATAAACTGTACTAATTGGCCCAACCAAAAATTCTAGAAAAAAATTAGCAGATATATATATGAGTCTAGTTTCAGGAAAAATTTACGGAATTGGATTTCGAGTTTCGTAACTCGAGATATGATTTTTAAAGCGACTGTGATGCAGTTAGCCAGCTTGTCTGGAAATTTTAAAATGAATTGTATGAGCTGTTTAATTAATGAATTAAGTCCGTTAACACCTCGTGTTCGACTCCGGAAACGGTCTCGGGTACGGGGTGTTACAATTTATCTTCCATTTTTCATCATCATCTATCACAAAGCTCAAGCATTCATCAATGGCATTTCACAAAATCATCAACAAATCCAAAAATTAAAGTACGAGTTAGCTAGTACTCAATACAACGATCACAAAAACATAAAAATCATCAAAAACTGAACAAAAATCACATACCAATTGAAGCTCACAAGTGTCGAATGTTCAAGCCCTATTTTAGTTTCTTCTTCTTCTTTGTTATTTCCGGCTAAGGATGATAAAAGATGAAAGAAAACTTAATAACCAAATTACTATTTTAACCATTAATTAAAACATTACAATTCACATAATTCAAGGCCATTTATGTACATACTATCAATGGACTAATTACTTCATAAGGACCTCACATTTAACAAACCATAGCAATTAGGAACTTTTAACTTATACCATGCTACTTTTGCATTTTACGCAATTAAGTCCTTTTTCTCAAATTTAGCTATTAAACGATAAAATTAGCTCACGAAATTTTCATACAAATATATTCACATGTTGTAATTACCAAAAATAATATTAAAATAATTTTTTAACCTCAGATTTGTAGTTCTGAAACCACTATCCCGGTTTAGCTAAACTGGGTCATTATGAAAAATCCTTAAAGGGGAGAGTTGTATGACTCATTTTTCAAGTGAAATCGAACGATGGTTTTGGGACCTAAATCAAACCCAAAAATAAAATTTATTTTTATTTTATTAGATGTTCCGTATTATGATAGACATGTCGTGTGAAAATTTTGACAACGAAAATTTTTTCAATTAAGTGTTTAATTACAAGAAGGACTAAATCACATAAAATGTGAAAGTTGGATTCTAGTAGCTATAAGGATTAAATAGCTATGGAATTCAAATCTAGAGGTCCTTATATGGTAATTAGACCATTAAAGAAAAGTATGTAGATTTTTGGCTACTCATCCATGGAAAAATTAGAAAAGAGTAGGAACTAAATTGGAAATTGAAATAATAAATTAATTAAAAGATAAATTGAAATAATTAATTAATTAAAAGATGATAAAAAGAAAATATCATCTTATTTTGCCATCTTCAACCCCAAAATTTTATGGAAACCCTAGGGGAGAGAGAATAAACTTTCAAGGCTTAATTGGGTAAGTTTTCTTGTCCTGTTTTTAGTAATTTTGATATTTTTAAAACTGAGATCACTTAAACTATCTATTTGGGGGATTAATTTGAAAAGTCAAAGTACAGAAAATGGGTCCTGGATGTATATCCTAAAAATTAGAAATTTATGGTAGAAAATTAAAGGTTGTTGATAGATAAACAACTTTTTCAAAGTGATTTTTGATGGAAATATGATTTAGGGACTAAAATATAAACTTGTAAAATTGAAGAAAAATTCTAAATTTTTATGAATTAAAGTGCTGTAAAATTTGTAATGGGATTAGGCTTGGAATAGGGGGTAAATTGCACAAGTTTCATTTTTCGAGCCTAGGAACGAAATCAGAATTTAAGAAAAACTTAGGGGCAAAATGGTAATTTTGACTAGGATGTAAATTGAGTCCATTTAAATATGAAATGTGTGAAATAGATGATTAAATTCATTTATATAGATTCAGACAACACTAATTTGAGGTTAGATCGAGGAAAAGAAAAGGTTTTGGATTAGTAGATTTCTAACACTAACAAGTGTCGAGGTAAGTTCGAGTAACTTAACCGGCCATGTAAATATGTTTAATTGAATGTTGTGTTGTATGGGATGTGACTTCTATTGATGTACATTACTTGAATGCTATAATGAGAAATTTAATAGATGCTTGATATGGCGAAAAAGGGTTAAGTTGTAACGCCCCCACGCCCGAAACCGTCGCCGGAGTCGAGCTTGAGGGGTTACCGAACATAATTTATCAAATTAAGAACTTCAAATCATTTGTTTCTACATTCACAGCTTTCTAGCTACCCGCGTCACAGTTACAAGAAAAATCATATCTTGAGTTACGAAACTCAAAATCAAGATCCGTAAATTTTCCCTGAATCTATACTCATATATCTATTTACTAATTTTTTTCTAGAATTTTTTTATTGGGCCAATTAGTACAGTTTATTAATTAAAGTATCCCCTGTTTCAAGGTTTGACTGCTCTGACCTCTGTGTATTATGAATTAGATATATCTCTATAAAAAATTTCAATGACTATGAGGTTTGCTTTTATTAAAACTAGACTCAATAAGGAATCTGTACATATAAATAAAAACTTCTAATTATTTTAGTAAAATTTATTATGAATTTTTAAAGTCAGAATAGGGGATCCAGAAATCACTCTAGCCCTATATCGCAAAAGTTTAAATATCTCGTAAAATATAATTTATATTCCTGTTTTGTTCAATCCATATGAAAATAGACTCATTAAGATTCAATTTCATAACTTACTCATCATTTATTTCTATTTATACTATTTTTAGTGATTTTTCAAATTTATGTTACTGCTGCAGCAATATTCTGTTTTAAGGCAAGTTTCATCTTTCCATGAATTTTTATGAACTAGATAACCTGTTAAACTTCCATGATATCAAACATGATCTAAATTAGCCATCACCATGACTTATCAATTTCAAACATTTTCTCAACCAACATGGCCATATCATAAAATTATTTACACAAAATAGGTATATTGCTATACATGCCATACTTAAGTAGTTGTACAAGCCATTTACCAAGATAAAAGTCCTTTGGATAGTGTGATCGAACTTTCGACCTATCCCGATTCCTGAGCCGGCTTGTTCAAAACTACAGTGAATGAAAAGGAAGGAGTAAGCATAAATGCTTAGTAAGTTCATATGTAAATAACAAGTAACATAACAATACAAATATACCAAACAACTTTAGCATGGTACCACCAAAACATATATCACATCTTTAAACATCATTCATCATCTTACCACCTTATCGTTGTTGTATCTATTTTCAACCCGAGGGTTAAGAACATACCTGTCCAAAGTGTCCATTTCACAACACTTACCAAAACGTCGCTTGCATCTTAAGTGTTCTTCCATTTCACTAGAAATTTCACCTGTTGAACACATCGGAATACAACTCGGATACACGGATAATTTGCACATAAGTGCCTCATATGTAATCAAGAAATCATGTAACCCACCCCTAAGTGAACTCGGACTCAACTCAACGAGCTTGGGCGTTCGCATCCATAAATGAACTCGGACTCAACTCAATGAGTTCGGATGCCTAGTTACATCTCACGAACTCGGACTCAACTCAACGAGTTCGGACATTTGCATCCATAAGTGAACTCAGACTCAACTCAACGAGTTCGGATGGACAACCATCCTAGTGACATGTCACTTGTATCCTAATCTATTCCTAAGGTTCAAACGGGCTTTTTCCCTCGATCACACATCTTTGCCATCTTCCACGGAATATCGAAATTGATACTTCGGTGATAGTTCATACTCATCAAGTAATTCACATAATTACATATTATTCAACAATAACCACAAAGCATAATATTTCATGATAATAATCAGCATCATATCATATAAACAACATTAAATTGCTTAAAATGACAATTATGTTACTACATTTACACATGAACTTACCTTGGTACCAAAATATAAAGATTTTGCAATTTAGTCCACAATCTTTTCTTTTCCTCGATCACGACTTGAATCTCGTTTTTCTTGATCTATAATACCAAATTAATCTTATTTAATACATACATTTATCAAAACAGCATTTAATACGAACTTTAAAAAAATTACACTTTTTCCCCTAAACTTTTGCATAATTACACTTTTGCCCCTAGGCTCGGGAATTAAATCTTATTCTTATGTTTTATAACATGCTGATCACTTTTCCCTTCTATGGCAACATCAAATTCTCTCTCTAACATATACTTGTGACTATTAGGTATTTTTGCCGATTAAGCCCTTTTACTCGTTTTCACTAAAAACCGAGTAGCACAAGTTGTCTAACATAATTTAAAACTCCATATTCTATCATAAAACATCAAAATACACAAATTTCACCTATGGGTATTTTTCCAAATATAAACCCTAGGTTGAATTATTGCTAGCATAAGCTTAATCGAGCTACCGGGATTCCAAAAACGTAAAGAACATTAAAAACGGGGCTTGGAATCACATACTATGGAGCTTGGAAGCTTGAAACAAACCCTAACTATGGAGAACCCTTGAAATTTCGGCCTAATGAAGAAGATGGACAAAAATTGGCTTTTAATTTTGTTTTTAATTCATTTTAATAACTAAATGACCAAAATACCCTTACTACTAAACTTTCTAAAAATCCAACTTCCCGGAGCCAAAATTCACTTTTACTAAACTTAGCATACAGTTGCTTATCTCTCAAAGTTTGCAAAACTATCCTCAAATGCTCAGCATGCTCTGTCTCATCTTTTGAATAAATTAAAATATCATCTATAAACACCACAACAAATCTGTCCAAGTATGGCCGAAATATGCGATTCATTGAGTCCATAAACACAAAGAGAGCATTTTTCAACCCGAATGGCATAACTAAAATTCATAATGACCGTACCTTGTTCTAAAAGCGTTTTAGGCACATCGACTCTTTTACTCGCGGTGATAATACCGGATCTCAAGTCAATCTTTGAAAACCATGTCGCTCCTTTTAGTGATCAAACAAATCATCAATTCTCAAAGAATGGATACTTGTTTTAATTGTCACCTTGTTTAAGCGCCGATAATCAACACATAATCTCATAGAACCAACCTTCTTTTTCACAAATAACACGGAGCACCCCAAGGTGAAAAACTTGGTCTCACAAAGCCTTTATCACCAACTGAATCTGCGACTTTAATTCTTTCAACTCTATTGGTGCCATTCTATATGGAGCAATCGAGATTGAGCTGTTCAGTATCAAATCTATACCAAATTCTACTTCCCGACCGGAGGCAAACCCGCAATTCTTCCGAAATACATCCGCAAATTCACACACAACCAAGACTCGATTCAACTTTCTTTTCAACTTCTTTTGTATTAATTACATATGCCAAATAAGCTTCAGTAACCCTTTCTCAAATATCTCCGAGCCGACATCAAAGAAATCATACTAAATATTGCCTCGATTTGTCCGGTTCAACCCAAGATTTCACCACTTTCACATTTTAATTCTATAACCTTTTCTTTGCAATTTATTATAGCATCATGCAATGTCAACCAATCCGTACCCAAAATAACATCAAATTCATCAAACGGCAACAACATCAAGTCGGTAGGAAAGTAATGACCCGAATCATTAAAGGGCATTTCTTGCATACTTTATCAACTATCACACATTTGCCTAGTGGATTCGACACTCTAATCATAAATTCTGTGTTCTCAACAGGTATATTCATACTAGACACTAGTTTCATGCATACATATGAATAAGTAGAACCGGATCAATCAAAGCAATAACATTAGTATCATAAAGAGAAAGCAGACAGTAATCACATCGGGTGAAGAAGCATCTTCACGCTTTAATAGCATAAGTTCTAGCGGAGCTCTTCCTTCAGATCTAACTGCTGCATCTCTGGCTACATTCTTACTGCTTGTTTCACTTCCATATTTTCTCGGATACCTTCCCCTCGAGTCTGCACCACTAGCTTTTACATTCTGAAATTTTTCTTTCTCAGATCTCTCTGGGCAGTCTCTAATAAAATGATCCGGAGAACCACATCGAAAACATTCATTTGCTCAGTCTTGACCAAAATGATTTCTACCACACTGCTAGCACTCGGGTTTAACAAATCTCGAGTTCCCTACCGGCTGCAGAAGTATTCGAGATTTAGGACCCACATTCGCTTCTTAAAATTTCCATATGATTGCCCAAATGAAACTTGGGAACGAGGATTCATATTTCTTGACTTTCCGGGTTCTTTGTGAAGGTGCCTTACTCATTGGCCTTTTCTTCCAATTTCGTGTCTCACCTCTACCTTCCTCTTCTCTTTAAGTAGTTCATCACCTTACAAGCTCGATCAACTAGGACTACCATTTCTTTCAGTTCAAGGATCCCGACAAATACTTTAATGTCTTCGTTGAGCCCGTCTTCAAATCGTCAAGACATCTTGGCTTCTGTAGGAACATATTCCCTAGCATACTTACTCAATCGAACAAACTCTCTTTCATATTCTAAGACTGTCATATTACCTTGCTTCACTCAAGAAACTCTTTACATTTCGATCAATAAATCTTTCACTAATAAATTTCTTCCAAACTCTTCTTGAAAGAATTCCTGTGTTACCCTCTCTTTCGGTACCACCAAATCAAAGTCTTCCACCAATTATAGGCTGAATCTCTCAACAAAGATGTAGCACATTTCAAACATTCTTCAGGTGTACAAGATAATTCATCAAATACCCGGATAGAATTTTCAAGCCAGAACTCTGCTTTGTCTGCATCATCATCAATATTTGCTCTAAATTCTTCAGCCCTTGTTTACTTAATTCTATCAACGGGGTTCTGTAAAATTTTATCATATCCACTCCTTGAGGCATTGGAGGCATAGGTTGAGGAATTGGGGGAGGTGGGGGAGGTCGTACATTTGGGTTCGTACGAACAAACTCAGTGTACCATGCACTCATCATTTGGAGAAAGGTTTCTCGATCCCTTTCTCCTCCTCCCTGACCAACAGTAGGAGGTGGGTTTTCATCGGCTGGCGCCCTTCATTGAGCTGGTGCATTACTCTCAACTTCATCTGCCACAGCTGGATCGGGATCCATTTACTATATAAAAATCATTTAAAAAGGTCAGAAGTCGTCACACTATCACAATTCATACATATGACATATATAGCAAAATCCGTACATACAACACGTAGTCTGAGAACAGACTAAACCTACTCTGATACCACCAAATGTAATGCCCCCACGCCTGAAACCATCGCCGGAGTCGAGCTTGAGGGGTTACCGAACATAATTTATCAAATTAAGAACTTCAAATCATTTGTTTCTACATTCACAGCTTTCTAGCTACCTGCGTCACAGTTACAAGAAAAATCATATCTCGAGTTACGAAACTCAAAATCAAGATCCGTAAATTTTTCCTGAATCTATACTCATATATCTATTTACTAATTTTTTTATAGAATTTTTTTATTGGGCCAATTAGTACAGTTTATTAATTAAATTTTCCCTGCTTTGTGGTTTGACCGCTCGACCTCTGTGTATTACGAATCAGATATATCTCTATAAAAATTTCAATGACTATTAGGTTTGCTTCTATTAAAACTAGACTCAATAAGGAATCTGTACATATAAATAAAACTTCTAATTATTTTACTAAAATTTATTATAAATTTTAAATTCGAAACAGGGGATCCAGAAATCACTCTCCCTTGTTTTGAAAAAGTTTAAATATCTCATAAAATATAATTTATATTCTGTTTTGTTCAATCCATATGAAAATAGACTCATTAAGCTTCAATTTCATAACTTACTCATCATTTAGTTCTTTTATACTATTTTTAGTGATTTTTCAAATTCATGTCTTCGCTGCACAATAATATTCTGCTTTTAAGGCAAGTTTCATCTTTCCATGAATTTTTATGAACTAGATAACTGTTAAACTTCCATGATATCAAACATGATCTAAATTAGCCATCACCATGACTTATCAATATCAAACATTTTCTCAACCAACATGGCCATATCATAAAATTATTTACACAAAATAGGTATACTGCTATACATGCCATACTTAAGTAGTTGTACAAGCCATTTACCAAGATAAAAGTCCTTTGGATAGTGTGATCGAACTTTCGACCGTCCCGATTCTGAGAGGCTTGTTCAAAACTACAGTGAATGAAAAGGAAGGAGTAAGCATAAATGCTTAGTAAGTTCATATGTAAATAACAAGTAACATAACAATACAAATATACCAAACAACTTTAGCATGGTACCACCAAAACATATATCACATCTTTAAACATCATTCATCATCTTACCACCTTATCGTTGTTGTATCTATTTTCAACCCGAGGGTTAAGAACATACCTGTCCAAAGTGTCCATTTCACAACACTTACCAAAACGTTGCTTGCAACTTAAGTGTTCTTCCATTTCACTAGAAATTTCACCTGTTGAACACATTGGAATACAACTCGGATACACGGATAATTTGCACATAAATGCCTCATATGTAATCAAGAAATCATGTAACCCGCCCCTAAGTGAACTCAGACTCAACTCAACGAGATCGGGCGTTCGCATCCATAAATGAACTCGAACTCAACTCAACGAGTTCGGATGCCTAGTTACATCTCACGAACTCGGACTCAACTCAACGAGTTCGGACATTTGCATCCATAAGTGAACTCGGACTCAACTCAACGAGTTCGGATGCACGACCATCCTAGTGACATGTCACTTGTATCCTAATCTATTCCTAAGGTTCAAACGGGCTTTTTCCCTCGATCACACATCTTTGCCATCTTCCACGGAATATCAAAATTGATACTTCGGTGATAGTTCATACTCATCAAGTAATTCACATAATTACATATTATTCAACAATAACCACAAAGCATAATATTTCATGATAATAATCATCATCATATCATATAAACAACATTAAATTGCTTAAAATGACAATTATGTTACTACATTTACACATGAACTTATCTTGGTACCAAAATATAAAGATTTTGCAATTTAGTCCACAATCTTTTCTTTTCCTCGATCACGACTTGAATCTCGTTTTTCTTGATCTATAATACCAAATTAATCTTATTTAATACATACATTTATCAAAACAGTATTTAATACTGAACTTTAAAAAATTACACTTTTGCCCTAAACTTTTGCATAATTACACTTTTGCCCTAGGCTCTGGAATTAAAATTTATTCCTTATTCTTATGTTTTATAACATGCTGATCACTTTTCCCTTCTATGGCAACATCAAATTCTCTCTCTAACATATACTTGTGACTATTAGGTATTTTTACCGAATAAGCCCTTTTACTCGTTTTCACTAAAAACCGAGTAGCACAAGTTGTCTAACATAATTTCAAACCCCATATTCTATCATAAAACATCAAAATACACAAATTTCACCTATGGGTATTTTTCCAAATATAAACCCTAGGTTGAATTATTGCTAGCATAAGCTTAATCGAGCTACTGGGATTCCAAAAACGTAAAGAACATTAAAAACGGGGCTTGGAATCACTTACTATGGAGCTTGGCAGCTTGAAACAAACCCTAACTATGGAGAACCCTTGAAATTTCAGCCTAATGAAGAAGATGGACAAAAATTGGCTTTTAATTTTGTTTTTAATTCATTTTAATAACTAAATGACCAAAATACCCTTACTACTAAACTTTCCAAAAATTCCATCCACGTCCAATTTTTGTCCTTAGACTTAGAAATTGGTCAAATTGCTATTTAAGACCTCCTAATTTATATTTCAATGCAATTTCATACTAAAAACTTCTAGAATGCAAATTTTGTAACTTATTCGATTTAGTCCCTACTTTCAATTTAAACACTTTAGGCATAGAATTTCATCACAAAATTTTCACACAATCATGCAATCATATCATAAACATCAAAATCATTGTAAAATAATTATTTCTATCTCGGATTTGTGGTCACGAAACCACTATTCCGATTAAGCCCTAATTCAGGATATTACAACTCTCCCCCCCTTTTAAGGATTTTCGTCCTCGAAAATCTTACCGATAAACAGGTGTGGGTATTGGTTTTTCATAGTTTCTCCAGGTTCCCATGTAGTCTCTTCTACCCCATGCTTTTGCCACAATACTTTCACAAGTGCAACACTTTTATTTCTTAGTTGTTTGACTTCTCGAGCTAAAATCTTAATCGGTTCTTCTTCATAAGTCATATTCGGTCGTAGTTCAACTTTCTGTCGGTGAAATTATATCTGAAGGATCCGAACGATACTGACGTAACATAGATACGTGAAACACATCATGAATCTTCTCTAATTCAGGTGGTAGCGCTAGCCGATATGCTACCGGTCCAACTTTTTCAATTATTTCATACGGTCTAATAAAACGCGGACTTAACTTGCCCTTTCGTCCAAATCTAAAGACTTTCTTCCATGGAGACACTTTCAAAAATACCTTATCACCAACTTGAAACTCCATTTCCTTTCGTTTCAAATTTGCATAAGATTTCTATCTATCTGAAGCAGCTTTCAAACAATCTCGAATCACTTTCACCTTTTCTTCGGTTTCTTTTATTAAATCAACTCCATAAATCTGAATTTCCTTGAGTTCAGTCCAATACAATGGCATCCGACATTTACGACCATATAATGCTTCATAAGGTGCCATCTTCAAACTTGTCGATAACTATTATTATAAGCAAATTCTACCAACGGTAAATACTTTTCCCAACTACCTTGAAATTCCAATACACAACATCTGAGCATGTCTTCAAGAATCAATTACTCTCTCGATTGTCCATCGGTTTGTGGATGAAAGGCAGTGCTGAAATTTAACTTTGTACCTAATGCTTCTTGCAACTTTTGCCAAAACCGTGAGGTAAACCTCGGATCTCTATCCGAAATGATTGACAAAGGTATCCTATGAAGTCTAACAATCTCTCGGATATACAATTCAGCCAACTTATTAAGAGAATAATCAGACGCATCTTAATAAAATGAGCCGATTTAGTCGATCATCAACTATTGCCCAGATGGCATTTTTCTTCCTCGAGTTAACGGTAACCCCGATATAAAATCCATAATAATCCGATCCCATTTCCATTCAGAACCATAATAGGATGGAGTAATCCCAAGGTACTTGGTGTTCAAACTTTCACTTGTTGGCAAACTAAGCACTTTGATACAAACTCGAAATATCTCTTTTCATTCCACTCCACCAAGACATTTTCTTCAAGTCATTATACATCTTCGATCGCCGGATGAACCGCTAAACAACCATTATGTGCTTCATGCAAAATCTTTTGAATCAACTCATCATTTTTCGATACACAAATCTAATTTTTAAACATCAAACAACCATCGAACCGATTCAAATCGATCCGTGTCGACTTTATCTTTATTTTCTTTTGGCTAGCAAATCTTGATCATTTTTTGAGCTTTAAATCTCTTGTAAAAACATCGGTCTTGCTCTTAACTCGCTAGAATCGAATCGTCATCTGAAATTTTCAACCGAGTGTTCATAACTCTCAAAGCAAACAACAACTTTCTGCTTAAAGCATCGGCAACCACATTCGCTTTTCCTAGATGATAATCGATAACAAGCTCGTAATCTTTCAATAACTCCAACCATCTTCGCTGTCTCAAATTCAAGTCTTTTTGTGACATCAAGTATTTAAGACTTTGTGATCGGTATATACTCGGCACTTTTCACCATACAAATAATGTCGCCAAATCTTCAAAGCAAATACCACCGCAGCTAATTCCAAATCGTGAGTAGGATAATTCTTCTCATGAGGTTTTAACTGTCTCGAAGCATAAGCCACCACTTTTCCTTCTTGCATGAGTACACACCCCAAACCATTTAGAGAAGCATCACTATACACCACAAATTCTTTACCTCATTCGGGTTGTATCAACACTGGTGCTTTAGTTAATAACTTTTTCAATTCTTCGAAACTCTGTTGACATTCTTTCGTCCATTCAAATTTAACATCCTTTCGGAGTAGTTTAGTCATAGGAGCAGCAATTATAGAAAATCCATTTACGAACCGCCGATAATACCCAGCTAGCCCCAAGAAACTTCTAACTTCAGTTACGTTTTTCGGTGGTTTCCAATCAACAATGGCTGAAATTTTACTAGGATCAACTCGTATACCATCACCTGAAACAATATGACCCAAAAATCCAACTTCCCGAAGCCAAAATTCACTTTTACTAAACTTAGCATACAGCTGCTTATCTCTCAAAGTTTGCAAAACTATCCTCAAATACTCAGCATGCTCTGTCTCATCTTTTGAATAAATTAAAATATCATCTATAAACACCACAACAAATCTGTCCAAGTATGGCCGAAATATGCGATTCATTAAGTCCATAAACACAGCAGGAGCATTTGTCAACTCGAATGGCATAACTAAAAATTCATAATGACCGTACCTTGTTCTAAAAGCAGTTTTAGGCACATCTGACTCTTTTACTCGCAGCTGATAATACCCAGATCTCAAGTCAATCTTTGAAAACCATGTCGCTCCTTTTAGCTGATCAAACAAATCATCAATTCTCAGAAATGGATACTTGTTTTTAATTGTCACCTTGTTTAACTACCGATAATCAACACATAATCTCATAGAACCATCCTTCTTTTTCACAAATAACACTAAGCACCCCAAGGTGAAAAACTTGGTCTCACAAAGCCTTTATCACCAACTCTTGTAATCGCGACTTTAATTCTTTCAACTATATTGGTGCCATTCTATATGGAGCAATCGAGATTGAGCTGTTCGTGATCAAATCTATACCAAATTCTACTTCCCGACCGAGGCAAACCGCAATTCTTCCGAAATACATCCGCAAATTCACACACAACCCAAGACTCGATTCAACTTTCTTTTAAACTTCTTTTGTATTAATTACATACGCCAAAGAAGCTTCATAACCCTTTCTCAAATATCTCTGAGCCGACATCAAAGAAATCATACTAAATATTGCCTCTGATTTGTCTGGTTCAACCCGCAAGATTTCACCACTTTCACATTTTAATTCTATAACCTTTTCTTTGCAATTTATTATAGCATCATGCAATGTCAACCAATCCGTACCAAAAATAACATCAAATTCATCAAACGGCAACGTCGTCAAGTCGGCAGGAAAGTAATGACCCCGAATCATTAAAGGGCATTTCTTGCATACTTTATCAACTATCACACATTTGCCTAGTGGATTCGACACTCTAATCATAAATTCGTGTTCTCAACAGTATATTCATACTAGACACCGTTTCATGCATACATATGAATAAGTAGAACCGGATCAATCAAAGCAATAACATTAGTATCATAAAGAGAAAATGTACCGGTAATCACATCGGGTGAGGAAGCATCTTCACGCGCTTTAATAGCATAAGTTCTAGCCGGATCTCTTCCTTCGATCTAACTCGCTCCATCTCTCGCTACATTCTTATCGCTTGTTTCACTTCCACTTTTCTCGGATACCTTCCCTCGAGTCCGCACCACTAGCTTTTACATTCAAATTTTTCTTTCTCGAGATCTCTCTGGCGTCTCTAATAAAATGATCCGGAGAACCACATCGAAAACATTCATTTGCTCTGCACGGACCAAAATGATTTCTACCACACCGCTAGCACTCGGGTTTAATAAATCTCGAGTTCCCTACACTGGCTGCAGAAGTATTCTAAGATTTAGGACTCACATTCTGCTTCTTAAAATTTCCATATGATTGCCCAGCTGAAACTTGGGAACGAGGATTCATATTTCTTGACTTTCCGGGTTGCTGTGAAGGTGCCATACTCATTGGCCTTTTCTTCCAATTTCGTGTCTCAGCCTCTACCTTCCTCTTCTCTTTAAGTAGTTCTTCAGCCTTACAAGCTCGATCAACTAGGACTACCATTTCTTTCAGTTCAAGGATCCCGACAAATACTTTAATGTCTTCGTTGAGCCCGTCTTCAAATCGTCAAGACATCTTGGCTTCAGAGGAACATATTCCCCGCATACTTACTCAATCGAACAAACTCTCTTTCATATTCTAAGACTGTCATATTACCTTGCTTCACTCAAGAAACTCTTTACATTTCGATCAATAAATCTTTCACTAATACATTTCTTCCGAAACTCTTCTTGAAAGAAATCCTGTGTTACCTCTCTTCGGTACCACCAAATCAAAGTCTTCCACCAATTATAGGTGAATCTCTCAACAAAGATGTAGCACATTTCAAACATTCTTCGTGTACAAGATAATTCATCAAATACCCGGATAGAATTTTCAAGCCGTAACTCGCTTTATCGCATCATCATCAATATTTGCTCTAAATTCTTCAGCCCCTTGTTTACTTAATTCTATCAACGGGGTTCTATGAAATTTTATCATATCCACTCCTTGAGGCATTGGAGGCATAGGTTGAGGAATTGGGGAGGTGGGGAGGTCGTACATTTGGGTTCGTATTGAACGAACTCGATGTACCATGCACTCATCATTTGGAGAAAGGTTTCTCGATCCCTTTCTCCTCCTCCCCGACCAACAAGAGGAGGTGTGTTTTCGGGCACGCCTCTTCAAATTGAGTGGCGCATTACTCTCTACTTCATCTCGCCACAACTGGATCGGGATCTATTTACTATATAAAAATCATTTAAAAAGGTCAGAAGTCGTCACACTATCATAATTCATACATATGACATATATAGCAAAATCCATACATACAACACGTAGTCCGAGAACCGACTAAACCTGCTCTGATACCACCAAATGTAACGCCCCCACGCCTCAAACGTCACGAGTCGAGCTTGAGGGGTTACCAACATAATTTATCAAATTAAGAACTTCAAATCATTTGTTTCTACATTCACAGCTTTCTAGCTACCCGCGTCACAGTTACAAGAAAAATCATATCTCGAGTTACGAAACTCAAAATCAAGATCCGTAAATTTTCCCTGAATCTATACTCATATATCTATTTACTAATTTTTTCTAGAATTTTTTTATTGGGCCAATTAGTACAGTTTATTAATTAAATTATGCCCTGTTTTAGGGTTCGACTGCTCTGACCTCTGTGTATTACGAATCAGATATATCTCTATACAAAATTTTAATGACTATGAGGTTCACTTCTATTAAAACTAGACTCAATAAGGAATCTGTACATATAAATAAAACTTCTAATTATTTTAGTAAAATATATTATGAATTTTTGAAGTCAAAACAGGGGATCCAGAAATCACTCTGGCCCTGTTTCGCAAAAGTTTAAATATCTCATAAAATATAATTTATATTCCTGTTTTGTTCAATCCATATGAAAATAGACTCATTAAGCTTCAATTTCATCACTTACTCATCATTTATTTCTATTTATACTATTTTTAATGATTTTTCAAATTCATGTCACTGCTGCAGCAATATTCTGTTTTAAGGCAAGTTTCATCTTTCCATGAATTTTTATGAACTAGATAACCTGTTAAACTTCCATGATATCAAACATGATCTAAATTAGCCATCACCATGACTTATCAATATCAAACATTTTCTCAACCAACATGGCCATATCATAAAATTATTTACACAAAATAGGTATACTGCTATACATGCCATACTTAAGTAGTTGTACAAGCCATTTACCAAGATAAAAGTCCTTTGGATAGTGTGATCGAACTTTCGACCTGTCCCGATTCCTGAGCCGGCTTGTTCAAAACTACAGTGAAAGAAAAGGAAGGAGTAAGCATAAATGCTTAGTAAGTTCATATGTAAATAACAAGTAACATAACAATACAAATATACCAAACAACTTTAGCATGGTACCACCAAAACATATATCACATCTTTAAACATCATTCAAAATCTTACCACCTTATCGTTGTTGTATCTATTTTCAACCCGAGGGTTAAGAACATACCTGTCCAAAGTGTCCATTTCACAACACTTACCAAAACGTCGCTTGCATCTTAAGTGTTCTTCCATTTCACTAGAAATTTCACCCGTTGAATACATCGGAATACAACTCGGATACACGGATAATTTGCACATAAGTGCCTCATATGTAATCAAGAAATCATGTAACCCACCCCTAAGTGAACTCGGACTCAACTCAACGAGCTCGGGCGTTCGCATCCATAAATGAACTCGGACTCAACTCAACGAGTTCGGATGCCTAGTTACATCTCACGAACTCGGAATCAACTCAACGAGTTCGGACATTTGCATCCATAAGTGAACTCGGACTTAACTCAACGAGTTCGGATGCACAACCATCCTAGTGACATGTCACTTGTATCCTAATCTATTCCTAAGGTTCAAACGGGCTTTTTTCCTCGATCACACATCTTTGCCATCTTCCACGGAATATCGAAATTGATACTTCGGTGATAGTTCATACTCATCAAGTAATTCACATAATTACATATTATTCAACAATAACCACAAAGCATAATATTTCATGATAATAATCAGCATCATATCATATAAACAACATTAAATTGCTTAAAATGACAATTATGTTACTACATTTACACATGAACTTACCTTGGTACCAAAATATAAAGATTTTGCAATTTAGTCCACAATCGTTTCTTTTCCTCGATCACGACTTGAATCTCATTTTTCTTGATCTATATTACCAAATTAACCTTATTTAATACATACATTTATCAAACTAGCATTTAATACGAACTTTTAAAAAATTACACTTTTGCCCCTAAACTTTTGCATAATTACACTTTTGCCCCTAGGCTCAGGAATTAAACTTTATTCCTTATTCTTATGTTTTATAACATGCTGATCACTTTTCCCTTCTATGGCAACATCAAATTCTCTCTCTAACATATACTTGTGACTATTAGGTATTTTTGCTGATTAAGGCCTTTTACTCGTTTTCACTAAAAACCGAGTAGCACAAGTTGTCTAACATAATTTAAAACCCCATATTCTATCATAAAACATCAAAATACACAAATTTCACCTATAGGTATTTTTCCAAATATAAACCCTAGGTTGAATTATTGCTAGCATAAGCTTAATCGAGCTACCGGGATTCCAAAAACGTAAAGAACATTAAAAACGGGGCTTGGAATCACTTACTATGGAGCTTGGCAGCTTGAAACAAACCCTAACTATGGAGAACCCTTGAAATTTCGGCTTAATGAAGAAGATGGACAAAAATTGGGTTTTAATTTTGTTTTTAATTCATTTCAATAACTAAATGACCAAAATACCCTTACTACTAAACTTTCCAAAAATTCCATCCATGTCCAATTTTTGTCCATAGACTTAGAAATTGGTCAAATGGCTATTTAAGACCTCCTAATTAATATTTCAATGCAATTTCATACTAAAAACTTCTAGAATGAAAATTTTGTAACTTATTCGATTTAGTCCCTACTTTCAATTTAAACACTTTAGGCATAGAATTTCATCACAAAATTTTCACACAATCATGCAATCATATCATAAACATCAAAATCATTGTAAAATAATTATTTCTATCTCGGATTTGTGGTCACGAAACCACTATTCCGATTAAGCCCTAATTCAGGATATTACATAAGTCCCATTAATTATTGGATTTCGATGAATATATGTGCTTTCCCGAAATGAATAAGGTCCTGCATTTGTTGCGGACGGGATTTACTTTAGATGAGTAATCTTATTGACCTTGTTATAGAAAGGATTTAGCCCGAATAGGTAATCCAGATATAATACCTCTCGAGTATACGTTACGATTAGCGTTTATCCAGGACTAGTAATTCTAATTGAACTCTTTTGAGCTTACGTTATATAAAGGATTTAGCCTAGAATGATAATTTTGTTTTACGATATGTGGCTCGAGAGTGTGTTCCTTGATTTGGTGCCCTATTGGGTACCCTTGAGTAAGAAATTGACGGATTATTGAATCATACACCTCGAGTGTACTACTTGAGTATCCATCAAAATTTCAATGATTCAACAAACATAAAACTCTTGACATGGCATGAGAATTATGAGATGAAATGATATTGTCTTGAAAGAGTATTGCATGATGAGCTCATCTATCTTTACTTGATGTATATGTAAACCTTGTGACTAACATGTTTGATTGAATGTATGTATTTAGGAAATTTAGCCAAATGGATGGAAAACATGATATTGTATGCTTAGATTTAATAAACGGGATCGGTAAGCTTAGTTTTAATTATACGAACTTACTAAGCATGTAACGCTTGCTCCATTTATTTTCCCTTTGTTTTATAGCACTTGGAGGCTCGCGAAGGTTGGTGATCATTGGATCAACGTGACACTATCAACTAGTTATTTTGGGTGTATATATATGGCAAAATCATTTTGGTATAATGGCATGTATAAGACAACTTGACCATTAGTGTCTTGATAATGATGCTTGTAATCTAGCCATTGGAAGGGCTAGTAATGGCTGTTTTGATATACTTGTAATGTCATGTTATTTTTCTTAAATATATGTTAAGTTTATGTGATCAAATAATGATGTTAATGCCTAAGTTAATCCATGGTAAGGTTATAAACACATATGCATGTAATGGTATGCTATGATGAATGATGAAACTGTTTAATTAGAATGCTTGGATTGGTTAGTATTGGATGTGTGTTTCAAGTGCAAGTCTTGGGTGAAATTTTGGGTGAGAAATGAAGCTAGAAATTGCTTCATTTTGTCCACATGAGCGTGTGTCTAGATCATGTGTGACACACGGCCTGGTAACATGGGCATGTGGTTAGGCCATGTGTCCCTTGTATCTTAATTTTGAGAAACAGCATGCTCAGAATTGAGCACACTGGTAGAGACACGAGCGTGTGTCTCAGCTGTGTGTGCCACACAGCTCAGAATACGGACGTGTGTCTTGGCCGTGTGAAACCTGCACCTAAATTTGAATTAAATTAATTAGTCACACGGCCTAGAACACTGGGGTGTGGCATGGCCGTGTGCACGAGTTAGAGAGTTACACGGGGTCGAGCATGACTGATAGCACGGGCGTGTCTTAGGATCACACAAGCGTGTCCCTTGGACCACATGGGCGTGTCAGCACTGCACTTTTGAAAAATTTTGGAAAGTTACAAAAAATTCTTAGAGTTCCCAATTAAGTCTCGACTCAATTCTAATGCTCATATTGGACCTCGAGGGTCCAATTAAGGGATGTTTTGACTGATTTCAGCTAATGAATAGTAATTTATATAATTTGTTTGAAAACTATTCTGAATGTTCTGGTAATGCTCTGAAACCCTGCTTCAATAACTGATAAGGGTTAGGGATGTTATATCTATAAATACCACTACAAACCTGTCTAAATATGGGTTTAAAATTCTGTTCATCAAGTCCATAAACACTACAGGTGCATTTTTCAAGCCGAATGGCATCACAAGAAACTCATAGTGCCCATACTTGGTTCTAAAAGTTACCTTTGGCACATCTGAATCTTTTACCCATAGTTGACAGTGACCAGAATGGAGATTAATCTTCGAAAATATAGTGGCACATTTTAACTGGCCAAACAGGTCATCAATACGAGGCAATGGATACTTGTTCTTCATTGCAACTTTGTTGAGTTGTCTGTAATCAATGCACAGCCTCAACGATCCATCTCTCTTCTTTACAAACAAACCGGCACACCCCAAGGTGAGAAACTAGGTCGAGCAAAACCTCTGTCAATCAACTCTTGCAACTGTACTTTCAGCTCTTTCAGTTCAGTAGTAGCCATTCTATAAGGTGCTATGGATATAAGTGTTGTTCCCGAAACAAGATCTGTTTGACATATTTCTGTGCTAATATTGTTAAAATCACATTAGGCAATCCATCCAGTTTATTAGATTCAACAGGAAGTAATTCACCACTCTCACATTTCAATACAATATATTTCTGCTTACAATTCACCACTGTATCATATTGGGTTAACAAATCCATTCCCAAAATCACATCAAATTCATCAAATGGAAATAACATCAAGTCAGCAGAAAAGCAATAACCTTTTACCATCAACGAAAAATTCTTACAAACTTTATCCACCATAACACACTGGCCCAAGGGGTTTGAAACTTTAACCAAAAATTCAGTGAATTCAACAGGTAAATTTTTAACAGTCACTAAGTTCGTGCATATGTATGAATGTGCGGAACCAGGATCAATCAAAGCAGTAATATCAGTATCAAGTAGAGAAAATGTACCAGCAATGACGTCTGTTGCAGAGGCATCTTCTCTAGCACAAATAGCATATGTTCTCGCAGTTGCTCGTGCCTTAGATCTAACTATTGTATCCCTGGTAGTGCCTCAACTACCACTAACATTACTGGGATGACAGGGTGATTTGCCCCTCAAAACAGGACTACTAGGCTTTGGAGCTGGTTCTATCTCTTTTTCAACCCTTTCTGGACAATCTCTGAGAAAATGGCCAAGTGAACCACATCCAAAACAAGCTCCACTTTTAAATCAACTTTCCCCATGATGAAATTTGTTGCAGTGTTTGCATTTCAGTTTGGGATTACCGACACTACTCACACTGGTCACAGATGGAGATGAAGATCTCGGGTTAGAATGTTGAGAGACTCGCTCTCTTCCAGAATATCCCGTAGAGGTGGTAACACAATCATAATACTTCTTTAATTTTTTAGAAGCAAATGACTGTGACTTACTCTAGTTATTTTTCTAGAAACCCTAGCCTCTCTTTCAGCCTGTTTCTTTTCCTTACTCAATTCCTCAGCTTTGTCTGCTCGAGCGGCTAACACTGCAAATTCCTTTATTTTGAGAATTCCAATCAATAACTTGATATCCTCATTTAAACCCTCTTCAAGGCATTTACACATTTTAGCCTCGGTTAGAACCCATTCTCTGGCATATTTTCTCAACCGAACAAATTGTTGTTTGTACTCGAATACAATCACGTTTCCCTGTTTGAGTTTTAAAAATTCCTTTTTTTTCTGATCCATGAATCTCTGACTAACATATTTCTTTCTGAATTCAGCCTGGAAGAATTTTCATTTAACGTTCGCTCTCGATACAACTGAAGTTATTGTATTCCACCAATGATATGTTGTATCCTTGTAACTCCTCAAAAATCCCAAAATCCAAAAATCTCGAAATCTTGAATTTTTTTTTTGTATGTAGCAATTCCAGTTAAGTGTTAATCACACAAGGGTAGGTCTTGGTCAAGGTTTGAGTTTGAATTAAGCGGTAGAAGAAATTATAATTTAATTATTAAAAGAATCAGGGTTGGCAAGTAGTTAGGCTTTTAAATAAAGATAGGGGAAAATAGCATCAAAAAGCCTTGTGGAGGAGTGGCTAAGTGACGCCACTTAGAGTGAAGGGCCAAGGTTCGAATCCTAGCTTAGTATTTTTAGAAGTTTAATTTTGGCCTTCTAGAAGGTTGGAAGTGGCATGGAAATGGACTCCAAGGGAAGTGTTCAGGGAAAGGATCAAGGGGTTATCAGGGAGAAAAACGAGGGGATGAGAAGTGAGGTGCAAGTGGAGCTGAAATGGGAACTTGGGTTTGAGGAGTTCAGCCATAAGGGTTATAAATAGGTGCTAAATGCAAGGGTATGAGGCTAATGCCGAAATCTTTTTCTCACCTTTTTGCGAGAAACCCTCTTCCCTAAAAGCCGAAAACCCTTTTTGTTTTCTTCCTTTTCTTTCTGCCAATTTTTCTAAAAGCCGAAATCCCTTGTTCTCCTTTTTATTTTCCTTGTGCTGATTTCTTTGTTTCACTTATGGGTTTAGCCGATTCTTCTTCCTCTCTTCCTTAATGTTGAATAAGCAATTGTTGTCATTCAAATCTCTAGAGTTGAATACTCTTTGACCGAATCTAGTGTAAGTGTTACTCTTCCAAACGGTTTTCTTTGCTAAGTATCGAGTATTGTCCCTCACTCTTTTTAATCAACTGTGGTAGGGAATTAGTATCGGATCTCGGATCTTAGCTCATTGTCGAATTGCTCCTTAGGTATTGCGGTATTGGTAACTATTCCTCTCCCATTGGCTAAGGTGGTCGAATGTTCATAGTTAAGGTAAGGGGACTTGTGTTGGATACGAGTCATCTATTATTCTGGTATTAATGAGTAAGATTAATGTAGATCTAGGGAGTATGTGATCAAGGAAAGCTATTAAGGATTGGTGTTCAAGGTAAGGTTAAGGTGAGGTTTCAATTTTTGGGTAGAATATGGATTAAACATACGATTAATGGAAGGCTGATATCATTGTAGGTTGGTGACTAAGGGAATCGCGGCACGCTTGCTTACCATGTGTGTACATACACTACACACACACTATGAATCGGCAAAAGCTGAAATGCCGAAAAGCTGAAAGTCTGGCTACGGTAGTCTTGCGAGTGCGTGAACATTCGTAAGGGGGAGACCAATAGGTTTCCTGAGACCCACAGGTGATTCCGTGGACTTGGGTTGTGATTTGGCCATACGGGCCAAAATGGGCTAAATGGGCCCGATGGGCTATTGGGCCTATAATAGGCAAAAATTAAATATTGATGCTATGTGATAGGAATTTGTATGTGAGCATGAATATGAATGTGACTGGGCCTAACGGGCCATATAAATGTGATTTGGGCCTAATGGGCCATATACAGGTGATTTGGGCCTAATGGGCCATATGAATATGATTGGGCTTAATGGGTCAGATACAGGTATGTGAATTTGTTTGGGTGTTGTAAGGGGTTTTGGGCCTAGTATATGATAACTACATAAGACTTAATTAATATATTGCGACCGTGGACAAGTGAACTGGTTAAGGTGTGGCAACGGGTATATGCATGTTTAGGATTGGATCTAGGGAGAGCTTGGTACTTTAGTGATCTTAATGACCCACCTCCTCTTTTCTACAATCCTACCTGGTGCATAGTAATCGTTCATCTTAGCTCGCGGGACTTGTTAATGGGTCAAGGTAAGTGAAAACCATAATTAAGGGAAAATTACAGAAACGCCCCTAAGGGCAAAAATGACCAAAATACCCCTAGGTGTTGAATGTAAGTTTTATGGATGTGACATGCATACATATGATGTTCTACTTAGGTTGCATATGGGGTGGGAACTATAGAACGGAGGAAGTATATAAGGATCGCATGGTTGCTTGACAATCGTGGATCCACCGATAGCTTTCAAAGCCCAATATGTAAATGAAGGTAATTCTGCAACCGAGCTACCATTGGTGTGTGGGTTGGGTGGGTCGATATTTATATTCCCACATGGTGTGTCGGGGGATGGAGCTGGTGTGTAGGAGATGGATAATTTGGATGGGATTGCATTGCATGTTTGATGATTTCTCTTGAATGCTTTGTTTTTCATCGAGGGTTGTACACACTGAGTTTGCAAAAACTAACCCCCTCTTTTATTTTATTTTCAGGTAATGCTTAGTAGAAGGTTCGATGTTTGGAGGGACTCTAGGTGGCCGGCTAGCAAGATAATTCAGATTTTGTTTTTTTTAAGCATTAAAGTTTTTATTTCTTTTTAAGTGTGTTCAGACCAGAATGTAATAAGGTTTTCATTATGTTATTATTACTTAAATT
Source organism: Gossypium arboreum (assembly GCF_025698485.1). Taxonomy (NCBI): domain Eukaryota; kingdom Viridiplantae; phylum Streptophyta; class Magnoliopsida; order Malvales; family Malvaceae; genus Gossypium; species Gossypium arboreum. Next base: position 89,586,462 of record NC_069080.1, on the reverse strand, counting down.
ATTATTATTATAATTACGAGAAGTTGAACAAGGATTTCTTAAATTATAGTATGTTTTCTACGTTTCCACAACTAATTTTTTTTAAAAAAATCAAATGTTTTAAACAAGGCTTTCGTAACTGGAAGGTTTTTTTTAGTTAATTAGAGTTTCTTTTATTTTAAAAAGGGTTTTCGATGAAAACACGATTTCCGCTAAAACACTTCAATGTGACACACCAGATTTGGCCATAGCGTCTGGGTCAGGTTTGAGGTGTTACATTTAGTGGTATCAGAGCCCAGGTTACAAAACTCGGGCTGTAAAGGGGGCTTTATTACTATTTGTTTTCTTTTTCTGTTTGAAAAATATTTTGGATCACACTGTTATGGAAAAAGGGAAATCTTGCTGAGCGGCACACCGAGTCTCCAACGTCGAACCAAGTAAGTACTTTTATTTAAGTTTGTTTAAATTATTATACAGTAGATAGTTAGAGAGCTACTTTAGATGATTGTTAGGACGGAACTAAAGCCCGTAGGATCTGGAAACTGTAAGGGATTTTCGAAAACGATCTTCTCTTTAAATATTTTCATAAAACATCAGTGTAATTACTTAACTAACCAAAATTTCATAAAATTTTAATCCAGATTATACGCAAATCAACGATAAGTTCTACAAGAGGTACAAGGGGCCGTGGCCGAGGCCGCGAAAGCATTAGGGTTGAACCGTCGGCGTCGGGCCATCTGCCCATGTTGGAGTAGAAAAGGTTCCGGCCTCACCTGTGGCTGGGAATGGACCGCATGATTGGGTCGCGGGAGAAGATGCATTGTCGTAGGCAATGCTGAGAATTTTGGAAAGGGTCGTTGGGCCCATTAATGGCAGCGGAAATCGGGGGTCCATTCTAGAGCGACTTCGTTCTAACGGGGCTGAGATCTTTAAGGGCGTGGCTGACGTGGCTCTTAATGTGACAGAATACTAGTTGAAGGCCACAGAAAGGATAATGGAGGATTTGGACTGTTCACCTAAGCAAAATTTGAAAGGAGCAGTGTCACTGCTTAGGGAAGAAACCTACTAGTGGTGGCTGACAGTGAAAGAGGGCACCCAACTGGAGCGGGTCACTTGGGAGTTTTTCAAAGCTGCATTCCAAGGGAAGTATGTGGGTACAAGTTATGTGGATGCTAGAAGGAAGGAGTTCTTGAACTTGACCCAAGGAAACAAATCGGTGGAGGAGTATGAGGCAAAGTTTCTACGCCTTAGTAGGTATGCAAGAGTAATGGTGGCAACGGACTATGAGCGTTGCGTTAGGGTTGAGGATGGACTTAGAGATAGCCTCAAGGTGTTGATAGCTCCACAAAGGGAATGAGTTTTCTCAGAATTAGTGGAGAAAACAAAGATAGCGGAGGAGGTAAAGCACACTGAGAACAAAAAACGGAAGAAAGAAAAGGGTAAGAATATGAGGGAGGCTGAGACTCCTGGTGTGGGACAAAGGCCTAGGGCTAGGGCCAGAAATAATGGGTCAGTTAGAGCAAGGCCCCCTGCTGCTAATCTAAGGGTACCACCTTGTGCTGATTGCGGGAGAAGACATGGAGGTGAGTGTTGGAAAAGAATGGGAGCTTGTTTCACGTGTGGGTCTATAGAGCATAGGATCAGGGATTGCCCTCGAACACTAGGACGAGAGCCAGTAGTGGGTTAAGGTGGTGCTCAGCCACCAAGGGGTGGATAGCTGCCGCCAAGTGAACAGGCCAGGGGCGGTAACAGCAATGAACGAGGACGTAGAGCACCAGCCAAAAATGCAGGCCATGCTGAGGGGAGACAACCAACTTTGGTTTATGCTACTCGTCACCGAAAGGACGGGGATGCCCCAGATGTGATAACGGGTATGTTCCTTATATACGAGTTACCTTACACAACCTTGATTGATATTGGATCGACGCATTCATATGTTGCAGGCAATAAGACTAAGTCTTTGAGTGATATGTTTGAGATTGTTACGAATGAGATGACTGTGATAAGTCTGTTAGGGCAGTCTATAGGAGTGAATAAGTTGTTTAGAGAGGTACCCTTAGTAGTCTAAGGGGTTACCTTTTTAGCATATTTGATGGAGCTGCCATTTAGTGAATTCGACTTAATCTTAGGTATGGATTGGCTGGTGAAGCACCGAGCCACCATGGATTGCACTGCAAAGCGAGTGATGTTAAGAACGGCGGAGGATAAGGAGGTGGTGGTAATTGGTGAACGCCGAAATTACCTGTCGAATGTGATTTCAATGTTGAAGGTTGAAAAGTTAGTATGAAAGGGATGCAAAGCCTTTTTGGCTTATATTAGTGTTACGGAAGCTAAGAGCCCTACTGTTAAGGAGTTAAGAACGGTTAGGGAATTTCTGGATGTTTTTCCCGATGAGCTGCCTGGGTTGCCACCCAGCAAAGAAGTAGAATTTGGAATCGAGTTGTTACCCGGAACAGCTTCGATGTCTATCGCTCCTTATCGGATGGCACCAAAAGAGTTGGTAGAACTTACGGCACAGATTCTGGAATTGTTAGATCGAGGATTCATCCGACCAAGTGTGTCTTCATAGAGAGCACCGGTGTTATTTGTGAAGTAGAAGGATGGACCCCTGTGAATATGCATCAATTATCGACTGTTAAACAAGTTAACTGTTAAAAATAGGTACCCTCTACCGAGAATCGATGATCTTTTTTATCAGTTTAGGGGAGCTTCTGTCTTCTCAAAGATTAATCTACGGTCAAGATATCACCAACTGAGGGTTAAGGAGGCGGATGTTCATAAGACAGCTTTCAGAACTTGTTATGGGCACTACGGGTTCTTGGTGATGCCATTCGGGCTGACGAACGCACCTGGCACTTCCATGGATCTCATGAATCGAGTTTTCCAACCCTACTTAGATTGGTTCGTGGTAGTCTTTATAGATGACATTTTGGTGTACTCAAAAGAGGAGGAGGAGCATGATGCACACTTAAGGATTGTGTTGCAGACTTTTAGGGAGAAACAGCTATATGCCAAATTCAGTAAGTGTGAATTTTGGCTAAGGGAGGTTACTTTTCTAGGACATGTGGTGTCAGCCGAGGGGATTAAGGTGGATCCTCTGAAAATTGAAGCGGTGTTAGACTGGAAAACACCTAAGTCAGTATTGGAAATCTAAAGTTTTCTGGGCTTGGCAGGATATTATAGGCGGTTTGTTGAGGGCTTTTCAGTAATTGCTGCACCCTTAACTAAGTTGTTGAGGAAAGGGGTACCGTTTGTTTGGACAGACAAGCAGCAAGAGAGTTTTGGAAAACTTAAGAAAGTTTTAACTGAGACCCCTGTGTTGATTCAGCCAGTACCTGGGAAGGAGTTAAAGGGTTATAGTGACGCGTCGCACGTGGGTTTAGGATGTGTATTGATGCAAGAAGGAAAGGTGGTTACTTATGCGTCACAACAACTTAAGACTCACGAGGTGAATTACCCAACCCATGATTTGGAGCTAGCTCGATGGTGTTCGCGCTCAAAATATAGAGGCATTACTTATACGGGGAGAAGTGTATAATTTATTTGGACCACAAGAGTTTGAAATACCTCCTTACCCAAAAGGAGCTAAACCTTAGGCAACGTAGGTGAGTGGAATTATTGAAGGATTATGATTACACGATAGAATACCACCCTGGCAAGGAAAATGTGGTAGCTGACACGTTAAGTCGTAGGGTTAAGTCAGACTTAAAGGCTATGCTCGTCCGATTAAGCTTATTGGATGATGGTAGTTTGTTAGCTAAGCTTCAAGTAAAGCCAGTGTGGGTCGAGCAGGTAAGGAGTAATAAGTTGATGGATGAGACCTTGGGTGCTCGTCTTAGACAAGTAGAGAATGGGGTGTGACAGCCCTATTTTGACCCTAGTCAAAAAGTGGTTTCGGGACCACAAAATCGAGTCACAAAAATAATTAACCGTTATATTCTAGTCTATTTATATGTGTAAGTGTATGTGTGAAAGTTTCATGTTTTGATTTTATCATTTGTATGTGAAATTTATTAAATAGGACTTATGTGAGACATTTTGAAAATGTGATAGGTTAAATTATAATGGTCTATTAATGCATGATATAAAAAGAATGGACTTGCATGTCAAATTATCCATTTTAACATAGTGGCCGGTCATGTTGTTATTTAATATAAAATATATGTATTAACTACTAGTATAATGGCAACTAAATGGCTTTATATTTTATAATAATGATAATTAAAAATAGAAAAAAAGGGGGTGAAGAAAACAAAGTGTTCATCTTTGTTCTTCTTAGCCGATTTTAAAGAAAGAAAAAGGAGCAAACCATTCTGTCATCTTAAGCTTGAGACAAGGTTAGTAAATTATGTTAGATTTTGAAATTTTAGCTTATTTTAAGTTAATTATCAAGTTCCTTACTTAGCCCATGTCAAAATTTTGAATTTGGGTGATGAATTAAGCATTCGGTTATGTTATAGATTCATGATGAAAAATGTTAATGTTTTATATGTTATATATATGTGCTTGTAAGTGAATTTGAGATTTGTTAAATTGTTGAAGGGAGGTGCCGAATGTGGTTTTTGAAAGTGTCTTAAGGAATAATATTATTGTGGCTTGAGTTTAATGACATTCAGCCAAAGGCCCTATGTGCTAGCAAATTCGAATATAAATGTTTAGGTGTTATTCATATTGTATTTGATGTTTTGAAGAATAAGTAGTGGTTAATTGAAATGAAGAAGGTTAAATTTTGAGTTTTTGTTAAGTTTGTGCATTCGGCATTTTGCCATAAATTGAAATGGTGTAATATGAAAGTTTTTAAATAGTTCATAATTATGTGGTGATAGAAACATGAATGAAATTTTGTTAAAAGAGCTATGAACATATTAAAGTTTGATCGATTGGATTTTAAATTCATTTTATATCCGGTCAAGAAAATTTTATATGAAGCTTGAGTAAGGTTAAATTGTAAATGCCGAATGAGCTATAGGAGGTGTGGATAACTTTTATGCATGTGAGTGTGTGTATACCATTTAGTTGGTGACATTCGGCATTACTTAATTAACATTAGAGATGAGTGCATGAAAGGCTAGAAATTTTAAATTGGGTTATGACCTTGATTAGAGCAAGATAGGATCGGCCATGAGCATGATTAAATGGTTCGGTCATTGTTTGGCATAGTTGACCATATTGATTGTTTGTTATAAATGAAGTCAATTGAAATAGTTTTGATCAACTTGTGATTTGGCAATTAAAATATAAATAACCATACATGTAGAATTTATTAAATATATAATTTGTCTTAACGTATACATGCTTATAATTATAAACTTGATAATGCCTAGTAATGTGTTCGGTTGTGCATGAGTAGGGAATATATATATGGTGTTTAAATAACTAGTTATTAAGGTCATTTGTACCTTAACTATATGATATACATGTATTAAATTAAATTGCCTATTTGTTAAGTAATTAAATAAATCTATTTGTTTTAAATTAAGCTCAAGAGCAAAGAGGGTCGAAGTTGGATAGGGGAAAAGAGAAAGTAATTGAGTAGCCTTTCCGCAACCGTTCAAGTATATCCGAGGTAAGTTTTGAATAGTCACATTTAGTACCTAAATGATAATGTCTTGATATGTGTATGATAATTGTACTGCGATCTATTGATTCTATTTGAATATAGTTGAGTGACAAATAATTTATGTTTAAGGCTTAAAGCCAAATAGACATTAGAAGTTAAGCTTGGAAAGTAAAATGGATATATATTCTTATGTATGTTATTGAGCCAAAAGTTATATGAATGGTGCTCATGTTATGCTATTATTTGAATGGAATAAATGAACTATGATTGTGAGATGTTATGTGAATTGAATTTTCTTGCGAATAAGTATACATGACATTCAGTGAATTATATCCGGACTTAGGGTCCACAGGCTATGTGCTGGAATTATACCGGGTTTAAATTCCCGCAGGCTTGTACTGGTAATTGGTTTCAAGTTCTAAGACCTGAAAGGCTTAATGCCAGTAAGTTAAGTAAGATTACGGTATTGAATGTTCACAGTAAACCATCGTCGAGTAAGTACTATACATTTAAGATGTTCAGGTACGTATTACTTACTCATCGAAGAATTGATTTCGAATTGAATCATTAGCATCAAAGAAGAATATATATATAAATATGATTGATGGTTATATCTGCGAATATGAGAATGATTTAATCGGTCATGGTATATTTGTATATGAATTATATGTTAAAATTTCTTTATGTACTCATGTACATTCAGTCAATGATTTTGTAAATTATTAGTATTAAAGAATGATATTTAAGTGTGAATGATTGTTATATCTACGAGTAAAACAATGACTTATTCGGTCAAATTTTGTTAATATATGAGATTATTTGATTTAAATGCATCGTATGAACTTTAAGTAGAAGAAAAATATGTGCTGAGAAATCTACGTATATGTTTATGTGTATTCGGCCATGAAGCAATTTGAATTGAGAATAAGTCTGTTTAAATGAATGTTTCGATTTTCGATAAGTCTTTAATTGTTTGTGATGCTTAAAACTTACTAAGCTTCGAAAGCTTACTTTGTTCTTTATTTCTCTATTTTATAAATTGTTGATTTTGGCCACGGACTCGAGGATCGTCAGCAGTTCATCACACTATCGATCTTTTTGGGTATAGTTATATTTTGGACTCGATATGGCATATATAGGTTAGGCTGATGATAGCGATGTTTTGAAATTGTAAATTTTTTGGCCATACGAAAATGGCGTATAACTTAAATATCAATATGTATTTCAGCTCGATCCCTATTTATGTTTATTGACAATGTGAATGAGATAATTAAATGTTTAGTTCGATAATACCTCTTAGCCTTAATCCGGTGATCGGATTCGGGTTAAGGGTGTTACATGGGGAGACATCGGACTTTGGAATAAATAGTTAAGGAGTGTTGTGGTTCCGTGGGAGAATGTGTATACCTAAGGACAGTGATCTAAGACAGTCGATTCTGCGAGAAGCATATAGCAGCCTCTATGCTATGAATCCTGGCGGAAACAAGATGTATCGGAACTTGCGGGAGCTTTACTAATGGCCTAGACTTAAGCGCGAGGTTATGGAGTTTGTAATCAAAAGGTGAAGGCGGAACATTAGCTGCCTTCGCAATTGCTTCAGCCAGTGAAGATTCCACTCTAGAAGTGGGAGAGGATCACTATGGACTTTGTTAATGGGCTACCCTTGACGCCTACTAAGAAAGATTTGATATGGGTTATAGTGGATCGATTAACCAAGTCTGCCTATTTTGTACCGGTTTGCACCGACTACTCGTTGCAAAAGCTGGCTAGGTTGTATGTAGCGGAGATTGTAAGGTTGCATGGAGTGCCAGTGTCTATAATATCTGATAGGGACCCATGTTTCACTTCGCGATTTTGGAAGAAAGTACATGAGGCGTTAGGTACTAGGTTGAACTTCAGCACGACGTTCGACCCTCAAACTGATGGACAGTCGAAAAGGATGATCTAAGTGTTGGAAGATATGTTGAGGGGATGCGTGATTGAGTTCTGAGGTAGTTTGGAGGACTATTTACTGTTAGCCGAATTCGCGTACAATAATAGTTACCAAGCAAGTATTGGGATGGCTCCATACAGAGCACTGTATGGGCGAAGGTGTCGAACTCCAACATGTTGGACGGAGTTGGGCGAACGAAGAGTTTTGGGGCCTGAGTTAGTAGCCGATACTGAGGATAAGGTAAAATTGATTCGGGATGATTTGATGAGGCCTCGGATAGCAGAAATCATATGCTAACCTTAAGCGTCGAGAGATAGATTATGTAGTGGAGGACTTAGTTTTTCTTAAGGTCTCTCCGTGGAAGAAGGTATTAAGGTTTGGACAAAAAGGGAAGCTAAGCCCAAGGGTCATTGGGCCATATCGGGTTATAAGGCGGATTGGGTCAGTCGCTTATCAGCTAGAATTACCTTCTGAAGTAAGCTAGATCCACGATGTGTTTCATGTTTCCATGCTAAGACGGTATCACTCAGATCCTTCACATGTCGTGGCGGTTGAAGAAATCAAGGTCAGGCCAGACCTAACTTTGGAGGAAGAGCCCATACAAATAATTGATCGAGATGTCAAAGAGCTGACAAGGAAGTCCGTTCTATTAGTCAAAGTGCTTTGGCAGAATCACAAGGCTGAGGAGGCTACTTGAGAACCTGAGGAAGTGATGCAACGTCAATATCCTCAACTATTTGAATCAGGTAAAATTTCGAGGACGAAATTTCTTTTAGAGGGTAGAGTTGTAACGCCCTAAAAATCTCGAAATCCAAAAATCCCGAAATCTTGAATTTTTTTTTTGTACGTAGCAATTCCAGTTAAGTGTTAATTATGCAAGCGTAGGTCTTGGTCAAGGTTTGAGTTTGAATTAAGCGGTAGAAGAAATTATAATTTAATTATGAAAAGAATCAGGGTTGGCAAGTAGTTGGCCTTTTAAATAAAGATAGAGAAAAATAGCATCAAAAAGTCTTGTGGAAGAGTGGCTAAGTGACGCCACTTAGAGTGAAGGGAAGTGGCGTTAATAGCTAGCAAAGAGGTCCAAGGTTCGAATCCTAGCTTAATGTTTTTAGAAGTTTAATTTTGGTCTTCTAGAAGGTTAGAAGTGGCGTGGAAATGGACTCCAAGGGATGTGTTCAGGAGAGAAATTTAAGGAAAAGATCAAGGGGTTATCAAGGAGAAAAACGAGGGGATGAGAAGTGAGGAGCAAGTGGAGCCAAAATGGGAACTTGGGCTTGAGGAGTTCGACCATAAGGGTTATAAATAGGTGCCGAATGCAAGGGTATGAGGCTAATGCCGAAATCTTTTTCTCACCTTGTTGCCAGAAACCTTCTTCCCTAAAAGCCAAAAACCCTTTTGTTTTTTTCCTTTTCTTTCTGCCGATTTCTCTAAAAGCGAAAACACTTGTTCTCCTTTTTATTTTCCTTGTGTTGATTTCTTTGTTTCACTTATGGGTTTAGCCAATTCTTCTTCCTCTCTCCCTTGGTGCTGAATAAGCAATTGTTGCCATTCAAATCTTTAGAGCTGAATACTCTTTGACCGAATCTAGTGTAAGTGTTACTCTTCCAATCGATTTTCTTTGCTAAGTATCGAATATTTTCCCTCACTCTTTCTAATCAACTGTGGTAGGGAATTAGTATCGGATCTTGGATCTTAGCTTATTGTCAAATTACTCCTCAGGTGTTGCGGTATTGGTAAGTATTCCTCTCCCATTAGCTAAGGTGGCCGAATGTTCATAATTAAGGTAAGGGACTTGTGTTGGATACGACTAATCTATTATTCTGGTTTTAATGAGTAAGATTAATGCAGATCTAGGGAGTACGTGATCAAGGAAAGCTACTAAGGATTGGTGTTTAAGGTAAGGTTAAGGTGAGGTTTCGATTTTTGGGTAGAATATGGATTAAACATACGATTAATGAAAGGGTGATATCATTTAAACATACTTTTCACATACATTTCATCAAATCATACAATCGTTATTCAAACTCAATCAATTTGTCCCTAATATGAGCCTACGAGAACCTAAATATGCTTTGGGAGTGGTTCGAGACTAAACCGTTAACTTATGAAATTTTTTCACGAACTTAGAAATTTTTTCACGAACTTAGAAATTTTTTCCTCAAAAGAGGGGACACACGCTCGTGTGTCTCACACGGCGACAAGACCTATCCGTGTCACAAGCTGTGTGGACATTCGAAATGTGACAGCCCAAAATTGACCCTAGTCGGGAGGTGGTTTCGGGACCACAAAACCGAGGCATAAAAATAATTTATAATTTATTTTGATGCCTATAATATGTGTTAATTCATGTGTGACATTTTGATGTTTCGATTTAGAGTTATAAATGTGAATTTCATTAGAAAGGACCTAGTAGTAAACTTTGAAAGTATGATGGGGAAAGGTGTGATGACTAGTAGAACATGCATGCAAAAATAAGGATTTGCATGTCAATTTCCCCCAACATGAAGTGGCCGCCATGGCAAGAGTGGATGGGCAAAACATGTCATGAAACATGTTTTGTTGGTGCATTAGGGTGAAATAATAAAATAAAGAGCATGGGCAAAGAAAGAAAGAAAAATGGTCTCATCCATGCTTCCCCCTTGGCCGTGAGTTGAGAGAAAGGAAAAGAAAAAATTTGGTTCATCCATTCTCATTTTCTTTGGGCTGAAAATTCTAAGAAGGAAGGAAATTTTGCTCCATTTTTAGTTTAGAAGAGATCTAGAAGGAGATTTGGCTATACTTGCATCAAGATTAAGGTATGTTGAGGTTGTGTCATGAGATTCATGCTTGTTTTGGTTGCTAACTTGATGTGCATGTTAGCCATGGTTCAAATCCTTGCTATGCCATGAAAAATGGTATTTGGCCAAGGTTGATATTGTGTTAAAGCCATTGCATGCTAAATGTGAAGCTTCTTGATGATGCATGTAATGATGGATTGACTACTCTTGAAATTTCCTTTTAGTATTCTTGAGTAGGACATTGAATTCTTTGTTTAACCATGACCGAAGTTGAAAGAGTATGGTTGTGATGTATTCGGCCATGGTGCATTCATGAGCATGATTTATGCTTGTTACTTGATTGGTAAAAATTTGTGTTTGGATGGGTATGAACCCCTTGAGATTGACCTTGCACCTATATGTGTATACATGTTTGCACATGATGTATTGGCATGACATATATACTATTTCAAGGTATATATTTGCTTGTGATGATGTTTGGTTATGAAGTACATGAGAGATGTGTATTGAGCTACAATATGTAATCGTTAGTTAGTAAAATGCATGCTGTTTTTGTGTGGTATTAAGTGCATAATTGGCCTCAACATGGACATGCATATTCGCCACATGAGGGAAATTGGTGTGCATGCATTCGGTTAGAGGCAAGCATATTGATGCCTATTCTTGGCTTAGAAAATTGGCTAAGAGGAATATTAACTAATGTGTTGAGTTCGATTCGTGATTTCCTACATATGCGACTTTGATGCCTAATGAGCATATATATTGGCTAGGTATCTTGAATTCCTCTTCGATTCTCAAATGATAAAACCAATTTATTTGTTAAATTAAGCTCAAGAGCAAAGGGAGCTAAATCCGATAAGGGAAGGAAAAGTCTTGAATAGCCGTCGAAATCGTTCGACCACGTCCGAGGTAAGTTTTCGAGTATCGAAACTTAGATTTTGATTCGATTGAATGAAGTAATAAGCAATCGAAATTGTGCCTTTGTATGTGGCCATTGAGCCGAAATGATATTTTGCTAAGTGAATTGTGCATAAAAGTTGTGTTATGAAATTGAAACAAAGATGTGTATGAATGTTCGAGTGATATCGGGCTAAGCCGAAGGCAATTTCATGCGAGTTATGATATCGGGCTAAGCCCAAGGCAATTGGGCGAGTTATGATATCCGGGCTAAGCCCAAGGCAATTGTGCAAATTGTGATATCCGGGTTAAGTCCGAAGGCCTTTAAAGGGTTACCATAACCGGGCTATGTCCCGAAGGCGTTTGAACGAGTAGCTATATCCGGATAAACTTCGAAGGTATGTGATTCGAGAACTTTGAACTTGCTGGAAAATTTTCAGTTAATGCACTTGTGAAATTCCCAACAACAAGGTATGTTTTGTGTGTGCTTCGCACACTATGAGTAAGTGCGTATGAATATTCGCTCTAATGATAAATGAGCTATCGGCATTAACTAGGCCGTTATTTGTGTATGAATATAAGAGTTGGGATTGTGAAGTAAGCATGTCTTTGAGAAATTGTGCATATGAATTATTGTTTAGCTACTTGAATGCTATGCTTTGGTTGTGTGTATATTATGGCTCGAAACTTACTAAGCATAAATTGCTTACTCCGTTTCTTTGTTTCTCTGCTTATAGATTTTGCTCGTTAGCGATCGGATTCGGGATCATAGAAGTTGAAGTCAACCACACTATCAAAGCCCTTTTGGTACTCCTTTAGTTGAGTTTTGGATATGGCATGTATAGGACTACCCTCGGTTGTTTTAAGTACTTGTGATGTATATGTGTACGGCCATGCGAAAATGGTTCGTAATAGTGGAGTATGGAATTAGACCATTTGTGGTTTGTAATTATATTTGGTTTCATGATGTGATTATGGTTTGGAATGAGAGAGTTGGTGACATGATCAGCCATTGGAATGGCTAAATATGATCATATGTGGACCTAAGTATGACTAGACTATAGTTGGTTCATGGGAACTACAATATAGGTAAAGCCTACCTTAAAAACAGATGCTGCCAGCTGCAGTGACGTGGATGTGGAAAATCACCAAAATTTGTAGGAACGGTTTTAAATAGTGAATAAATTATGTGATCGAACCTTGACGAGTCTATTTTCATATGAAAGTAACGAAACGATCATATGAACAGTATACCGAGAGATATTAAAGTTCTCGTGAGACAGGGCCAGAACAGTTTCTGGGTCCCCTGTTGCAACTTTGAAAATTTACCATAAATTATCCAGAATGAATTAGAAGTCATGCCTTATATGTGAAGATTCCTTTTTCAGTCTAGTTTCATTATAAATAAACGGCATCAGTATTGAAACCCTGTACAGAGAGATATTCAAGTTGTAATGCGCGAAGGTCAGTGTAGTCGACCCCTGTAACATGGGTGACTTTAACTAATAAAATGTACCAATTGGTCCGACCAAAAATTCTAGAAATAAATCCATGGATGGATATATGAGTCTAAATTCAAGGAAAATTTACGGAATCAGTTTTGAGTTGTGAAACTCGAGATATGCTTTTAAGGCGATAGCGATGCAGTTTTCAGCTTGCCAGGAATGTCAAATTGGTCGGTGCCATAAGTGGTTTTGGCTTGTTAACCTCGTGTCCGATAATCGACAACGGTCTCGGGTTCGGGTGTTACAATTTTATTGGTATCGAGCTACGGTTTAGTCGATCCTAGGACTACCGTGATATGTTTGGGGTCTAGCTATACATGCCATTAAGTGATAAATTGATAGTGTGGTGATTTCGACAATCAATTTGTGTTTGTTTATAGCAATGGATCCCGATCCCAACCGAGCAATAGCTGATGATGTAGAGAGTGCGCGCGCTTGCTCAGCAAAGGGACAGGCCGGCGGACTCTCAACTTATGGCTAGCAATCCGAATGATGAGGCTAGGCAAGCCTTTTATAGTGTGATGAATGATTGGTTCAACCAATACATTCGAACTAACACTACTGTTCCACAACCTCCATTCCCGACTAATGCAACCCAGACCTACAATACCTCCCAGAATCGACCAAATAAGGTCAAGTAAGCCCCAATCGACAGGATTCAAAACATGGGGCCACTTGAATTTAAAGCTACGGATAATGACGATGCCGAGTAAGCTGAATTTTGGTTGGACAACACTATCCGGTGCTCGATGAGCTATCATGTACACCGATGAATGGTTAAAGTGTACTATCTCCTTGCTACGAGATTCCGCCTACTATTGGTGGAGTACTCGACTTGTGGTGTCTAGAGAGCAAGTAACTTGGGAGTTCTTCCAAACTGAATTCAAAGAAGTATATCGGTCGAGATTTATGGACCAAAACGGAAGGAATTCTTTGATCTTAAGCAAGGTTCCATGTCGGTTACCGACTACGAACGAAAATTTGTGAGGCTTAGCCAGACGAAGGCTGAATGCATTTCTTCGTGTGATGATGTAAACGCTCAAGATGGATGAACGATGATATAAGTGTATGTTGGCATTTTGGAAATCCGAGAGTTTGTGGCTCTTGTTGAGCGGCGTGCAAAGCCGAGGAGCTCAAGATGGAGAAAAGAAAAGCTGAAGTGGGAGCAAGGGAGTTTCAGAAGAGGTCTTGGGAAGCCCTTCCCACATCATCAAAGAAATTTAGAGATGGCTTAGGCGGTCTAGAGACATTTCGGCCTTTTCTAGACGAGACCGCGATCGACCCCCTATGGGCACGCGAGTCACTTGATCGCCAGTGTTGGCAATGATCGTCGAGACGAGCGGAGTGCCAATATTGTGGCAAGTGGCATTCTAGGAGTTGTAGATTCCGTGACCGCTCTGTTACAAGTGCGGATCAGTCGATCATTTCATTAAGGATTGCCCGAGTTTATCTGAACAAAACGTAAATCAAAGTGGGAACCCGGGTGCTACCACAACTCGAGCTAGGCCACCTTGAAATATGGGCAATGCTAGTGGCGGTCAGAGAGGATCTAGAGATGCTACCATCAGATCCGAGGCTCGTGCTCCTGCTAAGACTTATGCCATACGCGCACGTGAGGATGCTTCCTCGCCAGATGTTATTACCGGTACTCTTACTCTCCTTTACACTAATGTGATTGCTTTGATTGACCCTGGTCCTACTCATTCTTATATATACGAAACCTTAGCATCCAGTAAGACTTTGCCCATTGAGTCTCTCGAGTTTGTAATTCGGGAGTTAAACCCTTGGGTCATTACGTGCTTGTCAACACAAATTGTGTAAGAAAAGTCCCTAGTATTTTGAGGTTCTTGTTTTCCGGCGGACTTGATGCTTTTGCCATTCGACTAATTCGACGTCATTCTTGGTTTGGATTAGTTGACCATGCACGATGCGGTTGTAAATTGCAAAAGCAAGACTATTGATCCGAGGTGCGCAAATAACGAGATAATTCGGGATGAGTCTACGGACTTAAAGGGTTGCCGGTGTAATATCGCAATGTTGGCCCGTAAATACGTAAGAAAGGCGTCATGAAGCATACCTTGCGTATGTTCTAGATGACAAGGAGTTAGAAAAGAAACCCGAATCTGTGTCGCTGGTTTGTGAATACCGGATGTTTTCCCGAAGAATTCTTTGGGTTTACCACTGTTCGGAAATAGAGTTTGGCATTGAATTGGTACTGGTACCACTCCAATTTCGATAGCTCCGCATCGTATGGCACCAACGGAATTAAAGGAGTTGAAAGCTCGGTTGCAAGAATTGGTGGATAAAGGTTTTGCTCACCCGAATTTTTCACCTTGGGGTGCACGGTGTTGTTTGTGAAAAGAAGGATGGAACCATGAGGTCGTAGATCGACTATCGTCGACTTAATAAGCGGCGATAAAGAACAAATATCCGTTATCACAGCGATCGACGATTTGTTCGATCAATCAAGGAGCTTCGGTGTTCTCGAAAATAGATTTGAGATCGGGCTATTATCGATTGTGAATTCAAGATTCATACGTACCCAAGATTGCCTTCAGAACGAGATATGGTCACTACGAGTTCCTAGTGATGCCGTTTGGGCTTACTAATGCCCTGCGGTATTTATGGATTTGATGAATCGGATCTTCGGACCATATTTGGATCGGTCAGTAGTCGTGTTCATTGATGACATCTTGGTCTATTCAAGAAATGAGGCCGAACATTTGAACACTTGAGGTTAGTGTCTGCGAATCTTATGGGATAAGCAATTATATGCTAAGTTCACAAGTGTGAGTTACGTTAAGAGAGGTTAGCTTCTTGGGACATGTGGTATCTGCAGACGGTATTCGAGTCGACCGAACAAAATTTCAGCCATACTTAATAGGAAGCCTCAGAAATATTACTTGAGGTTCGAGCTTTTTGGGGCTTGCTTAGGTTATTACCGATGATTTGTAAAAGGTTTCTCAACGATAGCCACGCCAATGACGAAGCTACTCTAAAAGGATGTTAAGTTCGAATGGACGGAGAAATGTCAGAAAAGTTTCGATCAACTGAAAACTTATTTGACTGAAGCCCCAATTCTAGTGCAACCCGAATCTGGCAAAGAGTTTGTCATCTATAGTGACGCCTCCCTACTTGGGTTAGGTTGCGTATTGATGCAAGAAGGTCGAGTTGTGGCCTGCGCGTCGAGGCAATTAAAGCCACATGAGAAAAATTATCCCACCCATGGTCTCGAATTGGCTGCCATCGTATTCGCCTTAAAGATATGGCGACATTACTTATTTGGTGAGAAGTGCCATGTGTATTCGGATCATAAAAGTCTCAAATATTTGATGACTCAAAGAGACTTAAATCTGCGATAAAGACGTTGGCTCGGTATGTTAAAGGATTATGAGCTGGTCTTTGACTATCACCCGGGAAAGGCGAATGTGGTTGCGGATGCCTTGAGTCGTAAATCATTATTAGCTTTACGAGCGATGAACGTGCACTTGTCCGTTCGATCCGACAATGTGTTAGTAGCTGAATTGAAAGCCAAACCATTATTGATACGTCAAATTCGTGAAGCTCAGAAAGTCGACGATGAGCTGGTTGCAAAACGGGCTGAGTGTGTTCCGAACAAGGAATCGGAGTTTCAAATCGATGATGACGATTGTTTGAGGTTGAGAAATCGTCTGTGTGTTCCAAAGAATTCGGAACATATTTCGATAATTCTGAAAGAAGCCCATTGTAGCCGAATGGCAATCCACCCGGGGAGTACGGAAATGTACAATGATTTGAAACGTCGGTTTTGGTGGCATGGTATGAAACGAGACATCTCCGACATCTTTTTGAGGTGTTTAATATGTCAACAAGTGAAAGCGGAACATCAAGTGCCTTCAGGATTACTTCAGCCGATCACGATACCCGAGTGGAAATGGGATCGAGTCACAATGGACTTTGTATCCGAACCGCCATTGTCGTGAGTAAGAAAGATGCGATTTGGGTCGTTGTAGATAGATTGACTAAGTCGGCTCACTTTGTCCCCGTACGTACGGATTTTTCAATGGACAAACTAGCCGAATTGTACGTTTCTCGGATTGTGAGATTACACGGGGTGCCTATTTCCATCGTGTCGGATAGAGATCCGAGATTTACCTCGCGATTTTGGAAGAAGTTGCGAGAGGCTCTGGAATACGGTTGCATTTCAGCACCGCCTTTCACCCCCAAATGATTGTTCAACCCGGGCGGAGGTTCAGATACTTGAGGATATGTTAAGATGTTGCATCCTCGAGTTCGAGTGGTTCATGGGAACGGTATTTGCCTTTGATTGAATTCGCCACAACAATAGTTTTCAATCAAGTATTAAGATGGCACCTTACGAGGCCTTGTACGGGCGTAAATGCCGTACACCATTGTGTTGGACGGAGCTAGGTGAAAGCAAAATTTTCGGGGTGGACTTGATTAAAGATGCTGAACAGAAAGTGATAGTGATCCGTGAAAATCTAAAGATAGCCTCCGATCGTCAGAAGTCGTACGCGGATCTGAAGCGTAAAGACATCGAGCATCAGGTGGGAGATAAAGTGTTTCTCAAGGTTTCGCCTTGGAAAAAGATACTCAGATTCGGCCGTAAGGGCAAGTTGAGCCCGAGGTTCATTGGGCCATATGAGATATCCGAGCGAGTCGGTCCAGTTGCATATCGTTTGATTTTTGCCCCCTGAACTTGAAAAGATTCACGATGTCTTTCAAGATCTGATCCGTCGCACGTAATTAGTCCATCAGAGGCTAAAATTCAATCCGATGTGAGTTATGAAGAAGAACCGATTCATATCCTAGCTCGTGAAGTGAAGGAGTTGCGAAACAAAAGGGTTCCGTTAGTAAAAGTGTTATGGCTCAAACACGGGATGGAAGAAGCTACTTGGGAACCCAAGAGCCCTATGAAAGAGCGTTACCCAAACCTATTTACCGGTAAGATTTTCGGGACGAAAATTTCTTAAGTGGGGAGAGTTGTGACAGCCCAAAATTGACCCTAGTCGGGAGGTGGTTTCGGGACCACAAAACCGAGGCATAAAAATAATTTATAATTTATTTTGATGCCTATAATATGTGTTAATTCATGTGTGACATTTTGATGTTTCGATTTAGAGTTATAAATGTGAATTTCATTAGAAAGGACCTAGTAGTAAACTTTGAAAGTATGATGGGGAAAGGTGTGATGACTAGTAGAACATGCATGCAAAAATAAGGGATTTGCATGTCAATTTCCCCCCCAACATGAAGTGGCCGGCCATGGCAAGAGTGGATGGGCAAAACATGTCATGAAACATGTTTTGTTGGTGCATTAGGGTGAAATAATAAAATAAAGAGCATGGGCAAAGAAAGAAAAAAATGGTCTCATCCATGCTCCCCCCTTGGCCGTGAGTTGAGAGAAAGGAAAAGAAAAAATTTGGTTCATCCATTCTCATTTTCTTTGGGCTGAAAATTCTAAGAAGGAAGGAAATTTTGCTCCATTTTTAGTTTAGAAGAGATCTAGAAGGAGATTTGGCTATACTTGCATCAAGATTAAGGTATGTTGAGGTTGTGTCATGAGATTCATGCTTGTTTTGGTTGCTAACTTGATGTGCATGTTAGCCATGGTTCAAATCCTTGCTATGCCATGAAAAATGGTATTTGGCCAAGGTTGATATTGTGTTAAAGCCATTGCATGCTAAATGTGAAGCTTCTTGATGATGCATGTAATGATGGATTGACTACTCTTGAAATTTCCTTTTAGTATTCTTGAGTAGGACATTGAATTCTTTGTTTAACCATGACCGAAGTTGAAAGAGTATGGTTGTGATGTATTCGCCATGGTGCATTCATGAGCATGATTTATGCTTGTTACTTGATTGGTAAAATTTGTGTTTGGATGGGTATGAACCCCTTGAGATTGACCTTGCACCTATATGTGTATACATGTTTGCACATGATGTATTGGCATGACATATATACTATTTCAAGGTATATATTTGCTTGTGATGATGTTTTGGTTATGAAGTACATGAGAGATGTGTATTGAGCTACAATATGTAATCGTTAGTTAGTAAAATGCATGCTGTTTTTGTGTGGTATTAAGTGCATAATTGGCCTCAACATGGACATGCATATTCGGCCACATGAGGGGAAATTGGTGTGCATGCATTCGGTTAGAGGCAAGCATATTGATGCCTATTCTTGGCTTAGAAAATTCGGCTAAGAGGAATATTAACTAATGTGTTGAGTTCGATTCGTGATTTCATACATATGCGACTTTGATGCCTAATGAGCATATATATTGGCTAGGTATCTTGAATTCCTCTTTCGATTCTCAAATGATAAAACCAATTTATTTGTTAAATTAAGCTCAAGAGCAAAGGGGAGCTAAATCCGATAAGGGGAAGGAAAAAGTCGTCGAATAGCCGTCGAAATCGTTCGACCACGTCCGAGGTAAGTTTTCGAGTATCGAAACTTAGATTTTGATTCGATTGAATGAAGTAATAAGCAATCGAAATTGTGCCTTTGTATGTGGCCATTGAGCCGAAATGATATTTTTGCTAAGTGAATTGTGCATAAAAGTTGTGTTATGAAATTGAAACAAAGATGTGTATGAATGTTCGAGTGATATCGGGCTAAGCCCAAGGCAATCTCATGAGTTATGATATCGGGCTAAGCCCAAGGCAATTAGGCGAGTTATGATATCGGGCTAAGCCCAAGGCAATTGTGCAAATTGTGATATCCGGGTTAAGTCCCGAAGGCCTTTGTGCGGGTTACCATAACCGGGCTATGTCCCAAGGCGTTTGAGCAGTAGCTATATCCGGATAAACTTCAAGGTATGTGATTCGAGAACTTTGAACTTGTTGGAAAATTTTCAGTTAATGCACTTGTGAAATTCCCAACAACAAGGTATGTTTGTGTGTGCTTAGCACACTATGAGTAAGTGCGTATGAATATTCGCTCTAATGATAAATGAGCTATCGGCATTAACTAGGCCGTTATTTGTGTATGAATATAAGAGTTGGGATTGTGAAGTAAGCATGTCTTTGAGAAATTGTGCATATGAATTATTGTTTAGCTACTTGAATGCTATGCTTTGGTTGTGTGTATATTATGGCTCAAACTTACTAAGCATAAATTGCTTACTCCGTTTCTTTGTTTCTCTGTTTATAGATTTTGCTCGTTAGCGATCGGATTCGGGATCATAGAAGTTGAAGTCAACCACACTATCAAAGCCCTTTTGGTACTCCTTTAGTTGAGTTTTGGATATGGCATGTATAGGACTACCCTCGGTTGTTTTAAGTACTTGTGATGTATATGTGTGCGGCCATGCGAAAATGGTTCGTAATAGTGGAGTATGGAATTAGACCATTTGTGGTTTGTAATTATATTTGGTTTCATGATGTGATTATGGTTTGGAATGAGAGAGTTGGTGACATGATCAGCCATTGGAATGGCTAAATATGATCATATGTGGACCTAAGTATGACTAGACTATAGTTGGTTCATGGGAACTACAATATAGGTAAAGCCTACCTTAAAAACAGATGCTGCCAGCTGCAGTGACGTGGATGTGGAAAATCACCAAAATTTGTAGGAACGGTTTTAAATAGTGAATAAATTATGTGATCGAACCTTGACGAGTCTATTTTCATATGAAAGTAACGAAACGATCATATGAACAGTATACCGAGAGATATTAAAGTTCTCGTGAGACAGGGCCAGAACAGTTTCTGGGTCCCCTGTTGCAACTTTGAAAATTTACCATAAATTATCCAGAATGAATTAGAAGTCATGCCTTATATGTGAAGATTCCTTTTTCAGTCTAGTTTCATTATAAATAAACGGCATCAGTATTGAAACCCTGTACAGAGAGATATTCAAGTTGTAATGCGCGAAGGTCAGTGTAGTCGACCCCTGTAACATGGGTGACTTTAACTAATAAACTGTACCAATTGGTCCGACCAAAAATTCTAGAAATAAATCCATGGATGGATATATGAGTCTAAATTCAAGGAAAATTTACGGAATCAGTTTCTGAGTTGTGAAACTCGAGATATGCTTTTTAAGGCGATAGCGATGCAGTTTTCCAGCTTGCACGGAATGTCAAATTAATTGGTGCCATAAGTGGTTTTGGCTTGTTAACCCTCGTGTTAATACACGCAACGGTCTCGGGTTTGGGGTGTTACAATTTTATTGGTATCAGAGCTACGGTTTAGTCGATCCTAGGACTACCGTGATATGTTTGGGGTCTAGCTATACATGCCATTAAGTGATAAATTGATAGTGTGGTGATTTCTGACAATCTGAATTTGTGTTTGTTTATAGCAATGGATCCCGATCCCAACCGAGCAATAGCTGATGATGTAGAGAGTGCGGCGCTGCTCAGCGCAAGGGACAATGGCCGGACTCTCAACTTATGGCTAGCAATCCGAATGATGAGGCTAGGCAAGCCTTTTATAGTGTGATGAATGATTGGTTCAACCAATACATTCGAACTAACACTACTGTTCCACAACCTCCATTCCCGACTAATGCAACCCAAGACCTACAATACCTCCCAGAATCGACCAAATAAGGTCAAGTAAGCCCCAATCGACAGGATTCGAAAACATGGGGCCACTTGAATTTAAAGCTACGGATAATGACGATGCCGAGTAAGCTGAATTTTGGTTGGACAACACTATCCGGTGCTCGATGAGCTATCATGTACACCGATGAATGGTTAAAGTGTACTATCTCCTTGCTACGCGATTCGCCTACTATTGGTGGAGTACTCGACTTGTGGTGTCTAGAGAGCAAGTAACTTGGGAGTTCTTCCAAACTGAATTCCGAAAGAAGTATATCAGTCAGAGATTTATGGACCAAAAACGGAAGGAATTCCTTGATCTTAAGCAAGGTTCCATGTCGGTTACCGACTACGAACGAAAATTTGTGAGGCTTAGACGCTGCTGAATGCATTTCTTCAGAAGCTGTGATGTGTAAACGCTTCGAAGATGGACTGAACGATGATATAAGTTGTATGTTGGCATTTTGGAAATCCGAGAGTTTGTGGCTCTTGTTGAGCGAGCGTGCAAAGCCGAGGAGCTCAGTATGGAGAAAAGAAAAGCTGAAGTGGGAGCAAGGAGTTTCAGAAGAGGTCTTCGGGAAGCCCTTCCACGATCATCAAAGAAATTTAGAGATGGCTTAGGCGGTCTAGAGACATTTCGGCCTTTTCTAGACGAGACCGCGATCGACCCCCTATGGGCACGCGAGTCACTTCGATCGCCGGTGTTGGCAATTTTGTCGACGTAAGCGGAGTCCCAATATTGTGGCAAGTGGCATTCTAGGAGTTGTAGATTCCGTGACCGCTCTGTTACAAGTGCGGATCGGTCGATCATTTCATTAAGGATTGCCCGAGTTTATCCGAACAAAACGTAAATCAAAGTGGGAACCCGGTGCTACCACAACTCGAGGTAGGCCACCTTGAAATATGGGCAATGCTAGTGGCGGTCGAGAGGATCTAGAGATGCTACCATCGGATCCGAGGCTCGTGCTCTGCTAAGACTTATGCCATACGCGACGTGAGGATGCTTCCTCGCCGGATGTTATTCTGGTACTCTTACTCTCCTTTACACTAATGTGATTGCTTTGATTGACCCTGGTCCTACTCATTCTTATATATACGAAACCTTAGCATCCAGTAAGACTTTGCCCATTGAGTCTACTGAGTTTGTAATTCGGGAGTTAAACCCCTTGGGTCATTACGTGCTTGTCAACACAGTGTGTAAGAAAAGTCCCCTAGTATTTCGAGGTTCTTGTTTTCCGGCGGACTTGATGCTTTTGCCATTCGACGAATTCGACGTCATTCTTGGTTTGGATTAGTTGACCATGCACGATGCGGTTGTAAATTGCAAAAGCAAGACTATTGATCTGAGGTGCGCAAATAACGAGATAATTCGGGATGAGTCTACGGACTTAAAGGGGTTGCCAGCTGTAATATCAGCAATGTTGGCCCAGAAATACGTAAGAAAGGGGTGCGAAGCATACCTTGCGTATGTTCTAGATGACAAGGAGTTAGAAAAGAAACCCGAATCGTGTCGTTGGTTTGTGAATACCCGGATGTTTTCCTCGAAGAATTGCTTTGGGTTTACCACTGTTGGAAATAGAGTTTGGCATTGAATTGGTACTGGTACCACTCCAATTTCGATAGCTCCGTATCGTATGGAACCAACGGAATTAAAGGAGTTGAAAGCTCATTGCAAGAATTGGTGGATAAAGGTTTTGCTCACCGAATTTTTCACCTTGGGGTGCACCGGTGTTGTTTGTGAAAAGAAGGATGGAACCATGAGGTTGCATCGACTATCGTCGACTTAATAAAGCGACGATAAAGAACAAATATCCGTTATCACAGATCGACGATTTGTTCGATCAACTCGAAGGAGCTTCGGTGTTCTCGAAAATAGATTTGAGATCGGGCTATTATCGATTGTAATTTAAGATTCATACGCACCCAAGATTGCCTTGAGCGAGATATGGTCACTACGAGTTCCTAGTGATGCCGTTTGGGCTTACTAATGCCCTGCGGTATTTATGGATTTGATGAATCGGATCTTGAGACCATATTTGGATCGGTTCGTAGTCGTGTTCATTGATGACATCTTGGTCTATTCAAGAAATGAGGCCGAACATCTTTGAACACTTGAGGTTAGTCTTTGCGAATCTTATGGGATAAGCAATTATATGCTAAGTTCAGCAAGTGTGAGTTCGGTTAAGAGAGGTTAGCTTCTTGGGACATGTGGTATCTGTGACGGTATTCGAGTCGATTCGAACAAAATTTCAGCCATACTTAATAGGAAGCCTCAGAAATATAACGAGGTTCGAGACTTTTTGGGGCTTGCGGTTATTACCGATGATTTGTAAAAGGTTTCTCAACGATAGCCACGCCAATGACGAAGCTACTCTAAAAGGATGTTAAGTTCGAATGGACGGAGAAATGTCAGAAAAGTTTCGATCAACTGAAAACTTATTTGAGTGAAGCCCCAATTCTAGTGCAACCCGAATCTGGCAAAGAGTTTGTCATCTATAGTGACGCCTCCCTACTTGGGTTAGGTTGCGTATTGATGCAAGAAGGTCGAGTTGTGGCCTGCGCGTCGAGGCAATTAAAGCCACATGAGAAAAATTATCCGACCCATGGTCTCGAATTGGTTGCCATCGTATTCGCCTTAAAGATATGGCGACATTACTTATTTGGTGAGAAGTGCCATGTGTATTCGGATCATAAAAGTCTCAAATATTTGATGACTCAAAGAGACTTAAATCTGCGATAAAGACGTTGGCTCGAGTGTTAAAGGATTATGAGTGGTCTTTGACTATCACCGGGAAAGGCGAATGTGGTTGCGGATGCCTTGAGTCGTAAATCATTATTAGCTTTACGAGCGATGAACGTGCACTTGTCCGTTCGATCCGACAATGTGTTAGTAGCTGAATTGAAAGCCAAACCATTATTGATACGTCAAATTCGTGAAGCTCGTAAAGTCGACGATGATTTGGTTGCAAAAGCGAAATGAGTGTGTTCGAACAAGGAATCGGAGTTTCAAATCGATGATGACGATTGTTTGAGGTTGAGAATCGTCGTGTGTTCCAAAGAATTGAACATATTTCGATAATTCGAAGAAGCCCATTGTAGCCGAATGGCAATCCACCCGGGGAGTACGGAAATGTACAATGATTTGAAACGTCGGTTTTGGTGGCATGGTATGAAACGAGACATCTCCGACATCTTTTTGAGGTGTTTAATATGTCAACAAGTGAAAGCGGAACATCAAGTGCCTTCAGGATTACTTCAGCCGATCACGATACCCGAGTGGAAATGGGATCGAGTCACAATGGACTTTGTATCCGAACTGCCATTGTCAGCGAGTAAGAAAGATGCGATTTGGGTCGTTGTAGATAGATTGACTAAGTCGGCTCACTTTGTCCCCGTGACGCACGGATTTTCAATGGACAAACTAGCCGAATTGTACGTTCTCGGATTGTGAGATTACACGGGTGCCTATTTCCATCGTGTCGGATAGAGATCCGAGATTTACCTCGCGATTTTGGAAGAAGTTGCGAGAGGCTCGGGTACAAAGTTGCATTTCAAGACCGCCTTTCACCCCCAAATTGATGGTCAATCCGAGCGGATGATTCGGATACTTGAGGATATGTTAAGATGTTGCATCCTCGAGTTCGATGGTTCATGGGAGCGATTTGCCTTTGATTGAATTCGCTTACAACAATAGTTTTCAATCAAGTATTAAGATGGCACCTTACGAGGCCTTATGCGGGCGTAAATGCCGTACACCATTGTGTTGGACGGAGCTAGGTGAAAGCAAAATTTTCGGGTGGACTTGATTAAAGATCTTTGAGTAAAGTGATAGTGATCCGTGAAAATCTAAAGATAGCCTCCGATCGTCGGAAGTCGTGCGCGGATCCAAGCGTAAAGACATCGAGCATCGTGGGAGATAAAGTGTTTCTCAAGGTTTCGCCTTGGAAAAGATACTCGATTCGGCCGTAAGGGCAAGTTGAGCCCGAGGTTCATTGGGCCATATGAGATATCCGGCGAGTCGGTCCGCTTGCATATCGTTTGATTTTGCCCCGAACTTGAAAAGATTCACGATGTCTTTCATGTTTCGATGCTTCGACGCTATAGATCTGATCCGTCGCACGTAATTAGTCCATCAGAGGCTAAAATTCAATCCGATGTGAGTTATGAAGAAGAACCGATTCATATCCTAGCTCGTGAAGTGAAGGAGTTCTTGAAACAAAAGGGTTCCGTTAGTAAAAGTGTTATGGCTCAAACACGGGATGGAAGAAGCTACTTGGGAACCCAAGAGCCCTATGAAAGAGCGTTACCCAAACCTATTTACCGGTAAGATTTTCGGGGACGAAAATTTCTTAAGTGGGGGAGAGTTGTGACAGCCCAAAATTGACCCTAGTCGGGAGGTGGTTTCGGGACCACAAAACCGAGGCATAAAAATAATTTATAATTTATTTTGATGCCTATAATATGTGTTAATTCATGTGTGACATTTTGATGTTTCGATTTAGAGTTATAAATGTGAATTTCATTAGAAAGGACCTAGTAGTAAACTTTGAAAGTATGATGGGGAAAGGTGTGATGACTAGTAGAACATGCTTGCAAAAATAAGGGATTTGCATGTCAATTTCCCCCCCAACATGAAGTGGCCAGCCATGGCAAGAGTGGATGGGCAAAACATGTCATGAAACATGTTTTGTTGGTGCATTAGGGTGAAATAATAAAATAAAGAGCATGGGCAAAGAAAGAAAAAAAATGGTCTCATCCATGCTTCCCCCCCCCCCCCTTGGCCGTGAGTTGAGAGAAAGGAAAAGAAAAAAATTTGGTTCATCCATTCTCATTTTCTTTGGGCTGAAAATTCTAAGAAGGAAGGAAATTTTGCTCCATTTTTAGTTTAGAAGAGATCTAGAAGGAGATTTGGCTATACTTGCATCAAGATTAAGGTATGTTGAGGTTGTGTCATGAGATTCATGCTTGTTTTGGTTGCTAACTTGATGTGCATGTTAGCCATGGTTCAAATCCTTGCTATGCCATGAAAAATGGTATTTGGCCAAGGTTGATATTGTGTTAAAGCCATTGCATGCTAAATGTGAAGCTTCTTGATGATGCATGTAATGATGGATTGACTACTCTTGAAATTTCCTTTTAGTATTCTTGAGTAGGACATTGAATTCTTTGTTTAACCATGACCGAAGTTGAAAGAGTATGGTTGTGATGTATTCGACCATGGTGCATTCATGAGCATGATTTATGCTTGTTACTTGATTGGTAAAATTTGTGTTTGGATGGGTATGAACCCTTGAGATTGACCTTGCACCTATATGTGTATACATGTTTGCACATGATGTATTGGCATGACATATATACTATTTCAAGGTATATATTTGCTTGTGATGATGTTTGGTTATGAAGTACATGAGAGATGTGTATTGAGCTACAATATGTAATCGTTAGTTAGTAAAATGCATGCTGTTTTTGTGTGGTATTAAGTGCATAATTGGCCTCAACATGGACATGCATATTCGGCCACATGAGGGAAATTGGTGTGCATGCATTCGGTTAGAGGCAAGCATATTGATGCCTATTCTTGGCTTAGAAAATTGGCTAAGAGGAATATTAACTAATGTGTTGAGTTCGATTCGTGATTTCATACATATGCGACTTTGATGCCTAATGAGCATATATATTGGCTAGGTATCTTGAATTCCTCTTCGATTCTCAAATGATAAAACTAATTTATTTGTTAAATTAAGCTCAAGAGCAAAGGGAGCTAAATCCGATAAGGGAAGGAAAAAGTCGTCGAATAGCCGTCGAAATCGTTCGACCACGTCCGAGGTAAGTTTTGAGTATCGAAACTTAGATTTTGATTCGATTGAATGAAGTAATAAGCAATCGAAATTGTGCCTTTGTATGTGGCCATTGAGCGAAATGATATTTTGCTAAGTGAATTGTGCATAAAAGTTGTGTTATGAAATTGAAACAAAGATGTGTATGAATGTTCGAGTGATATCGGGCTAAGCGAAGGCAATTCTGCGAGTTATGATATCGGGCTAAGCCGAAGGCAATTAGGCGAGTTATGATATCGGGCTAAGCCGAAGGCAATTGTGCAAATTGTGATATCCGGGTTAAGTCCGAAGGCCTTTGTGCGGGTTACCATAACGGGCTATGTCCCGAAGGCGTTTGAGCAGTAGCTATATCCGGATAAACTCCGAAGGTATGTGATTCGAGAACTTTGAACTTGCTGGAAAATTTTCAGTTAATGCACTTGTGACATTCCCAACAACAAGGTATGTTTTGTGTGCCGCACACTATGAGTAAGTGCGTATGAATATTCGCTCTAATGATAAATGAGCTATCGGCATTAACTAGGCCGTTATTTGTGTATGAATATAAGAGTTGGGATTGTGAAGTAAGCATGTCTTTGAGAAATTGTGCATATGAATTATTGTTTAGCTACTTGAATGCTATGCTTTGGTTGTGTGTATATTATGGCTCGAAACTTACTAAGCATAAATTGCTTACTCCGTTTCTTTGTTTCTCTGTTTATAGATTTTGCTCGTTAGCGATCGGATTCGGGATCATAGAAGTTGAAGTCAACCACACTATCAAAGCCCTTTTGGTACTCCTTTAGTTGAGTTTTGGATATGGCATGTATAGGACTACCCTCGGTTGTTTTAAGTACTTGTGATGTATATGTGTACGGCCATGCGAAAATGGTTCGTAATAGTGGAGTATGGAATTAGACCATTTGTGGTTTGTAATTATATTTGGTTTCATGATGTGATTATGGTTTGGAATGAGAGAGTTGGTGACATGATCAGCCATTGGAATGGCTAAATATGATCATATGTGGACCTAAGTATGACTAGACTATAGTTGGTTCATGGGAACTACAATATAGGTAAAGCCTACCTTAAAAACAGATGCTGCCAGCTGCAGTGACGTGGATGTGGAAAATCACCAAAATTTGTAGGAAGGGTTTTAAATAGTGAATAAATTATGTGATCGAACCTTGACGAGTCTATTTTCATATGAAAGTAACGAAACGATCATATGAACAGTATACCGAGAGATATTAAAGTTCTCGTGAGACAGGGCCAGAACAGTTTCTGGGTCCCCTGTTGCAACTTTGAAAATTTACCATAAATTATCCAGAATGAATTAGAAGTCATGCCTTATATGTGAAGATTCCTTTTTCAGTCTAGTTTCATTATAAATAAACGGCATCAGTATTGAAACCCTGTACAGAGAGATATTCAAGTTGTAATGCGCGAAGGTCAGTGTAGTCGACCCCTGTAACATGGGTGACTTTAACTAATAAACTGTACCAATTGGTCCGACCAAAAATTCTAGAAATAAATCCATGGATGGATATATGAGTCTAAATTCAAGGAAAATTTACGGAATCAGTTTTTGAGTTGTGAAACTCGAGATATGCTTTTTAAGGCGATAGCGATGCAGTTTTCCAGCTTGCCTGGGAATGTCAAATTGGTCGGTGCCATAAGTGGTTTTGGCTTGTTAACCCCTCGTGTCCGACACCGGCAACGGTCTCGGGTTCGGGGTGTTACAATTTTATTGGTATCAGAGCTACGGTTTAGTCGATCCTAGGACTACCGTGATATGTTTGGGGTCTAGCTATACATGCCATTAAGTGATAAATTGATAGTGTGGTGATTTCTGACAATCTGAATTTGTGTTTGTTTATAGCAATGGATCCCGATCCCAACCGAGCAATATCGATGATGTAGAGAGTGCGGCGCTTTGCTCAGCGCAAGGGACAGCGCGGCGGACTCTCAACTTATGGCTAGCAATCCGAATGATGAGGCTAGGCAAGCCTTTTATAGTGTGATGAATGATTGGTTCAACCAATACATTCGAACTAACACTACTGTTCCACAACCTCCATTCCCGACTAATGCAACCCCGCACCTACAATACCTCCGATGAATCGACCAAATAAGGTCAAGTAAGCCCCAATCGATGGATTCGAAAACATGGGGCCTTGAATTTAAAGCTACGGATAATGACGATGCCGAGTAAGCTGAATTTTGGTTGGACAACACTATCCGGTGCTCGATGAGCTATCATGTACACCGATGAATGGTTAAAGTGTACTATCTCCTTGCTACGCGATTCGCCTACTATTGGTGGAGTACTCGACTTGTGGTGTCTAGAGAGCAAGTAACTTGGGAGTTCTTCCAAACTGAATTCGAAAGAAGTATATCATCGAGATTTATGGACCAAAAGCGGAAGGAATTCCTTGATCTTAAGCAAGGTTCCATGTCGATTACCGACTACTGAACGAAAATTTGTGAGGCTTAGCCAGATGCTGCTGAATGCATTTCTTGAAAGTGATGTGTAAAGCGCGAAGATGGACCGAACGATGATATAAGTCGTATGTTGGCATTTTGGAAATCCGAGAGTTTGTGGCTCTTGTTGAGCGGCGTGCAAAGCCGAGGAGCTCGATATGGAGAAAAGAAAAGCTAAAGTGGGAGCAAGGGAGTTTCAGAAGAGGTCTTGGGAAGCCCTTCCCACATCATCAAAGAAATTTAGAGATGGCTTAGGCGGTCTAGAGACATTTCGGCCTTTTCTAGACGAGACCGCGATCGACCCCCTATGGGCACGCGAGTCACTTGATCGCCGGTGTTGGCAATGATCGTCGAGACGAGCGGAGTGCCAATATTGTGGCAAGTGGCATTCTAGGAGTTGTAGATTCCGTGACCGCTCTGTTACAAGTGCGGATCGGTCGATCATTTCATTAAGGATTGCCCGAGTTTATCTCGAACAAAACGTAAATCAAAGTGGGAACCGGGTGCTACCACAACTCGAGCTAGGCCACCTTGAAATATGGGCAATGCTAGTGGCGGTCGAGAGGATCTAGAGATGCTACCATCGATCCGAGGCTCGTGCTCTGCTAAGACTTATGCCATACTGCGCGCGTGAGGATGCTTCCTCGCCAGATGTTATTACTGGTACTCTTACTCTCCTTTACACTAATGTGATTGCTTTGATTGACCACGGTCCTACTCATTCTTATATATCTGAAACCTTAGCATCCAATAAGACTTTGCCCATTGAGTCTCTTGAGTTTGTAATTCGGAGTTAAACCCTTGGGTCATTACGTGCTTGTCAACACGTGTGTAAGAAAAGTCCCTAGTATTTCGAGGTTCTTGTTTTCCGCGGACTTGATGCTTTTGCCATTCGACGAATTGACGTCATTCTTGGTTTGGATTAGTTGACCATGCACGATGCGGTTGTAAATTGCAAAAGCAAGACTATTGATCTGAGGTGCGCAAATAACGAGATAATTCGGGATGAGTCTACGGACTTAAAGGGGTTGCCAGCTGTAATATCAGCAATGTTGGCCCAGAAATACGTAAGAAAGGCGTGCGAAGCATACCTTGCGTATGTTCTAGATGACAAGGAGTTAGAAAAGAAACCCGAATCGTGTCGATTGGTTTGTGAATACCGGATGTTTTCCACGAAGAATTCTTTGGGTTTACCACTGTTCGGAAATAGAGTTTGGCATTGAATTGGTACTGGTACCACTCCAATTTCGATAGCTCCGTATCGTATGGCACCAACGGAATTAAAGGAGTTGAAAGCTCAGTTGCAAGAATTGGTGGATAAAGGTTTTGCTCACCGAATTTTTCACCTTGGGTGCACCGGTGTTGTTTGTGAAAAGAAGGATGGAACCATGAGGTCGTGCATCGACTATCGTCGACTTAATAAAGCGGCGATAAAGAACAAATATCCGTTACCGCGTATCGACGATTTGTTCGATCAACTGAAGGGAGCTTCAGTGTTCTCGAAAATAGATTTGAGATCGGGCTATTATCAGTTGCGAATTCAAGATTCATACGTACCCAAGATTGCCTTCAGAACGAGATATGGTCACTACGAGTTCCTAGTGATGCCGTTTGGGCTTACTAATGCCCCTGCGGTATTTATGGATTTGATGAATCGGATCTTGAGACCATATTTGGATCGGTTAAGTAGTCGTGTTCATTGATGACATCTTGGTCTATTCAAGAAATGAGGCCGAACATCTTTGAACACTTGAGGTTAGTCTTTGCGAATCTTATGGGATAAGCAATTATATGCTAAGTTGACAAGTGTGAGTTCGGTTAGAGAGGTTAGCTTCTTGGGACATGTGGTATCTGACGGGTATTCGAGTCGACCGAACAAAATTTCAGCCATACTTAATAGGAAGCCTCAGAAATATTCTTGAGGTTCGGAGCTTTTGGGGCTTGGTTATTACCGATGATTTGTAAAAGGTTTCTCAACGATAGCCACGCCAATGACGAAGCTACTCTAAAAGGATGTTAAGTTGAATGGACGGAGAAATGTCGAAAAGTTTCGATCAACTAAAACTTATTTGATGAAGCCCCAATTCTAGTGCAACCCGAATCGGCAAAGAGTTTGTCATCTATAGTGGCGCCTCCCTACTTGGGTTAGGTTGCGTATTGATGCAAGAAGGTCGAGTTGTGGCCTATGCGTCGAGGCAATTAAAGCCACATGAGAAAAATTATCCGACCCATGGTCTCGAATTGGTTGCCATCGTATTCGCCTTAAAGATATGGCGACATTACTTATTTGGTGAGAAGTGCCATGTGTATTCGGATCATAAAAGTCTCAAATATTTGATGACTCAAAGAGACTTAAATCTGCGATAAAGACGTTGGCTCGGTTTGTTAAAGGATTATGAGTGGTCTTTGACTATCACCGGGAAAGGCGAATGTGGTTGCGGATGCCTTGAGTCGTAAATCATTATTAGCTTCTGACGATGAGCGTGCACTTGTCCGTTCGATCCGACAATGTGTTAGTAGCTGAATTGAAAGCCAAACCATTATTGATCGTCAAATTCGTGAAGCTCGAGAAAGTCGACGATGATTTGGTTGCAAAATAAATTTGAGTGTGTTCGAACAAGGAATCGGAGTTTCAAATCGATGATGACGATTGTTTGAGGTTGAGAATCGTGTGTGTTCCAAAGAATTGAACATATTTCGATAATTCGAAAGAAGCCCATTGTAGCCGAATGGCAATCCACCCGGGGAGTACGGAAATGTACAATGATTTGAAACGTCGGTTTTGGTGGCATGGTATGAAACGAGACATCTCCGACATCTTTTTGAGGTGTTTAATATGTCAACAAGTGAAAGCGGAACATCAAGTGCCTTCAGGATTACTTCAGCCGATCACGATACCGAGTGGAAATGGGATCGAGTCACAATGGACTTTGTATCCGAACTGCCATTGTCGTGAGTAAGAAAGATGCGATTTGGGTCGTTGTAGATAGATTGACTAAGTCGGCTCACTTTGTCCCCGTCGCACGGATTTTTCAATGGACAAACTAGCCGAATTATGCGTTTCTCGGATTGTGAGATTACACGGGTGCCTATTTCCATCGTGTCGGATAGAGATCCGAGATTTACCTCGCGATTTTGGAAGAAGTTGCGAGAGGCTCTGGAATGCAGTTGCATTTCAGCACCGCCTTTCACCCCCAAACCGATGGTCAATCCGGCGGATGATTCGAGATACTTGAGGATATGTTAAGATGTTGCATCCTCGAGTTCGATGGTTCATGGGAGCGGTATTTGCCTTTGATTGAATTCGCTTACAACAATAGTTTTCAATCAAGTATTAAGATGGCACCTTACGAGGCCTTATGCGGGCGTAAATGCCGTACACCATTGTGTTGGACGGAGCTAGGTGAAAGCAAAATTTTCGGGTGGACTTGATTAAAGATCTTTGAGCGAAAGTGATAGTGATCCGTGAAAATCTAAAGATAGCCTCCGATCGTCAGAAGTCGTACGCGGATCTGAAGCGTAAAGACATCGAGCATCAGGTGGGAGATAAAGTGTTTCTCAAGGTTTCGCCTTGGAAAAAGATACTCAGATTCGGCCGTAAGGGCAAGTTGAGCCCGAGGTTCATTGGGCCATATGAGATATCCGAGCGAGTCGGTCCATTGCATATCGTTTGATTTTGCCCCCGAACTTGAAAAGATTCACGATGTCTTTCATGTTTCGATGCTTCGACGCTATAGATCTGATCCGTCGCACGTAATTAGTCCATCAGAGGCTAAAATTCAATCCGATGTGAGTTATGAAGAAGAACCGATTCATATCCTAGCTCGTGAAGTGAAGGAGTTGCGAAACAAAAGGGTTCCGTTAGTAAAAGTGTTATGGCTCAAACACGGGATGGAAGAAGCTACTTGGGAACCCAAGAGCCCTATGAAAGAGCGTTACCCAAACCTATTTACCGGTAAGATTTTCGGGGACGAAAATTTCTTAAGTGGGGGAGAGTTGTGACAGCCCAAAATTGACCCTAGTCGGGAGGTGGTTTCGGGACCACAAAACCGAGGCATAAAAATAATTTATAATTTATTTTGATGCCTATAATATGTGTTAATTCATGTGTGACATTTTGATGTTTGATTTAGAGTTATAAATGTGAATTTCATTAGAAAGGACCTAGTAGTAAACTTTGAAAGTATGATGGGGAAAGGTGTGATGACTAGTAGAACATGCTTGCAAAAATAAAGGATTTGCATGTCAATTTCCCCCAACATGAAGTGGCCGCCATGGCAAGAGTGGATGGGCAAAACATGTCATGAAACATGTTTTGTTGGTGCATTAGGGTGAAATAATAAAATAAAGAGCATGGGCAAAGAAAGAAAAAAATGGTCTCATCCATGCTTCCCCCTTGGCCGTGAGTTGAGAGAAAGGAAAAGTAAAAATTTGGTTCATCCATTCTCATTTTCTTTGGGCTGAAAATTCTAAGAAGGAAGGAAATTTTGCTCCATTTTTAGTTTAGAAGAGATCTAGAAGGAGATTTGGCTATACTTGCATCAAGATTAAGGTATGTTGAGGTTGTGTCATGAGATTCATGCTTGTTTTGGTTGCTAACTTGATGTGCATGTTAGCCATGGTTCAAATCCTTGCTATGCCATGAAAAATGGTATTTGGCCAAGGTTGATATTGTGTTAAAGCCATTGCATGCTAAATGTGAAGCTTCTTGATGATGCATGTAATGATGGATTGACTACTCTTGAAATTTCCTTTTAGTATTCTTGAGTAGGACATTGACTTCTTTGTTTAACCATGACCGAAGTTGAAAGAGTATGGTTGTGATGTATTCGCCATGGTGCATTCATGAGCATGATTTATGCTTGTTACTTGATTGGTAAAATTTGTGTTTGGATGGGTATGAACCCCTTGAGATTGACCTTGCACCTATATGTGTATACATGTTTGCACATGATGTATTGGCATGACATATATACTATTTCAAGGTATATATTTGCTTGTGATGATGTTTTGGTTATGAAGTACATGAGAGATGTGTATTGAGCTACAATATGTAATCGTTAGTTAGTAAAATGCATGTTGTTTTGTGTGGTATTAAGTGCATAATTGGCCTCAACATGGACATGCATATTCGACCACATGAGGGAAATTGGTGTGCATGCATTCGGTTAGAGGCAAGCATATTGATGCCTATTCTTGGCTTAGAAAATTGGCTAAGAGGAATATTAACTAATGTGTTGAGTTCGATTCGTGATTTCGTACATATGCGACTTTGATGCCTAATGAGCATATATATTGGCTAGGTATCTTGAATTCCTCTTCGATGCTCAAATGATAAAACTAATTTATTTGTTAAATTAAGCTCAAGAGCAAAGGGAGCTAAATCCGATAAGGGAAGGAAAAAGTCGTCGAATAGCCGTCGAAATCGTTCGACCACGTCCGAGGTAAGTTTTGAGTATCGAAACTTAGATTTTGATTCGATTGAATGAAGTAATAAGCAATCGAAATTGTGCCTTTGTATGTGGCCATTAAGCGAAATGATATTTTGCTAAGTGAATTGTGCATAAAAGTTGTGTTATGAAATTGAAACAAAGATGTGTATGAATGTTCGAGTGATATCCGGGCTAAGCCGAAGGCAATTCTCTGAGTTATGATATCGGGCTAAGCCCGAAGGCAATTAGGCGAGTTATGATATCCGGGCTAAGCCGAAGGCAATTGTGCAAATTGTGATATCCGGGTTAAGTCCGAAGGCCTTTGTGCGGGTTACCATAACCGGCTATGTCCCAAGGCGTTTGAGCAGTAGCTATATCCGGATAAACTCGAAGGTATGTGATTCGAGAACTTTGAACTTGCTGGAAAATTTTCAGTTAATGCACTTGTGAAATTCCCAACAACAAGGTATGTTTTGTGTGTGCTTCGCACACTATGAGTAAGTCGTATGAATATTCGCTCTAATGATAAATGAGCTATCGGCATTAACTAGGCCGTTATTTGTGTATGAATATAAGAGTTGGGATTGTGAAGTAAGCATGTCTTTGAGAAATTGTGCATATGAATTATTGTTTAGCTACTTGAATGCTATGCTTTGGTTGTGTGTATATTATGGCTCGAAACTTACTAAGCATAAATTGCTTACTCCGTTTCTTTGTTTCTCTGTTTATAGATTTTGCTCGTTAGCGATCAGATTCGGGATCATAGAAGTTGAAGTCAACCACACTATCAAAGCCCTTTTTGGTACTCCTTTAGTTGAGTTTTGGATATGGCATGTATAGGACTACCCTCGGTTGTTTTAAGTACTTGTGATGTATATGTGTACGGCCATGCGAAAATGGTTCGTAATAGTGGAGTATGGAATTAGACCATTTGTGGTTTGTAATTATATTTGGTTTCATGATGTGATTATGGTTTGGAATGAGAGAGTTGGTGACATGATCAGCCATTGGAATGGCTAAATATGATCATATGTGGACCTAAGTATGACTAGACTATAGTTGGTTCATGGGAACTACAATATAGGTAAAGCCTACCTTAAAAACAGATGCTGCCAGCTGCAGTGACGTGGATGTGGAAAATCACCAAAATTTGTAGGAACGGTTTTAAATAGTGAATAAATTATGTGATCGAACCTTGACGAGTCTATTTTCATATGAAAGTAACGAAACGATCATATGAACAGTATACCGAGAGATATTAAAGTTCTCGTGAGACAGGGCCAGAACGGTTTCTGGGTCCCCTGTCGCAACTTTGAAAATTTACCATAAATTATCCAGAATGAATTAGAAGTCATGCCTTATATCTGCAGATTCCTTTTTGAGTCTAGTTTCATTAGAAATAAACGGCATCAGTATTGAAACCCTGTACAGAGAGATATTTAAGTTGTAATGCGCGAAGGTCAGTGTAATCGACCCCTGTAACATGGGTGACTTTAACTAATAAACTGTACCAATTGGTCCGACCAAAAATTCTAGAAATAAATCCATGGATGGATATATGAGTCTAAATTCAGGAAAAATTTACGGAATCAGTTTTCGAGTTGTGAAACTCGAGATATGCTTTTTAAGGCGACAGCGATGCAGTTTTCCAGCTTGCCTGGGAATGTCAAATTGATCGGTGCCATAAGTGGTTTTGGCTTGTTAACCCCTCGTGTCCGACACCGGCAACGGTCTCGGGTTCGGGGTGTTACACGAAATAGGAGCACATGGTCGTGCCCCAGCTCATATCCTACCCCGTGTCCAAACAAGTGAGCTTACTGACTTGGGTCACACAGCCAATACACACGCTCGTGTGGCTAGCCCGTGTGCCCTAAAAATGGCCATATACGCTCGTGTACCAGGTTGTGTTAGGCCGTGCCACACCTGTGGGGTATACTGACTTATGCCACACGGCCAAGTCACACGCCCTTGTGTGAGGCCGTGTGGAACATACTGACTTGATTTCTAAAACCACACCAGGAGACATATGACCGTGTAACATAACCGTGTGTCACACACGGCTGAGACACACCCCTGTGTCTCTGCCCGGGTGGACAAAAATAGGCTATTTACCAAGCCAATTTGTCACCCAAATTTGAGCGTACCTATTAACTTGCACCATCTCAAAACATAAATAGGCAATTAAACTAGCCAATTCAAACATGAATCATGCATATTCTGTATTACATTTCTCAATACACACCAGTAGTCAAATAGACCAATTCATTTA
Organism: Gossypium arboreum; assembly: GCF_025698485.1. Lineage (NCBI taxonomy): Eukaryota > Viridiplantae > Streptophyta > Magnoliopsida > Malvales > Malvaceae > Gossypium > Gossypium arboreum. The sequence goes on along the minus strand of NC_069080.1, from coordinate 89,549,253 downwards.
TACCAAAATCTCACAAATATATTTCATCAATATAGCTACTCAAAAACATGCATTCTTTACTTTGGTTTACTAGCAACTAACATTACCAATATCAACATTCAACCATTTAACAATTTCCATAGCAACCATATATATACATATATGCACATAACCAAATCCACCATATTAAGCCAACACTCATGGCCATATTTACAAACTAAAACATATTTCATTACAAGTCATTACAAACAACCAAATTCACTATCAACCCATAATCAAAATGACTCAAAATACCTATACATGCCATATACATAATATACCAATGTTCAAAGGTACCAACTGATAGGTAGATAGTGTGAAGCGAACTCCGACGATCCCCAATTTCGAGCAAAATAAACTTAGTCACTATAACACGAGAAAAATAAACAAAGTAAGCTATAAAGATTAGTAAGCTCGTATGAAATAAACTTAATGCATTCACATGAACATAAATCAATAATTTGAATACATCAATATGTAAAATTCATTAACTATCAAACCTTTCAAGTACTCATTCACAAAACTATATACTTTCATCATCATTTCTTCGATTCAAAGCTAAAATGGTTTATACACATACCTGTACCATCTCATACCAATTTTGTATACATTCCCATCTTTCATTTACCCATTGAACTATTCAAAATAAAGTTCGGATACTCAAGAATCTCTCACGATAAGTACCTATATCATGGCCCATAGCCAAATCAAGGTAACTTATCTCCGAAGTTCTGATATCATGGCCCAAAGCCAAAATCACCCAATATGTATGGCCCGAACCCAAATCGATTTATCTCTCACCCGAAGTGCTATATCATGGCCCGAACCCAACTCAAAGTATCCCTAATGACATGTCACTAACATCCTAAACTATTTCTAAAGTTCAACCGGGATTTCGAATGTCGAATCGTCGTCAAAATACTATCATTCATATCCACAGTCTCGTATTTGTAATTCATGCAATAACAAAGCATATAAGATGCATTTGTATTGAAATTTATTGCATACGAACTTACCTTGAATGTGGAAACAACGAAACGAGTCGATTAGTCGATAACTTTATCTTTCCCCCGATCTAAGTCTACATTTCTCCTATCTTGATCGAAATATATTCAAATTTGACTTATTCAATTATCTATTCATTCAATTTAGTTCAAAACACACTTTAAAACACATTTACATTTTACTCCACATTTTTCACATTTTTCACAATTTACTCCTTATTTCATAAAATCGCAAATTAATGAAATTTCAATTAAACTCATGCTAGCCGAATTACTATTATGCCATTAGCAACCCATATTTTTCATTTATTTCACATTTTAACTACTATCTTTACACATTTCACAATTTAATCTTTAATTTGCATTTTCACTAAAAATCACTTTACAAAACTTATTTAACTATCATCAAACATTCATAATCTATCATAAAATATCAAAATACTCATGTATTCATCTATGAAAACATTAAAAATCTTTAACAGTTTTGCAAAATAGTCCCTGAGCTAGCTAGACTAAGCTGTAACGATCTCAAAAACACAAAAATCATTAAAAACGGGACAAAAATCATACCTAATTGAGCATACAAAGCTTGACCGAATATCAACCCCTAAAATTAGCTATTCTTCATGTTACAAACGGCTAAAGAAGAAGATGACTGAAAATTAATGGCTTTTGTTTTATTTAATTAAACTTTAATTACTAAATGACAAAATTAACCTTATTATTAATTCAAAATTTCAATTATGCCAAGCCATTATCATCCACTATCTAATTAATGGTCTAATTACAACATAAGGACCTTAACTTTAAGGTTCTATAGTTAAATTAACACCTTTAACTAACAGAACAGCACTTTTGCATTTTACGCAATTTAATCTTTTTTTATCAAATTGAGCAACCAAATGCTAAAATTTCTTAACAAAAATTTCACACCATCATATATTCATCTGTAAACATTAAAATAATAATAAAATAAATATTTTGACCTCATATTTGTGGTCCTAAAATCACTATTCCGATTTGACTAAAAACGGGTTAGTACAACGTCTACCCTTAGGGATTTTCGTCCCTAAAAATCTTACCAGTGAATAGGTTAGGATATTGTTTTCTCATAGCTTTCTCGAGCTCCCTCGTAGCCTCTTCGACACCATGACATTGGCATAAGACTTTTACTAAAGCTATGTGTTTACTTATCAGTTCTTTGATCTCTCGAGCTAGAATTCTGATTATTTCTTCGTTATACGTCATATCAAGTTGAATTTCAATTTCTACAAGAAAAATTACATGTGAAGGATCCGATCTATATCGACGCAACATCAATACATGAAACACATTGTGGATTTTCTCTAACTCAGTCGACAAAGCTAGTCAATATGCTTCTAGCCCTATTCTTTCAATAATCACATACGGCCCGATGAAACGCAGACTCAATTTGCCTTTACGATCAAATCGAAGTATTTTTTTCCATAAAGATACTTTCAAGAATACTTTATCACCAATCTAACAAGTTCAGCACCCTGTGGTATCTCAGGAACCTGTTGAGGAGTAGGTAGGGGAGGTCGGTGTATAACAAGGTTTATTCTCGGATACTAGGTAAACCATTCATTCACCATTTGAAAGAAGGATTGTTTTGTCTCCTCACTTCAGCCCTCAGACACGAGTCTTTCACTACCAGACGCAAACGCAACTTTTTGAACTGAAGCTGAAATATTGCTCTCAGTTTTCTCGGATTCAGCTCTAACTCGATTGGATGACATTATTAAATGAAAAACACGTTTAAAATGATCAAGAATCATTATACTATCACAATTTATATAATGGCATGTATAACTAAACTTGTGTTTGCTACGTCAAATCTGAGAATCGGCTAAATCATAGCTCTAATACCACTAAATGTAACACCCCTAACCCGCATCCGTCGTCAGAACAGGATTTCAAAGTATTACTAGAACTTTCAAAATATTTTACAAATAATTTATATAAATTACTATTCATTAACCGAGACCATTCAAAACGTCTCTTAATTGAACCCTCGAGACCCAATACGAGTATTAGAATTGAATCGAGACTGAATCGAGAACTCTAAGAATTTTTCACGAAATTATAAAAATTTTTCAAGGTACAGGGCTACACGCCAAGGGACACGACCGTGTGACCCTGAGACACGCCCATTCTAGAGGTCGTGTTCGACCCCGTGTAACTTTTTGACTTATCCACACAGTCATGCCACACGCCCATATTCTAGGCCATGTAGCACAAACAGCTAAGACACACGCCCGTGTGTTCAATTTTAAGCATTCTGGTTCTCAAAATTAAGGTGTAGAGGACACACGGCCTAACCACCTGCTCATGTTACACGGCTGTGTGTCACACATGGTCTAAACACACGCCCGTGTGTCTGCCTATGTGGACAAAATGAAGCCATTTCTAGCTTCATTTCTTACCCAAAATTTCACCCAAGACCTGCACTTGAAACACACATCCAATACCAACCATTCCAAACATTTCTAAGCATTCAAGTTAAACATTTTCCATCATTCATCATGGCGTACCATTACATGCATATGTGTTTATAAACTTACCTTGGATTAGCTTAGGCATTAACATCATTTGATTGCATATACTTAACATATCACATATGAATATATCATAATAACCTACTTAATTATACCAAAATAAGCCATTACTAGTCATTCCAATGGCTAGGCTACAAAACATCATTTTCATGCCACTAATTGTCAAGTTGTCCTATACATGCCATTATAACAAAATAATTTAGCCATATATACACCCAAAATAACTAGTTGATAGTGTGACAATGCTTCGATAATATCCAACCTTCGCGAGCTTTCGAGCACTATAAAATAAGGAAAATAAAACGGAGTAAGCATTATATGCTTAGTAAGTTCGTATAACAGAAACTAATCTTACCAATCCCGTTATTAAATCTAAGTATACAATATCATGTTTTCCATCCATTTGGTTAAATTGCCTAAACACTTACATTCAATCAAACATGTTAGTTACAAGGTTTACATATACATCAAGTAAAGATAGATAAGCTCATTATGCAATACTCTTTTAATACATTATCATTTCATCTCATAATTCTCATGCCATGTCAAGAGTTTTATATCCGTTAAATTATTGAAATTTAAATGGATACTCAAGTAGTACATTCGAGGTGTACGATTCAATAATCCGTTAATTTCTTACTCAAGGGTACCCAATAGGGCACCAAATCAAGAAACACACTCTCGAGTCACATATCGTGTAACAAGATTACCAGTCTAGGCTAAATCTTTTATATAACGTAAGCTCAAAAGAGTTCAATTAGGATTACTGGTCCTGGCTAAACCCTAATCGTAACGTATACTTGAGAGGTATTATATCCGAATTACCCGTCCAGGTTAAATTCTTTCTATAACAAGGTAAATAGGATTACTCGTCTAAACTAAATCTCATTCGCAACAAATGCAGGATCTTATTCGTTTCAAAAAAGCGCATATATTCATCGGAATTCAATATTCAATTGGGACTTAACCTTTTTTCACCATATCAAGCATGTATTAAATTTCTCATTATAGCATTCAAGTAATGTATATTAATATAAGTCACATTCCATACAACACAAAATTCAATTAAACATATTTACATGCCTGATTAAGTTACACGAACTTACTTCGACACTTGTTCGCGTATAAAATCTACTAATCCGAAACCTTTTTTTTTCCTCGGTCTATCCTCGAATTTGTGTTGTCCGGATCTATATAAATAGCTTTAATCATCAATTTCCCATATTTTATATTTATTTGGACTCAATTTTCGTCCTAAGAAAAATTACCATTTTGCCCCTAACTTTTTCATAAATTCTAATTTCATCCCTAGGCTCAAAAAATGAAACTTGTACAATTTACTCCTTATTTCAAATCTAACCAAAATCTCATTACAAATTTACAGCACATGTATTAATAAAAATTTAAAATTTTTCATCAAATTTCATAAGTTTACACTTTAGTTCCTAAATCATATTTTCATCAAAAACCACTTTATAAAAGTTGTTTATCTATCAATAACCTTTTATTTTCTACCATAAATTTTTAGTTTTTAGCATATGCATCCATGACCCATTTTTTGTACTTTGATAACTTTTTAAATTAATTCCCCAAATAGATAGTTTAAGCTATCTCGGTTTCAAAAATATCAAAATTACTAAAAACGGGACAAGGAACTTACCCAATTAGGCCATGAAATTTTTTTCTCTCTCCTAGGTTTCCATATAATTTTGGGGTTGAAGATGACAAAATAAGATGGTATTTTCTTTTTATCATTTTTTAGTTAATTATTTATTTTAATTTTCAATTTAGTCCTTCCTCTTTTTCTAAATTTCTATGGATGAATCACCAGAAATCTACATACTTTTCTTTAATGGTCTAATTACCATATAAGGATCTCTAGATCTGAATTGCATAACTATTTAATCTTTATAGCTACTATAATTCAACTTTCGCATTTTATGCGATTTAGTTCTTCTTGTTTAATCACTTAATCGATAAAAATTTTGTATCAAATTTTTCACACGACATATCTAGATAATGCGGACTATCTAATAAAATTTTATTTTTGGGTCGAATTTTTAGTTCCAAAACCATTGTTTCGAATTCACTAAAAATATGGGTTGTTACACTAGGAGTGAGCTAATACATTTTGGGACCGTGTAGGAGACCATTAGAAGGTGCTATAACTCGATTCTAGCAACTGGGTTGAAACACGAAGCACTAGATGTCGCAAAATAGGGCGCAAAATAGAAGAATTTAAAAAATGTCTTCAATGTCGCAACATACCCCTAAAGACATCAGGTCCTATGTCGCAGCATATTATCTTTGATGTCGCGAAATAAGACCTGATGTGTCATTACATCGCCTCTGTACGGGAAATATTTACGAGCCAAGGGTGTTTTGGTCCGCACAATCAAATGTTAATCATGAAAATGGCAACTAATCCAGGGTTAAGGACAACAGCCATTTTAAAGTCTATAAATAGGCTCATTTAACACATGTTATGGACATTATTCGTAATGTATAATTTTCTCTTTAGATTTAGTCTTTAACTTTTTTCTCTTCTTAAGTTTTAGATTTTATTTCCATTCTTGTTATTTACTTTTATCAGGAGATCAAGTTTGGAAAGTACAATCAAACTCTATGAGGATTCTGCTCTTAATTTTAATATAAATCAAACTTATTCTAAACTCTATTCTCTTGAACTGCGTTTTATGTTTATTCTCTTTTTTTAAGTTTATATTGTTTATGAGATCATGAAGAACTAATCCCTGTGGAGAATTAGCAAGTGGAAATGTGATTAATTAACTTTTTTTGTAGGGGATTCTTAGCAGGTCAATTGTTCAAGAGAGAAAGAACATAAAACCTAAGGTTTGACAATCCTAAGAAGTCATTAATATGGCAATTAACCCAGATTTGATATGGCCTATTAGTGAACACCTTAATCCTAAACCAATCTAGACTATAAGATTAAAAGATAACTAGTTCTTTCTGACTTGGTATTCTAATAAAAGAATCGGAGGATCCTACTAGGGTATTTGATTAGTTGATTGAACAATTGTAAGCAATTCCTACATATACGATGTTTTGCTTTCTACTACCAAAGTCTTTTGCATGGAAATGGAGAATATAATAAGGTCTTTTTGGTGAAAAAAAGTCATGGGAAACGAGGAGATCACCATGCACACTTAAGAAAGAGGGTGGTATGGACTTTTGTAATTTGTCGTATGTTAATGTTACATTATTGGCCAAACAGGGTTGACATTTGTTACATATTCCTCATTCTTTATTAGCGCAAACTTTGAAAGCCAGATATTTTAAAGACTCAAATTTCTTAAATTTCAAGTTAAGAAATCTACCTTATTTTATTTAGTAGAGCTTATGGGCTACAAAAGGGCTCCTTCATAAGGGTTTGTGATAGACGATTAGTGATGAGAGGAAAGCCTCTATCTAGGATGATGCTTGGGTTCTTGGCAATGAAGATTTCAAAATTCAGAATACGGAGTCTAATTTGGCTCTAACTCCAAGTACAGTTGCAGAGCTCATTGATTCGAATACAAGAAAATGAAGAACCGAATTAATTCATAATACCTTCACAGAGAGAGATGCTGAGAGAATTTTATGCATTCCTTTGTCGATGAATGCGCAAAAAGATCACATCGTATGGCACGGAGAGGCGACAAGGGAGTATTCCGTTCGGAGTGGGCATAAACTACAATTACAAGATGTGCAGACTCAAAAGACAACAAATTTATAGACAATTTTCTAAGAAACTGTGGAACTTAGATCTACCTCCAAAAATTAAAATTATAAACTGAGGGATTTCTTGTAATTATTTGCCCACTTTTAGAAACCTACACTATAAAAGAATGATGGGATGTGCAAATTGTTGTAGATGTCAAAGTGGAGCAGAAACGATGGAGCATCTATTATTTTGTGAATGCCAAAGGAAACATGGGAGAAGCTTAATGTTACTTGGCCTATAGCAGAAGCAAATACTGAATACAAAGTTTGGATTAAGAACATGTTCGAATCTAATTCTTTGTGTAAGTGCAGATTGATAGCATGTGCAATGTGGGCAATATGGATGTTAAGAAACATATTCATTCGTAAGGGATAAGGTTACACGCACACTTACCAGGGCGAAGGTTACAGTCAGGTAGATGGACAGCTCCAAACGGGCCGACAGTTAAAATAAACTTCCACGCTGCGTTTAACAGGCAAAGAAAAAAGTTTTGCTCCGAGTTAGTGATACGAAATGAAAAGGCAGGGGTTTTTGTTTAAAATCGTCCTGCATGAGAACATATCATTCGTTTTTGTAGCAGAAGCGATGGCGTGCCTCTAGGCGATTCAGCTAGGGTTAACTCTCGGACTGCTGGGAGTTGTAATTGAAGGAGACGCTCATTTGGTGATTTGTAAACTGCAAGCAGAGTAAGCAGACAAATCTGAAATCGAAGTCTTTATTAGATATTAGAGCAGCTAGGTTCAAGATTTAAATCTTGTGTTTTTCGATTTGTTCACAGAGAATCAAACAAGGTTGCTCATATCCTAGCTACAGAGGGAATCAAGAGGAGGGAGACCACTTATCTAATCAATGTTTTTCCTTCTTTTGCATTGGAGGAGGTGGACGTTGATCGGAGATGGACGAAATCTCTGAACGGAAGAAGATGAAGAAGAGCCCTAGAGAGATTGAATCTGAAATGGAATGGGTAGGTGAGGAGATGATTAAAGGTGCGTGATGAAGAAGGTTTTTGTTTCTGATGGAAGATTTGATGGCCAGTAACGATAATAACTTTCTTTGAGGTTTCCCTAGGTTAATTTGTTGTTTTTCAGGGAGGGGGTTAATTAATCGATTACAGTTGGAATAGTTTGATGTCTCTAGAGTTACCTCCGAATATCAAACTGGATCCAGGCTTTGTTTTCTTTTCACTTTTTGGTCTATGTCCTTTATTGTCTTTGAACCTTTTTAACTTAGTTTGTAAGTCCTTTTGGACATGTTTAATTATTAAATAAAGGATCCAGGTATTTCTTTCAAAAAAAAATTTGAGCTTTCTAAATGTATTAAATAAATAATTAATTGAACGGGTTGCTTCGATGACTATTATGATGCTTCGGATTCGACTAAGTTTTCGGGGCAAGAATGCTACAATCAATTTTCCATCCTTCAAATAGCTTTCTATTTTTACTTTACTCTTTCTATTAAAACTTTATGAAACAAAGTGATTTTGAACTGTTACTTTCTAAATTCTTATAATTCATGTTTTAAACTTTTGATTGTACTTTTAAGTATGTAATACAAATCTACCCGGATTTTTGCTAAACTCTTCGAAACATTTTTCCTGCCCATTCTAGTTCTTTTATTTTTAAGTTTATTATTATTATTATTATTATTATTATTATTATTATTATTAATCAGGTATTATTTTAACTTTTTTCTCTCTTAGGCTTTCTTAGTTTCCAAGTATGTTCAAAATTATCGTTCAAAAAACCGTTTGAATAAGCAATAAACAATTCAAATCTCTAATTCGATTTATTAGATTCAGGATTCCACATCATTTAGTATTAGACCTAGGCTTCTAAGTGTTCGAAGTTGAATTTTTATTCCGTTTGTAGATTTTTTGGCGCCTAAAGTGAAAAGCAGGTCGAAACCTGCAAATCAACCATTTTTTTTACTGAATTTGCGGGTTTTTTCTTCTTACTATGCGATCTTATTCCGCTTATTACTTGAAATTTGTTGCTTTCATTCATTAAACACACACACACAAAGAAATGTTTTCTGTTAAAAAGAAGCACAACAGTTACGCGCAGTGCTTGCTTTGCTCTAATAGTATGAATTCTTTTATCCCATTCGCATTAATTCTGTAACGCCCCTAACCCGTATTCGCTGCCAGAATAGGGTTTCGGAGCATTACTACCACTTGCAAATCACTAAAAAAAATTCACTTAAATACTTATCAATTCAATGCATCAATAAATATATTACCATTCAATCAATGGCTTGGCACTTGCCTAAGCATCAACAACAATACTTGTTAGTGTACTTACACATATTTCATATAAATTCTTATTTTCTCAATATGTCATATTTGAATTTAATACTGTCTTAACTTACATATTTTCCTTATGTTAACATAAAAAGATAATCTCATATGTACATGTCATGATACATATCATTCTCTTACCGTTTCTTTAATAACATATATCATTCATTTCATTATATCAACATTTCATGCACCATCATTTCCTTATATCTTAGGTATATTTATTTCGGTAATGGTTCGTATTAAACTTAACATAATTTAAATTCCATGTACCTATACTTATTTCATTTATCTATCTTATAAATTATTTCATACAACTATTTTGTACATTTATTTCCATATGACCAATTCTCGTAAACATTTCACATTACCATTTTGTATAACCAATTCATTTAACCATTTGTTATATTACCTGAATATTAGTTGTTCAACAGATATCTTGGCGTTTCTCTTCCACGATCTTATTTATCTTCGACATGATGTCATAGTGTCTTTCAACTATGGTCTTACTTATTTTCTGTCATGTTGCCATGGTATCATTCAACCATGGTCTTATTCATTTCCCCGTCACGTTGCCATGGTATCTTTCAACATGGTCTTACACATTTCATGTTACGTTGTCATGGTATCTTTCAACCATGGTCTTACACTTTCAACCATGGTCTTACACATTTCATGTCACGTTGCCATGGTATCTTTCAACCATGGTCTTACACATTTCATGTCACGTTGCCATGGTATCTTTCAACCATGGTCTTACACGTTTCATATCAGGTTGCCATGGTATCTTTCAACCATGGTCTTACACGTTTCATATCAAGTTGCCATGGTATCTTTCAACCATGGTCTTACACGTTTCATATCAGGTTGCCATGGTATCTTTCAACCATGGTCTTACACATTTCATATCAAGTTGCCATGGTATCTTTCAACCATGGTCTTACACGTTTCATATCAGGTTGCCATGGTATCTTTCAACCATGGTCTTACACATTTTCTATCATAAAGCACACTCCCGCGAACCTCATTCTTACAGTGGGATTACCAGTCCAGGCTAAATCCCCTGTAATATAAACTCATAGAGTATTGTCGGGATTACCGGTCGAGCTAAATCCTCGCAACGACAATTACTCTAATGAGCTTGGATCTGAATTACCATCAGAGCTAAATTGAGACCCTAGTTCGGATTACCCGTCCGGCTAAATCCATTTACACATATTCTTCGGAGGGCTATATCAGGTTAGAATCACCCGTCCGGGCTAGATCCTTTTTACCTTCAATTCCTTTTCAGAGATCCATCGAATTTTCCTTTCATTCAACCGGGATTTCTTCTCATTTTATCAAATATATCAATGTTTCATCAATTTTCATATAATGAACATTCAAATCATATTCATATCAAAAACATGCATTTCAATTATTTAAGAATATAATTCAAGTTACATGAACTTACCTCATTGATTGTTCGTGTTTATGATTTCATTATTTTGATATATTTTCTTTTCCATGATCAAGTCTTGTATTTGTGTCATCCGGATCTTTATAAATAAATTTGATCATCATTTTCATTCATTTCATATTCTAATGCATTTAATTAATGCTCCAAGCAAAAATTACCATTTTTCCCCTAAACTTTTAATTAATGACGATTTCATCCTTAGGGTCAAGAAAATAAAATTCTTGCAATTTAATCCTTATTTCCAGCTATTATTATCATACATATCGATAACAATCCATGAATTCTATAAAATATCAAAATTTTTCACAATTTCAACACTTTTCAATTTAATCCTAAAACATGTTTTCCCGATCTTGAACTGAATTGATAATTTCGTTAAATTTTGTAATTTAAATAATAAAATAATCTATTTCATGCAATTTAGTCATTTCTGACATTTTTACAAAATTGCCCATAAAGTTTTACTTTTATTCATGCAAATTAGCCATGCTAGATGAATATTCATACATATTTTCCTCCTCCTCCTCTCCATTCCACATCCTTAATTTATATAACATGCAACAAGTAACATTATCAATAATTTCACTATTTACTTATATGTACATTCAAAACTGTCCATTTGCGTCATAGTCACTAAATTATTTATATATTAAGCTACAAAACTCGAAATTAAGATCCGTTAATTTTTCCTGAAACTAGACTCAAATGTCTTCTTACCATAAAATTTTCAGAATTTTTGGTTTAGCCAATTAGTACAGTTTATTCATTAAAGTCTCCCCTGTTTTGCTATTTGGCAGTTCTGACCACTCTTCACTAAAGTTTAATTATCTCTTTAAACAGAATTCAAATGATGTTATAATTTGTTTCTTATAAAATAAACTCATTAAGGAATTTAACCATATAAAGTATGTAACAAAATTATTTTGTATAATTTTTAGTGATTTTTCCAAGTTAGAACAAGGGATCTTGAAATCATTCTGAACCAGTCTCACAAAAATATAAATATCTTAGAATACAGAATTACTTTACTTTCTCTATTTATTTTATATAAAAATAGACTCAATAAGCTTTAATTCCATATCACCCTTAGCTTCTAATTCAATTTCTATCATTTTGGTGATTTTTAAAGTTAACCTATTACTATTATCTAAAACTACTTTAGTGCAACATATTGATTACCAAGTTTATAACACTCCTATTTCCATTTTCTACCATATTTCCCATTATTTTCTCTCATTTCCCTTCACTAATATATCAAAAACATGGAACCATATAAAAGAAAACTCTACATTAACATTAATTCCATGCTTTTTCAACAATATTAGACTTAAAAATATATTGAAATCTTAATGTTCTTACCTTTTCTTATTAACTTCAATCTTTAACTTGATTTTTCTTTCTCCTCCAGCTTCTATTTCTTGAATCCAACTTGATATTCTTGCTCCCCATCATCTCCTTGCTATCTTTCTCTCTTGATGGCTATAGAAATTTTTTCAATTTTTAGGTGAGATTAATGAATTTTTGGTGAAAGGACTAAATTGTAAAGAAAAAAAACTTCTTTTCTTCTTACTCTTTCTCAGGTTGGTTTGCATGGAAAGGAAAGATGATGAAAATTTTTCATCTTTCTTTCCTTATATACTAAATAAATAATAAAAAATAATATTAAATATCTCATAAAATATTAATAAAATAATATTTATCTAATTAATTAATTTAAAATATTATCAACATAATCATTACATTCTAGAAATTTCTCTCTTACTAATTGACTATTTTGCCCTTCATGATTTTTTAAAATTCTATCCTTAAGTCATCATTTAATTTGATAAAATTACAATTTAGTCCCTCATAGTTCTTCACTTATTCAATTTGATCCTAATTTATCCATTTTCCTTAATTTCTAGATCATTCTACCCTTAAAATATTTACACTATTGGTCTTTCAATTTTTCATATTTACACTTTTAACTCCTTAAGTCTTGAGTATTTACTCTTAAGCAACAAAACTTTTTTAACTTTTACAATTTAATCCTTTCCTGAATCAAGATATCATAATTTACTTTCCAATGTTGCCATAACTCAAAACTTCCCTTTTTATCACTTTATTTCCTTATTTTATTATATCAAGGATAATATATTACTGAAAAAATTTTCAGGGTATTACAAATTCACTCATTTGGTAGCAATTCTGGCCATCAAATTTCAATAGCCGCTACTGGCAAGAACGCTGTCTTAGATATAACCAATTCCAACCTGCTATGAGACCGTTCAAAGAATCCTTGCACTGTTTGGAATGGAAAGGAACAAGAAAAGCACTGCATAAATGCAAGGGCAATGATAGCTTCTGTTGTTAATTAGAAAAATTACAACTACGTTTTTTATGCTTTACGGTAAAAAAATGGCAGGAAATTGCATGGCTCATATGTAGTGAATAGTGGAGCACCGAGAATACATGCACATCCCAACAGGGGACAAACTATAAATGCCAAACACCATTAAGATAAGTGCAAAGTTTCAAAATTGTCTAAACATCTAACTTAGCACATAGCAGCAAAGACACAAGCACGATGCTAAAACGAGTAAATAAACTGTTTCAGGCACTAGATTTTGAATCATCACAGCTGGTACAAAGTGGTCACACATGCAGAAGTGCCAATATCATATGTTAAACTTCTAAAACAGAAGCAACAAAATATCTACAGAGTTAAAAGTCACTACTTAACCCTACTTCCAAGGAATAAAACACATAAATATCAATTGAAAAGGTTAGCATTTTTCAGAGGTGCTGAAACTAGATAAAGAAAGGGGACAAATGACAAAAGATGTAATAGCCTGGATAACTGTAAAAATAATAGCACAAAAAGACATAACCATCCCTATTTCTTTTAGCTCTTCTGAAACTTTTCCACATATGCCTGCAACAGAATAAAAATTTGTAAGCTCAGCATGTTATGCATAAAATGGAACAGTCTTAAGATGAAATAATCAAATTATGAAAAGCATTTCTACCAACTTCAACCATGGACATTGGAAATCTTTCAATGAGTTTATACTTATCTGACAATAAGCACGTTGAAGGTCCCTGGCTACTAGCAAGTTATTGGGTGATAACTAATCACACAAAACAGACACATGATGGCTAAAATGAAAGACAGAAACAAAATGCTGCGCAAAAGGGAAAAGACAACAATGGAAAGGCCTTATGCTCTTCCCCCTACCCCCCCCCCCCCAAAAAAAATAAGAATAAAAATAAAAACTCTAAACCCTTCAATTTAAAAAAAAGCTGCACTCACCTGTACAAGTTTGCTAAGCTTTGGTTTTGAAAATGACAGATATTGATCAATTTTTTCAGGTGTTTGCGGAATATTAGTCCCTTGAACTGTAGCAATCACTTTGTCAACAACCTTCTTCACAATGTTTTTGTAAGCCTCTTTGCCAATTTGACCTTCCTTCCATGTCGGTTTGAGGAGATCCTTGACAAACTCAACGAGTGCAAATTTAAATGCACGAATTCCCTTACTATCCTTGTTCTTCTTGGCCTCATCAGTCTTGTCATCAGCATCTCCACTCTCTGATGGGCCATTCTCCCCTTCAGCTTTCTTGGTTTCCTCAACTCCTTCATTTTTCTTCTTTGCCTCAGAACTTGCAACAGGCTCCAGCTGATTTGGCTTATGGCTATCAAAATCAGGCTCTCTTCTGGAACTGAGATCATTATGATAATCATCATCATTATTACTACACAAAAGAGATGAAGGTAACAACTTATTAGCCGATAGTTCAGGTTGGCCATCAGTATTTTTCTCTGCAACAGGCTGTATTGAAAACCCCAAAGGCTTTGTATCTGTGCCCTGCTTCTTGGCAGGCTCAATACTGTCAGATATAGGGTCATATATTTTTGGGAAAGTAATGTCTTGATCTGGCTGTAGATTTGGCATGGAATCTGGCTCAATATGACTTCCAGAGTTTGCAATAGACGTCACCTGCATTCCATTATGGGCATTAAGAGCAGCATGAAGTAATGGAAGTTGCTGCCCCTTTCCAAACAACTGAGCTAGAGAGGCTGAAAGATTGGTAAGTTGGGTGAGCTGCTCATTGCTTACCATAGTCTGAGTTGACTTAGATCCAGAATTACCATGTAATACATTAGCATCCCCAATATTTAGTTCATTGCTTCTTTTCTCCTCATGAAACAGCAGGCCGTTTTGGGCATCTTCCTTAGTCACTTCATTAGAAGGGATTGTCACTTGACTTTGTCCAACTGCATCTAAGTTTGAACAAGGTAAAGTACTCGGACTTGGCCCAGGCTGGTCAAAGCTTGGCAATGGCGTGTTGTTGATACAAAAATTTAGAACAATGTGTGAATTGGAAGTTGTGTTAAGAGCATTGCTGACACATGGCAGTGCTACACCACTGCTGCACCTCATCAGGTGGTCCTGGTGAACGTTAGATTTCTCAGTTAACATTGGCTGCAAAGCTGCAAGCCCATCATGTACCTGACCTGAGGCCTCTTCAGTTATATTCCTTTCTTGAGAATGTAAAAGTGTTTCGACAATAGCTGGTTTTGAACCATGAGTGAGTTCCTTTTTAACAGAAGACTGTATCTTGTAATTCCACTCAGGGGACATTTCCATATCACCAAGCGACTCTTCAGCACCTTTTGGTTCTGATACACCAATATTAACACCTGAATTTTCTATCTTCGTTGGAGTTTGTTCATCCTTGTCAATATCAACTGTTTTATACTGCACATCAGCCTCAATGTTCTTTCCACTGACATCATAGTTGTGCCGCCATCTCTCATCCATGGACCAATTAGAGAATCTTGGTTCAGAGGCACCATTTTTTGCAATTGTGTCCTTGCTGAACTTTGTAGCCCCTAAGTAGGCACCTGTATCACTCCATTTTGAACCAGTCCATAAGTTGTTCGCATCATTTGAAGCCTCAGCATCACTCCATTTTGAACTAGTCCATGAATTGTTTGCATCATTTGAAGCATCAAGATCACTCCATTTTGGACCATTCCAGGGTATCTCAGCTTCATTTATCACATTAGCATCACTTCTTTCAGGAGCATTCCAAGATTTATTCACATTGAATGAAGCATCTGTATCTCTCAATGTTGGACCATCCTGCAACCTATCCACATTAATGGAACTTGGACACCATACACCTCTATCACCACGTGACCTTCTATCAGGACTTGCACGTGCCTGACCATGATGAGAAAACCTACAATATTTTCCATTATGACAATTTCCAGAAGCAAAGAATTTGCAAGGAATATCACTGCTTCGACGAGCTTCACGCTCACCATCACGATCTGGAGTTCTAATTCTGTTCCGCTTGGTGTTTTCCCTTTCACTACTAATCTCATTCGTTGTTCTTCTACCAAAGCCATCAGTAGCACCATCATGAGCAAACCTACATGATGCACCCCTGCGGCAGTTACCTTTCAGAAAATCAGTGCAGCAATCAGTAGATCTTCCACTCTTAACAAGGTAATCTTTACAATCATCGTGAGTAATATATTTTGAAACACCAGCTCTCTTTTGTCTATTATCCCAACCATCCTCACGACTTTGAATATCTTGGTGAAGAAAGTGACACTGACTGCCTCTCCTGCATCTACCAGCCATAAAATCTTTACATAATTGAGTTGACACTCCAGATCTGTTTCTGGTTCTCTCATGTAATCCTGATTGCCACCGAACGCTACGAACTGGACTCCGGCTCCTGCTTCTACTTCGACTTCTGCTCCAGCTCCTACTCCTGCTTCTGAGGGTAAAACTAAGATTAGGAGACAAATTAAAAATCCATATTATTCGATAGAAAGATGAGACGCAAGCAGAAAGATGAAGAAAACAGAATCCTTTATATTGTGTTGAAAGAATTACGGTGAGATGCAACCTCAGTAACAAAAAAGATTTAAGAGAACCAGCAAGGGGGGAAGTCACAAACTGGGAAAAATAATATATTTTGTGTAGAGAAACATTTTCAACATAAAATGAAAATGCAAAAGAGAACTAATAAGTATATGATTTTAATTTTCATACGGAACATTGAAGAATTATTACATACTGATCTCATGGAGTCAGGTTTTACGAATGCTATACTAACAACCAGGATACCATCAAAAGAAGATAATAACCAAGGATAAACAGAGTAGACAATCCAACCTGTGAGACCCATTCCAATCACCTTTAGGAGAACTGTGGCGTTTTTTAAGCCTCCAATCATCAAGACCAGGTGACATTTTCATGCTGTAAGTCTCATCCCCGTCCCATGGAGTTGTAGTTTTCCAATTTTTAACAAAGTCATTGTTATCATCCTTTTCACCACCTCTGCTTCCATGAAAAGATTCCCTTGAAGGCATTCCATGCTTAGATTTCATCATGTCACCGACTCCGACAACAGACCACTTGTCTTTCCTACCAACCTCTGCAGAGAAATATCCATGTTCTGATTCTCTATCATGAAAAGGCGCACTGACTTTCGCAGACCAAGCTTTATCTCGTACATTTTCAAGAGAATATTGTTGTTCCTCTTTTGAATTCCACTTAGAACCACGTTTTCTGCTTCCACTCATCTCACCAGTAACAGGAATTCTTATCTATGCAGTATGATCTGGAAGTACGAAATTAAGACATTAATAAACTGCCACCCTCCATATGTCTCATGACAACCATTAATTTAATTCAGGATCCAATTACATGCCAATCAATCTCATGTCCACTCTGCTGCGAGATTTAATTCCCTATGGGGCAAAAACCTGATTCCATTAAACAGATTCCAAATTTCAAAGTAACAAAAATCAGGACAAGAACACAAAAATAAAGATATCCCACATTCAGAAGTCAATGTGCAGTTATAATTGCAAGCACTAGTGTCCAGCATTAATATACTGTTTGAAACTAGATTCTGCTCAATTTCACCGTTTGATTTCTGCAAGAATATTTTGCCTAGGGAAACTGCTACTCAATGATAGAATAAGATAAAATGCTATACCAAATTGCTCCTAACACATGAGAGTAAATTTAATTCCGGCTCCTGGTAGGAGTCTCTGCATCTGAGGCCTGAACCAAAGATGTCATCTACGCAATATATATACGCTCAAAGTTACATTAGGTATCTGGATCGAGAAATCAAGCTTACGGTCGAGCCAGGTTGAGTTTTCACACAAAAGCATCAGAAAAACATTCCCTATAAACTAGTATTTTATTTGTAAAAGTAAATTTTTTTCTTTGTGCATGCAAATTTTTTTTAAGTGTATATAACAACCCTTACAATCTAATAATCAACTATCAAATTTGATGTCCTGTTTTAAGTTGACCATGCAAGACTAATCTTTTTAAGCCATGCACGAAGTTCACCAATTTGAAGTGCTACAAACCAAAATTAACTTAAAAGCTGACACACATTTTGTGTGAATAAACCATAGAAGCTAATAGTCAAAACAGTGATATGTAAAACCATACAAAATTTTCAACAGTGTACATTAAGGTTTCTGGTTTCTTATACTGATATTGGTTATCAATTGCACAAATATTATCAGTGCTTAGACCTTTTTTATACAGCTGATCTCTATTCAATCAATGATCTTACTTAGTACTATAATCATAAAAGGTTATGCAACTAAGGGTTCCAGCATTTACCAAATACATTTATTAACATATGAACAAAAAGCAATTTTATCAATCGAATTGTTATAAATATTCAATTTAGCTGAAAACTAGCATGCATATCGCACATAACTAATTCCAGTCAGGAAAAGAGTAAAAAATAAAAAGCTATAGAATAATAGACAAAGAGTTGAAGCAACTTTTGTTCTAAGTATCATCCTTCATGTTGCACATACAAACTACATTAAGGATATATCTCTATGAAATGATGTTTCAGATTAACGAACTGCAAAATATCTTAACAGAACACATTAAGAGGGCATTGGGTTTAAGCAATGTAAGATTGTGTTTCGTAATAGGACAACGGGAATGTAAGATTACAGGGTGGAATGTACAGTATGTTAGATCGACTTGTTTGGTTCATTTGGATGAAATCTAAGATTCAGGAATTTAGTTCACAAAATATAATATTACTTAAAAGTACAATTTAATAAATTGACCAAAATTCAATATTTTTATACTATGACGTCTATTGTTTCACTGTTAAGGGAAAGAGAGTTTTTTGTTTTTAATTGAACATAAATTTTATTTGGAAAAAAGGTCTAAACTAATTAAAATAATAATAATAAAACAGTAAATCAGTCCAAAATTTAAGATTACATACATAATTTACGATTACCTAACGAATATGTGATAGTGAGATTACACCCTCTATTAGAGCATACTGACACTATTTAATAATGTGAGATTACAAGATAACCGAAATGTTGAATATTCAAGCACCATAATATTATTCCGGAATGTAACATTACGGGTCATAATGTAAAATTCAGCTAGCCAAACACACCCTAACATTTTCAACATAGAAGATTCAGAAAATAGTGCTTATAACTTCTCAATCCCTTCCAAGGAAATGTTAGTAATACATGATTCATCCTAAGTAAAAGACTATGTCATAGTAGAACAACTTACCGGGCATAGCATGGCTTAAAGTTAATTTGTTACACTAGATCTCAAGTGCCACCACTTTAAAATGCATGGTAGCAATACTATCAAGCCTTCCTTAAAATGTAATTACACATCTCATAAAGCTTTCATTAGAACATAGTGCCCCCCCTCCAAAGTCATATATGCACTTTAACTTCAAAATGGGGCAAGAGCATTTTCACCTAGCATATGTTAAAGAAAAGTGAAAGATGTGATGAATATAGTAAGATTCAGCAAAAATTGCTTATGTTATACTTATATATGAAACATGTAGAGTATAGACTAAAGCATTATTTTGCAGTAACCAAGTAAAGGAGAGAACATCCAAAATGAAGAGAGATGCACTCATATTGTGCCCACACCAAAAATTAAATAGATAAAATTTAAAAACTCTTCAACTCATCCAAGAGTCTAATAAAAATATCTAACCAAAAATTGGTGAGATTAAATTTTCCATAATGCGGAACATGAAGCAGTTGCACAAGTCTAAAGGTCAAATACAAATAATGACCGAAAGCTCCATTAGCACCTTCATGAATTGTTAAGAATCCATGCGGTATGTGCAGGTACAAAGAGATAAGTGCATATTGCAGTAGCAGAAAGCTCTAGTAGCCCATGACCTATGCCTCAACATTATTAGGCATAGAATATCCTCAAATTTAGCAAGTATACTTGCATGACTGGGCGTAAATTTAATCAATACAGTAAAAGAATTCTAAATATTGAAAACCATACACCCATAAAGACATGAACTCTAATTGCTCTTAACAATACCACTAAAACACAAAATTTGTATAATCCTAATACATAAATATAGCAATTCTCATGAAGAAAACTAATTTTAAATTTTGGGACACAAATCAAATTTGAATTATGACGGTAAAACAAGCCACTTCCATGTAAAATCTCCAATTCAACACATAAATCATCTGGAACTTCTTGTTATACAGAAATGACCACTATCTTATATAATTTCTCAGCTTTATATCACATAGAGAAGTACATTCAAGTTACGTACTTCTAAAAATTTGTTCCAACCAACCAAACCACAATCTTTAGCCATTTCATGCATAGAAGCAACATCTTCCTTCTAAACCCATCCTTCACTTCAAAATGACAATGATATTGAACATCAAAAGGATTCAGCAAAACAACATCCAAAGATTGAGAAACTCTTTATTCTTGAATTATGATCTAGATTTTTATATGCCATGTCGAAATCTTTGGCACTCTCCACTAAACAAACTGCTATAAATGCATAATATGGGTTCATATCCAATATGTCACTTGAGGAAGGAATTCCTTTGCAAAAACAATTGCATCAGTTATGGAATGCACTTGCTAATTCCTCCAACCACTGACCTTGTAAGAAGTACTGCAGCAAAATTATGTCTTATATTAGAACCCTGGCAAATGTACTCCCATGAGATACATAGAACTATAGCATTCACAGGACTATCTAACCTGATATCCAACTCATGTTGTCTGGGAATGGAAATAAAACGTAATAAAGACAAATGCAAACAGACATCACAAACCCCAAAAGGAAATATTGTTAACTACCCGAATCAATAGGTGCCTAAATACCATTCAAACAACGAAAAGATAGTATACAACTATCACAACTATATAAAATTTTAAAATATAATTGATTATGGCACACCCACAAAGTGGGTGAAAAACCAAATTATGTAACAAATATATTTATAAAAAATTGATATAGAAAACAATAGAAGCTTTGGTTGAAATGGTGAAGTAAAGATGTTAAAAACCATATCTAAATAATATAATTTACTTTGTAAAGCAATGATACTTCAGTCATTACTCAATTGTGTTGGTGCCCAATTGACTCGTGACACCAACTTAGTCAAAGGCTTAATATATAATAAAGATTTTTCACAGGTATAACACATGATATTTTAACAAAATTTTCTGAAAAACCTATAAAGTTCAACATGATGGCAATGTTGCTAGTCAGCTACAATGCCCAGTAATCCTACTATTTTTTCTTTCCATAGCAAAACATTTAGTGCAAAAGACCCCTCAGTAAGATTGAGTAACTCGCTATCTGAAAGAGTAGAATATCAGTTAGCTTAAGCTTAGAGTTCAATAATCCAATCTCCTAACTAAGAAACAAAGAAAAAGCTATGAGGTTACAATCTGCGCAAAATAACTAAAATAGCAAGTTGTTATACTTTATTCTCATATTTTTACGCAAATATCCACTCCATCAACTGTTTCCTATTTGCTTCTAACTCTTTCAATCTAAAACAGAAAATACAATCACAAGAAAGAGAAAATTATTTAGCACACAGTGCACAAGAACTCAATTGCTTGAAAAACAAACAAGAAAGGAAAAAATCTATCAAGGATTTTCAACATTCAGAAAAATTCAACAACTCAATCAACTATAACCACCCTAAAAGTTCCTTACTAGAAAACGGGAAAAAAAATTAAAAAGAACTTCCAAGGTCAAACCCAAAGAAACCCCAGATATCAATAGAGATCCATTAATCAAGAGAGCTAATGGAACCCTAAAAGAACCCTAACTAGTCTTCCTTGTAAAAATTAACCCGAAGTTCTATAAACAAAGACTAGTGACAAAACCCTAGAAACAATCGAAAAAGAGTCAGATAAAGAGGACTCACCTTGAGAACAAGAAGATTTAAAAATGTAAGAATCGAGCAAAAGGGGAGAGAAAAGATGAGTTGAGCCGCCAATTGATTTCAATGGAGCGAATAAGAGAGTATGGATTTCGAAAAGTAGACATGGTCAGCTCGAGTGCTCCACTAGGTATATAAAATATTACCAATATGTTGCTAGATTTTTTTTTTCTATTTTTTTTGGTAAACTACAATAATCTACTTTAAATTAGGCTGTCTATTATTTTGTTTACTTAAAACCATTTAATCAATTTAAATAAAATAATTGTGCGAATTAATTATAATTATTAAAATTTATTTTAATAAATTATTAACTCATTAAGTGAACATGTATTTGTTTTATTGACTTTTGATTAAAGTTTAAAGGCATTTATATAAACTTTATGGGGAAAAGTTTTAAACTATTATAAGGAGGTTCCTAATTAAAAGTTAACAAAAAAAAGTCACGTATCAGTCATTTAATGTGTCACATCATCAATTTGTTAAAAGAAAACAAAATTTTAATTACTATAACTAATTTACACAATTATCTTAGTTAGAATGATTAAATTAAAAAAAATTAGAGTAATAATAAGATGAAGCCTATTTCAGGGTGATCTATTTTTTCCTTTGTCCTCTTCGAGGACATTTCGTTCCTTTCTTGTTGAATTTTTTAAAAAAGTGAAATATATAAAAATTATTTATGATTTGTTTTGCTTTAAAAAAATAAATTATTTTCATATTTTGAAATATCAATTTTTGGAAGAGCAAAACAGGAAAACTATTATTATGTACTAAAAAGTTGATAGAATTATCTATCTCATGCATTTAGTATTTAAGTAAGCTGTAAAACTGAACATGTCTTCGTCATAATAAGACCTTATCATATGAGAGTTATTGTATAGACTTGGTTTTCATAAAAAGTCTAATAACCAATTGTCACACCTCGCAGACAAGCTTGGAAGTTTTTGTCTCGCAAGTGAAGGATTCGCTACTGTTCTAGCAAACTAGGTATTCGCCAAGAGTCAGGCGAATTGGGTGTTCGCCAAGGTTTTGGCGAGCTAGGGGTTTAGCAAAAGAATATCAGCAAGGGGATTCGCCGATAGTAGTGTATGCCTAAAGAGGTGGTAAAGGGTTCACCAGATCCATTACCAAGTTGGGTTCGCCAATTTCTCTACGAGGTAGGTTCGCTAAATGTGTGGGCGAGCTGGTGTTCACCAAACTGTTTGGCGAGCTGGGGTTCACCAGTCTTGCTGCGAACTAGGGTTCGTCGATCAAAGATACAATTAGACTCAAATGAGGAAATAAAGATTTAGTGAATTTAGGAATACTTTACGTACAACTAACAACTTTCCTAAATTAAATAAGGCATCTAAAGATTATCAAGACTCTTAGGTCTATAAATACAACATTTAATTTTGTGAATTATTCACTGAATATTTTTCCATCAAAGTATATGTTCTAAGTTCAGATTATAGCCATCAGGGTAAGTCTCTGTCTTGTTGAGTGTGATTGTCTAGGTTCGCATTGCATGAATTCTATATGTCTTGTTCTGCTTAAATAATAAATGTGTATGTTGTCGTGAACTAGTCGGACCGTCTTCTAGCAAGGATAAAGGCAAAGCAAAACTCGTTTAAGTTTCTTCGTTTTCCATTGAGTGGCTTGGAATTATTTGGGGTATGTTAACTGCCATATTGTTTAGTTTATACTAACATGTTTTCAAATACGGTTTGAAGATATGATTTTTAAAGCACAGTTTTTTGTAAGATCCCATACAAGCTAAGGATTTAAATAATGTTTTCAGAAATGGTTTTATAAGTTGTGTATCAGCGAAGCTCCCCTTATGAACTTATGGATAAGGTGTGTATTAACGAAGCTCCTCTTGTGAGCTTATGGATAAGTTGTGTATTAACGAAGCTCTCAAGAGCTTAATGATAAGCTGTGTATCAGCGAAGCACAAGCCAGTCTTGCAACCTAAGGCAGACTCTAGTCATAAGTGTGAACTGGTCTTGCAAGCTAAGGCAAACCTTGTTCAAAGAAAAGGTTTTTCTTGAAAAGTGTAAGATGGCTTCATGATTTTAGGGCAAGCCTAGACTTAGTTTTTAAAAGGTTTTTGATACACAAAATAGGTCCCACGATTTTAAAGTGAGCCCTGCCAATAATGTTTTAAGAAAAGGCTAATGAGTTTTCAAACACTTTTTTAAGCATAACCTAATAGTTTCTGATTATTCACTAAGTTCTTAAGGAACTCACCCACTCCTTTCTTACTCATTCCTAGGTACGTAAGTCGTGAATAGCGTAGGCGAGGTTGATGATTGGGCAAGGACGCTCTTGAGCAGATATTAATGAACATGGGTTAAAGGCGATGGGAATATTGTTATGGGTTTTAGATTTATTTATGATTTTGTGAATCTAACATTGTTAATTCAAGATTGGATATTTTATTCTGTTACATTTCCAGTTTATTTGATTGTGAACCATGTCTTAAGGTAATTAATTTTTTCATGAACAAAATCAATGTTATCCATGTATGAGAGTATTATGTTTTATTTTTATGCAAGACATATTTATGCTTAAGTGTTTGCAAACTCTGTATGCTACGTGCCACAATTACATGCAAAACCCTGTAATAATTTCCATATTTATATGCATACCCCTATAGTGTTTGTTTTATTACTTGCGAACCACTAGTAAAATATCCGAACCCATAAATGTGCGACCCCGTGTATTTATATGAACCATGATCCTTTTAACTGCAAAGCCTATTTATTTGTAAAAGCATGATATCCCTGCAAACTAATGATTTTATACGACCCTTAGTTTTGAGCAAAGCTTATACCTTAGGAGTTATGTGAACCCTTACACTATTGTTTTCATGCGAAGTCTTTTATGTATGCGAGCCTGAAATGACAGAAATGTACAACTGTATACAATCGCAAAAAATAATAAAGTGACAAGTAATGTCAAGTTATCATAACCACAAGGGCTGTGCAAGAAAATATTTATGAAATGCAAAATTAAACAATTTGATGTTGGAGGATATATTGGTTTGAAGTGGTTTTATAATAACTAAATATCAACTAAATAATTTAACTAAAAAAATAAAAATAAATTATTCCAATGCATGATTTCTAAAAGATGAGTTTAATCAATATGACATAAATGTGTTAGATCAATTTTATTCTTTTTAACTTAGAATAATTAAAGTTGTGTTCATGTTGTTACGAATAATTTCATGACAACTTGGTAATTTGCTAACTAATGCACATACTTACCTACTAAAACTCAATAACATCTTGACCATATCTTTATGTCAATTCAAACGGTTAATCAAATTTTAATAAGCAAGTAAAAGATTAAGTGAAATAACAATATATCTCTATATTGAAACAATTTAATCACAATAATCTTGCAAGTTATGTAAGGCTAATGTATTGTTTAATATCATCGCTAATTTAACCCTCAGCTATATTAGAAGTTAAACATGCACCAATTAAATATTGCGTCCATTAATTATAATTTTAATCCGTTTAAATAATTAATTCAATTGTTACCGCCTTTCTCTCCATCAGACTTGTAATTAATCTTAACCCAATTTGTGTTGAATCAAAATTAATTATAAAATATGTTCAATAATTATTATTGGACCGTCCATGACTGGAAAAATAATTAGCTTTACTCTTGGGCCACTTGATACAAGAATTGCCTCAACGGTTCAAGCTTTTCAAGGTGACTGCCGAGCTAATTTTCACCCCTTCTGCAAAATTATCAAAAATAAATCAAATTTGTGTAAATTTAATATAAAATTAACTAAAATTCAATATGTTCATAATTTAAGTGCAGTTTAATTATTTAATGATTAAAATATGAATTTTGACAAAAATTACTACGAAACAGTATGAATTATCGCTAAAAAGGAGTTGAAAAAGTCTATATATTTTTGTGTTTTCACACCCCAAAACTTAATTCATTGTTCGTCCCAAGTAATGCACTTGAAATCACCTTTGAAAAATTCTTCAGAAATTATTTCTCCCCACAATTATAAGTTTAGTGTAATTATGCCCAAGGACAAGAATTTTGAAATTATGCAACTCAAGTATACATATTGTTCGAATTATTCTCAATTATTATCATGATAGCAAGAATAGACTAAATACTTTCTCAATAAGATATGCTAAATTATTACCAAATTTTTAGTCCCTCATTTAAGACTAAATTGCAATCAGTAAGTTTAATTTATGTCTTTATATGTTGAATTTAATAATTTCTCTCCACTAATGTAGCTAGCACAGAAATCTGAATAAATAGATCTTTTAAATAGGTTGTAACGTGGCTAGGCTAGGGTAGTTAAAAGATAGATACTTTTAAGCTATAAACCCTAGACTCAGCCTGCATCAGACCTTCGAAATAAATACCTTCAAATTCACCAAATCATTTTGCATTTGAGTTCACATGCTCTTTGTACATCTATTTCTTTTGAGTACATACGCTCTTTCCTTTTTCTCTTTCTTTTTTTGAGCATATTACTGTATGTAATACAATTTTGAGCATTTGATACTTCTTCTCAACTCCTCCAAAATCGAGACATGAATTTCCATTCAAATTTAAAACTTTTCTCATACATTCATATCGTCCCTAAAACGAGCCTACGAGGCCCAAAACATGCATTAGAGGTGGTTCGGGACTAAACCGAGAACTTTAGAAAACTTTCCAACACTTAGAAAATTTTCTTGTTTTTGATGGTCACACGCCCGTGTGTCTTGGAACACACCCATGTCCTTAGCCTATGTAACTCTCTATTTATGACGTCATCAACAAAATAGGGTCACACGGCCAAGTCACATACCAGTGTGTTAGGCCGTGTGGAGAATTTAATTTTCATGAATATTCATAAATAAGGTGCAGACTTTACACGGCCAGGGCACATGGCCATGTCTTAAGGTCGTGTCTCTCACACAGCCATGTCTCGTGCCCATGTGCTTACTATTGGGCATTCTGTTTCTCAAAACTAAGGTACAGGGGACACACGGCAGGATCACACACACATTGGGGCAGACCGTGTGTCACACACAGCCTAGACACATGTCGGTGTAATCGATTATAATGGAGAGATTACGGTTGTTAGGCTAAAGTTAAGACATGTTAAATTATGCTTGCAAATTGATATAGCAAACAATGTGACTGAATAATTTATAACTATGAGGTTTATAGCAATTTATATTATTTTTTTCTGTGTTTATATTGTTAGACTTGGTAAATAATTGGTAAGAGTTGTTTATTAAGTTCATTAAGCTATATAGCTTACCTCCTTTCCTTTCCCATGTTTTATAGTGCCGTAAACTAGCTCGAGTTAAAGATCACCGAAGATCCTATCACACTATCAAGCTATCATTTTGGGTATTGATGAATTCAAGTATTTTGAGTTATGGCATGTATAGGGACTTAGTCTTTTGGTCATAAGTGTCATTATGATTTTAGCCAATGTAATGACTTGTAATCGTCAAAGGCTTGTTTTGCTATTTGGCCATGTAAGTTGGCTTATATTGGCAACGTGGTTGTAAGCCTAAGTATATTTATATATGTGTTAATGCCTTTGGTGATATGATCATGGTATGCATGGTGAATGTGAATTATTTGGAAATGTGATTTATGGCATGAATGTGAATGTTTGGTAATGTGGTCTATTGATGAGATGTAAAATTTGTGTGTACAATAAGGTAACTAGAAAGTAGTTAAATGAAGCTTAATGAAGGTGAAATTGACAGAATGATTTATGGCATGATAAATGTTGTGTATATGATAAATGTTGATTTGGTATTGATATGTGATGGTCATAATTGTGAGTGGTTCATGGTTCATTTTGTATATATATAGCCTTGAAAGTTGGCTAATGTTGGTTATGAGTATATTTGTATTAATGTCATTTGTGATTGTGGAAGCTTGCATAATTTGATGTGGAAAGGTTGATGTGACATCCCTAATTTGACCCTAGTCGAGATGTGGTTTTGGGACCATAAAATCGAGTTATAAAATTTATTAAATATTAAAATTCATATCTACTATGTGTGATAGTGCATGTGTGAAATTTTGATGCTTAAATTCATTAGTTGAATGTGAATTTTAGTCAAAGGGCTTATGTGAGAAAAAAAAAAAAAAAGTTATGAATTAATTTGAAGACTAGTTAGTGCATGATTCTCAAAATGGGGACTTGCATGTCAAATACCCCATTTTGAGAAGTAGTGGCAACCATAATGACAAGGGTGCATAGAAAATGAATTCAAGAAAGTATATTAATATTATATGGCCTTAATTTATAAAGAAAAAAAAGATAAATAAAACATGGTGGGGTGGAAAAAAAAAACAAAGTTTGGTTCATTCTTATTCTTCATTGCCGTGGTGAAGAAAGAGTAAGGGAGTGAAGCTCAAATAATCGGTCATATGCATAGATCTATTCTAAAGGTATGTAATGTGATTTTTGTCAAACTGATTATGAAATTTGGTTGTTAATGACATGTGGTAGATAACCCATGATTTTTAATTCTAGATTAAGTGATGTTTGTAAGGATTTTCAAAGTTCATGTAAAGCTTACCTTTGGTCATATTAAGGAATGGTAAATTGGTTGTAATATTATATATATTTTGATAGTATATTAGATGGTTTGAGATTTGAGCTAGTTACATGTGCTAGTATGAAGATTTATGGGTGTTTTAGAATCGGCCTAAGTGTTTTAGTCATTAATATATATATATATATATTGCCGAATATATGCCTAAGGAATTGGTTAAGTACATTATTGTTCATTGAGTAAGTGATTGAGGAATGGTTAGAAGAAATTGAATGTTAAACTAGTTGATTTGTTTATAATGTCCGATTATGATCATTTATAGAGATGTGAATGAATTGTTGTTATGTGAATAAATATTTATTTGATGATATATATATATATATATGTATTCGGCAATGGGATAAAATGTGTATTAAGGTAAGTTTCATGGTGATTATGCTTGTGATGTTGGGTTAATGTTCGACATTGAGTAATGTGGGGTAAGGTGATTAATCGGCTATGAAATTAGCTAAATTGAATAGGTATGTTTAATGATATGCTTAGTGTAATGTATAATCTTATAACTCGGTTTGGTATGGAGACAAAGGTTAGATGTATGATTGGATTTTGGTATGTGTTAAATTGGTTAATCAAAGATTTAATATGACGAAATGTTAATGAATAACATAAATGGTTTGCACCTTAAATAGTTGAAATAAAGCTTGCCGATTATGATTAAATGTTTAAATTGTAATGGTCATATATAGGTATATATATATATATATATATATATATATGTATGCCTTATGTATGTACCATGTACACAAAAGGACATTCGGCAATATGATTAAATTCATGTATAAGAAAGCATGATAAATTAAGTGACTCTTTGCTTGTGAAGGTGAATTAGATATAGATTAAATGATATGTGATTGCCAAATGTGATTGTTAAGTGAATAATATTAGTTAAGTACTTAAGCAAATCTATTGTTTTACTTAAGCTTAAGAGCAAAGAGGATCAAAGTCGGATAGGGGAAAAGAGAAAGTAAACGAATGGCCGTGGATATCTAGTCGTCGACCACTTCCAAGGTAAGTTTTAAGTGATCAAATATTGAGTAAATTCAATCATAATAGGACATAATGAGTTGATTTAACAAGATGTGATGTGGCCATCATATGTTTTAAACTTAAATGGTAAGTACATTAGTGTTTGGACTTGGAAATTTAAGAGCAAATTGTAAAAATCTGCTTAGGACAGCAGCAGTAGTGTGATTTTGAAAATCACCATAAATTGTTGGAGTGGAATTAGAGTCTGAATAAAATATGAAATCAAAGCTCAATGAGTCTAGTTTCTTATAAAATAAACAGTGCAAGCAAAGGAATTTCCTATAGAGAGATATTTAAAGTTGTGTGTGATAGTGTCGGAATGAATCTGAAATCCCTGTTTTGCATTTAGAAAATTATTATAAATAGTACAAAAATTGTTATAAGATAAAATTTATATGCTTAGACTCCTTAATAAGTCTAGTTTCAAATGAAATCAAATAGAACATACTTTGAATTTTGTACAATGAGAATTTTGATTCGTAGTAAAGACTGGTCAGGTTAGTCAAACAGTGAAACAGGGAAACTTTAAGAAAAATCTGGTATTGATTGGCCAAACCTAAAATTCTGAAAAATTTATGGATGGAAGATATACGAGTCTATATTCAGGGAAAATTAACGGCAAGTGATTTGGAGCCTTGTAGCTCGGTTATAAATAATTTAGTGACCATTGGTCAGGAAAACAGCTTGTAGTGAATATGTGATTTTTGTTGTAAACATGGATAAAACTTGTTTTAGTTGCTCATAAGCTATTGATTAAACCCATACTTGAATTCTAATTGTGATATTGTAAAATGATATATGAGTGTTAGATGGATCTTTGATATTAAAATTTGTAAAATTTGTAAGTTTATGAGTATTCGAATATGAAATGATAGTATGGCGTGAAATTGAATTATTCATTGGAAAAGTGATTGATGTAGATTCGACCAAGACCAAGTCTGTACATGAAAGTGTATATATATGTGATAAGGCCTAATGGCCGATGTGATGAATGTGAAAGTGTGTATATATGTGATAAGGCCAAATGGCCAATGTGATGAATGTGAAAGTGTATATATATGTGATAAGGCCTAATGGTGATGTGATGAATGTGAAGGTGTATATATGTGATAAGGCTTAATGGCCAATGTGATGAATGTGAAAGTGTATAAATGTGATAAGTCCCGAAGGGCATTTGTGTGATACTATATCCGGTTAAAACCCGCAGGCCTTATCGAGAATATTATCTTGATTAACGTCCATAGGCTTCGTGCTTGTACTATATCCGAGCTTTAAAGACCCGACGGCTAAATGCTAGGATTCAAGTAAGACTTTGATATTGAGTATCTGCAATAAGTTACCATCAAATAAGTGTTATGTATTTAAGATGTTGGTCGTATTACTTACTCATCGGTGGAGTGATTTGAGGTGAATTATCGATGATCGAAGGGTAAGTAAATGTGATTAATATTATGACTCCAAATATGTGAATGATCTAATTGGTAATGGTATGCCTGTATAATGAAGTATGTGATGAAATGTTCTTATGTATTAGAGCATATTCGCCCAAAAGCCTTATGATTTGAGTATGGGTTGGGCTAAATGTACCAAGACAAGGTAAGAATTATGTTTTCACATTTACGTATATGTGATAAGGAATATGTTTATTTATTTATGTGCCTCTGATAATTCAAGATTTGTCATGTTGAAATACTTAAAAATAAGGGTGTGATTATGAATAAGTGGAAAGGAACATGGAAAGTTGAAATTTGACGAAGAATGTGCTTTGGAAATATTTGACCATCTAGGTCACTATTATTCGAAGGTATATATATATATATATATATATATATATATATATATATATATAAGATGACCAAGTAATTGTCTATTGATATCATGGTTCGAGATGAAGCTCTAGATTAACTTCATCGAGCAGTTGAAATGAATGACCAATGACGGTGAATGAGAACACTTTGTTTTGCTTAAAACTTACTAAGCTCGCAAAAGCTTACTCTGTTCAATTATGTTTTGGTGATAGGTTGTGGATTCTGACTACCAGCTCGGGGATCATCAGCACTTCGTCACACTATCTACCATTGCGGCAACTATGTAATTAGACTTAGCTTATGGCATGTGTAGGATAGGCAATATAGTAGAATGATATTATGACTATTGTATATAAGCCATACGAAAATGGCATCTGTTGGACGTTTACTTAAAGAAGGGAGTTTAAAATTTTATTCTTCCGATCTTATTCCTAATTTCTGGTAACACCTCATCCTATTCCGGTGACGATTACGGGATAGGGGTGTTACAGTTGATGTTTTAAGGATGTTTGAAAATGGTATGAGAATGACATGTTATTGTCTTGGTTGTGATTATTTGGTTGCTCTTCATGCTTGAGTTTATGCCATGTGATGTAAATATGTGCAAGTGAGGGTGGCAAAATGGCTTGGTAAATAGCCTTGTTTTTATCCACACGGGTAGACACACGGGAGTGTGTCTAGGCCTTGTGTGACACACGGTCAACCCCATGGGCGTGTGATCCCTGCATCTTAATTGTTACAAAACATAAAGCTTAGTATCGAGCACAAAGGCAGAGACATAGGCGCGTGTCTCAACCGTGTGAAGGACACGGCCTCTAGACACGGGCGTTTGTCTTGGCCGTGTGACTTCAATTTGTTCTTGGATGACAAAAAAAGAGTTATATGGGCTAGGGACATAGGCGTGTCCCAATCCATACGGACGTGTGACCTCTGTTTAGCAAAAATTCTCTAAATGTCGTAAAATTTTCTAAAGTTCTCAGTTTAGTCCCGAACCGCTTCCAAAGCATGTTTTAAGCCTCGTAGGCTCATTTTATGGATGGTGTGATTGATTGTTAAAAAGTTTTAATTTGGTGAAAAATTTACAACTCAGAATGTATGTTTGCTTGTGTTTACATCCGATAATGCCTCATACCCTATTCCGACATCGAATACTAGTAAAGGGTGTTACATTTAGTGGTATCAGAGCTATGGTTTAGTCAATTCTCAGACTAACCTAACATGTGTGAGAGTCTAGCTATACATGCCATATATAACCTATGATAGTGTGATATCTCCCGACTCTGACGAAATTGTTTTATTGAGACAGAGATGCCTTCCAACCGAGCTACTTTCAAAAATGCTGAAAGTGATACTAAGATATTTGAAAATGTGTTTGTGATGAGTCGAAACTTGGAAAAGTATGAATAAGAGTTCATGATATGTATGTGATGATGCGTAAAATGAAATAACCATAAGTTGAGAAATATGGGTAAAATGTCATTGTTCCGGTTGAACGTTGTGTTCAATGGATTATGGTGATTTTATGAAACAAAATGAAAATTTATATTGTGATAAACTCATTCATGTTTGTTTGGTGTTCATATGATGTTATGTGCTTGACTTGTTTTATTAGTGAATGCGATAAGTAAACTTACTCAAAATTTATAGAATGTATGTATGAGTGCACTTGTTTGAATAAGATAATCGGAAAGTTCATGTAGCTTAAATATGTATGTTGATTTGCTAGAAGTGAATTATATAATTGTGATGATATTATGATGATGATAAGTGTTAAGTCACATGTGTGTATACATATATATGAGAGTTGAGTTAGAGGCTTTACGACCTCAGCCCCTTACCAATATGGTATTTTATAGCAAAATTTTAAGATTTATGTTGAATGAGCTTACAAGTGAGAGACTAAAGAGTTCAGTAGCGAAATAATTAATAATGTGGTCAGAGTTGAGAATAGTTTGGCAAGTGAATACAGTTTTGGAAAAGATGCTGGGTTAATCTAAAGATCATTCAGATTTCGCAATGTCACGGTTAAAGAAAAAGTTAATCTCGGCTAATCGACTCATTCATGTATGATGTCTAAGGTATGTATTTGCTAGAATTACTTCCAGATTGATTTTCATTAGTGAATGGAATAATATGGGATTAGTGATGACAGAGTTAGTCAGAGAAATGATATTTGAATCATAATGATGCCTGAGTGTAACAGTTGAAATTGAATAGATTATGATGATCTCTTCTGAGTATTTTATTTATTCACTTATCCTTAGAGATATATGCGATTACTTGTTTTCTGATGAAATTCTTATCGTATGAGAATACTAGCTGATTATAATTTTAGATGAAAGTACCGTTGGTCTGGTTGGTTGATGATCAGCATATCTTATCTCTCTCTCTTTGGGGTTCTATTCTATTATGTTTGGAATAAAAGTTGATGGTGAAAATTTATGTGAGGCTATTCTTCTATTTCTACTGGATGTTGTTTTGTTTTATATGTATATATTTGGAAAATATATTATCTCTATTATAATTGATTCCAGAGTGTGTAAGCATTGTTTTTCTTCTGGTTTTCTCTGAGGAATCATCAAGATCTTTATTATTTTCTTATGAATTACGTTCTCGGATTTCCAGTATGGTATCGCATCTTGGATTTCTTTATCTCAATTTTCTTATCATCATTATTTCATAAATTATCAATCATGGCTCATCTTTAAAGTGTGTACTTTGGCTTGTGATAACTATGTCTATTATGAGTGTATTTTTAGTTCGATCATAGGAATGTGGTGATTCTCGTATCAGGATTTCTCATTTTTACAACATGAATATATGATTGTTTGAAATTTTCGTTAAGAAATTTTATCATTTGAGTGCTAAATTTGATAAAAAAACTAAATCGCGTAAAGTGTAAAAGTGATGTTCTAGTAGCTAAAGGTATTAAATAGCTATAGAACCTTAAAGTAAGAGTCCTTAAGTGGTAATTAGACCATTAGTATAATAGTGAATGATAGTGGCATGGCATTTGATGAAATTTTGAAAGTTTTTAAAGGTTATAATAGTAATTTGGTAATTAAATGATAATTTAATAAAACAAAAACACAA
This sequence comes from Gossypium arboreum, assembly GCF_025698485.1. Taxonomy (NCBI): domain Eukaryota; kingdom Viridiplantae; phylum Streptophyta; class Magnoliopsida; order Malvales; family Malvaceae; genus Gossypium; species Gossypium arboreum. The sequence goes on along the minus strand of NC_069080.1, from coordinate 89,514,373 downwards.
AATATGTTTCATTCATCTTTCTTAACCGATTATAGCAAAGAAGAAATCCATTTTTAGGGCTTGAAGCATTCGGTCATCTCCTAGCTTAATTATCAAGAAAAACAAAATCGGATCTAGATCGGGGGAAAAACAAAGTTCTTGACTAATCGACCAGTTTAGCCGTTTTTACATCTGAGGTAAGTTCGTATGTAATAAGTTTCATTATAAATGTATTTTAAATGCCTTGATATTGCATAAACTGTGAATATGAAACTACGGGCATGTTCAACAATGATTCAACGACGGTTCAACATTGGAAATCTCGGTTGAACCTTAGGAATAGATTTGGAAACTAGTGACATGTCATTAGGGATTATTGTGATTATGTGATCTAAGTGCTGGTCCTATACGTGTAACACCCCTTACCTGTATTCAACATCGGAACAGGGTACGAGGCAGTACGAGGCTTAAACTCAAACAAACACCCAAAATCAAGACATGAATTTCCATTAAAATTTAAAACTTTTCTCATACATTCATATCGTCCCTAAAACGAGCCTACGAGGCCCAAAACATGCATTAGAGATGGTTCGGGACTAAACCGAGAACTTTAGAAAACTTTCCAGCACTTAGAAAATTTTCTTGTTTTGGATGGTCACACGCCTATATGGCTTGGAACACACCCATGTCCTCAGCCCGTGTAACTCTCTATTTATGACGTCATCAACAAAATAGGGTCACACAGCCAAGTCACATGCCCGTGTGCTAGGCCGTGTGGAGAATTTAATTTTCATGAATCTTCATAAATAAGGTGCAGACTTCACACGGCCAGGGCACACAGCCATGTCTCGTGCCCATATGCTTACTACTGGGCATTTTATTTCTCAAAACTAAGGTGCAGAGGACACACAGCCGAATCATACACCCATGGGGGTAGACCGTGTGTCACACACCACATGTCTGTGTGTCTACCTGTGTAGACAACTTTGAGGCTATTTTCCAAGCCAATTGCCACCCTTATTTACTCAAACACATACATAATTTCAAGGGCATTTAACATGGCATAATTAAGTGCTTAAACATTATCAATTAAGTCATGTTCATGGCAACACCATATCAACTTATACATGCTCATCTTACCATACCTTGTTAAGCCAAGTTTATCAAATCACATGCAATATGTAACATCAATTTACTCTATTTTACACATTCATATCTTAATTGTCATCATGCCATTTACTCACAATTCTATCATCAACTTCCATGATCACATTCACAATTCAACCATGCCAAACAGTTTTAATCACAACATGTATGGATTTAGCACATGCATGGATATATGAATAGGTTTCCCCAATAATCAATATGAACCATATCTCATGGCCATATACAAAATGAATAGTCAAGTCATTATTAGCCAACACATTGGACCAAATTAATATGACACATAAACAAAAAGACCAAGTCCCCTATAAAAGACCAAGTCCCCTATACATGCCAGATTCAAAATGCCAAAACCAATTATACCCAAATGACTAAGTTGATAGTGTGATCGATACTCCAACAACTTTTAATCCCTGAGCTAGCTTGACGACACTAAAAGGAATAAAAGAAAAGAAGGGGGTAAGTTTTAAGCTTAGTAAGTTTGCATGTAAATAATAAGCAACATTAAACATGTATTAACATACATATAGCATATTATAATTTTACACATACTCATCAAATGATTGTAGGCATATCTTACTCATTTGCATCCTTACAAAAAAATGCATCATAAACTAAGCTCATATCTCATGAGTCTTGCGTACGTACCTATACCACTTCATAACATAATCATAGCCTTTCATATCTTTGGCAAAATCTTCAAGTTACCCGTTGAACCACTTGGAATACTAAAGGATACCCGGGGAAATCTCATATATATAATAAAATGCCAATGCCATATCCCAGATATGGTCTTACATGGGATCACATATATCGATGCCGATAGCCCAACTATGGTCTTACATGATATCTCGTATCGATGCCATGTCCCAGACATGGTCTTGCACGAAATCAAATATCGATGCCATATCCCAGATAAGGTCTTACACGAAATCACACATAACCCTAATGTCATGACATTTGTATCCTATCTATTCCTAAGGTTTAACCGGGAATTTTACCATATCGAATCCTCATCGATCGTATTCATAACAATAATTAAACAATTCATGCAATATCAAAATATTAAATGCATAAGATAAAGTTGCATTATTTACACACGAACTTACCTCAATACAAAATATGGACAACTAATTCGATTTAGTCCAAAATATTGATCTTTCATCGGTCTAGGTCTGGACTCCTTTTTTCTTGTTCTATAATATAAATTTAGCTTATTTAATTATTATATTGTTCAAATCAGTCCAACAACCATATTTTGGCAAAAATTATAGTTTTTCCCCTAAACTTTTACATATTTACAAATTAGTCCCTAAGCTTGTAAAATGAAATGTACTCATTATATTTGTTACCCAAACCTAGCCAAACCTATATCATGCTTGTACCAGGCCACATTTTCACCAAATCACATTTTTACTACCCATTTTTACAACTTTTACAAAAAGGTCCTTTTTAGGTGTTTTCATAAAAAATCACTTAGTAAAAGATGTTTATTACAAATCAAATATTCATATTCTTCCATTAAACATCAAAATACATGCATGCCACACATGGGTCAAATTTCAAACATGAACCCTACTTCAAAATATGGCTAGAAATAAGTAAATCGGGTTACAAGGACTTCAAAAATGTAAAAAAACATTAAAAGCGGGGCTAGGATTGACTTACAATCAAGCTTTAAAAATGAAGAAACCCTAGCTATGGTTCCTTAAAATTTTTGCCACAAGAGGTTGAAGATAGACATGATTGTTGCTTCATTTTTCCCTTTTAATTCTTTTATTAACTAAATGACAAAAATGTCCTTTGTGCTAAACTTTAAATTTTACCAATTCATGCCCATTTTTGTCCATAAAAATACAAATTGGTCAAATTAATATTTAAGGACCTCTAATTAATAATCCATAGCTATTTCATGCTTAAAGCTTCTAGAATCACATATTTTGCAACTTTTGCAATTTAGTCTTACATGTCAAATGCGATACTTTATCAATAAAATTTCTTCATGAAATTTTCACACAATCATTAAAACATATCATAGACCTCAACACATTCATAAAATAATTATTTCTACTTCAGATTTGTGGTCTCAAAACCATAATTCCCGACTAGGCCCAAAATTGAGATGTTACAGTACGTTGTACTGGTGCTAGAGTATACTGGCATGTGTTGCGGTTACTTGACAGCTTGTGTGAGAAGCACCATGTAGCTACGTCTTGGCTGACAACTTGTTTGAGTAGGCCCGTTGATAGCTCTAGTGTGAGCAGTATATGTGATATGAGATTTAGTTGGCTTCAGACCATGTTATTGGCACTTTGGTGCGAGTTTCCCGAGTACTAATAGTATTCCAAATGGTTCAACAGGTAAATGGAAGACGTGATTGTATATGAGATTGATACGAGATGGTACAGGTATGTACATGAACCGTATAAGCTTAAATTGAAGAAGTTGTGAAGTTCATACATAAGATTATGATTGAAAATGTGAAAGGTTTGTTAGTTAAATGAACTACATGTTGATATGTTGAATTTGATGATTTGTATATTTATGTTAAGATTGAGTTTATTTCATACGAGCTTACTAAGCTATATAGCTTACTTTGTTTAATTTTCCATGTCTATAGATATTTCAAAGCTAACTCGGATTTGGAGATCATCAGAGACTTCATCACATTATCCAACTATCAATTTGGTACTTTGAGCTTGTATTTTGGTCATATGGCACGTATAGGATTATGGTCATTTTGTTATGTAGTTTGATAATGAGTTGAGTCATTTGAATTGGCTTGTAAATGCTTATGTTTTGGTTTGTATATATAGTCATGAGTATTGGCTTAATTTGGTTGGTTTGATTATGTATATATATGTGTATATATGGTTTGTATTATGAGTGTATGGATGGATATATGATGCTTGTGAATTATGAAGATTCTGGAGGTTAAATGGTTGACATTAGAGTAATTATACGCTTGTGATTTTGATGCATAATGATGCATGTTTAGAAGTGTATAAATAGTTGAATTATAAATGTGAATTTGGTATAAATGGTATGGAATGCTTTGTGATTAGTGTGCATAGAGAATGGAAATATAGATTGTACATGAATTATGTTTGGATTGGTTGACTGAATGCCTATTATATGCTTTGTTTTGGTGCCTTTGAATTTGGTGTAGGTGTATACAAGTTTGGGTGGCAATTTGGCTTGGTAAATAGCCTATTTTTGTCCACATGGGCAGAAACACGGGCGTGTGTCTCAGCCATATGTGGCACATGGTTATGTTACACGGCCGTATGTCACCTAGTGTTGAAATTAAAATCAAGTCAGTATGCTCCACACGGCCTCACACATGGACGTGTGACTTGACCGTGTGGCATAAGTCAGTATATCCTACATGTTTGGTACGGCCTAGCACATGGCCTGGTAGACGGGCGTGTATGGCCATTTTTAGGGCACACAGGTGTCTGTTGGCCATGTGACCCAAGTGAGAGAGTTACAAGGGGTCAGACACGGGTTGAGACACGGTCATGTGCTCTTAATTTGAATGTCCACACGGTCTGTGACACGAGCATGTCTGTTGGCCGTATGAGACACATGGCTGGGCCACACGGGTGTGTGTCCCTTGTTTTTGAGAAAATTTTCTAAGTGTTAAAAAGTTTCCAAAGTTATTGGTTTAGTCCCAAACCACTTCCAATGCATGTTTATGGCCTCGTAGGCTTGTGTAGGGACAAAATGATTGGTTGTGAACTAAATGTATATGATTTGACTAATTGTATGTGAAATGTATGTTTAAATGTGTTATAAGTCTGGTAATGCTCTGTAACCCTATTCCGACATTAAATATGGGTGAGGGTAACACAGCTCTTCACGAGCTCCTGATATAGGCTCTTATGAGCTTCCTGACATGGCTCGCTTGAACTTCCTGTTATTCTATCCGGAGCTCCTGTTATGCTATCTGGAGTTTCTATTACATGGCTCTTTGTGAGCATTCCTAATAGGCTCTTCGTGAGCTTCTTAATTAAAAATTCTTTATGAAGTTCTTGTTATAGACTCTTATAAGTTTCCTGATATAGTTCGGATAACCATTCTATTACATGGCTCACATGAGCATCCTGTTATATGGCTCGAGATTGTGTTTCCTGATTTTGTGCCCTTATGAGTACCCCTGAATATGAATTGACTATTTCTGATTTGTACATTTTAAGTGTACTACCTATGTATCCATTGATGTTTTCAATGATTCAACGGGCAAAATACTGACATGAGAAAATAAGAACACGAAATGAATTATTATATGTATGTGCCTGAAATACATGAAAATGATGATACATGATAAATGGAAGTATGAGATGGTGATGTATGAACATGGAACTTGTTTGATGAATATGTTCATCTAAGATTATAGATTTGTAAACTTCGAGTGTATTTTCCTGGGTTTCCATTAATATTTTAATTGATTTAATGAGCAAATTCCTGACATGAAATAATCTGAACATGAGACAAAATACTATGAAAATATATTTGAAATACATGGGTATGATTTGTATATTTTATTTGAATTCATGATGTGAAAAGTATATGTATATGAGAATTTGATTATTATTGAGCCCATACATGTTTCTTGATGTTTATATGAGATAATATGATTTAGAAATGAATTATTACTTGTATGTACATGAAATACATGGAAATGACATTACCTGATATAATGATGCATGAATTGGTTGTTACATAAATGTGGATCATGCTTGATGACTTTGTTCATCCATGATTAAGAACTATTATATGTGATTACTTGGCTAACATGATGATGATATGTGTTTAGGGCTTGTGACCAAATTGGTTGATAGTACCTTGCATGTTTATTTTGAACATAAATATAGGTAAGTTATTTACCATGTTATATGAACTTACTAAGCATTTCATGCTTACTTTGTTTTACTTTCCCTTGTTCTATAGTAATTCGGAGCTCGTTGGATTGGAAGCTTGGCATAGATCACTCTCACCATCCATCAGCCCATCTTGGTATATATGATAAATTAATTATGGTTATAATGGCATGTATAGGTTAATTAACCAATGTTGGAATGTAAATGTTTGGGTTATAACTAGCCATTGGAATGGTTTGTGTTGAATATGTTTTAATATGTATAAATGAGGCTATAACATGTTTGGTGTGTGCTTAAATGGTTGAATGATAGAAATCATGTTGGCATATTAATGATTATTTCTAGCATATTTGGTAAAATATGCATATAGGTGAATTTGATAAGTTAATTAAGTTTTGTAAGTTTGGTTACATGACAGTAAAGTGTATTTGAGGTGCTTAAAAGCACATTGGTTGTATGTGATGTTATGTCATGCACGGGACTCGGTTTTGACTTAAATTAATTGTTTTAAAAATGGCTTGTGAATATGTTAAAGTATTGGTGTAAGAAGAAGACAAATTAGGTGAGAAATGTAGCTTGGAAAATAGCCTATTTTTGTCCACACGGGTAGAGACACGGGCGTGTGTCTCAGCCATGTGTGACACACGGCCTAGCACATGGGTGTGTGATCTGGTCGTGTGTCCCCTGCATCTTTAAAATGTCAAAACAGAATGCTCAAAATTGATCACACGACCTGGCACATGGGCGTGTGGCTTGGCTGTGTGACCTCTTCACCTGCACATGGTCTAGCACATGGGCGTGTGACTTGACAATGTCACCCAAATCAAAGAGTTACACAGCCTGAGACATGGGTGTGTCCCTTGGCCGTGTGAGCCACATGACTTGACCACACGGGCGTGTGACCCCTACGTCTAGGAAAAAATTTGAGATTTTTCAAAAAATTCTATGAGTACTCGGTTCAGTCTTGACTCGTTTCTAATGCATGTTTTGGACCTCGAGGGTTCATATAAGGGAGTTTATGTTTGATTTCTAACATGAATACTGTATAAAATGAAAGTTTTATTTATTTGATCTTGTAACCCTGTTTCGGCGACGGATACGGGTTAGGGGTATTACAAAGCTCTTCCTAGATCCAATCCTAGACATGTACATATCTATTGACCCACTCCTTATTTTGCAAATTGTTCACTTTTATTCATGATTTCTCCTATTATTTTATTATGTGTGAAATAAAATATCCTAAAAGAACTTAAGCCTAAAAGCTTAAAATATCTTAAGAAATAAAATGAAATAAAATAAAGACAAGATCCCCCCATTTATTTATTTGCAGACCCCTTAGAATCCGATCATCTTTTTCTCCATCGTTCTTGTTTTTGCTTGAATTGCCACATTCCTTCCTCGAAATTGGAGTCCATGGATCAAATATAAAGTCTGAAATTCAGGCACAAAAATAAACGGGTCATGAAATATTTTTGTAAAAGCGTCTCTCATTGCATCGTCCCGTATTTTTTAGTATCTCCAATAAGCTTGTTGCAGCATTGGTTCATTGCTAGGTTCAGAGATTGGTTCATTCGTCTCTGCCAAATCAGGAATTTCAATTGGCTGTATTGGTTCTGTCTTTGTAGGAACTTCTTCTTCTTCAAGTTCATCGTTCGATTCAACTTGTTGTTGCAGAATAGAATTTCCTGCTACACGGAAAAGGTCCCAATCTGTGATTATGCCTTGGCTATACCCTATCTTCTTTACGTTTGCAAGAATTTTAGCTTTCAAGCACAAAACTATTATCGTAAAGGGAAAGTAAGTTGGACCAGAACCTCTAGCGGCACAATTTTGAATATCTCTTAAAATGATCTTTCCCACATCAATAGTCTTCGCCGTCATAATTGAGTATAGCAAGACCATTTGTTTTACTTAAATTGTAGTCTATATGAGATAGACATAAGACTGAACCGAACAAAATAAAACCATAATTTGCTAATGGTGTCAAATATTCTCCATGACAAGCATGAATCCCATGCTTTGACACAATCCATTTAGAACTCGAAACTATAAGTTCAATTAAAATCTCTTGCAATTTCTCAACCTTAATATTTTCCATTAAGGAAGAATATTTGTCATTTTCAAAATTAGGTAAATTAAAGAATTCATTAATATTATTTGAGTTTATTGGTACCTTGATTCCTCAGATAGAGACTTCCGTTAATTCACTTGATGTAACACCCCAAACCCGTACCCTACATTGGGATGGAATACGAGGCGCTACAACTCTTCAGCACATGTAGCCAAACGTTTCCAAGTCATCAAGACTTGGTAAAATTTAAAACTTTTTTAGAATGTGTCTAAACTTCATTAACATGGACTCACGAGACCCCAAATATCCTTGGAACCCATTCAGGACCGATTCGGGTCCTTTAACAAACTCTGGAAAGATAACATTAGAAATAGGGCACAAGCCTGTGTAGAAGGGCAACACGCCCGTGTGGCCATTAGGACATGGCCGTGCCAAAGGTCTGTGACACCCCCTAAAGTGACCCTAGTCGGAAAGTGGTTTCGGGACCACAAAACCGAGTCATAAAATAATAATTAACCATTATATTTGATGCTTATTATATGTATATAGGCATGTGTGAAAATTTCATGTTTGAATTTTGTTAATTGTAAGTGAATTTTGCTAAATAGGATTTGTGTGAGAAAAATTAGAAATGTGATAGGCAAATGTTAAAGTGGCCTATTGATGCATCTTGGAAAAATGTTGTCCTTGCATGTCAAAATACCCAAAAGATGGACTAGTGGCCGACCATGCTATGGGTTAAAATGTATTATAAACATTTTATGCTAGTGTTTTATGTTAGAATTAATAAAATAAAGAACATGGGTAATAAAATAATAGTGGTTAGTAGGGGAGAAACAAAAAAATGAGCTAGGTTGCTCCTCCATTGCGGTGAATTGAAGGAAGAAGAAGAGGGAAGTTCGCCAAGGTGGTTCTTGAGATTAAGGTATGTTCAATGCTGCTTTTGGAGGTTTACACATCCTTTGGAGGGTTAGCCTACTTCTATTTATCTCATGGATGAAATTGGAGTTGTTGGAGAGTTAGGATTCGCTAAGAGGCTTCAAAATTTTAGTTGATGCCTTGATACTACTAGCATGTTAGCTATATGGATGTGTTAAGTTACTTGAAATGTTAGATAAATTTGAACTCCTACCAAATTCTTTAGGCAACCCATGTTAGAAATTTCGGTATTGAGATGTCTAGATCTTTCGGCCATTGTAGCTATGGAGGAATAAAGTTTTTGTTTCTTGTTAAATTGGATGAATCTTGTTGTATGAGTGCTTGAACAAACTATGATTAAATGGATGCATAGATTCAAAGTGGGAAGAAATGGGCTATTATATTTGATGCTAATGCCGAATATGAAGATGATGAACTTGAATAAATAATATTTAGCTAGCATGATAAGTTATGAAATATTAAGTAGATGATATAATTGATTGATGAAGTGGCTAATAGGGATTTCTAATGAAATTTTGCCAAGGCCGAATGTATCATGAAGTAAATAAAAAAATGCTAAATGTGCATTATGTGCTTATATGTGTATTCGGCCAGGGAAGTTTGACATGAAACTTTGATAGGTTTGAGAGATGAATGACCGAATGAGCTAGAGGTTATGTATGGATGAATTTTATGCACATGTGTGTGTGTGGCATTAGTAGCTAATGGCATTCGACATTGTTTAATTAAAATTAGAAATGAATGCTTGAAAGTTAAATAGGTCGCTCTAATGACCAAATATGCTAAAAGCTAATATATGGACAAATGATACGAATGAATTGGTTTTTGAAATGTATATGGTTGCCGTATGTATGTGTTTGATTGAGAAGTAAATTTGTTTGATTTAGCTCAAGAGCCTAGAGGATCAAAGTTCGATAAGGGAAAGGAAAAAAGTGATCGAAGAGCCGTCGTAATCGTTCGGCAACTTCCGAGGTAAGTTTTAAGTGATTAAATGTTGAGTAAATTCAACTATAATAGGATATAATGAGTTGATTTAATAAGATATGATGTGGCCATGATATGTCTTAAACTCAAATGGTAAGTTCCTAAGTGTTTGGACTTGGAAATTTAAGAGCAAATTGTAATAATTTGCTCAAGACAGCAGCAGTAACGTGATTTTAGAAAATCACTATAAATGTTTGGTGTGGAATTATAGGCTGAATAAAATATGAAATCAAAGCTTAATTAGTCTAGTTTCTTATAAAAGAGACCGTGTAAGCAAAGAAATTTCCTATAAAGAGATATTTAAAGTTGTGTGAGACGGTGTCGAATGACTCGAAATCCCTGTTCGGTTTTAAGAAAATCACTATAATTTGTACAAAATGGTTACAAGATAAAATTTATATGCTTAGACTCCTTAATGAGTCTAGTTTCAAATAAAATCAAATAGAACATACTTCGAATTCTGTACGATGAGAATTTTGATTCGTAGTGAAGACTGGTCAGGTTAGTCAAACAGTGAAACAGGGGAAACTTTAAGAAAAATCTGGTATTGATTGGCCAAACCTAAAATTATGAAAAATTTATGGATGGAAGATATACGAGTCTATATTCAGGGAAAATTAACGGCAAGTGATTTGGAGCCTTGTAGCTCCGGTTATAAATAATTTAGTGACCATTGCTCAGGAAAACAGCTCGTAGCGAATATGTGATTTTGTTGTAAACATGGATAAAACTTGTTTTAGTTTGCTCATAAGCTATTGATTAAACCCATACTTGAATTCTAATTCGTGATATTGTAAAATGATATATGAGTGTTGGATGGATCTTTGATATTAAAATTTGTGAGATTGTAAGTTTATGAGTATTCGAATATGAAATGATAGTATGGCGTGAAATTGAATTATTCTTTGGAAAATGATTGATGTAGATTCGGCCAAGACCAAGTCTGTACATGATAGTATATGTGGTATGTGAAGTATATTTGAATAATTGTGATGTGAATACATGAAAATTTATATTTTGATTTAAGATTCTACACGATGAATGTGAAAGTGTATATATATATGTGATAAGGCCTAATGGCGATGTGATGAATGTGAAAGCGTATACATATGTGATAAGGCCTAATGGCCGATGTGATGAATGTGAAAGCGTATACATATGTGATAAGGCCTAATGGCCGATGTGATGAATGTGAAAGTGTATATATGTGATAAGGCCTAATGGCCAATGTGATAAATGTGAAAGTGTATATATGTGATAGTGAGTGGCCAACGTGATGGATGTGAAAGTGTATAAATGTGATAAGTCCCGAAGGGCATTTGTGTCGATACTATATCAGGGTTAAAACCCCGCAGCTTTATGCGAGAATATTATTATCGATTAATGACCGTGAGGCTTCGTGCTCGTACTATATCGAGCTCTAATGACCCGATGACTACGTGTGGAGATTTTGTCCCGTAAGCCCGAAATAAAGGTTTCTTTGAAGATTCAAGTAAAGCGTAAGATTATGCGACTTCACGGTGACAATTAGTAATAAATCGTTCAATGCGTTAAGTTGGTCGGTATGTATTTGAGATTATATTTAAGTTTGATTTAGACTAAATCACAAGGTCGTTATGTGATGCACATGTGAGTAAAGCAATAAGATCGTTCTATGATTATTGTGCATTTGGTCAATGTGGGAAGTCGTAAAAATATGTAATGTACTTATGATCATAAGAGGTCACCATCAAGTGAGAATTTATCGCCTATTACATATGATGAGGCGTGCATATTCGGAAAAGGGGATGGTATACCGAAGGAAGAGTGAAATAAAATACAAACAACTATGTTATAATTTGGTTGTTATCTGTTGACCTTGCTTAAAACTTACTAAGCATTGTAATGCTTACTCCGCTTACTTTGTTTCCTCTGTTTTATAGATCTCATTTGGAAGCTACTGGGCTCGGGGATTGTCAACAACTAGTCACACTATCACTACCCTTTGTTTGGTACTGCTACGTTTTGGAATATCTTATGGCATGTATAGAATAGACTAGTAGTGAGAGGATATTTTGGTCAATGTATAGGACTACCCTTTCGTTTTAGGTCATGTACCTTCCGGTTTTGTGTAAATTTGGATAGCCATGCGAAAATGGCTTAAGTATACTTGATCATAGCATTATAATCGTTTTGTATGTCGTCCGTCGAGAGGTATGGAAATGTTGGTAACGGTTAGTCATGGGAATGGTTATTCATGATCACCTTTGGTATATGTATGACAAACTCTAGTTGATCCATGGAGGATCATGAAATAGGTAAAGTTTACCTTAAAAATAGATGCTGGCAGCAACAGTGATGTGGATGTGAAAAATCTCTAAAAATAGTAGGAATGGAATTAAATAGCGAATAAATTATGTAACCGAACCTTGATGAATCTATTTTCATAGGAAAGTAACGAAACATCATATGAATAGTATGTTAAGAGATATTTAAGTTTTCGTGAGACAGGGCCAGAACGGTTTCTGGATTCCCTGTTCCAGCTTTGGAAATTCATTATAAATTAACCAGAGATAATTAGAAGTCATGCCATATATGTACAGAATCCTTTTTGAGTCTAGTTTCCTTAGAAGCAAGCGGCATAAGCATTGAAGCCCTGTACAAGGAGTTATCTAAGTCGCATTGCAGGAAGGTCAGTGTAGTCGAACCCTGTAACAGGGGAGACTTTAATTAATAAACTGTACTAATTGGCCCAACCGAAAATTCTAGAAAAAAAATTGCAGATGCATATATGAGTCTAGTTTCAGGGAAAAATCACAAAACTGATTTTTGAGTCGTGGAACTCAAGATATGATTTTTAAGGTGATTGTGACGTAGTTAGCCAACTGCCTGGAAATTTTTAAAAAGTGGACTGTGTAAGCAAATGGATTAAGCCGTTAACCCCTCGTGTCAGACTCCGGCGACGGTCTCGGGTACGGGGTGTTACAAGGTCCGTATGGTTAACACAGTCTAAGCAGGATGTGACACGCCCGTGTCCCTCACATGGCCATGACATGCTCATGTCTCAGCCCGTGTCTAAAAACCTTAACATTCTGTTTCTGACGTCAGCATCCAATTAGGGGCACACGGCCGAGGCATACGCCTATGGCCAGAGGCCATGTTCTCCACACGGCTGAGACACACGGTCGTGTCTCTACCCGTGTGTTTACTACCATGCATACTGACTTGAAATTTTTACGTGTAGGGGACACACGGCCAGTCAACATGCCCATGGGGCTTGATAAACCGTAATTTATACATATTTTTACCCCATGCTTAACACATTTTATGGATGGTTTCTCCTTAGAATTGGTGAATTCGATGCTCTTAATCCTTTAATTTCATGTTTTATACTTAGGTGAGCATAGAAGACTAAAAAGGGCGAGAAACAGGCCCAAACTGGAGAAAATGGACCCACGCGAGAAATCAACATAGCCTGGACTTCCTCACACGGGCGTGTCACACGACCGTGTCCCTTTGGTAAGATCGAAGCACGAATTACACGGGTAGATCACACTCCCGTGCCCATTTAACAGCCTTGACCACGGCCTTAAGTAATCGCACACGGGTGTGTCCCTACCAAGCCTAAGTTTAGTCCAATTCGGAAAAGGCCAATTTTGGGGGCTCTTAGGCATTCTGAAGCCTATTTAAACACTAGATGAGGCACTTAGAAGGGGGACGTAGAGTAGGAAGTAAGAAATTACTCAAGGAAAGCCGATTGATCCATCTCAAAAGCCGGATTTGTGACAGCCCAAAATTGACCCTAGTCGGAATGTGGTTTCGGGACCACAAAACCGAGGCATAAAAATAATTTAAAATTTATTTTGATGCCTATGATATGTGTTAAATTGTGTGTGACATTTTTGATGATTTGATTTAGTGTTATAAATGTGAATTTCACTAGAAAGGGCCTAGTAGTAAACTTTGAAAGTATGATAGGGAAATGTGTGATGACTAATTAAAGCATGCATGCAAAACAATGGACTTGCATGTCAAATACCCCTTTTATAGGTGGTGGCGGCCATGGCAGAGAGGATGGGCAAAACATGTCATAAACATGTTTTGTTGGTGCATTAGGGAGAAATAATAAACAAAGGAGTATGGGTAAGAAAAGAATGAAAAAAAATGTGTGTGAGTGTGGTTTTCCCCCATTGCCGTGAGTTGTAAAGGAAGAAAGAAAAAATTTGTTCATCCTTTCTTTGAGCCAAAACTAAGGGGAAGAAGAGATTTTGCTTCATTTTATTTGTTTAGAAGAGATCTAGAAGGAGATTTGGCTAAACTTGCACCAAGATTAAGGTATGTATGAGGTTGTGTCATGAGATTCATGCATGTTTTAGTTGCCAACTTGATGTTCATGTTAGCCATGGTTCAAATCCTTGTTATGCCATGGAAGTGGTATTTGGTCAAAGTTGATATTGTGATAAAGCCATTGCATGCTAAGTGTGAAGCTTGATGATGATGCATGCAATGATGGATTGTCTACTCTTGAAATTTCTTTGTAGCCATCTTGAGTAAGACATTGAGTTTTCTTTTTGTTTAACCATGATTGAAGTTGAAAGGGGCATGATTGTGATGTATTCGACCATGATGCATTCATGAGCATGGTTCATGCTTCTTGCATGTTAGTTAAAATTTGTGTTTTGGATGGCTAGGGACACCTTGAAATTTGGCCATGCACATATATGTATATATATGTTTGCACATGATGTTTTGGTTATGAAGTAAGTGATGAATATGTTTGTTTAAAGAAGAAAATGTTGAAGAATGCTTGTGAAATTGCAAGTACATTCGGCCTAGTACACATATGATGTGGAAATCTTGGAATTTATTGTTGAATTGGTGCAAGTATGACTAAGTATATTCGGCCTTAGGTAGCCTATTGATGGCCTTAGCTTTTCCTTGATGCTTGAATGAATTGTATTGAATTGCTTGATGTAGTATAAAATGTGCATGACCATTGTGTATTCAAGCTAAAGGGTGGCCATATGACCATTTAAACCCCTTGTCATATTCGCCATAAGCTAGCATAATGAGGTTTTAATAAATTGAATTTGTTTGAATTAGCTCAAGAGCTTAGAGGGCCACAATTGGACAAGGGGAAGGAAAAAGTGATCGAATAGCCGTAAAAGCCGTTCGACAACATCCGAGGTAAGTCCTCAAGAAGTGACCCTACTTGAATTATGTGAAATGAAATATGGATGTGTAATGATTATTGATTTATGTGTGTATGAGTATTTGAATGATACCGGGCTAAGTCCCAAGGCGATTATGCTAGTGATTACATTTGTGTTTGAGCCTTAGTAACGAAAATGAAACATGAATGTCTAATGATTATGATGAGATGTGCATATTTGGATAAAGGGGTGGTATGCTCGAAGGAAGAGTGAAATAAAAATACGAACAACTATGTTATAACTTGATTGTTATCTGTTGACACTTGCTTGAAACTTACTAAGCATTGTAATGCTTACTCCGTGTACTTTGTTTCCTCTGTTTTATAGATCTCATTTGGAAGCTACAGCTCGGGGATCGTCGACAACTAGTCACACTATCACTATCCTTTGTTTGGTACTGCTATGTTTTGGAATATCTTATGGCATGTATAGAATAGACTAGTAGTGAGAGGATATCTTGGTTAATGTATAGGACTACCCTTTTGGTGTAGGTCATGTACCCTTCGGTTTTGTGTAAATTCGGATAGCCATGCGAAAATGGCTTAGATATACTTTGAACATAGCATTATAATCGTTGTATGTTGTTTGTCAAGAGGTATGGAAATGTTGGTAACGGTTAGCCATTGGAATGGTCATTCATGATCACTTTTGGTATATGTATGACAAACTCTAGTTGATCCATGGAGGATCATGAAATAGGTAAGGTTTACCTTAAAAATAGATGCTGGTAGCAGCAGTGACGTGAATGTGAAAAATCACTAAAAATAGTAGAAAGGGAATTAAATAGTGAATAAATTATGTAGTCGAACCTTGATGAATCTATTTTGGTAGGAAAGTAACGAAATGATCATATGAACAGTATGTTAAGAGATATTTAAGTTTCCGTGAGACAGGGCCAGAACGGTTTCTAGATTCCCTGTTCCGACTTTGGAAATTCATTGTAAATTAACCAGAGATAATTAGGAGTCATGCCATATATGTATAGATTCCTCTTTGAGTCTAGTTTCTATAGAAACAAACGTCATCAATATTGAAGCCCTGTACAGGGAGATATCCAATTCGTAACGCACGAAGGTTAGTGTAGTCGATCCCTGCAATAGGGGAGAATTTAACTAATAAACTGTACTAATTGGCCTGACCAATAATTCTAGAAAAAAATTTGTAGATGCATATATGAGTCTAGTTTCAGGGAAAAATTACGAAACTGGTTTTCGAGTTTTGGAACTCAAGATATGATTTTTAAAGTGATAGTGACGCAGTTAGCTAACTGCCTGGAAAATTTTTAAAATGGACTATGAAAGTGAATGGTTTAAGCCGTTAACCCCTCGTGTCCGATTCCGGCAGCGGACCCAGGTACGGGGTGTTACAATTTTATTGGTATCAGAGCCACAGTTTAGTCGATTCTAGGACTACCGTGATGTGTTTGGGGTCTAGCTATACATGCCATTAAATGATGAATCGATAGTGTGGTGATTTCGACAATTTGACTTTGTGTTTGTTTATAGTAATGGATCCGATCCCAACCGAAGCGATAGTGATGATGTGGAGAGTGTGGCGCTGCTCGCGCAAGGGACAAAGACCGACGGACTCTCAACCTATGGCCAGCAATCCAAATGATGAGGCTAAGCAAGCCTTTTATAGTGTGATGAATGAATGGTTTAACCAATACATTCGAACTAACACTACTGTTCCACAACCTCCATTCCCGACAAATGCAACCCCTCACCTACAATACCTCCAGAATCGACCAAATAAGGTCAAGTAAGCCCCAGTCGATAGGATTGAAAACATGGGGCCTTGAATTTAAAGCTACGGATGATGATGATGCCGAAGCGAGCTGAATTTTGGTTGGACAACACTATCCGGTGCTCGATGAGCTATCTTGTACACCGATGAGTGCTTAAAGTGTACCATCTCCTTGCTACATGAGTCCGCCTACTATTGGTGGAGTACTCGACTTCGTGGTGCCTAGAGAGCAAGTGACTTGGGAATTCTTTCAAACCGAGTTCGAAAAAGTATATCGGTCGAGATTCATCGACCAAAAGCGAAGGGAATTTCTTGATCTTAAGCAAGGTTCTATGTCACCACTGACTACGAACGAAAATTTGTGAGGCTTAGCGATGCTGCGAGAATGCATTTCGTCCGAAGCTATTATGTGTAAACGCTTCGAGGATGGGCTGAATGATGATATAAGGATGTTCGTTGGCATTCTCGAGATACGAGAGTTCGTAGTACTTGTTGAGCGAGCTTGTAAAGCCGAAGAGCTTAGAAAGGAGAAACAAAAAGCTGATGTGGGAACCGGAGAATTTCGAAGAGGTCCTCGGGAAAGTCTCTTCAACAAGCATCGAAGAGATTTCGAGATGATGTGAGTCGGTCTAGAGGCACTACGGGCTTTTCTAGACGAGGACGCGATCGACCCCCTGTGACCACACGAGTCACTTCGATCGCCAGTGGTGGAAATGATCGCGAGAGAGGCGGAGTGTCGCATTGTGGCAAATGGCATTCGGGAGCTGTTGGTTCCGTGATCGCTCCTGCTATAAGTGCAAATCGGCTGACCACTTTATGAAGGATTGCCCGAGGATGCTTGAACAAAATGTAAGTCAAAGTGGAAACCCGGGTGCTACCACTGCTCGAGGTAGGCCACCTAGAAATGTGGGCAATGTTAGTGGTGGTCAGAGAGGATCTAGAGATGCTACCATCAGATCCGAGGCTCGGGCTCCTGCTAGGACTTATGCCATACGCGCACGCGAGGATCTTGCCTCTCCGGATGTCATTACCTGGTATTTTCACTCTTTTCAATACTAATGTGATTGCTTTGATTGACCCCGGTTCTACTCATTCTTATATATGTGAAACCTTAGCATCCAAGAAGACTTTGCCTATTAAGTCTCATCGAGTTTGTAATTCGGTGTCAAACCCTTGGGTCATTACGTGCTTGTCAACAAAGTGTGCAAGAAAAGTCCCTAGTGTTCCGAGGTTCTTGTTTTCTGGCGGACTTGATGCTTTTGCCATTCGATGAATTGACGTTATTCTTGGTTTGGATTGGTTGACCATGCACGATGCGGTTGTAAATTGCAAAAGCAAGACTATCGATTTGAGGTATGCGAATAACGAGATAATTCGGGTTGAGTCTACGGACTTAAAGGGTTGCCGGTATAATATCGGCAATGTTGGCGGAAATATGTAAGAAAAGGGTGCGGCGTACCTTGCGTATGTGCTCGATGACAAGGAGTCGAAAAGAGACCGAATCTGTGCGGTGGTTTGTGAATACCGGATGTTTTCCTAAAGAATTGCGGGTTTACCACTGTTCGGAAATAGAGTTTGGCATCGAATTGGTACGGTACCACTCCAATTTTGATAGCTCCGTATCGTATGGCACCAATGGAATTAAAGAAGTTGAAAGCTCATTGCAAGAATTGGTGGATAAAGGTTTTGCTCGTCAAGTTTTTCACCTTGGGTGCGCCGGTGTTGTTTGTGAAAAGAAGGATGGAACCATGAGGTTGTGCATCGACTATCGTCGACTTAATAAAGCGACGATAAAGAACAAATATCCGTTATCAGCGTATCGACGATTTGTTCGATCAAGCGAAGGAACCTCGGTGTTCTCGAAAATAGATTTGAGATCGGGCTATTATCGATTCATGAATTCGAGATTCGGACGTACCCAAGGCGCCTTGAGCGAGATATGGTCACTACGAGTTCCTAGTGATGCCGTTTGGGCTTACTAATGCCCTGCGATATTTATGGATTTGATGAATCGATCTTCGACCATATTTGGATCGGTTCAGTAGTCGTGTTCATTGATGACATCTTGGTCTATTTAAGAAATGAGACCGAACATCTTTGAACACCGAGGTTAGTCTTTGCAAATTTTACGGGATAAGCAATTATATGCTAAGTTCAGCAAGTGTGAGTTACGGTTAGAGAGGTTAGCTTCTTGGGGCATGTGGTATCTGATCGGGTATTCGAGTCGACGAACAAAATTTCAGCCATACTTAAGCTGGAAGCCTCCAGAAATATTACCGAGGTTCGAGCTTTTGGGGCTTACCGGTTATTACCGACGATTTGTAAAGGTTTCTCAACGATAGCCACGCCAATGACGGCTACTCCAAAAGGATGTTAAGTTCGAATGGACGGAGAAATGTCGAAAAGTTTCGATCAACTGAAAACTTATTTGGTGAAGCCCCAATTCTAGTGCAACCCGAATCGGCAAAGAGTTTGTCATCTATAGTGACGCCTCCTACTTGGGTTAGGTTGTGTATTGATGCAAGAAGGTCGAGTTGTGGCCTATGCGTCGAGGCAATTAAAGCCACACGAGAAAAGTTATCCGACCCATGATCTCGAATTAGTCGCCATCGTATTCGCCTTAAAGATTTGGCGACATTACTTATTTGGTGAGAAGTGCCATGTGTACTCGGATCACAAAAGTCTCAAATATTTGATAACCCAAAGAGACTTAAATCTGCGACAAAGACGTTGGCTCGAATGTTAAAGGATTATGAGTGGTCATTGACTATCACCGGAAAGGCGAATGTGGTTGCGGATGCCTTGAGTCAGAATCGTTATTCACTCTACGAGCGATGAATGTGCACTTGTGCATTCGATCCGACGGTGTGTTAGTGGCTGAATTGAAAGCCAAACCATTATTGACACATCAAATTCGAGAAGCTCGAAAGTCGACGACGAGTTGGCGCAAAAGCGAAATTTGAGTGTGTTCGAACAAGGACTCGGAGTTTCAAATCGATGATGACGATTGTTTGAGGTTCAAAAGTCGTCGTGTGTTCCAAAGAATTGAACTCATTTCGATAATTCGAATGAAGCCCATTGTAGCCGAATGGCAATCCACCCGGAGTACGAAGATGTACAACGATTTGAAGCGTCGGTTTTGGTGGCATGGTATGAAGCGAGACATCTCCGACTTTGTTTGAGATGTTTAATATGTCAACAAGTGAAAGCGAAACATCAAGTGCCTTGAGATTACTTGACCAATCACGATACCCGAGTGGAAATGGGATCGAGTCACAATGGACTTTGTATCCGGACCGCCATTGTCGTGAGTAAGAAGGATGCGGTTTGGGTCGTGGTAGATAGATTGACTAAGTCGGCTCACTTTGTCCCCGACGCACGGATTTTTCAATGGACAAATTAGCCGAATTGTATGCTTCTCAAATTGTGAGATTACACGAGTGCCTATTTCCATCGTGTCGGATAGAGATCCGAGATTTACCTCGCGATTCGGAAAAAGTTGCAAGAAGCTTTGGGTACCAAGTTGCATTTCAAGACCGCCTTTCACCCCCAAACCGATGGTCAATCCGGCGAATAATTCGAGATACTTGAGGATATGTTGAGATGTTGCGTCCTCGAGTTTAGTGGTTCATGGGAGCGGTATTTGCCGTTGATTGAATTCGCCACAACAACGACTTTCAATCAAGTATTAAGATGGCACCCTACGAGGCTTTGTGCGGTCGTAAATGCCGTACACCATTGTTTTGGACTAAGCTCGGTGAAAGCAAGATTTTCGGGGTGGATTTGATTAGAGATGCGGAACAGAAATTGAAAGTAATCCGTGAAAGTCTGAAGATAGCCTCCGATCGTCAGAAGTCGTACGCGGATCTGAAGCGTAAGGATATCGAGTATCAGGTGGGTGATAAAGTGTTTCTCAAGGTATCGCCTTGGAAAAAGATACTCAGATTTGGCCGTAAGGGCAAGTTGAGCCCGAGGTGCATTGGGCCATATGAGATATCCGAGTGAGTCGGTCCAGTGGCATATCGTTTGATTTTGCCCCCTGAACTCGAAAAGGTTTACAATGTCTTTCATGTTTCGATGCTTCAACGCTATAGATCTGATCCATCGCACGTGATTAGTCCATCAGAAGTTGAAATTCAAGCCAATATGAGTTATGAGGAAGAACCAATTCGTATCCTATCACGGGAAGTGAAAGAATTGCGAAACAAGCGGGTTCCGCTAGTGAAGGTGTTATGGCTCAAGCACGGGATAGAAGAAGCTACTTGGGAAACCGAGAACTCTATGAAAGAGCGATACCCAACCCTATTTACTGGGTAAGATTTTCGGGACGAAAATTTCTTAAGTGGGGAGAGTTGTGACACCCAAAATTGGCCCTAGTCGAATGTAGTTTGGGACCACAAAACCGAGGCATAAAAATAATTTAAAATTTATTTTGATGCCTATGATATGTGTTAAATTGTGTGTGACATTTTGATGATTTGATTTAGTGTTATAAATGTGAATTTCACTAGAAAGGGCCTAGTAGTAAACTTTGAAAGTATGATAGGAAATGTGTGATGACTAATTAAAGCATGCATGCAAAACAATGGACTTGCATGTCAAATACCCCCTTTTTATAGGTGGTGGCCGGCCATGGCAAGAGAGGATGGGCAAAACATGTCATAAACATGTTTTGTTGGTGCATTAGGGAGAAATAATAAACAAAGGAGTATGGGTAAGAAAAGAATGAAAAAAAAATGTGTGTGAGTGTGGTTTTCCCCCCCATTGCCGTGAGTTGTAAAGGAAGAAAGAAAAAAATTTGTTCATCCTTTCTTTGAGCCAAAACTAAGGGGGAAGAAGAGATTTTTGCTTCATTTTATTTGTTTAGAAGAGATCTAGAAGGAGATTTGGCTAAACTTGCACCAAGATTAAGGTATGTATGAGGTTGTGTCATGAGATTCATGCATGTTTTAGTTGCCAACTTGATGTTCATGTTAGCCATGGTTCAAATCCTTGTTATGCCATGGAAGTGGTATTTGGTCAAAGTTGATATTGTGATAAAGCCATTGCATGCTAAGTGTGAAGCTTGATGATGATGCATGCAATGATGGATTGTCTACTCTTGAAATTTCTTTGTAGCCATCTTGAGTAAGACATTGAGTTTTCTTTTGTTTAACCATGATTGAAGTTGAAAGGGCATGATTGTGATGTATTCGGCCATGATGCATTCATGAGCATGGTTCATGCTTCTTGCATGTTAGTTAAAATTTGTGTTTTGGATGGCTAGGGACACCTTGAAATTGACCATGCACATATATGTATATATATGTTTGCACATGATGTTTTGGTTATGAAGTAAGTGATGAATATGTTTGTTTAAAGAAGAAAATGTTGAAGAATGCTTGTGAAATTGCAAGTACATTCGGCCTAGTACACATATGATGTGGAAATCTTGGAATTTATTGTTGAATTGGTGCAAGTATGACTAAGTATATTCGCCTTAGGTAGCCTATTGATGGCCTTAGCTTTTCCTTGATGCTTGAATGAATTGTATTGAATTGCTTGATGTAGTATAAAATGTGCATGACCATTGTGTATTCAAGCTAAAGGGTGGCCATATGACCATTTAAACCCCTTGTCATATTCGGCCATAAGCTAGCATAATGAGGTTTTAATAAATTGAATTTGTTTGAATTAGCTCAAGAGCTTAGAGGTCCACAATTGGACAAGGGGAAGGAAAAAGTGATCGAATAGCCGTAAAAGCCGTTCGACAACATCCGAGGTAAGTCCTCAAGAAGTGACCCTACTTGAATTATGTGAAATGAAATATGGATGTGTAATGATTATTGATTTATGTGTGTATGAGTATTTGAATGATACCCGGGCTAAGTCCCGAAGGCGATTATGCTAGTGATTACATTTGTGTTTGAGCCTTAGTAACGAAAATGAAACATGAATGTCTAATGATTATGATGAGATGTGCATATTTGGATAAAGGGGTGGTATGCCCGAAGGAAGAGTGAAATAAAAATACGAACAACTATGTTATAACTTGATTGTTATCTGTTGACACTGCTTGAAACTTACTAAGCATTGTAATGCTTACTCCGTGTACTTTGTTTCCTCTGTTTTATAGATCTCATTTGGAAGCTACGAGGCTCGGGATCGTCGACAACTAGTCACACTATCACTATCCACTGTTTGGTACTGCTATGTTTTGGAATATCTTATGGCATGTATAGAATAGACTAGTAGTGAGAGGATATCTTGGTTAATGTATAGGACTACCCTTTTGGTGTAGGTCATGTACCCTTCGGTTTTGTGTAAATTCGGATAGCCATGCGAAAATGGCTTAGATATACTTTGAACATAGCATTATAATCGTTGTATGTTGTTTGTCAAGAGGTATGGAAATGTTGGTAACGGTTAGCCATGGGAATGGTCATTCATGATCACTTTTGGTATATGTATGACAAACTCTAGTTGATCCATGGAGGATCATGAAATAGGTAAGGTTTACCTTAAAAATAGATGCTGGTAGCAGCAGTGACGTGAATGTGAAAAATCACTAAAAATAGTAGAAAGGGAATTAAATAGTGAATAAATTATGTAGTCGAACCTTGATGAATCTATTTTGGTAGGAAAGTAACGAAATGATCATATGAACAGTATGTTAAGAGATATTTAAGTTTCCGTGAGACAGGGCCAGAACGGTTTCTGGATTCCCTGTTCCAACTTTGGAAATTCATTGTAAATTAACCAGAGATAATTAGGAGTCATGCCATATATGTATAGATTCCTCTTTGAGTATAGTTTCTATAGAAACAAACGTCATCAATATTGAAGCCCTGTACAGGGAGATATCCAATTTGTAACGCACGAAGGTTAGTGTAGTCGATCCCTGCAACAGGGGAGAATTTAACTAATAAACTGTACTAATTGGCCTGACCAATAATTCTAGAAAAAAATTTGTAGATGCATATATGAGTCTAGTTTCAGGGAAAAATTACGAAACTGGTTTTCGAGTTTTGGAACTCAAGATATGATTTTTAAAGTGATAGTGATGCAGTTACCTAACTGCCTGGAAAATTTTTAAAATGGACTGTGAAAGTGAATGGTTTAAGCCGTTAACCCCTCGTGTCCGATTCCGGCAGCGGACCCGGGTACGGGGTGTTACAGGATTCATCGTCAAGACTAAAGATCTCCCTTCAATTTCCTTCAGGAGTTTTGGGTTTTCTTATGTTTTGTTATCTTTATGCTTTTGAGATGTTTTCTTTCATAAATATGAACTAAACCCCCTAAATATCTAAGGGGAATGAAACCTAAGACAAATCTTGTTATTACTATATGAATTGTATGGTAAATATTTGACTTGTTCTTAATTATGTGTTTTTAATTCTTGTTTTAATATTCCAGGATATTAATTCAAGTTAACGCTCTTATTCATAGGAGGAATAGACCCTGTCTAAGAGTAAAATTGTCATAATTAAGTGCAGTTGATTGCGCGCCTAAAGATAGGGTGATAAGATTTTTCCGGATTAGGGTGAAACCTATAAGGGAATCCATAGATCGAGTTAATGTAATTCTAAGGTGTTAATTAGAAAGAGATTTCAATTATTCAACCTAGGGTTAGACGTTATTAGTCTCGAGAGAGATAATAATATAACTTAGGGATTTCTATGGATCAAGTCAAATGAATAAATAAATCGATTGAGTCAAATAACAAGTGAAGTCTAGGTGGATTTTTCCTTAGGTATTGTCTCAATCAATCGAATTTTCCCAAAATTATTTTCCCAAGTTTTCTTTCTGTGCATTCTTAGTTAATAATTAGTTTAGATAACCAAACCTCTTAATTTTTAGGCTAGACAATAAAAAAGAAGTAAATACTAGTACTCATAGTTCCTTTGGGTTCAACAATCCGGTCTTGCTGAACCATACTACTGTTCGATAGGTACACTTGCCTTAATCGTGATAATAAGTTAGTCTCAAGAACGATTCATTTATAAATCTTTAAAACCTGTTACGAATATCACGCATCAAGTTTTTGGCGTTGTTGCCGGGGAACTAGGATATTAGGAAAACTCGATTTTTATTACTTTAGCCATTTACTTTATTTGCAATTTAAGTTTTTTTTTTCTTTTCTTTTCTAATTTTTCTCTTATTTTCTTCTAACAGGTTTTTCTAGTTTATGACCAGAAGAAACCCGTTAGTACCATTACTTTTTGACGGCAAGGTCGTCCACATAGTTTACAGAAATAGACAAGAAATAAGGCGAAGCCTAAGATACACAGAGGACGAGCAAGAGGACGATACTTCAACCACAACCGAGGAGATGGCTGAAAACCAAGAAAATCTGCTACCTCCTGCAATTGCTGCTGATCCAGTAAATTAGAATCCTGCTCCACGCACTATGTATGATTGCTAAACCTAATTTAATAGGAATTGAGTCAAGTATAGTTAGACCTACTATTGCTGCAAATAATTTTAAACTGAAACCTAACACAATTCAAATGATACAACAATTTGTTCAGTTTGATGGTTTGCAGGACGAGGATCCTAACGCTCACTTGGCAAATTTCCTAGAATTTTGCAATATATTTAAAATTAATGGCATTTCTGATGACACTATTTGCCTTCGGTTGTTTCCCTTTTCGTTAAGGAATATGACTAAACAATGGTTGAACTCGTTACCACGAGGGTCAATCACTACTTGGGAACAAATGACCGAAAAGTTTTTATTAAAATATTTTCCGCTGGCTAAAATAGCCAAATTAGGTAATGATATCTCCTCTTTTGTGCAAATGGATTTAGAAACACTCTACGATGCATGGGAGAGATACAAGGAACTTTTGAGAAGGTGCCCTCACCGTGGGTTACCGCTTTGGCTACAGGTTCAAATGTTTTATAATGGTCTGAATCCTTCGACTCGACAGATGATCGACGCAGCCACTGGCGAAACTATCAATAATAAGACACCTGAGGCAGCTTACGAATTTATTGAGGAGATGTCACTGAATAACTATCAGTGGCAAGTTATGAGGATAAAGTCGACGAAAGCAGCCGGTGTTTTCAACCTCGATGCGGTTACTATGCTATCTAACCAAGTAGAACTCTTAAATAAAAAGATTGACGGTTTGTGTGGTTCTACTCAGGTACATCTAGTGATGAGGTGCAATTCGAATGGAGGAGGAGCATGCACAGAATATCAACCCTTCAACCTTAGCATCGAGGAGGAACAAGTCCAATATATGGGTAACAATAACTCTAAACCCCAAAATAACCCGTATAGTAACACTTATAATGCAGGTTGGAGGAACCATCCCAATTTCTTGTGGGACGGTCAAGGAAATCAAATGCCACAACATCCTCCGGGTTTTCAACAACCACCTTACTAGCAGGAAAAGAAGCTGAACCTTGAGAAGATGTTAACAATATTCATCTAGGTGTCAGAAACTCGTTTCTAAAATACTGAGACAACCCTTAAGAATAAACAAGCGTCAATCCAAGGGCTTGAAACTCAGATAGGTTAGCTTGCTAAATTGATATCTGAACGACCACAAGGTAGCTTGCAGAGTAACACTGAACACAACCCAAAAGAGCATGTGAAAGCAGTTACACTAAGGAGTGGGAAAGTGTTAGCTGAATCTGAAAAGCAGCCACCACAAGAAGCTGATAGAAAGGAGGTCGAACCTGAAAACAATGGCAATCTAAGGCCAAAAGAATATAGACCACCAATCCCATACTCGACAAAGTTGAAAAAAGACTGCATGGATGAACAATTCAGTAAATTTCTTGAACTTTTTAAACAACTGCATATTAACTTACCTTTTGATGAAGCTATATCACAGATGCCTATATATGCAAAATTTTTAAAAGAGCTTCTGACAAACAAAAGGAAGTTTGAAGACTTATCTACAGTGGAACTTAATGAAGAGTGCTCAGCCATACTCTAGAATAAACTGCCAACCAAACTGAAAGATCCAAGAAGTTTTACTATTCCTTGCTTAATTGGTAGTTTGAATGTTGATAAAGCACTAGCTGATTTAGGCACCAACATTAATTTGATGCCATATAAAATGTTTAAACAACTTGGCCTTGGGGAACCTAAACCCACTAAGATGAATATTCAATTAGCTGATAGATCTGTTAAATATCCTAGGGGAATTATAGAGGACGTACTTGTAAAAGTAGATAAGTTTATATTCGCTGTTGATTTCATTGTGTTTGACATGGATGAAGATGTTGAGGTGCCTTTAATCTTAGGTCGGCCATTTTTAGCCACTACTAGGGCTGTAATTGATGTGGGTGATGGTAAATTGGTACTTAGAGTAGGTGATGAAGAGATTATTTGTAAAATTTATGATGCCATGAGATTTTCTAGAGAACAGGATGACTCTTGTTATTTTATCGATTCTATAGATCATGCTACTCAAGATTCTTTTCAAGAAATCGTACACAAGGACACGATGGAATTGTGTCTCGCCCAAGGAGAGGGGATGGATGATGATTCTAAAATAGGAACTGAACTAAACTCCAATGAAACTTCCCCAAAACTAGCAGAATATGAGGGAATTAAGGTAACAGATAAACTTAAGCAAAAACCCTCTATTGATGAACCTCCCAAACTGGAACTTAAGCAATTACCGGATCACTTGGAATATGCATTCCTTGGAAATAATTTCACATTACCAGTAATTATTGCATCCAACTTGCAACCCAAGGAGAAAGAGGAATTATTCCAAGTATTAAGAGAGCATAAAAGGGCCATATCTTGGAAAATTTCTGGCATTAAAGGGATCAACCCTTCTTTTTTCACCCACAAAATTTTAATGGAAGATGATTATAAACCATGTGTGCAAGCCCAACGATGACTAAACCCCAACATGAAGGAAGTTGTTAAAGTTGAGGTAATTAAACTCCTAGATGCTAGAATTATTTATCCTATTTCTGATAGTCCTTGGGTGAGTCCAGTGTAGGTTGTTCCTAAGAAAGGAGGCATGACTGTTGTGGCTAATGAGAGGAATGAATTAATCCCAACAAGGACAGTCACAGGTTGGAGAGTGTGCATTGATTATAGGAAGCTAAATGATGCCACGAGAAAAGACCACTTTCACCTCCCATTTATTGACAAAATATTGGAAAGATTGTTAGGACACATGTACTACTGCTTTTTAGACGAACTCTCTAGCTATTTCCAAATCTAAATAGCTCCTGAAGATCAAGAAAAGATGACATTTACATGTCCATACGGTACGTTTGCTTATCGTAGAATGCTTTTTGGATTATGTAATGCTCCTGCTACTTTTCAGCGCTGCATGGTGGCCATTTTTGACGAACTTGTAGAAGACGTCATGGAGGTATTTATGGATGATTTTTTGGTTTTCGGTAACTTTTTCCATCTTTGCCTTAAAAATTTAAAACGAGTGTTAATTAGATGTGAGGAAACAAACCTTGTGCTTAACTGGGAAAAAATGTCACTTTATGGTTCAAGAAGGTATTGTATTAGGACATAAAATTTCTAGTAGAGGGATTGAGGTTGATAAATCTAAAATTGAAACCATTGAAAAACTACCTCCCCCTAATTCGGATAAGGCTATTAGAAGCTTCTTAGGACATGCTAGGTTTTATAGAAGATTTATTAAAATTTTTTCTAAAATAGCTAAGCCTTTCACTAAATTACTAGAAAAAGATGTGCCTTTTAATTTCGATTAGGAGTGTTTAGAAGCATTTAATATTTTAAAGGATAAACTGACTAAAGCTCCAATTATAATTGCACCTGATTGGAATTCATCTTTTGAACTAATGTGCGATACAAGCGATTTTGCAGTAGGTGCAGTTTTGGGATAGTGAAGAGATAAACATTTTCAACCTATCTATTATGCTAGCAGGACTTTGACAGCCGCACAAGAAAACTACACCACCATGGAGAAAGAGCTGCTAGCTGTGGTTTTTGTATTCGATAAATTTAGGTCATATTTAATATTGTCTAAATTTGTCATTTATGCTGACCATTCCGCTCTTCGCCACCTTTTTCACTAAAATTGATGCAAAACTTTGGCTCATTCGATGGATCTTATTATTGCAGGAATTTGACTTAGAGATTAAGGATAAGAAAGGAGCTGAAAATCTTGCGGCTGACCATCTCTCCAGGCTTGAAAACTCAAGTACCAAATAACCAGATGACATTGAAATAAATGATTCATTCCCTGAAGAACAATTTTTTTCTTTATCTAATTTTGAGGTACCTTGGTTTGCAGATATTGCAAATTTTTTAGCTGCTAACATTATCCCAAAAGGGTTGACACATCAGCAAAAGAAGCGATTCTTCGCTGATGTGAAAAACTACTTTTGGGAAGACCCTTTCCTTTTTCGTAAATGTGCTGATCAAATCATAAGGAGATGCGTCACAAGGACAGAATCATTGAAAATCTTAGAACATTGCCACTCAGGACCGACTGGAGGACATTTCGGTGGAAATAAGACCACACAAAAAATCCTCGAATAAGGTTTTTATTGGCCCACTCTATTCAAAGATGCCAACAGGTATGTTACTTCTTGTGACAAATGTCAAAGGACAGGTAATATATCCAAGCGTGATGAAATGCCTCAGACATATATGCTCTCATGTGAGATATTTGACGTTTGGGGTATCAACTTCATGGGCCCGTTCCCTAGTTCATTAAAAAATAAATACATCTTAGTAGTTGTTAATTATATGTCCAAATGGGTTGAAGCCCAAACTTTACCTACTAATGATGCTAGAGTAGTAGTACGATTCCTTAAGAAACTTTTCTCTCGATTCGGTACACCTAGAGCAATTATCAGTGATAGGGGTACTCATTTTTGTAACGCCCAATTCGACAAGATCCTTAAGAAATACGGAGTTCATCACAGAACACCCCTTATCACCCTCAAACTAGTGGCCAAGTCAAAGTAGCGAATCGAGAGCTTAAACGCATCCTAGAAAAGACAGTAGAATTAAATAGGAAGGATTGGGCGAGGAAAGTAGATGATGCTTTATGGGCTTATAGAATTGCTTTTAAGACTCCCATAGGAACATCACCTTACAGACTTGTTTATGGGAAAAGTTGTCACATACCGGTTAAGTTCGAACACAGGCATTCTGGGCTATAAAATTTCTAAACCTTAACCCCAAACTTGCAAGTAAAAATAGGTTGATGCAGTTGAACGAGTTAGATGAGTGGCGAACCAATGCATATGAAAATTCACGCCTATATAAGGAACCAACGAAGCGCCGCCACGACACCCGTTTGAAGCAACAAAGGCAATTTGAAGTTGGAGATCTTGTCCTACTATATAACTCGAGGCTCAAATTATTTTCGGGAAAGCTTAAATCATGATGGCCAGGTCCTTTCGTAGTTCAAACTGTGTTTCCATATGGCACAGTAGAGGTAAGTCATCTATCACAAGGCACTTTTAAGGTAAATGTACATCGTCTCAAAATGTATAACGGTGAGAATTTCAAAGACAATAAAGAAGAGCTACGGCTCCACAAAATTACCTAAATATACCCACAAGGTAGAGTCGAGCTTAGACTATAAACAAGCGCTTCTCGGGAAGCAACCCGAGCACTAACAGTATTAATTTCTTTAAATTTTAGCTTTTAACACCTAACATACTAACCGAATCATGGAACGCAGGCTTTCTAAAGACACACGGCCAGGCACACGGGCGTACATTAGGCCGTGTAAAAATAGGGCAAAATTATTTCCTCAACACGAGAAGCGATAAGTCACCACGGCCGTGCGACATGGCCGTGGGCGAACCTGCCAAAACAACACGGGCGTGAAACATGCCCATGCCTTGAAACTGTGGTTGAAATTGAGAATGTAACACGGACGTGCGACACGCCCGTGCCATAGACCATGGTCGAGCCTGTCAAAATAACACGGGTGTGCGCCTGTATACACGAGCATGGGAGAAGCGAACGGAGATCAACATGGTCGTACAACAGGGCCGTGTACACCAATGTGCCCAATTTTGAAAACCACGAAATGCACGGGCTGAGATGAGAGCACACGGGCGTGCCCCACGGTTGTGTGCCCCAATTTCTCTATAAACACCTATTATTTATTTTCTTTTTATCTCTATATTTTAAAATTATTTCTTTTATTTCCTTTTAATACTATTTTATCCTGAGTTTTTACAATTTTTATTTTTCGGCTATTTCATTATGAGTAATTATGCTTTAGTATATCTTCTAAATAGTTCCTGATTTTATCACAGTCATAAAGAGCTCCAAAGCTCATCTTCAAATAGGAACTAAAAACTCCAAGGGCACAGGATTTATGAATTAATGAACCTCGACCACCACTGAGTATCCTCCTCCACTCTCATCTTTGTTTTGGCCGATTACTCTCCATAACTCCAATTCAAGGAGTTCATTCATCATTCAGGAAGTTTCACTTCTCTCCCTATCTTATGATTCTAAATCTATTTTTTTTCAATATATCTATCTTTATACATTAAGGGCAATGTACATCTTAAGTGTGGGGGGTCTTTTATATCATCATTGGAAATCCCTGAATTCTGTATTCTTCTCACGTGAATCACTCATATCACTATTAGAATGAATTTTAATCAACTTATGATTTTTATTGATATGTCTTGAATTAAAACATAGGCATTTATGTATTGATTGTTTAAACTTTAAGACATTAGGGAATCAAACATGATAAGTTGATTTTTGAAGAATTAAAAACTTTTAGGCTGTTTCCCTAAGTTTAAGTATTATCTTGAATTGAAATTCACAACTTTGAACATCAAAAAGCCATAATTTTTGTGAGATCTTGAGCTTTTAGAGAATCTATTATTTCTTTCATGCTCACTTTTATTGTTGCTTTGAGTGCGTCAGTTTTGAATTGTTATTCTAGAACTTGCTTGATTATGCATGTCAAGACCACACCATTTGATTTGATATGTCAAGATAATAAAGGCACTTAGGTTTAACACACTCACTCCACAAAAGCCTACCTTTATAATTAACCCTTAGTGAACCCCTTTGAGCCTAACAAGCCATTAATTGATTCACCCTCAATATTAACCCATAACCTATTATTGTTGAAATCCCCTAATTTGATCCCTATTTTTGTCGAGATTTGATTTGAACTAATTGCTTAGCTATGTTTTGCTCTTCTATGAATTTGACTTGTTCTTAGAAAAAAACGAATGTACTTCAATACATATTAGTTGTAATTCGTCGTTTTTGAGCTTTAATGTTAATTTCATATTCTAAGAAGAAGCTCACTTGTATTGAATTGATGACTAGTTATTTTTCTAGCTAAGTATTTTTCAATTAAATCTCGATTCTAACCTTTTCTTTTAGCTTGTGACCACACCCCCTAACCAAGGCCACATTACAACCCTCTAAAAAAGCTTTTTGATTGATGTATCAGCTCAATATATAGTGGTGGAGATTTGATTTTCAAGCAAGCCTATGGTAATAACTTTTCATATTGACTAATGAGTGCTTTTATTGATATCCTTAAACACCTTGAGTGATTTGAGTGAATCTTTAGTAAGGATGTTAAACGCTGCGATATTTTGATCAAAGGTAATCACTTAGATAAGGGGAGACACTTATGTTTTCGTGATAAAATGCTCAACTTGGAATGTTTAAAACTTTGATGTACTTTTAGTTGAATTTTCAATATACGAATACTTATGGATTATTTTGAGATATTATTGATAGGGATTATAAATTGAGATGAATTTATTTTGATTGTGAGTTGAGGATTTTGCTTGAGGACAAGCAAATGCTTAAGTGTGGGGGTGTTTGATAAACCGTAATTTATACATATTTTTACCCCATGCTTAGCACATTTTATGGATGGTTTCTCCTTAGAATTAGTGAATTCGATGCTCCTAATCCTTTAATTTCATGTTTTATACTTAGGTGAGCATAGAAGACTAAAAAGGGCGAGAAACAGGCCCAAACCGGAGAAAATGGGCCCACGCGAGAAATCAACATAGCCTGGACTTCCTCACACAGGCGTGTCACACAGTAGTGTCCCTTGGTAAGATCAAGCACGACTTACGGGTAGATCACACTCCGTGCCCATTTAATGACCTTGACCACGGCCTTAAGTAATCGCACACGGGCGTGTCCCTGCCGAGCCCAAGTTTAGTCCAATTCAGAAAAGGCCAATTTTGGGGGCTCTTAGGCATTACAAAGCCTCTTTAAACACCGGAGGAGGCACTTAGAAGGGGGATGCAGAGTAGGAAGCAAGGAATTACTCAAGGAAAGCCAATTGATCCATCTCAAAAGTCGAATTCATCGTCAAGACTGAAGATCTCCCTTCAATTTCCTTTAGGAGTTTTGGGTTTTCTTATGTTTTTTTATCTTTATACTTTTGAGATGTTTTCTTTCATAAATATGAACTAAACCCCCTAAATATCTAAGGGGAATGAAACCTAAGATAGATCTTGTTATTATTATCTGAATTGTATGATAAATATTTGACTTGTTCTTAATTATGTGCTTGTAATTCTTGTTTTAATATTCCAGGATATTAATTCAAGTTAACGCTCTTATTCAGAGGAGGAATAGACCCTGTCTAAGAGTAAAATTGTCATAATTAAACAGAGTTGATTGCGTGCCTAGAAGTAGGGTGACAATATTTTACTAGATTAGGGTGAAACCTAATAAGGGAATCCATAAATCTAGTTAATGCAATTCTAGAGTGTTAATTAGAAAGAGATTTCAATTATTCAACCTAGGGTTAGACGTTATTAGTCTCGAGTGAGACAATAATATAACTTAGGGATTTCTATGGATCAAGTCAAATGAATAAATCGTCTGATTTAGAGTCAAATAACAAGTGAAGTCTAGGTGGATTTTTCCTTAGGTATTGTCTCAATCAATCGAATTTTCCCAAAAGTATTTTCCCAAGTTTTCTTTCTTTGCATTCTTAGTTAATAATTAGTTTAGATAACCAAACCTCTTAATTTTTAGGCTAGCTAATAAAAATGAAGTAAATACTAGTACTCGTAGTTCCTTTGGGTTCGACAATCCGGTCTTGCGGAACTATACTACGGTTAGATAGGTACACTTGCCTTAATCGTGATAATAAGTTAGTCTCAAGAACGCTTCATTTATAAATCTTTAAAACCTGTTACGAATATCATGCATCAGGGCTGCCCGTGTGTCACACACAGCCTAGACACACACCTTTGTGTCTACTTGGGTGGATAAAAATAAGGCTATTTACCAAGCTTTTTTGCTACCCTTACTTACATTAACCTACATAAGATCAACCAAACCAATACAAGCATAACATATATATAACCAAATCGCCGACAACCATTAGAAACTTGCATCAAATGCATATAATAAAAATTAACATTAGCCAACTTTCATGGCCTATACAAAATGAATATCACATCATCATATGTGCCAACACTTGTGGCTAAACTGACAAGACACTAAATTGAAGATTCGAGTCCCTATACATGCTAAAAATCAAAACATTTGAACTAGCTATACCAAAGCTTCAGGTGATAGTGTGATTAATGCCTTCGACGCCTCTTGATCCCCAATCCTAGCTTCACGGCACTGTAAGAAGATGGAAAGCAAATGAGTAAGCTAAAGCTTAGTAAGCTCACATGTATATAATAAACAACATGAATCAATAGTTAAAATAAAATAAAGTTTCATAAGCTTAACCTTATTAACATACTCTTACCACAAGTACTTAACATATTGAAATCTTTACTCAAGAGTTTTACGTACATACCTGTTCTAACTCGTAACACAATTGCATAATTCCCATTATTGACTTAGTCGTTGAATAACTACCGACTTACCCGTTGAACACTAGGAATATCATTGGATACTCGGAAAACATATGCATAACACACCATATGTGGCCATATGTTACCTTATTTAACACATCACATATTGCCTGTTCTCGAGCTAATCACAAGCTTACTCACATAAGCTGACAGTCAAGACGTAACTACATGGGCTGCTCACACAAGCTGACAGGTACCCGTAACACATGCCGAGCTACCCAGCTATCGGTAGAACATACTTGATTAGCGCATGGATTTATATAATCACACATCACATATACAAATGAGTTCATAACCACATAGTTCCTAGTGACATGTCACATTGTATCCTAATCTATTCCGAAAATTCAAACAAGACTTTTCTCGTAGACTTATCTTCGACAAACTCGGTCACTTAGGCAATCACATATTTCATGATAAAAGAGTTAACACATAATCCAGCATAATGACAAAATATTGTAACTTACCTTCAAGGGTGGAAATTACAATTCATGCAACATTTAAGCATTTATACATTATTCTCATTTCATTATTTACGTGTGAACTTACCTCGGTACAAAATTTGTAAAAACGAGTCTAGTCCTCGTACACCTTGTCTTTTCCCCGGTCAACATCTATTCCTCGTTTTTCTTAATCTAAAATGATAAAAATTTCACTAGTTCAATCATCACATTAACTAAGACATTATATAGACCATATTTTGGCAAAATAACCATTTTGTCCCTAGGCTTTCGCAAAATTATGATTTTACCCCTAGGTTTGAAAATCATTTTTCATCAAATTTTCCCACTAATTAAGCCTAGCTGAATTATTTTTATACTAGAAACAACCCACAATTCCAATTATTTCACACATTTACAACTTATTTTATTAACTTTACAAAATGATTCCTTTAGGTGTTTTCATGAAAAACTACTTCACAAAAATTGTTCATTTAACCTTCATAACTCAATATTTCAACAAACTTCTCAAAAGCTCTCACGAAAAAATCTTATACTTTCAATCTTTTTTCAAAATAGTCCCCTCAATATCTAAATTAAGTTTTAGGGGCTCCAAAAACATAAAAATTATCAAGTAAGGTTATCTAAATCACTTACTTTCAAAGATAGAGAGTGGATGCAATCTCAAGCTTCCAAAAACTCTCAATTTGATGGTATTATCGGTGGGAAAGGAAATGAGAAGAATATGATATCGTTTTCTCTTTCTTTTATTTTTATTTTAATCAATTAAGTCACCAAACACACCTAATATTGACTTTGGACCTCTCTTGTCCCCCTATGGCCGACCACTCTCCTAAAAAGGGTCTATTTGCCCTTTAAAGACCCCCAATTATGGTTCTCTAGCTATTTGGTCTATCTATCAAGTAAAATAGAACTTTTACCCTTTATATGATTTAGTCCTTTTTCGCGATTAAGCTTACAATCGTTAAAATTTGTTCATCAAAATTTTCATGCACTCATAAAATCATACTATAACACATAAAATAATATTAAAACAATAAAAATAATTTCTCGGCCTCGTACTTGTGGTCCCAAAACCACTGTTCTGTTTAGCCCTAAAATCAGGCTGTTACATTTCTCCCCCGTTAAGGATTTTCATCCCTGAAAATCTTACTAGTGAAAAGGTTTGGGTATTGATTTCTTATAGTCTACTTAGGCTCCCAAGTGGCGTCTTCAACCCCATGTCTATGCCATAATACTTTCACAAGTGCTACACTTTTGTTTCTCAATTGTTTGATTTCCCGAGCCAGAATCTTGACCTATTCCTCACCATAAGTCATGTCCCGTTGAATTTCAAACTCAGTTGGTGAAATCACATGCAATGGATCTGATCAGTATCGGCATAACATAGACACATAAAACACATCGTGAATCTTCTCTAACTCAGACGGTAAGGCTAACCAATACGCCACTGGCCCTATCTTTTCGGTAACCTTATATGGTCCAATAAAACGCGGACTCAGTTTGCCCTTCTGACCAAACCTCAGAACTTTCTTCCATGGAAAAACTTTCAAAAATACCTTATCACCGACTTGAAACTCGATCTCTTTCTGTTTTCAATTAGCATAGGATTTATGTCTATCCGAAGCAGCTGTCAAGCAATCACGAATTACTCTTACTTTTTCTTTGATTTTCTTGACTAGATCGACTCTGTAAATCTGACTCTCTCTGAGTTTAGTCCAATACAAATGCATTCGGGACTTATGCCTATACAAAGCCTCATAAGGCGCCATTTTCAAACTCGACTGATATATGTTATTATAAGCAAATTCCACCAACGACAAAACCTTTCCTAACTGCCTTCGAATTCTAATACACAACATCAGAGCATATTTTCCAAAACTTGGATTACTCTCTCTAACTGACCATCGGGTTGTGGATGAAAAGCGGTATTAAAACTCAATCTTGTACCTAAGGCCCTTTGTAGCTTCTTCTAGAACTGCGATGTGAATCTCGGAGCTTTATCTGATATGATTGACAAACGTACTCCATGAAGTCTCACAATTTCAGAAACATACAACTCGACTAACTTATCGAGTGAGTAGTCAGTGCGTATCGGAATAAAGTGAGCCGACTTAATTAATCGATCCACCACGACCCAAACTGCATCTTTCTTTCTTGGTGACAACGGTAGTCCCGTTACGAAATCCATAGTAACTCGGTCTCATTTCCACTCAAGAATAGTCATGGGTTGAAGTAACCCAGAAGGTACTTGGTGTTCGACTTTCACTTGTTGACATATCAAGCATTTCGAAAGTTGACATATCAAGCATTTCGAAACAAACTCTAAAATATCCTTTTTCATACTCGGCCACCAATATAGTCTCTTGAAATCATTGTACATTTTGGTACTTCCCAGATGGACTAACCAATAGCTACTATGTGCCTCGCTTAAGATCTTTTGAATAAGTTAGGTACCTTTAGGAATACAAACCCTATCTTGGAACATCAAGTATCTATCAGAATTAATCCGAAACTCTGTTTTTACACCCGATTCACATTGAACTCTTTTGGCTTGTAATTTTTTGTCAAATTTTTGAGCTTCAAAGATTTCTTGGAAGAGCATCGGTCTAGCTCTTAATTCAGCTAAAATAGAGCTATCATCCGATAAAGCTAACTGAGGTTCATAGCCTTTAATGCAAACAAGGATTTCCTACTCAAGGCATCGGCGACCACATTTGCCTTTCCCGGATGATTGACAATCACTAACTTGTAATCTTTTATCAGCTCTAGCCACCTCCGTTGCCACAAGTTTAACTCCTTTTGAGTCATCAAGTACTTTAAGCTTTTGTGATTGGTGAATACCCGACATTTCTCACCATACAATGGTGTCTCCTGATCTTTAACGCGAATACAATGGCGACTGGATCCAAATCATGGGTCGGATAGTTTTTCTCATGTGGTTTCAGCTGCCTCGAAGCATAAGCTATCACCTTGCCTTCTTGCATCAATACACATTCGAGACCATTCAATGACGTGTTACTATAAACTACAAATTCTTTACTCGGTTCAGGTTGAACTAAAACTGGGACCTCAGTCAACAATGTTTTTAACATTTCGAAACTCTGTTGGCATTTTTCTAACCATTCGAATTTGACATCCTTCTATAACAACTTCGTCATTGGAGTAGCAATCATGGAAAATCCTTCAACAAACCTTCGGTAATAGCCGGTTAAGCCCAAAAAGCTTCTAACCTTAGATACATTCCTCGAAGGTTTCCAATCTACGATGGCCGAGATCTTACTCGAATTAATTTGGATCCCATCACCAAATACAATATGTCCCAGAAATCCGACTTCGTTAAGCCAAAACTCACTCTTACTAAATTTAGCATACCATTGTTTATCTCTCAGAATCTGCAACACTGTCTTCAAGTGATCGGCATATTCAAACTCACTATGAGAATAAATCAAAATATCGTTGATAAACACTACAACAAATTTATCCAAATAGGGTCGAAAGATGCAGTTCATTAAATCCATGAAAATCGCAGGGGCGTTCATTAATCTAAAAGGCATCACTAAAAATTCATAGTGACCATACCTCGTCTGAAATGTAGTTTTTGGCACGTCCGAGTCCTTAACTCTCAATTGATAGTAACCGGACCTCAAGTCTATCTTGGAAAACACAGTGGCTCCCTTTAGTGGGTCAAACAAATCATCGATCCTTGGTAAAGGATACTTGTTCTTAACTGTGACTTTGTTGAGTTGTCGGTAGTCTATACATAATGTCATTGATCCATCCTTTTTCCTCACAAACAGTACTGGAGCACCTTATGGAGAATAACTTGGTCTCGCAAAAACCTTGCTAGCTA
Source organism: Gossypium arboreum (assembly GCF_025698485.1). Taxonomy (NCBI): domain Eukaryota; kingdom Viridiplantae; phylum Streptophyta; class Magnoliopsida; order Malvales; family Malvaceae; genus Gossypium; species Gossypium arboreum. Next base: position 89,475,308 of record NC_069080.1, on the reverse strand, counting down.
ATTCTTGTAACTACACTTTCAACTCCTTTAACTCCGTCGGAGCCATCCTATACGGAGCAATCGAGATGGGCATCGTACCAGGGATTAACTCGATACCAAATTCAACTTCCCTAGTTGGGGGTAATTCGAGCAATTCTTTCAGAAACACATCTGGGTATTCACATACCATTGGCACTGACTCAATCTTCAATTCGGATACTTGAGTATTCAACACAAAAGTGAGATAAGCATTGCACCCTTTTCTCAAATATCTCTCTACTGTAACTAGTGATATCACTATTGGCAAGTTATCCCATTCACTCGGTTCAACCCGAAGAACATCCCTGCCTTTGAATTTCAACTCAATAGATTTTCTTCCACAATCTACTACAACACCATGGGAAGTTAACCAATCCATACCAAGGTTTATATCAAATTCATCAATCGGCAATATCATGAGGTCATCAGGAAAACAATGGTCTTTAATTGCGAAAGGACAATTTCTACATACTTGATCAACTAACACATGTTTCCCTAATGGGTTAGACACTTTTACCACAAATTCAGTAAACTCAACTAGCATGTTCATACTAGGTATCAATTTCATGCAAATATATAATGGGTGGACCCCGGGTCAATTAAAGCAATAACAGATATATTATGGATAGAAAAGGTGCCTGTAATCACGTCGTGAGATGAAGCCCCATCGCGAGCGCGAATTGTATACGTCCTCGCAGGTGCTTTATTTTTAGGCCTCCCAACTGGGGCATTCTTACTATTTGCTCCACTTTCCAAATTCTTCTGTGGCCTTCCTCTAGGAGAAGTGTTGCCGGACTTCATACTCTGGGATTTCTCTTTCTCGACCATCTCAGGACAATCTTTAATATAATGATCGTGGAATCCACATTTGAAACATGCTCGGTTATTATCCAGCACTCACCGGGGTGGCGTCGGCCATAATGTTGACACTCAGGCCTATTAAGTCGAGCATTGCCCACACTCGCTACCGAAGTAGTCTAAGCCTTATGTCCTAAAGACTGTTTCCCTTGGTTTGTAGTTGATAATCCAGCTGAAGCACTAGATCTAGTGTTAAATTCCTTCGATTTCTTAGATGAAGACTGAAATGATTTACACATCTGTCTCTTCCTTGAGTCACGAAACTCCATTTCAGCCTTCCTTTTCTCCTTGGCCAATTCTTCAGCCTTACAAGCTCTCTCTATTGGTATTACAAATTCTTTTAGTTCAAGGATACCAACAATCAATCAGATGTCTTCATTTAATCCATCCTCAAACCTCTTACACATAATGGCCTCGATTGATACACATTCTCGAGCGTACTTACTAAGTCTCACGAACTCACACTCATAATTCGTCACTGTCATCCGACCTTGTTTTAACTAGAGAAATTCCTTTTGTTTTTTGTCGATGAATCATTGACTAATATACTTCTTCCGGAACTCCTCTTGGAAGAAGTCCCAAGTGACCCTCTCCCTTGGTACAATCGACATGAGGGTGTTCCACTATTGGTATGCCGAGTCTCTTAAAAGTGATACGACACATTTCATTCACTTATCCAGTATGCATGACAATTCAGCAAATACCCTGATGGTATTCTCAAGTCAGAACTCTACCCTTTCGGAATCATATCTTTATTAGCACGGAACTCCTCGGCTCCTTGCTTCTGGATCTTACCCACTTGGGGTTTATTCAACCTCACAAAATCCATACCCTGGGGTGCTATAGGGACAGGTTGAGGAATAAGTGAAGGTAGAGGGGGTGGAGCATTCGGGTTCGCTCGAATGACCTCCGTGTACCAATTATTCATCATGTGGAGAAAGGCCTTCCGAGCCCCTTCTCCTCCTCCCTGACTAACCATGGGAGGTCTATTATCAGTCGACACTGCACCTTCAACGGGAGCAGGCTAAACTTCAATAACATGGACTCATGAGACCCCACACCATCTAGACTCAAATACACGCTACGTTAGTCCGAGAACCGTCTAAACCGTAACTCTGATACCACTAAATGTAAACCCCACACTAGTACCCTACGTTGGGATGGAATACGAGGCGCTACAACTCTTAAGCACATGTGATCAAATGTTTCCGAGTCATCAAGACTTGGTAAAATTTAAAACCTTTTTGGAATATGTCTAAACTTCAATAACATGGACTCATGAGACCCCAAACATCCATTGGAACCCATTCAGGACCGATTTGGGTCCTTTAACAAACTCTAGAAAGATGACCTTAGAAACAGGGCACATGCTCGTGTGGAAGGGCAACACGCCTGTGTGGCCATTAGGACATGGCCGTGCTAAAGGCCTGTATGGTTCACACGGCCTAAGCACGATGGTACACGCCCGTGTACAGAGCCCGTATGAATTAAATTCTAAATTCGAACTTGCAGGGGTTTTCACATGGCCTGACACACGCCCGTGTCCATGGCCCGTGTCCCTCACACGGCCATGACACGCCCGTGTCTAGAAACCTTGACATTCTATTTCTGAAATTAGCATTTAATTAGCAACACACGGCTAAGGCACACACCCGTGGCCAGAGGCCGTATCCTCCACACGACTGAGACACACGGTCGTGTCTCACCCATGTGTTTACTACCATGCATACTGACTTGAAATTTTTACATATAGGGGACACACGGCCTGACAACACACACACGGCTTAGACACACGCCCGTGTGGACAAAAGTAAGGCTATTTACCAAGCCTCTTTGCTACCCTTACTTACATTAACCTACATAAGATCAATCAAACCAATACAAGCATAACATATATATAACCAAATCGACCACAACCATTAGAAACTTGCATCAAATGCATATAATAAAAATTAACATTAGCCAACTTTAATGGCCTATACAAAATAAATATCACATCCATCATATGAGCTAACACTTGTGGCTAAACTAACAAGACACTAAACTGAAGATTCGAGTCCCTATACATGCCAAAAATCAAAACATTTGAACTAGTTCAGGTGATATTGTGATCAATGCCTCCGACGCCTCTTGATCCCCGATACTAGCTTCACGGCACTATAAGAAGATGGAAATGAAATGTGTAAGCATAAAGCTTAGTAAGCTCACATGCATATAATAAACAACATGACTCAATAGTTAAAATAAAACAAAGTTTCATAAGCTTAACCTTCTTATACATACTCTTACCACAAGTACTTAACATATTAAAATCTTTACTCAAGAGTTTTACATGCATACCTGTACTAACTCATAACACAATTGCATAATTCCCATCATTGACTTAGTCGTTGAATAACTACTGACTTACCCGTTAAACACTAGGAATATCATTGGATACTTAGAAAACATACGCATAACACACCGTATGTGGCCACATGTTACCTTATTTAACACATCACATATTGCTCGTTGTCGAGCTAATCACAGGCCTACTCGCACAAGCTGACAATCAAGACGTAACTATACGGGCTGCTCACACAAGCTGACAGGTACCCGCAACACATGCCGGGCTACCCAGCCACCGGTAGAACGTCCTTGACTAACGCCCGGATTTATATAATCACACATCACATATACTAATGAGTTCATAACCACATAGTTTCGAGTGACATGTCACATTGTATCCTAATCTATTCCTAAAGTTCAAACAGGACTTTTCTCGTAGAATAACCTTCGACAAACTCGATCACTTAGGCAATCACATATTTCATGATAAAAGAGTTAACACATAATCTCGCATAATGTCAAAATATTGTAACTTACCATCAAGGGTGGAAATTAAAATTCATGCAACATTTAAGCATTTATACATTATTCTCATTTTATTATTTACGTGTGAACTTACCTTGGTACAAAATTTGTAAAAATAAGTCTAGTCCTCTTACACTTTGTCTTTTCCCCGATCAACGTCCGTTCCTCGTTTTTCTTAATCTAAAATGATAAAAATTTCACTAGTTCAACCATCACATTAATTAAGACATTATATAGACCACATTTTGGCAAAATGACCATTTTGCCCCTAGCTTTCTCAAAATTATAATTTTACCCCTAGGTTCGTAAATCGCTTTTCATCAAATTTTTCCATTAATTAAGCCTAGCCGAATTTGTTTTATACTAGAAATAGCCCACAATTCCAATTATTTCACTCATTTACAACCTATTTTATAAACTTTACAAAATGATCTCTTTAGGTGTTTTCATGAAAACTACTTCACAAAAATTGTCTAGTTAACCACCATAACTCATTTTCTTCCATAATATTTCAGCAAAATTCTCAAAAGCTTTCATGAAAAAACCTTATCCTTTCAATATTTTTGCAAAATAGTCCCCTCAATAGCTAAATTAAGCTTTAGGGGCTCCAAAAACATAAAAATTATCAAGTAAGGTTATCTAAATCACTTACTTTCAAAGATGAAGAGTGGCTGCAATCTCAAGCTTCCAAAAACCCTCAATTTTCTGATATTTTCAGTGGGAAAGGAAATGAGAAGAAGATGATATCTTTTTCTCTTTCTTTTATTTTTATTTTAATCAATTAAGTCACCAAACACACCTAATATTGACTTTTGACCTCTCTTGTCCCCTCTATGGCCGGCCACTCTCCTAAAAAGGGTCTATTTGCCCTTTAAAGACCCCCAATTATGGTTCTCTAGCTATTTGATGTATCTATCAAGTAAAATATAACTTTTACCCTTTATGCGATTTAGTCCTTTTTCGTGATTAAGCTTACAATCATTAAAATTTGTTCATCAAACTTTCATGCACTCATAAAATCATACTATAACACATAAAATAATATTAAACCAATAAAAATAATTTCTCGATCGCGGATTTATGGTCTCGAAACCACTGTTCCGATTAGCCCCAAAATCGGGCTGTTACACTTGAGGTCAAATTTGCATAAAATTCCTGAACTAGCTCTTCATCTGCACTAGGTCTTTTCTCACAAAAACTTCCTAATTTAAAGCTTCAGCAACTTGTCGAATACTCACCATGAAATTAGTATAGTTGCTTTCTTTCAATTTAAAACCTTTCTTTGGAAGCATTTGTTGATTTTTGAAGATGCTGTCGTATCTTGCTTTGGCTTCTTCACAATAGAATTTATTTTGTGATTCTTCAATTTGGACAGAGGCACGAGTTCTTTTGCGAGGAATGATTGAACCTGAATATTACAAAAGACGGAAACAAATAGAAATTTCCCAAAATTTAATTAGAAATAAAAGATTAACAATTTAATAAATTGAAAAATTAATCAATTAAAAAAATTAAAATTTTGGGAAGATATTTCATACTACCTTTGTACAAAAAATAAGAACTTAAGAAAATAATGAGAGTGTAAAGCAAATAGTGTTGGGTTAGGGTTGGTTGGAGGGTGATTGATTGGTGACTTGATGGTTGCAGTAAGTTGCGACGATGGCGTGGTACAAAGGGAGTAAGGGATAGCGTGAGTGGTGTGTGCGATGCAAGGGCATGAGTTGGCTATTGAGCAAGGAGCTAAGCCGTGCAAGGGAGCAACTGTATGTGGTTCGTTAGCTGCTAGTTGGTACAAAGGGCACACGGTTGCTGCTAGTTGAAAAGGTGGCTGACGGTTGTATATGGTTGGAAGGTATGGTGTGCAACGGTGGAAAAAGAGAAGAAAGGTGGAGTTGAAAGTGATGTGAATAGGGAAGAAAGGTGGTGCTATTTAAAGTGAAAGAAAGGAGTTTAACTCAAATTCTAAAGAAAATAATAATAAAATAGTATTACTCCTAATGCTATATAAAGACAATAATAATTCATATATATTAAAAATATATTAAAATATTATTTGATGGTATCTTATTTATTTAAAACAAAACTCTTATGTAAAATAATAAACAATTCTAATCCTATAAAGGTTAATAATAATTAATATATAATTATATATTAATTTTATTATCCTATTTACTAAAAATAAAAATTGAAAACATTTATTTTAGCTATTTTAAAATATTTACAAAAAAAGACAACTAATTTCAATATTTACAAAAAATGACACCAATTATTGCGAATAATTCAATTAAGTACCTTGACTTTAAAGATAATTTGAAATTGTGTAGAAAACTAAAACTTGGATCAAAATCAACCCTTTTATTCAACAAATTAAAAATTTATTTTGTCACTTAGGAAATATTTTCTCGAAAGATTATGTTAAAATCAATTCCTAGGAAAGATTTGTAACACCCAAAAATTGAGTTTAGAAGTTTTGAGGGTATTTTAGGAATTTTAGTTTATATGTGCTCGAAATTTCTTAAAGTTGATAATCAATAATGTTTTCGATGATGGCTATTAGGAAATTAAGTCAATTTCTAAAAATGAGTTTTAAATACCTTTAATTTAGAAAATAGGACTGATTTGTAGAAGGGTCAAAACTTTGGGTTTTTATAAAGCAATGCAACCAAATTTTAAAATTCATCCAGCTAGTTTATTTTTACGTTAACTTCTCCCTTTTATTTGCTTTTGCCGTCCCATGCTCTCCCAATTCCTTCCATTCAAATTTTTTTGTCAAACCTAAATTCCTTTGATTCCTATCACTTGCCAATTCATTAAATCTCCATAAATCCAAGAAAAAATCCCAAAAAACACCATAGATTCCTCCATTGTCAAGCTTGTGGGTTTTTCGGATTTTCAATCAAACGCTAGGTTTTCTGTCATCTAAGGTAATGATTCATCTCTTAAATAGTTTTAAATGTTTTTTAGTCTTTAAATTGAGTTTTTAGCCGTTAAATTGCATTTTTAAATAAAAGCCGAAAATTAGATCGTTAATGGTGGATTTTGAGATTTTAAGTAAAGGCGTGGTTTCAAAGTGTTTTTCAATTAGTTTTGACATTATTAGAAGGTTTCTAAACCTTACTTAAAGTTTGTTAAAGAATTCCAATTTTTTAATGAATTTTCGTGAAAATGGTCATAACATGTTGAAAAATTTCAATGCTATGAATTTGGTAATTTTACGTAGTTTAAAGGTTGAGAATTTGTCGTAGTGAATAATTAGATGAATGGAATTTGTTTTAGGCAAAAAGATTAAGTATAGACCTAGATAATTGAAATTCAAGTTTGCTATGTCGAAAGTTTCAATTACAAGAGAATTTATCTTAGGCTTATGTTTTGATTGTTTAAAGTGAGTTTTTTGCTGATTGTCAATTGTGTATATTATGTGGATATTATGTGTAACACCCCAAACCCGAGACCATCGCCGGTGTCGGACTCGAGGGGTTAACAAGCCAAGTTCACATGTTTTTGCCCACCAATTTGACATTTCCAGTCAGGCTGGAAAACTGCGTCACTGTCGCCTTAAAAATCATATCTCGAGTTTCAAAACTCGGAAACTGGTTTCGTAAATTTTCCCTGAATTTAGACTCATATATCCATCCATGGATTTATTTCTAGGATTTTTGGTCGGGCCAATTGGTACAGTTTATTAGTTAAAGTTACCCATGTTACAGGGATCGACTGCTCTGACCTTCGCGCGGTATAACTTGAATATCTCTCTGTACAGGGATTTAATGCTGGTTTCGTTTGTTTCTAATGAAACTAGACTCAAAATGGAATCTGTACATATAAGGTATGTCTCCTAATTCTTTTTGGATAATTTATAGTGAATTTTTAAAGTTGCGACAGGGAACCCAGAAACCATTCGGGCCCTGTCTCACAATAGCTTTAATATCTCTTAACCTGTAACTCCTATGACCATTTCGTTTCTTCCATATGAAAATAGACTCATCAAGCTTCATTTACATAGCTTATTCACTATTTAATTCCATTCCTATGAATTTTGGTGATTTTTCACATTCACGCCACTGCAGCTGGCAGCGTCTGTTTTAAGGTAGGACTTACCTTTTGGTAGTCTCCATGATTCAACTAGTCTTGCCATACATAGGTTCATATATGATCATTTTAACCATGCCAATGGCTGATCATATGACCAACATTCCCATTTCCAAGCCATAGCCACATCATGACACAAAATATATATATACAACCCACAATTAGTCTAAGTTCATGCTTCCCTTTTCAAGCCATTTTCGCATGGCCGTACATACTTACATTACAACATATTTAACAAACAAGGGTAGTCCTATACATGCCATCTCAAGTTCAACCAAAATTTATACCAAAATGGAGGCTTGATAGTGTGGATGACTTCGACTTCAACGATCCCAAGTCCGATTGCTTGAGCGAAATCTAGAAAACCGAGAGCCAAAGCAACGGGTAAGCATTTTTATGCTTAGTAAGTCTCAAGGAATATAATCAACTCTAATTACAGCAATACATTCACATAGCCAAATGCATCATTTCATTAATACACATTCTTACTTCATACTTCATCATTATATAAGTTCACAAAGCATCAATCAATTCAATAACTGAAATTCATTAGTCGATTGAGCGAATGTTGCTCAAACATGTCGACTTTCCAATGCACATATAACGTACCTTATCCTTTGGGCTTTCCGAGTGTACTAATTGAATTCATTACAGCAACCAACACTCACCTCCAGCCCAAGATTCTTCGGAATATAACCGGATATAATCACACGCACAAATGCCTTGGTCTTAGCCGGATAGAATAACTTCATACGAATGCCTTGGTCTTAGCCGGATATAGCCACTAGCACATTTGCCTTGGTCTTAACCGGATATAATTTCCAGCATAATTGTCTTGGGCTTAGCCCGATATCATTCAATTTCTCATGCACACATACATCAATAATCATTGGACATACATATTTCATTTTCGTTACTAAGGCTCAAACACAATTATAATCATTAGCATATTCGCCTTGGGACTTAGCGGTGGAACTCAAATGCTCATACACACATAATCAATAATCATACACATCCATATTTCATCTCACATAATTCAAGTAAGGTCACTTCTTGAGGACTTACCTCGGATGTTGTCGAACGGCTTTTTCGGCTATTCGATCACCTTTTCCTTCCCTTGTCCAATTGTGGCCCTCTTAGCTCTTGAGCTAATTCAAACAAATTCAATTTATTAAAACCTCATTGTGCTTGCTTATGGCGAATATGACAAGGATTTTAAATGGTCATATGGCCACTCTTTAGCTTGAATACACAATGGTCATGCACATTTTATACTACATCAAGCAATTCAATACAATTTATTTGAGCATCAAGGAAATGCTAAGGCCTTCAATAGGCTACCCAAGGCGAATATTCAAGTACATGTTGAGGTCAATTTTGCACTTAATACCTCACAAAAACAGCATGCAATTTACTAATTAATGCTTTGCACATTGTGGCCCAAAACTTATAATATAGCATCAAGCACCTACATGTGTGCTAGGCCGAATTGTGCTTGCAATTTCACAAGCATTCTTCCACATCTTCTTCTTTAAACCAATATATTCATCACTTAGTTCATAACCAAAACATAATATGCAATCATATATATGCATATATGAGCATGGCAATTTCAAGGTGTCCATAGCCATCCAAAACACAAATTTTAACTAACATGCAAGAAGCATGAATCATGCTCAAGAATGCATCATGGCCGAATATGACAATCATGCTTCTTTTCAACTTCAATCATGATAAAACAAAAGAAAGCTCAAAATCTTACTCATGAGTAGACAATCCATCATTGCATGCATCATCATCAAGTTTCACACTTAGCATGCAATGGCTTTATCACCATAACAACTTTGGCCAAATGCCATTTCCATGGCATAACAAAGATTTGAGCCATGGCTAACATGCACATCAAATTAGCAACCAAACCATGCATGAAACTCCCAACACAACCTCATACATACCTTAATCTTGATGTAAACTTAGCCAAATCTCCTTCTAGGTCTCTTCCAACCCAAGCATGAAGCAAAAATCCTCCCCTTTTCCCTTAGTATTTTCGCCAAGAAGATGAGAAAGGATGAACAAATTTTCTTTTCTTTCCTTAGGACATTTGGCCAAGCCTATGGAGAAGAATGAACATTTTTTTCTCTTTTTTTCATACTCTTATTTTATCATTTCTAACATCATCCATTAGTAAAACATGTTGGGAACATGTTTTCCCTTGCCCATAATTTGTCATGGCCGGCCATCCACCTTAGGGAAAGGGGATAATTGACATGCAACTCCATTTATTTCACTTTATGCATTATTAGGCCACTTAAAAATACACCTATCACATTTTCAAGTCCTAGCACATGGGTCCTTTCTTATAAATTAGCACCTAATTAGTAAAAATCGAGACACGAAATATTTACGCATACCAATTCCTCATACAATAAGCACGGAATATAACACTTAATTATTCTTGTGACTCGGTTTCGTGGTCCCGAAACCACTCTCCGACTAGGGTCACATTAGGGGTGTCACAACTCTCCCCCACTCAAGAGATTTTCGTCCCCGAAAAGCTTACCGGTAAATAGGTTCGGATATCGCTCTCTCATAGAGTTCTCGGTCTCCCAAGTAGATTCTTCTATCCCGTGCTTGAGCCATAACACTTTCACTAGCGGAACCCGCTTGTTTCGCAACTCTTTCACTTCTCGTGATAGGATACGAATCGGTTCTTCCTCATAACTCATATTAGCTTGAATTTCAATTTCTGATGGACTAATCACGTGCGATGGATCGGATCTATAACGTCGAAGCATCGAAACGTGGAAGACATCGTGAACCTTTTTGAGTTCAGGGGGCAAAATCAAACGATATGCCACTGGACCGACTCGCTCTGATATCTCATATGGCCCAATGAACCTCGGGCTCAACTTGCCCTTACGGTAGAACTCGAGTATCTTTTTCCAAGGCGATACCTTGAGAAACACTTTATCACCCACGATACTTGATATCCTTACGCTTCATATCCGCGCATCGACTTCGACGATCGAAGGCTATCTTCAAACTTTCACGGATTACTTTCACTTTCATTCAGCATCCCTAATCAAATTCACCCGAAAATCTTGCTTTCACCAAGCTCAGTCCAAAACAATGGTGTACGGCATTTACGCCCGTACAAAGCCTCGTAGGGTGCCATCTTAATACTTGATTGAAAGCTGTTGTTGTAAGCGAATTCAATCAACGGCAAATACCGTTCCCATGAACCACTAAACTCGAGGACGCAACATCTTAACATATCCTCAAGTATCCGAATTATCCGCCGGATTGACCATCGGTTTGGGGTGAAAGGCGGTTGAAATGCAACTTGGTACCCAAAGCTTCTTGCAACTTTTTCCAAAATCGCGAGGTAAATCTCGGATCTCTATCCGACACGATGGAAATAGGCACCCCGTGTAATCTCACAATCTGAGAAACGTACAATTCCGCTAATTTGTCCATTGAAAAATCCGTGCGTACGGGGACAAAGTGGGCCGACTTAGTCAATCGATCTACCACGACCCAAACCGCATCCTTCTTACTTGCTGACAATGGCAGTCCGGATACAAAGTCCATTGTGACTCGATCCCATTTCCACTCGGTATCGTGATTGGTGAAGTAATCTCGAAGGCACTGATGTTCCGCTTTCACTTGTTGACATATTAAACATCTCGAAACAAAGTCGGAGATGTCTCGCTTCATACCATGCCACCAAAACCGACGTTTCAAATCATTGTACATCTTCGTACTCCCCGGGTGGATTGCCATTTGGCTACAATGGGCTTCATTCAGAATTATCGAAATGAGTTCCGAATTCTTTGGGACACACAGACGACTTTTGAACCTCAAACAATCGTCATCGTCGATTTGAAACTCCGAGTCCTTGTTCAGAACACACGCAGCCCGTTTTGCAACCAACTCGTCGTCGACTTTCTGAGCTTCTCGAATTTGGTGTGTCAATAATGGTTTGGCTTTCAATTCAGCCACTAACACACTGTCGGATCGGACAGACAAGTGCACATTCATCGCTCGTAAAGTGAATAACGATTTACGACTCAAGGCATCCGCAACCACATTCGCCTTTCCCGGGTGATAGTCAATGATCACTCATAATCCTTTAATGACTCAAGCCAACGTCTTTGTCACAGATTTAAGTCTCTTTGGGTCATCAAATATTTGAGACTTTTGTGATCCGAGTATACATGGCACCTTTCACCAAATAAGTAATGTCGCCAAATCTTTAAGGCGAATACGATGGCGGCCAATTCGAGATCATGAGTCGGATAATTTTTCTCATGTGGCTTTAATTGCCTCGACGATAGGCCACAACTCGACCTTCTTGCATTAATACGCAACCTAACCCAAGTAGAGAGGCGTCGCTATAGATGACAAACTCCTTGCGGACTCGGGTTGCACTAGAATTGGGGCTTCAATCAAATAAGTTTTCAGTTGATCGAAACTTTTTGGCATTTCTCCGTCCATTCGAACTTAACGTCCTTTTGGAGTAACCGTCATCGGCGTGGCTATCGTTGAGAAGCCTTTACAAATCGTCGGTAATAACAAGCAAGCCCCAAAAAGCTCGAACCTCGATAATATTTCTGAGGCTTCCAATTAAGTATGGCTGAAATTTTATTCGGGTCGACTCGAATACCCGATGTAGATACCACATGACCCAAGAAGCTAACCTCTCTTAACCAGAACTCACACTTGCTGAACTTAGCATATAATTGCTTGTCCCGTAAAATTTGCAGCACTAACCGCAGGTGTTCGGCATGTTCGGTCTCATTTCTTGAATAGACCAAGATGTCATCAATGAACACGACTATGAATCGATCCAAATATGGTCTAAAGATCCGATTCATTAAATCCATAAATACCGCGAGGGCATTAGTGAGCCCAAAGCGGCATCACTAGGAACTCATAGTGACCATATCTCGCTCAAGGCGGTCTTGGGCACGTCTCGAATCTCGGATTCGCAATTGATAGTAGCCCGATCTCAAATCTATTTTCGAGAACACCGAGGCTCCCTTCAGTTGATCGAACAAGTCATCAATACGTGGCAACGGATATTTTTCTTTATCGTCGCTTTATTAAGTTGACGATAGTCGATGCACAATCGCATGGTTCCATCCTTCTTCTTCACGAACAACACCGGCGCACCCAAGGCGAAAAACTCAAGCGAGCAAAACCTCTATCCACCAATTCTTGCAACCGAGCTTTCAACTCCTTTAATTCCGTTGGTGCCATACGATATGGAGCTATCGAAATTGGAGTGGTACCAGTACCAATTCGATGCCAAATTCTATTTCCGAGCAGTGGTAAACCCGGCAATTCTTGGGAAAACATCCGGTATTCACAAACCACGGGCACGATTCGGGTTTCTTCTCGATTCCTTGTCATCGAGTACGTGCGCAAGGTACGCCGCACCCTTTTCTTACATATTTTCGGGCCAACATCGGCGATATTACAACTGGCAACCCCTTTAAGTCCGTGGACTCAACCCGAATTATTTCATTATTCGCGCACCTCAAATCGATAGTCTTGCTCTTGCAATTTACAACCGCATCGTGCATGGTCAACCAATCCAAACCAAGAATAACATCGAACTCATCGAATGGCAAAAGCATTAAGTCCGCCGGAAAACAAGAACCTCGGAACACTAGGGACTTTTCTTGCACACTTTGTTAACAAGCACGTAATGACCCAAGGGTTTGACACCGAATTACAAACTCAGAGACTCAATGGGCAAAGTCTTCTTTGGATGCTAAGGTTTCACATATATATGAATGAGTAGAACCAGGTCAATCAAAGCAATTACATTTGTATTGAAAAGAGTGAAAGTACCGGTAATAACATCCGGAGAGGCAGCATCCTCGCGTGCGCGATGGCATAAGTCCTAGCAGAGCACGAGCCTCGGATCGATGGTAGCATCTCTAGATCCTCTCGACCGCCACGACATTGCCCATAATTCTAGGTGGCCTACCTCGGCGATGGTAGCACCGGGTTTGCACTCGACTTACATTCTGTTCATGCATCCTCGGGCAATCCTTCATAAAGTGGTCGGCCGATCCACACTTATAGCAGAGCGATCACGAAACCAACAGCTCCCCGAATGCCATTTGCCACAATGTGGACACTCCGCCTCTCTCGGCGATCATTTCGCCACCGGCGATCGAGGTGACTCGTGTGGTCACGGGGTCGATCGCGTCCTCGTCTAGGAAAGCCCAAACGCCTCTAGACCGGCTCGCATCATCTCGAAATCTCTTCGATGCTTGTTGAAGAGACTTTCCGAGGACCTCTTCGAATTCTCCAGTTCCCACATCACTTTTTGTTTCTCCTTTCTAAGCTCTTGGCTTTACAAGCTCGCTCAACAAGTACTACGAACTCTCGTATCTCGAGAATGCCAACAAACATCCTTATATCATCATTCAGCCCATCCTCGAAGCGTTTACACATAATAGCTTCGGACGAAATGCATTCTCACAGCATCTGGCTAAGCCTCACAAACTTTCGTTCGTAGTCGGTAACGGACATAGAACCTTGCTTAAGATCAAGAAATTCCTCCGCTTTTGGTCGATGAATCTCGACCGATATACTTTTTTGAACTCGGTTTGAAAGAATTCCCAAGTCACTTGCTCTCTAGGCACCACAGTCGAGTACTCCACCAATAGTAGGCGGACTCGCGTAGCAAGGAGATGGTACACTTTAAGCACTCATTGGGTGTCAGGATAGCTCATCAAGCACCCGGATAGTGTTATCTAACCAAAATTCAGCGCGTTCGGCATCATCATCATCCGTGGCCTTAAATTCAGTGGCCCCATGTTTTCGAATCCTATCGACTTGGGGCTTACATGACCTTATTTGGTCAGTCACCGGAGGTATTGTAGGTGCGGGGGTTGCATTTGTCGGGAATGGAGGTTGTGGAACAGTAGTGTTGGTTCGAATGTATTGATTAAACCATTCGTTCATCACACTATAAAAGGCTTGCTTAGCCTCGTCATTAGGATTGCTGGCCATAGGTTGAGAGTCCGCCGGCGCTGTCCCTTGCGCGGGAGCAGGCGCCACACTCTCCACATCATCAGCTATCGCTCGGTTGGGATCGAGATCCATTGCAATAAACAAACACAAAGTCAAATTGTCAGAAATCACCACACTATCGATTCATCATTTAATGGCATGTATAGCTAGACCCCAAACACATCACGGTAGTCCTAGAATCGACTAAACCGTGGCTCTGATACCAATAAAATTGTAACACCCCAAACCCGAGACCATCGCCGGTGTCGGACCCGAGGGGTTAACAAGCCAAGTTCACATGTTTTTGCCCACCAATTTGACATTTCCAGTCAGGCTGGAAAACTGCGTCACTGTCGCCTTAAAATCATATCTCGAGTTTCAAAACTCGGAAACTGGTTTCGTAAATTTTCCTGAATTTAGACTCATATATCCATCCATGGATTTATTTCTAGGATTTTGGTCGGGCCAATTGGTACAGTTTATTAGTTAAAGTTACCCATGTTACAGGGATCGACTGCTCTGACCTTCGCGCGGTATAACTTGAATATCTCTCTGTACAGGGATTTAATGCTGGTGTCGTTTGTTTCTAATGAAACTAGACTCAAAATGGAATCTGTACATATAAGGTATGTCTCCTAATTCTTTTTGATAATTTATAGTGAATTTTAAAGTTGCGACAGGGAACCCAGAAACCATTCGGGCCCTGTCTCACAATAGCTTTAATATCTCTTAACCTGTAACTCCTATGACCATTTCGTTTCTTCCATATAAAAATAGACTCATCAAGCTTCATTTACATAGCTTATTCACTATTTAATTCCATTCCTATGAATTTTGGTGATTTTTCACATTCACGCCACTGCAGCTGGCAGCGTCTGTTTTTAAGGTAGGACTTACCTTTTTGGTAGTCTCCATGATTCAACTAGTCTTGCCATACATAGGTTCATATATGATCATTTTAACCATGCCAATGGCTGATCATATGACCAACATTCCCATTTCCAAGCCATAGCCACATCATGACACAAAATATATACATACAACCCACAATTAGTCTAAGTTCATGCTTCACTTTTACGAGCCATTTTCGCATGGCCGTACATACTTACATTACAACATATTTAACAAACAAGGGGTAGTCCTATACATGCCATCTCAAGTTCAACCAAAAATTTATACCAAAATGGAGGCTTGATAGTGTGGATGACTTCGACTTCAACGATCCCAAGTCCGATTGCTTCGAGCGAAATCTAGAAAACTGAGAGCCAAAGCAAAGGGGTAAGCATTTTTATGCTTAGTAAGTCTCAAGGAATATAATCAACTCTAATTACAGCAATACATTCACATAGCCAAATGCATCATTTCATTAATACACATTCTTACTTCATACTTCATCATTATATAAGTTCACAAAGCATCAATCAATTCAATAACTGAAATTCATTAGTCGATTGAGCGAATGTTGCTCAAACATGTCGACTTTCCAATGCACATATAACGTACCTTATCCTTTGGGCTTTCCGAGTGTACTAATTGAATTCATTACAGCAACCAACACTCACCTCCAGCCTAAGATTCTTGAATATAACCGGATATAATCACGTGCACAAATGCCTTGGTCTTAGCCGGATAGAATAACTTCGCACGAATGCCTTGGTCTTAGCCGGATATAGCCACTAGCACATTTGCCTTGGTCTTAACCGGATATAATTTCAACATAATTGTCTTCGGCTTAGCCCGGATATCATTCAATTTCTCATGCACACATACATCAATAATCATTGGACATACATATTTCATTTTCGTTACTAAGGCTCAAACACAATTATAATCATTAGCATATTCGCCGGGACTTAGCCCGGTGGAATTCAAATGCTCATACACACATAATCAATAATCATACACATCCATATTTCATCTCACATAATTCAAGTAAGGTCACTTCTTGAGGACTTACCTCGGATGTTGTCGAACGGCTTTTTCGGCTATTCGATCACCTTTTCCTTCCCTTGTCCAATTGTGGCCCTCTTAGCTCTTGAGCTAATTCAAACAAATTCAATTTATTAAAACCTCATTGTGCTTGCTTATGGCGAATATGACAAGGATTTTAAATGGTCATATGGCCACTCTTTAGCTTGAATACACAATGGTCATGCACATTTTATACTACATCAAGCAATTCAATACAATTTATTTGAGCATCAAGGAAATGCTAAGGCCTTCAATAGGCTACCCAAGGCCGAATATTCAAGTACATGTTGAGGTCAATTTTGCACTTAATACCTCACAAAAACAGCATGCAATTTACTAATTAATGCTTTGCACATTGTATTAAAACTTATAATATAGCATCAAGCACCTACATGTGTGCTAGGCCGAATTGTGCTTGCAATTTCACAAGCATTCTTCCACATCTTCTTCTTTAAACCAATATATTCATCACTTAGTTCATAACCAAAACATAATATGCAATCATATATATGCATATATGAGCATGGCCAAATTTCAAGGTGTCCATAGCCATCCAAAACACAAATTTTAACTAACATGCAAGAAGCATGAATCATGCTCAAGAATGCATCATGGCCGAATATGACAATCATGCTTCTTTTCAACTTCAATCATGATAAAACAAAAAGAAAGCTCAAAATCTTACTCATGAGTAGACAATCCATCATTGCATGCATCATCATCAAGTTTCACACTTAGCATGCAATGGCTTTATCACCATAACAACTTTGGCCAAATGCCATTTCCATGGCATAACAAAGATTTGAGCCATGGCTAACATGCACATCAAATTAGCAACCAAACCATGCATGAAACTCCCAACACAACCTCATACATACCTTAATCTTGATGTAAACTTAGCCAAATCTCCTTCTAGGTCTCTTCCAACCCAAGCATGAAGCAAAAATCCTCCCCTTTTCCCTTAGTATTTTCGCCAAGAAGATGAGAAAGGATGAACAAATTTTCTTTTCTTTCCTTAGGACATTCGCCAAGCCTATGGAGAAGAATGAACATTTTTTTCTCTTTTTTTCATACTCTTATTTTATCATTTCTAACATCATCCATTAGTAAAACATGTTGGGAACATGTTTTCCCTGCCCATAATTTGTCATGGCCGGCCATCCACCGAGGGAAAGGGATAATTGACATGCAACTCCATTTATTTCACTTTATGCATTATTAGGCCACTTAAAATACACCTATCACATTTTCAAGTCCTAGCACATGGGTCCTTTCTTATAAATTAGCACCTAATTAATAAAAATCGAGACACGAAATATTTACGCATACCAATTCCTCATACAATAAGCACGGAATATAACACTTAATTATTCTTGTGACTCGGTTTCGTGGTCCCGAAACCACTCTCCGACTAGGGTCACATTAGGGGTGTCACATTATGTGTGAAGCATTAGAATTGTTGAAGACTTCTACGAGCAAAGTGAAAGGCAATTAAAAGCTAATTTAGGCTTTTGGTAATTAGGCGAAAATACGAACGGTGAGTGTTTGGAATCGCTACTTGTAGACACGATTCATAGTGTTAATTAGGAGCTTAGGTGTAACACCTCTAACCTATCTCCGTCGCCAAATTAGGGTTACAGAGTATTACTGTACAATTAGAAACATTTACACATCATATCATTCAACATGTTAATAATATCATAAACCATTCATTCACATGCATATTGTCCCTAAATCGAGCCCCTAAGGCCCTAAAAATAGCTTAGGAGCAGTTCAGGACTTATTTGAAACAATTTGGAAAATTTAGGAAAAAGTTACAAAAATTGGAAATAAGGGTCACACAACTGTGTGGCTAGGCCATGTGGAATCACCCTAGGCCTTGTAACTTTCGAACATGGGACACACGGTCATGTCCCAGCCCGTGTCCTCACCTGTGTAACTCACTGAGTAGGGTCACATGGCCATGTCACACCCCCGTGTGCTAGGCAGTGTAACTCTTTGAGTTACCCCACACGTCCGTGTGCCAGGCCGTGTAACTCATTGACTTGAACCCTAATAAAACTTCTGATGACACATGGCCATGTGCCTCACACAACTGTGTCGTCAGGCCGTGTGCCTCACACGACTGAGTCATACGCCTGCGTCTTAGGCCATGTCAGCCCAAACTTCACCTAAATCAAGCCATTTCATAACCTAACCAAGCATAAAAATTCAATCCATTTGTGCACACTTTAAAGGGACTTAAACATTATTTAAACTTGCATAAACATACCATTTCAAACATCCTAAATTACCTAACCAATATGTCATTTAAAGGCACCGCAAATATACCAAACATAACATTCCAACACAAATCGACAATCCTTATTTGAAGCATCATAACCTAGTTCAATTACTTACCAAAACATACCACAAAGTGACCATTATCAATATAACACCCCGAATTTGGGCCTAGAAGTATTGGGCCTTGAGTGTGGGTCCGTAAGGAGGTTGTATATAGGTATTTAATTGTGCAATGAAATGACACAATTAAATGTCTGCTTTAGTGGTTAATGGCCCTGAGAAGTGTTAGAGAAATCTTGGGTTCAAACTTGGGCTTTAGCAAAAATTTTGGTATTAAGAGAAAAAAAACCTGGATGTTTGGATGAGGGCTTTGAAATTATTGTGTTAAATAAATGACACAAGGAAGCTTGTAGTCTAGTGGTTGTGGCGTTATTAAGGTTGTATGGGAGCCTAGGTTCAAGCCTTGGCTCTTGCAATTTATTTTGGTTTTTTTTTTAAGGGAACCTAGACTTTGGCCTCTAGACCTTATAATTAATTGGGGATAAAATATGACATAAAAAGCCTTGTGGCTTAGTGGCAAGTAGCGTGTGGAGCAACTGAGGGGAGGCATGGGTTCGAATCCCATGGCAAGCAAGGAGCATTTATTTTGCTAACAAGGCGGCAAGAGTTGGTGTTGAATTTAAACTCGATGTTGGAGGATCCCACATCGGAAGCTAACATAAGAGTGGTTGCTGGTCGGCTTTAAATAGAGAGAACCATGAGGAGAGTAAAGGTACCTTTCTTGGCTGATCCCTTTCGCTGTATGGCGTGCTCGTTTGGGTTGGGCGTCGGCTAAGAGTGCTCAGAGCGTGGATTAACTCCAGTCTCCTATCAAGTGTGTATTTCTCACTACTCTAGCTGTAGGATGGCTACTTCGGGCCGCGATGGGCCGAAAGGGGCTATGTGGGCCCAATAGGCCTACGAGCCCAATTGGATAAGTTTGTTTGATTGTGTAGTAAATATTGGACTAGGCTAGGTGAATCTCATATTTGTGGCTAGATTTGGGCTAAAAGGGCCACACGAGCGTGTGGGCCCATTTGGGCCGAGAATAGGCTTTAGGCCCATTTGTATTGTTATCCCTGTTTAGAATACTTTAATTTACCAAATTACTAAAATGTCCTCAATTTGTAAAATTACCAAAGTACCCTCGATTTACTGAATTATCGTTTCACCATCGATTTACAAAATTACCATTTTACCCTCGATTTATAGAATTACCATTTTACCCTCAATTTACAGAATTACCGTTTTACCATCGATTTACAAAATTACCATTTTACCCTCAGTTTACAAAATTACCATTTTACCCTCGATTGTGAAATTACTGAAATACCCCTGTAGGATAGAATTACCAAAATACCCCTAGTTTGTAAAATTACCAAATACCACTAGTTTGTGAAATTACGAAATACCTCAATTTGTAAAATTACCAAAATACCCTCGATTTACAAAATTATAGAAATACCCTTGACTTTCTAAAAATTATAGAAATACCATTGGTTTACAAAATTCTTGAAATACCCTTGGTTTGTAGATTTACCAAAACACCCTTGTAGGATGAAATGACTAAAATACCCCTAATAGGTAAAATGACCGTAAAGCCCCAGAAGGTAAAGTGACCGTAATACCCTCGTATGATAAAATGACGAATATGCCCTTATGTTCCGTATGGTGATGTGCTTAGGATTTACATATATTGATATTGGATTAGTTAAGTTTGAGTGATAGGTGGTGGTTATCGAGGTGATTGATTTTGGAAACGTTTCAACTTCAACCCATAACGGTGTGTAATAACCTCATGATAGCTTAGATTAATATTCGTTAAAAGCCGAAATGCTAAAATTCAGGCATTTCGGGAACTTGTGATTTTGCCTTTTCTTAAAGATGCAATAGATACAATATGATCGGTGTTTGGATCGATGGAGCAGGTAAGAGCACAATTTTGTGCACGATGGTAAGTTGGGCCTCAATGGGCTAGAATCGGGCCCAATGGGTTTTCGGGCCCATTTGAGTAAAACTGATAGAAAATGGAATCTGGAAAAGTTGCATGTTAACACGGTTAGTACTGTTGTAAAATTTGGATTAAGTAGGCTCAGTGGGCTAAATCAGCATTCGTAGGGCCCATTAGGGGTTTTGGGCCCAAAAGCCCGAATTTGATAAAGTGGGTTAAAGATAATTGTTTAAACACTCAGAAATATTGATAATTGTTAATGAACATGGAAAACCCTGATATTTGGAAAAATTACAAAATTACCCTTATAATATGAAAATGACTATTTTGCCCTTGTGGGCAAATGACTGACTTGGACTGTATGGTTGATGGATTTGATTGTGAATATATGTTGGTGATATGAATGACTTGGCTGTGACTGTTTGATTCAAATATGGGCATGACATTCTGCATATATGACATGTTGCATGGGTTGGGTTTTATAAATGGAGGAAGTGCTAAAGGGCTATGCCCCGCCATCAAAAGGGCTTTGCCCCGATTTATCAAAAAGGGCTTTGCCCAGTTATTAAAAGAGGCTAGGCCTCCGGTTATATGATAAAACAACTATCTTGCCAAATGGAAAGTTTGGTTGGGTGGGTTGAGTTATTCCCCACATGGTGTGTTGGTCGGTACGAGTGGAGAGTAGCGGATAGTGGGTTGAGTAGTCTCCCCAAATGGGCTTGCATACATTCATTGATATTACATGTGATATTGAAATGGGCCTATGGGCCATACCGTTTACAGTAAAGGCTTCGGCCCAGTAATATGAAATATGAAAAGGCTTGACCCGAGATCTGGCCGAGATTGAAGTTGGGCTTAGGCCCAGTAGGCTGATATTGCTTTGGGCTCTGAAAGGGGCTTGTTACGCATTGAGTTTCCAAACTCACCCCCTTTCCTTAACCTTGTAGGTGAGCCTTGATTTGGGGACTTGGAGCCGGAGGGGATTCAGAGTGGTCACGGTGATCGCTTTTGGGCTTTTGAATAAGTGTTTGGTTTTCATTAAAGTTTGCTTTATTTATTAATTATTTTTGGGTTGTAATAAAGCCATTTTAACTTTATTTTCTTTCTTTTCTGGGATTATTTTATTTTTAATAACTTTAAACTGGTTGATAATAAATGGGCGAGACTTAGGACACATTTTCAAAATGACACTTGTTTTCCAAACAACACAACATTACGATTATCTGAATTCTCAAATATATCCACTTAAATAAATTTCAAATTGATATAACCAAGTGTGGCAATGGTTGTGGGCATGTCTAGGATTGGATCCATTCGAAGAGCTTGGTACTTAACCAGCCTTCATGGCTCACCTCCTCTGTTACGGATTCCTACCTGGTGCCCAGCTTCCATTCACTTTGTTAGCTTAACAAAAGGCGGTTTTTAACGCACTAAAACGAAACATAGGTTTTTAACTTCAATGTGGCACGTCAGATTCGGCCATAACGTCTGGGCCGGGTTTGGGGTGTTACAATCAAACCTTTCCAAACATACCATTAGGCCTTGTAAACATGTATAATAAGGTAACCAAAATGACATAGTTTGACAAAGTATCAAATGGTGCCAAACCAACATAACTTTCAAAACTTATACATGCCAAAACCATTAACTCATTCATCAAAGTACCATTACAAACACCCTATACACACCATTATAAACCTTGACCAAAATGCTCAAAAGCTACTGAATTGACTGCTAGATAGTGTGATAGATATCTGACGAGCTTCTAACTAAACTGTGCTTCCAATAATCTATAAAATAAAGGAAAATAACTACGTAAGCAATGAATGCTTAGTGAGCTTGTATAAACCAAAACATAACTTACCATTTCATTTGCATAATATAAAGCATAAGTATAAAATCAACCAAAACCATAAGCTTGGCATAAGCTTATAAAACATCATCAAATTCACAAGTTAGTACACTTGTTCGTATATATATGAAATCAACCATAAGATATGTGGTTTATCATGTATAAACATAACATTTTGCATCATCAATGTTACCACAATGTCATGATTCATTGCATATACATACTTACCATTTCCTTTTCGTTTTCTTTCCCGTTGAACCATCTAGAATTACATCGGATACGCGGGAAAGCTCATAGGAAGTGTGCCTTTACATATAACTGTAACCTTTCATTTACATCATTGCTCACATGAGCTATGAAATGGGCCTACTTACATGAGCTGTGAGTCGGAATGTAAGTTACATGATGCTGTTCACATGAGCTGTAGAGAATCTGCAACAAATGTAGGACCTTAGCCATCAGTAGGACATTCAAGACCAGCACCCGAAGCATGAAATCCCTAATGACATGTCATTTGTATCCTAAGAATTCCTAAGGTTCAACCGGGACTCGATAGCCGTCAATTCATCATAACATTGATACATTTATATATCAATCCATTTAAATTATAAATAACATAATAAACATTCAATTTAAACAAAAATTAAGCGATTAGAATTCACACAAACTTACCTCGATAACTATGGCGTCTGTAACATCCCAAAAATTGGGGGTTAGTAGAATTGGGTTTGTGAATTGAGAGAGACTGATCATGACTTAATTTTTAAGATTATCTATGAATTTTTAAGAAATAAATGAGGTATTGGTTTGTTGGATAAGTGTTAGTGAAACATTCCTTGAAACCCAAGTTCAAATCCCTTCTCTCTCACCTTTTTATTATTTTGCAAATTTTGTCTTTAACCCTAGTACACGACATGTCTTGTTTTTAAAATAAATATTACAAAATTATTTCAAGAACTAGGAAAAAGATTAATGGTTAAAAGAAATAAGAGAAAGCATGGAAATTAAATGATGTCCCAAGTTCAAATCCTTTCCCTTGCGAAATAATTTAAATTTTGGCAAAAATCCCTTGTTTTTAATGTGTGTGCCACCCAAGCCTTATAACCCTAAGTATAAATGTTAATTTTTCACAAATAGTTAGTCTTTAATACTCCTCCTAATTGCCCTAGCTGTTTCATCTCCTCCTCTCCCTCTCTTTGATTTATTTTATTTCCTTTCCTCCATTAATGTCGTCATCTACACCTCCCATTTTAGAATCTCTTTCTTTTTCTTTTTGCATCAAGATTGTACACCATATTATTTATTATATTGGTACAATTTATCCTCATATAAGTCAGCCCCAAATCTGAAATCTTGAAACCCAAGATGAATCCCAAACATTGCCAAGAAAGTGTCATTGCTGTTTCTCTCAACTAGCTTGGGTAAGATATCTTTTCTTTTCAATCCCTTCATTAATCTTGTCAATTAAAAACCAAAATTTCCAGATCTATAATTTTGGGGATTTTAAATTATTTCAAAGGTATTTTTCCAGATTTTAATGAGATCTCAAACAGTTTTAAAATTCAGACCCAATTTTGGCCACCATGGGTGGTGGTGCGTGCACCTATGTGCAAGAAAGGGTGCTGTTTTGTTTCCTAGTTCTTGTTTATATTTTTCCTGCCTTAATTTGAGTTCTTGAACCCTTCTAGTCATTTTTTAAACCCATTTAAATTAGGGAAAAATCTTCTTGATTGATTGGCCATTTGAAACCCACAAATCGTGAAGCGTAAGTGCAGTTAAGGGTAACTAGTTTGTTATTTCGACATAGTTGTTGGGTAAATGTTATGAATTGATTAAATGAAGGAACTTAATCATTAATTATCTACTAATTTTCCAGTATATTATTGAATTAGGTGCTGACCCAAATGCCCCAAATCATCCGTAAACGTGAAGAACGATTGTACGTATAGTTCGCTTCGATACAGTGTAAGGAATCTAACTAGTTTGGATTCATACAATAGTTATAATTTCAAAGATTGGGTTGAAATCATAAGTGGGTGCTTCGGGGCTGGTTTAATGGTAAATTTATTGAATTTATACTGAATTTTGGTTTAGATTAGTTTAAGGAATTATTAAGGAAAATTGGAAGATTTGCTATTGTGCTGCGAGGAAGCGAAAAATAAGGTGTGGGTCCTAAACTCATAAAATTGTTTGAAAATGATAAATATCATGTTATATTTGATAAATTAGCTTGCTGATTGAATTGGATTAATAGCCAAATTATTGATCTTGTGAGTGGTTGAACCAGGTATTTGACATGTTGGAAAAATTGCTAGTTTGATAGTATGATGTTTGATTAAGTTTGTAATTGCATATTTGAGTTATGAGATATGAGAATGTTTGAATAAATGATATAATGCGTTAAGATATTAAGCTTATGTATGATTTAAATGCATTAGATATTTGTTATATTGTGTACTGAAAAGGGTTTTATTTATGCATAATGGAAATCCGTAAAGTATGTGAAATTGAACTATATTAATTGATACCAACACAATGGTAATTTGAAAGATTGGAAAACTGTTTCCATTTACTGAAAGTATGTGATTATTGAGGACATGCTAAGCATGTCAAATGAATGTGAAAAGTATTGAGATATGATTATGTATGAGATTGTGCAACATATTGCATATGCATTGGGTTGGGATTTTGTGGTTGACGGAGGAGTTCCGTGGAGTATTGGCAGCATATTAAGTCTGCATTATTCATAGTCAGTGCACTACACCTGGAGTACCGAGGGGAATAGAGATTTATTGCATTTTTTACTAACAACTTGTCTGCAGTTTTACTGGCAGAATTTTTTGCATATTATTATTAGCGGTTTTAACCATAATGGGCTTAAGCCAATAAATGTTTTGGAGTTTGGATGATGGGTTCTAGGGAACTCGTGGTGTGTAGCGGATAGTATGGGTAGAAACCTTTTTGCATTGCATCATGTGTATGACATATTTGAATGTTATTGATTTATGCTACGTATTGTATTTAGTTGTATTGAATGGTATCAGAATTAATGATTGTCACTCAAGTGAATGACGACCTATGCTCATACACCGTTTGACATTAATTTGATAATGTAACGATATGAAATTCCCATGATGGTTCTGTTTTCTTCTGTTAAAGCTAACCTATTTCACTGTATTTGATATTTATGTTTGTTTAAATAATTGATCAACTCACATTGAGCTTTTCATAAACTCTCCCGTTAATAGTGTTTAACTTTTTAGGTAAACCTCGAAATTAGGACTGGACTCGGCATTTGGAGAATCACCTTGGACCTTGGACTATTCTTAATAAGTATTTTTAAGTCTTTATTGGTTTGGCTTGTAATTTTTAATTATTTCTGGTCTATGGCTTGGTAACTTTTCTTTTAGGGATTTTTGCATGCGTGGATTACTCAAGCATAATAACCAGATAATGCATGATATCGGGCTTAAGTAAAATTTGATATTGTTCCCCAGTTTCCGCTGCATTTCAAAGGAACCGTTTTTGAAAAACAAATCGATAAGCCAACTAAGTTTCCAAAATGACTTGAAAAATGGTTTTTCTGCTGCATTAGTTTAACATCAAGTTTTTTTTTCAAGAAGAGCGACAAGCAAATGGTTTTTCTAAAACAACACTATTAACAATAAAATGAATCCTAAGCATACATGACCTATTGAATGAATGCTTTTAAGCTAACTCAAAGTAGAACAATGGTTTTCTAAAAAATGAGTTAATTTAAAGTCTTCAAAAGTATCATAAGTTAGCTTAGCCATTTTGATGGCTAATGTAGCCTTCTCAATCTAGCCATAATGGCTAGGCTGGGTTTTGGAGGTTACAGTGTAGAAGTTAGATCAAAGAAATCCAAAGCTTTAGCTTTTCCTCGATCTAAGTCCGAACATGGTTTATCTTGATCTAAATAAATAATTTCAGTTAATTAAATACTTCTAGTATTCAATTAAATCCAATGTCTTTTCTTTTCCTCAAACTCAATGTCTTTTCTTTTCAAATCTGCATATGATTTCCGATGATCGGAAGCTACTTTCAAACTATTTCGGATTACTTTCACTTTCTGTTCAGTTTCTTTTATCAAATCAACCCCGTGAATCTTATTTTCGCTGAGCTCAGTCCAATACAAAGGTGTACGACGGTGTACGACATTTGCGACCATATAAAGCTTTGTAAGGTGCCATTTTAATGCTCGACTGAAAACTGTTATTATAAGCGAATTCAATCAAGGGAAAATATTGTTCCCACGTACCTTCAAACTCAAGAATGTAACATCTCAACATATCCTTGAGTATTTGAATAATCCATTTGGATTGACCGTCCATTTACAGATGAAAAGCAGTACTGAAGTGCAATTTAGTACCAAAAGCATCTTGCAACTTCTTCCAGAATCGTGATGTGAATCTCGAATCTCTGTCTAACACTATAGACAATGGCACACCGTGCAATCTCACAATAATAGAAATATATAACTCAGCAAAATTATCAAGCGAGTAATTGGATCGAACCGAAATAAAATGAGCTGATTTCGTTAAATGATCAACTACAACCCAAATTACATCTTTCTTTCTTGGAGACAGGGGCAAACTAGAAACGAAGTCCATGGTCATTCGATCCCATTTCCACTCTGGAACTATAATCGGTTATAACAATCTCGATGGCAGCTGATGTTCCGCTTTAACTTGCTGATAGATCAAACATTTAGAAACAAATTCAGAGATATCTCTTTTCATTCCAGACGACCAATAATGCTATTTCAGATTATTATACATTTTCATACTACCCGGATGCACAGATAAACGATTACTGTGAGCTTCACTCAGAATTATTTGAATTAATTCTGGATTTCTCAGAACACAAATTCGATCTCAAAATCTCAAGAAATCATCTTTGTCAACTCTGAATTCTAAATCAGACTCTACATCGCACTGAGCTCGCTTAGCTAAAATCTCATTATCAATCTTTTGAGCTTCGATAATCTGCTATAAGAACAAAGGTCTTGCTTTTAATTCAGCTAAAACTGAACCATCATCTGATAAAACCAAACACAATTCTTCTATTGTCGTAGAGGGAAGAACTAGTCGTTCAGGGCCCCGATGGGTCAATGCTTTGGGAGTATTCATCACACGCAAAACAAACAACAATTTTTGACTCAAGGCATTAGCAACAACATTTGCTTTTCCCGGATGATAATCAATCACAAGTTGATAATCTTTTAGCATTCTAACCATCTTCTCTATCACGAATTCATATCTTTCTGAGTCATCAAATACTTCAAACTCTTTTGATCAAAGTATACGTGACACTTCTCACCGAACAAGTAATGGTGCCAAATCTTTAAAGCAAACACAATCGCAACTAATTCAAGATCGTGCGTCGGATAGTTTTTTTCGTACGGCTTCAACTATCTCGAAGCATAAGCAATGACTTTGCCTTCTTGCATCAAAACACATCCCAAACCAATCAATGAAGCATCACTGTAGATCACAAATTCTTTACTCAATTCAGATTGTACCAATACCGAGCTTCAGTCAACAAGGATTTCAACTGATCAAAGCTGTTCTGACACTTTTCAGGCCACTCAAACTTGACATCTTTCTGTAGCAGTTTTGTCAACGGAGTCGCAATCATCGAAAAACCTTTCACAAATCTTCTATAATAACCAGCAAGTCCCAGAAAACTACGGACTTCAGAGACATTTCTCGGAGGTTTCTAATCTAGAATAGCTGAAATTTTGCTCGAATCAACTCGGATACCAAATGCTGATACAATATGACCCAGGAAACCAACTTCTCATAACCAGAACTCACATTTATTGAATTTCACATACAACTGCTTATCTCACAAAAT
Organism: Gossypium arboreum; assembly: GCF_025698485.1. Classification (NCBI taxonomy): domain Eukaryota; kingdom Viridiplantae; phylum Streptophyta; class Magnoliopsida; order Malvales; family Malvaceae; genus Gossypium; species Gossypium arboreum. The sequence goes on along the minus strand of NC_069080.1, from coordinate 89,446,485 downwards.
CTGTAGCAATAATCTCAAATGCTCGGCATGTTCGTATTCATCACGTGAATAAATCAATATTTCATCAATAAATACAACAACAAATTGATCTAAATACGGTCTGAAAATTCTATTCATCAAATCCATAAAAATAGTAGGTGCGTTAGTCAATCTGAAAGGCATAACTAAGAATTCATAGTGGCTGTATGGCGTATACGATACACAGGCTCCGGGGGGAGATGTAAGAAAAATTACCAACTTGACTCTTAGCCCAAGTGTTATATTTGGTTATTTACTAAAATCGCCCTTTGGAGGCGAAGGTGGATTGTTAGTGTGGACGATTTGGAAGATATAATTGGAGGACATGTATGGTTAGGTTCCATTTGTATATTTGGTGGAATCGGCATATCTTAACCAAACCTTTTGCATGGGCTCGCCGTGCACTTGTATGGTCGGGAGAGGCTTACTTGTCTTATAGTTTAGGTGCTTTATCCGTTTTGGTTTCATTGCTTGTTGCTTTGTGCGGTTCAATAATACCGCTTATCCTAGTGAGTTTTACGGGCCCTTGGACGAAGCTTCTCAAGCTCAAGCATTTACTTTTCTAGTTAGAGACCAACGTCTTGGGGCTAACGTGGGATCCGCTCAAGGGCCTCTTTGGGTTAGGTAAATATCTAATCGTTCCCCGACCGGAGAAGTCATTTTGGAGGGAAACTATGCGTTTTGGGATCTGCGTGCTCCTTGGTTAGAACCTCTAAGAGGTCCCAATGGTTTGGACTTGAGTAGGTTGAAAAAGACATACAACCTTGGCAAGAACGGCGTTCTGCGGAATATATGACGCATGCTCCTTTAGGGTCTTTAAATTCGCAGGTGGGTAGCTACCGAGATCAATCTGATTAATTATGTCTCTCCAGAAGTTGGTTAGCTACCTCTCATTTTGTTCTAGGATTCTTCCTATTCGTGGGTCATTTATGGCACGCGGAAGAGCTCAGCATGCCATGATGAGATTTGAAAAAGGAATTGATCGTGATTTTGAGCTGTTCTCTCCATGACTCCTCTTAAGCGAGATAAGCGAGACGGAGATCCAATGCTTAAGGTAGGAATCAATTTGATTACACTATATATATTGAAGGAATCGGTGATATTTAAAAAGTATTACATTTTCCTTTCGTTTCAACTCATTTTCTATCTAAAATATTTTTTTCGGCTCGGCTATTCCACCCGGCCGAGCCATTACCTTTATTAATATTAAGATTCTTAATTAAGAAGCCGGGAAAAAGCAATAAAGAAAGAAATCTATTCATCGAGCAAAAAGAGAGAGAGGATTCGAACCCTCGATAGTTCTTTGTTTCGAACTATACCGGTTTTCAAGACCGGAGCTATCAACCACTCACCATCTCTCGAAAGCTAATTTCTATTTTATTTTTATTCCACCGAATCGAACATGGCCATATGAGTTGATACCATCACTATGTATAGAAAGATATCGTGTGTGAACCTATAGGTCAATCTATTTATCTGTATATATAGATAGATGAAATGCATAATCTAGCATGCCTATTTGTGAACGTGATTCAACATAGATTCTACATCTTGGAACCAAGCCAATTTTGGGGCCGCTTTGTGATAATGGAACCAACCGGCAAAAAGCATTAAGGCCGCAAAGACCAATGCACCGATTGCGGTACAATAGAGTTGTAATTCACTAGTTATTCGGATGCTCGCCAAATCTGAAAAAACCGGAGGTTATTTGTATTCCTCGAAACCCCACCCACATCGCCATTCAAGATTTCTTGGCCCACTATTGGCCAAACCACAGGCGCTAGGTCCAATGTGAGTAGGATCGCTGAGCCATGCTTCATAATTGGAAAAACGAGCACCGTGGAAATACATGCCGCTCAGCCAAAGAAAGATGATGGAGAGTTGGCCGAAATGGGCACTAAATATTTTGCGAGAGATCTCCTCCAAATCAACTGGTATGGCTATCGAAATCGTGAGCATCGGCATGTAGGTTCCAGATCCAAGTGGTAGTATCGGGTCCCTTAGCTATTGTTCTTGAGAAATGGCCCGGCCTAGCCCATTCCTCGAAAGAAGTTTTACGGGATCCCTATCTACCAAAATTTTTACTTCGGTTCGTGAGCGAATAATCATTGAGTCCTCCTCTTCCGGACAACACATACAAAGAGACCGCCAACGATCGAGAATTAGTGAACCTATGAGAGACGCTTATAATTAGTTTCTTTCTCTTCTATCTCTCATCTATCTATCTATTTTTATCTATCTATTTTTCTTTAGTTATTCACTAGAGCAATTATGATCCGGAAGTCGATCCGGGGCAAGTGTTCGGATCTATTATGACATATCCATGAGGCGCTCAACGGACCTTTTAATCTTATAAAACCTTTTTGGACTTTACTTACATTGGTGCAAAACCCATTTTTTGTGCAACCGGTGTAGTGTATTCATATCTCAATTAGAAGTTCCGAGGTGGAGTTTTTTTGTCTTACATAGATAGAACAAACAATATTACTCTATCCCAAATCACGTGCACATTCATTACTACGGGATACTCCGATGTCGATAGTTAGTCATTTGAGGGTTTTTATTAGTTTTAGTTTTAATAGAAATAGAAGCGAAAATATATATATATTATATATATATTTTATTTTGCTATATCCGTGTATTACTTATCCTTACGAAATATCAAAGCGAAATAGAACGATTTGAGAAAGGATATAATGAAATTCTTTGATTGGTTTTTCCAAAAGAGAAATGCTCCGTTTTATTTGACCCATGGGTCCAACAAAACCAAACCATTACACAATTAACAATTCCAATTAAATTAATATTTTTACTATTTAATTTAAATAGTCAAATTGACTAGAAAATCGAATTTAATAATTTAAATAGTACCGTAATTTATTTAATTAAATTAAATATTAAATAAATGGATTTAATAGAAATTAAATAGAAATAGAATTAAATAGAATTCTCTAATTTCTAATTCAATTTGAATCCTAAAACTAAAATAATAATAAATAAACAGAGAGCTCTTGTTCTTATTCAAGCGGCGTGATCTTTAACCAATTCTGCGCTTCAATATAATTACCGGGAGTAAGCGCTATAGCTTTGTTTCAATACTCGTGACTTGATCGAACCAAGCCTCCGCTATTTCGAATCCCCTGTCGAATGGCCTGTTCTCCCGGTCGAAATAGGCGGTTCAATTCCTTCCCTTAGAACCGTACTTGAGAGTTTCCTACCTCATACTGCTCGCGATCAATTCTTTTGGTATCCCATTTTTTTACCCTACCATATATCCAATTGAATGAGATTTCTCATAGATCTATTGATTTGTCTCGGGTTAACCAAAAGGGGTTAATTACATGAGTTTCAAACTCTAATTTGGATTAAATTAATAATAAGTTTTATCTTTTCTCCCACCTTCGAAAAATAAAGCATAGGCATTTAGGAGGGTCGTCGTCGTTAGATTTTTACGAAAGGTAACTATCTCGGTTTCATATCATATAGAAATTTATATAGAATCCTTGAAAAGACTTCTTCCTCATAAAAAGACTTCTTGTCTTTGGGATGCGATGCTACACATTGCTCAATAACTTAGGGGATCGGCTCTATTACATAAGTCGATTCCTAATTTTTATCTCATATCATGACATAAATAAGCAGTTCTTATTTATTGTATCGGCTCAAAACCTCGCTAATTGATCTTTACGGTGCTTCCTCTATCAATTAGATCTTTATCCATAGAATAAAGTATCTAGGCATATATATTTCTTCATATTTCGACTTCTATGAAGTTTCTTTTTTTGTTACAGCTGATAAAAATCGTTTTTTGGACGATGCAATATGTAGAAAGCCTATTTTTTTCTAGTATTTTATTTACTAGCGTGTTTATTTACTAGCGTATTTATTTACTAGCGTATTTGCTCTTTCTTTCCTTTTTTATTTCTATAGTGGAGATAGTCGCATGCGTAATGACAGATCACGACCATATTATTAAAAGCTTGTGGTAAGAACGGGTTTCGTTCTAGTGCTCGAAAATAATATTCTAAAGCTTTTGTATGCTCTCCATTACTTGTGTGGATAAGGCCTATGTTATATAGTATATAACTTCGATCATAGGGATCAATTTCTAGTCGCATAGCTTCATAATAATTCTGTAAGGCCTCCGCATAATTTCCTTCGGATTGAGCCGACATCCGTTACGGTCGTCATTCGATTCAAAGAATTCTCCGTTCCAAAACCGTACATGAGATTTTCACCTCATACGGCTCCTCCTTTATGTGCATAATGAGAATAATCCATGGAATTAAAAAAAAGGTCGAAATATTGTCATTATGAACTGAGCGGGGCTAATGTTTTTACAAGAAATCTCTAGCCAACCCTCTGGCAAAAGATCTTTTCTTACCATCAAGCGTGTTTGTATTAGATAAAAAAAAGTAAACTCCAACAATTTCTTTGTTCTCAACACTCCTTAATTTCCAGGAATTAGTCACTTCAACAATCTTCGATGGTTATATGGGTATCCAAAGTACGAACAAGATGGATGTTTGTTGTCCCAACCATTTCTCTTAGTTCCGATCCCGATAAAGAAAGGGAATCATTAATAACAAAGTTTTCGTGTTGTTGATTCCTAGGCGTAGTGCTTCTTCCTCTATGCCGCCTATTGGTACTAGTGTAGTAGGGTTGACCCACAATCTGAGACCCATAGGTGTAACCTTTCGCTCAATACTCGAATCAACAATTGAAGCATCGAGGTTGCATTAATCGGGGATACACGACGGAAGGAATTGCTTTATTTATAAACTTCACCTTCAACAAGCGTAGATTTCTTTTTTGTTTTCAATAGCCTTTTTTCTATTCTGAATAATGTGTCTTTTTCCTAAGACTGAGAGTGGTAAAGTAAATAAAAAAGTAAATAATAAATAAAGAATAAAGAGAATAAAGTAAAATATATATATAATAATAATCAAATCGCACCATCTCTGTAATAAGTAAATGCCTCTTTTCTCCGAAGTTGTCGGAATTATTAGTAATAAGATATTGGCTACAATTGAAAAGGTCTTATCAATAAAATTTCCATTTATCTGCGATCTAGGCATAGGTAGCAATCCATTCTATAACTCTTTTCATTACCCTCGTGAGAAAATAAAATGATCTCACAAACAAAGGAAGTGTCTGATCTGAAATAACATAAAAGTAGACCCATTCCATTTTTAAAAATTCTTGAGCGGAGGCTAAAGAAAAAGTGATAAAAAAAAAGTGATGAAAAGTTTTCTATTTTTATAGCAAGTTTCCTAGTTAGAATTGATATTGTTCGTACCTATCGAACAATCTAATATGAGTAACTCGCTATTCGCTCGGGGTATCGGCCATAATAATTATGTAGGAGAGATGGCCGAGTGGTTCAAGCGTAGCATTGGAACTGCTATGTAGACTCTTGTTTACCGAGGGTTCGAATCCCTCTCTTTCCGCACCTTCACCTAATTCGCCAATGTAACTGACTACAATGTATCAAATAAGAACATATACTAAAGAATTAGACCCTTCTTTAGTTCTCTATTCCCAATTCCTTTTTAATATGGAATACGTAAAATAGCATACAGGGGATGAAAATCTCCTTACGTATCTATCATACATGAATAGGAGAAAATCTCGAATCAAACCCATTCCCTGTCTTCCTTTACTTAACCTTAACTCGGTGAAAAGGGGAGAACCCTTGTTTTGTTATTTTAGTTAGGTTTAAGTCGGCGAGAATAATATTCTCGACAAGCAATTCATTTATTTTCAAACCAACCCATTTCCTATCTATTATTTGATTGACTAATCCTTTATATTGTAATGTGAAAGGTCAAATGTTTTGGTAATTCCTCATTGGTGGATGAATCAAGATAATTTTGAATCGAGTTCTAGATTTTGTTCATCCTCATTTGAAATAATATCTCGGGGTTTGCAGCGATAACTTGGTATATCTCTTGTCGCCCATTAACTAAAATATGTCTATGGTTAACTAATTGACGGGCTTGAGGAATAGTCGAAGCCATACCCAATCGAAAAAGGATGTTATCCAACCGCATTTCAAGTAATTGTAGTAAAACGACTGTTGACCCTTTGGCTTTTACGGCAATACTGAGCGTATTTAAGTAATTGTCGTTCGTAAGGCCATAATGAAAACGCAATTTTGTTTTTCTTCTAAACGAATACGGTATTGAGATTTTTACCGGTAGCGATTGGTTTCTAAGATCGCTTAGGCTCTAGGCCTTTACTAGTTAGTCCGGTAAAGCCCCAGACGGCGTATTTTTTTGAAACGAGGCCCTCGATAGCGTGACATAAGGACTCCTTATTAATTTGAATTTTATTGAAATTTCATAAACCGAAATTAAAAACCGAACTAAATGAAGCGAAATCATTGAAGGATTGTACTACAAATATTAATGAGATGAATTGGATCAATATCCATACTTTACTTTTTTGTTTTTTGTATTGTATATAATGTATACAAAAAATAGAAATAAATATATATATAATATATAAAATAATATTAATATATAAATATAAAAATATATAAAATATTTAGATATAAAATATTTAGAATATATATAATAAAATAGATATAATATATAAATAAATTGAATATAATATTAAATAGATAAATAAATTAAACCAAAAGAGTTTCCTTTTTTCTTGATTTATTACGCAAAGATCTAACTCCTCAAATTGATCCCTAATTGGAAGTTTCGACGAGATAATAAGCAGATTGTTGACCTTTGGAAAGAATTGGAAAGAAAGGGGAAAAAGCTTTTCACTGTTTGTTCTTTGATTTCAAAAAACATTCTAAATTATGTAAAAAAGGCAAAAGCAAACAAATAGGGAAAAGGCTATCGGAATCGAACCGATGACCATCGCATTACAAATGCGATGCTCTAACCTCTGAGCTAAGCGGGCTCAAATAATAGAAATTTGGTATCCATAGGGATTCAGCAAACTATTAGATCTTATCTATTAACTATCTATTAGTTATTCATAATTAATATGAATTATTAATATGAATTAGAGACTCAATTTAGAAAAACTAGAATTTTTCTAATTTTAATGCCATACTTAATATAAACTTAATATAAATATAACATATTTAATATAATAATGGTAGATTCAATCTAATATTCAAGCTAACTAGATAAATAGAATATATTTTTGACTCGTTTAGACATAGGTAAATGAAAATTCATTATTTATGAATAATTTTATAAAAAATTTAATAATTTATTAAAACAAAAAAGAAATACATAGAATTAGAATAATTAGAATAATATAAATATGATAGAATAGAATAAATGGAAAAGGAGTCAAAGCGATATAATACAAAAAAAGAACCGAGTTCTTTTTTTAGTCTATCTAAAATAAAATAGGAGATCATATGAAAATGTAACCGATTCTTTCGTTTCCTTGGGTCCTTGGCCATCCGTAGGAGTTTGAGAGTTAATACCGATATTTTAGCAACAAATCCAATAAATCTAAGTGTAGTCCTTGGTGTATTGATCTTTTTGGAAAGGAGTGTAATGCGAGTTGTTTATTTCAAGAATAATTTGGATTCACCCGGTTGTACTTTTTTCATTATAACTAGGAAAGAAAAGAGTGCATGATCCCGCTAATTACTTCGAATAAATTTTTAAAATCATATTATAGAACCATAGCATTTCGTGATTCATTGGTACATCGACTTTGATTCTCTATTAACCAATAACTGGGACCATTAACATGGTTAAGGCCAAACCCGTTTGAAGTTCGAGATGCAAGAGGTACTCTTTCTACTACTATGTTACTAAATACGAAATATTTTCAAAACAAAATGTTTTTCGATATAAAACACTCATGTCGATAAAACGATTTGAGCCCTTTTCCAATCTGAATCGATGACCTATGTATAAAGGGAGAAGAATTCTTTGAATTTGAAGAAAAAAAAGAAACAACTTTGCTGACAAATTACAATTATACATTATACAATTCTAAGTACAATTAGAAATTCCAAATTATATGTAACTTTTTTATTTATTATTTTTTATTATACTTTTTAGTTTTTGATATATTTTCTATTTTGGTCGAAGAATCCTCGAATATTACGGTCTTGGATTAGTAATCAGTTTCTATATTTTGGAATATGAATAGAGACGAGAGGGAGAGGGTAAGCTCATTACATTAGAAAAAAAAGATATTGGGAATTAATTCCCAATAAATAAGAAATAATTGAGCGTGAGAGCCAAATGAATCGAAAGGTTCATGTTTGGTTCGGGAAGGGATCATGGAATTTTTGAAATAAAAAAAAAATGAATGGAAAGATAATCTACTTTCATTAAGTGATTTATTAGATAATCGAAAAGAGAGGATCTTGAATACTATTCGAAATTCAGAAGAACTACGCGGGGGGGCTATTGAACGGTGGAAAAGGCCCGGGCCCGCTTACTGGAAAGTAGAAATGGAGGCGGATCGGTTTAAGTGAATGGATACTACGAGATAGAACGAGAAAAATTGAATTTGATTAATTCAACTTATAAGATTTTGGAACAATTAGAAAATTACAAAAATGAAACCATTTATTTTGAACAACAAAGAGCGATTAATCAAGTCCGACAACGGGTTTTCCAACAAGCTTTACAAGGAGCTCTAGGAACTCTGAATAGTTCTTTAAACAACGAGTTACATTTACGCACCATTAGCGCTAATATTGGCTTGTTTGGGGTGATGAAAGAAATAAGCGATTAGCCCTTTTTTTACCTTTTACTTTATTGTAGATTGTAGGCATTATTTTTTCTTCCAAAAATAATTAGGAAATACTCATGGTAACTATTAGAGTAAGCGAAATTAGTAATATTATCCGTGAACGTATTGAGCAATATAATAGAGAAGTAAAGATTGTAAATCTGGTACCGTCCTTCAAGTGGGCGACGGCATTGCTCGTATTCATGGTCTTGATGAAGTAATGGCGGTGAATTAGTAGAATTTGAAGAGGGTACCATAGGCATTGCCCTCAATTTGGAATCAAATAATGTTGGTGTTGTATTAATGGGTGACGGTTTGATGATACAAGAGGAAGTTCGTAAAAGCAACAGAAAAATTGCTCGAGATACCGGTGAGTGAGGCTTATTTGGGTCGTGTTATAAATGCCTGGCTAAGCCTATTGACGGTCGGGGTGAAATTTCAACTTCGAATCTCGGTTAATTGAATCTCGCCCTGGTATTATTTCGAGACGTTCGTTTATGAGCCTCTTCAAACAGGACTTATTGCTATTGATTCGATGATCCCTATAGGACGTGGTCGTGAGAATTAATTATTGGGGATAGACAGACCCGGTAAAAGCAGTAGCTACGGATACGATTCTCAATCAGCAAGGGCAAAATGTAATATGTGTTTATGTAGCTATTGGTCAAAAAGCATCTTCGTGGCTCGGTAGTGACCACTTTCCAAGAAAGGGAGCGATGGAGTACACCATTGTGGTAGCCAAACGGCGGATTCCCCAACTACATTACAATACCTCGCTCCTTATACGGAGCGCTTTGGTTGAATATTTTATGTATCGTGAGCGACACACCTTAATCATTTATGATGATCTTTCCAAGCAAGCACGGGCTTATCGCCAAATGTCTCTTCTATTACGAAGACCGCCGGGTCGTGAAGCTTATCCAGGAGATGTTTTTATTTGCATTCGCCTTTTAGAAAGAGCCGCTAAATCAAGTTCTCGTTAGGTGAAGGAAGTATGACGCTTTACCAATAGTTGAGACCCGATCGGAGACGTTTGGCGTATATTCCTACTAATGTGATTTCCATTACGGATGGACAAATATTCTTATCCGCCGATCTATTCAATGCTGGAATCGGACTGCTATTAATGTGGGGATTTCCGTCTCGAGTAGGATCGGCGGCTCAAATTAAAGCTATGAAACAAGTCATTGGTAAATCAAAATTGGAATTGGCCCAATTCGCCGAATTAAAGCCTTTGCACAATTTGCTTCGATCTCGATAAAGCTACTCGAGAATCAATTGGCACGAGGTCAGCGATTCGTGAGTTGCTTAAACAATCCCAATCAGCTCCTCTTACGGTGGCGTAACAGATAAGTACTATTTATACTAGGAACGAATGGTTATCTTGATTCATTAGAAATTGGACAAGTAAGGAAATTTCTCGTTGAGTTACGTACTTACTTAAAAGCGAATAAACCTCGGTTCAAGAAATCATATCTTCTACCAAGACATTCACGAGGAAGCGGAAGCGCTTTTGAAAGACGCTATTCAGGACCAAATGGAACGTTTTCGACTTGAGAACAATTATAAATAGAAAATTCTAACTTAATGGAATATAGAGAAATCGATTCAAAATTGCGTCCAATAGGATTTGAACCTATACCAAAGGTTTAGAAGACCTCATCCTATCCATTAGACAATGGACGCTTTTCATTACGATTTTTGACATTTTGACTTTTTTCTCTTGTTCGGTTTTTCTTTTCTCTTGGTTGGAAAACTAAAGAACATGTGAAAAATTGTATTGTTAGAATTGCGGATTTATTAATTCAATTCAATGATGCTAATGCATCGTTGAATTGAATTAATAAATATTCAAATAGATAGAATAGATAGAATTGAATATCGGCGGGTAGCGGAATCGAACCCGCATCGTTAGCTTGGAAGGCTAGGGGTTATAGTCGACGTTGATTCATTATTTTAGCGTCTCTAATTCAAAACCGAACATGAAATTTTGGTTTCATTCGGCTCCTTTATGGAAGATGGATAAATAAAAAAAGAAATAAATAAAATAGAATATAAATAAGATAAAGATAAGGCGGAACGAAATGAAATAAGAATTTGGCCCATAACATCTATGTTAGCTTTTACATCGAATGCATTCAAAACAATTCGCTTTCTAGATGATCCTTCTAGAAGAATGGGATTAGAATAGAACAATTTTTCTAGTTACTTCGTTCTCTATTTCTATTTGAGAAAATCCTTAGGAAAAGCATTTTGTTTCCGCCGAGCTAAAACAAGATGTAAATGTCTCTAGTAAACCAAAGTTATCGTTTAATAGCTATTTTGCTTCAATCTATCCCATCAAAAAAATTGAAGATTTAGTTACGATTAGAAATACACTTTTCTATCTTTATCCATGGATCTTTTCCTCATACTTATTCAATTGGAAGTATTGATCCAATTGAAAAAAATTTATGTTTCGTAATTTCATAATCCAATTTTCAATTTTAGTTAGAATATAATTTTAAAATTATATTTAATTGGCCCTTGGATCCAAATCACGAGAATGTATATTCTTCCTCAAATCTTTCGTTGAGAGGTAAAGGATTAAATCCTTTTAAGAAATAAAGTTTTGCTCGAATATGAATCAAACCGAGGGACCCCTTAACTCTTAGGGGGATTAATAGAACGAATCACACTTTTACCACTAAACTATACCCGCTACAATGCGATTATTGTATTTATTGTATATTTATTGTATATAAATATAAAGGGACCCTTTGTCAAACAGGGGAATTGGGCGTAATCAAGATAGGATTACAAGATAGGAGCCTAAAAAATCCTGAAAATTAGGGCCTTGCATACAACAGCTCCTTTCATCTGATCAAACAAATCATTAATTCAGGGCAGAGGATATTTATTCTTGATAGTCACTTTATTCAACTGACGATAATCGATACACATTCTCATCGTACCATCTTTCTTTTTCACAACTAGAACCGGAGCACCCCAAGATGAGAAACTCAGTTTGGCAAATCCTCTATTGGTCAACTCTTGCAACTGAGACTTTAATTCTTTTAACTCGGTAAGAGCCATTCTGTACAGAGCTATTGAAATCGGGGTAGTACCAGGAACCAATTCAATACCAAATTCTACCTCTCTAACTGGAGGTAATCCCGGAAGTTCTTCAGGAAATACATCAGGGAACTCACACACAACAGGCACTGATTCAACTTTCTTTTCTGACACTTTTGAATCAATCACATATGCAGAATAAGCTTCACAAACTTTCTCACAATACTTAAAGTTTTCATCAAAGATATTACAACAGGCAATCCATTCAAATCACTGGATTCAATTCTGACTATTTCATCATTCTTACATCTCAAGTCAATAGTTTTCCATTTGCAGTTCACCACAGCATCATGCAAAGTTAACCAATCCATACCCAGAATTATATCAAACGCATCAAAAGTAACAACATCAGATTAGCCAGAAAACAAGTGTCTCGAAACATTAACGGAAAATTCTTGCATACTTTATCAACAGGAACACATCTGCCTAGGGGGTTCGAAACTCTAATTACAAATTCAGTAAACTCTACAAGTAAAGTCTTACTGTTTACTAAGTTCATGCATATATACGAATGCGTCGATCTAGGATCTATCAAAGCAATCACAAAAGTATCATAGAGAGTAAATGTACCCGTAATCACATCTGGCGATGAAGCTTCCTCGTGAGATCTGATAGCATAGGCTCTAGCAAGTGCACGAGCCTCATATCTAATAGCTGTGTCTTTTGTTCCTCTTTGAATACCGCTTATATTTCCCGAATTTCTGGGAGGTTTACCACGAGAAGCATTACCAGTCTGCCTCAGATTCTGAACATTATCATTTTCAGCTAAATCTAGGAATCTTTTATAAAATGATTTCTTGAACCACAACTATAACAAGCTCGGTTATTACTTTTTCCCCAGCATTCTCTAAAATGTTGTCTTCCACATTGATCACACTCAGCCTTTTCATTCTTTCCATTATCAACACTGGTAACAGACGTAGCTGAAGACTTGAAATTCAATTGCGATCTAACACGATCTCTGTTCGAATATCCCACACTAGTCTTTGAACGACTGCTATCATCTCTAAACTTCTTTGATCTAGATTGAAATGATTTGCCCGATGATCTCTTTCATACCGCTCTAGCTTCAAAATCAGCTTTTCTTTTCTCTTTCCCAAGATCTTCATCTTTACATGCTCATTCCTCTTGTACAACAAATTTTTTGATTTCCAGAATCCCGATTAACAAACGAATATCCTCATTCAAACCATCTTCAAATCTTTAGCACATTATTGCTTCTGAAGATACACATTCTCAAGCATACTGACTCAACCTTACAAATTCTCGCTCGTATTCTGTAACAGACATACGACCTTGTTTAAGCTCAAGAAACTGTTTGCATTTCTGATCAATGAATCTCTAACTGATATATTTCTTCCGGAATTCAATTTGAAAGAAATCCCAAGTAACCCGTTCACTCGGAACCACAGATGTCAAAGTTTTCCACCAATGATATGCCGTATCTCTCAGAAGGGAAACAACACATTTTATGCATTCTTCAAGATTTAATGATAATTCGTCAAACACTCTTATTGTGTTCTCTAACCAGAATTTGGCTTTTTCAGCATCATCACTCGTTGTAGCTCGGAACTCTTCAGCCCCATATTTTCTAATCTTATCGACTGATGGTCTATTTAACTGTACTTGATTCACTAATGGCATAACAGGAGCTTGAGGAAGATTAACCGAGGGTGGAGGTTGTTGTACAGCTGGATTAGTCCTAATATATTTGGTGAACCAATCATTCGTCATCTGATAGAAGACTTGTCTAGCCTCACCATCACAACTACTTGTAGCCGGTCGAGAATCACCTTGCACCGTCCCTTGCACGAGAGCAGGCGTATTACTTTCAACATCGTCTGCTATGGCTCTTTTGGGATCCATTTGCTATATAAAAACACATTTCAATGTCAGGATTCATTACACTATCCCAGTTCATAAATATGGCATGTATAGCTAGACTCACAAACGCTATGGCAGTCCTAGAACCGACTAAACCATAGCTCTGGTACTAATTAAATGTAACACCCCTAACCCGTAACCATCGCTGGAATAGGTTAAGAGGCATTACCGGACTCATAACACAGATCAGAACCATCAAATATCAAATATCCTTCCATTTCAATAAATGTAAATCATTCGTATTCAACGTGAACTTAAAATGATTGTACAAATTTTAAAACATGCTTTCAGGATCAATTCGATAACATATGAAAGTTTCAGAACTTATAAAAATTTTTAACTTTTAAAAGGTCATACGCCCGTGTGAACAGGTCGTGTGCCTCACACGGTCTTAGACATGCCCGTGTGTCTAAGCCGTGGTAAAACAGCGCACAGTTACTGACTTGCCCACAAGGCTACAAGACACACCCATATGCCTTGGCCGAGGTCGAGTCTGACTTAGGCCACACGGCTAGCCACACGCCCGTGTGCTTTGGCCGTGTTCGGGCCTGACTTACAATTGTAAAGTACCTCATGGGACACACGACCGTACAACATAGTCGTGTGTCGTACATGGCTGAGACACACGCCCGTGTGGACAAAAATAGGCCATTTGAATAGCCAATTTGCCACCCCAAAATGGGTCAACCTACAATCAAAGAAACAAACATATTTGCTCAACCATTTCAGCCAATATCTATATCAAATCATACATAATTCATGGTAAAACATTACCAATCATTTCCATTCTCAATTCATCACTCAATTCATACCAAAACTTAAACTAACATCATACCTAACCAAATGATCGATACATCATTCAAACATATGCTATGAACTTACCAAACTTGCCATTTTTACCATCTCTTTTAACCAACCAAAACATACCAAATTGAACATTGGCATCACATTTTATATACCATTATCAAACTATAAGTTCAAACATAAACTAGCAAAATTACATGGCTAAATATATACATCACAAAACATAATCCCACAACTACTAGCTTATACATGCCATACTTCAAAATATACAATTTCAAAATACCAAAATTAGGTTCGATAGTGTGGTGACGATCCTTGATGATCCTCGAGCTTGCAGTAGCTTCGATATCTATAAAACAATGCAAACACACACAAAGTAAGCTTTTAAAAGCTTAGTAAGCTCGTACCAAAAATCATCAATACATAAGTACTTACAAATTCTTAAATCATCTATCAAATCTATACCAACATAATCCATATGTTCATACCAAATCAATGAGCTTCACATACATAGTATCATCTACCACATAGGTATCGTACATACCTGAATATTCCCGTACTTGTTCATTTTCATCCTCACCTTTCGTTTAAATATTTTAAGACTTTCTGTAAATTATTCGTGCTTTGAACATCCGCACACTTAGTGCTGTAACAGTTAGCCGAAGCTAGAACGATTTCGCACACTTAGTGCCATCTCAATTAACCAAAGCTAAATCGGTATCGCACACTTAGTGCCTCATATAGTCGAAGCTAGCTTAAATCGCAGACTTATTGCCAAGTACTATTGATTTATCATTATATTCATCCAAACCAAACGTATATACAATGTATATATAATCAAAAAATCAAAATATACTTAACATCATGTTTTAAGTACGAACTTATGTTGTAATCGAAATTGTCGACTCGGACTGTTTACTCTACAATCTTCGACTTCCCTTGGTCTAAATCTGAATTCATCTTTTCTTGATCTATACATATTCAAAATTAACCCTTTTATTCACCAAATCATTCAAAACAATCCATATACACATATTTAGGACATTCTACAAAATAGCCCTTACATTTTCACATTTCGACACTTTAGTCTCTAAATCACAAAATCACAAAATACACATAATTTGCTTATACTCATGCTTAGTTGAATTCTCCTATCTCTCATACAAGTCCATACATTTCATTTATTTCACATTTTAGTCCCTTAAAATAACATATTTACAATTTAGCCCAAATTACTCAATTTCATCAAAAATTCAAAGACAAAACATGTAAAACCAGCATCAAGCTTTCATAATTCACCAACTAACATCACAAAGCTCCTAGCTTCATCAATAACACATTTCAAAATTATCATCAAAATTAGAAATTGAGGCATGAGTTTGATAGTATTCGAAGCAACAATTAAAAAAACGTAGAAATTATCAAAAACCAAGCAAAATACATACCCGAATTAAGCTACCAATATGCCGAATGTTAAAACACAAAACCTAGCTTTTCTTTCTTCAATTTCAGCATGAACAAGATGAATATCGCTTCATTTTATGCTTTGTTTTATTTAACTAATAATTATTAAACAAATACCCATTTTACCCTTTATTTATACATATAAAAATCATTTGAAATAAGGCCATATATGTCCATTAACTAAGTAAAGAGCATAATAACCACATAAGGACCTCTCAATTATAAAGTCAATTCAAATAAGCACTTTTAATATCTAGCGCATAGCTTTTACATTTTATGCGATTAGATCCTTTTTGCAAATTAAGCACACAAACAATTAAATTTTCACACGAGACTTTCACATATGTCAATCACTTATAATAGGCACGATAAGTAATATATAAAAAATGTTTTTCTAACTCAGATTTTTGGTCCCGAAACCACTATTCCAACTATGGTCAAAATCGGACTGTTACACTATTCTTTACTGAAATCTATTACACCTGCAATTTAATCTTTGTCGATGATAAAAGAGGGTAGTAATGTGTCCTATTTATATATTAAAAAGAAAGAATAAATTATTTAAGAGTTATAGTTTAGGTTTACTAAATAAGAACCTAAATAATTTGAATCCTATCATAATTAAACTAAAAAAAAAGTCAATAGTTAAGGTTAGTTTAGAAAATAGAGTTTACGCAGTGATGTCGCGACATTGAGGGTAGGTTGCAGAATCAAAATTTATTTATTGTCGTGACATTTTGGAGTCGTTTCGAAACATGCCATTCTAGAGTCGTGTCGAAACATGCCAACCAGATGTCTCTATGTGTTGTAAAATCACTACTTTGGTCACCTTCTTTATTATCACTCTTTATGTTTGTTAATTTCCCATTAATTCATGGAAAATCCCAAAGCGGGCTACACTGTAAAGTTTGTTCATCAATTAAAGTGTTAATTGTTCCTCCAAAATAATGTTTTACTCTTTGGCATTAATGAGAAAAGGTTGTCTCTCTTTTCTGATCAACTCTATTGTTGCATGAGGAGTTACTTGATTTATTGTATATGGACCTGTCCATCTCGACTTAAGCTTCCCAGGAAATAATTTTAATCTTGAGTTGAACAACAGTACTTAAGTATCATGTCAAAGTCTACTCCTCTCCTTGTACATTTTAGTATTTTCATAGCCACAAAGTAGAATTCTTCTAATTCCTGGAGTTGAAATAGTCTTTCTTTTTTAACAAATTCTGGATCCAGATTTAACTCTTTGATTGCCTAATATGCCTTCCTCTACAATTCAGTTGGCAAGTTACAGTTCTTACCGTAAACTAGCTTATATGGAGACATGCCTAAAGGAGTTTTATATGTTGTTCTATAAGCCCATAATACGTCTTCTAACTTGACTGCCTAGTCCTTTCGACTTGGGTTCACTGTTTTCTCCAAAATCTACTTTATTTCCCGATTTGATACTTCTATTTTCCCATTAGCATGTGGATGATATGTCATTTTCATTCTGTGCCTTATGTTGTACTTAGCCAACATTGCATCAAATTGCTTGCTAAAGAAGTGAGATCCTTCGTCACTGACTAGCGCTCGCGGTGTACCAAACCTAACGAAGATGTTTTTTTTTAGGAATCTCACTACTGATTTTGTATCATTAGTAGGTAGTGCGATATCTTCAACCTATTTTGAGACATAATCTATAGCTTGGAGGATGTACTTACCAAAAGAGCTCAGAAAAGGTCATATGAAATTGATTCCCCAAACATCAAACACTTCAACCTCAAGTATCCCTGTTTGCGACATTTCATCCTTGTTGATATGTTCCCAATTCTCTGACACCTATCACATCCTTGTACAAATTCATAAGCATCTTTGTTCATAATTGGCCAATAAAATGCTGATTGCAGTACCTTCTAGGTTGTGTTTTTTCCACCGAAGTGCCCTTCACAAAGAGGTTTGTGACAACCCTATAAGATATCATGTATCTTTTCCTCTGCTACACATCACCAGACTAATTGATTCACATATTGTTGAAACACATATGGTTCCTTCGAAATGTAATTTCTTGATTCATGGGCTATGCTCTTTTTTTATTACGAAGATGCCTGCACTGAGAAAACCCCTCTTGCAATATAATTGACATAATCTGCATACCATGGTGTTATATACTAACCTATCTGGCTTGATTAATGTCTATTCTGAATAATTGCTTCTCTGCGAAAGTCTCTTTAATTTATTCAATATCCTTTGCTTTTAGTTTGTTCTCAATTTTGGATAAATGATTTATGATTTGATTCTCAGTACCCTTCTTATTCACTATCCATAAATCAAATTCCTAAAGTAATAAAAGCATCTCATTAGTCTGGCTTTTGTTTCTTTTTTCTTCATAATGTATTTTAATGCAAAGTGATCAGTATACACAAATACTCGATTCGCCATTAAGTAAGGTCAAAATTTTTCACAAGAGAACACTACTTCCAATATCTCTTTCTCAATTGTAGTGTAGTTGCATTGTGTTGGATTTAGTCTTTTGCTAGTATAATGCATAGCGCCAAATAAATTATTCTACTGTTGTCCCAAAATTGCACCTACAGTATAGTCACTAGTATCACATATAATAATAAAAGGTTCTGACCAATTCAGGGTGATGATTATAGGAGCAGATATGAGTTTTTCTTTTATTACCTCAAAAGCTTTGATACAATTTTGGTCAAATATGAAAGGTGTCTCTTTCTGAAGGAATTGATTCAGAGGTTTAGAAATATGAACGAAGTCTTTTATAAACCTTTGCATGGCCTAAAAAATTGCAAACACCTTTAACATTTGTCAGATTCGGAAGATGCTTTATTGGAACGACGGAAATGTGCAAGTGTACACAATCACAACAAGTAATAAAGTGACAAGTAAATGTCAAGTTATTGTACCTATAGGGACTGTGAAAGAAAATATTTATAAAATGCAATGTTAAGATTTGAATAAGTGTTTATAAAAAGTAAAAATTAACTAAGTAAATTAACTAAGAAAAACAAAAAGTAAAAATTCCTATGCACGATTTCAAAAAGATGAGTTTTAATTAATATGACATAAATGTTTTAGATCAATTACATTCCTTCACTTAGAATTACTAAGCTCATGCTCATGTTATTACAAATAATTTCACAAGAACTTGGTATTTTGTTAACTAATGAACATACATACTTACTAAATAACTTAATGTCCTGAACATATTCCAATGTTAATTCAAATAATTAATCAATTTTCATTAGCAATTATGAGATTAAGTGAAGTAACAACATGTTCCTATACTGAAACAATTTAATCATAATAATCTTGCAAGTTATGCAAGGCTAATGTACCGTTTAATATCATCGCTAATTTAAACTTCGGCTACATTAGAAGATTAAACTTGCACCAATTAAATCTTATCTCAATTAATTATAATTTCAATCCAATTAATAATTAATTCATTCATCACCTTACAATTTATAATGCAAGTATAACATAAGCATGGTTTTATTTAATTGCACAATTTACCAAAGCCTATAACAACACAAACATGGTTTTAATAATTTAAGCGAACAAAATGTAATCAATCTAACACAAATTAAATTTAAGTCATTTTAATTAAATTAAGAACAACAACACAACAAATATTCATGTTCATAATCAAAACATAAACGAGAAAATATAAAGAGAAAAGAACTAGGAAACAAATCTCAGTGTTTATCCGAAGTCAGACTAGTGAGCTCCTCTTCTTCTCATCTCATTCTATTGATTCAAGGCCTTCACAAACACTTGAATGTTGCTACACCAAGGGAGATGCAAGCTCTCTTTCAGGAGTGGAAATTGGCAAGGGAAGAGGACAAAGGAAATGGGAAAAAAAATGAGGGAAATGGAATAGAGAAATGAAGAATGCGTGTGAAATGAGTAAAGGAAGAGGGGTATTTATAGGCGGGAATGACTGCTAAAAATAGCAAAGAAATGTCATCCACTCCCTCTCCCTTGGTCGTCCATGCTTGGTGCAAGTTTGAGTGATTCAAACTTGTTATTTTTAGGTTGGAGCTAAAAATAGAAGGCACGAAAAGAGGAGGGGTTTGAATGAAATTAAAGGGAACTTCAAGGGCTATTTTAAAATTAATAAATTCATCTAAAATAAGCTGATTGGGTCAACTTATATGGACAGTTTGGGCCTTCAATCCCTTAGTGGATCAATCCTCTTCTTAACACAATTTGGGCCCACTTTTTTCTTCAGAATTTATATTAATTTTTAACTCAATTAATGTTGGATCAAAATTAAATATAAATTATGTTTAATAAATAATTTTTGCTCATCCATGGCTGGGAAATTAAATAACCATACTCTTTATTCACTTGATGCAAAAATTTCCTCAACGGTTCAAGCCTTTAATGTGTCTGTCGAGCCTATTTTCACCTTTTGGGCAAAACTGTTGAAAATAAATCAAATTTTCATAAATATGTTATAAAAATAATTAGAATTAAATATGTTAGGAATTTTAGTGAAAATTAATTTTTTTATAATTAAAGTATGAATTCCGACAAAAATTACTATGAAACTACATGAATTAGAGCTCAAAAGGTGCTAAAAAAGTCTATATATTTTTGTGTTTCCACACCCCCAAACTTAATTCATTGCTCATCTCGAATAATGTACAGATTGCAAAAGAAATTGTTTGAAATCGCCTTTGAAAAATATCTTTAGAACACATTTCTGCCACAACTATGAGTTTAGTGTAATTATGTTCAAGAACAATAATTTTGACATTATGCAACTCAAGTATACATATTGTTCGAATTATTCTCAATTATTATCATGATAGTAAGAATAGACTTATTCTCAATTATTATCATGATAACAAGAATAGACTGAACGCTTTCTCAATAAAGATATGCTAATTCTTACCAATTAATTTTTATTCTTTTATTAAAGACTAAACTGTAATAACTAAGTTTAACTTATGTCTTCATATGTTGAACTTAGCAATTTTTTTCCACTAATGTAGGCAACATTAAAATTTGAATCAATAGGTCTTTCAAATGGGTTGTAACATGGCTAGGCTAAGGGTAGGTAAAAGATAGATAATTTTAAGCTAAAAACCCTAGACTCAGCTTCCATCAGACCTTCAAAATAAATAAGTTCAACTTCACCAGCTTATTTTGCATTTGAGTACACATGCTCTTTTTATATCTATTTCTTTTGAGTACATATGCTCTCCCTCTCTCTCTTTTTTTATCATATTATTGTATGTACTGAAATTTTGAGTATTTGATACTTATTTTCAACTCCCCTAAACTTATTTTCAAAGAATATTCTGGATAGACTGAGTTTGTCTAAGTCATTTTAAAAATTCCATGCTTCCTTGGATTTCACCTCAAAAAATTACTAAGTCAATTCTAGAGACTTAAACTTTCATGCATACCTAACTCTCCTAAAGAATTAAAAATTTTGTGGTATGGTTTACAAACTTTATTAAGAGTAACATTTATGTCGTAGTTCCACTAACATAGCAAATATTGAGATGATAATACTTTATTTATACTAAAGTTTAGCATAATTAACAAAAATAAAAATTTTGAACAAAATATAACTTAATAATAATTATAAGAAAATGTATTTTGAAAAAGAAAAACAATTTCAATTTTTGGTCCCCTTACTTAAGATGAAAAATGTCCCTATTGTTAAAAACAATAGAGAGAATGAAAATATAGAAGTGAATAGATACTGTAAACCAAGTAGGACCTTAGGAAAAGGAGGTGAGTCAAGTTTGACTGCTTAAATACCAAGCTTTTCTAAAGCAAATCCAATCCTAGACATGGACATATCTATTGCCACACTTCTTACTTTACAATTTGTTCAATTTTATTGATAATTTCCACCACTTATTTTATTATGCAAGAAATAAATTCCTAAAAGAACCTAATCCTAAAAACTTTAAATATCCTAAGACATAAAATAAAATAAAGTAAAGATCCCCCCTTATTTATTTATTTGTAGACCCTTCTGAATCTGGCCCATTTTTTGCTTCATCGTCTTTATTTTTACACAATTCGCCTCGCCCCTTCCTCGACATTGGAGTCCATGGTTCAAATATAAAGTTTGGAATTTCAGGCACAAAGACAAACGAGTCATGAAATATTTTCTTAAAAGCATCTCTAATTGAGCCATCCCATTTTCTTTAGTATCTCCAATAAACTTATTGCTGCCACTGTATATGTTATAGCATATACATTATAGTAGACTGTTTACTTTGTGGAATGTTGCTCGTTGAAGGGACTCTTAGCGTTGGAGTTAGAAAACATAGTAAAGGTGGTTTTGATTTTAGGTAGGTGGATGAGTAGTGGATGGTAAGGTTTAGAGATAGAAGGAGTGGCAGTGGAACAAGGTAAGGGCTACAAGTTTGTGAGGAAAAAGGTTGAATATTTCCCTTCCTAGTAGTGTCTTAAGCCCAATGGTAGCTCCTTTTTGGATCCTAAGCTCTTATTCTGAAAGTAAACTAAAAAAACTCAAAAATTTAGTATTTGGGCTAAAAGTTGGTCCTTTATTCAACAAAACAAATACTTAAATTCTTCGTCCTCCTTATAAAAATATTTTTCAAAAAATTACATTAAATTAAACTCCTTAGAAAGACTGAAGGAGTCACAGATGGTCCCGCTTAAGTCCCAATCTCATAGGCAGAATTTTAATTAATGTAATAACCCAAAGAAAATTTTATCTAAGTCTACCATTTGATTCAAATGAGAAAAAAATCTAAAAATCTAAAATAATGATAGAGAAAGTGTAGAGAGCTTCTTCCATTTTATTCAGGATCATAATTGACCATTGTGGTATTAAATGGCCAATTGTCATACCAACCATACCTATTTAAGAAGTAATTTTATTTTTCCCATCAAATCTATCCAACATCTTATTAGGGAAAGAAAACCCAGAATGATCTTTCCTGGTGGCCTTGTTTAACTTCTTGTAATTCCTACAAATCCTTCAACACGTGACACGAATATATGAAATAATCCATTTTGCACCTTTCTTGTGCCTTTCCAAAACCAAAAGTGCCTCTCCTTATTGGTCTTTGGTGAATTCAACTGAAATAATGACAGGTAAAGTCAAAGATAGCCCCAAATAGTCATATTTCAAATGAGGTTACAAAATCTTTAGTTCCAATTCAGCTGGCTCTTCAATCAACTACTTTGGTTGCATATACTCCTGAGATGATAACTCTAATAATTTGAGTGGAACTTCTTAAGTGAATTCTTTCAAATTAGCTTCTAACGAATCCAAACATTCCTTGTCTTCAACATCACTTGGTGAATCCACCAGTAGAATATGTTCTAACGGATCGTCTAAAGAATTGAGCTCCAATTCTGTAGAAGCCAACGATTCCATCTTGGAACTAGCAGAGCAGTCTTCAACTACATCTGGGGATTTAGCATAATCAAAGTAATTAAAAGTTACCTCGTCATAAAAGATTTCTTTCAACTGGGTATCCTTTTCCTACTTTTGGAATCATTGAGGATATGGCAGTGCATCACAAACTTGTACGCAATGCATGCTTATCGAATTCCCATTTAATTGCACTTAAAGTGCCACAATAATGCTCATTGAGCCATCACGTATCCAACCACATATGAGTGCATTAAAATCAGTTTACCACATACACAACCTATTACATTAGCATCACATTCCATAATTCAACACATACGTACTTACCGGGTTTTGCACACTTTCACTACACATTTATATTGCTAACACAACATCATCACTATTTTTTGGCATATTTTATATGCCAACAACATAAAACAATTCACAATAGTCATCACACATGTATCATTATCACAATATCTCATCATAATAATCAATCATAAATATTCTCATAATCACATAATTTACCAAAACTAAAGCAAGAGAAATAGAATGCTTACACTCGGAACTTAGGATAGGGGTTTAGGCTAATCCTAAGCTCTTAATTAACACTATGAATCGTGCCTACTAGCAGCGATTCCAAACACTCAATGATTACACTTTCGTCGAAAAGCGAAAGCTTAAACTAGTTTTTCTTGGCCTTTCACGTTGCTAGAAGGAGGTCCTAACGATTTCGAAGATTCACCAAATTAAATCACACAATAACCACAATTAGCATTTAGCCAAAGACTCACCAAAATCATCTAAAAATACAAGCCTGAGTTAAGTTCTCATGAAACTGAAACCTTTAACATAACAAAACTTTAAATTCGAATATCTCATTCTAACTCAATGTTTTTTCCTAAAACCAATTTTTTTCATCTTATAATTCACCTACGACTAATTCCCAACCTTTAAACTACAATAAAATACTCAATTCATGTTATCAACTTTTTTGACATAATTTATGGCTATTTTCTGAAAATTTATTAAAACTAAAGAAATCTTTAACAAAAATTCAAAGTAAGTTCAAAAACCTCCTAACCATGTTAAAAATAATTAGAAAACACTTTGAAACATTGTTTTTATGCAAAATCCTAAATTTCACCACGAATGACCTAATGTTTGGCTTTTATTTAAAACATGCGATTTAATGGCTAAAAACATAGTTTTAAAGACTAAATAATATTTAAAACTATTTAGGATTTGAATCATTACCTTAGACAATGAAAACCTAAGCGTTTGATCAAAAACTTGAAAAACTCACAGGCTTGACAATGGAGAAATCAATGGTCATTTTGGGTGTTTTTCTTGGTATTTAATGGAGGTTTAAGGCTTGGATGTTGATAGGAATCAAAAGAATTTAGGTTTAACAAAGGAAATTGAATAGGAGGAGTTGGGAGAACATGGGACGACAAAAGCAAATAAAAGGGAGAAGTTAAGTGAAAATAAAACAGGGTGGGGGAAGATATAGTGTGAATTTTAAATTTTGGTCTAATTGCCTCTTAAAAACTCTAAGTTTTGAATCATTTACAAATAAGTCCTATTTTCAAAATTAAAGGTATTTAAAACTTATTTTCAAAAATTGATTTGATTTCCTAAAAGCCATAGTAAAAAACATTACTGATAAACCATGTCACAGAATTTCGTTTACCCTAATGCTAAAATTACTAAAATACCCCTAAAACTCCTAGGCCCTAGTTTGGGGTGTTACATACCTCATCAAGGATTATCGAATCTGACTTCTTTGAAACTGGAGTTTCAACACTCGGTTGAACTTCCTTTTTATCTTGAGCTACAACAAGCTCATCTTGAACCTCAACCACCTTGGGCTTCAATGTCTTTTCACTTGGCAAAGTGACTACGTTGCAATGCTCTTTGCCCAAAATTCTTAGATTTTTTGTAACACCCCAAACCCGGTCTAGAAGTTAGGCCCGAATCTGGTGTGTCACATTGAAATGTTTTTCGAAAACCATGTTCTCATTAAAAACCCTTCTTACTATTTAAAACCTCAGGCCATTTTAAAACTTGTGAAATGTTAATTCCCTTAAAATCTGACTTGCTACAGAAGCTTAATTTTAAATAGTTGCAGAAACGTGATATTTTGAAAACCAATTATTGTTTTGGAAAACCGCGTCCTACTTCTAATAGATATTAGGCATACTAAATAAATTTCCTAAATAAAAAATTAAGAAAATAAAGAGGCCCTAATACAAGCCAAATCAAAAACCAAAGTGCTTAACTAAATAAAAGAAATAGAAAAACATGTGCAGTTGTGTGGTCATCTCTGAGTCCCTCTGCGACATCGATCCACCTAACGCTGGGGATTACCTGCACAGTTAATACACTGGGTGAGTTTATGAAAACTCAGTGTGTAATCCCCTTACTAGAGTAACATCAAGAAATGCATGAATTGAGAATCAATCTAGGCGGAGCCTATTACGATAAGAATGTATCTGAGAACGGTGCAGGCACGAGCCCTATTCAATAATAGTATAGTCTGGGCCTAAGCCTTATGCAGTGACAGTGTGGGCCTATGCCCAAAACAGAATAATCACAATACAAGTATGCAACCCAACCCGTACCAACCAACACCATGTGGGGATTAAATCGACCCACCCAGCCAGCTCACCAATATCGCAGTGTAGCTACTAATAGTAACGCAACAAAGCTGCTAATTGTAACGCAGAAAAGCTGCTAGTATATATACGGCTTTAAGCCTTTAGTAGCGGTATTATAATTGGCACAAAGCCATTGGTAGCTGTGATAAGTTTGGCACATAGCCATCAGCGATGGTAATATAATCGGCACACAACCTTCGGTAAATATGATCGACACAGAGTCATCAATAAGTATGTTAAGCACATAGCCATAGGTAAATACGTTTAACACAAAACCATGGTCAAGATGGCACAGAGCCATTTTTAGGCTGGCACAGAGCCATAATCAAATTAAACGGCACTAAGCCGTCCATCGTTCCACAGTCGTCTCGTGCGACCCGTGCGACTTTAACAGATCAATACTTGATCTACAGTCGTCTCATGCAACCCGTGCGTTCTTATTAGAATAGTACTTCCTCCATATCAATATCCCAACCCCATGCAATATGTTGTGTATGTCATGCTCAATCATCACACGTGTATGCAGAATGACCATGCTCAGTAACAATCATTTAAACATATATTAAACTCATATCAGTTTTACAACCATAGTCAAGTCAATTAAAACACAGTCATACAATCACATTCAAATCAGTCAAATTCGTAGTCCAATTTAGTCATTTACCCACAAAGGCAAAACAGTCATTTTACCTTAAAGGGGTAATTCGTTAATTTTACAAATTTGGGGTATTTTGGTACTTTTACAAACCAGGGTCTTAATGACCCAACAGAAGGTCCACTGTAGCCTCGAGTGACTTAAGTAACCTAAACAGATATAACGGTACAGATGGGCCCAAGGCCCATTACTCGGCCTAACTAGGCCCACACCCTCGTGTGGCCCATTTAGCCAAAATTTAGATATGGCTATGTGACCTACATAGCCCAGTCCACTAATTATCACAAGTTACAGATTCAATCCGTGTAGGGCCCACGAGCTGCCCATCTAGGCCCAACGTGGCCCAGAACTACCTAAGTCGTGTGCGCGACATGATAAGTCTATCTACATCCCACTTAACAGTGAAGTTTACACAAGTGGGCCCACAGGCCCATCGGGCCCAGAACAGCCCCAACTCACGAGAACGATCGTGGCGGCCTCTATAGCCTATCGACCATGATTTGTGGGCTCGGTTTGCCTCTCGTGTATTCGCACGCTCGTGAGGCCCCGAACGTCGAGGTTTTGACTTTTTGGCTTTTGCTGACTTCCAACAAAAAAGGGCGCGAATAAACACCTATTTATGAGAACACGTCGAAGTCCATAATCGCCAACCTTGGCACACCTTGCATTCAGTCTTAATCCATTTTTTCCCCTCCAACTCATCTGGTTCGCTCTATTTAAAGCCAGCTTCTTGCCAATTCTCATGTTAGCTTCCCGATGTGGGATTACTTTCAACCATTAGAAAACTTCCTTATTTTTTTTATAGCCACTTCAACCACAGAGTTCCAGTCCAACTCCACCTCCTACACAGCTCAAATAGCAAAATAAATACCCTATTGCGCATCCTAAGACGTGAACCTTAGACCTCACAGTTACACAACACGCCACCTTGCCACTACACCACAAGGCTCTTTGTGTTACATATTTTATCCTCAATTAATTATAAGGCATATGTGCTAACATCCAGATTCCTTTAAAAGAAAAACCAAAATAAATTGCAAGAGCCAAGACTTGAACCCAGGCTCCCTTGTAACCTTAATGACGCCACAACCACTAGACCACATGCTTTCTTGTGTCATTTATTTACCATAATAATTTAAAAGGCCTTCAACCAAGCATCCAGGGTTTTATTCACTTAAAACCAAAATTTTTGCTAAAGCCCAGGTTTGAACCCAAAATTTCTCCAACATTTCTCAGGGCCATAAACCACCAAAGCAGACATTTAATTGTGTCATTTCCTTGCACAATTAAATGTTTATATACAACCTCCTTACAGACCCACACTCAAGGCCCAATACTTCTAGACCCAAATTTGGGGCGTTACAATTTTTGTGTCGCTTGACCAAATATCTTGGGGTCTACTTCTGAGCTCATTAGCTAGCTATGCGACTTGGTTTCCTAAATTATTCAATGTTGCTTCGTGATTTTGAATTAGTTCATCCTTCTTCGCTATGTTCACCTTTAGCAAATTCTCAAGATTACTTGAAGATTTAGTTGGTGGGGGTTGTTGCACTTGTTGAGAATATTTTGGTGGATAATTTGGTCAATATGGCATAGAAGAGTCACTATGGTCCACCTATTGATTACTCCATGTAGAAATTGGATTATTCTACCATGAAAAGTTGTAAGAATTTGACTGTGGACCATTCCAATTCTAATTTCCCATGTAATATTTTGAACCTTGAGTCGATGAGCAATTTTCAAAGAAATAGCCATCTCTATAGTATTCACAAGAAATATTCTCAAACTGGTTCGACTGCTGGCCTATCAAATTACCATTGAAACCATTAACAATTATGTTATTAAGCATAGAAGACATAGAGGATACCTAGGCTACCAAAGAAGCACTATGTCTGTTTCTTGCATCCTGCTACTATCTTTCTGAGGCTACTCAGTTGGTTGGCCACTGATAGTTATTACTGGCAATTCTTTTAATAATCTTGTAAGCATCATTATAAGACTTAGAAAGAAGGGCCCCATTTGCCAAATCATCCACTATCATTCTACAATGAATATTGAGACCAATATAGAAAGTCTCCATTTGAACGCAATACGGAATTTTGTGATAAGGGCACTTTTGTAATAACTCTTGGAACCGCTCTCATGCCTCATATAAAGATTCTTCGTCAAGTTGTTGAAATGATGTGATTTCATTTCAGATCTTGGCAGTCGGAGACAGAGGAAAGTATTTCATCAAGAAATGGTCAACCAACTCTTACCATGTAGTTATGGAAGTAGACGGTAGGAGTTCAACCATGCTTGTGCTCTATCTCTTGTGGAGTATGGAAATAATCTCAGTTTCAAGGCATCCTCAGTCACCCCGATTAGTTTGAATGAGTCACTCACTTCCATATATAGTTGAAGATGAAGATATGGATCTTCAGTAGGCATCCCACTAAATTGACCCATATTTTGCAACATTTGGAACATGACTGGCTTTAGTTCGAATTGTGGTGCCTCAATTTCAGGTCTCACAATACTCGAATTGAGCTCGTTGAATAGAGGAATGACTTATTATCGAATGGCACAGTTTCTATCATCAGCAACAATAATCAGATTGTGAGTATTATAACTGAATGCTCCTCCTTGATTTTGGTTTTGATTTTCGAAATTCGTCTCTTCGATCCTTCTTTGGTTCACTTGTTTTCTCATTTATCTGAAAGTCCTTTTAATTTCAGGGTCTATAGGGAGTAAGTCAATAATTTTATCAATTCTCATAAACTTTTGAAAAAAATACCAAATATATATTGGAATTAAAATTTAATAAAAAACCAAAATGCAAAATTAACAATTTCAAAAATAATGTCTTTTAAAGCAGTCCCCGGTAATGACACCAAAAACTTAGAATGACAGAAATATGCAAGTGTACACAATTACAACAAGTAATAAAGTGATAAGTAAATATCAAGTTATCGTATCCACAGGGACTATGAAAGAAAATATTTATTAAATGCAACTTCACACAATTTGGTGAAGGGAAATATGTTGATTCGAAGAAGTGTTTATAAAAACTAAAAATAACTAAGTAAATTAACTAAGAAAAATAAAAAGTAAAAATTCCAATACACGCAAAAGGATGAGTTTTAATCTATATGACATAAATGTGTTAGATTAATTACATTCTTTAACATAGAATTACTAAACTCATGCTCATGCTATTACGAATAATTTCACGGCAACTTGGTATTTTGTTAACTAATGCACATACATACTTACTAAATCAATTAATCTCTTGAACATATTCCAATCTCAATTCAAGAAATTAATCAATTTTCATAAGCAAGTATAAGATTAAGTGAAGTAACAACATATACCTATACTGAAACAATTTAATTACAATAATCTTGCAAGTTATACAAGGCTAATGTACCATTTAATACCATCGTTAATTTAACATTCGACTACCTTAGAAGATTAAACATGCAACAATTAAATCTGTGTCAATTAATTATAATTTTAATCCGATTAATAATTAATTTATATTTTTACCTTACAATTTATAATGCAAGTATAACATAAACATGGTTTTATTTAATTGAATAATTTACCAAGGCCTATAACAACACAAACATGGTTTTAATAATTTAAGCGAACATAATGCAATGAGTCAAACATTAATTAAATTTAAGTTATTTTAATTGAATCAAGAACAACAACACAACAAATATTCATGTTCATAATCACAACATAAACAAGAAAATATAAAGAGGAAGGAACTAGGAAAGAAATCCTAGTGTTTCTCTGAAGCTAATCTAGTGCACTCCTCTTCTTCTCTTCCTGTTCAGTTGATTTAAGGCCCTTACGAACACTTGAATGTTGCTAGTCCAAGGAGGATGCAAGCTCCCTTTCAAGAGTGGAAATCGACAAGAGAAGAGGACAAAGGAAATGAGAAAAAAATGTTGATATAATTGTGTAGTATGTTTTAATGGAGTCATGCTTAATCACCTTTTTAATTGTTGATATTATAATTTAGTGAAATCTCATGTTTAATTTTAAGAGCTATGAGTGTTTTGCATATCATGTTGAAATTGCATGTTAGAAGAAGCTTTCTTAAAATCCCAACTTCAAACTAATAACTTTTCATCAAGCATGCTCAACGGACGCCTTTATTGCATGTTGAATGTTTTGTTTGTTTGAGGACAAGAAAAGACTTAAGTGTGGCAGAATTTGATCTGCCATAATTTATTATTGCAAATTAAGCTATTTTCACTACTTAAGGAGCTTGTATTCAAGTCATTTTATGTCTTTTATGGTTATTTCTAGAATTATTTAGGTTTTAAGTTTAGATTGAATAAATAGAGCTTTTGTATTTTTTATGACCTTTTAGGTTGATTTGGGCCTAAGGAAGAACTAACGAGTTGATCGAGTGTGCAAGACAACAACCTAAGTCGAGGAGTCAGTGGACTATCATGTCTAACAGCCCGATTTTGGGCTTAGTCAGAACATTGGTTTCGGGACCACGAATCTGACCTATTGAAACTTGTTTTTATTACATTTCCATGCTCTAAAATTTTATGGAATGATTTTGTGAAAATTTCGTTCAAAAGTTTTGACGTTTGAGCACTCAATTCAGCAAAAAAAAAAACTAAATTGTAAAAAGTACAAAAGTTGAGTTCTACATGCTAGAGGTGTTTAATTGTTATGAAATTTTAAATTGAAGGTCCTTAGATGGTAATTAGACCATTTTACTTTAATTTGGACAAAAATATTATAAAGGTAAGAGAATTTTAGTGTTTTGAGAAAAGGGCATTTTGATCATTTGGTAATTAAATGAATTAAAAACCAAAAATCAAGCCAAAATTTAGTCCAACTTCTTCATGCTTGGCCAAAAATTTGAAGGAGACATAGCTAGGGTTTTTCCACTTTTCAAGCTCGATTGTAAGTCCATTCTTGTCCCGTTTTTAATGCTCTTTACATTTTTGAAGTCATTATCACTCGATCTATCTATTTCTACGATTAATTTGAGAGATGATTGAGGTCTAGGGTTTGACCCATGTTAGATATTTTTGTATTTTGATGTCTAATGGTAGATTATGCAAGTTTAATGTTAGATAAACAACTTTTGTTAGGTGATTTTTGATGAAAATATCAAAAGGACCTATTTGTAAAAAGATTTCAAAATGTTTATAAAAGTGTGATTAAATGGAAAATGTGAGCTATTATAAGCATGAAAGAGGTTTGGCTAGGCTTGGGTCTTGATGAAATTGAATAGATTTCATTTTACGAGCCTAAGGACTAAAATGTAAATATGTTAAAGTTTAGGGGCAAAAATGTAATTTTTCCATAATGTAAGTTTTGGACTGAATTGTGTAATGTGATTAATGAATGAGTTAAATTTGCTATTATAGATCAAGAGAAACGAGGTTCGAACCTAGATTGGGGGAAAAACAAAGTATTTGACGATTAGGTCAATTTCCTACTATTTTTGTATCGATATAAGTTCTTATGTAAATAATGCATTGCTTTAATTATATTTTAAATGCTTTACTATGGTATGAATTATAATCAACCATTGAGCATGTTCGACAAAGTTACGATAAGCGTGAAATCCTAATTGAACCTTAGGAATAGATAGGATACAAATGTCATGACATTAGGGTTATTTGAGATTACGTGTAAGACCATCTCTGGGATATGGCATCGATATGAGGATTCATGTAAGACCATAGCTGGGCTATTGGCATCGATATGAGATCCCATGTAAGACCATATCTGGGATATGGCATTGGTATAGTACTATGTGTGTGAGATTCTTGAGTATCTTTTAGTATTCCAAGTGGTTCAACGGGAAATGCAACAAGAATGTTAAAGTTGTGAAAGACTATGGTATGTTGTAAATTGGTACAGGTATGTACATAAAACTCATGCTTAATAAGCTCGATATGTGATGAATTCCTTGGTAAGGTTGTGATTGAGTAAGTTTGACTATGAGATTTATAATGAAATTTATATTAATTTACTTCATGTTAATTGTATGTTAAATGCGAGTTTATAATGCTTATTATTTGCATGGGAAATTACTAGTATTTAAAGTTTACTCCTTTACCTTTCCCTTGTCTTATAGTGTCACCAAGCTAGCTCAGAGATTGGAGATTGTCGGAGATTCAGTCACACTATCAACTTATTATTTTAGGTACCAAAGAATTTAACATTTTGAGTTATAGCATGTATAGGGACTTGGTTATTTTGTTATGTGTCATAATTTATTTCGCCTAATGTGTTGGCCTATATTGGTTGATAATTCATTTTGTAAATGGCCATATGGTATTGGCTAATATTGGTTTAAGTATATATGCATATGATGATGTTTTCATGGATGTGGACGTATGCATGATTGAAGTTGATAAGCATGTGATGTTGTATGTGTGAAATGGTAACATGTGAATGATGTGTGGATATTTTGATTATGGATGAATTGGCTAGACATAATTGCTTTGATTGGTGCTATGTTTTATTGTGTAGGTGTGTGCATGGAAGAGTGACAAAATGGCTTGGTAAATAGCCTAGTTTTTGTCCACACGGGTGTGTGTCTAGGCCATGTGTGACACACGGCTCACCCAATGGGCGTGTGTTCTGACCGTGTGTTCCCTGCACCTTAATTGTTGCAAAATAGAATGCTTAGTATTGAGCACACAGGTAGAGACACGGGTGTATGTCTTAGCCGTATGGATGACACGGCCTCAGGCACGGGCGTGTGCCCTGGGCGTGTGAAGTCTGCACCTATTTTATGAAAAACTATGAAAATTAAATCGCCCACACGGCCTAAGAACACAGGCGTGTGCCTTGGCCATGTGACTTCAATTTGTTCTTGGATGACAAATAGAGAGTTACACGAGTTAGGGACACGGGCGTGTGTGACCACACGGCCTGCCCACACGAGTATGTCCCAAGCCACACGGGCGCGTGGCTCTTAAAACATGAAAAATTTCCTAAGTGTTGTAAAATTTTCTATAGTTCTCGGTTTAGTCGCAAACCATTCCCAATGTATGTTTTGGGCCTCGTAGGCTCGTTTTAGGGACGATGTGAATGTAAATGAAAAGTTTTAAATTTGGATGGAAATTTACGTCTCAAATTTGTATGTTTGCTTATGTTTAAGTCTGGTAATGCCTCGTACCCTGTTCAGGTGTCGAATACGGGTAAGGGGTAATACACATGGATATCACAACATTCAAGGAGCAAGTCATGACATTGAAGCAAGCCTCAACACTTAGCCAATTTTCCAACCCAAATCCATGAGGCAAGCTATTGGAGACAAAGTCACGACATTCATCCTAACGGTCCATGTAGACTACCAACGAAGTCATGACATCAGTTTGATGAGACCAATATTTTTGCAAAGGTGTCTTCGTCCACACAACCTCATTTATCCATTTAAGCATCTTTAATTGACCTAAATAGATCATAATGCATTAACACTATATATATTAGGGCAAGACAATAGATTAGGAGGCAACTTTTTTTTTCGTTTATTCTTAGTTCTTTATAAGATTATTTAAGAATTTAGAACTGATTTCTAAATTTCTTTCATTTGTTCAATTGAAGTTTCTTTTCAAATTTACTCATTTACTTTATTTTTCTTTTACACTTCTAGCCAAATAAAAAATCAAAACATTGTTTGTGGGTTTAAGCAATCGGTCATCCAATCTCAACTTACAGATTTCTAGACAACTCTTTCCTTTCTCTTTTATTTTGCATTTATTTGAATATTTTATAACTAGGTTGGAATGTTTGCATCTAGAATGGGTAGTAACTGGAAGCACAAAAATATATAGACTTTTTCATACCCTTTTTAACTCAAATTCATGCAGTTTCGTAGTAATTCTTGTCGAAAAATATAATATGATTATAAAATAATTAAGTTGCACTCAAATTATTAACATATTTAATTTTAATTAATTTTATAATAAATTTTCATAAATTTTGATTTATTTTTGACAGATTTGCACAAAGAGTAAAAATTGGCTAAATGGTCCAAATGATGAATATTAATACATAATATAATTAATTTTAATTATATCCAATTTATTTTGGGTAAAAATATTATTAATTATATTATGAAAAGAGGCCTAGTTGTGCTAAACCGAAAGACTGATCCAACCGAGCAAATGGGTTGCCCAAGACCATCCAACTTGTTGACTCAATCAGCTCAATTTAGCTTGTTATTTTCCTTGCAAATAAGCCCTTTATTTTCCTTTATATTACATTCAAACCCCTCCACTCTCTATGCTTTTATAGATTCACTTGAAGCTAAATTTAGCAAGTTTGAAACATTCAAACTTCCCACATGTGTGGCTGGCCAATGGGGTATCTGCTGATTTCTTGCTATTTTTAGTAGCCAATCACACCTACAAATACCCTCCTTCACCTTTTCATTGAACACATCTTTCATTCCTCACATCTCTCTCATTTTCACTCACTTTCTCTCCTTTGTTTTTCCCTTTTTCTTGTCCATTTTCCTTGCCAATTTCCCTTTTGGAAAAAGCCCTTCAACCACCTTGGGTAGCAGTATTCAAGTGCTTGTAGAAGCCTCAGTTCAACAAGAACGAGTGAAGAAGAAGGAGCAGAGCAAACTAGTCAAGCTTCGAAGAAACACCTGATTTGATTCTAGTTCCCTATCCTTTAACTTGTATTGTTGTTGTTATGAACATGTCTATGAATATTTTTTATGTTTTTATTATTAATTTAATAGACATGGCTTAAATTTAATTCCTGTTAGGTTGATTGCATTTTGTCCACTTAAGTTATTAAAATTATGTTTGTGTTGTTATAAGTCTTTGTAAATTATTTAGTTAAGTACAACCATGATTATGTTATTCTTGCATTACAATTGTAAGGTAACTAATGAATTAATTATTAATTGTATTGAAATTGTAATTAATTGACACTATACTTAATTAGTGCATTTTTAATCTTCTAAGGTTGCTTATTGTTAAATTAGCGACGGTATTAAACGGTACATTAGCCTTGCATAACTTGCAAGATTATTGTAATTAAACTATTCCAATGTAGGTATATATTGTTTCCTCACTTGATCTTTTACATGCTTATTAAAATTGATTAATTGTTTGAATTGGCATAGTAATATGTTTAAGAGATTAGTTATTTTAGTAAGACAATATGTGCCATAGTTAACAAATTACCAAGTTGCCCTGAATTTATTCGTAACGGCATGAACATTGTTTTGGTAATATTAAGTTAAGAAATGTAATTAATCTAATACAATTATGTCATCTTGATTAAAATCATCTTTTGAAATCATGCATTGGAACTTTTATTTTATTTAATTTTATTTTACTCGGTTAAATTTTAGTTTTAATTACTTCCTCAAAATCAAAATATTTTTAATTACCAAAGTGTTTGGATTTCATTTCATAAATAATTTTCTTAAACAGTCCCAATGGGTATGATAACTCAACATTTACTTGTCACTTTATTACTTGTTGCGATTGTGTACACTCACACATTTCCATCGTTCCAAGTTTTTGGCGTCATTGCCGGGGACTATTCTAAGAAGTCATTATTTGTGAATTTTTTAATTTTGCATTTTGGTTTTTTTTAAGTTCAATTTTAACTTAATTTTTCTATTTTTGTTTCAAGTGTTTATGAGTATTGATCGAATTATCGATTTACTCCCTATAGACCCTGAGATAGAAAGAATTTTTTGACAATGAAGAAGACAAGCAGTTCAAAGAAGGACCAAAGAGATGAACTACGAAAATTCGAATCAAGGAAACAGAGCAAACCTTGCTCAAAATTCTATCCTTATTGATCATGATAAGGATAGCGCTCTAAGACAGTATGTCGTTCCAGTGTTTCATAATCTTAATTCCGGTATTAGAAGACTCGAAATCGAAGCACAACAGTTCGAGCTAAAGCTGATTATGTTCTAAATGCTTCATATAATGGGCCAATTCAGTGGAATGCCTACTGAAGATCCTCACCTTCACTTAAGACTATTTATGGAGGTGAACGATTCTTTTAAGCTAGCCAGAGTTCCCAAAGATGCACTACGATTAAAGTTATTCCTATATTCACTAAGGGACAGAGCTCGAGCCTGGTTGAACTCATTGCCACCAAATTCCATTACCACATGGCAAGAGTTAGCAGAAAGATTTCTTGTGAAATACTTCCTACCTAGCAAAAATGCTAAGTTGAGGAACGAGATTACTACCTTCCAACAGTTGGATGATGAGTCCTTGTATGAGACGTGGAAAGGTTTAACCATCATCATGAAATCCCTCATTGCATCAAATTAGAGACATTCTATAATGGTCTGAATGCTTACACGAGAATGGTAGTATACGCTTCTACTAATAGAGCTCTCCTTTCTAAGTCTTATAACGAGGCTTATGAAATCATCGAAAGGATTGCCAACAACAATTTTCAATGGTCAACCAATTGAGAAGTGTGAGGAAGATGAGTCACTGGTGTACATAAAGTGGACGCTCTCACTTCACTCGCATCTCAAGTATCCTCAATATCCTCAATGCTTAAAATTTTTACCACTAATGGGTTTAATAGTTTTGTAACTTAGCACCTAATCAATTTGAAAATGTAGCATGTGCTTATTGTGGGGAAGGACATTGTTCAAAGAATGTCCATCAAACCCAGAATCCATGTATTACATGGGTAACTAGAACCAAAACAGAGGAAGGCAATGAGTGCAATCCAATTTTTATAACCCATCTTGGCGAAACCACCTTAATTTCTCTTGGAGTAACCAAAGGGCTGGACCCATTAACACTTACGCCCAACCTAGATCGACCCAGCCACCTGTATTTACTGAACAAGTTCAAAAACAACCTCAAGCTGAAACTTCCAATGGCTTAGAAAAACTGTTGAAGGCACACATAGCAAAAAATGATGCCTTAATCTAAAGCCAAGCATCCACACTGAAAAACTTGGAAAACCAAATGGGCAAGCTTGAAACTGAACTCAGGAACTGACCAAAAGGTGCTCTGCCTAGTGAAATAGAGAAATCAAGAAACCCAGGGAATTGTAAAGCATTGACATTGAGGAGTGGAAAGACATTAAAGCCCAACACTATCGAAGTTGAAGAGAAGCCAGTCATTGCTCAAGATGCAGTGGAAGTTTAACCAAGTGTTGAAACTCCAATCTCACTAGAGCCAAAATCTATGAACTCTAAAAAGGTGATTTTGAAACCAGAAAACTTTGATAAGCTAACAACTTTGTTAGATGTAGAATTTCCACAGAAGACGAATCAACCAGTTCCGGTAAAGAATCCTCCACCATCTTACCCTCAAAGACTTAAAAAGCAGAAGCAGAAATTCTAGTCCAAGAAGTTCCTGGACGTACTCAAGCAACTTCATACCAATATTCTATTAGTAGAAGCACTTGAAAAAATATCGAATTACGTCAAATTTATAAAGGATATCATGTCTAAGAAACAAAGACTTGGAGAATTTGATATGGTAGCCCTGATGAAAGAATGCAGTGCATATCTTCAAGACAAACTACCCCCAAAGTGAAGGATCTTGGATGTTTTACCATACCTTGCAACATTTGAGCAACATATTGTGGTAAGGCACTATGTTCATGTTTAGGAAGTTGGGGATAGGTGAAGTTAGATCTACTACGGTTAAACTTTAATTAGCAGATTGATTTTTAGCACATCCAGAAGAAAAAATCAAGGATGTATTAGTACGTGTAGACAAATTTATTTTTCCTACTGACTTTGTTATTCTAGACTTTGAAGTAGATAAGGAGGTGACAGTTGTCCTAGAATGGCCTTTCCTAGCAACTGAAATGACCTTTATTGATGTGTAAATGGGTGAGCTTACTATGTATGTTCATAACAATCAAGCAACATTTAATGTTTTTAAGTCTATGCAATTTCCTGACATAGTTGATTATTGTTTTGCAGTATCCGAGTTAGAGGAATTAAATCATGGAAAAGGAACTCAACTATGTTGAGGATCCATTCGAGCAAATTTTGACATCAGACTTTCCAAGTGATGAAGAGGGGAGGGACACTTAGCTTTTCTAGAAGCTAATCAAAGGGGATTTAATTCGCAATCCCGTTTTGAATCTTTGGATTTAGACAACAGAGATTATGTCCAATCAAAAGTGTCAATTGAGGAGCCACCTAAATTAGAACTGATGGTACTTCTCTCAAATTTAAAATACGTTTATTTAGGTAATGCTTCTACTTTGTCTGTGATTGTTTTAGCAAAGTTGGTTGAAGAGCAAGAAGAGAAACTCATCTTAATCTTGAAACAATTCAAGAAGGCTATTGAATAGACCATAGCCGATATTCGTGGCATTAGTCTTTCTGTATGCATGCACGAGATTATCCTAGAACATGGCAAGAAGGAGAAGATTGATGGACAACGAAGGCTGAACCCTATCATGAAGGACGTGGTAAAAAAGAAAATCATTAAGTGGTTACATGCAGGTATAATTTACCCCATCTCAGACAGTTTGTAGGTAAGTCTAGTCCAGTGCATGCCAAAGAAAGGAGGTATTATGATAATTGAGAACGAGAATAATGAGTTAATACAAACTAGCACGGTTACAGGATGGAGAATTTGCATAGATTACCATAAGTTGAACAAGGTGACAGGAAATATCATTTTCCTTTGTTGTTCTTGGACCAGATGCTAGATAAACTCGCGAGGCGAGATTATTACTTTTTTCTCGATGGATACTTGGCGTATAATTAGATTACAGTAGCACTAGAAGATCAACACAACACAATATTGACATGCCCATACGATACATTTTTATTGAGACGCATGTCGTTTGGTTTATGTAATGCACCTACTACATTTCAAAGATTTATGATGTTTATTTTCACTAACATGGTTGAAAAGTATTTGGAAGTTTTTATGGATGATTTTTCAGTATTTTGAGATACACATGATGATTGACTATCCAATCTAGCCAAGGTATTAAGGCGATATGAAGAAACAAACCTCGTACTTAACTGGGAGAAGTGTCATTTCATGGTATGAGAAGGTATTATTCTAGGGCATCAAATAATAAGACATGGGATCGAGGTAGATAAACAAAAAGTAAATTTTATTGAGAAACTTCTACCTCTAACATCTATAAAGGGTATTAGGAGCTTTTTGGGCCATGTCGATTTCTATCAGAAATTTATCAAGGACTTCTCCAAAATTGCTAAACCCTTATGTAAATTATTGGAGAAGGACACGATGTTCAAATTTGATGAGGAGTGTTTAGGAGCTTTCAATGATTTGAAGAGTCGATTAATTTCAGCACCCATCATCGTCACACCGGATTGGGAATTGCCATTTGGATTGATGTGTGACGTAAGTGACTTCGCAATAGGAGTTGTAATGGGCTAGCGAATGAACAAAGTTTTTCATCCCATCTACTATGCAAGTCGAACTCTAACGAGAGCTCAATTGAATTATATAGTAACAGAGAAAGGGTTACTTGCTATTGTGTTTGCTTTTGACAAGTTTCGATCTTATCTTGTAGGTACCAAAGTGAAGGTCTATTAGATCATTCAGCAATTAAGTATTTGCTTGCCAAGAAAGATGCTAAGCTGAGATTGATCTGATAGGTACTTCTTCTCCAAGAATTTGATCTAGAAATTTAAGATTGAAAGGGAGTAGAAAACCAAGTAGCAGACCACTTGTGTAGATAAGAGCTGCAAGAAGGGACTTCTCCACTTATACCCATTCAGGAGACATTCCCAGATGAACACATACTTAAGGTAAATCATATCCATAATACCCCTTGGTTTGCTGATTTTGCTAACTTTCTAGCTTGTGGTTTGATGCCTTTTTATAAGTCATATTAACAAAAGAAAAAGTTTCTTCACAATGTGAAGTACTATTTTTGGGAAGAACCATACTTTTTAGAAAGTGTGAAGATCAAAGCATCAGGAGACGCATGGAAAAAGATGAAGTACCTAAGATTTTATATCATTGCCACACAACTTTGAGTTGGGGACACTTCAGAGGTACATGTACTGCAGCCAAAGTATTGCAAGCCGGATTCTTTTGGCCAATGCTATTTAAAGACGTGTAAGCCTACGTAAAGAGTTGTGATCGATGCCAGAGGGTTGGAAACATCACCAATAGAAATAAGATGTCCCGGATAAACATCATTGAGGTAGAATTATTTGATGTTTAAAGATTAAGTTTCTCGGTCCTTTCCCTTCATCTTTTGGTCACAATTATATATTGGTAACAGTAGACTACGTGTCTAAGTGGGTTGAGGCTGAGGCATATCCGACGAACGATTCCAAAGTTGTGATGAAGTTTTTTGCAGAAACAAATGTACACAAGGTTTGGAACTCTTAGGGCCATCATTAGTGATGAGGGGTCTATTTTGTGAACAAATGGTTGAAATGGTTACTTGACAAACATGGAGGAAAGCACAAGGTTGCCATAGCTTACCACTCGTAGATGAATGGGCAAGCTGAACTGGTGAACAAAGAGATAAAAGACATACTCGAGAAGGTAGTTTGTCTGAACCGACGAGACTGGTCTAAAGGACTAGATGATGCTTTATGGGCCTACAGGACAGAATACAAGACAACATTAGGAATGTCACCCTATAGGTTGGTTTTTGGGAAATACTATCATCTGCCCTTGGAGTTAGAACATAAACTTACTGGTCTCTCCAACAACTCAACTTAGACCTTAAGCTTGCTAAAGAAAAATAGATGCTTCAACTCAATGAGTTAGAAGAGTTCCTAATGTTCTCATATGAGAATGCCAAACTATTCAAGGTATGGGCACTATGAATTTCTTATTATGCCTTTCGGACTAACTAATGCACTTGCTGTTTTTATGGACTTGATGAATAAAATCTTCCTACCATATTTAGACAAGTTTGTGGTTATGTTTATCGATGATATCCTGATTTATTCTCGAGACGAGTCTGAACATGCTGAGCAC
This sequence comes from Gossypium arboreum, assembly GCF_025698485.1. Taxonomy (NCBI): domain Eukaryota; kingdom Viridiplantae; phylum Streptophyta; class Magnoliopsida; order Malvales; family Malvaceae; genus Gossypium; species Gossypium arboreum. The sequence continues at coordinate 89,404,866 of NC_069080.1, read as the reverse complement.
TTAAGAACTCTATTGTAGACGTTGAGAGATAAGAAATTGTTTGCTAAATTCAGTAAAAGTGAGTTTTGGCTCCGAGAAGTCAGATTTGTGGGACATACTGTTTCAGGTGATGGTATTTGGGTTGATCCAAGTAAGATTTCGGCAATTATTGATTAGAAACTACTAAGGAATGTAGCTGAAGTTAAAAGCTTTTTGGGCTTAGCTAGATATTACTGACATTTTGTCAAAGGATTTTCAATGATTGCTACTCCTATGACCAAGCTGTTGTAAAAAGATGTTAAGTTTGAATGGTCTGAAAAATGTCAGCAAAGTTTCGAGAAGTTGAAAGCATTATTGACTGAGGCACCGATTTTAGTACAACCTGAATCGAGAAAAGAGTTTGTGATTTATAGTGATGCATCACTGAATGGATTAGGATGTGTGTTGATGCAAGAGGGCAAAGTGATAGCTTGTGCTCGAGACAGTTGAAACCACACGAGAAGAATTATCCGACGCATGATTTGGAATTAGCCGCCATTGTGTTTGCTTTAAAAATTTGGAGACATCATTGGTACAGTGAGAAATGCCATACCTTTACTGATCATAAGAGTTTAAAATCCTTGATGACTTAGAAAGATTTAAACTTGTGGCAATAGAGATGGCTCAAGTTACTAAGGATTACGAACTAGTAATTGATTACGACCCGGGTAAGGCAAATGTAGTCGCAGATGCATTGAGTAGAAAGATTTTGTTTACTTTGAGAGTGATGAATACACGATTGACTTTGTTCGATAATGGTTCGATCCTAGCTGAGTTGAGAGCTAGACTGTTATTTCTTCAACAAATTTATGAAGCTCAGAAATGTGACAGTGATTTGCAAGCCAAAAGAGTTCATTATGAATTGAGTAGTGATTCAGATTTTCATATCAGATCCGATGATTGTTTGATGTTCCGAGGCAGAATTTGTGTACCGAAAAATGATGAACTTACTTAGAAAATTCTTCATGAGGCACATAATGGTTGGTTATCTGTGCATTTGGGTAGTACAAAAATGTATAATGATTTGAAGAAATTGTATTGGTGGTCAGGCATGAAACGAGATATTTCAGAATTTCTTTCGAGATATTTGATTTGTCATCTAGTGAAAGCTGAACACCAAGTACCTTCGAGTTTACTTCAGCCAGTAATGGTGCCCGAGTGGAAATAGGATAGGATTACAATGGATTCTGTGACAGGTTTGACTGTAACTCTAAAAAGAAAGATGTCGTCTGGGTTATTGTTGATAGATTTACGAAATTGACTCATTTTATACCAGTACATACTAACTATTCACTTGATAAGCTAGCTAAACTGTACATTGTTAAGATTGTGAGATTGCACGGGTGCCTATTTCTATCATTTCTGATAGAGATCTGAGGTTTACTTTACAGTTTTGGAAGAAGTTGCGAGAAGCTTTGGGTACGAAGCTACAAGAAGCTTTGGGTGTGAAGCTGAACTTTAGTACCGCTTTTCATCCACAAATTGATGGCCAGTCTGAGAGAGTGATTCAGATTCTTGAAGATATGCTTCGATGTTGTGTTCTAGAATTCGAAGGTAGTTGGGAAAAATATCTACCGTTGGTCGAATTTGCTTATAACAATAGTTTTTAGTTAAGTATAAAAATAGCACCTTATGAGGCACTGTATGGCCGCAAGTGTCGAACACCTTTGTTTTGGACTAAGTTAGTGAGAAACAGATTCATGGGGTTGATTTGGTCAGAGAAACTGAAGAAAAAGTAAAGGTAATCCATGATTGCTTGAAAGTAGATTCAGATCGACAAAAGTCATGCGCGGATTCAAAAAGAAAAGAGATTGAGTTTTAGGTTGGTGATAAGGTATTTTTGAAGGTATCTCCGTGGAAGAAAATTCTCAAATTTGGTCGTAAATACAAGTTGAGTCCACGTTTCATTGGACCGTATGAGGTTATTAAAAGAATAGGGCCAGTGGCATATCGGTTAGCTTTATCGACAGAATTGGAAAGGATCCATAATGTGTTTCATGCGTCAATGTTGGGACAATATCATTCTGATCCTGTACATGTGATTTCTCTAACAGAGATTGAGATTCAACCGGATATGACGTATGATGAAGAACCGATCAAGATTTTAGCTCAGGAAGTTAAACAGTTGAGAAATAAGAGTATAGCCCTAGTGAAATTTTTATGGCAATGACATGGGGTCGAAGAGGCTACGTGGGAACCCGAGGAGGCTATGAGAAAACAGTACCCAAACCTATTTTCTGGTAAGATTTTTGGAGACAAAAATACCTAAAGGGGGGAGAGTTGTAATAGCCCGATTTTGGGTCTAGTCAGAACAGTGGTTTTGAGACCACGAATCTGACATAGTAAAACTTTTTTTTCTTACATTTTGATGGTCTACAGTTTTATGGAATGATTTCATGAAAATTGTGTTTGAAAATTTTGATGTTTGAGCACTCAATTTAGCAAAAAGGACTAAATTATAAAGAGTGAAAAAGTTGAGTTCTACATGTTAGAGGTGTCTAATTGCGATGAAATTTTAAATTAAAGGTCCTTATATGGTAATTAGACCATTTTACTTTAAGTTGGACAAAAATAGACATGAGGTAAGAGAATTTTAGTGTTTTAAGAAAAGGGCATTTTGGTCATTTAGTAATTAAATGAACTAAAAAGCAAAATCAAGCCAAAATCTTGTCCATCTTTCTCGCCATAGTTTAATTTTTCAAGGGGAAGCCATAGCTAGGGTTTTGCCACTTTCAAGCTCGATTGTAAGCTATTCTAGCCCCGTTTTTAATGATTTTCATGTTTTTGAGATTCTTGTAACTTGATCTATCTATTTCTACCACTAATTTAAGAAATAAATCAAGGTGTAAATTTTGACCCATGTTGCACATGTGTGTATTTTGATGTCTGATGTAGAAAATGCATGTTTGGAATATGATAAACAACTTTTGCTAGGTGATTTTTGATGAAAATGTCAAAAGGACATATTTGTAAAAAGTTTATGAAATGTGTGTAAAAGTGTGATTAAATTAAAAACGTGGGTTGTTATAAGTATGAAAAAGGTTCGGCTAGGCTTGGGAATCGAAGAAATTGAATCCATTTCAATTTACGAGCCTAGGGACCAAAGTGTAAAAATGTCAAAGTTTAGGGGCAAAAACATAATTTTGTCATAATGTGATTTTTGAACTGAATTGAGTAATGTGAATAATAAATGAGTTAAATTTTTTATTATAGATCAAGAGAAACAAGGTTCGGACCTAGATCGGAGGAAAAAAACAAAGTGTTTGACGATTAAGTCACATTTCTACTATTTTTGTACCGAGGTAAGTTCGTATGTAAATAATGCATTTTTTAATTATGTTTTAAATGCTTTATTATTGTATGAATTGCGATTGACCCTTGGACGTATTCAACAAAGTTTCGAAAAGCATGAAATTTTGGTTGAACCTTAGGAATAGATTGGATACAAATGTCATGATATTAGGGTTAATGAGACTATGTGTAAGACCATATCTAGGATATGGCATCAATATGAGACTACGCGTAAGACCATATCTGGGATATGGCATCGATATGAGACTTCGTGTAAGACCATAGCTGGGCTATTTGCATCGATACGAAATTACATATAAGACCATATCTGGGATATGGCATTGGTATGGTACCTTGTGTACGGGACTCCCGAGGATCCTTTAGTATTCCAAGTGGTTCAACGGGAAATTTAACGAGTATGTCAAAGATGAATTGTGTGAAAATCCAAGTTCGAGATGACTCAGGTATGTACGTAAAACTCATAAGTAACAAGCTCATTATGTGATGAACCCTCGGTAAGGTTATGATTGAGTAAGTTTGACTATGAGATTTATAATAACATTTATGTTAATTTACCTCATGTTAATTGTATGTTAAATGTGTGTTTATGATGCTTATCATTTGAATAGGAACTTACTAAGCTTTATAGCTTACTCCCCTTTCTTTTCCCTTGTCTTATAATGTCACCAAGCTAGCTCGAATTTGGGGATCGTTGGAGACTCCATCATACTATCAACTGATTATTTTGGGTACCAATGAACTCAATATTTTGAGTTATGGCATGTATAGGGACTTGGTCATTTTGTTATGTGTCATAATTGATTTGGCCAAATGTGTTGGCTTATGTTGGTTGATAATTCATTTTGTAAATGGCCATTGAAATTGGCTAATATTGGTTTAAGTATATATGCATATGATGATGTTTTCATGGATGTGGAAATTTGCATGGATTAAGTTGATAAGTATGTGATGTTCGTGTGTGGTAAATGGTAGCATGTGAATGATGTGTGGATGTCTTGATTGTGGCTAAATTGGTTGAATGTAACTGCTTAGATTGGTGCTATGTTTTGTTGTGTAGGTGTGTGCATTAAAGGGTGACAAAATGACTTGGTCAATAACCTCGTTTTTGTCCACACGAGTAGACACACGGGCGTGTGTCTGGGCTGTGTGTGACACACGGCTTGCCCCATGGGGGAGTGCCTTAGCCGTGTGGATGACACGGCCTCAGGCACTAGCGTGTGTCTTGGGCGTGTGAAATCTGCCCCTATTTTATGAAAAATTATGAAAATTAAATCGACCACATGGCCTAAGCACATGGGCTTGTGCATTGGCCATGTGACTTCAATTTGTTCTTGGGTGACAAACAAAGAGTTACACAAGTTAGGTACACAGGCATGTATGACCACACAGCTTGCCCACGCGGGCATGTCCCAAAGCCACACGGGCATGTGACCCCTGTTTAGTGAAAAATATTCTAAGTGTTGTAAAATTTTCTAAGGTTCTCGATTTAGTCTTGAACCACTTCCAATGTATGTTTTGGTCCTCGTAGGCTCATTTTAGGGACGATAAGAATGTATATGAAAAGTTTTAAATTTGGAGGGAAATTACGTCTCAGTTTTATATGATTGCTTGTGTAAAACTCCAGTAATGCCTCGTACCCTATTCCGGCGTTGGACATGGGTAAGTGGTGTTACAAAAGACTTAAAAGATGGCATGATAAGCACATCCGAGTTCAAGAATCTGAAGCAAGTCAGCAAGTTTTGTTGTTCAATTCCAGATTAAAGTTTTTTCCACGTAGTTGAAATAACGTTGGTCTGGTCCATTTACAATTCACTGAGTTTTTCCATATAAAGTTGTCGAACTTCAAGGTAAGGGAGGTAATTTTCGAGTTAATGCTCAGTGCTTAAAACATTACTAGGGAGATAAAATTGAGCGGGATAAAGTCACGTTCATTTTATCAAATATTTAACTTTTTTTTTCTTATTTTCTTTTTAAATAAATGATTTAGGGTATATTTTCAAGATTAGTATGTTTAAATAAATTCTGTCTAGGAGATTGGAACTTAAGTAGGACCGCTTGTGACCCATCCAATCTTTCCTGAGAATTTATTTTAACATAGTCTTCTGAGAAATTATTCTCTAAATGGCAAAATAAATTTTTAGTTTTTCAAATAAAGATCTAAGCTCTAATTGCAACTCAATTTTCAAATTTTCTTTAACTTTAGGTGCTTAATTGAATTATTTGAAAAAGTTGGTTGTTATTTTGTAAATATTAAAAATTAGTTGTCTTTTTTTAAAAATATTTTTAAAGGTAGCTAAAATAAAGGTTTTAATTTATTTATTTTTAATAAGGTAACAATAATCAATATATAATTATATTTATTATAATATATATTAAATATTATCAACTTTATATAGAATTAGGATTATTTTAACTTTATCATATTTTAGTAAAATTTAGTTAATAAATAAAGTGATAGCAAATAATATTTTAATATACATCATATTAATTATTAATTGTTATTAATTTTATGTGGAATTAAGACTTAGAATATTTTACTATTAAATTGTTCTAAGAGTTCTAATTGAATTCCTTCCTCCCTTCACTATAAATTCTACCTGTGACAGCCCTAAAGTGACCCTAGTCGGAAAGCGGTTTCGGGACCGCTAAACCGAGTCACCAAATTATTTGAATATGATAATTATTGTCTAAAATATGTGAATATGAATGTGTGAAAGTTTTAAGCTTCGATTTAGTTAATTGCTTGTGAATTTAGTTAATAGGACTTATGTGTGACACTTGTGAAATGTGATAGGTTAATCTATAAGGACCTATTAAAGCATGTAGTGAAAACAATGGTTTTGCATGTCAAATACTCCTTTTTTTTATACATAGTGGCTGGCCATGATGGTGCATATATTAGAATATGTAGTGAATCTTCATGAAATGGTCATTATTTTATGTAAAAGAAAGGGAATAAATAAAAGAAATACTAAGGATAATAAAAGAAAGAAAAGAATGAAAGTGTGATGAAAATAAGAGAAGAAATCGGTTCTTCTTGGCGAAATGAAAAGAGGAAGAAGGAGTGAAGCATTCGGTCATCTAAGGTCAATATTAAGGTAAGAAGTTTTGGTTAATTTTTGAAATATTAGTTAAATCCTAGTAAATTTCTAAGTTCCTTATTGGACCCATGTTAAATTTTTGATATTTAGTGAATGAATATGGGTTTCGGTCATGGTAGATAACAAGGAATGTAGTTGTTGTTCTTGTTAATTTGGATGAATTTTTGGTGGATAGGTGTTTGAATCAAACAAATGATCATGTGTGTACACTAGGTGCTAGTTGAGAAGAATCGGTCACTATATTGGAGAGCATTGCCGAATATGAACTTAGTTATTGTGAGTGATGAATGTGTTTTGAGTTGATGGAATAAAAGAATGCTTAAAGATGTGTTACAACAAATTATATGTTAAGCTAAGGTTGTTAAATTATCAATCTTTCTTCCTAGCCGAATATGTGTTTATAAAGTTGAGTTGTTAAATAGATTTTGAAGTTAGACCATGCATTTATTTTTGAATTTAAGAAGAATGATACATTCGACTATGCTTTGATGTGCTTGGATTGTTGTTCATTGAGTAAATGATTGAGGAATGGTTAGAAGAATTTGAATGCTAAACTAGTTGATTTGTTTATAATGTCCGATTATGACCATTTATAGAGATGTGAATGAATTGTTGTTATGTGAATAAATATTTGTTTGATATATATATGTATTCGCAATGGGATAAAATGTGTATTAAGGCAAGTTTCATGGTGATTATGCTTGTGATGTTGGGTTAATATTCGCAATATGATTAAATTCATGTATAAGGAAGCATGATAAATTAAGTGGCTCTTTGCTTGTGAATGTGAATTAGATATAAATTAAATAAGCATGAGATCGAGTCATGGCATGAATTATTAAATATGATACATATTGAAATCTATTGTTTTAGATATAGATTAAATGATATGTGATTGCCAAATGTGATTGTTAAGTGAATAATATTAGTTAAGTACTTAAGCAAATCTATTGTTTTACTTAAGCTTAAGAGCAAAGAGGATCAAAGTCGGATAGGGAAAAGAGAAAGTAAACGAATAGCCGTGGATATCTAGTCGTCAACCACTTCCGAAGTAAGTTTTAAGTGATTAAATGTTGAGTAAATTCAATCATAATAGGACATAATGAGTTGATTTAATAAGATATGATGTGGCCATGATATGTTTTAAACTCAAATGGTGAGTTCATAAGTGTTTGGACTTGGAAATTTAAGAGCAAATTGTAATATTTTGCTTAGGACAGCAGCAGTAACGTGATTTTAGAAAATCACCATAAATTGATGGTGTGGAATTATAGGCTGAATAAAATATGTAATCAAAGCTTAATTAGTCTAGTTTTTTATAAAAGAGACCGTGTGAGCAAAGAAATTTCCTATAAAGAGATATTTAAAGTTGAGTGAGACGGTGTCAGAATGACTCCGAAATCCCCTGTTCAGTTTTTAGAAAATCATTATAATTTGTACAAAAATGGTTATAAGATAAAATTTATATTCTTAGACTCCTTAATGAGTCTACTTTCAAATGAAATCAAATAGAACACATTTTGAATTCTGTACAATGATAAATTTGATTCGTAGTGAAGAGTGGTCAGATTAGTTAAACAGTGAAACCGGGGAAACTTTAAGAAAAATCTGGTATTGATTGGCCACACCTAAAATTCTTAAAATTTTATGGATGGAAGATATATGAGTCTATATTCAGGGAAAATTAACGAAAATTGATTTTGAGTTTTGTAGCTCCAGTTATAAATAATTTAGTGACTATTGCTCAGGAAAACAGCTTGTAGTGAATATGTGAATTTGTTGTAAACATTGATGAAACTATTTGAGTTGCTTATAAGCTATTGCTGAAATTGATGCATAAGATATGTATATGTGGTAAAGCCGAATGGGTAATGTGAAATATATATATATGAGATATGTATATGTGGTAAAGCTGAATGGTTAATGTGAAATATATATATATGAGATATGTATATGTGGTAAAGCCGAATGGCTAATGTGAAATATGTATGAGATATGCATATGTGGTAAAGCCGAATGGCTAATGTGAAATATGTATGAGATATGTATATGTGGTAAAGCCGAATGGCTAATGTGAAATATGTATGAGATATGTATATGTGGTAAAGCCGAATGGCTAATGCGAAATATATATATATATGAGATATGTATATGTGGTAAAGCTGAATGGTTAATGTGAAATATATATATGAGATATGCATATGTGGTAAAGCCGAATGGCTAATGTGAAATATGTATGAGATATGCATATGTGGTAAAGCCGAATGGCTAATGTGAAATATGTATGAGATATGTATATGTGGTAAAGCCGAATGGCTAATGTGAAATATGTATGAGATATGTATATGTGGTAAAGCCGAATGGCTAATGCGAAATATATATATATGAGATATGTATAAGTGGTAAAGCTGAATGGTTAATGTGAAATATATATATATGAGATATGTATATGTGGTAAAACCGAATGGCTAATGTGAAATATGTATGAGATATGCATATGTGGTAAAGCCGAATGGTCAATGTGAAATATATATATGAGATATGTATATGTGGTAAAGCCGAATGGCTAGTGTGAAATATGTATGAGATATGTATATGTGGTAAAGCCGAATGGCTAGTGTGAAATATGTATGAGATATGTATATGTGGTAAAGCCGAATGGCTAGTGTGAAATATGTAGGCGGTGTGTGTATATTGTGGCCGAATGACCAAATGTGAAAGGTGTGTATTATTAGATATTTGATGAGGCAAATGAATTACAAATATGACAGTCGATGTGAATGTTGTAACATGTGATTAAATGTACATGAAACTTGGAAATATATTCCGGGTAAGACCCGATGACTACGTGTGGAGATTATGTCCAGGTAAGACCCGATGACTACATGTGGAGATTTTGTCCGGGTAAGACTCGATAACTTCGTGTGGAGATTTCATCTGAGCTAAAGGTCTCGCCGATAATCCGAGTAGAGGTTAAAGCTATAAAACTTCGTAATAAGAATTGCTTATAAATATATTCAATGCGAAAGGTTAAACAGGTATGTACTCCAAGTTTATATGTGAGCTTGATTTGAACTAAATCATAAGGTAGTTATGTGATGCATACGAGAGCAATCTATGAGACTATTCCTATGATTATGTGACATCGGATCAGTGTGAGAGGTTATGTGAAATTATACAATATATCTATGTCACATGAGCTCACTTTTATGTGAAAGTTTATCGCCTATTGTATATGATGAGATGTGCATATTCGGTAAAGGGATGGTATGCAGAAGGAATAGTGAAATAAAAATACGAACAACTATGTTATAGTTTGATTGTTATCTGTTGACACTGCTTAAAACTTACTAAGCATTGTAATGCTTACTCCGTTTACTTTGTTTTCTCTGTTTTATAGATCTCATTTCAAGCTACAGTGCTCGGGGATCGTCAAACAACTAGTCACACTATCACTATCCACCGCTTGTTCTTGTTATGTTTAGAATTATTTTATGGCATGTATAGAATAGACCAAAGTAGAAGAATATTTTGGTTAATGTATATAAGCCATGCGAAAATGGCATCTTTTGAATGTGTACTTATAGAAGTTTAAATTGTATCCTGATTGTCTTTAGTACTTATCTAAAGGAGTGTTCAAAAATAAAAATAAAAATAAAAAAAAATTTTCTTGTTCGATATGAGTTTCAAGTCCGTAATGCCCTTTACCTATTCCTATGACGGATACGGGATTGGGGTGTTACATTTTATTGGTATCGAGCTACGGTTTAGTCGATTCTAGGACTAACGTAGTACGCGTGAGTCTATTTATACATGCCATAAAGTGATAAAATGATAGTGTGATGATTTTTGACTATTGAAATGTGTTTGTTGTATTGTAATGAATCTTGATCCCGATCGAGCTATAGCAAGCTTCTGACTATGAGAATTTGCGATATAACTTCACTTGGATATGTTTAAATTATTAAGTTGATCAGGTACGTATCATGTACTTGTATTTGAATTTTGATTTGGATTGAATTTTAAGGGTATAAGTGATGCAATTTTGAAAGAGTGTTATGACTATAAATGTGATCTTTGTAGATGAATGGTCGATAAGCATGTTGTGTTTGTATTCAAGTGATGTAAATGATATACTAATGTGCATTGTTATATATATATATACATGAGAATCGAGAGTTATATATATCCGGGCTAAGTCCCGAAGAGCATTCGTGCTAGTGATGTATCCGGGCTAAGTCCCGAAGAGCATTCGTGCTGGTGTTATATCCGGGCTAAGTCCCGAAGAGCATTCATGCTAGTGATGTATCCGGGCTAAGTCCCGAAGAGCATTTGTGCTGGTGTTATATCCGGGCTAAGTCTCAAAGAGCATTTGTGCTAGAGTTATATCAGGGTTAAGTCCCGAAGAGCATTCGTGCTGGTGTTATATCCGGCTAGGTCCGAAGAGCAATCATCTTTGGTGATGTGTATTCAGGCCTTTGTGCCTAGTAGGCTTCGTGCCGATAATTTGAGCAAAGTTTAAGTGTTCATTACTATACGAATTCAAATTTAAATGAAAGGATATGTTTAAAAGTGTACATACATGATGTTTATAGATTTGGTTAAGTCATTTCAATGTGTAACAACAAATGAATAGGGGCACTATGTGTGCAAATGATTAGAGGCACTGAGAGTGCGAGTTCTTCAACCGAGCACTGTGTGTGCGAGATTGGTCAGTAGACATTAAGTGAGTAAAACAAGATTCATGTAAGACCTCGTATGGAACGAAGGCATTGATTTAAGATGGTGGATATGTTGTTAAGAAATGAATTCATGTTATAAATGTGTTACAGATTTAGTTTATGGGATGCTTGGTATATGAAGTCATATGTGCTATTGCTAAATGACCCCTATTTTTGTTAATCATGTTCAAGAAATTATTTTGATTAAGTTCGACATTTGAAAGTTTGTAAGAATTTTTGATGAATGCTGATAATTTTGGATATATGGGTTATGTGCTAAAATAAATCCCATACCGGTATACTATATGAGGCTTTATGCCAAATCGATTGTATCTGGTATCGTTAATGATGATTGAATGTGCTAAATGAATTCAATGTTCGGTATGTGGAAGTTGATTTTCTGTTGGAAATAGGTTAAGTTGAATAGTGAGATATGATGGAGTTATAAAGGATATTTATTGGGATGTTTGAGTATATGTGTACTTTCGGTCAAAGTTCTGACTTATACATGAATGAAAATGTGGGTGACAAATATGTGGGTTGATGATGTGAATTATACATGTTAAAATGTGCTTAATATGTGTTTGAAATGCATTTGTGAATTAAATTAAGTGATTATTGCTTATGAAATCAAGAAAATGAGATATATGTGCATACTTGTAGAAATGTTTATGTATTTCTTTTAAGATAAAAAAAAAAGATTTTATAGAACGATGCGAAATCAGTAATGAATTACAATTGCGATAGATGAGCTAATGTTTATATGGATATAATTCAATAAGAGGACGTTATCCTAAACTATGCATCGGTAGAAATTTTCGGGGACGAAAATTTCTTAAGTGGGGGAGAGTTGTGACAGCCCTAAAGTGACCCTAGTCGGAAAGCGGTTTCGGGACCGCTAAACCGAGTCACCAAATTATTTGAATATGATAATTATTGTCTAAAATATGTGAATATGAATGTGTGAAAGTTTTAAGCTTCGATTTAGTTAATTGCTTGTGAATTTAATTAATAGGACTTATGTGTGACACTTGTGAAATGTGATAGGTTAATCTATAAGGACCTATTAAAGCATGTAGTGAAAACAATGGTTTTGCATGTCAAATACTCCTTTTTTTTATACATAGTGTCCGGCCATGATGGTGCATATATTAGAATATGTAGTGAATCTTCATGAAATGGTCATTATTTTATGTAAAAGAAAGGGAATAAATAAAAGAAATACTAAGGATAATAAAAGAAAGAAAAGAATGAAAGTGTGATGAAAACAAGAGAAGAAATCGGTTCTTCTTGGCCGAAATGAAAAGAGGAAGAAGGGAGTGAAGCATTCGGTCATCTAAGGTCAATATTAAGGTAAGACGTTTTGGTTAATTTTTGAAATATTAGTTAAATCCTAGTAAATTTCTAAGTTCCTTATTGGACCCATGTTAAATTATTGATATTTGGTGAATGAATATGGGTTTCGGTCATGGTAGATAACAAGGAATGTGGTTGTTTTTCTTGTTAATTTGGATGAATTTTTGGTGGATAGGTGTTTGAATCAAACAAATGATCATGTGTGTACACTAGGTGCTAGTTGAGAAGAATCGGTCACTATATTGGAGACCATTGCCGAATATGAACTTAGTTATTGTGAGTGATGAATGTGTTTTGAGTTGATGGAATAAAAGAATGCTTAAAGATGTGTTACAACAAATTATATGTTAAGCTAAGGTTGTTAAATTATCAATCTTTCTTCCTAGCCGAATATGTGTTTATAAAGTTGAGTTGTTAAATAGATTTTGAAGTTAGCCCATGCATTTATTTTTGAATTTAAGAAGAATGATACATTCGACTATGCTTTGATGTGCTTGGATTGTTGTTCATTGAGTAAATGATTGAGGAATGGTTAGAAGAATTTGAATGCTAAACTAGTTGATTTGTTTATAATGTCCGATTATGACCATTTATAGAGATGTGAATGAATTGTTGTTATGTGAATAAATATTTGTTTGATATATATATGTATTCGCAATGGGATAAAATGTGTATTAAGGCAAGTTTCATGGTGATTATGCTTGTGATGTTGGGTTAATATTCGGCAATATGATTAAATTCATGTATAAGGAAGCATGATAAATTAAGTGGCTCTTTGCTTGTGAACGTGAATTAGATATAAATTAAATAAGTATGAGATCGAGTCATGGCATGAATTATTAAATATGATACATATTGAAATCTATTGTTTTAGATATAGATTAAATGATATGTGATTGCCAAATGTGATTGTTAAGTGAATAATATTAGTTAAGTGCTTAAGCAAATCTATTGTTTTACTTAAGCTTAAGAGCAAAGAGGATCAAAGTCGGATAGGGGAAAAGAGAAAGTAAACGAATAGCCGTGGATATCTAGTCGTCGACCACTTCCGAGGTAAGTTTTAAGTGATTAAACATTGAGTAAATTCAATCATAATAGGACATAATGAGTTGATTTAATAAGATATGATGTGGCCATGATATGTTTTAAACTCAAATGGTGAGTTCATAAGTGTTTGGACTTGGAAATTTAAGAGCAAATTGTAATATTTTGCTTAGGACAGCAGCAGTAATGTGATTTTAGAAAATCACCATAAATTGATGGTGTGGAATTATAGGCTTAATAAAATATGTAATCAAAGCTTAATTAGTCTGGTTTCTTATAAAAGAGACCGTGTGAGCAAAGAAATTTCCTATAAAGAGATATTTAAAGTTGAGTAGGAAGGTGTCAGAATGACTCCGGAATCCCCTGTTCGGTTTTTAGAAAATCATTATAATTTGTACAAAAATGGTTATAAGATAAAATTTATATTCTTAGACTCCATAATGAGTCTAGTTTCAAATAAAATCAAATAGAACACATTTTGAATTCTGTACAATGAGAAATTTGATTTGTAGTGAAGAGTGGTCAGATTAGTCAAATAGTGAAACAGGGGAAACTCTAGGAACAATCTGGAATTGATTGGCCAAACCTAAAATTCTTAAAATTTTATGGATGGAAGATATATGAGTCTATATTCAGGGAAAATTAACGGCAATTGATTTTGAGTTTTGTAGCTCCAGTTATAAATAATTTAGTGACTATTGCTCAGGAAAACAGCTTGTAGTGAATATGTGAATTTGTTGTAAACATTGATGAAACTATTTGAGTTGCTTATAAGCTATTGCTGAAATTGATGCATAAGATATGTATATGTGGTAAAGCCGAATGGCTAATGCGAAATATATATATATGAGATATGTATATGTGGTAAAGCTGAATGGTTAATGTGAAATATATATATATATATGAGATATGTATATGTGGTAAAGCCGAATGGCTAATGTGAAATATGTATGAGATATGCATATGTGGTAAAGCCGAATGGCTAATGTGAAATATGTATGAGATATGTATATGTGGTAAAGCCGAATGGCTAATGTGAAATATGTATGAGATATGTATATGTGGCAAAGCCGAATGGCTAATGCGAAATATATATATGAGATATGTATATGTGGTAAAGCTGAATGGTTAATGTGAAATATATATATATGAGATATGTATATGTGGTAAAGCTAAATGGCTAATGTGAAATATGTATGAGATATGCATATGTGGTAAAGCCGAATGGCTAATGTGAAATATGTATGAGATATGTATATGTGGTAAAGCCGAATGGCTAATGTGAAATATGTATGAGATATGTATATGTGGTAAAGCCGAATGGCTAATGCGAAATATATATATATGAGATATGTATATGTGGTAAAGCTGAATGGTTAATGTGAAATATATATATATGAGATATGTATATGTGGTAAAGCCGAATGGCTAATGTGAAATCTGTATGAGATATGCATATGTGGTAAAGCCGAATGGTCAATGTGAAATATATATATATGGGATATGTATATGTGGTAAAGCCGAATGGCTAGTGTGAAATATGTATGAGATATGTATATGTGGTAAAGCCGAATGGCTAGTGTGAAATATGTAGGCGATGTGTGTATATTGTGGCCGAATGACCAAATGTGAAAGGTGTGTATTATTAGATATTTGATGAGGCAAATGAATTACAAATATGACAGTCGATGTGAATGTTGTAACATGTGATTAAATGTACATGAAACTTGGAAATATATTCCGGTTAAGACCCGATGACTACGTGTGGAGATTATGTCCGGGTAAGACCCGATGACTACGTGTGGAGATTTTGTCCGGGTAAGACTCGATAACTTCGTGTGGAGATTTCATCTGAGCTAAAGGTCTCGCCGATAATCCGAGTAGAGGTTAAAGCTATAAGACTTCGTAATAAGAATTGCTTATAAATATATTCAATGCGAAAGGTTAAACAGGTATGTACTCCAAGTTTATATGTGAGCTTGATTTGAACTAAATCATAAGGTAGTTATGTGATGCATACGAGAGCAATCTATGAGACTATTCCTATGATTATGTGACATCGGATCAGTGTGAGAGGTTATGTGAAATTATACAATATATCTATGTCACATGAGCTCACTTTTATGTGAAAGTTTATCTGCCTATTGTATATGATGAGATGTGCATATTCGGTAAAGCGATGGTATGCCTAAAGGAATAGTGAAATAAAAATACGAAAAACTATGTTATAGTTTGATTGTTATCTGTTGACACTGCTTAAAACTTACTAAGCATTGTAATGCTTACTCCGTTTACTTTGTTTTCTCTGCTTTATAGATCTCATTTCAAGCTACTGGCTCGGGATCGTCAAGAACTAGTCACACTATCACTATCCAACGCTTATTCTTGTTATGTTTAGAATTATTTTATGGCATGTATAGAATAGACCAAATGGACGAAGAATATTTTGGTTAATGTATATAAGCCATGCGAAAATGGCATCTTTTGAATGTGTACTTATAGAAGTTTAAATTGTATCCCTGACTGTCTTTAGTACTTATCTAAAGGAATGTTCAAAAAATAAATAAATAAATAAATAAAAATTCACTGTTCTGATATGAGTTTCAAGTCCGGTAATGCCCCTTTACCTATTACGGCGACGGATACGGGATTGGGGTGTTACACTACCAACCTTCTCCATCATTCACCATCCATCAAACCAACCTCCATTCACCTGTTCCACTGTCGACCCTAGCATCCAAAAACCACCAAGTGCTGCAGCTCCTAACCACCATCAATAACACCGCCCAATAGCGCCCATTTGGCTAGCAGCTGCACACGCACTTGGCGCACCTGCCTAGCAACTCCATCACCAACTTCCGCACGTTGTTGCTATTTCTCACGCCAGGCCTCGCTCGACGCACCAGCCCTACTGCCCCTGCATGCATCAACCCTGCTAGCACCTTGCTTGAGCACCAGCCTTGCGTGCTACTGCAGTTCTTTGCTTCAAGCCCGTGGGCACCTTTGCACAACCCCACACCCTTGTTACCTTTGCACCACACTTCCATCTCATTTAGCCACCAACCAATCACCCTTCCAACCAACCCTCAATTAAAATCTTTTGCTTCTAATTTTATTTATTGAGTACTTAATTTTTATACAAAGGTGGTAAGAAAATTTTTCTCCTAAATTTCAATTTTATTTTATTATTTTAATTCTTTAATTTATTGAATTATTAATATTTCATGCAAATTGAATTTTTGAGAAAATTTGTTCCCATCTTATGTTCAGGTTAATCATGCCTCGTAAAAGAACTCATGCCTCTGTCCAAATTGAAGAATCACACAAAAAATTTCACTGTGAAGAAGCCAAAGCGAGATACGATAGCATTTTCAAGAATCAACAAATGCACTCTAAAATAGGCTTTACACTGAAAGAAAGCAACTATATCAATTTCATAACGCGCATTCGACAAATTGTTGAAGCCTCAATTGAGAGTTGTTTTGTGAGAAAAGACCTAGTGCAGATGAAGAATTAGTTCGTGAATTTTATTTGAATTTGACCTCAAATGAATTAACGAAAGTTTCTGTCTGAGAAATCAAGGTACTAATAAGCTCAAACACTATTAATGAATTCTTTGAATTACCTAATTTTGAAGACGACGAATATTCTTTCTTGATGATTAATATTGAGACTGAAAATATGTAAGAAATTCTCAAGGAACTTACAATTCTAGGTTCTAAGTGGACTGTGTCAAAGCATGGAACTCACACTTGTTGCAGAGAATATTTGACACCACTAGCAAAGGTATGGCTTTATTTCATTCAGTTCAACGTTATGCCTATTTCACATGGAACCCCAATTTCATTAGAGTGAATGGTCTTGTTATACTCGATCTTAATGGCAAACACCATTGGTGTGGGAAAAATAATTTTGAGAGAAATGTGAAATTGTAACGCTAGACATTCTGGCCCAGCTTACTTTCCCTTTATGATAATAATTTTGTGCTTGAAAGCTAAAATTCTTGCAAACGTAAAGAAGATAGGTTATATCCACGGCACAATCACATATTGGGATCTCTACTGAATAGCCGAAGATTCTGTTCTGCAACAACGAGCTGAAGAGAGTGAGGATCTGGAAAAAGAATAAGAAGAAGATCCCACAAAGATCGAACCAATGCAGTTAGCTGAAATCCGTAATAAGGCAGAACCAATGGAACCAATAACCAAACCTGACATGGCAACCTCAACATTCAGAACTCAATCACCTCGCCTAGATCTTCGAGATGAGCTATCAAAGTTTATGGACATAATGCAACATATGCAATGGCAACAACAAGCTTACTAGAGATATTCAAAAATACGGGATGACTCAATGAGAAGCACTCTTACGAAAATATTTAATGAGCCGTTTATTTTTGTGCCTGAGTTTCTAGATTTTATATTTCAACCACAGGGTCCAATATCGAAGAAGGAACAAAGCAATTCATGCAAAAACAAAGATGATGGAGCAAAAGATAAGTCGGATTCTGAGGGATCTGTAATTAGATAAAAGGGGGGATCTTTACTTTACTTTATTTTCTTGCCTAGGTTATTTAATGTTTTAGATTAGGTTTTATTAGTTTGTTTATCTCTCTCACAATAAAACAAGATGTGGAAATCATAAATAAAAATGAACAAGTTACAAAGTATAAAGTGTGACAATAGATATATACATTCTAAGATTGGATCTAGAGAGAGCTTGGTACTTAAGAAGTCAATTTGACTCACCTCCTCTTTTCTAGAATCTTACTTGGTGTATAGTATCTATTCACTTCTAACAATTAGGACATTGTTCATCTTAAGTAAGGGGACCAAAAAAAAATTGAAATTATTTCTTCTCAAAATAAAATTTTCTTTTAATTATGGTTAGGTTATATTTTGTTCAAGAATTTGAAATTTTTTTAAGCTAAACTTCAGTATGAATAAAGTTCTATTATTTCAATAATTGTATGTTAGCTAAATTATGACATCAATGTACTCTTAATGAAGTATGTAAATCATATCATAAAATTTTTAGTTCCTTAGGAAAGCTAGGCATGCATGAAAGTTTTATCCTAGGAAGCATGGAATGTTGAAAATGATTTAAGCAAACTTTTGTTTGGACCATTTGAGCCTTTCAAGCCAACCTTGATGAATTTTTATCCTTTGAAACCCAACTTTGAGACTATATGACCTAATTTTATTTGAATCTTTGCAATATTTAGCCATCATTTCTCTCATAAGTATCTTTAAATTGTCCCAAACACTTGACTCAGTCTATTCAGAATATTCTTTGAAAATAAGTTTGGGGGAGTTGAAAAGAAGTATCAAATGCTCAAAAAATTTGTAGTACATACAATAAAATACTCGTGTAAAAAAGAAGAAGAAAGAAAGAGCATATGTACTCGAAAGAAATAGATGTACAAAAGAGCATGCAAAAGCAAAATGAGTTGGCGTGTTTCTTCCGAAGGTTCAATATAGGCTAAGTCTAGGGTATTTACCCTAAATTTATCTATATTTTACCTACCCCTAGCCTAGCCACGTTACAACCTATTTAAAATACCTATTGATTCAAGTTTCTATGCTACCTACATTAGTGGAGATAAATTGTTATGTTCATCATATGAAGGCATAAATTAAACTTAATGATTGCAGCTTAATCTTAAATAAGGGAATAAAATCAAATTGGTAGGGATTTAACATGTCATTATTGAGAAACATTTAGTCTATTTTTGCTATCATAACAATAATTGTGATTAATTTGAACAATATGTATACTTAAGTAGCATAAATCTCAAAATTTTTGTTCTTGAGCATAAGTATACTAAATTCAAAACTTTGACAAAGAATGTTTTCTAAGGAATTTTTCAAATTCATTTCCATGAAGTTCTTTTCACTTTGTGCATTACTCGGGACGAGCAATGAATTAAGTTTGGGGGTGTGGAAACACGAAAATATATAGACTTTTTCATACCCTTTTTAACTCAAATTCATGCAGTTTCGTAGTAATTCTTGTTGAAAAATATGATATAATTATAAAATAATTAAATTACATTCAAACTATTAACATATTGAATTTTTATAAGTTTTATAATATATTTTATAAATTTTGATTTATTTTCAATAGATTTGCACAAATTGTGAAAATTGGTTTGGTAAACACTACTAGAGGCAAAATCGAGAAGCGATTTTTGAAGCATTGAGCCGAATTAATTTATTAGCCTAAGACGGTCCAAATGATGAATATTAATATATAATATAATTAATTTTAACTATATCCAATTTATTTTGGGTAAAAAAATTATTATAATTATGTTATGAAAGGAGGCTAAATTGTGTTAAACCGAAAGACTGATCCAACAGAGCAAATGGGTTGCCCAAAACCGTCCAACATGCTGACCCAATCATTTCAAATTAGTTGATTATTTAACTTGCAAATCAACCCTGGAAGTTTCCTTTAAATTGCATTCATACCCCTCCACTTTCTGTGTTTTTAAAGATTCACCCCAAGCTAAATTTAGCAAGTTTGAAACATTCTAACTTGCCACATGTGTGGCTGGCCAAAAGGGTATCTGGCTGCTGATTTTTTGATATTCTTAGCAGCAAATCCCACTTATAAATTCTCTGTAATATCCCTAATCAATATCTATCACCGGAATAGGGTTACAAAGCATTATCGGAGTTTATAGAACATTCATAGATAATTCATATTATTTACTATTCATTTTCCGAAACTAATCATGTCATCCCTTGTTTGGGCCCTCGAGGCCCAATTTAAGCATTAGAAACAAGTCAGGACTAAATCAAAAACTTAGAGAATTTTTCACGAAGTTCCAAAATTTTTCCTTGGTGCAGGGCACACACGCTCGTGTGGCCAAGAGACACGCCTGTGTGGCCCTATGACATGCTCGTGCTTCAAGCCATGCCACACCCCGTGTAACTCCCTGGCTTGGGTCACACGGCCAGCCACACGTCCGTGTACTAGGCCGTATGATCAATTTATTTTTCAAAAGTAAGGTGTAGTTTTCACACGGTCAGGCCACACGCCTGTGTGCTAGATCGTGTGCCTTACACGACTGAGACACATGTCCATTTCTCCACCCGTGTGCTCAATTCTGAGCATTCTATTTCTAAATTTTAAGATGCAGGAGACACACAGCTAGACTACACGCCCATGTGCATGACCATGTGTGACACACGGCTGAGACACACCCCCGTGGACGAAATAGGCCATTTTAAGGTCACTTTTCTCATCCTTTTTACTATCAATCTGCACACAATACTCTCATATACCAATAGAATCCAACCAAGCAACCAATACAAGCCGAAAATCAAGTTTTAGACCTAATGTCATTACACAACTCATTTGCATAAACTTACCGCAATAAATCCATTCATTGATTACTATAAGATATTACTAAATACATGCATACAAACATAAATGTATGTATATGTGCTACTCACAACCATATTACAAGTTTACTTCCTTTCAATTCAACCCTATACATGCCATATAAACCTTAAAATGTATAACAAAATCTACCGGAGTGAACTGGATAGTGTAGCTTGATATGTTGATCCAATCTTCTGACTTCATGTTAGTCTACAAAGAACATTAAACACACAAGAGTAAGCTTGTAGAAGCTTAGTAAGTTCATAGGCTTTAAGAATAAATCTTACCAAACAAACTATAATAAACATTAAAAAGAGTATTTCACTAGTATTGCCTACCAATCACAACTTCAATTAATAAAATTCACTTGATTGAGCTCAATATTTGTAACACCCCAAACCCGGCCTAGACATCACGACCGGATCTAGCGATGTCACATTGAAGTGCTTTTCGAAATCTAAAACTCATCGTTTAAAAACCCCTTTTTTAACTAGACTCTTTGTATAGTTTGAAAAGTTGATTTAAAGTCTTATTGCTCATTGATAATGTGGGACTTGTACTTTTAAAGGTTGCTTTTATTAAAACGTTATTAATTTTGTAAACAGTTTGTTATTCGCGAAAGCTTTGAAAATGAGTTACGTATCTGTGGCGGTTTTGAAAATGTTTGAGTTTTTGAAAACTCGTGTTTTTCCTACTGCTAGTAGTTGTAAATCACAAATAAATTTGAGTAAAATACCAAAATTAAAAATAAACCCGAGAGGCCTTATTACATAATGAAAAGCCTGAATAAAACCTTAATTATAATATTAAAAGACAGCTAAGTCGAATGGCCACCACTGAGTCTCCGTCGCATCGATTCGCCTAAGTCTGGGGATTACCTGCACAGTTAACAGATGGGTGAATTTACAAAAACTCAGTGTGTAATCCCATAAAAGCAACCAATTAGAGTAAACACAATTTGGGCCTAAGCCCTTTCAGTCTCAGTTAGGGTCTTAGCCCATTTTAGTAACAGTAGCAGTCTGGGCCTAAGCCAATTTCAGTAATAATATCAGTGGGCCTAATCCCATTACAATATCAGTATAGTATGCAATCAGAAAATCCTACCCAATCCAGCCTTTACACACCATATCCATACCAACCCTACACACCATGTAGGGATAAAATCGACCCACCCATCCCTACACTCCAAGTAGCACCGGTTGCGGTACTAAAATAGTATTTGCAGTAGAGCTGCCAGTAATAGGCTTATAGCTTTCAGTACACTTCCTCCAAAATCATATGTCCCACCCCATGCAATGCAACATAATATAAATGTATATACAGTACAAATGGCATGCTCAAACAGTCATACATCACATAGGGGTATATCAGTCATTTACAAAAATAAGGGCCCAGGTACACTTACTGGCCCAACAGTAGGTCCACAGTCATCTTGGGCGACCCGTGCAACCTTAACAGACAATCAATGAAAATGGGCCCACAACACATATTATGGGCCCACATGCTCGTATGGCTCACATAGCTCAGAAATGGCCTCAGCCGTGTGGCTTACACAACCTGGCCTAATATTTACCACACTTATGTGCGATTTTTTCGTGTGGGAGCCACAAGCCCATTGGGCCCACATGGCCCAGTTTAGCCCAAAATGGCCCAATATCATTTCGGCCCAACATCAACCACACAGCCATGTTTTGTTACACGGCCTGCCACACGGGCGGCCACACGGCCTGCCACACGGGCGGCCACACCCCCGTGTGGGGTCGACAGCCCACTTTTCGGCTTTTGTCATTTCACATCTAATGGTAGTGTTACACACCTGTTGTGATGTCGCAGCCGAACCACTTCTGAGATCGAGAACCTATGGTCAACCACAACCCCTCATTAGACTAAATCCATCGTTAATCCAAATCACAAGATCGAAAAGGATTCTATCGATTCACTGACACTTACCAATCCAACAATCGCAGAATCCCACTAACTTAATACCCACGTATTGCTCCAGAACTTTGACCTTCATAAGAAACATTTGATCGACTGATAAGTATTTAAAATCCAATATGAAATACATCGCACTTAAAGCACTTACCCCAAAAGTGGATAGACCACTTGCAATGAGAAGAGTAATCGGCCTAAGCTTCCACAATAGAATCCACACTCTTAGCATGATTTGGCAGATCATAAGTTGTTAGATGAAAAACATACATTCAGCCCCAAAGAGAAAGAAAAGGGAAAGCCAAAACTTGATAGCAGAGCCAAAAGAAATTCATCTTGGAAAAGAAATAATAAAGTGATTGTAACACACACTTACCAATAAATCAAATGAATTTCGGCAACAGTCAATTAAGGAGATTTGGCCAAAGTAATAAGAACAAAAAGATTTGAGAGAGGGAGAGTATGGGTATTCAGCCTAGCAGAGAAAGGAATAACGAAATTAAAAAAAAGAAGTATTCAGCTTCAGAGAAGAGGAGAAGAAGAAGAAAGAGGTACTCAATCAGAACAATCAGCCTTCACAAATGTTAGATAATCGGTTTGAAGAAAAGAAAAGATGAAGAGAAAAGGTCACTAAGGTATTCTGCCAAAAAGAGAAATCAAGAGATTGAGAAAAGTTTACAGGAGTATTCAACTAAAAAAAATAAAACAAAAGAAATGAAGCTACCAACCTGAGATATTGAGCACGAAGTTGACACTTATTTAGCTAAGACACAAATCAGCACCCAAAGTAGAACCAATTTCGGCACCCATTTACTCTAGCCGAATTTTTGACCAAATGAACTCGTCAGATTCGATCAGCCTTCAACACACTAAACACCTCCCCAACAGAAACACTAAGTGCTAGAGTTCAAACCCAGCATGACTCTCCTCCAAATTCAAACTTGCTCTATTTTCTCCTTAATTTCCTCCTAAAAACCCTCATTCTCACAAACCTCAACAACCAAAAATCCCCCTTTTTTACTCCCCAAATTTAGCTAAAAACAACCTTATTCAAACTAATTCAAACTCCTCGGTGTTTTGGTCAAACACAACTTCCTCCCATGGCCACCAGTAAAAATAATCTCCATTTGTACAAACAAGGATTCGAACCTTAAACCACTAGCACACTCCACACGCCACTATCCATTAGACCAATAGCCCATTCTGTCATGTTTTTACCAAAATAAACTTATAACCCTACTAGCCAAAGATAGGGGTTTTATCCTGAAAATGCAATATTTTTGTAGAAGCCAAGGCTTGAACCCATGACTTCCTAAACACTTCCTAAGCATACAACCACTAAGGCAGACATACTTTCACGTCACAAACACACAAAAAAAATTTATCAAGGATTTGGGGATTTGCGGCGTTACAATATCAATAATTTCTTAAATTTTTCCACAAATAATCTATATGTCACTTATCAATACTCGTTAAATTAGAGAACGTCTTATGGATTCGAGTACATCGTTTTCTTGATGCCATAGTCTAATTATGGTCTTACACGAATATTGCCATAGCCCTGCCACAGTCTTACACTCGTAATGCCATAACTCAGTTATGGTCTTTTCACTAAAATGTCATAGCCTATCTATGGTCTTACATTTAAACATTTCCATGGTCCAACCATGGCCTTATCCGTCAATTCATCTTTTGTCACAGAACAATCGTACTCAATCCTACATTCTACTCAATTTGAACTTTTAATTCAATTTTCATTTCATTATGATATTCATAATTCAATAACAAAGATGTAAAATAATACAATATATTATCTCTAATTTAACAATTATTCATAAAATTCAACCATATGAACTTACCTAGGGTAGATTATAGAAGTTGTAACAATTCGAGGACTATTCTGCTACTTTCTCATTTCCATGTTTATCTTCGGATTCTTGATCTATAATATAAATTTTTTCATTCATTAACATCTAATTCAATTCTAATTCACTTCACAATTTATACCCTTTAATTTTTGAAATTTCATATTTACCCTAAATTTTACAATTTTTACACTTTAGTCCCTAGTCAATTAACCTATCAATTGAGCTTATTTTTGTCAATTAACACTTTATTCCATCATTCTAAACTGCTACACAACCTTTGATAATCAAAATTTCAACACTAAACCCTAATTCTTAAATTTTCATAATTAGGTCCTAAAAATCAACTTCTACTAAAATCACTTGATAAAATAATCATATAACAAAATTA
This sequence comes from Gossypium arboreum, assembly GCF_025698485.1. Taxonomy (NCBI): domain Eukaryota; kingdom Viridiplantae; phylum Streptophyta; class Magnoliopsida; order Malvales; family Malvaceae; genus Gossypium; species Gossypium arboreum. The sequence goes on along the minus strand of NC_069080.1, from coordinate 89,379,734 downwards.
GAGCTTCAAATCCATGTTAATTCATCATAAAATTCTAGCACTTATCCATGGTAACTTTCAAAATCACTCATAAGATCAAAAACTAATGAATTCAATAGTTTGACCTACTTATAAAAGTATCAAAATCACAAAAACTACAATAAATAAACAAGAATTGAAGTCACTTGTGGTAAGAATATGAAAAACCAGCTTAAAGAGACTCTTCAATGGCGTTTTTGTTGAAGAAAAATGAAGAAATATCTAGAAATTCAATTTAGTCCAATTTTAACTATTAAATTTTATTTATTTTCCAATTTTACCCCTTGTTCACACTAGTTTTGTTGTTTTTTTCTACACACTTTCCGTCCAACCTATTGTCCATGTGTCTTATTACCCATTTGGTCCTTCCTTAATTACTTCTCAAGCTATTTAATCCCTATTTCTTTAATTAGCAAGTTTTGCACCTTTTTACTTTAGTCCTTTTAATTAATTGACTATCAAAATGTTAAATTTTTTTAACGAAACTTTAATACTAATTTACTAACCTTCCATAAATATTTATAAAAATATCTACGGCTTGGTTTATGACATCGAGGTCTCAGTACCTCATTTTCAACCCAATTTACCTAATAAATTCTTTTAAATCACAAAATTCATTAATTTAAAATTATTTCTAAAATCACACTTGACTCATAAATATTAATTTATTAAATTTTTTAACTTACTCGTCGAATTTAGTGACCTCAAATTAATGTTTCCGACACCACTAAAAATTAGGCTATTACATACCCCCTTCCCCTCTTCATTTAATACACCTTTCATTCCTCACATCTCTCTCACTTTCACTCACTTTCTCTCCTTTGTTTTTCCCTTTTTCTTGTCCATTTTCCTTGTCGATTTCCCTCTTGGAAAAGAGTCATCCAACCACCTTGGGTAGCAGCATTCAAGTGCTTGTAGAAGCCTCGGTTCCACAAGAATGAGCAAAGAAGGAGGAGCGAAGCAAACTAGTCAGGTTTCGAAGAAACACCGGATTTGATTATAGCTCCCTATCCTTTAACTTTTATTATTGTTGTTATGAACATGTCTATGAATATTTATTATGTTATTATTCTTAATTTAATTGACATGGCTTAAATTTAATTCGTGTTAGGCTGTTTGCATTTCGTCCACTTAAGTTAATAAAATTATGTTTGTGTTGTTATAGGTCTTTGTAAATTGTTTGATTAAGGTAAAACTATGATTATGTTATTCTTGCATTACAATTGTAAGGTAACTAATAAATTAATTATTAATCATATTGAAATTGTAATTAATTGACACAATACTTAATCAATGCATGTTTAATCTTCTAAGGTAGCTGAGGGTTAAATTAGTGACGGTATTAAACGGTACGTTAGCCTTGCATAACTTGCAAGATTATTGTTATTAAACTGTTTCAATGTAGGTATATATTGTTACCTAACTTAATTTTTTACTTGCTTATTAAAATTGATTAATTTTTTGAATTGGCATTGTAATATGTTTAAGAGATTAGTTAATTTAGTAAGTCTGCATGTGCTATAGTTAACAAATTACCAAGTTGCCGTAAATTTATTCGTAACAACATGAACATTGTTTTGGTAATATTAAGTTAAGAAATATAATTAATCTAACACAATTATGTCATCTTGATTAAAATTATCTTTTGAATTCGTGCATTGGAACTTTTATTTTTATTTGATTTTATTTTACTCGATTAAATTTTTGTTTTTAATCACTTCATCAAAATCAAAAATTTTTTCATTACCAAAATGTTTGGATTTCATTTGATAAATAATTTTCTTAAACAGTCCCTCTAGGTACGATAAGTGTAACACCCCAAACCCGACCCAGACATTACGATCGAATCCGGCATGTCACATTGAAGCGTTACTAGAAAAGTCATGTTTTATCTAAAGTCTTTCTTAGTGTTTAAAGAATATCTTCATTAAAGATTAAAGTGAATGGAAGCTGTGCACCAGGTAGGATGCCAGAAAAGAGGAGGTGAATCAATTAGACTGCTTAAGTACCCAGCTCGTCACAGATCCACTCCTAGACATGCACACAACCATTGCCACACTTTAACTGAGTGATTGTTCAAGGAAAACCAATTCGTTTAAAACCATTTGAAAAGGTTATTAATTTTGAAAATGTTTTCGTTGCGGAAGCCTTGCTTTGTTATCGCGATATTTTGAAATCAAGTAACCTTTTTAAAACGCGCCCTAGAGCTATTCAATTTCAAATAGTTAAAACAATATCATATCTAAGCTAACAAAACATACTAAAAACAACTAAAAATAATTAAAGCGGCCTTATTACAAATTAAAACCCGAAAATATAAAGAAAATAATCTAAAATAAAAGTGAAGGTATAAACACTTATTTTAAACAGTCCACATGGCCACTCTGAATCCCTCCAGCTCCAAGTCCACTGATCTATGGCTCACCTGCAAATATGGGAACTCAGTGTGTAAAGTAAACCCAACTAGAGCCTATATCAGTTCAAGCTCTACTGGGCCTAAGCCCTATTCAGAAATCAGGGTTAACTGGGTCTTAGCCCATATCAATATTAATCTGGGCCATAGCCCCTTACAGTATCAGAGTATACTGGGCCTAGCCCATATCAATGTCAATCTGGGCCGTAGCCCTATTACAAGTCGAGATATATTGGGCCTTGCCCATATTAACACAGTTGAGCCCATTTCAATACAGTTGGCCCATAACAAAATAGTCTCATATGATTAATGCATGATAACCCCATCCAACCCTGCACTTGCCTCCGTCCATCCCTACACTTCCTATGGGGAATAAATCACCCACGCCATCTCTACACTTATAGTGTTAGCATCGGTTGCGGCACTAACTATAATCCGCAGCAAAGCTGCTTATATCAGAATATGTGGCACAGCCACCAGAACGGGTTCTTCCTCCATAACAAAACCCAACCCCATGCAGTATGGCATGTATGCGAATATATATAATTAACAAGGCATGCTTGAAAGACAAATGATTATAGCGTGAAAACGATTATTTACCCCGAGGGCGTAATCGTAAACTTACCCTTTCGGGGTATTACGGTAATTCTACCTTCCGAGGTATTTCAGTAATTTTATCAGTCTTTTTAGGGTTTCATGCTCATTACAGTTATTAACGTATTAACAGAAACACTTACCGAGCGTTTTTACCGAATTGGGCCCGTTGGCCTATTAACCTGATTTCGGCCCATTAAGCTCAAATATACCGAAGTGCACGAAATTGCGCACTCTGTAATCTTACCATTGAAGTCACCAAAATTATCAATACAAACAATCCCATGAGCGTTCGCACGCTCGCAAGTTCTCGAAATGCTGGCTTTTCAGCATTTCGGCATTTCAGCTTTTGCCGATCTAGTCTACTAATGGGTGTCGTTTACACATCTGATTTGCGACAACTGCTACCAAAATCTCCCACGATATCCTACAATTAGTCACTAGACATATCAGATCCAAAGTATAATGGCAAACATCATAAACTTACTTACCATAATCGGCCATCAATACATATGGCCCTTGAGATCCTACCTTTGCCAAAACTAGTGACTAGATCTCGATCTAGTCATTCCACTTGTCCAAGCATTCGATCAGTAGCCTTTAGATCACACTAACACCAAAACAAATCAATTGTTACAACCCTTAGAACCTTAAGCTCCATTCGACAGCCTCCCTATGCCTTTAGGGATTTCGGCTTTTCTAAAACCCGAAATAAAGAATAGATCTGAATACTTACCATAGGTTCTTTCAACCAAAACGATTCCACTTCAGTTTTTACTCAGATCTGATGCAGATCCAGCCGTTAAACACTTGTAGAAATTGAATTTTAGAGATCTAAAGATTCGGCTACATGTCCTTAAAAACTATGGTGTTTTCGGCTTTTGGAACTGTGAAGAGGAAGATGATTTGGTATGGTGGTTTTTGCAGTGGTATTGCCGACAGGGGTTGAGGTTTAGAGGATGTGAAAATCGACCAAAAGAGATGAAGAAAATAGAAGGATTTTGGCTAGAAGAAATCGGCACAAGAAACAACTTTTGGGATTTCAGCTTTTATGACAATCGGCTATAGAGGTTTAGAAAAGAATGGGAATGAAAGAGGAGATGAGTAGAATGGTAAGAATTTTTCAGCTAGAGAAGAAAGAAAGAGAAAAAGAAAATAGAAGAAAAGAGGAGAAGAGAAGGAAGAATTCGGCACTCAGGAGATCTAACTTTGCATTTTTCGGCTTTTTGAGATACTGAGAAGAGAATAGAATGAAAGGGAAGGCTCTAAGTGGCTAACCCTAATTCGGCAAAACAAAAAGAATATAAAGCTTGCCCTAATGGCCATTCAAACCCATGGCCCAACCTTCCTAAAGCCCTAACTGAATTTCCACTTAAGCTCTATCACATGCCCGGCACATGCACACAAAAAAAATAAAAGTAACAATACGCTTACCTTGTAACTTGAACTCTGGCTCCCCCTAAACATCCACACGTCACTCCCCAAACACCTAGGTGGCGCCACATGCCACTTTACCACAGATCTTTTTGTGTCCTATTTTACCACCTCATCTTTAAAAGCCCATATCGCCAGAACCCTCTCTCCCAAAATTAAAATTCAGGAATTGCCTCGAATTAAATTTACTCTTGGGCCTTTTAAAGGCCCACTAACATACTCAGACCCACACCAGACAGTCAAAACACAGTATTTCTAAAATTCATTGGAAGTTATAGAAATCCCGAAAATTGGGGCGTTATAATAACTCGATATTTACTTGTCACTTTATTACTCATTGCGATTGTGTACACTTGCACATTTCCATCATTCCAGTAACTAAACCCTAAAAAGACTAATTGACCAAAGTGGGAGTGGTTAGGTTAGGTTTAGGATTTTTAAACTAGTTAGTTGGATTGGGTTGAATCTGATCAAACCTTGGAATTGATGACTCTAGGAAGTAATTTAGGTAGATGAGACCAAAAGGGTATTCTACTTAGCACCAGTTTAACCTAGCTCGGTTTAATTCATCAGGTTGAAAGATAAGTTAGTTAAGTCGATTAATTAAATTAGTTATAGGTCAAAAGGTATTAGCTAGGTTAATTTTTAACTAATTAGTAAAAATATTTGAATCTGAGTTAATCATGACCATGAAAGTTAATCACCCTTGTATCTGCTTAATCTGATTGTCAATTTGGTATTTCGTTAATATATACAATTTGTTTTTTTATGCAAAGTCTCAATTTTTGTGTTAGCCGTAAATGATTAGTAAATCAGTATCTATTTAGACTAGCTAAGTGTGTTCATACTTACATTAAACAAACCTCCCTTGGGTAAAATCCTTGGAATACTTCTGAAGTATTTTTGTTGTAAAACTTTATTACAATTTGACCTGTTTGCTTGAAGATATTGTATTCTCATTCTAAATTCAATTGCATAATTCTAAGCCTCAGTTCTTGCATGTTGGGGCACAGTCAAATATTAAGGGATATTACGTGATCGGATCATAATACAGAAAAATTATATTAGTTGATGAACCTAAACATGTCCTTAGTCTAATCAGAAATGAGCAAACCAGTTGAAAGACTAATATGTCATCTATCAAGTCCAATTAGGGGGATGTTTTGTCTTGGGTATTAGAGCATATGAAAGATAGCATGTGAACCGATTTATTAGAATCTGTAGGGGCCAGTATGGATATGAAATTAATCAAAGGATTTGGAAATGAAATGTGTAACACCCCTTAACCGTCCCTATCACCAGAATCGAGTTACGAGATGCTACAACAAATAACGAAATAATTACATTTGATTTTAAATCAAGAATTCATTTAAACATTCAATAATTCTCATCCATTCACACAAAATTATGCTTTGCAAACAAAATTGGGTTTAAATCAAGCTTATGAAAGCTCTAAAATCGACCCGGAATCAATCAATGACTATTTTAAAACTTTTACAAAAAGAAGGGTAATAGTGCAAAATAGGGGTCACATGGCCATGTGCCTAGGATGAAATCATGTACCAATGGAGCTACATGGTTATGTATCTAGGCCTTCTAACTAACTATGACGTGTGGTTCAAAGTGAAAAAATTCAACAAAAGTCACACGGCCTTGTGGTTGGGTCGTGTAACTGACTAAGGTCGTGTAACACCCTTCACCCATATTCAACGTCGAAATAGGGTTACGGAGCATTACCAAACATTTAACACATTTAAGCATAATTTTCACATACATTTAATCAAATCATATAATCATCATTCAATCTCAATCAATTTGTCCCTAATACGTGCCTACTAAGCCCTAAACATGCATTAGGAGTGGTTCGGGACTAAACCGATAACTTAAGAAACTTTCATGAAACTTTGAAAATTTTTCTCAAAACAAGGGACACACATCTGTGTGTCTCACACGGCCACCAGGCACGTTCATGTCACAGGCTATGTGGACACTCGAAATGGGAGCACATAGTCGTGTCTCAGCCAGTGTTCGACCCAATATAACTCTCTGACTTAGGTCACACGGCCAACACACACACCCGTACGGCTAGCCCGTGCACCCTAAAAATGGCCACACGCTCGTGTGCCAGACCATGTACTAGGCCATGCCAAACCTGTAGGGTGTACTGACTTATGCCACATGGCCAAGTCACACGCCCGTGTGTGAAGCCGCGTGGAGCATACTGACTTAAATTTCAAAATCAACACCAGAGGACACACGGCCGTGTACTTGACCGTGTGTCACATATGGTTGAGACACACGCTCATATCTTTGCCCGTATGGAAAAAAATAGGCTATTTACCAAGCCATTTTACCACCCAAATTTAGGTACACCTACACCTCTCAAATAGCACACAATATAGCATCAAGAGGCATATATTTCAATTCCAATCAAGCATGATTTATACCAATTCCAACACCAACCAATACAAAACATAAATACCACATATTGCCATTTAATTTCATGCCAATCTTTGTCTTGTCAAAACATCAAAATGACCATTTACAAATATGCATTATAATGCTTAATTCCATAAACATACCAATTCATAAATTATCACCTATTGACATTCAAAATTTCCTAATATCAATGAGCATCATGAATCCATCTCAATCACACAACATAGGTCAATTACCAACTCAAAACAAAAGTCATTTTCACACTTATATACATCATCAAATTCACCATCCTAAGCCAACTCACATGACTATATATATACAAACCAAAACATATACATTTACAGGCCAATTCAAATGGCCAAAATCATTACCAAAACATAACCAAAATGACTCAAAGTCCCTACACATTCCATATACTTAAAATACCAAGTTCATAGGTACCGAGAGATAGGTAGATAGTGTAAAGCAATCTCCGACAATCCCCGAATCCAAGCTAGCTTTGTATTCACTATAAAACATAGAAAAATAAATGATGTAAGCTATAAAGCTTAGTAAACTCGTATGGCGTAAATTTGATATAATCATAAACACATAATTCAACAATTGATCACAAGTATAAGAATTCACATCAACTAACAAACCTCTCAATTACTCATTCACAAAATTATATACCTTCTTCACCATTTCTTCGATTCAAAGCTAATATGGTTTATGCACATACCTGTACTAATCTCATACACATTCTCGTCTTTCATTTCCACATTGAACCATTTGGAATAGAAGTCAGATACTCAAGTTTTTCATATGATAAGTACCTATACCATGGCCCGAAGCCAAATCAAGTTAACTTATCTCCAAAGTACTAATATCACGGCCTGAAACCAAATCAGCCGATATGCATAGCCCGAAGCCAAATCGGTATAACTCACACCCGAAGTGCTATATCATGGCCCGAAGCTAACTCAATGTATTCTTTAATGACATGTCACTAGCATCCTAAACTATTCCTAAGGTCCAACTGGGATTTTGAATGTCGAATCGTCGTTGAATCACTATCGTTCATATACACAGTCTCGTATTCACAATTTATGCAATATCAAAGTATATAAAATACATTTGTACTGAAATTTATCATATACGAACTTACCTCGAATGTGGAAACGATGAAATAAGTCATTTAGTCGATAACTTCGTTTCCCCGATCCAGATCCGAATTTCGCTTTTCTTGATCTAAATATATTCAAAATTAACTTATTTAATCATCTCTCTATTCAATTTAATCCAAAACACACATTAGGGCTATTTTACACATTTACCCTTAAACTTTCACATTTTTACAATTTAGTCCTTATTACACAAAATCACAAATTCATGCAAATTTTAAGACACCCATGCTTAGCTGAATTACTAATATGCCTCTAGCAGCCAATATTTTTCATTTATTTCACATTTCAACCACAAAGTTTCAACATTTCCCAATTTAATCCCCATTTTTCATTTTCACTAAAAAATTACTTAACAAAACTTGTATATCTATTAACAAGCATTCAAAATCTATCATCCAACATCAAAATACATGCTTATTCATCAATGGCAACTTTCAAAATCTTTAACAGTTTTGTAAAATAGTCCCTGGGCTAGCTAGTACTAGCTGCAACGATATCAAAAACATAGAAATCATTAAAAACAGGACAAAAACCGTACCTTAATTAGCTATCCAAGCATCGCCGAATCAAAACCTAAATAAAATACTTTTCTTCTCTTCAATATTCAGTTATGGTGAGAAAGAAGGACAAAAATTTGCTTTTGTTTTGTTTTAATTAACTTTATTAGTAAATTACTATATTAACCTTATTATAAAACCATTTAAAGCACCTTAATATATGTCCATATATGTCCACTTATGTCATTAATGGTCTAATTACAACATAAGGACCTTTACTTTAAGGTTCTATAGCTATTAGATACTTTTAGCTAATAGAACTCCACTTTCACACTTTATGCGATTTAGTCTTTTTTTATTAAATTGACCATTTAAACAATAAAATTTCTTAACAAAATTTTCACACAAGCATTCAATCATGCTGTAAACATTAGAATAATAAAAAAAATATTTTGACTTCAGATTTGTGGTCCCGAAACCACTGTTTTGATTTGACTAAAAACGGGTTGTTATAGGTCGTGTGAAAAGTTAAGTGACCAAATCTACAGTACTCACATAGGCATGTAGCCAGCCTATGTACAAATTTCCCCTAAATTCACACATGACCGTGTCACCTGCCCGTGTATGACACACTATCGTGTGTCAATTTGTGTGAAACAAAAATAGGTCATTTGTTGCATGATGCAAACCAACCTTCTAAACTAACCTAAATGCATTCTTTAACCAACCAAACTTGTTCAAAACATGCACATTCCCAAGCCAAAACATAAATTACAACAACTTCTTAAGCATACAATCAATATGCAACATTTGACACCAACACCAACATTAAACATAAGTCATCACAAATCATACCAAAACTTTTAATCATTCCATACCATAAGCTAGATCATATGTATATCATCTTCCAGCCTTTTCCATTCACATCTGCATTACTATATGCCAAAACTTTGCAAACAACCATTCATCATTTCCTTAAGATTACATATATATATATATATATATATATATATATATATTCAAAGCTCAACAATACCAAAAAAGCATATATTACAATACAAGTATCTGACCATCCTATATACATGCCACATATAATCAAGTTTTAAACAATCAAAAGTCTACCGATTTGGGAGACGAATGGTATGTGCTTCTCATTGATTTGATCAATACATTCCGAATGTCTAAAATCTATAGAGAAATTAGTAATCACGAGTAAGTATTATGAATACTTAGTAAGCTTATACAATTTAAACAAGTAACTTACATTATTCATTTAACATATATACAATTCGTTATTGAAAATAATTTCCCTATCATGGCATAACACAATAACGTTAAATAGGTGAGATTTTGGTTTATGATCGTACTTATAATATCAAATAACAATTTACCAAGTCCAAATAAATATAAATGTATTCATCATTCATCTTTTACCAACATTAGCTTCACAATTCCACATTTCTCATATTTTTGTTTTACCTATTGAAACCTTGTAAAAGAACTCGATACACACGTGAAAATAACATTTGATGCTCATTCGAGCTAATCATATACATTAGTGTTGGGTTACTCGTCCAGGCTAAACCTTTAACGACATAGTAAATAGCCTAGTTAGGGTTGTATATACATGTAAGGCTACCCGTCCAGGTTAAACCTATAAACCGAAATTAGGTTACCCGTCCAGGCTAAACCTATAAAATGACATTAGGTTACTCGTCAAATCTAAACTTGTGTCACATGTATCTTCGAGTTTGCAACAAATGCTGAAGCTCAGTATCATCTAAAATCAACATGTAACCTCATGTACGAGACTTTTACTAAGTTCATCGAGATTATTCTAACACTTCAGTTCAGTACAATTTCATTATGAGTAAGTCTAATTCCAAGTTGTATACTAATTCATAAACCATCTAAACTTTCAATAGAACATATATAAGCATTTATACATAACTTAAGAGCAACTTAAACTTATTTATATTGCATGAACTTACTTAGAAAACAACAATGATTTAGATGTCAGAGACTATTTAGTAGTTTTCCCTTTTTTGTGTATATCCTCTGGTTGTTGTAAATCTCGATCTAAATCATAACTTAACTCAATTATATATTCCAAACATCATTAAAAAGTATAATATTTATGTGACAATTTAATTTCATCTATGGAGTAATTACTCAAGTTTTGCAATTGTTACAATTTAGACCTTAAAACCAAAAATGCCATAACTTTCAAATTTGAGCTTTGGTTTCGAAACCGATCTCAAGTTCATCCTTCTACAATTCATTAAAACCAACATTATAGATTTTTTATGTCAATTTTGAATTTATTATATTTTAATTTATATGTTCAAAACTAGCAACTTTTACTTTACAAACTAGTCATTTTATATATCTAAGCTTCAAATATAACCACATAACCACAAAAGCTTAAAGAATATGTAACAGCCCAAAATTGACCCTAGTCGGAATGTGGTTTCGGGACCACAAAACCGAGGCATAAAAATAATTAAAAATTTATTTTGATGCCTATAATATGTGTGTGCTCATGTATGACATTTTATGATGATTGATTTAGTGTTATAAAGGTGAATTTCACTAGAAAGGACTTGTGTGAGAAAATTTAGAATTGAGATAGGCAAATGTGGAAGTGGTCTATTGATGCACACTAGGAAATGTTGTCCTTGCATGTCAAATTCCCCAAATTTGACTATAGTGGCCGCCAAGGTGGGCATGATGGGCAAGGGAAAACATGTTTCCAACATGTTTGGCTAGTGAGTTATGTAGGAAGTATTATAATAAAATAAGCATAAAAAATGAAAAAAAAAAAGAGAAAGATGAGCTTGGATGCCCTTGTTGCCGTGAGTGTGGAGAAAGAAAGAAGAATTTTTGTTCATCATTTTTCATTTCCTTTGGGCTGAAAATTCTAAGGAGGAAGGAAGGAATTCTTGTTTCATGTTGGTTTGGAAGAGGTTTAGGAGGAGGTTTGGCCATACTTGTACCTAGATTAAGGTAAGCTTGATGTTCTTGTTAGCCCATGGTTCAAATCTTTGTTATGTCATGGGAATGAAATTCGGCCAAAGTGAATATGGTGTTAATGCCATTGCATGCTAAATATCAAGCTTGATAATGATTCATGTGATGGTAGATTGAGGATTCTTAGATTTTCTTTTAGCATTTTGAATGAGATACTAAGTTCTTTGTTTAACCATGACCAAATTGAAACGGTATGGTGTTGTGGTATTCGCCATGTTGTATCCATAAGTATGATTCATGCATGTTGCATGGTAAGTAAGATTTAAGCTTTGGATATGTGTGTATATTTGGATATAAGCCACTTGAGAATTCGCCATTGCACCTACATGAATATATGTTTGCACATGATGAATTGGTATGACAAGTATACTATTTTAAGGTGTCTATTTGCTTGTGATGTTGTTTGGTTATGAAATAAATGAGAGATGTGTATAGAACTACAATATGTAATGCGTTAATTAGGAAAATGTATGCTGTTTTTTTGTGTAGTATTATGTAAAATTAGCCTCCACATAGACATGCATATTCGCCAAAGGAAGTAGATTGGTGTGCATGTATTCGGTTAGAGGCAACCATATTGAAGCCTTATCTTGGCTTAGATTGTTGACCAAATGGGTAATAAGTGAGGATGGTTGCGAATATACAAACATACATATGCATGTGTAATTGAATTATGAATGTTTAGCAAGAGGGTTAAACTAGTTGATTTATTGATTAAGCTCAAGGAGTTAAAGAAGGAGAATCAAGCAAGGGAAAGACGAAGGTCATCGAGTAGCCGACTTGGACTGTTTTACCCAACACAAGGTAAGTCATTAAGCGTATATTTGGTGTTGATTTAAATGATCAATATATATATGCAAATGTGTTTAAATGAGTTGGTGTGTAAATGGAAATGTATGTGTATGGAATGATGCCATTGTTGAATGTATAAAGGCAGCAAAATACATAAGGTATTGGTCTCGGCACTAAGTGTGCGGGTATAAATGGACACGGTGACAAGATTGGCACCAAGTGTGCGGGTTTAAAATTGTACAGCACTAAGTGTGCGAGTTTGATTATATAGCACTAAGTGTGCGAGTTGAATACATATAGCACTAAGTGTGCGGATTCACTATATGTTCTTGCATTACAATTGGCACTGAGTGTGCGACATTATCGAGCTAATCCCGGACAGCGGATCGGGTAAGTACCTCGAGCTCTTGACGAATAGAAAATATGTTCATGCTCGGGGTTGAATTTGGTAAGCCTTAAATCTATGTGATGATTGAAATTGTATGGTTGTGCTGGAAATTGAGTTAATGTGTAAAATGCTTGATTATCTTGTTGTGTAGAATATGAAATGTGGATGTATGAATTGGTACGAGATTGGACCGAAAGGTCCGAGGTATTATGGTATAGATTCGATATGGACGAGTACCTAGCCTCATTTGTTGTACATGTAGTAGTAACTTTATCGTGGATTGACGAATGCTTATGACTTACTGAGTTGTAAACTCACTCGGTGTTTTCTTGTCACCCATTTTAGGTCTCTTGGACTCGTATTGTTGCGTGCTCGGAACCGTCGTTGAAGTCATCACACCGCTGAAATCTTGTGGTATTGTTTTTTTTGTTGTTGAAGAACATTTGGCATGTATAGGCTATTATATTTTGTCGAATTGTGGGTTGTAAACTTTAAGCCATGTGAAAATGGCCTATGTGGTCGCCAAGTGGGATGCTAGAACCTATAGCCACGAGTCTTAGAAACTCAAATTTTGTTAAGGTGGCCATAATTTGTGTCATGTATGATGGATGATTAAGGCCAAGGAAAAATTCATGAAATTGGCATAGTCTACTGCAGTAACTGTTGCGGACAGCAGCAGTGAGATGAGATTGAAAAATCACTAAAAATAGTAGAAGTAGAATTAAATAGTGAGTAAATTATGGAACTGAACCTTGATGAATCTATTTTTATATGGACGAAACGAAACGACCATATGAGCAGTATACTGGGAAATATTAAAGTTCTCGTGAGACAGGGCCAGAACGATTTCTGGGTCCCCTGTCGCGACTTTGAAAATTTACCATAAATTATCAAGAAAGAATTAGGAGTCATGCCTTATATGTACAGATTCCATTTTGAGTCTAGTTTCATTAGAAACAAACGGCACCAGTATTAAAGCCCTGTACAGAAAGATATTCAAGTTGTAACGCGCAGAGGTCAGAGCAGTCGATCCCTGTAACATGGGTGACTTTAACTAATAAACTGTACCAATTGGCCCAACCAAAAATTCTAAAAATAAATCCATGGATGGGTATATGAGTCTAAATTCAGGGAAAATTTACGAAACCAGTTTCCGAGTTTTGGAACTCGAGATATGATTTTTAAGGCGACGGTGACGCAGTTTTTCAGCCTGTCCAGAAATGCCAAATTGGTCGGTACTTTAAGAGGATTTGTCTCGTTAACCCTCGTGTCCGGCTAACGGCGCCGGTCACGAGTTAGGGGTGTTACAATTTTATTGGTATCAGAGCTATGGTTTAGTCGGTTCTAGGACTCCCATAGCGCGTGTGAGTCTAGCTATACATGCCAAATTGTTAGCGCTTAATAATGTGATGACTTGACGGTTGGAATTTTTGTTGTGATTAGCAATGGAACCCGGTAGAGAGACCCTTGGCGGATGACGTTGAAAGTGTAGCGGCTGCTCCTGCGCAAGGGACACCGCCTGTTGAGCCTCGATCATCCGCGAATAATCAAAATGAAGGGGCGAAACAAGCCTTCTTCACCATGATGAATGAGTGGGTCGCATAATATGCCCGAACCAACCCGGCTGTCCAACCATTCCGAATTTAAATACTCCACCCCAAGAGCCCGCAATGCCTCCGAGCATCGATCCTGTGAGGCTGAGTAAACCACCGTGGACTTGATTAGGAAGCGTGGGGCCGAGGAGTTCAAGGCCATAGTTACCGATGATGCCGAAAAGGCCGAGTTCGCTCGATAACACCATTAGAGTGTTAGATGAATGTCATGCACACCCGACGAATGTCTTAAGTGTGCTATATCCTTGTTAAGTAGACTCGACTTACTATTGGTGGAGGACTTTAATTTCCATAGTCCCAAATGAACGAGTTACTTGGGATTTCTTCCAATCCAATTTCAAAGAAATACATTAGTTAACGGTTCATCGATCGAAGCGTAAGGAATTCTTGGAACTCAAGCAAGGCCGGATGATCAGATTCGAATACGAACATGAGTTCGTAAGACTTAGTCGGTATGCTCGGAGTGTGTGGCTGATGAGGTTGCGATGTGCAAAAGATTTGAAGAAGGATTGAATGAAGAGTTAAAGTTACTAGTGGGAATTTTGGAGATAAAGGAGTTCGTGACACTAGTCGAACGAGCCGCAAGGCGGAAGAACTTGGGAAGGAGAAGAAGAAGGCTGAATTTGAAGCAAGAGATTACCGTAAAAGATCGACGAGTAAAGCTCCGTTCTCGGTGTAAAGAGGTTCAGGAGGACACCAAGAAGTCGAGGACGATCGGGAATTTCCATTAGAGCCCGACCATTGACGGACTCGAGCTACTTCAGAGCTAGTGTGGGCAATAATCGTCAAGAGATACCGAATGCCCCCAATGTGGAAGACGACACCTAGGTGAATGTTAGGGTAAGTCTTAATAGGGCCTGTTATGGATGCGGTTCAAGGACCACTTCATTAGAGATTGCACGGAGCTAGATGAGAGGAATAAGACGCAAGGTGCAAGACCTAGTGGAACGACGGTGGAGGTAGGCCCCGAGAATCTCTAGAGGTAGGGGTGGTAATCGAGAGGAGCCTCTAATACTACTGTTCGATCCGAGACCCGACTCTGCTAGAGCATATGCCATCCGCACGAGAGGAGGCATCCTCCCCGACGTTATCACCGGTACTTTTACTCTCTTTGATACTATTGTGATTGCATTGATTGACCCGGCTCTACTCACTCATATGTATGTGAAACCTTAGCATCCAAAGAAGACTCTACCGTTGAGTCTCCGAGTTCGTAATTCGAGTGTCAAACCCTTTGGGTCAATACGTGCTCGTTGATAAAGTGTGCAAGAGATGCCCCTAACAATTCGAGAATCGCTTTCCTACCGATCCGATGCTTCTACCATTTAATGAATTCGATGTTATTCTTGGTATGGATTGGTGATCAGTACATGATGCAATTGTGGATCGCAAAAGGAAAACCATTGATTTGAGGAGTGCAAATAATGAGGTAGTCCGAGTCGAGTCTCATCGATTTAAAAGGAGCGCCAACGATAATATCTTCTATGACCGCCGGAGGTATGTGAAAAGGGTGTGAAACATACCTTGCGTATGTGTTTGGAAGTAAAGAGACGGAAGGAAACTCGAATCGGTACCAGTGGTTTGTGAGTATTCGGATGTTTTTCCGAGGAGTTACCGGATTGCCACCGGTTCAAGAAGTGGAATTGACATCGGTTGTACCGGTACTACGCCGATTTCAATAGCCCCGCATCGTATGGCATTAACGGAATTAAAGGAATTGAAGGTTCAATTGCAAGAATTGACGGATAGAGGTTTCGCTCGACCGAAGTTTTTCTCCATGGGCGCTTTTGTATTGTTTGTGAAGAAGAAGGACGGAACCATGAGGTTGTGCATCGACTATCGTCAACTCAATAAAGTGACGATAAAGAATAAATATCCATTGCCACGAATTGACGATTTGTTTGATCAATTAAAGGGAGCCTCGGTGTTTTCAAAGGTAGATTTGAGGTCGGGGTACTATCAGTTGAGGGTCCGAGAATCGGACATACCCAAAACCGCTTTTAGAACGAGGTACGGTCACTACGAATTCTTGGTGATGCCGTTTGGGCTCACTAATGCCCCTGCGGTGTTTATGGATTTAATGAATAGAATTTTCAGGCCATACTTGGATCGGTTCGTAGTTGTATTTATCGATCACATTTTGGTCTATTCGAGAGATGAAACCGAGCATCTTGAACACCGAGGCTAGTGTTGCAAATCTTACGAGATAAGCGATTATACGTAAAGTTCAAGAATATGAATTTTGGTTGAAAGAGGTTAGCTTTTTGGGGCACGTGGTGTCCGTGACGGTGTCGGTGGACCCGAACAAAATTCGCCATAGTCGATTGGAAACCACCAAGGAATGTTACCGAAGTTAGGAGCTTTTTGGGGCTTGCGGTTATTACCGACGATTTGTAAAGGTTTCTCGACGATAGCCACGCCAATGACGGCTACTCCAAAAGGATGTTAAGTTCGAATGGACGGAGAAATGTCAGAAAAGTTTCGATCAACTGAAAGCTTATTTGACTGAAGCCCCAATTCTAGTGCAACCCGAATCGGGCAAAGAGTTTGTCATTTATAGTGACGCATCTCTACTTGGGTTAGGTTGCGTATTAATGCAAGAAGGTCGAGTTGTGGCCTATGCGCGTCGAGGCAATTAAAGCCACATGAGAAAAATTATCCGACTCATGATCTCGAATTGGCCGCCATCGTATTCGCCTTAAAGATTTGGCGACATTACTTATTTGGTGAAAGGTGCCATGTATACTCGGATCACAAAAGTCTCAAATATTTGATGACCCAAAGAGACTTAAATGCGACAAAGACGTTGGCTCGAGTGTTAAAGGATTATGAGTGATCATTGACTATCACGGGAAAGGCGAATGTGGTTGCGGATGCCTTGAGTCGTAAATCGTTATTCACTTTACGAGCGATGAATGTGCACTTGTCCGTCCGATCCGACGGTGTGTTAGTGGCTGAATTGAAAGCCAAACCATTATTGACACACCAAATTCGAGAAGCTCGTAAAGTCGACGACGAGTTGGTTGCAAAACGGCTGCATGTGTTCGAACAAGGACTCGGAGTTTCAAATCGACGATGACGATTGTTTGAGGTTCAAAAGTCGTCTGTGTGTCCCAAAGAATTGAACTCATTTCGATAATTCAATGAAGCCCATTGTAGCCGAATGGCAATCCACCCGGGGAGTACGAAGATGTACAATGAATTGAAACGTCGGTTTTGGTGGCATGGTATGAAGCGAGACATCTCCGACTTTGTTTCGAGATGTCTAATATGTCAACAAGTGAAAGCGGAACATCAGTGCCTTCAGATTACTTCACCAATCACGATACCCGAGTGGAAATGGGATCGAGTCACAATGGACTTTGTATCCGGACCGCCATTGTCGCAAGTAAGAAGGATGCGGTTTGGGTCGTGGTAGATCGATTGACTAAGTCGGCCCACTTTGTCCCGTCGACGACGGATTTTTCAATGGACAAATTAGCGGAATTGTACGTTTCTCGATTGTGAGATTACACGGGTGCCTATTTCTATCGTGGTCGGATAGAGATCCGAGATTTACCTCGCGATTTTGGAAAAAGTTGCAAGAAGCTTTGGGTACCAAGTTGCATTTCAAGACCGCTTTTCACCCCCAAACCGATGGTCAATCCGAACGGATAATTCAAATACTCGAGGATATGTTGAGATGTTGTATCCTTGAGTTTAGTGGTTCATGGGAACAGATTCGCCTTTGATTGAATTCGCTACAACAATAGCTTTCAATCAAGTATTAAGATGGCGCCTTACGAGGCTTTATACTGATCGTAAATGCCGCACCCATTATTTCTGGTGAACTTAATGAAGGTAAATTCTTCGGGTTGATTTGGTTAAGGATGCCGAGCGAGAGTTCGAGTAATTCGTGAAAGTTTGAAAGTCGCCGGATCGCCAAAAGTCGTATGGATTTGAAAAGAAAAGATATTGAATATCGTGTTGGAGACAAGGTCTTTCTCAAAGTTTCACCTTGGAAGAAGGTGCTTAGATTTGGCCGTAAGGAAAATTGAGCCCGAGGTTCATCGGGCCATATGAAATATCTGAACGAGTCGGTCCAGTCGCGTATCGTTTGATTTTGCCCCCTGAACTTGAAAGGATTCACAATGTCTTCCATGTTTCGATGCTTCGACGCTATAGATCCGATCCATCGCACGTGATTAGTCCATCAGAAATTGAAATTCAAGCTAATATGAGTTATGAGGAAGAACCGATTCGTATCCTATCACGAGAAGTGAAAGAGTTGCGAAACAAGCGGGTTCCGCTAGTGAAAGTGTTATGGCTCAAGCACGGGATAGAAGAAGCTACTTGGGAGACCGAGAACTCTATGAAAGAACGATATCCAAACCTATTTACCGATAAGATTTTCTGGGACGAAAATTTCTTAAGTGGGGAGAGTTGTAATGACCCAAAATTGACCCTAGTCGGAATGTGGTTTCGGGACCACAAAACCGAGGCATAAAAATAATTAAAATTTATTTTGATGCCTATAATATGTGTGTGCTCATGTATGACATTTTATGATGATTGATTTAGTGTTATAAAGGTGAATTTCACTAGAAAGGACTTGTGTGAGAAAATTTAGAATTGAGATAGGCAAATGTGGAAGTGGTCTATTGATGCACACTAGGAAATGTTGTCCTTGCATGTCAAATTCCCCCAAATTTGACTATAGTGGCCGGCCAAGGTGGGCATGATGGGCAAGGGAAAACATGTTTCCAACATGTTTGGCTAGTGAGTTATGTAGGAAGTATTATAATAAAAATAAGCATAAAAAATGAAAAAAAAAGAGAAAGATGAGCTTGGATGCCCTTGTTGCCGTGAGTGTGGAGAAAGAAAGAAGAATTTTGTTCATCATTTTCATTTCCTTTGGGCTGAAAATTCTAAGGAGGAAGGAAGGAATTCTTGTTTCATGTTGGTTTGGAAGAGGTTTAGGAGGAGGTTTGGCCATACTTGTACCTAGATTAAGGTAAGCTTGATGTTCTTGTTAGCCCATGGTTCAAATCTTTGTTATGTCATGGGAATGAAATTCGGCCAAAGTGAATATGGTGTTAATGCCATTGCATGCTAAATATCAAGCTTGATAATGATTCATGTGATGGTAGATTGAGGATTCTTAGATTTTCTTTTAGCATTTTTGAATGAGATACTAAGTTCTTTGTTTAACCATGACCAAATTGAAACGGTATGGTGTTGTGGTATTCGGCCATGTTGTATCCATAAGTATGATTCATGCATGTTGCATGGTAAGTAAGATTTAAGCTTTGGATATGTGTGTATATTTGGATATAAGCCACTTGAGAATTCGCCATTGCACCTACATGAATATATGTTTGCACATGATGAATTGGTATGACAAGTATACTATTTTAAGGTGTCTATTTGCTTGTGATGTTGTTTTGGTTATGAAATAAATGAGAGATGTGTATAGAACTACAATATGTAATGCGTTAATTAGGAAAATGTATGCTGTTTTTTTTGTGTAGTATTAAGTGTAAAATTAGCCTCCACATAGACATGCATATTCGGCCAAAGGAAGTAGATTGGTGTGCATGTATTCGGTTAGAGGCAACCATATTGAAGCCTTATCTTGGCTTAGATTGTTGACCAAATGGGTAATAAGTGAGGATGGTTGCGAATATACAAACATACATATGCATGTGTAATTGAATTATGAATGTTTAGCAAGAGGGTTAAACTAGTTGATTTATTGATTAAGCTCAAGGAGTTAAAGAAGGAGAATCAAGCAAGGGAAAGACGAAGGTCATCGAGTAGCCGACTTGGACTGTTTTACCCAACACAAGGTAAGTCATTAAGCGTATATTTGGTGTTGATTTAAATGATCAATATATATATGCAAATGTGTTTAAATGAGTTGGTGTGTAAATGGAAATGTATGTGTATGGAATGATGCCATTGTTGAATGTATAAAGGCAGCAAAATACATAAGGTATTGGTCTCGGCACTAAGTGTGCGGGTATAAATGGACACGGTGACAAGATTGGCACTAAGTGTGCGGGTTTAAAATTGTACAGCACTAAGTGTGCGAGTTTGATTATATAGCACTAAGTGTGCGAGTTGAATACATATAGCACTAAGTGTGCGGATTCACTATATGTTCTTGCATTACAATTGGCACTCGAGTGTGCGACATTATCGAGCTAATCCCGGACAGCGGATCGGGTAAGTACCTCGAGCTCTTGACGAATAGAAAATATGTTCATGCTCGGGGTTGAATTTGGTAAGCCTTAAATCTATGTGATGATTGAAATTGTATGGTTGTGCTAGAAATTGAGTTAATGTGTAAAATGCTTCGATTATCTTGTTGTGTAGAATATGAAATGTGGATGTATGAATTGGTGCGAGATTGGACCGAAAGGTCCGAGGTATTATGGTATAGATTCGATATGGACGAGTACCTAGCCTCATTTGTTGTACATGTAGTAGTAACTTTATCGTGGATTGACGAATGCTTATGACTTACTGAGTTGTAAACTCACTCGGTGTTTTCTTGTCACCCATTTTAGGTCTCTTGGACTCGTATTGTTGCGTGCTCGGAACCGTCGTTGAAGTCATCACACCGGCTGAAATCTTGTGGTATTGTTTTTTTGTTGTTGAAGAACATTTGGCATGTATAGGCTATTATATTTTGTCGAATTGTGGGTTGTAAACTTTAAGCCATGTGAAAATGGCCTATGTGGTCGTCAAGTGGAATGCTAGAACCTATAGCCACGAGTCTTAGAAACTCAAATTTTGTTAAGGTGGCCATAATTTGTGTCATGTATGATGGATGATTAAGGCCAAGGAAAAATTCATGAAATTGGCATAGTCTACTGCAGTAACTGTTGCGGACAGCAGCAGTGAGATGAGATTGAAAAATCACTAAAATAGTAGAAGTAGAATTAAATAGTGAGTAAATTATGGAACTGAACCTTGATGAATCTATTTTTATATGGACGAAACGAAACGACCATATGAGCAGTATACTGGGAAATATTAAAGTTCTCGTGAGACAGGGCCAGAACGATTTCTGGGTCCCCTGTCGCGACTTTGAAAATTTACCATAAATTATCCAGAAAGAATTAGGAGTCATGCCTTATATGTACAGATTCCATTTTGAGTCTAGTTTCATTAGAAACAAACGGCACCAGTATTAAAGCCCTGTACAGAAAGATATTCAAGTTGTAACGCGCGGAGGTCAGAGCAGTCGATCCCTGTAACATGGGTGACTTTAACTAATAAACTGTACCAATTGGTCCAACCAAAATTCTAAAATAAATCCATGGATGGGTATATGAGTCTAAATTCAGGAAAATTTACGAAACCAGTTTCCGAGTTTTGGAACTCGAGATATGATTTTTAAGGCGACGGTGACGCAGTTTTCCAGCCTGTCCAGAAATGCCAAATTGGTCGGTACTTTAAGAGGATTTGTCTCGTTAACCCCTCGTGTCCGACACCGGCGTCGGTCACGAGTTAGGGGTGTTACAGAATACATCAATGGTAAATTTTATAAACTTTAACAGTTTCATGAAATAGTCCCTAGGTTAGCTAAATCAAGCTTTCAAAATCTCAAAAACAAAAAAATTACAAGAAACGTGCTTGAAATCACTTACTAATTGATGTCCTAAAGTTAAAATGAATGGAACCCTAAGTTTTCTTCCCCTTGCCGTGGGAAAGATAAAGATGGTGAGAAAATGGTCTTATCTTTTTTCTTTTAAGTTCTTTATATACCTTGATTAAGTTATTAAACCTTAGTTAACATTAATTTAATTCTAATTATAATAATCTAATCATCATTAAGCCCACTTAAGTGGATGATGGCATCACCATCCACCATTCACAACTAAAAATGGGTTTAATAAATCAATTGATCCCCATTATAAATAGAAATTTATAGTGATAAAACTTTTACCTCTCTTACAATTTAGTCCTAGTGCCTTATTTAATCATTCAATGAACAAAATTATCATACTGAAATTCAATATAACCCTAAGATAGACTCGTAAATATTAATTAATAATATTTACAGACTCAATCATTAGAAAATGGGGTTCCAAAATCGTCGTTTTTGGTACCACTGAAAATGGGTTGTTACACAAATGAGAAAAAGAAATAAGATTATGTTATATATGAGTATATGATATGATGATAGCATCTGTATGATCATATTTATATATGAATGTGTTATGTAACAATAGATTGGCATAAAAAAATTGATACATGAGACAAATATATATATTGGTTGATGATGTTGGAAGTTAAATTATGTCTTGATTGCATCTTTTGACATGATATTTGATAAGTAATATTGTCTTGAATCATGAAAATATAACTGAGCTTTATCGCTTAGCATACGGTTTGTCCATATCTGAGCTTTATCGCATAGCATACGGTTTGTTCATTCCTTGTGTAAATATTTATAGATTTCAAAGACTCAATGAGTGATTTAGCATCTGGTCTGCAACTCTCAACTTAACAATGTTTGTATAATTCCCTTACAATTTTGATATACGACATTTATGTAAGGTTCAGTTAGTTCTATAATGTAATGGTCATTTTGAAATTCTGAGTTAGTAATGTTAGTTTGAGCCTAATGTATATGGATTGTTAAATGCATATATGGAATTTATATAAGTAGTTGAAATGGCTGAAATTTTGTCAATGGAACACATGTTGAGGTGATTTCAAATTGAATTGTCAATTAGGTAGATTTGGATAAAAATGTAACTGCCCGTTTATTAGCGGTGTTGATAAAAATAGTTTCGGAACCACAAATCTGATGAGTGAGTCCGTAAATATTATTATTTAATATTTACAAGTCAAATATAATATTATATTGAATTTTTAATTGATAATTTTTGGTAATTAAATAAATATTTAAGTACAAGTGGTTTGTTCCTTAAGTTAAGTAGTTTTGGAAAATAAAGTATCAGGACCTCGTTTCTATAAATCGAGCCTGTAAAGTGATTATATAGGTGTATTGAAATTTGGTCTAGAAATTTTGAAGTTTAGATAGTCAATTAGGTAAAAAAGACTAAATCGTAAAAGCTGCAAAATTTAATCACTATTGCTTTATAAGGGCTAAATAGGTTTAAATTAATTGTTGGATGATTTTAATTGAAAAATATGCCATATTTACTTTAGTTGGTCGGTTAATGAATGACTTAAGTATAAAAATTATATGTTTTATTATAAATTAATAAAGTTAAAAGTTAATAAATAAAATAAGGAAAAAGTGGTCATTTTTATTCCCATATTCTACAACCTTTCTTCAACCAAAAACCATTATTGAGTAAGGAAGTATTCGACCAATCTTTATGTCTCTTGCATGGTATGTGTTTTGAGTATGTTTTCAGTGATTTTTATGTTTTGAAATCATTGTAGCTTAATTTAGCTAACCTAGGGATTAATTTGTAAAATTTTTAAATGTTTTGAATAATGAAATTGATGAATTGGTGATGTTTTTAAAGTTTTATGATAAATTTATATGCTTGATAGTTAAATAGGACAATTTTGTAAAGTGATTTTGGTTAATTTTAAGTTAAATGACTAAATTGCTAAAATAGTAAAGTTATATGAAATTCTTGTAAAAATATGATGAATACGAGCTGTGTAGGAATTATAGAAAATTCGGCTAACCTTGTTTGGATTAAATTCTTATTGAATTGAAAGTTTTGGGTTTAGGGACTAAATTGAATAAAATGTAAAAGTTTAGGGTAAAATGTAAAATATTGATAAAAGGTCAAATATATGAATTTTAGTATTTAAAAGTATTTGAAATGGACAACTGAATTAAGTTATTATATTTAGATCAAGAAACAAGTGAACCGGACATTAATTGTGGGAAAGGAAAGTTAGCGGAGTAATCATCAGTATTGCATTCGTAATCGTTTTTTATTAGGTTAGTTCGTATGTTGATTAAATTAGTTAATTGTTGTTTTTGATGATTTATTAAATATATATATATATATATATATATATATAATGAACATAATTAATTGATTTATGTATATGGCAACTTATGAATTGGAATAAATTGCAGAGTTAGCTAAGTTGATGATTATGTCTAAAAATGGAAACTATATGGATGAGTTCTTGTAATGGTATCATGTGGATAAAGTTAAATGACTTGGATATGTAATGTGACCCGTATGAACCTCGTGAAGGCTTAGGATACAAATGACATGTCATTAGGGTTATTATAGTTCAACTGCTGGTCTTGGATGTCCTACTGATGGCTGAGGTCTTGCATTTGTTGCTAATTCTCCACAGCTCTTGTGAGCAACATCATGTACCCTAAAATCCTGGTCCATAGCTTATGTGACTAGGCCCATTTCACAGCTCGTGTGAGCATTTATAGTCACACTTTGTGTGAGCATAGTTCTCGTGTATCCAACGTTATTTCATTATGGTTCATCAAGTGGAAAATGAGTAAACAGAAATGGTAATATGAAATGGACATTAGAATTATTTATATGGATATAAATATGTGAAAAGGGATATTTGAAATGTATACTTGAAATGAAAATGTGAAATGTTGAACAAATATGTGATAGTTGGTTTATGTACCAAATGTGTTTTTCATATATATGTTTGATAACATTATAAAGTTACATGTTTCATATATCAACTCACTAACCTTGTGAGACTTGTGATGTGTATAGGTAATTAATGAACTCATGACCATGATATTGAAATACATTGTAAAATGTTTAAATTACATCCTTTACGGTAAGTTAAAGTTTAAGTTTATTTGATGATTGAATAAGGTTGACATCTTGAGTTTGTTTGTTTTGGATAGTTGTTGTCTTATAATTGATTATGAAAAGTTGTGGTTGTATTTTCTTGGCACATTAGGTATATCTTGACCATGTGTATATATAGGAATTTTGAACTAAGTTTAGTAGGTTTGATTATGGATGGAATTGATGAAATGGTGTAGTTGATAGGCTTATGAGTCATGAATATGTTATGGACAAATGTAAATTTACTTGAAGTTGGATATGTGGTGCCATTGAAGGCATATTGGTTATGCACTTAGGTTGATTTCTATTTGGTGTATTATGGTATGTTTTGTTGCAATTTGAATAGGTAAAAATGGTTAGAAATGGTTTGGCTTGGAACCTAAGCAATGGAAGATGTAATGGCTTGATTTTGAAGTTGTTTTAGATGTGCACAGCCTAGGACATGGGCTGTCACATGGCTGTGTGCCACACAAGGCCACCTTACACAACCGTGTGTCTTATTGATTTTTAGATGAAGCTTTCCACATGGCATCAGGTTGTTACACGATTATGTAACCTTGAATTACAAAATCTAAGCTCTGTCACACGATCGACCATACAGCCATGTCTTTGAACCACACGGTCTAGGCTTTGTCACAAGGCCTGGCAACACAACCGTGTGACCCCTGTTTTTCAGTTTTTATCATATTTTTCTATTTTGTTTCAGATTAGTCCCTATTTGTTCCCAAACTATTTTTAAGTCCCCTGTAAGCTCGGTTTAAGGTACATAAATGTAAATATGATATGAATGATATGTAGTATGAATATTTGGTATTTAAATTAATAATTAAAAGGTTTTATGTTGTCATTTGTTTTATTATGTGCTATAATATTTCGTAACCCTAATTTGGCGACAGAGATGAGTTAGGAGTGTTACATTCAGTGTTGTTGAAATAGAAATATATGAGGCAGTGAGAGTGTATGTTTGCTTAATTGGTTGAAATAGACAAATGGTTATATGGGAAAGTTATTGTGAGTTGATGTTAATGGTCATTTTAAAAATAGTGAGTGACGTCGAGATGTTAGACCCTTAACGTCACGACGAAAAATCGACAGTGAGTAACATTGCGACCATTGACCTCCAAAGTCGCGACATCAACCTAATAGTTTTGATATTTTAAAAGTTAGTCCTCAATCGACCTCATGTTATCAAAAGAGTTTTTGTAAGCTTGTTTAAACCCTAGATATATTTATGAAACATGTCATGATTACATATTGAACATTATAGTATGTATAAACTAGTAGATTAAGATCGTAGTTACTCCGGCAATAAATGTGGCATTCTGTATCTCAGACCCGACAATCAGATCGAGTATGAGGTTTTACATCTTTAGTCTAATCATAAATGAGCAAACCAATTGAAAAAACAATATGTCGTTTATCAAGTCCAATTGGGGAGATGTTTTGTCTTGAGCTTTGGAGTGGATGACTCCTAGAAGATAGAGACATAGATGTGACTGATTGGGATGACAGTACATCGAACAGGACCCAAGTAGAATAGATCTTAAATTTGTTTATAGATTTATACACTTGTGGTGTTCATAATGTGACATACCTTAATCCTGAGTTGATGATGGCTTATATGTAACAACCCGTTTTTAGTCAAATCAGAACAGTGGTTTTAGGACTAAAAATTCTAAGTCAAAATAATTATTTTATTATTATTTTAATGTTTACAGTATGATAAGATGATTATGTGAAAATTTTGTTAAGAAATTTTATCGTTTGAGTGCTTAATTTGATAAAAAGGACTAAATCGTGTAAAGTGTAAAACTTGTGTTCTATTAGTTAAAGGTGTCTAATAGCTGTAGAAATTTAAAGTGGAAGTCCTTATGTGGTAAATAGCCTAATAATATGATAGTGGATGACAATGGCTTGGTAATGTTGTAAATTGAATTAATTTTAAAGGTTAATTTTGGTATTTAGTACTTAAAGTAAAAATAAGTAAAATAAAATAAAATTTCCACCCATTATCATCTTTTTTAACCGAAACTTGAAGGGAGAAAAGCCATTGTTAGGGTTTTCATTTGGCCAAATTTCTCTGACTCATTTAGGTATGATTTTTGTCCCGTTTTTAATTATTTCTATGTTTTTGAGATAGTTGCAGCTTAATCTAGCTAGCCCAGGGATTAATTTGCAAAATTATTAAAGGTTTAGGGTTTTTCCATTGATGAATGAGCATGTGTTTTGATGTTTAATGGTAGAAAATGTATGCTTGTTGTTAGATAAACAACATTTGTAAATTGATTTTTGCCAAAATTGTCATTTAGGGATTTAATTGAAAAATGTTGAAATTTTGTGGTTAAATTGTGAAATAAATGACAAATATGGGCTGCTAGGGACTTAATTGAAATTTGGCTAGCATGGGTATAGGTTGAATTGCATGAAATTTTATTTTTATGAGATAAATACTAAATTGTAAAAATGTTGAAATATTGGGGGCAAAAGTGTAAAGTTTCCTTAATATGTATTTTGGACTAAATTGAATAGAATGATAATTAAATAAGTTAATTTTGATTACATTTAGATCAAGAAAAGCGAAATTCAGATTTAGATCAAGGGAAAAACAAAGTATCGGACTAATCAACTTATTTCGCCGTTTTTGCAATCGAGGTTAGTTCGTATGTAATAAGCATTGTTATATTTATGTTTTAAATGCTTTAATATTGTATAAATGTGAATACGACCTTGCAGACATATACGATGACGGCAAATGTGAAATCCCGGTTGAACCTTAGGAATAGATTAGGATACAAATGACATGTCATTAGGGGTTAAGTAATTTGGGTCTGGTCCGTACGTTCTACCGAGTGACTGAGTTATCCGACATGTGTTGCGGATTCGCGTCAGCTTGTATGAGCAGTACCG
Organism: Gossypium arboreum; assembly: GCF_025698485.1. Classification (NCBI taxonomy): domain Eukaryota; kingdom Viridiplantae; phylum Streptophyta; class Magnoliopsida; order Malvales; family Malvaceae; genus Gossypium; species Gossypium arboreum. The sequence goes on along the minus strand of NC_069080.1, from coordinate 89,351,674 downwards.
TGTAGCTTCATCATGACCATCAGCTTGTGTGAGCAGACCCGTTGTTAGCTCGAGAGTGAGCATTTTATGTGATACGAGATTGAGATAGCTTCGACTATGTATGTGCACTTAGAGTGCAAGATTTCCCGAGTATCCGATAGTATTCCAAATGGTTCAACAGGTATATCAAAGATGAGGATGAGTATGAAATTGATACGATATGGTACAGGTATGTACAAAAATCGTACAAGCATTGAATCAAAGAAACTTGTGAAATTCATATCTAATCTTGTGAATGATAATCTAGTAGATTGGTGGATCAATTTGAGATATGTTATGATATGTTTAAATTGCTTAAATTATACATATGTGGTAAGTTGAGTTTGTTACTATGCAAACTTACTAAGCTTTATAGCTTACTCTGTTTATTTTTTTGTGTTTTATAGTGAAATCAAAGCTAGCTCAGATTTGGGAATCGTCGGAGACCTCATTACACTATCAAGCTATCACTTCGGTATTTTTGAATCTATGTTTATGGTTATATGGCATGTATAGGAACTTTGGTCTTTTTGGTGTATGTGTAGTAATGAATTTATTCATTTTAAATGGCTTGTAAATGTTAAGTATTTGGTTTTGTGCATAGCCATGTGAATTGGCTTATTTTGGTTTATTTGGTCATGAATATATAAGTGCAAATGGCCTTTGTTATGTGTTTGTTAATTAGTATGTGATGCTTGTTGAGAAATTGGTATTATGGTTACTAAATAGTTGAGATTTGAAATTTGGTATGTTTGTGAATTTAGGTAAATTGATGTATAATAGAAAGTGACCATTTAGGTGATGTGAAAATGTAGAATTTGGCATGAATGGAATAGCCTATTTAGAATTTGGCATGATGGTATAGAATTAGCATGAATTAGGGTTGGTTGAGGTTGGTTTGAATGCATATTTATGCCTTGTTGTGTGCCATTTGGATTGGTGTTGGTGTATGTAAGTTTGGGTGGCAAGATGGCTTGGTAAATAGCCTACTTTTGTCCACACAGGCAGAGACACGGGCGTGTGTCTCAGCCGTGCATTACACACGATCAAGTACATAGCCGTGTGTCCCCTAGTGTTGAATTGAAAATCAAGTCAGTATGCTCCACATGGCCTAACACATGGGCGTATGACTTGGCCGTGTGACATATGTAACACCCCAAACCCGGCCTGGACGTTATGGCCGAATCTGGCGATGTCACATTGAAGTGTTTTTCAAAAAACTCATCGTCTAAAACCCTTTCTTTAACTAGCCACTTTATATAGTTTGAAAAGCCAATTTAGAGCCTTATTACTGATTTATAATGTGGGATTTCTACTTTAAAAGGTTGCTTTTATTAAAACGTTATTAACTTTGTAAACAGTTTGTTATTCGCGAAAGCTTTGAAAAAGAGTTACGTATTTGTGGCGGTTTCGAAAACGTTTGCCTTTTTGAAAACTCGTGTTTTTCCTACTGCTAGTAGTTGTAAATCACAAGTAAATTTGAGTAAAATACCAAAATCAAAAATAAACCCGAGAGGCCTCATTACATAATGAAAAACCTAAAATAAAACATTAATTATAATATTAAAAGATAACTAAGTCGAGTGGCCATTACTGAGTCATCCGTCGCATTGATCCTTCTAAGTTTGGAGATTTCCTGCACAGTTAACAGATGGGTGAGTTTACGAAAACTCAGTGTGTAATCCCTTACTAACAGACAGTCAGACATACATTGTGCAAATACAGTCTGGGCCTAAGCTCTTTTTATTGACAGTGGCAATATCAGTTTGGGCTTTAGCTCATCTCAATACAGAAGCAGTCATATATTCGGGCCTAATTTAGTAACAGTAAACAGTACAGTAACAGTAAACAGTATGCAAGTCCTACCCATCTAGCCTCTGCACACCATCTCCGTCCAACCCTACACTCTACGTGGGGATATAATCAACCCACCCATCCCTACACTCCAGAATTAGCACCGGTTGCGGCACTAAATAGTATTTGCAGTGGAGCTACCAGTATAATAGGCTAAGAGCCATCAGTGATTTGCAGCAGAGCTACCAGTACAAAACACTTCCTCCAATCATATAAAAACCCATCCCCATGCAATGCATCATGCAACATGTCATAACATTATACATGTATTCAATACGATTACAATAGCATGCTAAAATATAAACATACATCACACAAGGGTAAAACAGTCATCTTACCATAAAAGGGCAAAACAATCATTTTACCACATAAGGGCAAAACAATCATTTTACCACATAAGGGCAAAACAGTCATTTTACCTCATAAGGGAAAAATAGTCATTTTACCTCATAAGGGCAAAACAACAATTTTACCCCATAAGGGCAAAACAGGCATTTTACCCCATAAGGGCAAAACAGTCATTTTACCTTATAAGGGCAAAACAGGTATTTTACCCTATAAAGGAAAAATAGTCATTTTATCGATTAAGGATCCAGGTACGCTTACCGATCCAACAGAAGGTCCACAGTCATCTCGGACGACTCATACAACCTTAATAGTCAAGTAGTGAAAATAGGCCCAAGGTCCACATTGCGGCCTAAGTGGGCCCACACGCCCGTGTGGCCCACAAAGCCCAAAAATGGCTATGGTCGTGTAAGTTACACAGTCAGGCCCAATAATCTCCACATGTACGTGTGGTTTGCCTATGTGGGGCCCACGAGCCCGCGGGGCCCACCTGGCCCATTTTTGGCCCAACGTGACTCAAAATAGCCTAAGCCCGTAAAATCACTCATGGTGGCCTCTACGATCAAATGCCCTCGTTTTTATGCGTTCAAATTACCACACAAGCAAGCGCACGCTCGTGTAGCGTCAATAGTCATACTTTTCTGGCTTTTGCCCATCTACGTTTATAGAAGTCTGGTTACACACCTGTTTACGAGAACGTGCGAATAGCCCACGAGCACCAAACCTACATTCAATCAATGTATTCTATTAGTCGATTAACAAAAGGGTTAACCACCTCCCTTAAAAAAATCCCAACTTATCACCATACCTGCCTTTGATTGAACAAAAGTGGCTTAGTCTCTTAGACCGCTGACTAAGATTGACCACACGTTCCTTCTCGAATATCTACGTCACCAAAGAAATCCATTAGTACTATTGCTAAAACCAGTGAGCTGGATCAACCTATACTAATTATAAAAACATAAAACCCCAGAATAGGGGAAGTAGCATTCGGCCATACCAAAAGATGCAAGCCAACCAACCCCAGTTGAACACAAAAACTACAAACAGGGTTACCTTTGATCGAGTGATGAAGGAAAGGTTTCGACTGCCTCAGTATTGCTTGCAACTCTTACACTCCTCGAGAACTAAGAACCAACAAACACCACACAAGAGAAAAGGGAGATGAGATTCGGCAATAACAAAAGAAGAGTAATCGGCTTAAACAGTGCAATAGAGGGGAGACTTGATAAAAGTTGAGAGAAAACAAGAAGGAGTCGAGTGCTTACTAATTTGCTAGAGAATACTTACAAAAACCGAATCTAAAATAGAAAGATACATAATTCAGCCAAAGTATCCAGATAAGAAGAGAGGGAAGAAAAATGTAATCGATAAAAGAGGTAATCAATTAAGCCAGGGAGAAGAAGAAGAGAATCGGTTAAGACTAAGGCTAAAAACTGATAGGGTCAGAGAGAGAGGGAAGAAATGAGGGTATTCAGCAACAAAAGGTATCAAGGGAAAATGGTTGTCAAAGAATAGAGGGAGAAGAACAAAAACCATGATAGTCCCAAAATGAAAGTACCCTAAAGCACTAGCCAAAAAGCAAAAGATATCGAAAGTCTTCCTAGAATAATTCAACTTCAGAAACAAAGAGTGAAAAGAACCAAAATTTGGAAAAAAACCTGAAATGAAGTGACCAATTACCAACACATAGCCGAATTCCTGAGTGGCCAAAGCCCTATTCGGCTACAAGTCTTTCACTTTCAAATCCCACAAAATCCTCCTAATATCACTCCATTATTATCTCCTCAACCACCGAATTTAAACTCTTCTCAACCAGTAGTATTTCAGTCAACTTCCACCTTTCACACAGTAACAGGAGCAAAATAAAATACTCTTTGAGCAAAGCAAGACTCGAACTCAAGGCCCATAGTAGCAGCAACACGCCACTATCCCCATGACCAGCAGGCTTTGTATGTTATGATTTACACATATTTATTTAAGAAGCCTACTGACTATAGACAGAGTTTATTCAAGTAAAAACAAAATTTTACACAAGTCAAAGCTTAAACTCAGGACTTCTCAGACACTTCCCAAAACACTTAACCACTGAAGCAGACATGCGTTTGTGTCACTTTCTTGCACAATTAAATATTTATGGTGCAGCCTTCTAACTAATCCCATGCTCAAGACCTAATACTTCTAAATCCAAATTTAGGGCGTTACAATTCACCCCTCCTTAAAAAATTTTTGTCCCTGAAATTTCCAACTATTAGATCAGTCACATAACACAGACTATACCACTACGCTCCCACTGCGCACTCTAGTTCCAGAACACTACCACATTTAACTTGAGTGCTTTCAGTACAATCTATATATGGACTAGGACAGTGCATCAATCCAATACTCACCACGTTAGGGGCGACACCAGTGACACCTCCTGAAGAGTTTAACTCTATTGGACTGAAGTCATTCTGTAGCAGACCCTCGGCCCTCAGATCTAGTATTAGGTCCAACGACCCTCTCCAAAATTTGCAACATAGCTTGGACCAGCGCGTTTTCCCCAGCCGCATGATCATGAGACCCAGTACCTCTAGTGCTCATTATTGAATTGCGTTTTATCAAAATTAACAGTTTTATGCAGATCAGTTTACAGTTCTAGTTATTTATTAATAGATATTTTATGGAGACATTATCAAAAGTATAGAGTTTTATTTCCGCACAACGCAGTGTCTATCGGTGTCTACCCGTTTACTACAGTTTCAGTATACACTACTAAAGAGTTTGCAGTATAGTATACTATCTTCAATAGCCTCAGTAATCCTACCTATGGCAGTTTCAGTCAAAATCAAAATACAATTTTTAGACAGAACTTACAGGATTGGCTCGGTGTACAACACATTTAATAAAACATTTCAAAATACTTCAAATCATTTGAAACAGTTCTCTTAGAATTTCCACATTTTTAAAAGAACCCAAATCCACAGCTGAGTTTTATAACTTGGCTCTGATACCACTAAATGTAACACCCCAAACTCAACCTAAATGTTATGGCCGAATCTGGTGATGTCACATTGAAGTGTTTTTTGAAAAACTCATAGCCTAAAACCCCTTCTTTAACTAGCCTCTTAATATAGTTTGAAAAGCCGATTTAAAGTCTTATTGTTCATTAATAATGTGGGATTTGTACTTTAAAAGGTTACTTTTATTAAAACGTTATTAACTTTGTAAACAGTTTGTTATTCGCGAAAGCTTTGAAAACAAGTTACGTATTTGTGGCGGTTTCGAAAACGTTTGTCTTTTTGAAAACTTGTGTTTTTCCTACTGCTAGTAGATGTAAATCACAAGTAAATTTGAGTAAAATACCAAAATCAAAAATAAACCTGAGAGGCCTTATTACATAATGTAAAACCCAAAATAAAACCTTAATTATAATATTAAAAGATAACTAAGTCGAGTGGCCACTACTGAGTCTTCCGTCGCATCAATCCTTCTAAGTTTAGGGATTTCCTATACAGCTAACAAATGGGTGAGTTTATGAAAACTCAGTGTGTACTCCCTTACTAACAGACAGTCAGACATACATTATGCAAATACAGTCTGGGCCTAAACCCTTTTTATTGACAGTGGCAATATCAATTTGGGCTTTAGCCCATCTCCATATAGAAGCAGTCATATATTCGGGCCTTGGCCCAATTTAGTAATAGTAAACAATGCAGTAACAGTAAACAGTATGCAAGTCCTACCCATCAAACCTCTACACACCATCTCCGTCCAATCCTACACTCCATGTGGGGATATAATCAACGCACCCATCCCTACACTCCGGAATTAGCACCAGTTGCGGCACTAAACAGTATTTGCAGTGGAGCTACCAGTATAATAGGCTAAGAGCCATCAGTGATTTGCAGCAGAGCTACCAGTACAAAACACTTCCTCCAATCATATAAAAACCCATCCCTATGCAATGCATCATGCAACATGTCATAACATTATACATGTATTCAATACGATTACAATAGTATGTTAAAATATAAACATACATCACATAAGGGTAAAATAGTCATCTTACCATAAAAGGGCAAAACAGTCATTTTACCACATAAGGGTAAAACAATCATTTTACCTCATAGGGGAAAACAGTCATTTTACCTTATAAGGGCAAAATAGCCATTTTACCCTATAAGGGCAAAACAATTATTTTATCGATTAAAGGTCCAGGTATGCTTACCGACCCAACAAAAGGTCCACAGTCATCTCGGATGACCTGTGCAACCTTAACAATCAAACAGTAAAAATGGGCCCAAGGCCCATATTGTGACCCATGTGGGCCCACAAGCCTGTGTGGCCCACAAAGTCCAAAAATGGCCTTGGTCGTGTAAGTTACACATCCTGGCCCAATAATCTCCATACATTCGTGTGATTTACTCATGTAGGGCCCATGAGCCCGTGGGGGGCCCACCGGCCATTTTCTGCCCAACGTGGATCAAAACGGCCTAAGCCCATGAAATCGCTCATGGTGGCCTTTATGATCAAATGTCCATGTTTTTATGCATTCAGATTACCACATAAGCGAGTGCACATCGTGTAGCGTCAATAGTCATACTTTTCTGGCTTTTGCCCATCTACGTTTATAGCAGTGTAGTTACACAATTGTTTACGAAAACGCGCGAATAGCCCACGAGCACCAAACCTACATTCAATCAAGGTATTCTATTAGTCGATTGATAAAAGGGCTAACCACCTCTCTTAATACGATTCCAACTTATCACCATACCTGCCTTTGATTGAACAAAAGTGGCTTAGTCCTCTTAGACTGCTGACTAAGATTGACCACACGTTCCTTGTCGAATATCTGCGTCACCAGCGAAATCCATTAGTACTATTGCTAAAACCCATGAGTCGGATCAACCTATACTAATTATAAAAACATAAAACTCCAGAATAGGGGAAGTATCATTTGGCCATACCAAAAGATGCAAGCCAACCAACCCCGTTGAATATAATAACTACAAACAGGGTTACCTTTGATCGAGTGATGAAGGAAAGGTTTCGACTACCTCATTATTGCTTGCAACTTCTACACTCCTCGAGAACTAGGAACCAACAAACACCACACAAGAGAAAAGGAGATGAGATTCGGCAATAACAAAAGAAGAGTAATCGGCTGAAATAGTGCAAGAGAGGGGAGACTTGATAAAAGTTAAGAGAAAACAAGAAGGAGTCGAGTGCTTACTGATTTGCCAGAGAATAGTTACAGAAATCAAAACAAAAATAGAGAGATATAGAATTTGGCCAAAGTATCCAGATAATAAGAGAGGGAAGAAAAATGTAATCGATCAAAGAGGTAATCAATTGAGCCGGGCAGAAGAAGAAGAGAATCGGTTAAGACTAAAGCTAAAAACTAATAGGGTCAGAGAGAGAGGGAAGAAAGGAGGGTATTCGACAACAAAAGGTATCAAGGGAAAAAAGTTGTCAAAGAATAGAGGGAGAAGAACAAAAATCGAGATAGTCTCAAAATGAAAGTACTCGAAAGCACTAACCAAAAAGCAAAAGATACCGAAAGACTTCCTGGCACAATTCGGCTTCAGAAACAAAGAGTGAGAAGAGCTACAATTTGGCAAAAACCTAAAATGAAGTGACCAATTATCAACACATAGCCGAATTCCTGAGTGGCCAAAGCCCTATTCGGCTACAACTCCTTCACTTTCAAATCCCATGAAATCCTCCTAAAATCACTTCACCATTATCTTCTCAACCACTGAATTCAAACTCTCCTCAACCAACAGTATTTCAGTCAACTTCCACCTCTCACACGGCAAGAGGAGTAAAATAAAACACTCTTTGAGCACAGCGGGACTCGTCCCGAACTCAAGACCCTTAGTAGCAACAACACGCCACTATCCCCAAGACCAGTAGGCTTTTTATGTCATGATTTACCCATATTTATTTAAGAAGCCTACTAACTAGAGACAGGGTTTATTCAAGTAAAAACAAAATTTTGCATAAGTCAAAGCTTGAACTCAGGATTTCTCAGACACTTCCCAGAACACTTAACTACTGAAGCAGACATGCATTTGTGTCACTTTCTTACACAATTAAATATTTATGTGCAGCCTCCTAACTGATCCCATGCTCAATACCTAATACTTCTAGGCCCAAATTTAGGGCGTTGCAGCATAAGTTAGTATACCCTACAGGTTTGACACGGCCTAGCACATGGCCTGGCACACGGGAGTGTGAGGCCATTTTGAAAGCGCATACGGGCTGGTCACACGAGCGTGTGGTTAGCCGTGTGACCCAAGTTAGGGAGTTACAAGAGGTCGGACACGGGTTAGGACACGGGTTGGGACACGGCAATGTGATCTCATTTCGAATGTTCACACGGCCTGTGAATGGACTTGTCTTTGGCCATGTGAGACACACGGGTGGGCCACACGGACGTGTGTCCCCTGTAGTTTGAAAAAATTCCTAAGTTTTGTAGAAATTTCTTAAGTTATCGGTTTAGTCCCAAACTACCCCGAATGTATGTTTTGGGCCTCGTAAGCTCGTATCAGGGACAATGTGAATGAATATGAATATTTATATTTGAAATGGAAAATGTATGAGAAATGTTTGTTTAATTGTGTAATAAGCTCGGTAATGCTCCATAACCCTATTCTAAAGTTGAATAAGGGTGAGGCGTGTTACACTATATATGTGTGACTAATATACTTTGATGTAAGTAAAAGTTTGAGTTTAAATAGATAATGAATTGAAAGTTGGTGCGTTGGGTATACGACTTCTACAATATGTAGCATCATTCACAATAATGGAATTCATAACCGAAGAAATGGGTAAATGATATCCTCTCATTGATATTACATGATAAATGGAAAGTAAATATGGCCACGGGTCGTTTGTCTTTGTGATAAATAGGATCATGAAATAAATAGGATCATATTAGGAAAACAAATTTATCTAAAAGAGATTAAGGATATCCTATGAAGGTAACACACTTATGACAAAGGTCATTAGATAAGCACTAATTAAGTAGCTGTAACACCTCAAACCCGATCTAGATGTTACAACTAAATTCTAGAGGTCACATTGGCTACTGAATTGCTAAGTAAAAATGATCAGGCCTTCAGAAATTGATTTTTTTTAAAGAGTTTGCTTATTTTTCGAAAAACTATAGTGGACTTTTCTTTACTTATAAAAAAATTAATGTTGTCAAGTTTTAAAAAAAATCCAATTAAACAAAAATTATTATCTTTTTTGGTTTGTTATTTAAACTGTGTTTCAAACTTATATGATCAAATTTTTGGTTTGCCAATTATTTAACTATATTACATGCATGCTAAAACAATATAAAACCTGAAGTCCAATCCCATGCCACGTTCGTATAAAAAGTTTTACAGTTCTAACTAATTATGAAATTATAAAATTAAAATACTTTAATTAGCAAAAATTGAGACGAGCCCTCTGAATGTAGTGTCCGATCCTAACTTTGAGGATTATCTGAAAGGAGAAAATTATGGGGGTGAGCTTTAAAAAGATCAGTGTGAGTAAAAAAGTAACAATTTAGTCATAAAGTCATTCTAAAAAAAAAAAAAGTCATCCATACAAAGCCAACAACGGTACATAGCAAATCATCAATAAATACCATTAAAACAAAGTTTGTAATAAGCATGACAAATTTCAACTAGTGCATGAGCATGGGAATGATCAAATGATGCAATGTAAAGTGTCAATAGAACAGATCCTACCCCCGTCTGCTACACACCAACGTCGTCTACCCAACACACCAATTAGGATAATTAGAAACCCTTCCAACCAAACCAAACACACCAAAATCGTGGTATTTATATTCCAAAAATTATGCAGATAAGCTGCCAAATGTATTGTGGAAATACTGCAAGAAATAGATAATGTAGTTTAACTGCCAAATCAGAATTTGCGGATAAACTGCTAGAATAGTAGATCATAGTCTGTGATAATTGCCCATTGCGTGCGACAGAATGCGATGACTCCCGAGGACTGCCAATATTTGTTGATACAGAAAATAGGGCGGCAATGAAGTGAACAACAGAGTGCTAGTTGTGATTTAATGGAAACAAATGAAAAGAAAGGAAAAGAAGAAATAGCCAAAAAACAAGAAACACTAAAAATTTCAGCAAAAGAGAACTACAACAAAAAAGAAGAAGGACACAACGTGTAAAACAAAGTGGAGAAAGAGGGGGGAAGTGGGACAACAAGAGAGAGAGAGTTTTGGAGAGTAATTTTAGAAAATTTTAAAAAATATTAAACAATATCCTAACCTATCAGATTTCTCTGTTATCACAACCTAGTGGTTTAGAGTTTGCATTTGACCCACTGTCTGACAGCAAGGGCGGCACAGCAAGGGAAGAGCAAAAATAATTACCACTTTTGCACACAATAAGATTCCAACTTGGGTTTCAAGGACCATTTCACTAACACTTAACCAACAAAAAAATAACTTATTTATTTTATAGAAACGCATAGATAATCTCAAAAATTAGAGTGTGATCACTCTCTTAATTCACAAACTTGATTCAACTATCTCTCGATTTTTGGGATGTTACAATAGCTTTCGTAATAATATGTAATTAGGGAGAGCTCAGTCATGATACTATAGTGGAAAGAATTCGTGACTAAATGGGTTTATAATTAATAGGCGAAAAGTTAAAACTTAATTATAAGTCATTTGACTTCTAATTATATATGTTCAATCGGTCTCTTTGCTAGCTCGTTGAAACCAAAAATGAATTGCATATAGAATCAAATAAACAGAAATAGATGAAAATGATTAAAGTTAGAGAAATGTGTCACATTTGGAAATGAATGTGTTTTCTCACTAAGTATAGAAATAACTTGAGAATTAATTTAAGTTTTTCAATTATTATTTAATCAAATAATTAAATTTAAAAATAGAATTAAATTAATTGGTCATCCTGAATCTGTTGAATAGGAAAATTAAATATATTTTCTCATAGATTCTTTTATGGTAAAGTTGTTATGACTTTAAAAAATTAGAATTGGGTTGAGAAAATCATTTAATTAGAAAATTAGTTAATTTAATTAAATTAATTTAGTAAATAGTATTTATTCGAGAAATAGAAAAACAAGTATTGAGTTGAATTAAATTATAAAGTGTTGGGTTATAGTTCAGGAAGCATATATAATTGGACCAAATATATCAGAGGCTCAAAATCTCATCATAATACATACGAGGGGCGGCAACCCTAGTATATTTAACTAAGGTGTGCTACCCCTTCTTCTAATTAAACTAGAAGACTAATTTTTCTATTAAATGAATATTATTTTTGTTTTCTTAATTTAAACAAGACTCTCCTATCTCTCCCTATAAATAAATGGTATTGGTAGAGCTACTAACACAAGAGTTTTCAATATTGATATTCTATCCAAAAATAGTAATAATTTATTTTCTAATTATAAATTTTTTTTTTTGGGGAATAACATTTCTACTGGTTTCTATTAAGGAAGGTTGTTCATTGAAAGTCGAGAACGTCTAGAGTTTGTCTCGCACAAAGCATAAGTATTTTTCAAGAAAAAATTTTTGCTCTAAATATCACAAACTAATTTAGTTTTCAAAAATTTAATTTTTTGACTTGTGATAGAAAATCATTTTTAAACCATTTTTTTTTTTCAATATTTATCAAAGGTTAATTTGTAACTTCTGCCAAACTCATAGAGACATTCTTTAATCACCTAAACTTGTCTAAAAATGGCTTTCACAAATGACAAGATCTGTGAAGAATAAATGAGACAGCATAGGTGATGCGAGCATGGCCAAGGAACTAGCTACCAAACCCATTGAGCTACCTTTGCGGACAATTACTCGAACAAGGGCCAAGAAGTTCAAGGAAGCCATTGCGAGCTACCTTGACCGAATATGGGGAGAGACCATCACAGGGCATATTGATCATTCATGGACTAGCTCCATAGTTTCCCATGCAGCTTACTCAAAGCTGAATTTTAGCTTTCATCTTTTTTTATTAATCGTTGGCTGGAGTAAACATTAATAATGTCTAGTTATTTTTAGTTAAGTATTTAATGTGTCTTGTGTCTATTTAATATGTTCTACTTAGATTCGGTAGTTAATATGCCTTAAGTTAATTAATGTATTCTAATTAGTTCAGCCATTTAATATGTCTTAAGTTTATTTAATGTGTTCTAGTTAATACAGCTACTTATTGTGTCCTTAATCGAATTTATTGGTGTTTGCAGGTGTTCACACCAGCTGAATCAGCTAGCCAGATACATTGGACGGCATTAGAAGAAATCAAAGCATTTGGAGCTGAATTAAAAACCAAGCTTCTGATTACTCTTCTCCAAGTGCCTATTCGTGGAGATCAATGGACAAAAGCACATTCACACTAGACCATTCAGCTTGCAGCTGATTTCACACCTTAGAAGCTATTTAAATTCGTATGTTCACACTTGGAGGCTGATTGAGTTCTTGTGTTCACAAAGGCTGTTCGTGCGTCACAACTTCAATTAAAAGGCTGCTGCACATTTAGCTTCCCAAGGGAGGATTAAAGGAGCTCATAACTCTTTGAATTATGAATTATTAGCAAGATTCAGCTCAGCTCATTAAGTGTACTCAATTAAGCTGATTGGGAATGTAAATAGCCTAAGCTATTGGCGTCACCTACGTCTAGGAGTTGCTAAAAGTCATGTTAATCATATTTGGAGTTAAGTCAGCTCATTAATAGCTTAATTGAGTTGATTAGAAGCTGTCCATTCGGCTGAAGCTAGCTCAGCCTATAAATACCTTGTTCATTCCATGTTGTAAGGACTTTTGCTCATTTTATGAATATTATACTTCTTTGTGAGTGTTCAACTCTCATAGTTCTCTCTAGACTGAGTTGGCTTATCAAGACAAGTCTTATAGCCTCAATCCTGTCTTTTCTTTGAACTTATCACTTGCTTAAGTGTGGCGTTCATCTATACCTCTGGTTCCTATCTATCATAAATAGTGGATCAAGGTTCTTTAGCTTTTCAAATTGATTTCACCTAAGTGCTACTATATGTTTCGGGTCAACATTGCCTATTGTGTTGGTTCATATTATAGCCTTAGCTGAAACTATTTCATTGTTACTTAAACCATCTCTAAACCACTTTGTTTAAGTCTTTCTTTATCAATTTCGAGCCTATTTTGCAAACAATTCAATCTTACTTAATTTTACGATTAGGCATCTAGACAACTCGAATCACAACACCGAAACGAATTCGTATCAACACGGCACGACATAAGATTTTAAAAGATTGACATAGTCTAGACTCCATTTTCTTAAGGATCATAGGGAAAAGCTTTTTCATGGCAAGAGTGAATAGATAAGGAGACAGAGGAGCTCCTTGTCACAACCCTTTCTGAAGTGCAAAACAATCTAAAATCTATCTATTCTATAGAATAGTAATGTGACTAATGTGACTAACCTGCACATAAAACATAATTAAATAATAATTTTTCTAGGTAGCCCAAATTTGAATAAAACATCATTTAAGAAACTCCAATCCACACTACCAGATGCCCATGTAAATCAATTTTAAGGATTATTGCACCTTGTTAACCTTGCATCCGCATCATAGAATGAACAAATCTAGAGTAATGAATATGTTATTCGTCATGCTCCTCCCAACTAAAAAACTATTTTGAAAAAGCTCACCGCTCTTTTGTAAAATCGGTCATAATTTATGAACCTGAGTTTCGGTAGCACTTTGTATGAAGTATTAAAGAGACTAATTGGTCTGAAGAGAGATTTTATCTACATTAGTAGTCTTTGGAATAAGCAATAAGAAAACCTTGGCAAGAGTTTTCATCAAAAGTACTCGAAGCAAAATCCTCCAAACAAAACTAAGTATAGAGGTTTTGAAGGTAACCGAATGTTTTTGGAAGAAGATTGGTTGTATCCAGCGAAAAATAATGTAAAATTGTTATTTAAGCTTTTAAATTTTTTAAAAAATTTTAAATTAGTAAAGGTAAAATTGTACTTTGGTCCTTCTTAAAATTATAAAAATTAAATTTAATCTTTTAAAAATTATAAAGATATAAACTATAAAAAATTAAAATTTCATTCGACCCTCCTAAAAGATTGTTCTAGCTTTGCCTCTAGTTGTATCCCATCTGGCCCTAGTGCTTTTTAGATCTTTCACGGAGAATAAAGCTGCACTGGCTTCCTTAATATCTATCTGTTAGCAAAATCTCCCTTTCTTCACCTGTAAATATCAGTCTGAATCTATATGTTTGTTATAAAGTGGTTGAATAGACACTGTAGTGAAATGTTGTTTATAGAATCCCACAACATGAGCATGAATAAGTCTTTGATCCGTGACCCACTCCTCATTAATCCTTAATTTGATAACTCTATTGTGATTTCAACATAAAGAGTTGTTAAATGGAAAAATTTTGTATTTCCATCATTTACCAAACAAAGATTTGCTTAATCAGTGTCCCCTTTATCGAACTAGACTTTTGCTCTATAAAGAGTAAGGATTAATTAAAAACATGCAATGTATATTCATGAGCTAAAATGTTTTAAATTGATTACTAAACAATGTTTCTAATTGATTATAATATTAACTTTGATATTCTTAAATTTAATTTAGGGTAAATTGTATAAATAGTCATTCAACTATTAGAAACTTTTTATTAGATCATCTAATTTTAAAAGTTATTAAATTTCATCTTATTTTTATTTTTTAAGTCCAAAATCATTAAATACTTAATAACTAGTTGATGTGGCTTTTAAGTTAATGATTTATTTTTTAACATTTATTTGTAATACACATCATTTCCATGTCATATAATAATTAAAAAGATTATTAATCCAAATCACCCCATCCCACCCCACCCTGTCCCTCTCCTCCCTCTTCTGACTCCCTCTCCCCACCGTCCCTCTCCTCCCATCGTGCCACACATTGCCCGTTCTTCGTATTGATTTTGCTTTGTTGATTTCACATATTTAACATCCATGGGAAACATGGCCACCCATACTTAGTTTCATGTTCTTGGTGTTGATGCTAGTCTCATCTTTAACATCTTTTCTTTCTTTCTTTTTTTTTTCCTTAAAGGGTAGGGGTAGAGTTGTTCAGGGAGGTTAAGATTGGAAAATATAAATAATCGGTTTTTGTTTTTTCAATTGTTTGATTGAGAAAAAAGGAGCACGGGTTGATGTTTTTAATGATGTGTTTACAGTGATTGCAGTAGATTCTAAAAGCAAGGCTTTGGAATTTTTGGGATTGAATGATTGTAGGTTACTAGTTGGGTGGAGGATTATGAATGTTGGCACGTTTTTTTTTCTTTTTTTTTTTTTTTGGGGGAGGAGTCAGGAGGGAGGGGAGAGGAGGAGGTTAGGTAATTTGGATTAATAATTTTTAATTATTATTTAACATAAAAATAATGTGTAATAAAAGTAAATGTTAAAAAATAAGTAACTGTTATGCATTTAACAGTTTTAGACTTAAAAATTAGAAAGATAAATTAATTGGTCATTTTATAATTTTTAAAATCGGATAATTTAATAAAAATATTTTTAATAATCAAGTGACTATTTATGTAATTTACTCTTTAATTTATGATTTTTATGTTTTAATTTCATAAGAAATTTTAAGACGTAAGAAATAATTTAAAATAAATATATATCTAGTCTTTTCATTATTTGAGGACCCATTTTAGAGAAATGATGTATTAATTTTGGTAAACTATAAAAATAGTTATTTATATTTGTTTAAGTTTATATTTTGATTATTGATGTTTTATTTATTACGATACGGTTATTAACGTTATCAAAATTGCGTTAATTTTTTTTTTCATTCCAACTACAGGTACCCATTGTTTCAATTATGTTAACAAGTTATAGTTTTCTTCTCAATTATATTTATGTCGTTTAAATTTATAGAATGAGTTATTTGACAATGATATGTGGAAACTTTTTCTAGTTTTAGGCATTGATATATCAATTGCAAAAGATATGTTATGTGCTTAACTGTAGTATTTTTTATATTTGTTTCTGAAGTTGATATTGTTGTTTAGGAGGGAGTGCACTTTCATTAAATGGAATAAAGTTTTATTAAACAGGTTGAGTGAGGAAGATAAAAGACGGAAAGGGAGAAGAAAAGAAGAAAGAAAAGAGAAAGTGAAAAAATAAAAGAAATATTGGAAAAAAATTAAAAACGTGGGAGAGAAAAAAAAAAGAAGAAATGAGAAAAGAGAAGGGGAAAAAAATACATAAGTGACAGGGCCTATAATAAAAAAATTAAAAAAAAATTAAATCCATGTCTACGTTTAATGTGCTATGTGATAAAATTGTAACAATTAAAACATCGAAAACCAAAATGTAAAATTAAACAAACATAAATGAATATTTTTGAGTTTAGGCTATAAAAAACCCGAGAATGCAGCACGTTGGGCCTCAGGGATCGGGCCGGACAATCCAAAGTTGGTCCGAATATTAAACGACGGATCTACCGCAACGCAGATATAATGCTCGAGCGCATCAGTACCTTCTTCGCCTTTGAGTTCTTAACGAATTGATCTCCAGAGTACAAACTAGATCGAGGTAAGCTCCATCTCAGATCTCTAAATTCCGCAACCTCAGTTGGGCATTTAGAGGGTAAAATTGTCAGATCTGATTTTTTTTTCCCTTCGATT
Source organism: Gossypium arboreum (assembly GCF_025698485.1). NCBI lineage: Eukaryota > Viridiplantae > Streptophyta > Magnoliopsida > Malvales > Malvaceae > Gossypium > Gossypium arboreum. The sequence goes on along the minus strand of NC_069080.1, from coordinate 89,334,801 downwards.
TCATTGCCTTTTACGTTTCAAACGCTTTTAAATCGGAAATGCTGTATTCAGTCCTTCTGTTGTTTCTCTCGGTGATTCCTCTACCATTCGCATTTTATTCTGTCAAACACTGTAATTGTGTTATCGGTATTTGAATTTATATGCATGTTGATGTACAGATCTGAGGTGGTCGATCTCTTTGCAGACTTAGATATACTGATTCGCTTTTTTCTGTTTTCAGATTTACTGTTATATTATAGATCGTTTCTAGCCGTTTCCATTTATTTTATCCTGATTCCCGCTGCTTATTTGTGATCGCCTTTATCCTAAATTGATTTTCATTGTTTAATAGGTATTCTGATAAAAGCTTCAAATTGATATTGTCTGGGTAGATTGCTTCTTGGTAACCAAGATGGTAAGATCTGTTCTTTATTTTCATTTTTCACTCGTTCTTTTTAGTAGAAGTATACATTTAAATAGATTTCAGTTCTTTTTAAATATATATGTATTAAATAAACTATAAACTCATTTTGGAGAAACTGAAGATATTACAAGGTCCATGTTTTGTTTTCTTGAATGATTTGCTTTTTGCTTCATTCCCATCTGTTAACTTTATCTGTACGAGCATTGCCATTGTTGTTGAAATTCTCTCTTCTATGGTTTTGTCTATGTTTTTTTTAATGTCCAGCATTTTCTGGTAAGCACTGCTCCTAGTGTTGTCTCTTATGCTTTGTTTTCTTGTAATTCATTCCCTCCTTATTAAAGGTAATAAAAAGCATAGACCGAAGTACTTCTGATTTTACCTTTTGTTTTTGTGATTTAGGTTGTACTTGCTGCTTCAATTGTAAGCAAGTCTGGAAAAGGTGACTTTCATGTTGGCTCATTGTAGTTGTTTTTCTTGTGCTGTTGTAATAAGTTGTTGAAGTTCAAAATTCGGTTGTGTTACATGTGCTTTATTTGTTCTTATTGCAGTGCTTCTCTCCAGGCAGTTTGTGGACATGACTCGCATAAGAATTGAAGGTCTTCTTGCTGCTTTTCCTAAGTTGGTGGGTACAGGAAAGCAACACACATATGTTGAGACTGAGAATGTGCGATATGTTTATCAACCAATAGAAGCTCTTTATTTGCTTCTTGTAACAAACAAACAGAGCAACATTCTTGAAGATTTGGAGACTTTAAGACTGCTCTCCAAGCTGGTATGCTTTAACTTCTCTTTGATTTCTTTCCTGTCTTATTTAATCTTTGAACATAATAGATAATGTAGTTGGAAGTTGACTTGTTTGCGGAGTGGTTCCTTTACCTGTATGTTTTCAGCTTCTCATTCCTTGGCACATTTGTATCTATTACTTGAGGCATTTGCAGTTTTTAGCCTTTCTGTAATATCCTTGTCTGAGCCAAGTAGAACAGAGCATTTACTTGATTTGTTGTACTTTTTCTAGGTAACTGAGTATTCTTACTCTCTAGATGAGGAGGGTATTGGCAAGACTGCTTTTGAACTGATCTTTGCTTTTGATGAAGTCATTTGTCTTGGGCACAAGGAAAATGTGACTGTCGCACAGGTTAAGCAATACTGTGAAATGGAGAGTCATGAAGAGAAGTTGCACAAGCTGGTATTGCAGAGCAAGATTAATGAAACTAAGGATGTCATGAAGCGTAAAGCTAGTGAGATTGACAAGAGCAAGGTTCTTGTTTTGCAATGTTCTTGGCTCTTGTGCTAATCAATCTTTTCTGGTATGTACTCTATTAATTTCTGTCGTGTTCTGCAGATTGATAAGAATAGATCTGAAAAAGGAGGGTTCATGTCAATGGGATCTGGAAGAATAGAAACTAGCTTTAGTGAACTGAGTATTTCTAGCAGCGCAAGCGGCTTTGGAAGTGGTTCTGGGTTTGGTGGGATTACCACTGATCTCGATGCCTTCTCTACTAAGCCTAAAGGTTAGTCACAATAGTATGCCACCACATGCCTTGGATTTTGATTTGTTTCTCTGGCTTTTCGCAAATTAGTTGTACTTGCTTTCCTTAATTCCATAAAAAACCCAAGATGCATCTACTTCTGGACTATGCTTCATATGCTTCAGACATTTTCTGACCACATGCTTATATTGTTAGGTCGTCAACCTTCAGCTGCAAATGCTCCTCCAAAAGGTTTTGGCATGCAGCTTGGTAAATCACAAAAAACAAACCAGTTCCTGGAATCGCTGAAAGCAGAAGGCGAACTGATAGTTGAAGATCTGCAGCCAAAGGTAGGCCAATCCAGAGTGGCTGCAGCTCCACCTACGGATCCCATTACTTTGACTGCTGAAGAGAAACTCAACGTTACACTGAAAAGAGATGGTGGAATCAGTAACTTTGATGTTCAGGGGACCTTGTCACTTCAAATTCTTAACCAGGAAGATGGACTCATCCAAGTTCAGGTAACATTCTTGTTGTCCTTGCAGAGCAATTTACCTTTCTCTTAATGCCTTTACATCTTTGAATTTACTGATTTTATTTCATGCTTTATTTCAGATTGAAACTGGGGGTAATCCTGGAATTCTTTTCAAGACACACCCCAACATGAACAAGGAATTGTTTTCCAATGGGAACATTCTGGGGTTGAAGGACCCTAATAGGCCTTTCCCCACTGGTCCAGCTGGGGATGCAGCTGGTGTTGGTCTTTTGAAGTGGAGAATGCAAAGTGCAGATGAGTCAATGGTGCCATTGTCCAGTGGGTTTCAAATCTAATGCTTGCTTATTCTTGGTATGTAACCGCTATTTTATTCTTCAACGGTTGATGTTTTTTTTTTATCTTTTGTGTTGCAGTCAACTGCTGGCCTTCAGTTTCTGGAAATGAAACTTATGTAAGCATTGAGTATGAAGCTTCAGCCATGTTTGATCTGCGAAATGTTGTGATCTCTGTACCTCTTCCAGCTCTTCGGGAGGTACCAAATGTCAGGCAGATTGATGGTGAATGGAGGTAAATGGAAATGATATGAAGATGGTACTCTGGGTGGAAGCAAAATTGTCATTTTTAAGACCTAATAAACTGGATTCAACTCTACCTAAGCCTGGTGTCTTTGGATTACCCATATCTTAATAATGTGTAACAATCCCAACCACGAAGCCTGAAATACTATGATGTTGTGTACTTTGTTTTATTTACATTTTCATGTTTATCATGTAGGTATGATCCCAGAAATTCCATCTTAGAATGGTCCATACTTCTGATTGATAACTCTAACCGCAGGTCAGACCACTTTTTTCAACACCGCAAACTTCAAGTGTTAATATTTTAAATATGGTATTGGTTTATAATTATTATCTTTCTACGGAAATGTTGGCAGTGGATCTATGGAGTTTGTGGTGCCTCCAGCAGACTCATCAGTGTTCTTCCCAATATCTGTTAGATTTTCAGCCACTAGTTTATACAGTGACCTGAAGGTATGATATGAATTTAATTTTTTATTGTCTATTTTAACTTTGTAGTTGGATCTTTCAGTAAGGTATGCCTCTGTTAAATTGCATTCTTAAACCCTGCGATTTTGCTCAAGAGAGAAATATTGGTGCAGGTTGTGAACATTATTCCCCTGAGAGGTGGAGCTACTCCCAAGTTCTCGCAGAGGACAAATTTGAGTACAGAGAATTACCAAGTTGTGTGAATGTTAATATCAATATTCCAAGTGTAATAATAATAGGTTGCGACACTTTTTGGTGAACTTTGAGAGCAAGTTCAAGTATTCAAACAACGGCTATTTTTTTTCTTGAAGTTCATAGATCATTGATGTTGTACTTCAAATTTAGGTTCGGTTTGATTTATGAATATATTTTTATTTTCATTTAAAAATATTTTTTAAAAATTGAAAAAATACAATTGTTAAATAGAAGTAAAAATGTTTTTGGTAATAAAAATATGAAAATTGTTAGCTTTCAAATTTGCATAAATTATTTCAATCTTATTTAAATATATTTTCAAGGCATATTTTTGAAGGTTAACTTTGTTTTGATACAAAAACATAGAAGTTAAAAATAATTTAAATGAATCTTGCCTCAAGATAAAAGGCCTTTTGTCTTGAGATAACCAAACAATGAAGTAAATGTTTGCTGGAGCCTTGTCTTTGAGATACTAAATAAATTGTCTTTAGACAATTTGCCTTGTGTCTTGAGACAAGTCATTTGTGCAACAGGACTTCTAGCACTAACGGTTATATTTGTGTAGCACTAACGGTTATATTTGTGTCTTGGGACGAGTTGTTGAGATGAGTTGTATTAAATGCGTGAAATAAATGTTCCACCAGTTAGAAACTCAGTTTAACGACTCTAAACATCCATAATTCAATAAGAGTATAAATATCATTCAAGAACACTTATATAAAGATAGGAGACAAGTGCATAAAGATCAAGTGCTTAAATCCAATCAATTCTCATTATTATTCTTAATTCTTCTTGTACACACTTGTGGGTTTAGTTGTTATTCATTCTTTCAAGTGTTGTAGTGTTGTGTGAGAGTGTTTATTGTTATATATCAACCTACTTCCCCTATCTTGCCTTGAGAAAAGATAGAGAATGAAAAGGTTAAACCTTATCCTTAAAAGGTTTGAATCTAATGAATTTGAAAAATCTTTAGTTAAGGTAGTGGAGGTAGGCAATTGGTGCTGAACCTTTATAAAATCTTGTGTCTCTATTCTTTGCCAAGTTTGCTTAATTTTTTTTAAACATCAATTCACTCCCCTTATTGATGATTATTGATCCTAACAATTGATATTAGAGATAGGTTTCTAATGACAATATTACTGCCAAGAGAAAAGATCCACTAGTGTCATGGGTTACGAATGGGAACCTGCAACCATGACGAACTTGTGCGATCCATCGCATTCGAGGGAGGTCATTCGGCCCAATTGGATAGGTCCATTGCGTGGAGAGATTGGAAGCCCATCTCTAGAGCTTGGTAAATATAGGAAGTGATCTTCAAAGATATACGCAGCAAATATGGTAGGGGATCTCCAAAGATATGTGATCCCAGACATTAAATGTAATCTTTAGAAGATACGATTCTGTAATCTTAGAGATTTGATATCTAGATAGCTTTCAATCTTAGTCATTGATGTATTTCGATCTGTACCATTGATATTGGGAAGGCTCAGCTATAAATAGAGGCCTCTCCCCCTCATTGTAATTCATTCAGTTATTAATAGAATTTTGAGAGCATTCACTCAAATCTTTCTCTCAAGTGTTCTTATTTTTCTATGGCTTTTGTTCATTTTTCAAGTTCGTTCTTACTTCTTTCTTCTATTGTTCTTCGTGGGTGCCTTAGAGGAGTTCTATTGAATCCTCAATTATTGCGAGTTAGGCTGACTTAGGCGTTTGTGAGCTAAGAAACTGCCTAAGGCTGTACAGATTGCTTGTGACAACTCTAAGTCCGTGACAGTTGGTATCCGAGCTAGCGTTCGAAGGCGTCGTTGAAAGATGTTGAAAAAAGTTGCTCAGAATGTTGATGGAATGGAGACCCGTGGGAGGGCTAGGAAAGCTAGCCATTTGAGGGACATACTGTCAGCTTTGGAAGATCGAGTCCTCACTCTCGAGGAATTCGTGAGGGAAGTCAAGGAGAGGGTTGATGATATCGATGATAGGGTCAACGATGGGTTGCTATTTATGAAGGAGTAACTTAGAGATTATGTGTTGGACTCTGTTGAAAACCCAACTGCTAGGGATGATGCCATTGAGGAAAAGCTGAGTGGCAGGGATGATGCCATTAAGGCTATGATGACAGTCTTGAAAGAGGAGATTGCGGAGCTCAAGGGTGAACTCACGATCTACAAGGCTACTTTGGGCAATGGAGGGTTAGCTTGTCGCGCCCAAGCCCAGTGTGGATGTTCCCAAGCCTAAGGAGTTCAAGGGAACAAGGTCCGCAAGAGATATGGACAACTTCCTGTGGGGATTCGAACAATACTTCCGTGCCAAAGGCATCGTGGATGATGCCATTAAGGTAATTACTGCAGCTATGTATCTTACTAACGTTGCCTTTTTGTGGTGGCGTCGTAGGTCCACCGATGTGAGAAGTGGTGGGACAGAAATTCGAACTTGGAAGGAGTCAATGCGAGTTTAAGGTACAGTTTTACCTAGAGTATGCCGAGGATGAAGCTCGAGCAAAGTTACATAGGCTTTCGCAACAAGGCACTGTGAGGGAGTATGTGTAGGAGTTTAGTGAACTCATGCTTCAAATCTCAGATATGGGTGAGAAAGAGGCATTCTTTTCCTTCATGGATGGGTTGGAACTATGGGCGAAGCAAGAGTTGCAATGCCGAGGAGTACAAGAGCTTACCAAGGCCATGTTTGTAGCAGATTCGTTGGCTGAATTTGGTGGGAAGAAAGACAGGCCTGAGTCTTCTAAGCCCAAATTCAATCCGAACGGAAATAGTGGGGGAGACAAAGAAAGGCCACTAGGAATGGCAACGGTAAGAAGTCGTGGGACAAAAATAAGGGAGGGCCTATAAGTTGCTTCCATTGTGATGGCCCGCATATGATTAAAGACTATCCAAAGAAGGCCTCGCTCTCCGTTATGGAAGCGAAAGTTGAGTCCGATGTGGAGGATAAATATCTTGGTTCAATACTAGAGGGTGTTGAAGACAAGATGGGTCATAAGCTGATGTTTGCGGACATCATAGTGGCTGGCAGAAAGTTGAATGCACTTGTCAACACAGAGGCGTCTGATTTATTCATGTCCAAAGGGGTTGCTCATAAACTTGGCCTCAAGATTGAAAATGAGTAGAGGTCAGATTAAGATGGTGAATTCGGAAAGTGTTCCAATCAAGGGGGTTGCAAAGGGAGTAAATCTCCAACTTGGCGATTGGACCGATAAGGCATCCATCAAGGTAATACCACCTGATGAATATGATTTTTTAGTTGGATTGAGATTCCTTGATCAGGTTAATGCGTCCATTTTTCATTCCGGTAATTACATGGTGATTTTGGACTCGAACAATGCATGGTGAAAGTGTCAAGAAAGGGGAGCCTGGAAGGAAAAACATTATCCGCAGTCCAATTTGCTAAGGGAGTACGTAGAGATGAATTCTCCTACTTATCCACTTTGAAGATAGAGGAAACCATTAAGACTGTTGGTGAGATCCCTAAGGAAGTGGGCCAAATATTACAATCTTTTCGGGATGAGATGCCTGCATAGTTGCCAAAGAGTTTGCCACCTAAGAGGGAGGTGGGTCATAGGATCGAATTGGTGTCCAACATGGTGCCGCCAGCTAGGGCCCCATATCGTATGTCCCCGCCGAAATTGGAAGAACTACGGAAACAGTTGAAGGAGCTTTTAGATGCGGGATTCATTAGGCCAACTAAATCTCTGCACGGTACACCGGTGTTATTTCAAAAGAAACATGATGTGTCATTATGGATGTGCATCGATTATCGGGTCCTAAACAAGATTACCGTGAAAAATAGGTACCCTATTCCTCTTATTGCAGACTTGTTAGACCAACTTGGTAGTGCGAGATGGTTTACCAAGTTGGATTTAAGATTGGGGTATCATCAAGTTCGGATAGTTGAGGGGGACGAGCCAAAGATTGCTTGTGTGATGCAGTACGGTTCGTATGAGTCTTGGTGATGCCCTTTGGACTCACGAATGCCCCAGCTACATTCTGCACCTTGATGAATAAGGTACTTCAACATTTCTTTGATCATTTCTTGGTTGTTTACCTTGACGACATTGTGATGTACAGTAAGTCGCTCGACGAGCATGTGGAACATCTGAGGGAAGTGTTCCAAACTTTGAGGGAAAATGAACTATTTGTCAAAGAGGAGAAATGCTCTTTTGCTCAAAGAGAGGTGCCATGTTTAGGCCACATTATAGGAGGTGGCAAGATCCGGATGGATGAAAGCAAGGTTTGGGCCATTACTGAGTGGGAGGCTCCAACCAAGGTGACAGAGTTGAGATCCTTCCTTGGTTTGACAAACTACTATCAACGCTTTATCGAGGGCTACTTTATAATTACCGCACCCTTGACGGACATGTTGAGAAAGGGTAAGGTATGGGATTGGAACCCACAATGTGAGAGGGCCTTTCAATCAATTGAAGTAAGTAATGACAAGGAAGCCCGTACTTGCATTGCTGGATTGCTCGAAGCCCTATGAAGTACGCAAGGATGCATCAGGTTATGCCATTGGGGGAGTACTGATGCAAGATGGTCATCCAATTGCTTTCGAGAGTCGAAAGCTTAATGAGACAAAGAGAAGATATACAGTCCAAGAAAAGGAGATGACCACTGTAGTGCATTGCTTGTGCACATGGAGGTATTATTTACTGGGTTCCAAGTTCGTGGTCCTTACCGATAACGTTACAAACAGTTATTTTCTAACCCAGAAAAAATTGTCTCCCAAACAGGCTCGTTGGCAGGTTTTTCTAACGGAGTTCGATTTCACAATTGAATATAAGCCAGGGACTGCCAACATTGTGGTTGATGCACTTAGCCAAAAGATGGAATTTGCGGCCATCAGCCGACCCGATGGGTCCTTATTGGAGCATATTCGAGAAGGGTTGTCCTATGACCCCACAGCCAAAATCTTGATTGAGCTGGCCATAGAGGGGAAAACGAGGAGACTTTGGTTTGATAGGGAATTGCTATACACCAATGGGCACTGCCTCTATATGCCTCACTATGGGAAATTGCTCAAGGAAGTCATGAAAGAATGTCATAACTCAAAATGGGCGGGCCATCCAGGATTGCACAGTACCTTAACCCTTTTGGAGGATCGTTACTATTGGCCTCACATGGCTGAAGAAGTGGAGACTTATGTGAAGACTTGTCTCGTATGCCAACAAGACAAGGTCGATTTAAAAAGTCCGGCCGGTTTGCTACAACCCTTTACTATTCCAGAAAGACCATGGGAGAGTGTATCCATGGATTTTATTGTTGGTTTGCCTAAGTCTGACGAATTTGAAAGTATTCTTGTTATGGTGGACAGGTTCTCAAAGTATGCGACGTTTATTCCAACTACCAAAGAGTGCCCTATTGAGGAGGTAGCCCATTTATTTCTTAGATACGTGGTGAAATATTGGAGAGTGCCACTGTTTATTATCAGTGATCGGGATGGGAGATTTACAGGCCGATTTTGGACAGAGTTGTTCAAGTCAATGGGCTCAGACTTGAACTTTTCCACAAGCATGCATCCACAAACAGATGGAAAACCGAACGAGTGAATGCATTGTTGGAGACATATCTTCGGCACTATGTGAGTGCCATAAAAAGGGATTGACCAAAGTTGTTGGATGTGGCTCAATTTTTGTACAACTTGCAGCAAAGTGCGGCCATCAAAGCCCGTTCAAGATAGTAACGGGCTAGCAGCCACTCACACCCAATGCTATTGCGACCCGTAATACAGGACCAAACCCTGCAGCTTATCGTTTTGCGAAGGATTAGCAAGAGAAAAATGACTTGGCTAGAGCTTGTTTACACAAGGCAAGCAAGCACAACAAGAATTGGGTTGATCAGAATCGAAAAGATGTGCAATTTCAAGTAGGTGACTCAGTCCTTGCCAAACTACACTTGATGTTGCGATATACAGGTTCGCACAAGGGGCTTGTGCGAAGGTACGAAGGGCCATTCAAAGTTGTGAAGAGAGTAGGCAAGGTAGCCTACAAGCTTGAGTTGCCAGCAAAGCTCAAAGTCCACCTAGTGTTTCATATAAGCATGCTTAAGCCATTCCATGGGGATCAAAAGGATCTAAATCGAGGTAAGTCTGAACGAGCACTAATAGGGGTAAAGGTCTCGTACGATCGCGAAGTTGAAAACATTGAGGTACATCGTGTGGTTAGACAAAGGTACCATTGACCGCGGTATGAATATTTGGTTCGATGGAAGGGACTTCCTGATAGCGAAGCAAGTTGGGAACCTGCCGAGACATTATGGCAGTTCCAAGAGAAGATAGACCAGTTCCATGAGGGAGACGCGATGAGGGCGTCGCTAGAACAAGTGGGGGAGAATGTCATGGGTTGCGAATGGGAACCTGCAACCATGACAAATTTGTGCGATCCATCGCATTCGAGGGAGGTCATTCGGCCCAATCGGACAGGTCCATTACGTGGAGAGATTGAAAGCCCATCTCTAGAGCTTGGTAAATATGGGAAGTGATCTTCAAAGATATGCGCAGCAAATATGGCAGGGGATCTCCAAAGATATGTGATCCTATATATTAAATGTAATCTTTAGAAGATACGATTCTGTAATCTTAGAGATTTGATATCTAGATAGCTTTTAATCTTAGCCATTGATGTATTTCGATCTGTACCGTTGATATTGGGAAGGCTCAGCTATAAATAAAGGCCTCTCCCCCTCATTGTAATTCATTTAGTTATTAATAGAATTTTGAGAGCATTCACTCAAACCTTTCTCTCAAGTGTTCTTATTTTTCTGTGGCTTTTGTTCATCTTTCACGTTCGTTCTTACTTCATTCTTCTACTGTTCTTCGTGGGTGCCTTAGAGGAGTTTTGTTGGATCCTCAATTGTTGAGAGTTAGGCTGACTTATGCGTTTGTGAGCAAAGAAAATGCCTAAGGTTGCACGGATTGCTTGTGAAAACTCTAAGTCTGTGACACTAGAAGCTAAAGATGGAAGCAATAAGTCAAGAAATTTGTGTCATGGCATTGGAGCAAAATTCTGTCATGTTGGGTCCTCCTTTATTGGAAGACATTAATGAAGTTTATTCATGTAGCACCCAATACTCGACTTGATTGTTAGGTCCGAGTTATAAGGTGCCACATTTGTTGTCGAAGCAACTACAATTAATAATATACAATCCAATGTCATTATTGTAACAACCCGTTTTTCAATGGTGTTGGAAACAGTGATTTTGGGGCTACAAATCCGACAAGTAAGTTCGTAAATTTTATTATTTAATATTTACGAGTCAAATATAGTGTAATAATAAAATTTGATTTAACGATTTATGTTAAATGAAAAAATAATTAGGTTTAAATGGTATGACCCTAACGTCAAGTGGTTTTAGAAAATGAGGTAATGGGACCTTGTTTCTTTAAACCAAGCCGTAAATATTTACAGAGTGTTATTAAGGTCATATTAAAATTTGGTTAAGAAATTTTAATCTTTAAATAGTTAATTAATTAAAAATGACGAATTTGTAAAAAGTGCAAAAGTCAATTATTATTAGTGTTTAAGTGCCCATTTGTATAAATTAAAAAAAATGGATGGTTTAATATGACAAATTAGCCATAGTTGATAATAGTGGACGGTAATGTGGTTGATTTCTTAAGTTACTATTTGAAATGTTTTATTAAATTAATGTTTAAGTATTAAAATAATAAAACAAAAGTAAAATAGATAAGCATCATCTTGACTTTGTTTCTTCACCGAAATTAGAAGGAAGAAACTCTATTTAAGAAGCTTTTTAAGTTTCGGCCAAACAAAAATCTATGCATGTAAGTGTTATTTTTATTGGTTTCTCGTAATTTTTATATTTTTGAGATCGTTGTAGCTTAATCTACCTAGCTTGGGGGTTGATTTGTTAAATTTTAAATGTTTAGAATTCTATCATGGATGAAATTGAAGTGTTCTTGAAATATTATGATAGATTATTAAACTTTATTTTTAAATGTAAGTATTTTGTTAAATAAATTTTGGTGATTTTCAAGTTTAAGACTTATTTATGAAAATGGTAAAATTCAAGGAAACTATTGTAAATTATGGATAAATATGGGCTTTTATAAGATTGGGTAAAAATAAGCTAGCATGATTTATGATTAAAAATGATGAAATTGCAAGTTTTGGGTTTAGGGACTAAATTGCAAAAAGGGTAAACTTTGAGTGTAATTTTGTAAATTATTATTATGGGTTATAAGCTAAATCAATTATTTTAAATACTGGGATGAACTTAATTGAATAAAAATATTTATCTAGATTAAGAAACGACTCAAACGGACACTAATGCGGGAAAACCAAAATAGCAGATTAATCGTTGGATAACGTTAGGGCATCGTTTCGGTACAAGTAAGTTCGTATGAACTGTAACCGTTTATATGCTAGTTAAATTGAATATTCATGTGACAGCCCTAATTTGACCTTAGTCAGAAAGTGGTTTCGGGACCACAAAACCTAGTCGTAAAAAAATATTAACAGTTAAATTTTGTGCTTATTGTATGTGAAAAGGCACGTGTGAAAGTTTCATGCTTTAATTTTATCATTTTTATGTGAAATTTATTAAATAGGACTCATGTGAAATAAATGTGAAAGATGATAGGTTAATCTCAAAGTGGTTTAATAATGCATGTTAGAAAAGGATGGGTTTGCATGTCAAATATCCATTTTGACAAGTAGTGGCTTACCATGATGAAGTGATATATAAAAATATGTATTAATTATTAGTTAATGGCTTTATATTTTATAATATAGATGAATAAAATGAAAATAATAATAGAAAGAATAGTGAAGAAAACAAAGTCTCAACTTTGTTCTTCTTAGCCGAACCAAAAGAGAGAAAAAGGGGAGAAAACATTCGGCCATTTGAAACCTAAGGAAGGTTAGTAAATCAAGTTAGATTTTTGAAATTCTAGTTTGTTTTAGGTTACTCATCATGCTACTTACTTAGCCCATGCCAAAACTTTAAATTTAGATGGTTGAATTGAACATTCGGTTATGGTAGATAAGGAAGGAATTTGATTTTTATCTTTAAGTTTTGATGAAGAAATTGTTGATGAAAGAAGTTGATCTTGTTAAAAACTATAATTGCTAATACTCATATGTGTAATAGCCGAACATAGACTTTGCTTAATGTCTTGAACAAATGCCGATTAGGTGTTTTGAAATGGATAAATTAGGTGCTTGATTTCCTAAAGGTTCGACATGGTACATGATATTTTTGTTAGTATGATTTTGAATAATTTGAGTAATGTTATGTATAAGTAAAATTATTAGGTACGGTTTTGGCGGTATATATGTACAATTGATCTATTTAGCTAATAATATCTAGGGTGATAAATAATAAAATTCTTGATGACTTGTGTTAAATGACATTCGGCCAAGGACTATATGTGCTTGCTAATTCGGTTTAGGTGAAGAAAATATGACCGAGGGATGTGATTAGGTTGTGACTTATTATTGATTTTGCTTTGGGGCCGTAAGGTTATTTTATAATGTGTCATAACATTTACTCAGTTGGTCGAGTTGATGAGAAAAGAATTTGGATATTTCTATATGATATCTTAAGCATATCGTTCACTTGGTAAAGTTGACTAATGGTTCATGTACGAATGCTTGTTTAGCCATATGTTATGTTTTGTTTTGACGTAGTATTAAATATATATATGATCATGTTATTTAAGAAAATCGGTAATGCAAGGTGATCATCTAGTAACATGTTCGGTTGTAATGAGTGGAGTATATGCATGATGTTAAAATAATAGCGAATAAGGTTATTTGTACTTTAATTGTACAGTACACATGTATTAAATTGAATTACTCAATTGAAAAATAATTAAATAAATTATTTTTGAATTTAAGCTCAAGAGCTAAGGGGATCGAAATCAGATAAAGGAAAGGAGAAAGCAATCGAGTAGCCTATCCGTAACTGTTCAAATATACTCGAGGTAAGTCTTTGAGTAATGGAACTTAGCTTATGATTTGATTAAACAATGTTATATATTAATATATATAGCATAATAAATAAATTGTGACCTAATGGTTTCTCTTGATTTACATATTGAAATAAATAGGTAGTGCATCGGCTTGTAGTCGAATGGTTATAGAAAATCATGTAGAGTAGCGAAACGGAATCGTGTTATTTGTATGAGCTATTGAGCCGAAAATGGAATGATGGATAATCATGTTGTGTTTGCGATCTAATAATGTAAATGAATTGTTAATGATTTATAATATAAATATATTTTGTGCATGACAATTGAGGATTATATCCGGGTTAAGTCCCGAAGGCATTCGTGCTAGTTGTTATATTCGGGTTAAGTCCCGAAGGCATTCGTGCTGGTTGTTATATCCGGGTTAAGTCCCGAAGGCATTCGTGCTGGTTGTTATATCCGGGATAAGTCCCGAAGGCATTCGTGCTGGTTGTTATATCCGGGCTAAATCCCGAAGGCAATTGGGTTGGAAATGTGCGGTCTTGTCGTAATAATTTCTATTGATGTGCTTACAACTCTAAGATGATCAGGTATGCACCGTATATACATTGAAATTAAGTTAAGATTGACTATGAGCATGTAAGTATATGGCTTGAAGTGTGAAGTAACATAAGTATGTGATTTTGCGTATTTGCATTTATTTAGCCTTGTAATCGAATTAGATGTATTCGGCCTAATTATGAGGTTAGTTGGGTAAAAAGAGATTATCTACATGATACGAATTCGTGTTTAAGGAGAAATTTAAGATGACATGTATGAACAATAGTGGTATATTTAATCATGACTACATTTAGTCAGAAAGATGATGAGTCTTATGAATGCTATGCTTTAGTTATAAATGATTTCATTACTTAAGACTTACTAAGCATCGAAATGCTTACTTTTTTTTGCCTTAATTCCCTGTTTTATAGATTTTTTTCGTGAACTATCGGACTCCGGAGATCCAAAGTCGAAGTCGTCCACGCTATCTAAACCTTTCGGTACTCTTGTAAATGAACCTTGATAATGGCATGTATAGGATTGACTTTTGATGTTAATTATGTATCTTTTTGGTGATGTACATATGTATAGCCATGCGAAAATGGCTTGTTAAGTTATTATATGCGCTCCACATAATTAATGTGTATGTGTGGATGATAATCGATTAATGTTTTAAATGTTTTGATGTGAATTAAACTTAGGAATGAATTAATGTACTATTTAAATTGAGAAGATTGCTTTGCATATTGTATAAACGAAATTCGAATTCAAAGGTATGCTATCGAAAATTACCTGAATATTGTCAAATTAATTTTTGTGCTTGTTTGGTAATATTCCTTACCCCTCCGGCGACGGATACGGGTTAGGGGTGTTACATTTTATTGGTATCAGAGTTACGATTTAGTCGATTCTAGGACTACCGTAAAACGTTTGGGTCTAGCTATACATGCCATTATGTGTTAATACGATAGTGTGGTGATTTTTGACAATTAAAAATATTTTTTTTTGTATAGTAATGGATCCCGATCAAGTGATAGCTGATGATGTTGAGAGTGTAGCGCCTGCTCTTGCACGCGGGACCGCGCCGATAGACTCTCAACCTATAGTGAGCAATCAAAATGACGAGGCTAGACAAGCCTTTTATAACGTGATGAATGATTGGTTTAACCAATACATTCGAACTAATGCGGCTGCTCCACAACCCCCATTTCCAACAAATACACCCCCTGCACCCACGATACCTCCTGTAATTGATCAGATGAGGTTGAACAAGCCCCCGGTTGACAGAATTCGAAAGCACGGGGCTACTAAATTTAAAGCTATAGCCTATGATGATGCCGAGCAAGCTGAATTTTGGTTGGACAATACTATTCGAGTACTTGATGAACTATGCACACCCAATGAATGTCTAAAGTGTGCTATATCTTTGCTACGTGATTTCGCCTATTATTGGTGGAATACATTGGTTTCTGTTGTACCCAGAGAGCGGGTGACGTGGGAGTTCTTCCAAACTGAATTTCGAAAAAAATATATTAGTCAGAGGTTCATCGATCAGAAGCGGAAAGGATTTCTTGAACTTAAACAAGGTTCCATGTCAGTTACTGAATATGAACGGAAGTTCATCCGTGTAATATCCTGAATTAGGGCTTAATCGGAATAGTGGTTTCGTGACCATAAATCCGAGATAGAAATAATTATTTTATAATTATTTTGATGATTATGATATGATTGCATGATTGTGTGAAAATTTCGTGATGAAATTCTATGCCTAAAGTGCTTAAATTGAAAGTAGGGACTAAATCGAATAAGTTGCAAAATTTGCATTCTAGAAGTTTTAGTATGAAATTGCATTGAAATATTAATTAGGAGGTCTTAAATAGAAATTTGACCAATTTTAAGTTCATGGAAGGAATTTTGAAAGTTTAGTAAGGAGGGGCATTTTGGTCATTTGGATATTAAATGAAATAAAATGGGAAAAATAACACAAAATTGGTCATCATCCTCCTTAGTTGCTGCCGAATTCTCCCTCTCTCCATATCTAGGGTTTCTTCAACTTTCAAGCTTCATAGTAAGTGATTCCAAGCCCCGTTTTTAATGTTCTTTATGTTTTTGGAATCCCGGAAGCTCGATTAAGCTTATGCTAGTAATAATTCAACCTAGGGTTTATATTTGGAAAAATAACCATAGGTGAAATTTGTGTGTTTTGATGTTTTATAATAGAATATGGGGTTTTAAATTATGTTAGACAACTTGTGCTACTCGGTTTTGAGTGAAAACGGGTAAAAGGGCTTAATCGGCAAAAATACCTAATAGTCACAAGTATATGTTAGAGTGAGAATTTGATGTTGCCATAGAAGAGAAAAGTGATCAGCATGTTATAAAACATAAGAATAAGGAATAAAGTTTAATTCCCGAGCCTAGGGGCAAAAGTGTAATTATGCAAAAGTTTAGGGGTAAAAGTGTAATTTTCCAAAGTTCGTATTAAAATGCTGTTTTGATGAATGTATGTATTAAATAAGATTAATTTGGTATTATAGATCAAGAGAAACGAGATTCAAGTCGCGATCGAGGAAAAGAAAAGATTGTGGACTAAATTACAAAATCTTTATATTTTGGTATCAAGGTAAGTTCATGTGTAAATAATGTAGCATAATTGTTATTTTTAAGTTATTGATGTTAATTATATGATATGCTGATTTTTAATCGTGAAATATTATGCTTTGTGGTTAATGTTGAGTAATATGCAAATTATGTTTACTACTTAATAAATATGAATTGTTACCGAGTATCGGTTCCGATATTCCATGGAAGATGGCAAATGTGAGATCGAGGGAAAAAGCCCGTTTGAACCTTAGGAATAGATTAGGATACAAGTGACATGTCACTAGGATGGTTGAGCATCCGAACTCGTTGAGTTGAGTCCGAGTTCACTTATGGATGCAAATGTCCGAACTCGTTGAGTTGAGTCCAAGTTCGTGAGATGTAACTAGGCATCCGAACTCGTTGAGTTGAGTTCGAGTTCATTTATGGATGTGAACGCCCGAGCTCGTTGAGTTGAGTCCGAGTTCACTTAGGGGCGGGTTACATGATTTCTTGATTACATATGTGGCACTTATGTGCAAATTATCCATGTATCCGAGTTATATTCCGATGTGTTCAACGGGTGAAATTTCTGGTTTAATGGAAGAACACTTAAGATATAAGTGACGATTTGGGTAAGTGTTGTGAAATGGACACTTTGGACAGGTATGTTCTTAACCCTCGGGTTGGAAATAGATACATCAACGATAAGATCGTAAGATGATGAATGATATTTAGAAATGCGATAAATGTTTTGGTGATACCAGGTTAAGGTTGTTTGGTATGATTGTATTGTTATGTTACTTGTTATTTGCATATGAACTTACTAAGCATTTATGCTTACTCTTTCCTTTTCATTCACTGTAGTCTTGAACAAGTGGCTCCAGAATCGGGACAGGTCGAAAGTTCGATCACACTATCCAAAGGACTTTTATCTTGGTAAATGGCTTGTACAACTACTTAAGTATGACATGTATAGCAATATACCTATTTTTCGGGTTAAGTCCCAAAGGTATTCATGCTAGTTGTTATATCCGAGTTAAGTCCCAAAGGTATTCGTGCTGGTTGTTATATCCGGGTTAAGTCCCGATGGCATTCGTGCTGGTTGTTATATCCGGGATAAGTCCCGAAGGCATTCGTGCTGGTTGTTATATCCGGGCTAAATCCCGAAGGCAATTGGGTTGGAAATGTGCGATCTTGTCGTAATAATTTCTATTGATGTGCTTACAACCCTAAGATGATCAGGTATGCACCGTATATACATTGAAATTAAGTTAAGATTGACTATAAGCATGTAAGTATATGGGTTGAAGTGTGAAGTAACATAAGTATGTGATTTTTCGTATTTGCATTTATTTAGCCTTGTAATCGAATTAGATGTATTCGGCCTAATTATGAGGTTAGTTGGGTAAAAATAGATTATCTACATGATACGAATTCGTGTTTAAGGAGAAATTTAAGATGACATGTATGAACAATAGTGGTATATTTAATCATGACTACATTTAGTCAGAAAGATGATGAGTCTTATGAATGCTATGCTTTAGTTATAAATGATTTCATTACTTAAGACTTACTAAGCATCGAAATGCTTACTTTTTTTTGCCTTAATTCCCTATTTTATAGATTTTTTTCGTGAACTATCGGACTCCGGAGATCCAAAGTCGAAGTCGTCCACGCTATCTAAACCTTTCGGTACTCTTGTAAATGAACCTTGATAATGGCATGTATAGGATTGACTTTTGATGTTAATTACGTATCTTTTTGGTGATGTACATATGTATAGCCATGCGAAAATGGCTTGTTAAGTTATTATATGCGCTCCACATAATTAATGTGTATGTGTGGATGATAATCGATTAATGTTTTAAATGTTTTGATGTGAATTAAACTTAGGAATGAATTAATGTACTATTTAAATTGAGAAGATTGCTTTGCATATTGTATACACGAAATTCGAATTCAAAGGTATGTTATCGGAAATTACCTGAATATTGTCAAATTAATTTTTGTGCTTGTTTGGTAATATTCCTTACCCCTCCGACGACGGATACGGGTTAGGGGTGTTACAATTCATTATGTTGATTTGATTTAAACAAACTTATATATATACAAATGTATCAATGCAATGATGAATTGATGGATACCGAGTCCCGGTTGAACCTTCGGAATTTTTAGGATATGAATGACATGTCATTAGGGATTTCATGTTTTGGGTCTTGGTCTTGGATATCCTATCGATGGCTGAGGTCCTGCATTTGTTGCAAATTCTCCACAGCTTGTGAGCAGCATTGTGTAGCTTACATCCTGGCCCACAGCTCGTGTGAGCAAACCCATTTCACAGCTCATGTGAGCATTGATGTAAAGGAAAAGGTTATGGTTATATGTAAGGTACACTTTGTTTAAGCTTTTCCGAGTATCTGATGAAATTCTAGATGGTTTAATGAGTGAGAAAAAGGAAAATGAAATGATAATTATGCAAATACAATGAATCATGACATTATGGCAACATTGATGATGTAAAATATTATGATTATACATGGTAAACCACATATCTTATGGTTGATTTCATATATATCATGAACAAGTATACTAACTTGTGAGTTTGATGGTGTTTTATAGGCTCACACTAAGCTTATGGCATTGGTTTTGGTTTATATTTATTTTATGAATTATATTATAGAAATGATAAGTTCTGTTTAAGGTTATATGAGCTTACTAAGCACTTGTTGCTTACTTAGTTGTTTTCCTTTGTTTTATAGATTTTTGGAAGCTCGATCTATTGGAAGCTCATCGGATACCTATCACATTATCTAGTAGACAATTCGGTAGTTTTTGAGTTATTTGACTAAGGTTTATAATGGCATGTATAGGGTGATTTGTAGTGGTATTATGGTGTATGTGTTAATGGTGTTTTGGCATGTATAAGCTTTGAAAAGCTATGTTGGTTTGGTATACTTTGATGCCTTACCAAATTATGTGATTTTAGTTACTTTAAAGTTCTTATTTATAAGATCATCTTGGCATGTTGATGATGGCTTGAAAATGGTTACTTGTGACATGTTTTAGATAATATTTGAACTAGGTTATTATGTTTGGAAATGGCAATATTAACAGTACTGGGTTGGCCACTCGATTTTGAGTTCGAGAGCTCAAGTTATGAACATTTTAGTGAAGTTCATACTTATTCGTATCATTCTGCCTTTCTTCAAAAATATTTATCCTTGAAGCTTGTATTTGATCAAATCTTGGTTTCATTTGCTTACCTTTGACATTGTTGTTGGGCCTTGAGGTAGTATAAGCTCATCACATCCGTGGGTCTAAAGCTGGGCCTTGAGACTCGCATCAACAAGGCATATGAACTCAAAAAGCAAAATTAGTATGATCATATCTACATGAGGATGCACACATATAAAATGGTAATATAATTTACTCAATAATACAACATTTCCCACCAATTCTATTCTTTTGCTACTTACCGATATATGCATGTCAATGGCATTACTTCAACCAAATTTTCATGTTCAAGTCATTTCACTTATCTTAAACTTACCATTCAATCCGTTTCTGGACTCTACCAACTCATTCGCCTTCGTTTTAGCCCCTAGGGCTCGTTTTCACTTATGTTGCAGAAGAAGATACATATTTTCTTCATTATAATTCATATATGAACATATTCAATTCTTTAGGATCATACCAATTCATTTCGTTATAGTTTATCAATCTTATTATTAATGAACCTTATTAACCTAACTCAAAATCAGATGGATACATGGATCGTCCAACCAGCACACTAGACTGGTACTGAGGTGCATTATAAAAAATATCCAAGTAAGGAAACTAGCATGTAAAATGCATACTAGAGCACGAAGCACATCCTGGCACACAAAGAGCATACTGGCACACAAAGTGCATATTGGCACATGAAGTGCATCCTAGCGCGTTAGCACATAAACTGGTACACAATCCAATCCTATGGAAAGCCAACTATATCTGACATAGCCTGACTAGTTAATGGGGTACCACTGTTCAATTTCATTTACAATTCAGTACATATATCATTTCTCGATTATGTTCAAAACTCCAATTCCATTTCATCATCAAATCGCATATATTTCTTGTCCTTAGACAAACCATGTTATTTTCTATTTCATTCATTTTAGTCCACTATTTCAATATTCACGTTAAATCAAGTTAAGACAACTCGTAATATCATCATATACTTAATATGAAATCCAATCATTCAATTACCATATGTAGGCAAACAATTAAATCTATCTTGAATCATTAAAGTACAAACTGAGGTTTCATGCATCACTCGTCAACGATTTTCGCTTTTCCTTTCCCTTTCGACAGTTTGATGTTGTTGTTAGATACGAATAATCACAAAACATATCATATAATCAATTTCTAGCCAATTCAAAATCAAATACCAAGATACACATATTTTGCAATTTGTTCAGTTTAGTCCTTAAAATTGGGATAAGTATAACTTTCAATTTAAGGCTTCGTATTAGAATATGATTTCACCAAAATTCATTAGGGACTCTCTATTTTCTATTCCTATCAAAATTTCATAATAATTTTTCATTTTATTCAATTTGGTCCTTAATGTACAAACCTAACAATTAAGCTTTACAAATTAATCTTTTTTGTAAACTAAGTTGAATTTCTAACAATTTCACTCCAAATCAGCCTGATTTATCAAGCTCCCATGACCTCAAATCTACAAAAATTAATGAAAAATGACTAGGGAATTACGAATTTTTCAAGCTTTAAAAATGGTGATTTTGGTTTGTTTTTTAACCTAAGATGGTGTTATGTATTGAAAGGAATAAGATGGTATGATACTGTGTATGTTTGTGTGATACATATATCGATTGAGATGAAAAGAAAGATTAATGATTAAGAAAGTATGTTCTAATTCCTGTTGTTGCATCGAGATCGTAATGAATTCGTTAAGAAATGATGATTGATATATTGAATCCATGTAACATCCTAAACCCAGCCTAGACATAAAGACCAAGTCCAGAATGTCAAATGAACTTGCCACAAACAAATACTCTTAAAACCAAATTGATAGACACGTAGATAAGTTTTTAAACTATTAACCATTCAACATAATTCAATATTAAACCTTGCAGTCGAGGTACAATAACAAGTTAAACACACGCATATACATATATATAGAGTAGAACTATTAGGTGACCGAGTCCCGTGTCTGCCAGCCAATCAGTTTTGGGAGGTTCTTGAAATTCATTCAGTCTATTTAGTATGTTACAACCAGAAGTGTCAGATTAATACTCAATGTACATAAATTAACTTAGATATTCTTGAAATTCAGATAGCACACTAAGTCCCATTCAATTAGGATAACAATTTACAATTATTTCATATACAAAGAAATTTGGATACGTAGCAGATCAGATACAGAAACATATTCAAGTATAATACAGTAACAGATGTAGTTATCCTACCCCTCATCCGCTACATACTATCTTCAACAAACCCCACACATCAGTAGATATATAATACCTATCCAACCCTACACACCTTATAGTGCCGGTATGACATGTTGCAGTGCTTATAGTCTCACTGCCAGATCAGAGATAATAACAGGTGATTTAACCATCAAATTAGTACAAAACAATTCCTTCAATTCATAATTCCCCCTAAGCAGATGCAGAGTACAGATGACCAATATGTGTGTATCACTTATTATACAGATACAATCATATAGTCCAGTATAATAGAGGTAAATGGAGCCAATTTATAATCACTATAAAGCAGATCATATAGCTCAGTATGGTTATACCTATCTTACAGACACTTTACACTTATCTCGTACAATAATTCTGGCGTTAACAGAAATTAGCGATTTGGGCTCATACGCTTGGCACACAACTGTGTGGTTACCCATATGCCCTATTTGTCAAATCAATGAGTTACATGGCATGGACACACGCCCGTCTCCCTTTCCCGTGCCTCCCTATTCATCTAGTCAGTAAGTTACATGCTCTGGACACACACCCGTGTTCCAGCCCGTGTGACCACTACACATTCATGTCTCACACATGGCCAGCCACATGCCCGTGTAGCTCGCCCATATGTCTTAAATTCTAAATTAGTCAGTTACAAGGCCCACCACACAGCTTACCACATGCTCGTGTGTGACACACGGCCTGTGCATATGCCCGTTTGATAGCCCGTGTGCCGTTAACTATCCCATTCAAATGTCTAAAAACACAAAAAGAAAGGGTTTCAATACCCTACCTGCATGTAATGACGACCCTAAAAAAAAAAAACCCAGGATTCCCAAAGGCTAGGAACCAAAATTCAACAACTCAATTAACGAAAATTCAAGAAATACGCTAAATCGCAACAATAAACAACGCCGAAACCCTCAACGCAAAAAATCGTAATGAACAAAACTTACTTAGTGGAAATCTAACAGTGCACACTCAAATTATAGACAATGAGAGAAGCGTTAGGCATCTTTTAATCTTCCCCTACATTTTTGTAACCACAAACAACAAAAAAAAAACAAAACAATTAACATCCTCACTTCGGGATTTCAAGAAACTTGCAATCACACATAACTACTAAAATTACTGTGATGAAGTCTTACCTTTAAGCACCGAAACAACCAACAAAGAGGTACAATTCAACGATTAACTCAACAAAATGTTATACAACGAAAATTCAAAAACAATAGCCAAAAAAGAAAAAGAAAGGAAAAGAAGAACAAAAATAAACAAAAGGAAGAAGGAAGGAAAGAAGTTAACGTAAGACTATTTAAATTCCTAAAATCAGTATTTTGGAGAAGTGCAAAAATTATATTTCCTAATGCACACGCAGGAATTCGAACATAGGACCATTGACACAGAAAAATGCTTAATCATTGAACTAGCAAGCTCATTCTTGAAACCTCAACGCACAAAATCTAACTTAATTGGTACATGCAAGTCTAGAAGTTCAATTAAAGAATACGCAAAATCTCAAAAGACGCAGCTTGAACCTCGAAACTTTAGTGAGCAAATAGAACACACAACCACATAAGTAGACACATATTCATCGACACAACCCAAAAAGATAAATCATATTTTTGGGGTGTTAAAACTCTCTCCTCTTAAAAGAAAATTTCGGCCTTGAAATTTTACCAGATTTGAACAGATGCAGATATTACTGGCGTATTGAATCTTCAGGTTCCCAAGTCACTTCCTCGGTACTGTGATTCTGCCACATGACCTTAACCAGAGTTAGAGTCTTCCTTCGTAAGACTTTAACATCCTACTCTAGAATCTGAATCAGTTCCTCTTCGAAGGTCAAATCAAGCCTCACCTCAACCTCCTCTATAGGCAATATGTGAGAAGGGTCAGACTGGTACCCTCTCCACATCAAGATGTGGAACACGTCATGAATTTGATCAAGCTCAGGTGGCAACTTAAGCTAATAAGTAATCGATCCCACCCGTTTTAAAATACGATAAAGTTCTTTAACAGCCTAATTTTGGGCCTAGTCAGAATAGTGGTTTTGGAACCACAAATCTGAGGTCAATAAATTATTTTAATATTATTTTATGTGTTATAGCATGATTATATGAGTGCATGAAAATTTTGGTGAATTTTAGCGTTTGTGAGCTTTATTGCAAAAAAAGACTAAATCGCATAAAGGGCAAAAGTTTTGTTTTACTATCCAAATATGTTAAATAGCTAGGGAACCAAAATTAGAGGTCTTTAAAGTGTAAATAAGCCCTTTTGGATAGTGATGGCTGGCCATAGGGACAAAAAAAATTTGAAAAGTCAAAAGTTGGTGGCATTAGGTGACTTTTTTTGTAATAAAATAAAATAAGGAAAAAGGTTGTCATCTTTTTCATTTCTTCTTCTTCAACCACCGAAAATGGTAGCAAACATCAGGGTTTTGAAGCTCAAATTTTCAGCAACTTAAATCCTTTGCTTGTAAGTGAAATTTGTGGTTGTTTTTGTTGATTTTTGCATTTTTGGAACCTATATAGCTTAATCTAGCTAATGGGGGGATTATTTTGCAAAATGTTTGAAAGTATAGGGTTTTTCCATGAGAGAATTTATGTTTTTTGCTAAATTTTTATGGAAGAAAATGAGTCTTGGTTGTGTAATAAACAACTTTTGTGAAAGGATTTTCATGAAAACACCTAAAAGGACCATTTTGTGAAGTTTATAAAATAGGTTGTAAAAGTGTGAAATAATTGGAATTGTGGGCTGCTTCTAGTATAAAAAGAATTTAGATAGGCTTGGTTAGTGAGAAAATTTGATGAAAATCGATTTACGAGCCTAGGGGCAAAATGGTCATTTGGCTAAAGTATAAATTATGGAATGTATTGGTTAATATGATGATTAAAGTAGTGGATTTTATTATTTTAGATCAAGAAAATCAAGATTCAGGCTTAAATCGGGAAAGTATGAGATGTTGGACTAAAATAAAAAAATTAGCCGTGCTTGGATTCGAGGTAAGTTCGTATGATAATAATAATACAATGTTATGTTTGAATTGTAATTCTTTACTATTATTGCATAAATTGTATGATTGAATACATTGGAAAAGTTGATGGAATGGTGTACATGATGTGGAACTATGACATGGAAGAAAGTTACATGAAATGCAAGAAAACGATGATATATGACAAGTGATATAGGAAATAGGTGATATATATATTTTAAATGTTTTATTGTTATCTTGTATCATAATCTTCCTTGTTACCACGAAAGTATAAATAATGTGATATAAGAGTAACCTACATTATGAGCAAGTGGGACGACATTAGGTTAGATATGAAGTCCCGTTGAACATCAGGAATAGTATTGATACAAAAGGTATATCATGAGGAACTATGTGGTCTGAACTCATGAGTTGTGTCTGAGTTCATCTGTAACACCCCAAACCCGGCCCAGACGTTATGGCCAAATCTGATGTGCCACATTGGAGTTAAAAAATCCGTGTTTCGTTTTAGTGTTTTAAAAGCCATATATTTTGCTGAGTTAACAAAGTGTATGGAAGCTGGGCACTAGGTAGGTATCCGAGATAGAGGAGGTGAGCCATGAAGGCTGCTTAAGTACCAAGCTCTTTAATTGGATCCAATCCTAGACATGCCCACAACCATAGCCACACTTTGTCATATCGAATTTAAATTTGTTTAAGTGAACGACTTTGATAAATCGATTAATCGTGGTGTTGAACTCTTTTGGAACAAGTATCATTTTGAAAACACGTCCTAAGTCTAGCCCATTTGAATAATTATCAACTGTGTTTAAAGTTATTAAAGTTAAAATAATCCGAAAAGAAATAAAAGAAAAGTTAAAATGGCCTTATTACAACCCCCAAAAATAATAATAAATAATATTTAATGGAAATTTAAAGAAAACCAACGCTTATTTAAAAGTCCAAAGACAATCACCGTGGCCATTCTGAATCCCTCCGCCCAAGTCCCCACATCAAGGCTCACTGCAAGGTTAAGGAAAGGGGTGAGTTTGGAAACTCATGTGCAACAAGCCCTTTCGAGCCCAAAACAATAATCACTGTTGGGTCTAAGCCCAAATCCAATCTCAAACATATCTTGGGCCATAGCCCTTTTCATATTTCATATTTCATAACACCGGGCCAAGCCTTTATCAGAAACGGTATGGCCCATAGGCCCATTTTATATCACATGTAATGTCAAATGAAAGAATGCAACCCATTTGGGGAGACTACTCAACCCACCATCCGCTACTCTCCACCCGTACCAACCAACACACCATGTGGGGATTAACTCGACCCACCCCGCCATAACTCTCCACTGGCAGCATAGCTGCTTTATCATATAACTGGAGGCCTAGCCTCTTTTAATAACTGGGGCAAAAGCCCTTTTAATAACTGGGGCATGAGCCCTTTAATAACTGGGGCATAAGCCCTTTAATAACTAGGGCATAAGCCCTTTTGATAACTGGGGCATAAGCCCTTTTGATAACTGGGGCATAAGCCCTTTAATAACTGGGGCATAAGCCCTTTAATAACTGGGGCATAAGCCCTTTTGCACTTCCTCCATCCATATAAATTCCCAACCCAATGCATTTATGAACATCTCATGTGCATATCATACATATCATGTGCATATCATACATGTCATGTATATATCATACATATCATGTTTATCAAAATCCCATGCATTAAGTTCATATATAAACCCTAGGGGTATAATGGTCATTTTCATATTATAAGGGTAATCTTGTAATTTTACCAAAAATTAGTGTTTCCATGTTCATTAACATTTATAAACAATTCATGGGTGCAAACAGTGATTCTGGCCAGTTTTTAGCGAAATCGAGTTGTTGGGCCAAAAACCCCTAATGGGCCCTACTTAGCCAATTTCGTCATCTAGGCCCATTTAGCCTATATTCCATAATGGTTTTATCAGTCTCGATCATAATTTAACTAGTTTTCATATTCTACCAATTTTACCCAAATGGGCGAAAGCTGTTGGGCCCTATTGCAACCCCTCGAGGCCCAACTTACCGTGAATGCCAAAAATGATGTTCTTACCGTTTCCAATGTTCCCGATCATCCTCTCAATGAATCTAACTAACTAATGAGCATTCGCTTGCTCACGAGTCCTCGAAATGCCAGAATTTCGGCATTTCAGCTTTTCGGCATTTATCGCTTTAAGCTATGAAAGGGTTCGTTTACACACCTAATTTGCGATATTCCTTGATGAGATCTCCTATGCGATTTATCCTATAATCAACCACTTATAGATTAGACCATGTTAATATTAAACCAAATCGAAAACTACCTATTATCATCACTTACACATTCGGCCACCATCCACAATGGCCCCTGGGTTCATACCTTTGCCGAAGTTGATGACTAGATTTAGTCACTCCGATGATCCAAGCTTTTCACACACTCCTCGATCGGTAGCCTTTAATCCTCACTAGCACCAACAAACCAAATAACACCAAAACCCTTTTAGCCTTAGTCGACGAGAGGGTTTTCACTTTTCTTAAACCACAAGATACAAATGGAAAGAAGGTTCAATACTTACCAAGAGATCTACTCGTTGAAGAACGTTCCAAATACCTTCCTACCCCATATACGTTGTGAATCCAACTTAAACGTGCGTAGAAAATAGATCTAAATATTAATTCCCGAATCACTAAAATATAAAGCTTTCGGCTTTTCAGCAAATATTAATCTAAGCTATTACGAGGGTTAGTACACACCTATTACGGGTTGAAGTTGAAACGTTTCCAAAATCAATCGCCTACGATAACCACCACTTGTCACTCAAACTTCACTAATCCAATATCAATATATGTAAATCCTAAGCACATCAGTCATATGGAACATAAGGGCATATTCGTCATTTTACCATACAGGGGTATTTTGGTAGTTTTACAAATTGAGGGTATTGCGGTAATTTCACAAACCAAGGGTATTTTAGTAATTTTGTAAATCGAGGGTAAAATAGTAATTCTGTAAATCAAGGGTAAAATAGTAATTCTATAAATCGAGGGTAAAATGGTAATTCTGTAAATCGAGGGTAAAACGGTAATTTTGTAAATCGAGGGTAAAACGATAATTATGTAAATCGGGGGTAAAATGGTAATTATGTAAATTAGGGGTAAAACGGTAATTCTATAAATCGAGGGTAAAATAGTAATTCTATAAACTGAGGGTAAAACGGTAATTCTGTAAATCGAGAGTACTTTGGTAATTTTACAAGTCGAGGGCATTTCAGTAATTGGTAAACTAAAGTATTCTAAACATGGATAACAATACGAATGGGCCTAAAGCCTATTCTCGGCCCAAATGGGCCCACACGCTCGTGTGGCCCTTTTAGCCCAAACCTAGCCACAGATATGCGATTCACCTAGCCTAGTCCAATATTTACTACACAATTAAACAACTTATCCAATTGGGCCCGTAGGCCCGTTGGGCCCACATGGCTCTTTTCGGCCCATCGCGACCCGAAGTAGCCATCCTACAGCTAGAGTATTGAGAAATACACACGATAGGAGACCTGGAGTTAATCCACGCCCGAGCACTCTTAGCCGACGCCCAACCCAAACGAGCACGCCATACAATGAAAGGGATCGACCAAGAAAGGTACATTTACTCTCTTCATGGTTCCTCTATTTAAAGCCGACTTCACAACCACTCTTATATTAGCTTCGATGTGGGATCCTCCAACATTAGAGTTTAAATTTAACACCAACTCTTGCCCCCTGTTAGCAAAATAAATGCTCCTTGCTTGCCATGGGATTCAACACATGCCTCCCCTTAAATGCTCCACAAGCTACTTGCCACTAAGCCACAAGGCTTTTTGTGTCATATTTTATCCCCAATTAATTATAAGGTCTAAAGGCCAAAGTCCAGGTTCCCTTTAAAAAAAAACAAAATAAATTGCAAGAGCCAAGGCTTGAACCCAGGCTCCCATACAACCTTAATGACGCCACAACCACTAGACTACAAGCTTCCTTGTGTCATTTATTTAACACAATAATTTAAAAACCCTCATCCAAGCATCCATGTTTTTTTCACTTAATACCAAAATTTTTGCTAAAGCCCAAGTTTGAACCCAAGATTTCTCCAACACTGCTCAAAGCCATTAACCACTAATAGCAAACATTTAATTGTTTCATTTCATTGCAAAATTAAATACCTATATAAAACCTCTTTACGGACCCACACTCAAGGCCCAATACTTCTAGGCCCAAATTCGGGGTGTTACATCATGAGATAAATGTTATATGTAATGTGGGTCCGGGTACTGACTTCGTGACCAAACCCATGAGTAACTCGTTGAGCGAGCATTTCATGTCAAAGCTATATGGGTTCGGGTGTTGACTTTGTGTACAAACCCGTGAGTAGCTCAATGAGCTGGTGTTACAGATAATGCAATGGGGTCTGGGTACTAACTGATGAATAGGCCCGTGAGTAGCTCAAAATGCGAGCATTACATAGTATGAGGTAGCTCTGGCTTCTTACATGACACTTAGGTACAAAGTTCTCGTGTATCCAATAGTATTTCGAGTGTTCAATGGTTAATGCAATGGATAATGTGATGAAAGAACCAAGGAGGGCATGTTAAAGAAGGTATGGTTATGTGATATACTACGAGTGAGTACAGGTATGTACGCTAAACTCATGAGCAATGCCTTGATGAAAAATGACTTATGGTGAGAAAGTTTATGTATATGTATATATATGAACATATGATAAGTATGCAAAAAGGCTTGAATGATGAATAGTCTTTATAGTTATGTTATTATGTCTTTGGGTAATTGAACATGGGATCCACGAAATGGTAAGTTCATGATTAGTTGAAAATGAACTTATGATAGTTATCATCATATTGTACTAAAACAGTTTTGGACAGCAGTAGTAGTCTGAATTTGAAAATACACCAAAAATAGTGGAAAGTGAGTTAGAGATTTAATAAAATATGAAATTAAAGCTTATCGAGTCTAGTTTCTTATGAAGTAACGGTGTAAGCAAAAGAAATTCATATTATGAGATAGTTGAATTTGCGTGAGACAAAGTCAGAACAATTTTGAAATCCCTTATCTTGACCTTGGAAAATCACTAAATATTGTATAAGAATAATTATGGATTATAATTTGTATGAATAAATCCTTATTGAGTTTTTTTTTCAAGAGAAATAGATGAGAACGCCATCTGAATCCATTACTAAGAGATAAATGAATTTTAGTAAAGAAAGGTCGAAGCTATCAAACAGCAGAATAGAGGTAACTTTGAAGAATAAACTGTACTTATTGGCTAGACCAAAAATTCTGGTAAGGAGGTATATGAGCGTAGTTTCAAGGAAAATTAGAAGATCTTAATTTGAAGTTCCGTAACTCTAGATATAAATAATTTAGTGACCTTGATTCTAGAAAACAACTTGACCTGAACATAAATAAAAGTACAAATATGGTTGTATTAACTTGAGAAGCAAGTTAATAAATTGCTTATTATTTTCAAACGGTCTTACTAAGCTATAAAGCTTACCCCTCTCCTTCCCATTTCTTTTAGTGTTGTCAAGTTAGCTCGGGGTTGGAGATTGTTGGAGGCAGCATCACACTATCAAGCCATTGTTTTCGGGGTATTGATGAATCTTAAATGTCTTCAAGTGAGTGGCATGTATAGGGACTTAGTTATTGATATGTGTTCTTATGATTTGGCCAAGATGTCGGCCTATATTAGTACATTGTACATAGCCATGAGATGTGGCTTATGATTGTAACACCCCTAACCCGTTTCCATCGCTGGAATGGGTTACGAGATATTACCGAACCGAAAACTTATTCAAAAATTTTCATGCATCTACTTCTATCATCTTCATTTCGTTAAGTTCATCTTTAATAATGCATAATTCATTATGCCACCATATATATTCCTTATTCATGTATAGCCGGAACACATAATTAATCATTATCAAGTTCAATCAAAACCATCACATAAGTTTACATCCTATAACAACCATATCATACGATTTTATGTTATGTTCAGACATAACTAGACGACCCATTATGCTATCTCAAATTAAATACTAAGATCAAATACAATAGCCAAATTACAATTAATCACCTATATAAATGTGTCATAATCGAACCACCCCAAAAACACATAATCAATATTTCTTAGCATTTTCAACACTCAAACATATGTATAGATTTATATATATATATATATCATTCATTAATAGCATTACACATTATAACCAAGACGAATTATACCATGATTAAACATAACCAAATTCAAACTTAGTATTTAAGCCATATTCGCATGGCTGGAAGTATACATATCAAAGTTCAAACAAAATACATATTTGCCTATACATGCCGTAATGTTCACTTAGATCAACTAAGAAGAGGGTACCAAAATGTTGCAAGCTGGTGTGATGACTTCGACGATGGTCCCAAGCACGCAAAATGGGTCTAAGAAATCTAAATAGAAGACAAGAAAACACACCAAATGAGTATTCAATTCAGTAAGTCATAAGCAATATAATACAGACCATTAACATGAGATCATAAGAAAAATAACGTAAGATCAACTATTTCAGCCATACCGATCTATGCTACAATTACCTAGATTATCGATCCAACCACAAGCCAAATCTTACTATCCAATCAACTATCAAACAACTAAATGGTTTAAATCCTTTTCTCAAAGTATGAAACAATGATGAACTAGATGTATCCATGCATATACGTTTCATGTCTCAAATTCAATATTTCAGGTAATAGTTCTAGCACTTTATTCTTTCCCTATACTTCTTATATCATCAACCGATTTCACACACATAGTGCTAAACAAGTTCGCACACATAGTGCCATACTACATCGTACACATAGTGCCTTGAAGATTCACTCATGTATTGACATTCAAATCAGCACACATAGTGCCATTCAATTTCACACACATAGTGCCATTCAAATCCGCACACTTAATGCCAATGTTGACCCATTATAATAAGACAATTTACTTAATTCAATTAGCATATACGGCCACAATTATAAATATGTATGTCACTCCAAAAGAAATTCTCTCATGATACGCCCGAGTCATTTATGTATAAATTAATTAACCTTACAAATGCTTATGGACTTACCTTGTGTTGGATAAAACGGTTCCAAATCGGCTACTCGATGCTCCTCGCTTTGCCCTTGCTTGATTCCCCTCCTTTAAGTTCTTGAGCTTAATCAAATAAATTAACTAGTTTAACCGCCTTGCTAGTTATTTGTATCCAAATATTAATGATTTTATATCATAAGGAACACATGGTAAAATTTGATCTTTCTACCTTATGCTTTTGAGCTATTCGGCTAATAACCACATAATATCACATTACTATCAATAATCCAATCAATATTTCAATTACACATACATATATAACACATATATATATATTTGTATATACGGCAACCACCCTTGCTAATTACTCACATAAATAGTCTAATAATTTTCATTACATTTTATAACCGTAATTGTTCAAGACATTAAAACTTCAACAAATATTCATCTATTACCTCAAGGCTGAATGCATCATCACTTCCCAACATAACATTATCTCAAATATGTTTACATTCAAATATATATATAATCATTAATCAAACTCAACTTATAAGCCAACATCACTCATTTAGTTGATTATATACAATCAAAGATAATATCACAAATGTGCATACCTATATAGCCGAATGTGCAAGATTAAATTCAACATCACCTATGTACTTAATTAGATGACCGAATATACAATATCAAATATAATATCATTTTTAATTCATTTAAAATCTATCAAGCTCATATTCTTCTAATTTCATGAGTTCAACATCTTAATGCCTATTGTAATTACTCAAAAAATTTCAAATACATCAATTAAGTCACTCAAACTATTTTGATTTAAAATCGACAAACACATATATATCAAGCTATTTTCACCAAATTCTACTTATCACTTAAACTAAAATATGCACTTAAACTTACTATGTTTTCATTATGCCTTTCACTCCCAAAACATAAAAATATCAATCTATTTCCTTCTTCCATTATGTTTAAATTAATTATAATATTTTATTTGAAAGTGATTAAAATATTCAAAATAAAGATGAATAAAAGAAGAAATTGAAGAGAGTGTTCATCTTCTTCTTCTCCTTGCCAAAAACCGAAACAAAAAAAAAAAAAGAAATAGGGAAATTTACACTAAGACAATTCAGCAACCCTTTTTGCTAGTTGGAGGTAAGTTTTGAAATGTTGTTTAAACTTTTGTTTATATATGTTAAGCTAATTGTTAAATACATTTTAGCAATGTTAAGAAAATCAAACTTTTATGGAGGTTTGGGCACTAAGCCGTATATCAAGAGATAGGAGTAGAGGTTGTTTTCATGTTATATTGAATAAGTAGAGGTTATTATGTGGTTGAATTCGTTGAATTATTAGTTGGGTAACAATTGGTGCATTCGGCCATATGGGTTAAAATGGAATGTTCATTTTATTTGTTATTTCATTTTTATGAGAAATGGGTCAAGGTTAAAGCCGAATGAATCATGATGGATAAGAAAGTGAAAAATTTATGTTATGTGGTAATATGAGTAGTTGACCGAGACATGAATAAGGAATATATATGGTGGCATAATGAATTATGCATTATTAAAGATGAACTTAACGAAATGAAGATGATAGAAGTAGATGCATGAAAATTTTCGAATAAGTATTCGGTTCGGTAATATCTCGTAACCCATTCCAGCAATGGAAACGGGTTAGGGGTGTTAGATTTTAATTGGTATCAGAGCTATGGTTTAGTCAGTTCTAGGACTACCGTAGCACGTGTGAGTCTAGTTATACATGCCTTAATGTTAGTATATGATAGTGTGATGACTTCTGACGGTTGAAATTATTGTTTTAATTAGTAAATGGAACCCAATTCAGAGAGAACCATAGCAGATGACGTTGAGAGTGTAGCGCCTGCTCATGCACAAGGGACGACGCCTGTTGAACCTCAACCATCTGCGAGTAGTCAGGATGATGGGGCTAAGCAAGCCTTCTTTACCATGATGAATGAATAGGTTTCACAATATGCCCGAACAAACCCGACTACTCAACAATTTCCAAATTTAAATAATCCTTCTCCGGTGCCTATAACACCATCAACTACTGATCTTTTGAGACCGAGTAAACCTCCTGTTGATTTGATTAGGAAGCGAGGTGAGGAATTCGAGCCACGACTCATCGCAATTTACTGAAAGGGCTGAGTTTTGGCTTGATAATACCATCCGTGTTTTTAATGAGCTGTCTTGCACACTGGATGAGTGTCTAAAGTGTGCCATATCCTTATTACGAGACTCGACCTACTATTGGTGGAGAACCCTAATTTCTATTGTCCCAAAGGAATGAGTTACTTGGGATTTCTTTCAGACGGAGTTTCGTAAGAAGTATATTAGTCAACGATTCATTGATCAAAAGCGTAAAGAATTTTTGGAGTTCAAACAAGGTCGTTTGATGGTATCTGAATACGAATGTGAGTTTGTAAGACTCAGTCGATATGCTCAAGAGTGTGTAGCTGATGAAGTCGCCATGTGTAAAAGATTTGAAGAGGGATTGAATGAAGATTTAAAGCTACTGGTGGGTATTTTAGAAATAAAAGAATTCGTAACACTAGTTGAACGGGCTTGCAAGGCTGAAGAGCTTGGAAAGGAGAAAAAGAAAGCTAAATCTAAAGCCAGAGACTTTCGTAAAAGATCGGCGGGTAAAACTTCTTTCTCGGCTGCAAAGAAGTTTAGAGACGATACAAATAGATCAAAGATGACTGCAGGAATTTCTATTAGGGAGCGACCTTCAACGGACTCTTGAGCTACTTCAGTTGCTAGTGTTGGCAACAATCGACAAGAAAAACCCGAATGTTCACAATGTGGAAGACGACATGTAGGTGAATGTTGGGGTAAGTCTATTAACAGAGCCTGTTATAGATGCGGTTCGAGGGATCATTTCATTCAAGATTGCACGGAACCTGACGAGAAAAATAAGATGCAAGGTGCGAGATCGAGTAGTACAACGACTAGAGGTAGACCACCGAGAAATACAAGAGGTAGGGGTGGTAGTCAGAGAGGGACTTCTAATACGGCTGTTCGATCTGAGACTCGTGCTCCTGCCAGAGCTTATGCCATCCGGGCATGAGAGGAGGCATCCTCCCCCGATGTTATCACTGGTACTTTCACTCTCTTTGATACTGATGTGATTGCATTGATTGACCCTGGCTCTACTTATTCATATGTATGTGAGACTTTAGCATCCAGTAAGACTCTACCTGTTGAGTCTACTGAGTTCGTAATTTGAGTGTCGAATCCCTTGGGTCGATATGTACTTGTCGACAAAATGTGTAAGAAATGCCCCCTGATAATCCGAGATTTCTGTTTTTCGGCCGATTTGATGCTTTTACCGTTTGATGAATTTGATGTTATTCTTGGTATGGATTGGTTGACCGTACATGATGCAGTTGTAAATTGCAAAAGGAAGACTATTGATTTGAGATGTGCGAATAATGAGATAATTCGGGTTAAGTCTACTGACTTAAACGGATTGCCAGCAATAATATCCTTGATGCTGGCTCAGAAATATGTGAGAAAGGGGTGTGAAGCATATCTTGCATACATACTTGATAGCAAAGAGTCAGAAAGGAAACTTGAATCAGTGCCAGCGGTTTGTGAGTATTCAGATGCTTTTCCTGAAGAACTACCGGGATTACCACCCGTTCGAGAGGTAGAATTCAGCATCAAACTTGTACCAGGAACTACACCAATTTCGATGGCTCCGTATCGTATGGCACCTACGAAATTGAAAGAATTGAAAACTCAGTTGAAGAGTTGACGGATAGAGGTTTCGCTCGACCGAGTTTCTCACCTTGGGGTGCACCAGTATTGTTTGTGAAAAAGAAAGACGGAACCATGAGAATGTGCATTGACTATCGTCAATTGAACAAAGTGACTATAAAGAATAAATATCCGTTACCTCGTATTGATGATCTGTTTGATCAGCTAAAGGGAGCCTCAGCGTTTTTGAAGATAGATTTGAGATCGGGTTATTATCAATTGCGAGTTCGAGACCCAGATATACCTAAAACTACCTTCAGAACGAGATATGGTCACTACGAGTTCCTAGTGATGCCGTTTGGGCTCACTAATGCCCCTGCGGTATTTATGGACTTGATGAATCGAATCTTTAGACAGTATTTGGATTGGTTTTGTGACAGCCCAAAATTGACCCTAGTCGGGATGTGGTTTCGGGACCACAAAACCGAGGCATAAAAATAATTTAAAATTTATTTTGATGCCTATGATATGTGTTAAATTGTGTGTGACATTTTTGATGATTTGATTTAGTGTTATAAATGTGAATTTCACTAGAAAGGGCCTAGTAGTAAACTTTGAAAGTATGATAGGGAAATGTGTGATGACTAATTAAAGCATGCATGCAAAACAATGGACTTGCATGTCAAATACCCCCTTTTATAGGTGGTGGCGGCCATGGCAAGAGAGGATGGGCAAAACATGTCATAAACATGTTTTGTTGGTGCATTAGGGAGAAATAATAAACAAAGGAGTATGGGTAAGAAAAGAATGAAAAAAAATGTGTGTGAGTGTGGTATTCCCCCATTGCCGTGAGTTGTAGAGAAAGAAATAAAAAATTTGTTCATACTTTCTTTGAGCCAAAACTAAGGAAGAAGGAGGATTTTGCTCCATTTTGGTTTAGAAGAGATCTAGGAGGAGATTTGGCTATACTTGCATCAAGATTAAGGTATGTTTGAGGTTGTGTCATGAGATTCATGCATGTTTTAGTTGCTAACTTGATGTTCATGTTAGCCCATGGTCCAAATCCTTGTTGTGCCATGGAAATGGTATTTGGCCAAGGTTGATATTGTGTTAAAGCCATTGCATGCTAAATGTGAAGCTTGTTGATGATGCATGCAATGATGGATTGACTACTCTTGAAATTTCTTTTAGCATTCTTGAGTAAGACATTGAATCCTTTGTTTAACCATGACCAAAAAAATTAAAAGGGGTATGGTGTGTGATGTATTCGGCCATGGTATGCTCATGAGCATGGTTTATGCTTCTTGTATGTTAGTTAAAATTTGTGTTTTGGATGGTTATGGACACCTTGAAATTCGGCCTTGCACCTATATGTGTATATATGTTTGCACATGATGTTTTGGTTATGAAGTAAGTGATAAATATGTTTGTTTAAAGAAGAAAGTGTTGAAGAATGTTTGTGAAATTGCAAGTAGTACACATATGATGTGAAAATCTTGCAATTTATTGTTGATTTTGTGCAAGTATGACTAAGTATAATTGGCCACATGAGGGGAATTATTGTGCATGCATTCGGTTAGAGGCAAGCTTAATGGTGCCTATTCTTGACTTAGGTAATCGGCTACCTTGTTGTGAGCTAAGGCCGAATGTGTGCGTAATTAAAGAAAATTGACTAAAGTGCTTAGTTATGTGATGTTGAGTCAATGATGTGTGTATTCGGCCAAGGCTAGCAAGCGAGACTTTAATAAATTGAATTTGTTTGAATTAGCTCAAGAGCTTAGAGGGCCACAATTGGATAAGGGGAAGGAAAAAGTGATCGAATAGCCGTTGAAGCCGTTCGACAACATCCGAGGTAAGTCTTCAAGTAATGACCCTACTTGAATTATGTGAAATGAAATTATGGATGTGTAATGATTACTAATATACGTGTGTATGAGTATTTGAATGGTACCCGGGCTAAGTCCCGAAGGCAATTACGCTAGTGATTATATTTGTGTTTGAGCCTTAGTAACGAAAATGAAACATGAATGTGTAATGATTATGGATGTATGTGTGCATGAGCAATTGAATGATATCCGGGTTAAGACCCGAAGGCAATTGTGCTAGTGACTTTATCGAGCTAAGACCGAAGGCATTCGTGCAAGTTGTTATATCCGGGCTAATACCGAAGGCATTTGTGCGAGTCGTTATATCCGGCTAAGACCCAAAGGCATTCGATGCGTGTGGTTATATCCGGTTCTATTCCGAAGAAGCTTGGGTTGAAGGTGAGCGTTGGTTGCTGTAATACATTTAATTAGTACGCTCGAAAAGCCCAAAGGATAAGGTATGTTTACATGTGCAATGGAAAAGTCGATACGTTTGAATAATATTCGTCAATCGACTAACGAATTTTCAGCTCTTGAATTGGTTGATATCTTGTGAATGTATATGTTGATGAAGTGTGAAGTAAGTATGATTATGTGAATGTGTATAAATGAAATGATTCATTTGGCTATGTGAATGTAATGCTTTAGTTAAAGCCGATTTCATTGCTTGAGATTTACTAAGCATAAACATGCTTACCCGTTGCTTTGGCTCTCTGTTTTATAGATTTTGCTCGCTAGCGATCGGATTCGGGATCATTGAAGTGAAGTCATCCACACTATCAAACCCCCTTTGGTACTCTTTTAGTTGAACTTTGGATATGGCATGTATAGGACTACCCTCGGTTGTTTTCAAGTGCTTTTGTGATGTATATGTGTACGGCCATGCGAAAATGGTTCGTAAAAGTGGAGTACGGAATTAGACCATTTGTGGTTTGTAATTTTATATCGTTTCATGATGTTATTATGGATTGGAATGGGAGTGTTGGTCACATGATCAGCCATTTGAATGGCTAAACATGATCATAGGTGGACCTATGTATGACTAGACTATAGTTGGTCCATGGAAACTACAAAATAGGTAAGGCCTACCTTAAAAACAGATGCTGCCAGTTGCAGTGATGTGGATGTGAAAAATCACCAAAATTTGTAGGAAGGGTATTAAATTGTGAATAAGTTATGAAAACGAACCTTGACGAGTCTATTTTCATATGAAAGTAACGAAACGATCATATGAACAGTATACCGAGAGATATTAAAGTTCTCGTGAGACAGGGCCAGAACGGTTTCTGGGTCCCCTGACGTGACTTTGAAAATTTACTATAAATTATCCAGAAAGAATTAGAAGTCATACCTTAAATGTGAAGATTCCATTTTTAGTCTAGTTTCATTAGAAACAAACGGCACCAGTATTAAAGCCCTGTACAGAGAGATATTCAAGTTGTAACGAGCGAAGGTCAGTGTAGTCGACCCCTGTAACATGGGTGACTTTAACTAATAAACTGTACCAATTGGCCCAACCAAAAATTCTAGAAATAAATCCATGGATGGATATATGAGTCTAAATTCAGGGAAAATTTACAGAATCAGTTTCCGAGTTTTGAAACTCAAGATATGATTTTTAAGGTGACAGTGACGCAGTTTTCCAGCCTGTCTGGAAATGCCAAATTGGTCGGTACTTTAAGAGGATTTGTCTCGTTAACCCCTCGTGTCCGACACCGGCGATGGTCTCGGGTTCGGGGTGTTACAATTTTTTAGTGGTGTTTATAGATGACATCTTAATTTATTCGCGCGATGAATCTGAACATGCCGAGCACCTGAAATTGGTATTACAGATTTTACGAGACAAGCAGCTATACGTGAAATTTAGTAAATGTGAGTTCTGGTTGAGGGAAGTTAGCTTTTTGGGACATGTGGTATCCGCATCGGGTATTCGAGTTGATCCGAGCAAAATTTTGGCCATTCTCGATTGGAAGCCTCCGAGAAATATTACTGAAGTTCGGAGCTTTTTGGGACTTGTCGGTTACTACAGACGGTTTGTAAAGGGTTTCTCAATGATAGCGACACCAATGACGAAACTACTTCAAAAAGATGTTAAGTTTGAATGGTAAGAAAAATGTCAGAAAAGTTTCGATCAATTGAAAACCTATTTAACTGAAGCTCCAGTGCTAGTGCAGCCCGAATCCGGTAAAGAGTTTGTCATTTATAGTGATGCATCCTTACTTGGGCTGGGTTGTGTGTTGATGCAAGAAGGTCGAGTTGTAGCTTATGCGTCGAGGCAATTGAAGCCACATGAAAAAAATTATCTGACTCACGATCTCGAATTAGCTGCCATTATATTCGCTCTGAAAATATGGCGACACTATTTGTTTGGAGAGAGGTGTCATGTATATTCAGACCACAAAAGCCTCAAATATTTGATGACTCAAAGAGATTTGAATCTGAGACAAAGACGTTGG
The DNA here is from genome assembly GCF_025698485.1 of Gossypium arboreum. NCBI lineage: Eukaryota > Viridiplantae > Streptophyta > Magnoliopsida > Malvales > Malvaceae > Gossypium > Gossypium arboreum. Next base: position 89,294,493 of record NC_069080.1, on the reverse strand, counting down.
ATTGAATTGTTGAAAGATTATGAGCTCGTCATTGACTATCACCCGGGAAAGGCTAACGTGGTTGCCGATGCTTTAAGTCGTAAATCGCTGTTTATTTTGAGAGCGATGAATGTTCACCTGTCCGTTTCATCCGATAATGTGTTAGTAGTAGAATTAAAGGCTGAACCATTATTGATTCATCAAATACATGAATCCCAGAAATTTGACAATGAATTGGTTACTAAACGAGCTGAATGTGTTTCAAATGTAGAATCAGAGTTTCAAATAGACGACAATGATTGTTTGAGGTTCAGAAGACGATTGTGTGTTCCAAGAAATTCAGAACTTATTTCGATGATTTTGAGCAAGGCTCATAGTAGCCGAATGTCAATCCACCCGGGTACTATGAAAATGTGCAATGATCTGAAACGTCAATTTTGGTGGCTTGGTATGAAACGAGACATTTCTGACTTTGTTTCTAAGTGTTTGATATGTCAACAAGTGAAAGCAGAACATCAAGTGCCTTCGGGATTACTTCAGCTGATTATGATACCCGAATGGAAATGGGATCGAGTCACGATGGATTTTGTATCTGGTCTACCGTTGACGCAGAGTAAGAAAGACTCAATTTGGGTTATTGTTGATAGATTGACGAAGTCTGCTCATTTTATCCCTGTCCGTACAGATTTCTCGCTCGATAAATTGGCAGAATTATATGTCTCCCAAGTTGTTCGATTACATGGAGTACCTACTTCTATTGTTTCTGATAGAGACCCCAGATTCACATCTCGATTCTAGAGAAAGTTGCATGAAGCATTGGGTACTAAGTTACATTTTAGCACAGCTTTCCATCCCCAAACAGATGGTCAATCTGAACGAGTTATTCAAATACTCGAAGATATGTTGAGATGTTGCATTCTCGAGTTCAGTGGTTTGTGGGAATGATATTTACCCTTGGTTGAATTCGCGTACAACAATAGCTTCCAGTCAAGCATTAAAATGGCACCATACGAGGCTTTGTATGGTCGTAAGTGCCGCACACCACTATATTGGACCGAACTCAGTGAAAATAAAATATACAGGGTTGATTTGATTAGAGAGGCTGAAGGAAAAGTGAAAATGATTAGTGATAGCTTAAGAGCAGCATCGGATCGTCAGAAGTCGTATGCGGATTTAAAACGGAAAGATATTGAATATCAAGTCAGAGACAAGGTGTTTCTTAAGGTTTCACCTTGGAAAAAGGTGCTCAGATTTGGCCGTAAAAGCAACTTGAGTTCGAGGTTCATTGGGCTGTATGAAATATCTGAACGAATTGGGCCAGTCGCATACTGATTGATTTTACCCCCTGAGCTTGAAAAGATTCACAACGTTTTTCATGTTTCGATGCTTCGACGTTATAGATCCGATCCATCGCATATAATTAATCCATTTGAAGTTGAGATTCAATCTAATTTGAGTTATGAAGAGGAACCGGTTCGTATTTTAGCACGTGAAGTAAAAGAACTACGAAATAAGAAAATCTCATTAGTGAAGGTACTGTGGCTTAAGCACGGGGTTGAAGAAGCTACTTGGGAACTTGAAGACACTATGAAGGATCGATATCCTAACTTATTCGCTGGTAAGATTTTCGGGGACGAAAATTCTTTATGTGGGGGAGAGTTGTGACAGCCCTAATTAGACCCTAGTCGGAATGTGGTTTCGGGACCACAAAACCGAGTCACAAAAAAAATTTATTTTAATTTCAATTGCATATATTTATGTGAATTTTCTTGAAAGGACTTAGTTGAGAACTTAGAAAAATATGTTAGGAAAATATGTAAGGACCAAATAATATTAAAGTAGAAAAGTTTGGGTTTGCATGTCAAATTGCCAAATTTATACTAAGTGGTCGACCAAGCAATGATGTTCTTCCATTATGTTTAAATTAATTATAATATTTTATTTGCAAGTGATTAAAATATTCAAAATAAAGATGAATAAAAGAAGAAATTGAAGAGAGTGTTCATCTTCTTCTTCTCCTTGCCAAAAACCGAAAAAAAAAGAAATAGGGAAATTTACACTAAGACAATTCGGCAACCCTTTTTGCTAGTTGGAGGTAAGTTTTGAAATGTTGTTTAAACTTTTGTTTATATATGTTAAGCTAATTGTTAAATACATTTTAGCAATGTTAAGAAAATCAAACTTTTATGGAGGTCTGGGCACTAAGCCGTATATCAAGAGATAGGAGTAGAGGTTGTTTTCATGTTATATTGAATAAGTAGAGGTTATTATGAGGTTGAATTCGTTGAATTATTAGTTGGGTAACAATTGGTGCATTCAGCCATATGGGGTAAAATAGAATGTTCATTTTATTTGTTATTTCATTTTTATGAGAAATGGGTCAAGGTTAAAGCCGAATGAATCATGATGGATAAGAAAGTGCAAAATTCATGTTATGTGGTAATATGAGTAGTTGACCGAGACATGAATAAGGAATATATATGGTGGCATAATGAATTATGCATTATTAAAGATGAACTTAACGAAATGAAGATGATAGAAGTAGATGCATGAAAATTTTCGAATAAGTATTCAGTTCGGTAATATCTCGTAACCCATTCCAGCGATGGAAACGGGTTAGGGGTGTTACAATGATAGTCATGGCTTGTAAGCCTATTTATCCAAGCTAAGTATTAATGCCTTGTGATGTGGTCATGTGATTATATTTGTTTGATATGAGTGGTTAGTATTACGATATGTGTGTTTGATGAATGTCTTATGACCAAACAAAGTGGTTATAATCAGAGAATAAAAGTGTGATATGACAACAAGTCAATAATGCTTGAATATGAAATTGGTGTGGAATGACTTAGGCAAGCATGGTATAAGTGTATAAGTGATAATCAAAATGACATGTTCAATTGATTGTGAATTGATATGTTTAGACTTGGTATAAAATGGGTAAGCAAAACACATGTATGATGACATATGAATATTACAATTGAGTCTTAATAGAGGATGTTTAATCATTTACTTGATGCTACATTATATGTGTCTATAATGTATTTAAGTATGTGAGGTATTAATGGTAACAAAAAGGCTTGGAAAGTAGCCTAAGTGCTAGCTACACAGGTAGAGACACGGCCATGTGTCTCAGCCGTATGGACGATACGGCCTAGCACATGGGCGTGTGGCCTGGCCTTGTGGTTCAATTTGTTTTGCTGACGTCATAAATAGAGAGTTACAAGGCCTGAGGACACGGGCGTGTTGAAGACACACGGGAGTGTCCCTGTGTCCACACGGGCGTGTGACCCTGTTTCTTGAAATTTTTTCTAGGTTTTTCCAAAACTTTCCAAAGCTTTCAATTTAGTCCCAAACCACCTTTAATGTATGTTTAGAGCCTCGGTAGCTCGTGTAAGGGACACTATGCATGTGATTGAATGTTTTTAATTGAAATGAAATTTTATGGCCCGATTTCACGAAATTGTGTACGTTTAAGTCTGATAACGCCTCAACCCTATCCTGGCATCAGATACGGGAAAGGAGTGTTACAGGTTTGATGAATCTTAGACTTAACTTGCCCTTTCGTCTGAATCGGATGACCTTTTTCCATGGTGACACTTTTAGAAACACCTGGCTGCCCATAGAGTATTCAATATCCTTTCTTTTCAAGTCAGCATATGACTTTTTTTCGGTCAGAAGCTTGTTTCAGATGATCCTGGATCAATCTAATCGTGTTTTTAGTCTTAGATACCAACTTAGGTCTCAAAACTCGTCGTTCACCCAACATAGTCCAACACAGAGGGGTACGAAACTTACGACCATATACAGCCTCTAGGTGCCATCTGAATTCTAAACGGGTTGTGTAACACCCCTAACCCGTATCTGTTGCCAGAATAAGGTTTCAGAGCATTACTAAATAAACATTACCTAAATCATTCATTTCAAAACATTTAAATAATCACAACATAATCCATAATTAAACATGCATATCATCCCTTATTCAAGCCCTCGAGGCCTTAGAATCACTTTAGAAATGATTCGGGATTAAATTGGGAACATTTGAAAATTTTAGGAAAAATTTAGAAAAAATCAGCTACATGGGTCACACGGCCGTGTGACTCACATGACTGTGACACACGCCTGTGTCTCAGGCCATGTAACTTTTTAAATAGGGACACACAATCGTGTCCCAATCCATGTCCATACCCGTGTAACTCTTTGACTTAGGTCACATGGCCAAGCCACACGCCTGTGTGCCAGGTGATGTAACTCTCGAAGTGGCCTCGCATGCTCGTGTGTCTAGCTATGTGTCTCACACCGCCAAGTCACACGCCTGTGTGTCTTACAATGCCAAGTCACACGCCCGTGTGTCTGGCTGTGTGGACCTAAAATGTACCTTAAACAACATGTTTACCATTTCATACTTGCTTGGGCATTAAACAACTCAAAAACCATTCGTTTAACCTATTCAAAACACGATCAAACATGCTTAAAATATGCCAAAAAAATCATCCTAGGTGCCTAACCAATGCAACCTCATTGGTACCACAAGTTATATCATCAAAACCTATCAATAATGCATCATTCAAATCAAAGTTTAAAATATACCAAAATCACTCAATTTATCCTAGTGTATACCCACCTAAACATCAATAATAAATTCACATACACCTAACAAGCCTTGGTTGAAAACAACATTCCAAATTATGGCTTCAAACACAAACATATGTTTATATATACTAGACTAATATTATACTTATAACTTTATTACAAACCATTCACAAAATAACTATCAATTTAAGACATCTTAGGTACATGCCATCACAAAAGATAAACATCACCACATTTGAGATTAGGATCATTGTTGGATGCTGAGTCGGTGATCAAAAGAGAAGTACCTAACCTGCACATGAAAAACAAAACAATACGCTAAATAAAACTCAGTGATATTTCTAAAATCCGAACATTTAAAGGCATAAAGATACATGAATGCTCAGTTTGAATTGTATAATCACATTACTATCTAACAATCACTTGTAATTTATCACCATCTTAATTTCATACATAATACCACATTATTTCATGATTTTCTCAACTACACAAATATTCTTCCATTAGTTGGTTTAACACATAACTCTATTAATATTATTTGCTATAAAAATAGCTTTTCATAGATCATTCAACAATTCCTTTTAACAATGGCATAAACCAACTATATTCAATCCATGAGTAAATTACTCATATATCTCATTTATGATAACAACATTTTCACTTATCATATATCAATCCACATTTCCATTTCCAATTCACATATTTTGCCATTTCAATATCGATCATAGAATTTTATTATTTAATTACCCCTATTAACACAACTTGGACTTGGACGGATACACGGATCCAACCAACACACCAGTTTGGCATCCAGTGCCTCATCGGATAAATCCAAAGCAATAACTACGCCTAACATTATATAAATTGACACCTCGTGTCTCATCGATTAAACCGAAGCAAATTGGCACCCAATGCCTCCTCGACTCAAGGTAAAAAAAAATCCCTGAACTCTTCTTATCCTATGCCATGCCATCTATATTCGACTCAGCTTGATACAGTTAATAGGTTTTCATTTCATTTTCCAATTATAACCAATATCCAATTCTCATATTTACACATTATCACATTTGCACATATATTCATTTCAATTCAAATAAGCAATACATTTATGATGTATATACCAATTCAATCCATTTCAATCAACTATAATTTCAATTCACTATCAAAGTGCCAAAATACTCACCTCCACCACTTACCATATGCATTAAATCAAAATACAACAATTAATAACTAGGTTCGGATTATAGAAATACAAACCGTGGATTGCGAGCTATTCGATGTTGATTTTATCCTTCCCCATTTTAGTCGAGAATCTCGGTACGATGTTAGCTATGGAATTAAAATAACTAAAATACATCAATACAACACTATTCAATTTCACATTGAATATTTCAAATTTTACTCAATATTTGCTTAAATTCTAATTTAGCCCCTAAATTGAGACTAATTTTTATTCTTCATATCTAATCTTATATTTTTATACTATTTTCACTTTAAGCTAAATTTAGCTCCCAATTTTCAATTAAACCCCTAAATTTCAAAATTTTCATAATTTAGTCCCCAAACTCAAATATCAAGAATTAACTTCACTATTTAGTCCTCTTTCATTGAAATCTATCAATGCATAAACAAGTTCTGAATGTAATAAAAAGATACCTATAACAACGTCATTAGCATCGCCATCTTTACGTGTCCGCACAATATAAGCTCGGGCTGGCGCTCTGGGCTCTAACTGATGAGTAACAGTGTCATTTCCCTTTGTAGTACCACCTCTCAAAAATGAACCACCTTGACTTGACCCGCGACCCCTAGGTGCAGGCACAGATCTCTGAGAAGCAATAGGGTAGCATTCTTATTCTTCAGACACTCTTTAGTGAAATGCTTCGTGGATCCACAACGAAAACAACCTCAAGTTAACTTCCAACATTGACCATGGTGCTTTTTCTCGCAATGCACTCAAATCAAAATATCAGTATCCCTGGATGGGCCTCGCACACTACCCGTAGACACAGCCAATTTTTGATCACGATTTTTATTAGCTCTATCCAAATTAAAAGTCGACCTCTAGCCACCACGAAATTCTTTTGATCTCTTTGGTTGTGGATTTGAGCTAGCAGCTCTAGGAAATTTTCCAACAATATGAGTAGTCTCAGTTTTTTTTATCGAGACCCAGAGCTTATTCTACCATTCTTGCTCGTTCAACTAAATCTGCAAACTCATTAATTCTATGTGATACTAACTGCACCTGAAGCTCATTGTATAAACTACGTAAAAATCGCTTGCAAGTTTCAATTTTAGTTGACACAAATTCAACAGCGTACCTGCTAAGTCGCGAAAACTCACGTTCATTATCAACCACAGACATTTGACCTTGTTTGGCATAAAAAAATCTTGTCTTCTAACTTCGATATACAGTTCACCCACATATTTCTTTTGAAATTCCTTTTAAAAGAATTCCCAATTAGCCTGATCTACGGATACTTGATGTGTCATTGACTGGCACTAGGTATATGCTTCTCATTGCAGTAGAGAAACAACACATATTACACTTTCACGCGGGTTGCATTCAAATTATTGCAAGACATGTTTAATGGATTCAATCCAAACCTCAACCACAGAAGGATCAACTCTTTTGAACCCTAAGAATTTAGTCGCACTGTATCCGTACCGTAGCAGATGTAGTTTTCACAACATGCTAAAGAGCATTAGGGATAGCTCGAAGTAAATGTGAGTCACCTCCTCCCTTAGTATTACATCGCTCAACCTTAGGTTGTTGAGCACTAATTGGATTAACACTCGGTGTTACTGATTCAGTTCCATCTAATTCATTAGAAACATCATCTTTGATATACATCTCTTAATCAACATCATTATTATAGTCATCCAGCATTTTCAACTATATAAAAAAAAAACAAATATATCAGCATCCAGATCCTGACTCAATTATGGCATGTACCTCTAGACTCAATTCTGAGCTCAATTTAATTCGAATCGGCTAAACCTGCAAGCTCTGATACCACTAAATGTAACTGATTAATGTCGTCCGCTTAAAGAAACAAAGGTATAATTGCTTCTTTAGTCACTTTAATTATTTTAAAATCATAATTCAACTTCTACCCTATACGCGATTTAGTCTTTATAATTTAATAACTCTTAAATCATGCATATTGTGACAGCCCAAAATTGACCCTAGTCGGGAAGTGGTTTCGGGACCGCTAAACCGAGTCACCGAAATGTTTGAACGTAATATTTATTGTCTAGAATATGTAATTATGAATGTGTGAAAATTTCAAGCTTCGATTTAGCCGATAGCATGTGAATTCAGTTAGTAGGACTTGTGTGACACTTTTGAAAAGTGATAGGCTAATCTATAAGGACCTAATAGTGCATGTAGTCAAGGGAGGACTTGCATGTCAAATTTCCCCTAATAGTTAGTGGCCGCCATGACAAGAGATTATGGGTAAAAACATGTCATAAAACATGTTGGGACAATGGTGTATGTAAGAAAAAATAAAATAGTGAGCATGGGAATTTAATAATGAAAGGAACAAAAAAAAAAAAGAAAAAATGGTCTCATGCATGCCCATTGCCGTGAGTGTGGAGAAAGAAAGAAGAATTTTTGTTCATCATTTTCATTTCCTTTGGGCTGAAAATTCTAAGGAAGAAGGAAGGAATTCTTGTTTCATGTTGGTTTGGAAGAGGTTTAGGAGGAGGTTTGGCCATACTTGTACCTAGATTAAGCTCAAGGAGTTAAAGAAGGAGAATCAAGCAAGGGAAAGACGAAGGTCATCGAGTAGCCGACTTGGACTGTTTTACCCAACACAAGGTAAGTCATTAAGCGTATATTTGGTGTTGATTTAAATGATCAATATATATATGCAAATGTGTTTAAATGAGTTGGTGTGTAAATGGAAATGTATGTGTATGGAATGATGCCATTGTTGAATGTATAAAGGCAGCAAAATACATAAGGTATTGGTCTCGGCACTAAGTGTGCGGGTATAAATGGACACGGTGACAAGATTGGCACTAAGTGTGCGGGTTTAAAATTGTACAGCACTAAGTGTGCGAGTTTGATTATATAGCACTAAGTGTGCGAGTTGAATACATATAGCACTAAGTGTGCGGATTCACTATATGATCTTGCATTACAATTGGCACTGAGTGTGCGACATTTATCGAGCTAATCCCGGACAGCGGATCGGGTAAGTACCTCGAGCTCATGACGAATAGAAAATATGTTCATGCTCGGGGTTGAATTTGGTAAGCCTTAAATCTATGTGATGATTGAAATTGTATGGTTGTGCTGGAAAATGAGTTAATGTGTAAAATGCTTGATTATCTTGTTGTGTAGAATATGAAATGTGGATGTATGAATTGGTACGAGATTGGACCGAAAGGTCCGAGGTATTATGGTATAGATTCGATATGGACGAGTACCTAGCCTCATTTGTTGTACATGTAGTAGTAACTTTATCAGTGGATTGACGAATGCTTATGACTTACTGAGTTGTAAACTCACTCGGTGTTTTCTTGTCACCCATTTTAGGTCTCTTGGACTCGTATTGTTGCGTGCTTGGAACCGTCGTTGAAGTCATCACACCGGCTGAAATCTTGTGGTATTGTTTTTTTGTTGTTGAAGAACATTTGGCATGTATAGGCTATTATATTTTGTCGAATTGTGGGTTGTAAACTTTAAGCCATGTGAAAATGGCCTATGTGGTCGTCGAGTGGGATGCTAGAACCTATAGCCACGAGTCTTAGAAACTCAAATTTTGTTAAGGTGGCCATAATTTGTGTCATGTATGATGGATGATTAAGGCCAAGGAAAAATTCATGAAATTGGCATAGTCTACTGCAGTAACTGTTGCGGACAGCAGCAGTGAGATGAGATTGAAAAATCACTAAAAATAGTAGAAGTAGAATTAAATAGTGAGTAAATTATGGAACTGAACCTTGATGAATCTATTTTTATATGGACGAAACGAAACGACCATATGAGCAGTATACTGGGAAATATTAAAGTTCTCGTGAGACAGGGCCAGAACGGTTTCTGGGTCCCCTGTCGCGACTTTGAAAATTTACCATAAATTATCCAGAAAGAATTAGGAGTCATGCCTTATATGTACAGATTCCATTTTGAGTCTAGTTGCATTAGAAACAAACTACACCAGTATTAAATCCCTGTACAGAAAGATATTCAAGTTGTAACGCGCGGAGGTCAGAGCAGTCGATCCCTGTAACATGGGTGACTTTAACTAATAAACTGTACCAATTGGCCCAACCAAAAATTCTAAAAATAAATCCATGGATGGGTATATGAGTCTAAATTCAGGGAAAATTTACGAAACCAGTTTCCGAGTTTTGGAACTCGAGATATGATTTTTAAGGCGACGGTGACGCAGTTTTCCAGCCTGTCCAGAAATGCCAAATTGGTCGGTACTTTAAGAGGATTTGTCTCGTTAACCCCTCGTGTCCGACACCGGCGTCGGTCACAAGTTAGGGGTGTTACACATATTCACTTAACTGAAATCTAATTAACTACACAACTAACTTTGTAAATATTTTTAAATATTTACAAGTTTGATTTACCGGGATGGAGTCTTAGGAATGCACTTTTCGACACCCTTGACTATAGGGTCATTATAGGTAGCTGTTGTTATACGCAAATTCGGCTAATGGCAGGTGATCGTTCCAATTGCCCCTGAAGTCAATCACACAACTCCTAAGCATATCCTCTAAAACTTGAATAACTCTCTCAGACTATTCGTCGGACTAAGAATGATATGCAGTACTAAAATCTAATCGTGTACCTAAAGATTGATGTAGTTTCTTCCAGAACTGGGAGGTGAAACTCAAAACCCTATCAGATATAATTGAAACTAATATTTATGTAACCTTACAATCTCAATCACGTACGGTTTTGTAACACCTCTAACCCGTATCAGTCGCCAGATTGGGGTTACAAGGTATTACTTGAACTAAATATCATTTTTTTTAACATTAATACATGCACACACTTGGAATAACTTTTAAATCAAACTATTATTAACATCACATAGCCAATTGTAACTTTGACACAATCTAGTATAATATTAAAACATATAAACTTTATAAGTCAATATCTATATATATGTATTCAAAAACATGAATTACCATATCAAGCCGTGAACATGTTAAAATAAACATATACATGTTCGGTTATAACTAAACTACTTTCAATGCCATATCACATATAACTCATTAACCTATACAACAATCAAAATTCAAATAATCCATTCAATATGCAAAGCAAAAATTGAATCAATCCACTTCATACATTCAAGTCATTAAACAAATTTGATACTCATAAAAAAATAAATATACCACTCCACCATAACACATTGCCAATTAACCACAAAGAGCTTAATCATAATCCAACAAAATCGAATTTAAGCATGTAAGTTAAGCCATTTTCTCATGGCCTTTATGTACAATGCTATCAAAAGAAAAAAGTCTCCCAAAATATTATCCTATACATGCTATAATGTTAACTTAGGATTAACTAAGAAGGGGTACCAAAACGTTGCTGGCAAGTGTGATACTTCGAAGATGGTCCCGAGTATGGAGCGGATCGAAAAGAAATCTAAAAAAAGAGACAAGTGAACACACCAAATGAGTTTTCAACTCAGTAAGTCATAAGCCATATAATACAAACAATTAGCTAAATATGTCGATCTAGAATCTAGAAAGGTTAATAGATTTTCGAAATTATCAATTCAACTACTAGTCAAGTCTTACTGTTAACTCAAGGTATCATATAACCGAATACCTTAATTCCTTCCTGTAATATTTAACAACGATGAAATAGATGTATTCATGTACCTATGTTTAAATTTTCATGTCCCCAATTTCCTATTCGGACAATAGTTTTGCCCTCCATTCAGTTCCTGCATTTATTTTATCAACAACCAATTTCGAGCACGTAGTGCTCAATCAAGGAAATTCATATCCATAGTACCATGTTAACCCGCACACATAGTGCCTTAGTAATTCACATACATAGTGCCATACAAATCCGCACACATAGTGCCATACAAATCCGCACACATAGTGCCATACAAATTCGCACACATAGTGCCATTCAAATTCACACACATAGTGCCAAAATCATTTCGTTTAAACAAGTGATTTATTCAATTAACTAAGTATAATCGGTCACATGCCTTTCAATCAAAAGAATACATAAACGAGAGTAATTCTTTCACGATATGCATACACCAATTATGTATAAAATAACCAAGTTTAATTGCTTATAGACTTACATCGTTTTAGATGAAATAGTTGCAATCGGCTACTCGATATTCTTTGCTTTTCCCTTACTTGATTCCCCTCCTTTGGGTTCTTGAGCTAAAATAAATAAATTAACTAATTTAATTACATTGCTAGTTAGTTATATCCCATAATATTAATGATTTCATATCATGAGAATCACACAGCTAAAATTTGATTTTTTTCACCTTAGGCTTTTAAGCCATTCGGCTATTGTTCACCTAAGACCACATTACTATCCATAACCCAATCAATATTTCAATAAAACACCTATATTTATATATATGTACATACGGTAACCACTCCTTTCTAATTACTCACATATATATATATATTTAATAATTTCCATTTCATCTTATAACCATCGTTGTTCAAGACATTGAATCTTCAACTAAAGTTTATCTAATGTCTCAAGGCCGAATGCATATAAATTTTTAGCATACATATAAAGTTTATACATTAAATAATTTATTCATATACTAACAAGCCGAATATCATCTTCACTAAATATTTAAACCATAATTCCTTAACAATCTTTTCACTTTCGGCATTATCACTACCAAAATAACAATTCCACATCACTTTGTCATTTAACACAAAGTTTCAACACATAACCACCTTGACCGAATACTTCTAAAAACTATCAAAAGCTCCACATTTGTTCATACCATCATTTAAGTTCACCAATATCTATTTAGCTAGCTCATTTTCACCTTTCTAATATTTCTATCCAAAACATAAAAACACTATCTTCTTAGCATTTATCCATTATAACCGAATGCACATTTTGTCACCAATTCAAAAAAAATTCACATATGGGTTATAATAAGAGCTTGACTACTAACTCAATTTTCTTAAAATTTAATAAAAATAACATAAAATCCTACCTTAATTAACCTTTAAGATGGTCGAATGCCCTTGACATTTTCCTTCTTCTTTCCCTTATGTTTTCGGAAATGAGGATGGAAGAGAAACATTTTATTTCCTTATTTTTATCACCCCCACTTAATATATTATAGCTTATTTTATATTATAACATATTTCAATTATATAATCTATTATTATAAAAAGCATATAATTATTGTATGCGAACCCCATTACTGAACCCATAAGTTAAAAAGGTAAAATAGACATGCAAATCCACCCTTTTAGTAATTCAACAAATTAATCCCTTGGACATTTACCTACCATATTTTTAAAGTTCTCAAACAAGTCCTTTTTAGCTAATTTTACTTCCAAAAGACAAAATTAAAATACCAAATTTTCAAACATATTAATTCAGTCATTAAGCATATAAAATATATGCAATTAAATAAAAAAATAAATTTTTATGACTCGATTTTGTGGTCCCGAAACTACATTCTGACTAGGGTCAAATTAGGTTTGTCACAACTCTCTCCCACTTAAAAATTTTCGTCATCGAAAATCTTACCAGCAAATAAATTCGAATAACGTTCTTTTATAGAGTCTTCGAGCTCCCAAGTAGCCTCTTCTACTCCATGTTTGACCCGTAATACTTTTACTAAGGAAATCTTCTTATTCCGTAATTCTTTCACTTCTTGAGCTAAGATACGGATCTGTTCTTCTTCATAGCTCAAATCAGATTGAATCTCAATTTCAGATGGATTAATTATGTGCAATGGATTGGATCTATAACGTCGAAGCATTGAGACATGAAAAACATTGTGAATCTTTTCAAGTTCAGGGGGTAAAATCAATTTATATGCGACTTGCCCAATTCGTTCGGATATTTCATACGGCCTGATGAACCTCGGACTCAATTTGCCTTTACGGCCAAATCTGAGCACCTTTTTCCAAGGTGAAACTTTAAGAAACACTTTGTCTCCGACCTGATATTCAATGTCTTTTCGTTTTAAATCCGCATATGATTTCTGACGATCTGAAGCTATTTTCAGACTTTCACTGATTACTTTTACTTTCTGCTCAGCATCTTTAATCAGATAAACTCCGAAGATTTTACTTTCATTAAGCTCGGTCCAAAACAACGATGTACGGCATTTACGACTGTACAAAGCCTCGTAAGGTGCCATCTTAATGCTTGATTGAAAACTATTATTGTAAGCGAATTCAATCAAAGGCAAATATCGTTCCCATGAACCACTAAACTCAAGGATGCAACATCTCAACATATCCTCGAGTATCTGAATATCCGTTCGGATTGACCATCAGCCTGGGGATGAAAAGCGGTGCTAAAGTGCAACTTGGTACCCAAAGCTTCTTGCAATTTCTTCCAAAATCGCGATGTGAATCTCAGATCTCTATGTGACACAATAGATATAGGTACCCCGTGTAACCTTACAATCTAAGAAACATACAATTCAACTAGCTTGTCCAGTGAATAATGCATACGTACGGGAATAAAATGAGCCGACTTTGTCAATCTATCAACAACAACCCAGATCGCATCTTTCCTGCTTGACGATAACGGCAACCTAGATACAAAATCCATCGTAACTCGATCCCATTTCCATTCGGGTATCATGATCGGCTGAAGTAACCCTGAAGGCACTTGATGTTCTGCTTTCACTATTTGACATATCAAACACTTCGAAACAAAGTCAGAAATGTCTCGTTTCATACCAGGCCACCAAAATTGACATTTCAGATCGTTATACATTTTCATACTACTCGGGTGGATTGACATTCGGCTACTATGAGCCTCACTCAAAATCATCGTAATAAGTTCTAAATTTTTTGGAATACACAATCGACTTCTGAACCTCAAACAATCGTTGTCGTCTATCTGAAACTCTGATTCCACATTAGAAGCTCATTCATCTCTTTTAGCAACTAATTCATCGTCGACTTTCTGAGATTCACGTATTTGATGAGTCCGTAATGGTTTGGCTTTCAATTCTGCTACTAACATATTATCAGATGAAACGGACAGATGTACATTCATTGCTCGTAAGGTAAACAGTGACTTGCGACTTAAAGCATCAGTAACCACGTTAGCCTTTCCCAGGTGATAGTCGATGACAAGCTCATAATCTTTCAACAAATCAAGCCAACGTCTTTGTCGCAGATTCAAATCTCTTTGAGTCATCAAATATTTGAGGCTTTTGTGATCCGAGTATACATGACACCTCTCTCCAAACAAGTAGTGTCGCCATATTTTCAAAGCGAATATGATGGCAGCTAATTCGAGATCTTGGGTCGGATAGTTTTTCTCATGGGCTTTAATTGCCTCGACGCGTAAGCTACAACTCTACCTTCTTGCATCAATACATAACCCAGCCCAAGTAAGGATGCATCACTGTATATGACAAACTCTTTACCGGATTCGGGCTACACTAGCACTGAAGCTTCAGTCAAATAAGTTTTCAATTGATCGAAACTTTTCTGACATTTTCCTGACCATTCAAACTTAACATCTTTTTGAAGTAGTTTCGTCATTGGTGAGGCTATCATTGAGAAATCCTTTACAAACCGTCTGTAATAACCATCAAGTCCCAAAAAGCTCCGAACTTCAGTAACATTTCTCAGAGGCTTCCAATCGAGTATGGCTGAAATTTTACTCGGATCAACTTGAATACCCAATGCGGATACCACATGTCCCAAAAAGCTAACTTCTCTCAACCAGAACTCACATTTACTGAACTTAGCATATAACTACTTATCCCGTAAAATCTGCAACACTAATCTCAGGTGCTCGGCATGTTCGATTTCATCCCATGAATAGACCAAAATGTTGTCAATAAACACAACTACAAACTGGTCCAAATATTGTCTGAAGATCTCATTCATCAAGTCCATAAATACCGCAGGGGCATTAGTGAGCCCAAATGGCATCACTAAGAACTCGTAGTGACCGTATCTCATTCTGAAATCAGTTTTAGGTATATCTGAGTCTCGGACTCACAACTGATAATAACCTGATCTCAAATCTATCTTTGAAAACACTGAGGCTCCCTTCAGCTGATCAAATAAATCATCAATACGCGGTAACAGATATTTGTTCTTTATTGTCACTTTATTCAATTGATGATAGTCGATGCACGTTCTCATGGTTCCATCTTTCTTTTTCACAAACAATACTGGTGCACCCCAAGGTGAGAAACTTGGTCGAGTGAAACCTCTATCCGTCAACTCTTGCAACTGAGTTTTCAATTCTTTCAATTCCGTTGGTGCCATACGTTATGAGGCTATCGAAATTGGTGTAGTCTTAGGTACAAGTTTGATGAATAACTCTACCTCTCGAACGGGTGGTAATCCCGGTAATTCCTGAGGAAAAACATCTGAATACTCACAAACCACTAGCACTGATTCAAGTTTCTTTTCTGACTCTTTGCTATCAAGTACGTACGCAAGATATGCTTCACACCCCTTTTCACATATTTCTAAGCCAACATCGAGGATATTATTGCTGGCAATCCGTTTAGGTCAGTAGGCTCAACTCGAATTATCTCATTATTTGCACATCTCAAATCAATGGTCTTTCTTTTGCAATTTACAACTGCATCATGTACAGTCAACCAATCCATATCGAGAATAACATCAAATTCATCAAATGGTAAAAGTATTAAATCGGCTGGAAAATAGGAACCTCGGATTATTAGGGGGCATTTCTTACACACCTTGTGTACAAGCACATATCGACCCAAGGGATTTGACACTCGAATTACGAACTCAGTAGACTCAACAGGTAGAGTCTTAATGGATGCTAATGTTTTACATACGTAAGAATGAGTTGAACCAAGATCAATTAAAGCAAGCACACTAGTACTATAGAGAGTGAATGTACCAGTGATAACATCAGGGGAAGATGCCTCCTCTCGTGTACGGATGGCATAAGCTCTGGCAGGAGCACGAGTCTCAAATCGAGCAGCCGTATTGAAAGTCCCTCTCTGACTACCATCCCTACCTCCTGTAATTCTCGGCGGTCTACCTTTCATCGTTGTACCACTCGATCTCGCACTTTGCACCTTATTTTTCTCATCAGGTTCCGTGCAATCTCGAATGAAATGATCTCGCGAACCGCATCTATAGCAGGCTCTGTTAATAGACTTACCCCAACATTCACCTACATGTCGTCTTCCACACTGTGGACATTCGGGTTTTTTTTGCCGATTGTTGCCAACACTAGCAACCGAAGTAGCTCGAGAGTCCGTTGATAGTCGCTCCTTAATAGAAATTCCTGCAGTCGTCTTTGATCTGTTAGTATCATCTCTGAACTTCTTTGCAGCCGAAAAAAAAATTTTACCCGTCGATCTTTTACGAAAGTCCCTAGCTTCATATTCAGCTTTCTTTTTCTCCTTTCCAAGATCTTCAGCCTCGCAAGCTCGTTCAACTAGTGTTACGAATTCCTTTATTTCTAGAATACCCACTAGTAGCTTTAAATCTTCATTCAATCCCTCTTCAAATCTTTTACACATGGCAATTTCATCAGCTACACACTCCCGAGCATAACGACTGAGTCTTACAAACTCACGTTCATATTCGGATACTGTCAATCGACCTTGTTTAAGCTCTAAAAATTCTTTGCACTTTTGATCAATGAACCGTTGACTAATATACTTCTTACGAAACTCCATCTGAAAGAAGTCCCAAGTAATTCATTCATTTGGAACAATCGAAATCAGGGTTCTCCACCAATAGTAGGCTGAATCTCGTAATAAGGATATTGCACACTTTAGACACTCATCAGGTGTGCAAGACAGCTCATCAAAAACGCGGATGGTATTATCAAGCCAAAACTCAGCCCTTTCAGCGTCATCAGTAGCTGTGGCCCGAAATTCCTCGGCCCCACGCTTCCTTATCAAATCAACAGGAGGTTTACTAAGCCTTAAGGGATCAGTAGCTGCTGTATTATAGGCACCGGAGGAGGATTATTTAAATTCAGAAATGGTTGAGCAGCCGGGTTTGTTCAGGAATATTGTGCAACCCACTCATTCATCATGGTAAAGAAGCCTTGCTTAGCCCCATCATCTTGATTACTCGCAGATGGTTGAGGTTCAACAGGCGCTGTCCCTTGCGCGGGAGCAGGCGCTACACTCTCAACGTCATCCGCTAATGCTCTCTTTGGAGTCGATTCCATTTACTAATCAAAACCACAATTTCAACTATCAGAAGTTATCACACTATCATATACTAGCATTATGGGCCTAGAAGTTTTGCGCCTTAAACATGGGAGCGGTTGAAGGCAGCTTATAATATTCTGTTGTGCGTGAAAATTTCTTAGTTGAAAGCTTGTTTTAGTGGTTAAGTGTGATGAGAAGTGTTGGAGAAGTCCTGGGTTCAAACCTAGACTCTAGCAAAAATTTTGGTTTAAAGTGAATCAAACCCTGGGTGTAGTAGGTAGGCCTTAAGAATATTTTTGGAGAAATTGTGACACAAAAAGCCTTGTGGCTTAGTGGCAAGTAGCGTGTGGAGCATTTAAGGGGAGGCATGGGTTCGAATCCCATGGCAAGCAAAAAGCATTTATTTTGCTAACAGGGGGCAGCAAGAGTTGCTGTTGAATTTAAACTCTGATGATGGAGGGATCCCACATCGGGAAGCTAACATAAAAGTGGATGCGAAGCTGGCTTTAAATAGAGAGAGCGATGAGGAGAGTAAGGTACCTTTCTTGGCTGATCCCTTTCGCTTTATGGCGTGCTCGTTTGGGTTGGGTGTCGGCTAAGAGTGCTCGGAGCGTGGATTAACTCCAGTCTCCAATCAGGTGTGTATTTCTCACTACTCTAGCTGTAGGATGGCTACTTCGGGCCACGATGGGTCGAAAGGAGCCATGTGGGCCCAATTGGGTATGGGCCCAATTGGATAAGTTGTTTGATTGTGTAGTAAATATTAGACTAGGCTAGGTGAATCTCATATCTGTGGCTAGATTTGGGCTAAAAGGGCCACACGAGCGTGTGGGCCCATTTGGGCTAAGAATAGGCTTTAGGCCCATTCGTATTGTTATCCCTATTTAGAATACTTTAGTTTACCAAATTACTGAAATACCCTCGACTTGTAAAATTATCAAAGTACCCCTGATTTATAGAATTACCGTTTTACTCTCGATTTATAGAATTATCATTTTACCCTCGATTTACAGAATTACCGTCTTACCCTCGATTTACAGAATTATCGTTTTACCCTCGATTTATAGAATGACCATTTTACCCTCGATTTACAGAATTACCGTCTTACCCTCGATTTATAGAATTAACATTTTACCCTCGATTTATAGAATTACGGTCTTACCCTCGATTTACAGAATTACCATTTTACCCTTGATTTACAAAATTACCATTTTACCCTCGATTTACAAAATTATTGAAATACCCCTAGTTTGTAAAATTACCAAAATACCCCTGATTTGTGAAATTACCGAAATACCCTTGTAGGGCAAAATTACTGAAATACCCCTGTAGGGTAGAATTATCGAAATACCCTTGTAGGGTAGAATTACCGAAATACCCTTGTAGGGTAGAATTACCAAAATACCCTGTAGGGTAGAACTAACGAAATACCCATGTAGGGTAGAATTACCGAAATACCCCTGTAGGGTAGAATTACCGAAATACCCTTGTAGGGTAGAATTATCGAAATACCCTTGTAGGGTAGAAATACAGAAATACCCCTGTAGGGTAGAATTATCGAGATACCCTTGTGGGGTAAAATTACCATTTTGCCCTTAGGGTGTTAAATGACTGTTTTGCCCTTGTGGGCAAGTGACTAACTTCGACTGTGTGGTTGACGAATTTGATTGTGAATATATATTGGTGATAGGAATGACTTGACTGTGACTTTTTGATTCAAATATGGGCATGATATTCTGATTTTGTATGTTGTATGCCATGACATTTATATCTGTTGCATGGGTTATGGGTTATATTGATGGAGGAAGTACTGAAAGTGGCTTGCCCACGATCTTGGAGGCTTTGCCTCAACTTATCGATAATCGAGTAGCAATGTTTGCAAACTGTGGAGTGTAGGAAATTTGGGTGGGTTGAGCTATTCCCACATGGAGTGTAGGGTGGTGCGGTGGAGTGTAGCGGTTGGTTATAGGTTGGATTGGGTTGGGATTGCATTCACATTCTGATTTTTGATTACATTACGATCATCGATTCGATTTTGATTACATTACGATCATCGATATCGATTCGATTACGATTACGTCACCTAATTCGATTTTGATTTCGATTCTAGTTTTGATAATGTTTCTTATTCGTAATGGGTTAAAGCCCATCTGGTATCCTGTCTGTTATAATGGGCTAAGGCCTAATTGATCTCGAAACTATAAGTCGGTCAGGCGGACTTTTAATTCTTTTATATGACCGTTCCTTTTATAGTAGGGATTTCACATCGAGTTTTCGTAAACTCACCCCGTTTATTAACCTTCGTAATTTCCATTTTAGACGGATCGGTCTTTGCGAGAGGCTCGGAGGAAACCACACACACTGTTTATGTTATAGTTTTGATTATTGCTTTTAAATGTTTTTATGTGGGTTGTAGTAAAGCCGTTGTAATTTTCTGGATTTCAAATTTGGAATTTTATTTATTGTTCTTATAATTGCTAGTATTAGAACACGGTTTTCCAAAGCAACTACTGTTGTTCAAAACATCACATAACCGCAATTGTTTTTAAATTAAGCTTCCGCAACTGCCAGGATTTTTTACAAAGTTGTTAAGAATGTTATTTAGTTGATGTTTTCTAACAAGGTTTAAAAAGGGTACAAGTTTTTAATTATTCAGAAGAGTTTTTAATGGAAACATGGTTTCTGAAAAACACTTCAATGTGACACGCCAGATTCGAGCCAAACTTTCAGGCCGAGTTTAGGGTGTTACATTCAGTGGTATCAGAGCCTTGGTTGCAACAACTCGGCTATGGATTGGGGTTTTCAAAGGTTGAATTTCAAAAAATTATTTTCAACCACGTGGTCTGTTTGAAGTATTTCTCTTAAAAAGTGTGGCACACCGAGTCTTCGACGCCGAATCCGTAAGTCTTCGAATACTTTTGTCATTTAGAAATTAAAATCTGTGGATTCCTTAGATATTGGTCCTAATTTAAATTTGGTTTTATTTTATGTGGATGTGATATTTGGATATAGAAATTGTATATATGTGTGATAAATATGTGGCTACTTTTGTGAATAAGTGTTGTATTTATGAGATGTTTCAAATTCTAGTTGAAGTGTGCTAGTGATAGTAGGATCGAGTCTTGCAATGGTATCGTAGTGGGGCGGATGTTACACGACTACCCTATTTGTGAAAATTTCGGGGACGAAATCTCTTTAAGGGAGGTAGAGTTGTAACACCACGAATTTGGGCCTAGAAGTTTTGGGCCTTGAGCATGGGAGCGGTTGAAGGTAGCTTATAATATTACATTGTGCGTGAAAATTTCAGTAGTTGAAGGCTTGTTTTAGTGGTTAAGTGTCTTTGAGAAGTGTTGGAGAAGTCCTGGTTCAAACACGGACTCTAGCAAAAATTTTGGTTTAAGGTGAATCAAACCACAGGTGTAGTAGGTAGGCCTTAAGAATATTTTTGGAGAAATTGTGACACAAAAGTCTTGTGGCTTAGTGGCAAGTAGCGTGTGGAGCATTTAAGGGGAGGCATGGGTTGAATCCCATGGCAAGCAAAGAGCATTTATTTTGCTAACAGGTGGCAAGAGTTGGTGTTAAATTTAAACTCTGATGATGGAGGGATCCCACATCGAGAAGCTAACATAAGAGTGGATGCGAAGCTGGCTTTAAATAGAGAGAACCTAAGGTACTTTCTTGGCTGATCCCTTTCGCTTTATGGCGTGCTTGCTTGGGTTAGGCGTCGGTTAAGAGTGCTCGGAGCGTGGATTAACTCCAGTCTCCAATCAGGTGTGTATTTCTCACTACTCTAGCTGTAGGATGGCTACTTCGGGCCGCGATGGGCTGAAAGGGGCCATGTGGGCCCAATGAGCTACGGGCCCAATTGGATAAGTTGTTTGATTGTGCAGTAAATATTAGACTAGGCTAGGTGAATCTCATATCTGTGGCTAGATTTGGGCTAAAAGGGCCACATGAGCGCCTGGGCCCATTTGGGCTGAGAATAGGCTTTAGGCCCATTCGTATTGTTATCCCTGTTTAGAATACTTTAGTTTACCAAATTACTGAAATACCCTCGACTTGTAAAATTATCAAAGTACCCCCGATTTACAAAATTACCGTTTTACCCTCGATTTATAGAATTACCATTTTACCCTCAATTTATAGAATGACCATTTTACCCTCGATTTACAGAATTACCGTCTTACCCTCGATTTATAGAATTAACATTTTACCCTCGATTTATAGAATTACGGTCTTACCCTCGATTTACAGAATTACCATTTTACCCTTGATTTACAAAATTACCATTTTACCTCGATTTACAAAATTATTGAAATACCCTAGTTTGTAAAATTACCAAAATACCACGATTTGTGAAATTAAGAAATACCCTTGTAGGCAAAATTATGAAATACCCTCGTAGGGTAGAATTATCGAAATACCCTTGTAGGGTAGAATTACCAAATACCCTTGTAGGTAGAATTACCAAAATACCCTTGTAGGGTAGAACTAACGAAATACCCATGTAGGGTAGAATTAGAAATACCCACGTAGGGTAGAATTACCAAATACCCTCGTAGGGTAGAATTATCGAAATACCCTTGTAGGGTAGAAATACGAAATACCCCGTAGGGTAGAATTATCGAGATACCCTTGTGGGGTAAAATTACCATTTTGCCCTTAGGGTGTTAAATGACTGCTACGCCCTTGTGGGCAAGTGACTAACCATTTGTGTGGTTGATTGAATTTGATTGTGAATATATATTGGTGATAGGAATGACTTGACTGTGACTTTTTGATTCAAATATGGGCATGATATTCTGATTTTGTATGTTGTATGCCATGACATTTATATACATTGCATGGGTTATGGGTTATATTGATGGAGGAAATCTTGAAAGTGGCTTGCCCACGTCTTGGAGGCTTTGCCTCAACTTATCGATAAGCGAGTAGCAATCTCGCAATTGTGGAGTGTAGAAATTTGGGTGGGTTGAGCTATTCCCACATGGAGTGTAGGGTGTGATACGGTGGAGTGTAGCGGTTGGTTATAGGTTGGATTGGGTTGGGATTGCATTCACATTCGATTTTTGATTTTGTTACCGACATCGATTCGATTTTGATTACATTGACATCGACATCGATTACGATTACGATTCGTCACCTAATTCGATTTTGATTTCGATTCTAGTTTTGGTAATGTTTCTTATCTCGTAATGGGTTAAAGCCCATCCGTACTTGTCGTTATAATGGGCTAAGGCCTAATTGATATTGAAACTATAAGTCGGTGGGGCGGACTTTTAATTCTTTATATGTTGTTGTTCCTTTTATAGTAGGGGATTTCACTGAGTTTTCGTAAACTCACCCCGTTTATTAACCTTTCGTAATTTCCATTTTAGACGGATCGGTCATGCGAGAGGCTCGGAGGAAACCACACACTTTGTTTATGTTATAGTTTTGATTATTGCTTTTAAATGTTTTTATGTGGGTTGTAGTAAAGCCGTTGTAATTTTCTCGGATTTCAAATTTGGAATTTTATTTATTGTTCTTATAATTGCTAGTATTAGAACACGGTTTTCCAAAGCAACTCATCGTTGTTCAAAACATCACATAACCGCAATTGTTTTTAAATTAAGCTTCAGAATCGCCGTGATTTTTACAAAGTTGTTAAGAATGTTATTTAGTTGATGTTTTCTAACAAGGTTTAAAAAGGGTACAAGTTTTTAATTATTAAGAAGAGTTTTAATGGAAACATGGTTTCGAAAAACACTTCAATGTGACACGCCAGATTCGAGCTAAACTTTCAGGCCGAGTTTAGGGTGTTACATTTAGTGGTATCGAGCCTTGGTTGCGACAACTCGGCTGTGGATTGGGGTTTTCAAAGGTTGAATTTCAAAAAATTATTTTCAACCACGTGGTGCATTTGAAGTATTTTTCTTAAAAGCTGTGGCACACCGAGTCTTGACGCCGAATCCGTAAGTCTTGAATACTTTTGTGCATTTAGAAATTAAAATCTGTGGATTCCTTAGATATTGGTGCGAATTTAAATTTGGTTTTATTTTATGTGGATGTGATATTTGGATATAGAAATTGTATATATGTGTGATAAATATGTGGCTACTTTTGTGAATAAGTGTTGTATTTATGAGATGTTTCAAATTCTAGTTCAAGTGTGATAGTGATAGTAGGATCAGAGTCTTGCAATGGCATACAGTAGTGGGGCGGATGTTACACGACTACCCTATTTGACGGAAATTTCAGGGACTTAAATCTCTTTAAGGGAGGTAGAGTTGTAACACCACAATTTGGGCCTAGAAGTTTTGGGCCTTGAGCATGGGAGCGGTTGAAGGTAGCTTATAATATTCATTGTGCGTGAAAATTTAGTAGTTGAAGGCTTGTTTTAGTGGTTAAGTGTCTTTGAGAAGTGTTGGAGAAGTCCCGGTTCAAACACGGACTCTAGCAAAAATTTTGGTTTAAGGTGAATCAAAACACAGGTGTAGTAGGTAGGCCTTAAGAATATTTTTGGAGAAATTGTGACACAAAAAGTCTTGTGGCTTAGTGGCAAGTAGCGTGTGGAGCATTTAAGGGAGGCATGGGTTGAATCCCATGGCAAGCAAAAACATTTATTTTGCTAACGGTGTGCAAGAGTTGGTGTTAAATTTAAACTCGATGATGGAGGGATCCCACATCGAGAAGCTAACATAAGAGTGGATGCGAAGCTGGCTTTAAATAGAGAGAACCTAAGGTACTTTCTTGGCTGATCCCTTTCGCTTTATAGAGTGCTTGCTTGGGTTGGGCGTCGGTTAAGAGTGCTCGGAGCGTGGATTAACTCCAGTCTCCAATCAGGTGTGTATTTCTCACTACTCTAGCCGTAGGATGGCTACTTGGACGCGATGGGCTGAAAGGGCCATGTGGGCCCAATAGACTCTGAGCCCAATTGGATAAGTTGTTTGATTGTGCGATAAATATTAGACTAGGCTAGGTGAATCTCATATCGTGGCTAGATTTGGGCTAAAAGGCCACATGAGCGCTGGGCCCATTTAATTTGAGAATAGGCCTTAGGCCCATTCGTATTGTTATCCTGTTTAGAATACTTTAGTTTACCAAATTACTGAAATACCCTCGACTTGTAAAATTATCAAAGTACCCCCGATTTACAAAATTACCGTTTTACCCTCGATTTATAGAATTACCATTTTACCCTCGATTTATAGAATTACCGTCTTACCCTCGATTTACAAAATTATTGTTTTACCCTCAATTTATAGAATTACCATTTTACCCTCGATTTACGGAATTACGCCTTACCTTCGATTAATAGAATTACCATTTTACCCTCGATTTACAGAATTACTGTCTTACCCTCGATTTACAAAATTACCATTTTAGCCTCAGTTTACAAAATTATTGAAATACCCCTGGTTTGTAAAATTACCAAAATACCCCTGATTTGTGAAATTACCAAAATACCCTTTTAGGGTAAAATTACTGAAATACCCCTATAGGGTAGAATTATCGAAATACCCTTGTAGGGTAAAATTACTGAAATACCCCTGTAAGGTAGAATTACCAAAATACCCCTGT
Source organism: Gossypium arboreum (assembly GCF_025698485.1). Classification (NCBI taxonomy): domain Eukaryota; kingdom Viridiplantae; phylum Streptophyta; class Magnoliopsida; order Malvales; family Malvaceae; genus Gossypium; species Gossypium arboreum. The sequence goes on along the minus strand of NC_069080.1, from coordinate 89,269,006 downwards.
AGGGTAGAATTACCGGAATACCCCTGTAGGGTAGAATTACCGAAATACCCCTGTAGGGTAGAATTATCAAAATACCCCTGTAAGGTAAAATTACCGAAATACCCCTGTAGGGTAGAATTATCGAGATACCCTTGTGGGGTAAAATTACCATTTTGCCCATAGGGTGTTATATGAATGTTTTGCCCTTATGGGCAAGTGACTAACTTCGACTGTGTGGTTGACGAATTTGATTGTGAATATATATTGGTGATAGGAATGACTTGACTATGACTGTTTGATTCAAATATGGGCATGATATTCTGATTTTGTATGTTGTATGCCATGACATTTATATCTGTTGCATGGGTTATGGGTTATATTGATGGAGGAAAATCGAAAGTGGCTTGCCCACGTCTTGGAGGCTTTGCCTCAACTTATCGATAATCGAGTAGCAATCTGCAACTGTGGAGTGTAGGGCTGGGTGGGTTGAGCTATTCCCCACATGGAGTGTAGGGCTGGTACGGGTGGAGTGTAGCGGTTGGTTATAGGTTGGATTGGGTTGGGATTGCATTCACATTCTGATTTTTGATTACATTACGATCATCGATTCGATTTTGATTACATTACACGACATCGATCTTGATTACGATTCGATTCGTCACCTAATTCTGATTTTGATTCTGATTCTAGTTTTGATAATGTTTCTTATTCTGTAATGGGTTAAAGCCCATCTGGTACTGTCTGTTATAATGGGCTAAGGCCTAATTGATACTGAAACTATAAGTCAGGCTGGGGCCAGACTTTTAATTCTTTTATATGACTGACTGTTCCTTTTATAGTAGGGGATTTCACACTGAGTTTTTGTAAACTCACCCCGTTTATTAACCTTTCAGGTAATTTCCAGCCTTAGACGGATCGGTGCTGCGAGAGGCTCGGAGGAAACCACACACACTGTTTATGTTATAGTTTTGATTATTGCTTTTAAATGTTTTTATGTGGGTTGTAGTAAAGCCGTTGTAATTTTCTGGATTTCAAATTTGGAATTTTATTTATTGTTCTTATAATTGCTAGTATTAGAACACGGTTTTCCAAAGCAACTACTGTTGTTCAAAACATCACATAACCGCAATTGTTTTTAAATTAAGCTTCCGCAACTGCCAGGATTTTTTACAAAGTTGTTAAGAATGTTATTTAGTTGATGTTTTCTAACAAGGTTTAAAAAGGGTACATGTTTTTAATTATTAAGAAGAGTTTTTAATGGAAACATGGTTTCTGAAAAACACTTCAATGTGACACGCCAGATTCGAGCCAAACTTTCAGGCCGAGTTTAGGGTGTTACATTTAGTGGTATCAGAGCCTTGGTTGCGACAACTAGGCTGTGGATTGGGGTTTTCAAAGGTTGAATTTCAAAAAATTATTTTCAACCACGTGGTCTGTTTGAAGTATTTTTCTTAAAAACTGTGGCACACCGAGTCTTCGACGCCGAATCCGTAAGTCTTCTGAATACTTTTGTCTGTTTAGAAATTAAAATACTGTGGATTCCTTAGATATTGGTCTGAATTTAAATTTGGTTTTTATTTTATGTGGATGTGATATTTGGATATAGAAATTGTATATATGTGTGATAAATATGTGGCTACTTTTGTGAATAAGTGTTGTATTTATGAGATGTTTCAAATTCTAGTTCAAGTGTGATAGTGATAGTAGGATCAGAGTGCGCAGCGGTACCGTAGTGGGGCAGATGTTACACGACTACCCTATTTGACGGAAATTTCGGGGACGAAATCTCTTTAAGGGAGGTAGAGTTGTAACACCCTGAATTTGGGCCTAGAAGTTTTGGGCCTTGAGCATGGGAGCGGTTGAAGGTAGCTTATAATATTCTGTTGTGCGTGAAAATTTCTTAGTTGAAGGCTTGTTTTAGTGGTTAAGTGTCTTTGAGAAGTGTTGGAGAAGTCACCGGTTCAAACACGGACTCTAGCAAAATTTTGGTTTAAGGTGAATCAAACCCTGGGTGTAGTAGGTAGGCCTTAAGAATATTTTTGGAGAAATTGTGACACAAAAAGCCTTGTGGCTTAGTGGCAAGTAGCGTGTAGAGCATTTAAGGGGAGGCATGGGTTGAATCCCATGGCAAGCAAAGACATTTATTTTGCTAACAGGCGGCAAGAGTTGGTGTTGAATTTAAACTCGATGATGGAGGATCCCACATCGAGAAGCTAACATAAGAGTGGATGCGAAGCTGGCTTTAAACAGAAAGAACCTTGAGGAGAGTAAGGTACCTTTCTTGGCTGATCCCTTTCGCTTTATGGCGTGCTTGCTTGGGTTGGGCGTCGGTTAAGAGTGCTCGGAGCGTGGATTAACTCCAGTCTCCAATCAGGTGTGTATTTCTCACTACTCTAGCCGTAGGATGGCTACTTCGAGCCGCGATGGGCTGAAAGGGGCCATGTGGGCCCAATGGGCTACGGGCCCAATTAGATAAGTTGTTTGATTGTGCAGTAAATATTAGACTAGGCTAGGTGAATCTCATATCTGTGGCTAGATTTGGGCTAAAAGGGCCACATGAGCGCCTAGGCCCATTTGGGCTGAGAATAGGCTTTAGGCCCATTCGTATTGTTATCCCTGTTTAGAATACTTTAGTTTACCAAATTACTGAAATACCCTCGACTTGTAAAATTATCAAAGTACCCCCGATTTACAAAATTACCGTTTTACCCTCGATTTATAGAATTACCATTTTACCCTCGATTTATAGAATTACCGTCTTACCCTCGATTTACAAAATTATTGTTTTACCCTCAATTTATAGAATTACCATTTTACCCTCGATTTACGGAATTACGCCTTACCTTCGATTAATAGAATTACCATTTTATCCTCGATTTCTGAATACTGTCTTACCTCGATTTACAAAATTACCATTTTAGCCTCAATTTACAAAATTATTGAAATACCCCTGGTTTGTAAAATTACCAAAATACCCCTGATTTGTGAAATTACCAAAATACCCTTTTAGGGTAAAATTACTGAAATACCCCTATAGGGTAGAATTATCGAAATACCCTTGTAGGATAAAATTACCGAAATACCCCTGTAAGGTAGAATTACCAAAATACCCCTGTAGGGTAGAATTACCGGAATACCCCTGTAGGGTAGAATTACCGAAATACCCCTGTAGGGTAGAATTATCGAAATACCCCTGTAAGGTAAAATTACCGAAATACCCCTGTAGGGTAGAATTATCGAGATACCCTTGTGGGGTAAAATTACCATTTTGCCCCTAGGGTGTTATATGACTGTTTTGCCCTTATGGGCAAGTGACTAACTTCGACTGTGTGGTTGACGAATTTGATTGTGAATATATATTGGTGATAGGAATGACTTGACTGTGACTGTTTGATTCAAATATGGGCATGATATTCGATTTTGTATGTTGTATGCCATGACATTTATATCATTGCATGGGTTATGGGTTATATTGATGGAGGAAATCGAAAGTGGCTTGCACATCGTCTTCGAGGCTTTGCCTCAACTTCTCGATAATCGAGTATCAATCTTTGCATTTGTGGAGTGTAGAAATTTGGGTGGGTTGAGCTATTCCTACATGGAGTGTAGGGGTGGTACGGTGGAGTGTAGCGGTTGGTTATAGGTTGGATTGGGTTGGGATTGCATTCACATTCGATTTTGATTACATTACGATCATCGATTCGATTTTGATTACATTACGATAACGTCATTGATTCGATTACGATTACGTCACCTAATTACGATTTTGATTACGATTCTAGTTTTGATAATGTTTCTTATCTCGTAATGGGTTAAAGCCCATCTGTGCTTGTCTGTTATAATGGGCTAAGGCCTAATTGATATCGAAACTATAAGTCGTGGGGCGGACTTTTAATTCTTTTATATGACCGATTGTTCCTTTTATAGTAGGGGATTTCACTCGAGTTTTGTAAACTCACCCCGCTTATTAACCTTTCGTAATTTCCATTTTAGACGGATCGGTCTTTGCGAGAGGCTCGGAGGAAACCACACACAATCGCTTATGTTATAGTTTTGATTATTGCTTTTAAATGTTTTTATGTGGGTTGTAGTAAAGCCGTTGTAATTTTCTGGATTTCAAATTTGGAATTTTATTTATTGTTCTTATAATTGCTAGTATTAGAACACGGTTTTCCAAAGCAACTACTGTTGTTCAAAACATCACATAACCGCAATTATTTTTAAATTAAGCTTCCATGAATCGCCGAGGATTTTTACAAAGTTGTTAAGAATGTTATTTAGTTGATGTTTTCTAACAAGGTTTAAAAAGGGTACAAGTTTTTAATTATTAAGAAGAGTTTTTAATGGAAACATGGTTTCTGAAAAACACTTCAATGTGACACGCCAGATTCGAGCCAAACTTTCAGGCCGAGTTTAGGGTGTTACATTTAGTGGTATCAGAGCCTTGGTTGCGACAACTCGGCTGTGGATTGGGGTTTTCAAAGGTTGAATTTCAAAATATTATTTTCAACCACGTGGTCTATTTGTAGTATTTTTCTTAAAAACTGTGGCACACCGAGTCTTGACCTTAGAATCCGTAAGTCTTCGAATACTTTTGTCTGTTTAGAAATTAAAATCTGTGGATTCCTTAGATATTGGTGCGAATTTAAATTTGGTTTTTATTTTATGTGGATGTGATATTTGGATATAGAAATTGTATATATGTGTGATAAATATGTGGCTACTTTTGTGAATAAGTGTTGTATTTATGAGATGTTTCAAATTCTAGTTGAAGTGTGATAGTGATAGTAGGATCGAGTCTAATGGTACCATAGTGGGGCGAGATGTTACACGACTACCCTATTTGTGGAAATTTGGGGACTAAATCTCTTTAAGGGAGGCGAGTTGTAACACCACGAATTTGGGCCTAGAAGTTTTAGGCCTTGAGCATGGGAGCGGTTGAAGGTAGCTTATAATATTACATTGTGCGTGAAAATTTCGTAGTTGAAGGCTTGTTTTAGTGGTTAAGTGTCTTTGAGAAGTGTTGGAGAAGTCCCGGTTCAAACACGGACTCTAGCAAAAATTTTGGTTTAAGGTGAATCAAACCCTGGGTGTAGTAGGTAGGCCTTAAGAATATTTTTGGAGAAATTGTGACACAAAAAGTCTTGTGGCTTAGTGGCAAGTAGCGTGTGGAGCATTTAAGGGGAGGCATGGGTTCGAATCCCATGGCAAGCAAAGAGCATTTATTTTGCTAACAGGGGGCGGCAAGAGTTGGTGTTAAATTTAAACTCTGATGATGGAGGGATCCCACATCGAGAAGCTAACATAAGAGTGGATGCGAAGCTGGCTTTAAATAGAGAGAACCTTGAGGAGAGTAAGGTACTTTCTTGGCTGATCCCTTTCGCTTTATGGAGTGCTTGCTTGGGTTGGTCGTCTGTTAAGAGTGCTCGGAGCGTGGATTAACTCCAGTCTCCAATCAGGTGTGTATTTCTCACTACTCTAGCCGTAGGATGGCTACTTCGGGCCGCGATGGGCTGAAAGGGGCCATGTGGGCCCAATGGGCTACGGGCCCAATTGGATAAGTTGTTTGATTGTGCAGTAAATATTAGACTAGGCTAGGTGAATCTCATATCTGTGGCTAGATTTGGGCTAAAAGGGCCACATGAGCGCCTAGGCCCATTTGGGCTGAGAATAGGCTTTAGGCCCATTCGTATTGTTATCCCTGTTTAGAATACTTTAGTTTACCAAATTACTGAAATACCCTCGACTTCTAAAATTATCAAAGTACCCCCGATTTACAAAATTACCGTTTTACCCTCGATTTATAGAATTACCATTTTACCCTCGATTTATAGAATTACCGTCTTACCCTCGATTTACAAAATTATTGTTTTACCCTCAATTTATAGAATTACCATTTTACCCTCGATTTAAGGAATTACGCCTTACCTTCGATTAATAGAATTACCATTTTACCCTCGATTTACAGAATTACCGTCTTACCCTCGATTTACAAAATTACCATTTTAGCCTCAATTTACAAAATTATTGAAATACCCCTGGTTTGTAAAATTACCAAAATACCCCTGATTTGTGAAATTACCAAAATACCCTTTTAGGGTAAAATTATGAAATACCCTATAGGGTAGAATTATCGAAATACCCTTGTAGGTAAAATTACCAAATACCCTGTAAGGTAGAATTACCAAAATACCCTCAGGGTAAAATTAGGAATACCCCTGTAGGGTAGAATTACCGAAATACCCCTGTAGGGTAAAATTATCGAAATACCCCTGTAAGGTAAAATTACCGAAATACCCCTGTAGGGTAGAATTATCGAGATACCCTTGTGGGGTAAAATTACCATTTTGCCCCTAGGGTGTTATATGACTGTTTTGCCCTTATGGGCAAGTGACTAACTTCGACTGTGTGGTTGACGAATTTGATTGTGAATATATATTGGTGATAGGAATGACTTGACTGTGACTGTTTGATTCAAATATGGGCATGATATTCTGATTTTGTATGTTGTATGCCATGACATTTATATCTGTTGCATGGGTTATGGGTTATATTGATGGAGGAAGTACTGAAAGTGGCTTGCCCACGTACTAGAGGCTTTGCCTCAACTTACTAATAACTGAGTAGCAATGCTGCAACTGTGGAGTGTAGGGCTGGGTGGGTTGAGCTATTCCCCACATGGAGTGTAGGGCTAGTACGGGTGGAGTGTAGCGGTTGGTTATAGGTTGGATTGGGTTGGGATTGCATTCACATTCTGATTTTTGATTCTCATTACACGACATCGATTCGATTTTGATTACATTATTCGACATCGATATCGATTCTCGATTCGATTACGTCACCTAATTCTGATTTTGATTCTGATTCTAGTTTTGATAATGTTTCTTATTCTGTAATGGGTTAAAGCCCATACAGTCTTGCTGTTATAATGGGCTAAGGCCTAATTGATATCGAACTATAAGTCGTCAGGGCGGACTTTTAATTCTTTTATATGACTGACTGTTCCTTTTATAGTAGGGGATTTCACACTGAGTTTTCGTAAACTCACCCCGTTTATTAACCTTTCAGGTAATTTCCAGCCTTAGACGGATCGGTGCTGCGAGAGGCTCGGAGGAAACCACACACACTGTTTATGTTATAGTTTTGATTATTGCTTTTAAATGTTTTTATGTGGGTTGTAGTAAAGCCGTTGTAATTTTCTGGATTTCAAATTTGGAATTTTATTTATTGTTCTTATAATTGCTAGTATTAGAACACGGTTTTCCAAAGCAACTACTGTTGTTCAAAACATCACATAACCGCAATTGTTTTTAAATTAAGCTTCCGCAACTGCCAGGATTTTTTACAAAGTTGTTAAGATTGTTATTTAGTTGATGTTTTCTAACAAGGTTTAAAAAGGGTACAAGTTTTTAATTATTAAGAAGAGTTTTTAATGGAAACATGGTTTCTGAAAAACACTTCAATGTGACACGCCAGATTCGAGCCAAACTTTCAGGCCGAGTTTAGGGTGTTACATTTAGTGGTATCAGAGCCTTGGTTGCGACAACTCGGCTGTGGATTGGGGTTTTCAAAGGTTGAATTTCAAAAAATTATTTTCAACCACGTGGTCTGTTTGAAGTATTTTTCTTAAAAACTGTGGCACACCGAGTCTTCGACGCCGAATCCGTAAGTCTTCTGAATACTTTTGTCTGTTTAGAAATTAAAATACTGTGGATTCCTTAGATATTGGTCTGAATTTAAATTTGGTTTTTATTTTATGTGGATGTGATATTTGGATATAGAAATTGTATATATGTGTGATAAATATGTGGCTACTTTTGTGAATAAGTGTTGTATTTATGAGATGTTTCAAATTCTAGTTGAAGTGGGATAGTGATAGTAGGATCAGAGTGCGCAGCGGTACCGTAGTGGGGCAGATGTTACACGACTACCCTATTTGACGGAAATTTCGGGGACGAAATCTCTTTAAGGGAGGTAGAGTTGTAACACCCTGAATTTGGGACTAGAAGTTTTGGGCCTTGAGCATGGGAGCGGTTGAAGGTAGCTTATAATATTCTGTTGTGCGTGAAAATTTCGTAGTTGAAGGCTTGTTTTAGTGGTTAAGTGTGCTGAGAAGTGTTGGAGAAGTCCTGGGTTCAAACCTGGACTCTAGCAAAAATTTTGGTTTAAGGTGAATCAAACCCTGGGTGTAGTAGGTAGGCCTTAAGAATATTTTTGGAGAAATTGTGACACAAAAAGCCTTGTGGCTTAGTGGCAAGTAGCGTGTAGAGCATTTAAGGGGAGGCATGGGTTCGAATCCCATGGCAAGCAAAGAGCATTTATTTTGCTAACAGGGGCGGCAAGAGTTGGTGTTGAATTTAAACTCTGATGATGGAGGGATCCCACATCGAGAAGCTAACATAAGAGTGGATGCGAAGCTGGCTTTAAACAGAGAGAACCTTGAGGAGAGTAAGGTACCTTTCTTGGCTGATCCCTTTCGCTTTATGGCGTGCTTGCTTGGGTTGGGCGTCGGCTAAGAGTGCTCGGAGCGTGGATTAACTCCTGTCTCCAATCAGGTGTGTATTTCTCACTACTCTATGTAACACCCCGTACCCGAGACCGTTGCCGGAGTCGAACACGAGGTGTTAACGGACTTAATTCATTAATTAAACAGCTCATACAATTCATTTTAAAATTTCCAGACAAGCTGGCTAACTGCATCACAGTCGCTTTAAAATCATATCTCGAGTTACAAAACTCGAAATCCAATTCGTAAATTTTTCCTGAAACTAGACTCATATATATATCTACTAATTTTTTCTAGAATTTTGGTTGGGCCAATTAGTACAGTTTATTAGTTAAAGTCTCCCCTGTTTCAGGGTTCAACTACTCTGACCTCTGTGTATTACGAATCAGATATCTCCCTGTACAGAGCTTCAATGACTATGCCGTTTGTCTCTAATAAAACTAGACTCAATAGGGAATCTGTACATATAAAGCATGACTTCTAATTATCTTTGTAAAATTTATGGTGAATTTCCAAAGTCAGAACAGGGGATCCACAAAATCGCTCTGGCCCTGTTTCACAAAAATTTAAACATCTCATAAAATATAGCTCATATACCTGTTTCGCTTAGTCCATATGAAAATAGACTCATCAAGCTTCGATTCCATAACTCATTCATTATTTAATTCCATTTATACTATTTTTAGTGATTTTTCAAACTCACGTCACTGCTGCTGTCTGAATCTATTTTATGGTAAATTTTACCTATTTCATGGTTTCCATGGATTAGCTAGCAATTTGACATACATAATACCAAATATGATCATGATTAGCCATTCCAATGGCTAATCATTACCAAGCATTTCTATTTCCATACCACTCAATAACCATATCATAAGACCATATATACAAAATGATTATAATGCTATACATGGCATACTCAAAATATACAAGCCATTATGCCAAGATGGTATACGGATAGTGTGAGCGTGCCTCCGACCGCTTCCGATTTCGAGCTGGCTTGTCAACACTACAAGGAATGAAAAGGAGGAGTAAGCATAAATGCTTAGTAAGCTCACATGCAAATAGCAAGTAACATAACCATATAAGCAAACATAAAACATCATTTGCATAATCATCACCAAGACATTCATATCACCTTTTCATTTATCATCTTACCATATTGTTGTTATATCGAGTTTTCAACCCGAGGGTTAAGTACATACCTGTTCAAATTATCCATTTCACAACACTTACCAATACGTCCCTTTCATCTTGAGTATTCCTCCATTTGAGTAGAACTTTACCCGCTGAACACATCGGAATATAATTCGGATACATGGAAAGTTTGCACATAAGTGCCACATATGTAGCCAAGCTACCATGTAACCCGCCCATAAGTGAACTCGGACTCAACTCAACGAGCTTGGGCGTTCAGATCCATAAGTGAACTCGGACTCAACTCAACGAGTTCGATGCCTAGTTACATCTCACGAACTCGGACTCAACTCAACGAGTTCGGACGCCGCATCCATAAGTGAACTCGGACTCAACTCAACGAGTTCGGATGCCCAAATACCCCAAAGGACATGTCACTTGTATCCTAATCCATTCCTAAGGTTCAACGGACCTTTTTCCCAATCATGTGTCTCAACCATCTTCTACGGAATGCCGATACGATACTCGGTAGTATTTCACATTTTCCAAGTATATCACATAATTTGACATATTATCAAACAATTATCACAAGTATAATATTTCATAATAATTATCATATCATTTAAAAAACATTAAAACATTTAAAAAATAACTATGTTACCAACATTTACATATGAACTTACCTCGTATGCTAAAATGGCTATTTTACCATTTCGCCCACAACTTGGTATTTTCTCCATTTTAGCCCTAATTTCAGCTTTTCCTTGCTAATCGAGCTTGGAAGTCGGAAAACCCTAGCCATGGTTTCTCCTTGCTATATTCGCCATGGGGTTGAAGATGAGCAAAATTGGCTTTTAATTTTGTATTTTAATTCATTTTACCCTAAATGACCAAAATGCCCTTACTACTAAACTTTCCAAAATTCCATCCATGTCCAATTTTTTGTCCATAGACTTAGAAATTGGTAAAATTACTCTTTAAGGACCTCTAATTAATAATCTAATTCAATTTTTGCAAAATACTTCTAGAACACAAGTTTTGCAATTTATTCAATTTAGTCCCAAATTTCAAATTAAGCACTTTATGCATAAAATTTCTTCACGAAATTTTCACACAATCATGCAATCATATCATAGACCTTAAAATAATCATAAAATAATTATTTCTATATCGGATTTTGTGGTCACGAAACCACTATTCCGACTAGGCCCAAAATCAGGATATTACACTCTAGCTGTAGGATGGCTACTTCGGGCCGCGATGGGCGAATGGGCTACGGGCCCAATTGGATAAGTTGTTTGATTGTGCAGTAAATATTAGACTAGGCTAGGTGAATCTCATATCTGTGGCTAGATTTGGGCTAAAAGGGCCACATGAGCGCCTGGGCCCATTTGGGCTGAGAATAGGCTTTAGGCTCATTCGTATTGTTATCCCTGTTTAGAATACTTTAGTTTACCAAATTCTTGAAATACCTCGAATTGTAAAATTATCAAAGTACCCCGATTTACGTAATTACTGCTTTTACCTCGATTTATAGAATTACCATTTTACCCTCGATTTATAGAATTACCATCTTACCCTCGATTTACAAAATTATTGTTTTACCTTCGATTTATAGAATTACCATTTTACCCTCGATTTACAGAATTACCGCCTTACCCTCGATTAATAGAATTACCATTTTACCCTCGATTTATAGAATTACCGTCTTACCCTCGATTTACAAAATTACCATTTTAGCCTCAATTTACAAAATTATTGAAATACCCCTGGTTTGTAAAATTACCAAAATACCCCTGATTTGTGAAATTACCAAAATACCCTTTTAGGGTAAAATTACTGAAATACCCCTGTAGGGTAGAATTACCGAAATACCCCTGTAGGGTAGAATTACCGAAATAGCCCTATAGGGTAGAATTATCGAAATACCCCTGTAAGGTAAAATTACCGAAATACCCCTGTAGGGTAGAATTATCGAGATACCCTTGTGGGGTAAAATTACCATTTTGCCCCTAGGGTGTTATATGACCTGCTTTTGCCCTTATGGGCAAGTGACCGACTGGATTTGTGTGGTTGTGAATTTGATTGTGAATATATATTGGTGATAGGAATGACTTGACTGTGGCTGTTTGATTCAAATATGGGCATGATATTCTGATTTTGTATGTTGTATGCCATGACATTTATATCTGTTGCATGGGTTATGGGTTATATTGATGGAGGAAGTACTGAAAGTGGCTTGCCCACGATCGGAGGCTTTGCCTCAACTTATCGATAATCGAGTAGCAATGCCTGCAACTGTGGAGTGTAATTTGGGTGGGTTGAGCTATTCCCACATGGAGTGTAGGGGTGGTACGGTGGAGTGTAGCGGTTGGTTATAGGTTGGATTGGGTTGGGATTGCATTCACATTCGATTTTTGATTTACATTCGACATCGATTTCGATTTTGATTACATTCGACATCGACATCGATTTCGATTCGATTCGTCACCTAATTCGATTTTGATTCGATTCTAGTTTTGATAATGTTTCTTATTCGTAATGGGTTAAAGCCCATCCTGCATCTTGTCGTTATAATGGGCTAAGGCCTAATTGATATGAAACTATAAGTCAAGTCAGCCGACTTTTAATTCTTTTATATGACCGATCGTTCCTTTTATAGTAGGGATTTCACATGAGTTTTCGTAAACTCACCCCGCTTATTAACCTTTTCGTAATTTCCACCTTAGACGGATCGGGTTGCGAGAGGCTCGGAGGAAACTACACACACCGCTTATGTTATAGTTTTGATTATTGCTTTTAAATGTTTTTATGTGGGTTGTAGTAAAGCCGTTGTAATTTTCTCGATTTCAAATTTGGAATTTTATTTATTGTTCTTATAATTGCTAGTATTAGAACACGGTTTTCCAAAGCAACTATCGTTGTTCAAAACATCACATAACCGCAATTGTTTTTAAATTAAGCTTCCAGAATCGCTGAGATTTTTACAAAGTTGTTAAGAATGTTATTTAGTTGATGTTTTCTAACAAGGTTTAAAAAGGGTACAAGTTTTTAATTATTAAGAAGAGTTTTTAATGGAAACATGGTTTCTGAAAAACACTTCAATGTGACACGCCAGATTCAAGTCAAACTTTCAGGCCGAGTTTAGGGTGTTACATTTAGTGGTATCAGAGCCTTGGTTGCAATAACTCGGCTGTGGATTGGGGTTTTCAAAGGTTGAATTTCAAAAAATTATTTTCAACCACGTGGTCTGTTTGAAGTATTTCTCTTAAAAAGTGTGGCACACCGAGTCTCCGACGCCGAATCCGTAAGTCTTCTGAATACTTTTGTCTGTTTAGAAATTAAAATACTGTGGATTCCTTAGATATTGGTCTGGATTTAAATTTGGTTTTTATTTTATGTGGATGTGATATTTGGATATAGAAATTGTATATATGTGTGATAAATATGTGGCTACTTTTGTGAATAAGTGTTGTATTTATGAGATGTTTCAAGTTCTAGTTGAAGTGTGATAGTGATAGTAGGATCAGAGTGCGCAGCGGTACCGTAGTGGGGCAGATGTTACACGACTACCCTATTTGACGGAAATTTCGGGGACGAAATCTCTTTAAGGGAGGTATAGTTGTAACACCCTGAATTTGGGCCTAGAAGTTTTGGGCCTTGAGCATGGGAGCGGTTGAAGGTAGCTTATAATATTCATTCACAGCGTGAAAATTTCAGTAGTTGAAGGCTTGTTTTAGTGGTTAAGTGTCGAGAAGTGTTGGAGAAGTCCCGGTTCAAACTCGGACTCTAGCAAAAATTTTGGTTTAAGGTGAATCAAACCCCAGGTGTAGTAGGTAGGCCTTAAGAATATTTTTGGAGAAATTAGACACAAAAAGCCTTGTGGCTTAGTGGCAAGTAGCGTGTGGAGCATTTAAGGGGAGGCATGGGTTCGAATCCCATGGCAAGCAAAGAGCATTTATTTTGCTAACAGGGGGCGGCAAGAGTTGGTGTTAAATTTAAACTCTGATGATGGAGGGATCCCACATCGAGAAGCTAACATAAGAGTGGATGCGAAGCTGGCTTTAAATAGAGAGAACCTTGAGGAGAGTAAGGTATTTTCTTGGCTGATCCCTTTCACTTTATGGAGTGCTTGCTTGGGTTGGGCGTCGGTTAAGAGTGCTCGGAGCGTGGATTAACTCCAGTCTCCAATCAGGTGTGTATTTCTCACTACTCTAGCCGTAGGATGGCTACTTCGGCCCGCGATGATAATGAAAGGGGCCATGTGGGCCCAATGGGCTACGGGCCCAATTGGATAAGTTGTTTGATTGTGCAGTAAATATTAGACTAGGCTAGGTGAATCTCATATCTATGGCTAGATTTGGGCTAAAAGGGCCACATGAGCGCTGGGCCCATTTAATGAGAATAGGCTTTAGGCCCATTCGTATTGTTATCCCCTTTAGAATACTTTAGTTTACCAAATTTATGAAATACCTCGACTTGTAAAATTATCAAAGTACCCCGATTTACGTAATTACCGCTTTTACCTCGATTTCTGTAATTACCATTTTACCTCGATTTATAGAATTACCGTCTTACCTCGATTTACAAAATTATTGTTTTACCTCAATTTATAGAATTACCATTTTACCTCGATTTACTAATTACGCCTTACCCTCGATTAATAGAATTACCATTTTACCCTCGATTTACAGAATTACCGTCTTACCCTCGATTTACAAAATTACCATTTTAGCCTCAATTTACAAAATTATTGAAATACCCCTGGTTTGTAAAATTACCAAAATACCCCTGATTTGTGAAATTACCAAAATACCCTTTTAGGGTAAAATTACTGAAATACCCCTATAGGGTAGAATTATCGAAATACCCTTGTAGGGTAAAATTACCGAAATACCCCTGTAAGGTAGAATTACCAAAATACCCCTGTAGGTAGAATTACCTAATACCCCGTAGGTAGAATTACCAAATACCTCGTAGGTAGAATTATCGAAATACCTCGTAAGGTAAAATTACGAAATACCCCTGTAGGGTAGAATTATCGAGATACCCTTGTGGGGTAAAATTACCATTTTGCCCCTAGGGTGTTATATGACTGTTTTGCCCTTATGGGCAAGTGACTGACTTGGACTGTGTGGTTGACGAATTTGATTGTGAATATATATTGGTGATAGGAATGACTTGACTGTGACTGTTTGATTCAAATATGGGCATGATATTCTGATTTTGTATGTTGTATGCCATGACATTTATATCTGTTGCATGGGTTATGGGTTATATTGATGGAGGAAGTACCGAAAGTGGCTTGCCCACGTACTGGAGGCTTTGCCTTAACTTATCGATAATCGAGCAAAGAATGTCAGAATCGTGGAGTGTAGGGTGGGTGGGTTGAGCTATTCCCCACATGGAGTGTAGGGTGGTACGGTGGAGTGTAGCGGTTGGTTATAGGTGGATTGGGTTGGGATTGCATTCACATTCGATTTTTGATTATGTTACCCGATCGATTCGATTTTGATTACATTACGATACTAATTCGATTCTAATTTCGTCACCTAATTTCGATTTCGATTTCGATTCTAGTTCGATAATGTTTTTTATTACAGAATGGGTTAAAGCCCATCCGTGCATCGCTCGTTATAATGGGCTAAGGCCTAATTGGTATTGAAACTGTAAGTAAGGTGGGGCGGACTTTTAATTCTTTTATATGACCGATTGTTCCTTTTATAGTAGGGATTTCACATCGAGTTTTCGTGAACTCACCCCGCTTATTAACCTTTCGTAATTTCCACCTTAGACGGATCGGGTGCGAGGGTCTCGGAGGAAGCCACACACACTATTTATGTTATAGTTTTGATTATTGCTTTTAAATGTTTTTATGTGGGTTGTAGTAAAGCCGTTGTAATTTTCTGGATTTCAAATTTGGAATTTTATTTATTGTTCATATAATTGCTAGTATTAGAACACAGTTTTCCAAAGCAACTACTGTTGGTCAAAACATCACGTAACCGCAATTGTTTTTAAATTAAGCTTCCAGAATCGCTGTGATTTTTACAAAGTTGTTAAGAATGTTATTCAAATTGAGGTTTTCTAACAAGGTTTAAAAGGGTACAAGTTTTAATTATTAAGAAGAGTTTTAATGGAAACATGGTTTCGAAAAACACTTCAATGTGACACGCCAGATTCGAGCCAAACTTCCAGGCCAGGTTTGGGGTGTTACAGTTGAGGTTAAATAGGAGCTATTCCTTGCGCGGGAGCAGGCGCTACACTCTCAACGTCATCCGCTAATGCTCTCTCCGGAGTGGATTCCATTTACTAATCAAAACCACAATTTCAACCGTCAGAAGTCATCACACTATCATATACTAGCATTATGGCATGTATAGCTAGACTCACAGGCGCTACGGTAGTCCTAGAATCGACTAAATCTTAGCTCTGATACCAATAAATGTAACACCTCTAACCCGTATCAGTCGCTAGATTGGGGTTACAAGGTATTACTTGAACTAAATATCATTTTTTTTAACATTAATACATGCACACACTTGGACTAACTTTTAAATCAAACTATTATTAATATCACATAGCCAATTGTAACTTTGACACAATCTAGTATAATATTAAAACATATAAACTTTATAAGTCAATATCTATATATATGTATTCAAAAACATGAATTACCATATCAAGCCGTGAACATGTTAAAATAAACATATACATGTTCGGTTATAACTAAGCTACTTTCAATGCCATATCACATATAACTCATTAACCTATACAACAATCAAAATTCAAATAATCCATTCAATATGCAAAGCAAAAATCGAATCAATCCACTTCATACATTCAAGTCATTAAACAAATTTGATACTCATAAAAAAAATAAATATACCACTCCACCATAACACATTTCCAATTAACCACAAAGAGCTTAATCATAATCCAACAAAATCGAATTTAAGCATGTAAGTTAAGCCATTTTCTCATGGCCTTTATGTACAATGCTATCAAAACAACAAAGTCTCCCAAAATATTATCCTATACATGCTATAATGTTAACTTAGGATTAACTAAGAAGGGGTACCAAAACGTTGCTGGCAAGTGTGATGACTTCGAAGATGGTCCTGAGTATGGAGCGGATCGAAAAGAAATCTAAAAAAAGAGACAAGTGAACACACCAAATGAGTTTTCAACTCAGTAAGTCATAAGCCATATAATACAAACCATTAGCTGAATATGTCGATCTAGAATCTAGAAAGGTTAATAGATTATCGAAATTATCAATTCAACTACTAGTCAAGTCTTACTGTTAACTCAAGGTATCATATAACCGAATACCTTAATTCCTTACTGTAATATTTAACAATGATGAAATAGATGTATTCATGTACCTATGTTTAAATTTTCATGTCCTCAATTTCCTATTCGGACAATAGTTTTGCCTCCATTCGGCCTCTGCATTTATTTTATCAACAACCAATTTCACAAGACGTAGTGTTCAATCAAGGAAATTCATATCCATAGTACCATGTTAACCCGCACACATAGTGCCTTAGTAATTCACATACATATTGACATTCCAATCCGTACACATAGTGCCATACAAATCCGCACACATAGTGCCATACAAATTTGCACACATAGTGCCATTCAAATTCGCACACATAGTGCCAAAATCATTTCGTTTAAACAAGTGATTTATTCAATTAACTAAGTATAATCGGTCACATGCCTTTCAATCAAAAGAATACATAAAAGAGAGTAATTCTTTCACGATATGCATACACCAATTATGTATAAAATAACCAAGTTTAATTGCTTATAGACTTACATCGTTTTAGATGAAATGGTTGCAATCGGCTACTCGATATTTTTTGCTTTGCCCTTGCTTGATTCCCCTCCTTTGGGTTCTTGAGCTAAAATAAATTAACTAATTTAATTACATTGCTAGTTAGTTGTATCCCATAATATTAATGATTTCATATCATGAGAATCACACGGCTAAAATTTGATTTTTTTCACCTTAGGCTTTTAAGCCATTCAGCTATTGTTCTGTGACAGCCCAAAATTGACCCTAGTCGGAATGTGGTTTCGGGACCACAAAACCGAGGCATAAAAATAATTAAAAATTTATTTTGATGCCTATGATATGTGTTAATTTGTGTGTGACATTTTGATGTTTCGATTTAGTGTTATAAATGCTAATTTCACTAGAAAGGACCTAGTAGTGAACTTTGAAAGTATGATGGGGAAATGTGTGATGACTAGTTGCTCATGCATGCAAAAATAAGGATTTGCATGTCAAATTTCCCCCTCAACATAAAGTGGCCGGCCATGGCAAGAGAGGATGGGCAAAACATGTCATGAAACATGTTTTGTTGGTGCATGAGGGAGAAATAATAAACAAAGGTGTATGGGTAAGAAAAGAATGAAAAAAATGTGTGTGAGTGTGGTATTCCCCCATTGCCGTGAGTTGTAGAGAAAGAAAGAAAATTTTGTTCATCCTTTCTTTGAGCCAAAACTAAGGAAGAAGGAGGATTTTTGCTTCATGCTTGGTTTGGAAGAGATCTAGAAGGAGATTTGGCTAAGTTTGCATCAAGATTAAGGTATGTATGAGGTTGTGTTAGGAGTTTCATGCATGTTTTGGTTGCTAACTTGATGAGCATGTTAGCCATGGCTCAAATCTTTGTTATGCCATGGAAATGGTATTTGGCCAAAGTTGTTATGGTGATAAAGCCATTGCATGCTAAGTGTAAAGCTTGATGATGATGCATGCAATGATGGATTGTCTACTCTTGAGTAAGATTTTGAGTTTTCTTTTGTTTAATCATGATTGAAGTTGAAAAGGAGCATGATTGTCATATTCGCCATGATGCATTCATAAGCATGGTTCATGCTTCTTGCATGTTAGTTAAAATTTGTGTTTTGGATGGCTATGGACACCTTGAAATTCGCCATGCTCATATATGTATATATATGTTTGCACATGATGTTTTGGTTATGAACTAAGTGATGAATATGTTGGTTTAAAGAAGAAGATGTTGAAGAATGATTGTGAAATCGCAACCACATTCGCCTAGCACACATATGAGTGCTTGATGCTATATTATAAGTTTTGAGCTACAATATGCAAAGCATTAACTAGTAAAATGCATGCTGTTTTTGTGAGGTATTAAGTGCATAATTGGCCTCAACATGGACATGAATATTCGCCTTGGGTAGCCTATTGAAGGCCTTAGCTTTTCCTTGATGCTCGAATGAATTGTATTGAATTGCTTGATGTAGTATAAAATGTGCATGACCATTGTGTATTCAAGCTAAAGGTTGGCCATATGACCATTTAAACTCCTTGTCATATTCGGCCATAAGCTAGCACAATGAGGTTTTAATAAATTGAATTTGTTTGAATTAGCTCAAGAGCTTAGAGGGCCACAATTGGACAAGGGAAGGAAAAGTGATCGAATAGCCGTAAAAGCCGCTCGACAACATCCGAGGTAAGTCCTCAAGAAGTGACCCTACTTGAATTATGTGAAATGAAGTATGGATGTGTATTGATTATTGACTATGTGTGTATGAGTATTTGAATGATACGGGCTAAGTCCCAAGGCGATTATGCTAGTGATTATAATTGTGTTTGAGCCTTAGTAACGAAAATGAAATATGTATGTCCAATGA
This sequence comes from Gossypium arboreum, assembly GCF_025698485.1. NCBI lineage: Eukaryota > Viridiplantae > Streptophyta > Magnoliopsida > Malvales > Malvaceae > Gossypium > Gossypium arboreum. Next base: position 89,249,712 of record NC_069080.1, on the reverse strand, counting down.
TTATTGATGTATGTGCGCATGAGAACTTGAATGATATCCGGGCTAAGTCCCGAAGACGTTAATGCTGGAAATTATATCCGGGTTAAGACCAAGGCAATTGTGCTAGTGGCTACATCCGGGCTAAGTCCCGAGGACATTTATGCTAGTAATTATATCCGGCTAAGACCAAGGCATTCGTGCGAAGTCATTCTATCCGGCTAAGACCAAGGCATTTGTGCAAATCGTGATATCCGAGTTAAGTCCCGTGAGGCCTTGGTGCGGGTTACATTAACCGGCTATGTCCCAAGGCGATTGAACGAGTAGCGATATCCGGTTAAACTCGAAGGTATGTGATTTGAAAATTATAAGCTTGCTGGAAAATTTTAGCTAATGCACTTGTGAAATTTCCCAATGACAAGGTAAGTGTGGTGTGTGCTTTGCGCGCTAGGAGTAAGAGCGTATGAATATCCGCTCCTATGATGGAACGAGTTATCGGCCTTAACGAAGCCGTTATTTGTGTATGAACATAAGAGTTGGGATGGTGAAGTAAGTATGATTATGTGAACGTGTATTAATGAAATGATGCATTTGGCTATGTGAATGTATTGATTTAATTAAAGCTGAATTTATTGCTTGAGACTTACTAAGCATAAATATGCTTACCCCGTTGCTTTGGCTCTCAGTTTTACAGATTTTGCTCGATGGCAATCGGATTCGGGATCATTAAGGTCGAAGTCATCGACACTATCAAAGCCTCCATCTTGGTATAATTTTGGTTGGAATTTGAAATGGCATGTATAGGACTACCCCTTGTTGGTTCAATTATGTTGTGATGTATATGTGTACGGCCATGCGAAAATGGCTCGTAAAAGTAGAGTACGGACTTAGACCGTTTGTGGTTTGTATATATATATATGGTGTCATGATGTGATTATGGATTGGAAATGGGAGTGTTGGTCACATGATCAGCCATTGGTATGGTTAAAATGATCATATATGAACCTTTGTATGGCAAGACTAGTTGGTTCATGGAGACTACAAAATAGGTAAGACCTACCTTAAAACAGAAGCTGCCAGCTGCAGTGACGTGAATGTGAAAAATCACCAAAATTTGTAGGAATGGTATTAAATAGTGAATAAGCTATGTAAATGAACCTTGATGAGTCTATTTTCATATGGAAGAAACGAAATGGTCATAGGAGCTACATGTTAAGAGATATGAAAGCTATTGTGAGACAGGGCCAGAACGGTTTCTGGGTCCCCTGTCGCAACTTTAAAAATTTACTATAAATTATCCAGAAATAATTAGGAGTCATGCCTTATATGTACAGATTCCATTTTGAGTCTAGTTTCATTAGAAATAAACGGCACCAGTATTAAAGCCCTGTACAGAGAGATATTCAAGTTATAACATGTGAAGGTCAGAGCAGTCGATCCCTGTAACATGGGTGACTTTAACTAATAAACTGTACCAATTGGCCCAACCAAAAATTCTAGAAATAAATCCATGGATGGATATATGAGTCTAAATTCAGGGAAAATTTACGAAACCAGTTTCTGAGTTTTGAAACTCAAGATATGATTTTTAAGGCAACGGTGACGCAGTTTTCCAGCCTGACTGGAAATGTCAAATTGGTGGGCAAATATGTGGTCTTGGCTTGTTAACCCCTCGTGTCCGACACCGGCAACGGTCTCGGGTTCGGGGTGTTACAATTTTATTGGTATCAGAGCCAAGGTTTAGTCGATTCTAGGACTACCATGATGTGTTTGGGGTCTAGCTATACATGCCATTAAATGATGAGTCGATAGTGTGGTGACTTCTGACAATTTGACTTTGTGTTTGTTTATAGTAATGGATCCCGATCCCAACCGAAGCGATAGCTGATGATGTGGAGAGTGTGGCGCTGCTCCGCAAGAAGGGATAGCGCCGCGGACTCTCAACCTATGACCAGCAATCTGAATGATGAGGCTAGGCAAGCCTTTTATAGTGTGATGAATGAATGGTATAACCAATACATTCGAACTAACACGGCTGTTCCACAACCTCCACTCCCGACAAATGCAACCCCCGCACCTACAATACCTCTGGTAACTGACCAAATAAGGTCAAGTAAGCCCCCAGTCGACAGAATTCGTAAACATAGGGCCACTAAATTCAGGGCTATGGATAGCGACGGTGCCGAGCAAGCTGAATTTTGGTTGGATAACACTATCCGGTGCTCACTATCTTGTACACCCGATGAGTGCTTAAAGTGTACCATCTCCTTGCTACGTGAGTCCGCCTACTATTGGTGGAGTACTCGACTGTGGTACCTAGAGAGCAAGTGACTTGGGAATTCTTTCAAACCGAAGTTCAAAAAGTATATCATCGAGATTCATCGACCAAAAGCGAAGGGAATTCCTTGACCTTAAGCAAGGTTCTATGTCGCCATCGATCACGAACGAAAATTTGTGAGGCTTAGCCGACGACGCGAGAATGCATTTCGTCCAAGCCATTATGTGTAAACGCTCGAGGATGGGCTGAATGATGATATAAGGATGTTCGTTGGCATTCTCGAGATACGAGAGTTCGTAGTACTTGTTGAGCGAGCTTGTAAAGTCAAGAGCTTAGAAAGGAGAAACAAAAGCTGATGTGGGAACCGGAGAATTCGAAGAGGTCCTCGGAAAGTCTCTTCAACAAGCATCAAGAGATTTCGAGATGATGCGAGCCGGTCTAGAGGCGTTCGGGCTTTTCTAGACGAGGACGCGATCGACCCTTGTGACCACACGAGTCACTTCGATCGCCATGGTGGAAATGATCGCCGAGAGAGGCGAGTGTCCACGCCAGGCAAATGGCATTCGAGGAGCTGTTGGTTTCGTGATCGCTCCTGCTATAAGTGTGGGTTGGTCGACCACTTTATGAAGGATTGCCCGAGGATGCTGCCTCACCAGGTGTCATTACCGGTACTTTCACTCTTTTCAATACTAATGTGGTTGCTTTGGTTGACCCTGGTTCTACTCATTCTTATATATGTGAAACCTTAACATCCAGTAAGACTTTGCCTATTGAGTCTCTCGAGTTTGTAATTCGGTGTCGAACCCTTGGGTCATTACGTGCTTGTCAACAAAGTGTGCAAGAAAAGTCCCCTAGTGTTCCGAGGTTCTTGTTTTCCGGCGGACTTGATGCTTTTGCCGTTCGATGAATTCGACGTTATTCTTGGTTTGGATTGGTTGACCATGCACGATGCGGTTGTGAATTGCAAAAGCAAGACTATCGATTTGAGGTGCGCGAATAATGAGATAATTCGGGTTGAGTCTACAGACTTAAAGGGGTTGCCAGCTGTAATATCAGCAATGTTGGCCCGAAAATATGTAAGAAAATGGTGTGAAGCGTACCTTGCGTACGTGCTCGATGACAAGGAATCAGAAAAGAAACCCGAATCTGTGCCCGTGGTTTGTGAATACCCGGATGTTTTCCCTGAAGAATTGCCGGGTTTACCACCTGTTCGGGAGATAGAGTTTGGCATCGAATTGGTACCTGGTACCACTCCAATTTCGATAGCTCCGTACCGTATGGCACCAACAGAATTAAAGGAGTTGAAAGCTCAGTTGCAAGAATTAGTGGATAGAGGTTTGCTCGCCCGAGTTGTTCGCCTTGGGGTGCGCCAGTGTTGTTCGTGAAGAAGAAGGATGGAACCATGCGGCTGTGCATCGACTATCGTCAGCTTAATAAAGCGATGATAAAGAACAAATATCCGTTGCCACGTATCGATGACTTGTTCGATCAACTGAAGGGAGCCTCAGTGTTCTCGAAAATAGATTTGAGATCGGGCTATTACCAATTGCGAATCCGAGATTGGACGCACCCAAGACCGCCTTAAGCGAGATATGGTCACTATGAGTTCCTAGTGATGCCATTTGGGCTCACTAACGCCTCTGCGGTATTTATGGATTTAATGAATCGGATCTTCGCACCATATTTGGATCGATTCGTAGTTGTGTTCATTGATGACATCTTGGTCTATTCAAGAAATGAGACCGAACATCTTGAACACTGCGGTTAGTCTTTGTAAATTTTACGGATAAGCAATTATATGCTAAGTTCAGCAAGTGTGAGTTCGGTTAAGAGAGGTTAGCCGTGGGTCATGTGGTATCTCGTGATCGGTATTCGAGTCGACCAATAAAATTTCAGCGATACTTAATTGGAAGCCTCAGAAATATTCTCGAGGTTCAAGCTTTTTGGGGCTTGCTTGGTTATTACCGACGATTTGTAAAGGTTTCTCAACGATAGCCATGCCGATGACGAAGCTACTCCAAAAGGATGTTAAGTTTGGACGGACGGAGAAATGTCAGAAAAGTTTCGATCAACTGAAAATTTATTTGACTGAAGCCCCAATTCTAGTGCAACCCGAATCGGCAAAGAGTTTGTCATCTATAGTGACGCCTCCTCCTTGGGTTAGGTTGGGTATTGATGCAAGAAGGTCGAGTTGTGGCCTATCGCCGAGGCAATTAAAGCCACACGAGAAAAATTACCCGACCCATGATCTCGAATTAGCTGCCATCGTATTCGCCTTAAAGATTTGGCGACATTACTTATTTGGTGAAAGGTGCCATGTGTACTCGGATCACAAAAGTCTCAAATATTTGATGACCCAAAGAGACTTAAATCTGCGACAAAGACGTTGGCTCGAGCTGTTAAAGGATTATGAGTGGTCATTGACTATCACCGGGAAAGGCGAATGTGGTTGCGGATGCCTTGAGTCGTAAATCATTATTCGCTTACGAGCGATGAACGTGCACTTGTGCATTCGATCCGATAGTGTGTTAGTAGCTGAATTGAAAGCCAAACCACTATTGATACATCAAATTCGAGAAGCTCGTAAAGTCGACGACGAGTTGGCGCAAAACGAAATTTGAGTGTGTTCGAACAAGGACTCGAATTTCAAATCGACGATGACGATTGTTTGAGGTTCAAAGTCGCCTGTGTGTTCCAAAGAATTGAACTCATTTCGATAATTCTGAATGAAGCCCATTGTAGCCGAATGGCAATCCACCCGGGGAGTACGAAGATGTGCAATGATTTGAAACGTCGGTTTTGGTGGCATGGTATGAAGCGAGACATCTCCGACTTTGTTTCGAGATGTTTAATATGTCAACAAGTGAAAGCGGAACATCGGTGCCTTGAGATTACTTCACCAATCACGATACCCGAGTGGAAATGGGATCGAGTCACAATGGACTTTGTATCCGGACTGCCATTGTCAGCAAGTAAGAAGGATGCGGTTTGGGTCGTGGTAGATAGATTGACTAAGTCGGCCCACTTTGTCCCCGTACGTATGGATTTTTCAATGGACAAATTAGCCGAATTGTACGTTTCTCAGATTGTGAGATTACACGGGGTGCCTATTTCCATCGTGTCGGATAGAGATCCGAGATTTACCTCGCGATTTTGGAAAAAGTTGCAAGAAGCTTTGGGTACCAAGTTGCATTTCAGCACCGCCTTTCACCCCCAAACCGATGGTCAATCCGAGCGGATAATTCAGATACTTGAGGATATGTTAAGATGTTGCGTCCTCGAGTTTAGTGGTTCATGGGAACGGTATTTGCCGTTGATTGAATTCGCTTACAACAACAGCTTTCAATCAAGTATTAAGATGGCACCCTACGAGGCCTTGTACGGTCGTAAATGCCGTACACCATTGTTTTGGACTGAGCTTGGTGAAAGCAAGATTTTCGGGGTGGATTTGATTAGGAATGCTGAATAGAAAGTGAAAGTAATCCGTGAAAGTCTGAAGATAGCCTTCGATCGTCAGAAGTCGACGCGGATCCAAGCGTAAGGATATCGAGTATCAGGTGGGTGATAAAGTGTTTCTCAAGGTATCGCCTTGGAAAAAGATACTCAGGTTCGGCCGTAAGGGCAAGTTGAGCCCGAGGTTCATTGGGCCATATGAGATATCAGAGCGAGTCGGTCCAGTGGCATATCGCTTGATTTTGCCCCCTGAACTCAAAAAGGTTCACGATGTCTTTCACGTTTGATGCTTCGACGCCATAGATCCGATCCATCGCACGTGATTAGTCCATCGAAATTGAAATTCAAGCTAATATGAGTTATGAGGAAGAACCGATTCGTATCCTATCACGAGAAGTGAAAGAGTTATAAACAAGCGGGTTCCGCTAGTGAAAGTGTTATGGCTCAAGCACGGGATAGAAGAAGCTACTTGGGAGACCGAGAACTCTATGAAAGAGCGATATCCAAACCTATTTACGGTAAGATTTTCTGGGACGAAAATTTCTTAAGTGGGGAGAGTTGTGACAGCCCAAAATTGACCCTAGTCGGAATGTGGTTTCGGGACCACAAAACCGAGGCATAAAAATAATTAAAATTTATTTTGATGCCTATGATATGTGTTAATTTGTGTGTGACATTTTGATGTTTCGATTTAGTGTTATAAATGCTAATTTCACTAGAAAGGACCTAGTAGTGAACTTTGAAAGTATGATGGGGAAATGTGTGATGACTAGTTGCTCATGCATGCAAAAATAAGGATTTGCATGTCAAATTTCCCCCTCAACATAAAGTGGCCGGCCATGGCAAGAGAGGATGGGCAAAACATGTCATGAAACATGTTTTGTTGGTGCATGAGGGAGAAATAATAAACAAAGGTGTATGGGTAAGAAAAGAATGAAAAAAATGTGTGTGAGTGTGGTATTCCCCCCATTGCCGTGAGTTGTAGAGAAAGAAAGAAAATTTTGTTCATCCTTTCTTTGAGCCAAAACTAAGGAAGAAGGAGGATTTTGCTTCATGCTTGGTTTGGAAGAGATCTAGAAGGAGATTTGGCTAAGTTTGCATCAAGATTAAGGTATGTATGAGGTTGTGTTAGGAGTTTCATGCATGTTTTGGTTGCTAACTTGATGAGCATGTTAGCCATGGCTCAAATCTTTGTTATGCCATGGAAATGGTATTTGGCCAAAGTTGTTATGGTGATAAAGCCATTGCATGCTAAGTGTAAAGCTTGATGATGATGCATGCAATGATGGATTGTCTACTCTTGAGTAAGATTTTGAGTTTTCTTTTGTTTAATCATGATTGAAGTTGAAAAGGAGCATGATTGTCATATTCGGCCATGATGCATTCATAAGCATGGTTCATGCTTCTTGCATGTTAGTTAAAATTTGTGTTTTGGATGGCTATGGACACCTTGAAATTCGGCCATGCTCATATATGTATATATATGTTTGCACATGATGTTTTGGTTATGAACTAAGTGATGAATATGTTGGTTTAAAGAAGAAGATGTTGAAGAATGATTGTGAAATCGCAACCACATTCGGCCTAGCACACATATGAGTGCTTGATGCTATATTATAAGTTTTGAGCTACAATATGCAAAGCATTAACTAGTAAAATGCATGCTGTTTTTGTGAGGTATTAAGTGCATAATTGGCCTCAACATGGACATGAATATTCGCCTTGGGTAGCCTATTGAAGGCCTTAGCTTTTCCTTGATGCTCGAATGAATTGTATTGAATTGCTTGATGTAGTATAAAATGTGCATGACCATTGTGTATTCAAGCTAAAGGTTGGCCATATGACCATTTAAACTCCTTGTCATATTCGGCCATAAGCTAGCACAATGAGGTTTTAATAAATTGAATTTGTTTGAATTAGCTCAAGAGCTTAGAGGGCCACAATTGGACAAGGGGAAGGAAAAAGTGATCGAATAGCCGTAAAAGCCGTTCGACAACATCCGAGGTAAGTCCTCAAGAAGTGACCCTACTTGAATTATGTGAAATGAAGTATGGATGTGTATTGATTATTGACTATGTGTGTATGAGTATTTGAATGATACCCGGGCTAAGTCCCGAAGGCGATTATGCTAGTGATTATAATTGTGTTTGAGCCTTAGTAACGAAAATGAAATATGTATGTCCAATGATTATTGATGTATGTGCGCATGAGAACTTGAATGATATCCGGGCTAAGTCCCGAAGACGTTAATGCTGGAAATTATATCCGGGTTAAGACCCGAAGGCAATTGTGCTAGTGGCTACATCCGGGCTAAGTCCCGAGGACATTTATGCTAGTAATTATATCCGGGCTAAGACCCGAAGGCATTCGTGCGAGTCATTCTATCCGGCTAAGACCAAGGCATTTGTGCAAATCGTGATATCCGAGTTAAGTCCCGTGAGGCCTTGGTGCGGGTTACCATAACCGGCTATGTCCCAAGGCGATTGAACGAGTAGCGATATCCGGTTAAACTCCGAAGGTATGTGATTTGAAAATTATAAGCTTGCTGGAAAATTTTAGCTAATGCACTTGTGAAATTTCCCAATGACAAGGTAAGTGTGGTGTGTGCTTTGCGCGCTAGGAGTAAGAGCGTATGAATATCCGCTCCTATGATGGAACGAGTTATCGGCCTTAACGAAGCCGTTATTTGTGTATGAACATAAGAGTTGGGATGGTGAAGTAAGTATGATTATGTGAACGTGTATTAATGAAATGATGCATTTGGCTATGTGAATGTATTGCTTTAATTAAAGCTGAATTTATTGCTTGAGACTTACTAAGCATAAATATGCTTACCCCGCTGCTTTGGCTCTCGGTTTCTGATTTTGCTCGATGGCAATCGGATTCGGGATCATTAAGGTCAAGTCATCGACACTATCAAAGCCTCCATCTTGGTATAATTTTGGTTGGAATTTGAAATGGCATGTATAGGACTACCCTTGTTGGTTCAATTATGTTGTGATGTATATGTGTACGGCCATGCGAAAATGGCTCGTAAAAGTAGAGTACGGACTTAGACCGTTTGTGGTTTGTATATATATATATATGGTGTCATGATGTGATTATGGATTGGAAATGGGAGTGTTGGTCACATGATCAGCCATTGGTATGGTTAAAATGATCATATATGAACCTTTGTATGGCAAGACTAGTTGGTTCATGGAGACTACAAAATAGGTAAGACCTACCTTAAAAACAGAAGCTGCCAGCTGCAGTGACGTGAATGTGAAAAATCACCAAAATTTGTAGGAATGGTATTAAATAGTGAATAAGCTATGTAAATGAACCTTGATGAGTCTATTTTCATATGGAAGAAACGAAATGGTCATAGGAGCTACATGTTAAGAGATATGAAAGCTATTGTGAGACAGGGCCAGAACGGTTTCTGGGTCCCCTGTCGCAACTTTAAAAATTTACTATAAATTATTCAGAAACAATTACGAGTCATGCCTTATATGTACAGATTCCATTTTGAGTCTAGTTTCATTAGAAACAAACGGAACCAGTATTAAATCCCTGTACAGAGAGATATTCAAGTTATAACGTACGAAGGTCAGAGCAGTCGATCCCTGTAACATGGGTGACTTTAACTAATAAACTGTACCAATTGGCCCAACCAAAAATTCTAAAAATAAATCCATGGATGGATATATGAGTCTAAATTCAGGGAAAATTTACAAAAACAGTTTCCGAGTTTTGAAACTCGAGATATGATTTTTAAGGCAACGGTGACGCAGTTTTCCAGCCTGACTGGAAATGTCAAATTGGTGGGCAAATATGTGGTCTTGGCTTGTTAACCCCTCGTGTCCGACACCGGCAACGGTCTCGGGTTCGGGGTGTTACATGTTCACCTAAGACCACATTACTATCCATAACCATCGTTGTTCAAGACATTGAATCTTCAACTAAAGTTTATCTAATGTCTCAAGGCCGAATGCATATAAATTTTTAGCATACATATAAATTTTATACTTTAAATAATTTATTCACATACTAACAAGCTGAATATCATCTTCACTAAACATTTAAACCATAATTCCTTAACAATCTTTTCACTTTCGGCATTATCACTACCAAAATAACAATTGCACATCACTTTTTCATTTAACACAAAGTTTCAACACATAACCACCTTGACCGAATACTTCTAAAAACTATCAAAAGCTCCACATTTGTTCATACCATCATTTAAGTTCACCAATATCTATTTAGCTAGCTCATTTTCACCTTTCTAATATTTCTATCCAAAACATAAAAACACTATCTTCTTAGCATTTATCCATTATAACCGAATGCACATTTTGTCACCAATTCAAAAAAAATTCACATATGGGTTATAATAAGAGCTTGACTACTAACTCAAATTTCATAAAATTTAATAAAAATAACATAAAATCCTACCTTAATTAACCCTTAAGATGGCCGAATGCCCTTGACATTTTCCTTCTTCTTTCCCTTATGTTTTCGGCAATGAGGATGGAAGAGAAACATTCTATTTCCTTGTTTTTATCACCCCCACTTAATATATTATAACTTATTTTACATTATAACATATTTCAATTCTATAATCTATTATTATAAAAAGCATATAATTATTGTATGCCAACCCCATTACCGTACCCATAATTTAAAAAGGCAAAATAGACATGTAAATCCACCCTTTTAGTAATTCAACAAATTAATCCCTTGGACATTTACCTACCACATTTTTAAAGTTCTCAAACAAGTCCTTTTTAGCTAATTTTACGTCCAAAAGACAAAACTAAAATACCAAATTTTCAAACATATTAATTCAGTCATTAAGCATATAAAACATATGCAATTAAATAAAAAAATAAATTTTTATGACTCAATTTTGTGGTCCCGAAACCACATTCCGACTAGGGTCAAATTAGGGTTGTCACAGGTTGAGCTAATCTTTGTAGCGAATAATCAGTTTTAATTGGAAGGAAATGAGTAGACTTGGTCAGTCTATCAACGATGACCCACACTGAATCTTTCTTAGTGGGTGTTGAGGTAACTCGCTAACAAAATCCATTGTCACATGCTCGCACTTCCACTAGGGAATCTTAATTGGTTGAAGCAACCCTGAAGATAACTAATGTTCAGCTTTGACTTTCTTACGCGTCAGACAGTGAGAAACCAAAGTAATCACTTTCTACTTCAAACCAGGCCACCAGTACAGTTCTTGAATATCACTGTACATTTTATTCCCGTAAGGGCTGCTATGGGCTTCTTGTAGGATCGACTGTTGTAGCTCACGGTCCTTGTAACATCCCGAAATAGGGCCCAATCAGAACAATGGTTTCGGGACCACAAATATTACATTGAAATATTTTTTTTATGATTATTATGAGGCTTAGAATATGAAAATATGCATGTATTAAAGTTTCATGAGGAAATTCTACGAGTAAGGTGTCTAATTGGGAAATAAGGACTAAATTGAATAAATTGAAAAACTTGGATTTTAGAAGAAATTTGCATGAAATTGCTTTAGATTATTAATTAGAAGGTCTTAAAGAGCAATTTTTCCAAATTCTATGTTTTTGGACAAAAATGGGCATGTATGGAGAAATTTGAAAGTTTAGTATTGAAGGTCATTTTGGTCATTTGGTATATTAATGAAATAAAATGGGAAAATAAGCCAAAAATCAGCCCATTCTCTCCATGTAGCTACCGAAAATTAGGGTTCTCCATAGGTAGGGTTTTCAAGCTTTCCAAGCTCAATAGTAAGTGCTCTCTAGCCGCGTTTTTAATGTTCTTCGTATTTTTAAAATCCCGGTAGCTTACTCTCTTCATTTCTACCCATATTTCATGCTAGGGTTCATGTTTAGAAATTTACCCATGCATGAGATACTTGTATTTTGATGTTTTGTAGAGGAATACAAGAATTTAAAGGATGGTAAACAACTTTTATCAAGTGGTTTTTCATGGAAATGGCTTGAAGGACTAGATTGAAAATGTTGTAAAAAGTGGGTAGAAAGATGTGAAATAAAGGAAAATATGCGTTGCCATAAGAATGAAAAACATTTGGCTAGGCTTGGGTAGCCAAAAAATTTCATGCATTTCAATATACGAGCCTAGGAACTAAATTGTAAATAATGTGAAAGGTTAGGGGCAAAATAGTCATTTTTTCTGGGGGTGAAATTTAGACTCGAAAAGAATAATGTGAGATATTGATGATTTATTTTTATTGTTATAGACCCCGGCGAACAAATTTCGGAGGTCGATCGAGGAAAACATGTAACACCCCTAATTTGGGCCTAGAAGTATTGGGCCTTGAGTAGGGATCCGTAAGGAGGTTGTATATAGGTATTTAATTGTGCAATGAAATGAAACAATTAAATGTTTTCTTTAGTGGTTAATGGCTTTGAGAAGTGTTGGAGAAATCTTGGGTTCAAACTTGGGCTTTAGCAAAAATTTTGGTATTAAGTGAAAAAAAACCTGAATGCTTGGATGAGGGCCTTTTAAATTATTGTGTTAAATAAATGACACAAGGAGCAATGTAGTCTAGTGGAAGTGGCGTAATTAAGGTTGTATGGGAGCCTGGGTTTAAGCCTTGGCTCTTGCAATTTATTCTATTTTTTTTAAGGGAACCTGGACTTTGGCCTTTAGACCTTATAATTAATTGGGGATAAAATATGACACAAAAAGAGCCTGTGGTAAAGTGGCAAGGTGGCGTCATAGAGTTGGCAAGGAGGTCCAGGGTTCGAAACTCATGGCAATCAAAGAGCATTTATTTTGCTAACAGGGGGCGGCAAGAGTTGGTGTTGAATTTAAACTCTGATGTTGGAAGGATCCCACATCGGGAAGCTAACATAAGAGTGGATGCGAAGCTGGCTTTAAATAGAGAGAACCATGAGGAGAGTAAATGTACCTTTCTTAGTTGATCCCTTTCGCTGTATGGCGTGCTCGTTTGGGTTGGGCGTCGGCTAAGAGTGCTCAGAGCTTGGATTAACTCCAGTCTCCTATCAGGTGTGTATTTCTCACTACTCTAGCTATAGGATGGCTACTTCGGGCCGCGATGGGTCGAAAAGGGCCATGTAGGCCCAATGGGCCTACGGGCCCAATTGGATAAGTTTGTTTGATTGTGTAGTAAATATTGGACTAGGTTAGGTGAATCTCATATTTGTGGCTAGATTTAGGCTAAAAGGGCCACACGAGCGTGTGGGCCCATTTGGGCCGAGAATAGGCTTTAGGCCCATTCGTATTGTTATCCTTGTTTAGAATACTTTAGTTTACCAAATTACTAAAATGTCCTCAATTTGTAAAATTACCAAAGTACCCTCGATTTACAGAATTACAGTTTTACCCTCGATTTACAAAATTACTAAAATACCCTTAGTTTACAAAATTACCAAAATACCCCTAGTTTGTAAAATTACCAAAATACCACTGGTTTGTGAAATTACCGAAATACCCTCAATTTGTAAAATTACCAAAATACCCCTGATTTACAAAATTACAAAAATACCCTTGACTTTCTAAAAATTATAGAAATACCATTGGTTTACAAAATTATTGAAATACCCTTGGTTTGTAGATTTACCAAAACACCCTTGTAGGATGAAATGACTAAAATACCCTAATAGGTAAAAGATCAGTAAAGCCCTCAGTAGGGTAAAGTGACCGTAATACCCTACATGGTAAAATGACTAATATGCCCTTATGTTCCGTATGTGATGTGCTTAGGATTTACATATATTGATATTGGATTAGTTAAGTTTGAGTGATAGGTGGTGGTTATCGTAGGTGATTGATTTTGGAAACGTTTCAACTTCAACCCATAACAGGTGTGTAATAACCCTCGCAATAGCTTAGATTAATATTCGCCTAAAAGCCGAAATGCTAAAATTCGAGCATTTTGGGAACTTGTGATTTTGCCTTTGCTTAAAGATGAGATAGATACGATATGATCGGTGTTTGGATCGATGGAGCAGGTAAGAGCGCAATTTTGTGGACGATGGTAAGTTGGGCCTCAATGGGCTGAAATCGGGCCCAATGGGCTTTCGGGCCCAATGGCCTTTTGGGCCCTTTGGGTAAAATTGATAGAAAATGGAATCTGGAAAAGTTGCATGTTAACACAGTTAGTACTGTTGTAAAATTTGGATTAAGCAGGCTTAGTGGGCTAAATCAGCATTCGTAGGGCCCATTAGGGGTTTTGGGCCCAAAAGCCCGAATTTGATCAAGTGGGTTAAAGATCATTGTTTAAACACTCAGAAATATTGATAATTGTTAATGAACATGGAAAACCCTGATATTTGGTAAAATTACGAAATTACCCTTATAATATGAAAAATGACTGTTTTGCCCTTGTGGGCAAATGACTGACTTGGACTGTGTGGTTGATGGATTTGATTGTGAATATATGTTGGTGATATGAATGACTTGGCTGTGATTGCTTGATTCAAATATGGGCATGACATTCTGCATACATGACATGTTGCACGGGTTGGGTTTTATAAATGGAGGAAGTGCTAAAAGGGCTATGCCCCAATTTACCGAAAAGGGCTTTTCCCCAGTTTATCAAAAAAGGATTTGCCCCAGTTATTACAAGAGGCTAGGCCTCCAGTTATATGATAAAGCGACTATCTTTGCCGATGGAGAGTTTGGTTGGGTGGGTTGAGTTATTCCCACATGGTGTGTTGGTTGGTACGGGTAGAGAGTAGCGGATGGTGGGTTGAGTAGTCTCCCCAAATAGGCTTGCTTACATTCATTGATATTACATGTGATATTGAAATAGGCCTATGGACCATACCGCTTCTGAGAAAGGCTTGCCGATGATATGATTTATGAAAAGGCTTCGGCCTAGTGATATGATTTATGAAAAGGCTTGACCAAAGATATGTCGAGACTGAATTAGGGTTTAGGCCCATATTGCTACTGTTTAAGGGCTAAGGCCCAGATATCATATCGAATAGGGCTTTGGCCCAGATTGTACTGACACAGTGTTATTCACTGTTTGTTTGTTGTTGGGGATCACACACTGAGTTTTCGTAAACTTACCCCGTTTCTAACTGTGCAGGTAATTCCTAAGCTTAGATGGTTTGGAGCTGCGAGGGACTCGGAGATGGCCACACTACTGTTTTTGTTTCTTTTAATTGCAATAAGTAACTGGTTCATTTTTTTATATAAGTTTTATCTTAATTAATATTATTATTTGGTTTTGGGTTGTAATAAGGCCATTTTAATTATTTTTCTGGGATTATTTTATTTTATACCCTATATTTTACTGATAACAATCCAAAATGGGTTAGACTTAGGGCACGTTTCCAAAATGATAATTGTTTTCAAAATAATGCAACGATACAATTAATCGGTTTATCAAAAAATCTACTTAAATGAATTCCAACTCGTTTTTCTCAAAACCTAACCTCGCACCAAAGTGTGGCAATGGTTGTGGGCATGTCTAGGATTGGATCCAATCAAGAGCTTGGTACTTAAGCAGCCTTCATGGCTCACCTCCTCTATTTCGGATACCTACCTGGTGCACAGCTTCCATTCACTTTATTAACTTAGCAAAGACTATCTTTTAAAACACTAAGAAGGACGTTGAAAGAGGTATGGGTATTCTTAAAAACTTCAATGTGTCACGTCGGATCCGGCCATAATGTCTGGGCCGGGTTTGGGGTGTTACAAAACAAAAGGTTTTAGAATAAACAAAACGCAAAACCGAAACGAATACCAGGTAAGTTTGAATAACTCAAAGTAAACTCATAATATGCTTAGATGTATGTCTTATGAATGTGTAATGATTGTATATAATGAAGGCACGAAAATCCATGAAATGTGTTAATAATAATGATAAGATGATAAATGTCCCGGTTGGAGTTAAAAAGGGAAATTTGATGGATAAACCATAACCTACATGACTTGAGATGTTGCATCTGTTGCAGAAAAGGATTTAGCCCGGACGGGTAATCCATTGATCTGAAATATAGAAAGAATTTAGCCCGAACGGGTGTTCTTTGAGTGATCGAAGCTCCCAAAGAATATGTGTGCATTAAATATTTAGCCCAGACGAGTAATCTGATTAGGGTCTGAATTTAGCCTGGTCTGGTAATTTAGATCCGAGCTCATTAAGGGTGTTTGTCGCTACAAGAGATTTAACCTGGACTGCTAATCCCACCGTAAGATTTGAGGTTTGTGGGAGTGCGTACTTGAGAAGATTACTCTTATGACTTGACGGTAAATGGATAATCCATCGAGATTTCTGAGGTACTCAGCAAGATTAACATGAGATATAGAAATGAAAATGTTGGATGATGAGCTCATCTAAGATAAATTACAAGATAAATTGTTATTGACTAACTTGATGTTTGAGTGCATGTAATAGGAGGCTGTCCTATATTTATTGGATGGGTTGTCTAACATGGTTGTATGCTAATTACTCAGTAAGTTTACTTTCCAGTTATTTGGGCTTACTAAGTATGTAAATGCTTACCCCTCTCTTTTCCCTGTCTTACAGAGCTTGAGGACTCGTAGAGATTGGAAGACGATTGGAGAATCAACACATTATCATCTTGTCCAACTTTGGTATATAAATACTTTTATTTTGTTGAATGGCATGTATAGGGATTTTGTTTACTTTGTCATAAATGTCATTTAGTTTGCCAATATGATGGCTTATAAATGTGTTTATATCACTTGTATAAGGCCATGGGATATGGCTCATTTTGATATTGGTCATGACCTACAATTTGTGCATGGTTTTGTTCAAATGTTCTTGTGATGATTAAAATTGATGTACTGCAATTAGACATATGCAATTTGACCAAATCACATGGGGTGGTTAAGCCACAATTTGGCAATGAGTTAATGTATTGAGCCAAGCTTAATTGAGTTACAAGTCATAGAAATCCTGAATATAAAGGGGATGACCTAGCATGTATAAAATTGATAAGATGAGGTTTACACGTAATGAGATATATCAAGGTCATTTAAGAGTATAATCAGACTATGTTAAGGGTTATTGAAAACTATAAGTGGGTAAGAATATTAGAGGGTGACCAAAGGCTTGGAAAATAGCCCAACAAGGTTCACACGGGTAGACACACAGGAGTGTGTCTAGGCCATGTGTGACACACGGATACCCCCATAGGCGTGGTGTATGGCCGTGTGATCCCTGTACCTAAAATTTTTAAGTCAGAATACATGGTAGTAAACACACGGGTAGAGACACGGCCGCACGTCTCAACTGTGTAGAGGGCACGGCCTAGCACATGGGCGTGTGCCTTGGCCTTGTGCCCCTAAATGCATGCTGGCGTTATAAACAGAATGCTCGAGTTTTTGGACACGGACGACCACACGGGCATGTCTAGGCCGTGTGAAGGACATGGGCCAGAGATAGAGCCGTGTGTCTCAACTGTGTGAAAACCCCTGTAGGTTCAAAATAAGAAATAAATTTAATTAATTCCACACGGGTTAGGGACACGGGCGTGTCTCAAAGCACACTGGCGCTTGCATTGTCTCCATACGGGCATGTGAGATTTAACCTAGAAAATTTTCTTAGGTTCTCGGTTTAGTCTGAGACCATTCCCATTGTATGTTTTGGGCCTCGTACGCCCATAGTAGGGATAGGAAGATGTTGTTTGATGGGTTTTAAATTGGAATGAAATTTTATAACCTGTTTTTTCGAAAATATTTGAGTATGTGTCTGGTAATGCCTCATACCTGGTCTCGGTCTTGGGTACAGGTAAGGGGTGTTACATTTAGTGGTATCAGAGCTATGGTTTAGTCAGTTCTAGGACTACCGTAGGGTATATCGAGTTTAGCTATACATGCCATTATACGAATGTTGATAGTGTGACATCTCCTAACTATTTAATCATCTTTGAATATAGTAAATGTCTTCCAATAAAGCACAAGATGGGTTTGTGAGAGCCGAGAGCCATGCTCTAGCTTCAGTAGAATGAGCTGTTTCGAGTAGTAACAAAAGGCCTATGTTTGAAGGTCGAGAAGAGGATAGAGCTGCTTTCTTTGAAATGATGGATGAGTGGTTTGGGGATTATTTGAGAAATCGCTCCAAAATACCATGACCTCCCCCGCCCCATGACCAGCTTGATAGGGAAGTGCCAGGAGGTATGGCACCTGTAAGAGTTGGTAAAGCTCCGGTGGATAAGCTTAGAAAGTATGGGGCTGAGGAATTTAGATCTAAAATTGATGATGATGCTGAAGGAGTTGATTTCTGGCTCGAGGACACTACACGAGTACTAGACGAGTTATCTTGTACACTTGAGGAGTGTTTAAAGTGTGCTATATCTCTTTTGAAGGATACTGCATACCACTAGTGGAAGACTGTATCTTCAATGGTATCAAAGGAAAACTTCACTTGGGAATTTTTCCAAGTGGAGTTTAGGAAGAAATACATCAGTCAAAGGTTCTTAGACTCAAAGTGAAAGGAGTTCCTGGAACTCAAACAAGAAAATAAGACTGTACCGGAATACGAAAGGGAATTTGTAAGGCTAAGTCAGTATGCGGCAGAATGGGTTCAAACAGAGTTAGAAATGTGTAAACGCTTTGAGGAAGGTCTGAATGAGGAAATCAAGCTGTTGATTGAGATCTTTGAGATAAAAGAGTTTGCTGCATTAGCTGACCGGGCCAAGAAGGCCGAGGAGCTCAATAATGGAAGGAAGCAAGCTAAGAGAGAAGCTCGAGTTTCGAGCAAGAGATCCAGCGGTAGGGCATTCTCATTTTCCACAAAGAAATCAAAGAGGTAACATGGACGTTCCACTTCATCGGTAGGATATTCGGGTAAAGTGAAAAGCTCTAGACGATGTAACCAGAAGTCTTCTTCCCCGATGGTGACTAGTGTAGGGAGTGTAGATGACCAAAAGACAAAGTGTAAAAGCTGTAACAAATTTCACTTCGGAGAGTGCCAAATGAAGAGCGGTTCGTGTTATAGATGTGGTTCTCTTGACCACTTCCTCAGGGACTGCCCAGAGCGAATTGATAAAGATGTAGAATTAGCTCCAAAGTTAAGTACTCCTATTTCACGAGGTAGACCTCTGAGACATCTTGAGAGTGCTAGTGGCAGTCAGGTTGTGACCAAGGACACTGCAAAATCAGAGGCTTGAGCCTCGGTAAGAACACATGCAATACGCGCTTGAGAGGAAGCCTCTTCTCCTGACGTTATCACGAGTACTTTTTCTCTTTTCAATACTTGTTTTGTTGCCTTAATTGATCCAGGATCGACGCATTCATACATTTGTATGAGATTGGTGTCTAGTATGAATATGCCCATTGAACCTATAGAATTTATAGTTAGAGTATCGAACCCATTAGGCAAGTTAGTCCTGATTGATAAAGTCTGTACGAATTATCCTTTGACGATTCAGGGTCATTGTTTTCCGGCTAACCTTATGTTATTGCCATTTGATGAGTTTGATGTAATACTTGGGATGGATTGATTAGCCCTGCATGATGTAATTGTAAACTGTGGTAGCAAGTATATTGAATTGAAGTGTCCAGATGGTGAGATTCTATGGGTTAATTCAAGGGAATTGGATACAACGTGGATTGTAATTACATCAATGGTTGCCTAAAGATATGTGAGAAAAAGGTATGAAGCCTACCTTTCTTTTGTACTGAACACTAAGGAAACGAAGTTGAAGATTGAGTCTGTACCAATAGTATGTGAATATTCAGATGTGTTCCTTGAGGAATTATCCGGACTACCTCCTGATAGAGAAATAGAGTTTGGCATTGAACTGATGCCAAGAACAACTTCTATTCCTATTTCTCCGTATAGGATGACACCCATCGAGCTGAAAGAGTTAAAAGCACAGTTGCAAGAGCTGTCAGATAAAGGTTTTGCAAGGCTGAGCTTTTCGCCTTGGGGTGATCCCGTATTATTTGTAAAGAAGAAAGATGGTTCGATGAGGCTATGTATAGATTATCGGCAACTGAACAAGGTAACTATCAAGAATAAGTATCCTTTGCCAAGGATCGATGATTTGTTCGATCAGTAGAGGGGAGCCACTGTTTCTTTAAGATAGACCTGAGATCCGGCTACTATTAGTTGCGAGTTAAGGAATCGAATGTGCCTAAGACAGCTTTCAGAACAAGGCATGGTCACTATGAATTCCTTGTCATGCCGTTTGGGTTAACGAATGCACCGGCCGTATTTATGGACCTAATGAATAGGATATTTCAGCCATACTTGGACAAGTTCGCCGTTGTGTTCATTGACAACATTTTGATCTATTCCAAGGATGAGACAGAACATGTGAAGCATCTGAGGACTGGATTGTAGACCTTACGGGAAAGATAATTGTCTGCTAAATTTAGCAAAAGTAAGTTTTGGCTCCAAGAAGTAGGGTTTTTGGGTCATATTGTTTCGGGTGATGGCATCTGAGTTGATCCAAGTAAGATCTCTGCTATCGTTGACTGGAAACCACCAAAAAATGTAACCGAGGTTAGAAGCTTTTTGGGCTTAGTCGGTTACTACTAAAGATTTGTGAAAGGATTTTTCATAATAGCAACTCCAATGACGTGGTTGCTATAGAAAGATGTTAAGTTTGAATGGACAGAAAAGTGTCAGTAGAATTTCGAGAAGTTGAAGACATTGCTGACTGGTGCTCCAGTTCTAGTATTACTCGAGCTGGGAAAAGAGTTTGTGGTCTACAGTGATGCATCCTTAAATGGACTGGGTTGTGTGCTTATACAAGATGGCAAGGTGATAGCCTATGCGTCAAAGCAGTTGAAGTCTGACGAGCAAAATTATCCGACGCACGACTTAGAGCTTGCCGCCATTGTTTTTGCCTTGAAAATTTGGAGGCATTATTTATATGGTGAGACTTGTCGTATATTCACAGATCACAAGAGTTTGAAGTATTTAATGACTCAAAAAGAATTGAATCTGAGACAACAGATATGGTTAGAATTAATTAAAGATTACGAATTAATCATCGATTACTTCCCGGGAAAGGTGAACGTGGTCGTCGACGCACTAAGCAGAAAATCTTTGTTTGCACTGAAGGCCATGAACGCTCGATTGCCGTTGCTTGATGATGGTTCAGTCTTGGTTGAGCTAAGGGCTAGGCCAACATTTCTTCAGGAAATTTATGATGCTTAGACATATGATAGTGATCTACAAGCTAAAAGAACCCAATGTGAGTCGGGTATCGAAACAGATTTTCAAATCAGTTTTGATGGATGTTTAATGTTTAGAGACAGAGTTTGTGTACCGAGAAATGATGAAGTTATTTGGAGAATTTTTCAAGAGGCACATGTTAGCCGTTTGTCTATTCATCCTGGAAGTACCAAAATGTACAATGATCTGAAGAAAATGTACTAATGGAATGACATGAAAAGAGACATCTCCGAATTTGTATCGAAATGCTTGATATGTCAGCTAGTTAAAGCTGAACATCAAGTACCTTTAGGTTTGTTACAACCTGTGATGGTCCCTGAATAGAAGTGGGACAAAATTACTATGGACTTCGTGATAGGATTACCGTTGACCCCGAAAAAGAAAGATGCTATATGGGTTGTGGTTGATAAGTTGACGAAGTTGGCTCATTTTATCCCAGTAAGGACAGATTATTCACTTGATAAGTTGGCTGACTTGTATATATCTGAGATTGTGAAATTACACGGGGTACCGTTATCGATTATTTTAGACAGAGATTTGAGATTCAATTTGAGATTTTAGAAGAAGTTACAAGAAGCCTTAGGTACTAGGTTGTGTTTTAGTACAGCTTTTCACCTACAGACTGATAGTCAGTCTGAGCAGATGATTCAGATTCTTGAGAATATGTTGCGAATCCTCGAATTTTAGGGCAGTTGGGAAAAATACCTGCCATTGGTAGAGTTTGCCTACAACAACAGTTTTTAAATGAGTTTGAAGATGGCACCTAATGAGGCCTTGTATGGTAGAAAGTGTCGAACTCCATTGTATTGGACAAAACTCAAGGAGAGTTAGATTCATGGAGTTGATCTGATCAAGGAAACTGAAGAAAAGGTTAAAGTGATCAGTGACTGCTTAAAAGCGGCATCGGATAGACAAAAGTCATATGCTGATTTAAAAAGGAAAGAGATCAAATTTCAAGTTGGAGATAGGGTATTCTTGAAAGTATCTCCATGGAAAAAGGTATTGAGATTTGCCCGGAAAGGTAAACTGAGTCCGCAATTTATCGGACCATACGAGATCACTGAAAGGGTTAGACCATTAGCCTATCGTTTGGCGTTGCCACCAAATCTGGAAAAGATCCATGACGTGCTCCATGTATCTATGTTGAGGCGATATCGATCAGACCCCTCTCACGTGATTTCACCAACGGAGATTGAAATTAGACCGGACATGACTTACGGTGAGGAACCGGTTAAGATTTTGGCCAGGGAAGTTAAGCAACTAAGGAACAAAAGTGTTGCCCTTATGAAGGTATTATGGCATAGACATGGTGTGGAAGATGCTATATGGAAGCTAGAAGATACCATTAGAAGCCAATATCCGAACTTGTTTACTGGTAAGACTTTCGAGGACTAAAGTCCCTAAAGGGGAGAAATGTAACATCCCGAAATAAGGCCTAGTCAGAAAAGTGGTTTTGAGACCACAAATCTGACATTGAAATATTTTTTTTATGATTATTATGAGGCCTAGGATATGAAAATATGCATGTCTTAATGTTTCATGAGGAAATTCTATGAGTAAGGTGTTCAATTGGGAAATAAGGACTAAATTGAATAAATTGCAAAACTTGGATTCTAGAAGCAATTTGCATGAAATTGCTTTAGATTATTAATTAGAAGGTCTTAAAGATCATTTTTTCCAATCTTTAAGTTTTTGGACAAAAATGGGCATGTATGGAGAAATTTGAAAGTTTAGTATTGAGGGGTATTTTGGTCATTTGGTATATTAATGAAATAAAATGGGAAAATAAGCCAAAAATTAGCCCATTCTCTCCATCTTGCTGCCAAAAATTAGGGTTCTCCATAGCTAGGGTTTTCAAACTTTCTAAGCTCAATAGTAAGTGCTCCCTAGCCCCGTTTTTAATGTTCTTCGTATTTTTGAAATCCTGGTAGCTTACTTTCTTAATTTCTACCCATATTTCATGCTAGGGTTCATGTTTAAAAATTTACCCATGCATGAGATACTTATATTTTGATGTTTTGTGGAGGAATACAAGAGTTTAAAGGATGGTAAACAACTTTTATCAAGTGGTTTTTCATGGAAATGGCTTAAAGGACTAGATTGAAAAAGTTGTAAAAAGTTGGTAGAAAGATCTGAAATAAAGGAAAATATGGCCTACCATAAGAAAGAAAAACATTTGGCTAGGCTTGGGTAACCAAGTCATGCATTTCAATATACGAGCCTAGGAACTAAATTGTAAATAATTTGAAAGGTTAGGGGCAAAACAATCATTTTGTCCGGGGGTGAAATTTAGACTCGAAAAGAATAATGTGAGATATTGGTGATTTATTTTTATTTTTATAGACCCCGACAAACAAATTCCGGAGGTTGATCGAGGAAAACGAAAGGTTTCAGAATAACTGAAACGCCCGAAACGAATACTAGGTAAGTTCGAACAACTCAAAACAAACTCCTAATATGCCTAGATGTATGTCTTATGAATGTATAATGATTGTATATAATGATGACATGAAAATCCATGAAATGTGTGAATAACAATGATAAGATGATAAATGTCCCGATTAGAGTTAAAAAGGGAAATTCGATGGATAAGCCACAGCCTACATGACTTGAGATCTTGCATGTGTTGCAAAAAAGGATTTAGCCCGGAAGGGTAATCCGTTGATCTCAAATATACAAAGGATCTAGCCTGGACGGGTGTTCCTTGAGTGATCAAAGCTCCTGAAGAATATGTGTGCATTAAGGATTTAGCCTGGACGGGTAATCCGATTAGGGTCTAAATTTAGCCTGGACTGGTAATTCAGATCTGAGCTCATTAAGGTTATTTGTCACTTCAAGGGATTTAGCTTGGACTGGTAATCCCGATAGCACTCTATGAGTTTATATGACGGTGGATTTAGCCTAGACTGGTAATCCCACCGTAAGATGTGAGGTTCACGAAAGTGCGTACTTGAGAAGATTACTCTTATGACTTGATGGTAAATAGATAATCCATCAAGATTTCTGAGGTACTCAACGGGATTAACATGAGATATAGAAATGAAAATGTTGGATGATGAGCTCATCTAAGATAAATTACATGATAAATTCTGGACTAACTTGATGTTTGAGTGCATGTAATAGGAGGCTATCCTATATTTATTGGATGGGTTGTCTAACATGGTTGTATGCTAATTACTCGGTAAGTTTACTTTCAAGTTATTTGGGCTTACTAAGCATGTAAATGATTACCCCTCTCTTTTCCCTGTCTTACAGAGCTTGAGGACTCTAGAGATAAGAAGACGGTTGGAGAATCAACACACTATCATCTTGTCGAACTTTGGTATATATATACTTTTATTTTGTTCAATGGCATGTATAGGGCTTTTGTTTACTTTGTCATAAATGTCATTTGGTTTTCCAATATGAAGGCTTATAAAGGTGTTTATATTCACTTGTATAAGGCCATGGGATATGGCTCATTTTGATGTAGGCTATGACCTACAACTTGTGCATGGTTTTGTTCAAATGTTCTTCTGATGATTGAAATTGATGTACCGCAATTAGACATATGCAATATGACCGAATCACATGGGGTGGTTAGGCTACAATTTGGCAATGAGTTAGGTTAATGAGCTAAGCTTAAATGAGTTACAAGTCATAGAAATCTTGAATATAAAGGGTATGACCTAGCATGTATAAAACTGATGAGATGAGGTTTACATGCAATGAGATATATCAAGGTCATTTAAGAGTATAATCAGACCATGTAAGGGTTGTTGAAAACTATAAGTGGGTAAGAATATTAAAGGGTGACCAAAGGCTTGGAAAATAGCCCAACAACGTCCATACGGGTAGACACACGGGCGTGTGTGACACACGGATACCCCTATAGGCATGGGGTATGGCCATGTGTCCCTGCACCTAAAATTTTTAAGTCAGAATGCATGGTAAACACATGGGTAGAGACACGGCCGTATGTCTCAACAGTGTAGAGGGCACGACCCAGCACATGGGCGTGTGCCCCTAAATGCATGTTGATGTCATAAATAGAATCTAGAGTTTTTGGAAACGGGCGACCACACGGGCATGTCTAGGCCGTGTGAAGGACACGGGCCAGAGACACGATCGTGTGTCTCAACCGTGTGAAAACCCCTGTAGGTTCGAAATAAAAAATAAATTGAATTAATTCCACACAGGTTAGAGACACGGGTGTGTCCCAAAGCACACGGGTGTGTGCATTGTCTCTACACGAGCGTGTGAGACTTAAGCTAGAAAATTTTTTTGGTTCTTGGTTTAGTTCCGAACCATTCCCATTGTATGTTTTGGGCCTCGTAGACCCATAGTAGGGATATGAAGATGTTGTTTGATGGGTTTTAAATTTGAATGAAATTTTATAACTCATATTTTTTTGAAAATGTCTGAGTATGTGTCTGGTAACACCTCATGCCTGGTCTCAGTCTTGGGTACAGGTAAGGGGTGTTATAGTCCTTGGGCACACAAACCTGACCTTTGAAGCACAAAACCTTGTCACTATCCAAGCTGAATTCAGAAGGTCCACCAAACTCAACTTCACGTACTCGCTGGACTAAAGACTCATCATCCAACTGCTTAGCTCGGATTTGATCAACCCAAGTTGGTTTAACCTGTAGTTCAACTGATAGACTCCCGTCATCAAACAAGCTTAATCAAGCGAACATTGCTCGATGACTAAGAGCGTCAGTCATCACATTAGCCTTACCAAGGTGATACTCTATGGTACAATCGTAGTCTTTAAGCAGTCTAACCCATCTACGCTATCTAAGATTTAACTCATTCTAGGTTAACAGATATTTAAGACTTTTGTGATCCGTGTAGATAAAATACCTCTCACCATAAAGATAATGTCACTACAGCGAAACAGGTTTTTAGTGGCATTTTTTTGGCCTATAAGTGCCGCTAAAAATATTTACGGTGTTTTTATTAGCGCCGTAAAAAATGTTGTTATAAACAACGCCGCTAAATTTTACGGCGTTGATTTGAAAAACAGCAGCTATAGAACATGACCTTTAGCGGTGCTTTTCTAACAAACACTACTATAGAACGTGACCTTTAGTGATGTTTCCCTACAAACACCGCTATAGAACATGACCTTTAGCGGAACCTTTACTCAAAACGCCACTATAGAACGTGAGCTTTAGCGGCGCTTTTACTAAAACGCCGTTAAATGTCATGTTCTTTAGCGGCATTTTTGGTGAAATCGCTGCTAAAAGTCTTGTACTTTTGTGGTGTTTATGAAAAAAATGCCACTAAATTTAGTAGATTTCTAACATCCTATTTTCATTCATATACAACCCTTCCTGTAACAACCAAAAACAACAAATACAAATCCAACCGAAAACAACAAATCTAAATAATACTTCAAATCCAATGAAAGATATATAATCTAAATTAATAAATGAAATAACAAAATATTCTTACAATAATGTTAAAAGTTATAATGTTAAAATATTCTTACAATAACAAAACAAATGTCTAATATGACTGATTCTGCAACTACTGAAACATGATCATCATATTCTGAAGCTGTTCATGGAGTTTGTCGTATTTTCTACTTTGCTCTACTTCCCTCATTGCTGCCTCCGCTTTAAGTTGAACAATTTGCTCAACTGTGCTCGCTTGCATTTGAGCTAGCTGGTCTCTTAATCTCTGAACTTTAGCTTGAGTTTGACTGCTCGAAGGCATGTATTGCTGCGAGTTGGATCCAAAAGATCCTTGAAATCGAACCTGACCATACCTTTTTAGACTCAAAACTTCAGTAATAAATTGGTTATCAATGTTGTCAAGATTAACAGAACTATCACTCGAAGCAACCGCTTCATACTCCGCCCTTTTATCCTTTAGTTTATCCTAATAAATCAATCAAAGAAATGAAATATATAATAAAAAAAATGCAACATAACTTAACATTATTTGCATTACAAACGACGAATTAAATCATTATAATTAAACATGATAAATATTTAAAATAATTCAAAATTTATTAAGTAAATATACCATAATTTCTGCAGCTTTAGTAGTCATAGGAGATCCATCTTTCTTTCTATATGTAATGTCAAAAAGCTGAAGGCGTCTAACTTTTTGACAAGACGATTGTTCCTACAATATAGTAGTATTTAACACAATTAATAAATTCAAGATACCTCATCCTCAACTATACAAGCAAAACTTTTCAACCTAGTTGTGTGCGTGAATTTTTGTTTTTGCCTACTTGTAGTTCCAACGCGCTCACGATCCTATATTATGAAATTATTATTACGTATTTAGTAAATACTATAAAATGAAATAATTATACAATTTTGGAAGTACGTAATACCTCTCCTTTCTTTGAATTCCAAAATCTAACTGCATCTTCCCATTGGTACCTCAGCATTCCCGGCGGGACATTTCGTAATTTCTCTTCGAGATTTATATTTTTCTTAAAATATTCCTTCTTTAAAACACTTTTATGGTCTCTCCATTTTTTTCCTAATGCCTTCTTGACATAACTATTTGAGACCTCTAGAGCAAACCTCTCCTGCAAAAAACACAAGTTTAGAAAATACATATAAATGAAACTTAAAACAAAGTATTATAAATTACATTCACGTTATTACCTTAATATTGTCGAGAGCTTGATTTTTGTTACTATCAGGCATGTAACGTCCAAAAATCTCTTATATTTATTTCCTTATGATTGTGACATAAATATCTATCTACTTTAGTGGTTAAGTGTTTTGGGGGTGTGTGGGAGGTCCCAAGTTCAAGCCATTACTTGGGCAAATTTTGATAATTTATGAATAAAGCCCTATCTCTGATTAGTAGGCTTATAATTAAACGTGGGTAGATTATGTAAAAATAAGCCTATTGGTTTGGTGGTTAAGTGAAGAGCACAGGAGCAGGAGGTTTGAAGTTCGAGTTCTTGCTCAAACAAGGGATTTATTTTTACTACTTGTGCCATGTAGGTGTTGTAGTTAGACTAAAAATCTGTAATGTTTGAGTGGGGTTTGAATTCAGTTGTTGAGGGGATTGTGGTGGATGGTTAAGGGGAGGTGTTGGAGTGATTTGGGGAGAAAAATAAGAGATTAATGAGTTTCTAATCATCCCAAATTGGGTAGTGGCAAGTTTCGGCTCTCCTCCTCTCACACTCCTAACTTTCTGTCAGTTTTTCCCTTATACTTCCTTGTTTTTTATAACACCCCTAACCCGTATCCGTCCCCAGAATGAGGTTACGAGGTATTACTAGTTGAGACACAAATTTCAAACAATCATATGCATACACTTGTACAAAATTTTAAACCAATCATAAATAAATGATTTAATTTCTTTACGAATCATTTCTAAAAGGAAATTCAAAATTTGTATACAAACAACTTCAATACTAATCTTGTTTGACCGAATAATAAACTTATAAATCAATAAAACTTATGACCAACAATTAAGGACTAACCTATACACTATACAACATCCATTTTTAATCAAGTAAGACATTTAAACATCACATAAAACTCATATAATCTTCATGATTTGCTAATTCACAAGTCACTATTCATTTGGTCATTTTTCAATGCATTAGCCGATTACAAATATTTTTAACAAATATGCTTTAACAGTTGTCCACTTTCAAATTTAGTTAATCACTATAAAAGTCAATGCATTTCAAAGAACTAAACCAATATATATATATATATATATATCAAACATAGTTTGTCTAACATTTTAACGCAAAGATAACCGAATATAAACATGCCAATATTACCTATCAAGCCATATAATAAAGATCATATCTATAATTAATTCAAAGATCATATATTTGACTAAGTACATAAATATACATATTTCTAAGATTTATGTCATATCAAACTTATTACATCATATATATATGCCGAATCATGTTAAATACATATACTATACATTTACGAAAATACAACTCAAGACCAACTTGCTTCTTATCGATTCGGTAATAATATTAACCATGAAAATCATATAAGTTCTAAATACTTTAAAATAAGCCAATAAGTCTCTTATAAAGCCAATATACATATAAACATCATTGTCATTTTACTACATTAGTAAACCAAATCAATAAACCATTCATAAAGACAAATCATACCATATAACATGCACATCAAAATGAACTCCAATCATGTTTGGATATAACCTAATAATCTTTAATACCAATTCATATAATAACGCCTTAACTAAACATATCAATCAAATTCACATGCATGTTTATCTATGCACGAACTATAACCAAATTATCCAAACATAATACCATGCCAATTCAATCAAACCACATCCAAAATCACTAACCATTCTCGATATGTAAAACACATATAAACTTGACTAAAGTTTCTTATACTCTCATAGCATATTAGCCATTTTTGCATGGCTTAATATATACATAACTTCGATCTAAACAAAATATAACCTAGCTTATAAACGCCATAGGTTCGAGTTTAACTTATCAAATACCAAAAACAGTTGATAGTGTAATGGACTTTGCTGACAATCCCCTAGCTCGTAACTAATCTCCAAGATCTATAAAACAGAGACAAACATACACACACAGAGTAAGCTATCATAGTGTAGTAAGTCATAAGCAAATAAATAACTCAATAACATAATCAACTCATTTAAACCAAATCAAACTATACTATCATAATCATATTAAATCTCAAACTTATGATTTCATGTATATCATATACTTTCACATATAAACTTATTCATAGCCGAATGTACATATATATAACAAAGTATATTTCAATTTCAAAGCCAAGGTATTATTATAACCAGGTAAACTTATACACATACTCATGAATTAAATATAAAATTACATGCATATACAAAGCATATGGCCAAATATACCTCACAAATGCACATTTGTTCACACTAGTAACTTATATAATTTGTCTCACATATCTAATGGTCAACTTACCTTATTTTCAAATAGGTAATCAACTAACTCATACCTGATCATTTTAGCTCATTTTACATCTTCGATCACAACTTATCATTGCCCGTTGAACCATTCAGAATTGAATAGGATACTCGGATAATCACATATATTGTACAATGCCAACGTCCCAGACGTGGTCTTACATGCTATCTCATATCGATGCCACTATCCCAGATAGGATCTTACACGAATAAAATATGATGCCAATGTCCCAGACATGGTCTTACACATAACCACATATATCAATTTCCCAGATGTGGTCTTACACGAAAACACATATCAGAAATCCTATGTCATGAATTATGTATCCTAGCTATTCCTAAGGATCGTACTGGGCTTTTAGACGTCTTAACTTGGTCGAAACAGTAAAATTAAATTACAAAAATTTCACACATAATAAACACAGAAAATAATTTTAAAATATTTTTCTAACTAGGATTCGTGGTCACTAAACCACCATTCCAAATAGGGTCTAAATCGGGCTATTACAACTCTCCCCTTTTGGAATTTTCGTCCTTAAAAATCTTACCGGTGAAAAGGTTCGAATAGCATTCTTTCATTACATCCTCTGGCTCTCACGTTGCCTCTTCAACTCCGTGTTTATGCCACATTAATTTCACTAACAAAATTTTCTTGTTTTGCAACTCTTTAACTTCGGGAGCCAGAATACGAATCGGTTCTTCCTCATATGTCATATTAGGCTTAATCTCAATCTCTGATGGATTAATCACATGTGAGGGATCAGATCGATATCTACGAAGCATTAAAACATGGAATACAGTAGGATCTTTTCTAACTCAGGTGGCAACAACAATCTATATGTGTAGCACCCCTTAACCCCATCCCGTAGTCGGAACAGGATTACAGTGTATTACCGGTAACTATAGTTCGATTACAAGTAATAGGAAAATAAATACAATTTAGTTCATAAAATATATCTTAATGTTTCTTTAATGGGCCCTCGAGACTTAAAATGTATGTTAAAACCAAACCAGGACTCAATTGAAAGCTTATAAAATTTTGAGTAAAATTCATAAATTTCCCTTTTATGAACAGTACCACACACCCATGTAACATATGTGACACGCCCGTGTGGTCACGCCGTGTGGCTCACACGGCCTGGACACGCCCATGTCCTCTACCCGTGAAGCTCTCTGACTTTTTCCTATGAATAAATTAATTTCACACGGCCAAGACACACGCCTGTGTGCTCAGCCCGTGTGGCAATCTGTTTTGTAGCATTTTAGGTGTAGGGCACACACGGCCTAACAACATGCCTGTGTTCAAGCCGTGTGTCTCACACGATCTGGTCACACGCCCGTGTACCAGGCCATGTGGACTCAATAATGAACCTTTCACACTTTACTAACCAACCCTGCAAATTTCAAACCACAACTAATAAAAAATACCAATACTAAAACAATTCAATACTTGACTTAAAACACTTATCATGTATCATTATCAAATATCAATTTACTTATTTCACTATTACAATCACAATGCAAAATAACACACTTAAGACATCCTAGGTACATTCCATTATCAACAATTTACATGCTTTACCTTAGTGAGTTCGAGATCGGCTTGGGATGCTGATTCAACGGTCTAGCTTTATTTAACCCGCACACGGAAATAAACCATGCGTTGAGTATGGACTCAGTGGTATTTCTATAAATCGATACTTAAGTCAATAATAAATCATATATCAGTGAACCTTGAGAATTTAATCTATTACTCTTAATAGTTCAATAATTTGTTTTTTATTTATAATACTAAGATATTGTTAATCACTTTCGATGAGATGTATACAGTATCAATGTTTATTCATTATCTGTCAATTTTTCATATTTATTCAGAACAACCAGTATTCAGTATCTTTCAGACATTTAGTAGCAGTCCAATATTCAGTAACAATTATTTTTTCAGTACTTTTATTTACAATTCATTTGAATAATAATATTATTCGCCTTTGATTCAATATTCTGTACAATTTCATTTAAATAGCAGTCAATATTCTTTGGTAACAACCAATTGATCTTTATTGTTTAGTACCAGTCAGTCAACAGTAATAATCGGTTAATTAGTAACAATCATTTATTCAGTATTAGTTGTTTATTCAGTAACGGTTAATTATATAGTAGCAGTCAGTCTTTAATACTTTTCATTACCCTTATTAACGTGACTCGGACCTGGACGGATACACGGATCCAATCCACACAACGGGGATGGTACACAGTGTTTCATCGGCCGGAGCCAAATTACAGAGTGTCAGTAACGGTAACAGTAATAGTAATAGTAACAGTAGCGGTACACAAATTACCTTATTGGAACAAATCCGAAACAGTAACAGTCAGGTATGGAGTACCTCTTCGGAATGAATCTAGAATAGTAACAGTAGTCGATACAAATAGTGTCTCATCGACACAAAGTCAGAATATCCTTAAACACTTCCAATCCTTTGGCATGCCAATTATATCCGACTAGCCCAATACTATTAATAGGGTTTTCAGTCTTCTTTTAAATAACAGTCATTTTTCTGATGTATCGTTTTTCATTCCATGTCATCAGCACATCTTCTTTAATTCACTGTACAACTTATTTATTCCAGAATGCATGGACATGGTACTACTATAAATTTCAGGCAAAATCTTCTGTATAAGCTTCTGAGTTCTTCGATACATCTTCTATTTTTAAATCGCAGACAATCATCAAATTCAATTTGAAAATTTTTAATCAAGAGTCATCTATATACAATACCTATTTAACCAATAATTTGTTATCACATTTCTGAACTTTGCAGACCTACTGTAAAGAAGTCAATTTAACTTTTATCTCAACTACACTTGAGCCATCATCAGGTAATAATAGTCGAGTGTTCATGACTCTTAACACAAAGAAAAAAATTTTAATTCTGAGTGCACATAACTTTATTTACCTTTCTTGAATGATAACCAATTATCAAATCATGATCTTTCTAATGCAAAGACAATAGCTACCACTTCCAAATCATGTATCAGATAATTCTTTTCATGTGAAACCATTAGTTTACTTACTTTCTTGTATCAAAACACTGTTATCCCTATAAATCACAAGTTTCTTTACCAAATTTTAGGCTAAACTAGAACTAGTGCTTCAGTTAACTGAGCTCTCAACTGATCAAAACCTTACTGACATTTATCAGATCATTCCAATGCCATATCTTTCTATAGTAATCATATCATCCAAAAATCCCTTTTTCAAATTTCTGGTAATAACCGACTAGCTTCAGAAAACTTCTGATTTCAGATATACTTTTCAATATCATTTCAAACACAAGATCTATAACACATTTAGCTTTTTCAATCAATAGTAATTCGGGTAACTTTTTTTTTTTTTAGAAACACATCAGAATTCTCTCACACTATTGCCACTGATTTAAACCTTAACTCGATTACATTAATATTCAATACATAAGCAAGATAAATACCATGACCCCTTTCTATCATATGTCTATTTTGGCATGTCCAATATCACAATAAACAATTAGTTCAATCTTCTTCGATTCAACAAAACATTTCATCATTCTAACCTTGCAGTATAATATACTTTTGCTTATAATTTACCACCATATCATTCAGAATTAACCATTCCATTCTTGAAATCACATCAAATAGTAATAACATCAAATCGATCAAAAAACAGTAGTATCATTATCAAACAGTTCCTGCAGATCTTATCAGCCCATAAATACT
Source organism: Gossypium arboreum (assembly GCF_025698485.1). NCBI lineage: Eukaryota > Viridiplantae > Streptophyta > Magnoliopsida > Malvales > Malvaceae > Gossypium > Gossypium arboreum. The sequence goes on along the minus strand of NC_069080.1, from coordinate 89,216,185 downwards.
GATCCGAAAAATTTAATGCTTCAACCCAAAAATTTCAGCAAACTCAACAAGCAAATCTTTAGTAGATACTGAACTCATGTAATCACAGGAATAGTCAAACCAAGATCAATTTAAAATAATCATATTAGTGCCGATAAAGAAGAAAGTACCTGTAATGACATCCAGTAGAGATAAATCTTCTTATATATAATTAACATATACCCTGGCTAATATTCATTCTCCAGATTTTACAGTGAAGTCCTTTGTTACACTTCGATTTTCACTCGTATTTCTGAGATTATTGGGTGACCTACCTCTGATAACTACGTTACACAGTCTTGAACTCTGAATAGTATCTTTTTCAACTTCTCCAAGCAATCACTAAGATAATGATCAAAAGAATCATATCCAACACATATTCCACTCTTTATTCTACGTTCCTCAACTTTATATCTTCATTTAAACCATCTTTAACAATTTTGTACCATACATTTTCTATCAGAATACGCTCTCTGATATATTTATTCAATCACATGACTCTATTTAAGCTTCAAGTATTCTTTACATCTTTGATCAAGAAATCTTTGACTGATGTATATATATATTTCTTCAGAACTCGTTTAAGAAAGTTTCCAAATAACCCTTTCTTAATTACAACATAAAGAAATATTTCTCACTATTGGAAAGCTGATTCTATTAACAAAAATATCATACCTTTCTAACATTTAATCGGTGAACAGAACAATTCAATTACAATCCTGATAACATTCTCTAACCAGATTCCAGTTCTTTCAAGATCATTTTTAGCTATAATTCTCAATTATTCCACACTATATTTACGGAGTATTAACAACAGATAATTTACCCATTCAAAAAAACTCTGTATCTTGAAGCACTTCGAGAACCGATTGAGAAATAGGAGGGGTAGATGTCGTAGAAGATACAGTTTCTTTCTACTCACTAAAGAGCATCAGTTACAGTTTTAAATAATTACGTTCATTTCTTTCTCTATTATTTCATCAGTCAACATTTAGTAATTAATTACTCATTGAATTAATACTCAATATTACCGATTCAGTTTCCATGTATTTCACGAAACTCTTCATTTCCAGTATACATTTCATAATCAATACCATCGATATATTCATTTAACATTTTCAACTATAAAATAGTAACAAACAAATATATCAGCATCCGATCCCGACTCAATTTCGACTCAATTATGACGTTACCTCTAGACTCAATTTTGAGCTCAATTTAGTTCGAGAATTGACTAAACTCGAATAGCTTTGATACCACTAAATGTAACACCCCTTAACCCCATCCCATAGTCAAAACAGAATTACAAAGTATTACCAATCACTACAGTTTGATTACAATTAATAGGAAAAGAAATACAATTTAGTTCATAAAATATATCTTAATGTTTCTTTAATGGGCCCTCGAGACTTAAAATGTATGTTAAAACCAAACCAAGACTCAATCGAAAGCTTATAAATTTTTTCATAAAATTCTTAAATTTCCCTTTTATGAACAGTACCACACACCCGTGTGGCATATATGACACGCTCGTGTGGTCACACCATGTGGCTCACACGACCTGGACATGTCCATATCCTCTACCAGTGGAGCTCTCTAACTTTTACCTATGAACAAATTAATCTCACACGGCCTAACAACATGCCCATGTGCAAGCCGTGTGTCTCACACGGTCTGGTCACACTCCCGTGTGCCAGGCCATGTAGACTCAATAATGAACCTTTCAAACTTTACCTACCAACCCTACATATTTCAAACCACAACCAATACAAAATACCAACACTAAAACAATTCAATACTTGACTTAAAACACTTATCATGTATCATTATCAAATATCAATTTACTTATTTCACTATTACAATCACAATGCAAAATAACACACTTAAGACATCCTAGGTACATGCCATTATCAACAATTTACATGCTTTACCTTATTGAGTTCGAGATCGGCTTGGGATGTTGATTTAACGGTCTAGCTTTATTTAACATGCGCACGGAAACAAACTGTACACTGTGGTATTTCTATAAACTGATACTTAAGTCAATAATAAATCATATATCAGTGAACCTTGAGAATTCAATCTATTACTCTTAATAGTTCAACAATTTGTTTTTGATTTATAATACTAAGATATTGTTAATCACTTTCGATGAAATGTATACAGTTTCAATGTTTATTCATTATCCGTCAATTATTCATATTTATTCAGTAACAACCAGTATGCAGTATCTTTCAGACATTTAGTAGCAGTCCAATATTCAGTAACAATTAGTTTTTCAGTACTTTTATTTACAATTCATTTGAATAATAATATTATTCACCTTTCATTCAATATTCTGTACAATTTCATTTCAATAACAGTCAATATTCTTTGGTAACAACCAATTGATCTTTATTGTTCAGTACCAGTCAGTCAACAGTAATAATCGGTTAATAAGTAACAATCATTTATTCAGTATCAGTCGTTTATTCAGTAACGGTCAATTATTCAATAGCGGTCAGTCTTTAATACTTTTCATTACCCCTATTAACATGACTCGGATCTGGACGGATACACGGATCCAACCCACACACCGGGGATAGTACATAGTGTTTCATCGGTCAGAGTTGAATTACACTGTGTCAGTAACGGTAACAGTAATAGTAATAGTAACAGTAGCGGTACCGGTATTCAAAGTACCTCATTGGAACAAATTCGAAACAGTAGCAGTAGTCGACACAAATAGTGTCTCATCGACACAAAGTCGGAATATCCCTGAACACTTCTAATCCTATGACATGCCAACTATATATATCTAACTAGTCCGATACTGTTAATAGGGTTTTCAGTCATCTTTTAAATAACAATAATTTTTCTGATTTTAAAATCAGTAAATATTTCAATTCATTTCCTAATAATCACAAACTTATCACACATTCAATCCAATATCAATAATCACATATAATTCATGAATTTTTATTCTATTCAATACCATAATAATAATTACCATTCATACTAAATAATAAATTCAACAAATAATTATTAGATTCGGTTTATAGAAATACAAACCGTAATTTCTGAGCTATCCCTCGTCGACTTTGTCTTTTCCTCGCTTAGTCGAGACTTTTTGGCACAACACTAGCTACGGAAATTAATTAAATATTATCAATACAGTACCATTCAATTTTCATTTGGAATATTTCAATTTTTATTTATCTTTTGCCTAAATTCCAATTTAGTCTCTAAACCGAAACTAACTTTTATTCTTCACATTTAACTCAATATTTTCATTCAATTTCTACTTTAGACTAATTTCAATACTCTAATTTCACCATAAAACCAAAATTTCAAAATTCTTTCAATTTAGTCCCTAAAGCATGCAACTTATGAATTACTTTACAATTCAATCCTTATTTCACTTCTAACTTGAATTTCTATCAATTTAATCCCTAATTCATCATTTTATTCAACATGAACAAATTTAGAAATCTAATAACTTTCAATATATCAACTTAATTTCATCAAAACCTTGTTCCAAAGCTTCTAAAACATCAAAATTAAGTAAGAAAGGGCTAAATTAACTTACCAATTAAATCTTCAAACCTCAAAATCCCAATTTTTCCTTTTTCTTTCTTTCCTTTCTTTTTCCTTCTTTCCTTCCCTTGTTTCGTCCCTGGTCTCTGTTCTTTCTCCCTTTCTTTTTCTTTTCTTTTGTTTCTTTATTCTTTTATTTCATTTACTTTATATGTATATAATATAATAACAATAATAAATATCTATTTAATAATCAATATATTTATTACAAATGTAATATTACTTATACTTACACATGTAACATATCATCATTATGCATTTGTCATGTTTTAATTTATTTATTACATAAAAATCTTATAATATAATTATTTAATTAATAAATATCTTTTATAATTAAATACATATATTACAAATGTATGTATTTTATTTATACACTTGTATCAAATCATATTCACACATTTGTCTTTATTTAATTTATTCATCATATAATATTAATTTAATAATATTAAATACATTAATATTTACTTAAATAATAAGCAAATACATACATGTATTACAAATGTATGTATAATATTTATTACACTTGTATTTTATTTTTCCCACATACTTGGCATTCACTTTGGCTTATTTGCTTATTTACTTATTTAGTCCCTTCAATTTTCTTTATTCTATAATTAAACTTTCACACTATATTCAATTTAATCCTTTTATCCAATTATCCTTAATTTAAGCTAATTCACTTATTTAAACTTTAATTAACCACTCACTTAGCTTCGTAAATGCTTTTAATAAATATTTACGAATTCGTTTTTCAGAAACAAAGACCTAAAAATGCACTTTTTCGATAATTGTAAAATTCGGGTCATTACAGTATGCAACTAGAACCGCTCTATAATCTCATACAGCCTAATAAATCTCGGACTTAATTTGCCTTTACGTCCGAATCTGAGTATTTTCTTCCAGGGTGAGACTTTCAAAAAGACTTTGTCCCTGATCTTAAACTCTATATCTTTGCGTTTCAAGTCCGCATACGATTTTTGACGATCTGACGCAGTTTTCAGACTTTCGCGGATCACTTTTACTTTCTGTTCTATCTCTCTGATCAAATCGACCCCGTGTATCTTGTTTTCATTGAGCTCAGTCCAATATAATGGTGTACGACATTTACGACCGTACAAAGCCTCGTAAGGTGCCATTTTGATACTCAATTGAAAGCTATTATTGTACTCAAATTCAATCAGAGGTAAGTATTTTTCCCACGTACCTTCGAACTCGAGAATGCAACATCTCAACATATCTTCAAGTATCTGAATGATTCATTCAGACTGACCATCTATTTGCGGTTGGAAAGCAGTGTTGAAATGTAATTTCGTACCTAGAGCGTCTTGCAGTTCCTTTTAGAACCACGATGTAAACCTCGAATCTCTATTTGAAACAATAGAAATAAGTACTCCGTGCAACCTCACAATCTAAGAAACATACAATTCAGTTAGCTTATCAAGTGAGTAATCTGTGCGAACTAGAACAAAATGAGCCGATTTAGTCAATCTATCCACAATAACCCAGATGCATCTTTCTTGCTTGGTGTCAACGGTAATCCGGATACAAAATCCATCGTGACTCTGTCCCATTTCCACTTAGGTATCATGATCGGTTGAAGCAACCCAGAAGGTACCTGATGCTCGACTTTTACTTGCTGGCAGACTAAACATTTCGAAACAAAGTTAGAAATGTCTCATTTCATACCATGCCACCAGTAAAGCTATTTCAAATCATTATACATTATCGTACTACCCGGGTGAACAGATAACCGACTGATGTGAGCTTCATTCAAAATTATCTGTATCAACTCTAGATTTCTCGAAACACATATTTGGTTTTTGAACCTCAGACAATCCTCAGCATCAACTTGAAACTCTGAATCAGCATTCACATCACATTGGCTCCGCTTTTCTAACAAATCATTATCAACTTTCTGAGCATCACAAATTTGTTGAATAAATAACGATCAGCTATTACTAAACCATCATTAGACATAACCATATGTGCATTCATTACATTCAAAGCAAACAGTGATTTTCGGCTTAAAGCATCAGCAACAACATTAGCCTTTCCCAGATGGTAGTCGATCACAAGCTCATAGTCTTTTAACGACTCTAACCATTGACGCTTTCTCAAATTCATATCTTTCTGAGTCATCAAATACTTTAGGCTCTTATGATCAGAATAAACATGAAATTTCTCACCGAACAGATAATGACGCCATATCTTCAATGCAAACACAATAGCTGCCATTTTTAGATCGTGTGTCGGATAGTTCTTTTCATGCTGCTTTAATTGTCTTGAGGCATAAGCTATAACTTTTCCTTTTTGTATCAAAACATATCCTAAACTATTTAAATATGCATCATAATAGATAACAAATTCTTTACCTAATTCTGGCTGAACTAGCACTGGAGCTTCGGTCAAAAGGGCTTTCAACTGATCAAAACTTTTCTGGCACCTTTCTGACCACTTGAACTTAACATCTTTCTATAATAGCTTCGTCATCGATGTTGCAATCATAGAGAAAGCTTTCATGAACCGTCTATAATAACCAATAAATCTGTGACAGCCCAAAATTGACCCTAGTCGGAAGGTGGTCTCGGGACCACAAAACCGAGGCATAAAAATAATTAAAAATTTATTTTGATGCCTATAATATGTGTGTGCTCATGTATGACATTTTATGATGATTGATTTAGTGTTATAAGGGTGAATTCCACAAGAAAGGACTTAGTAATGAACTTTGAAAGTATGATAGGGAAATGTGTGATGACTAATTAAAGCATGCATGCAAAATAATGGACTTGCATGTCAAATTCCCCTTTTATAGGTGGTGGCGGCCATGACAAGGAGGATGGGCTAAACATGTCATGAAACATGTTTTGTTGGTGCATTAGGGTGAAATAATAAACAAAGGTGTATGGGTGATAAAAAATGAAAAAAAATGTGTGTGAGTGTGGTAATCCCCCATTGCCGTGAGTTGTAGAGAAGGAAAGAAAAAATTTTGTTCATCCTTTCTTTGAGCCAAAACTAAGGAAGAAGGAGGATTTTTGCTTCATGCTTGGTTTGGAAGAGATCTAGAAGGAGATTTGGCCAAGTTTGCATCAAGATTAAGGTATGTATGAGGTTGTGTTAGGAGTTTCATGCATGTTTTGGTTGCTAACTTGATGTGCATGTTAGCCATGGCTCAAATCTTTGTTAAGCCATGGAAATGGTATTTGGCCAAAGTTGTTATGGTGATAAAGCCATTGCATGCTAAGTGTGAAGCTTGATGATGATGCATGCAATGATGGATTGTCTACTCTTGAGCAAGATTTTGAGCCTTCTTTTGATTTATCATGATTGAAGTTGAAAAGGAGCATGATTGTCATATTCGGCCATTCATGAGCATGGTTCATGCTTCTTGCATGTTAGTTAAAATTTGTATTTTGGATGGCTATGGACACCTTGAAAATTCGGCCATGCTCATATTGTATATATATGTTTGCACATGATGTTTTGGCTATGAAGTAAGTGATGAATAAGTTGGTTTAAAGAAGAAGATGTTGAAGAATAATTGTGAAATTTCAAGCACAATTCGCCTAGCACACATATAAGTGCTTGATGCTATATTATAAGTTTTGAGCCACAATATGCAAAGCATTAACTAGTAAAATGCATGCTGTTTTTGTGAGGTATTAAGTGCATAATTGGCCTCAACATGTACATGAATATTCGGCCTTGGGTAGCCTATTGAAGGCCTTAGCATTTCCTTGATGCTCAAATAAATTGTATTGAATTGCTTGATGTAGTATAAAATGTGCATGACCATTGTGTATTCAAGCTAAAGAGTGGCCATATGACCATTTAAAATCCTTGTCATATTCGGCCATAAGCAAGCACAATGAGGTTTTAATAAATTGAATTTGTTTGAATTAGCTCAAGAGCTAAGAGGACCACAATTGGACAAGGGAAGGAAAAGGTGATCGAATAGCGAAAAAGCCGTTCGACAACATCCGAGGTAAGTCCTCAAGAAGTGATCTTACTTGAATTATGTAAGATGAAACATGGATGTGTATGATTATTGATCATGTGTGTATGAGTATTTGAATTCCACCGGGCTAAGTCCCGGCGAATATGCTAATGATTATAATTGTGTTTGAGCCTTAGTAACGAAAATGAAATATGTATGTCCAACGATTATTGATGTATGTGTGCATGAGAAATTGAATGATATCCGGGCTAAGCCCCGAAGACAATTATGCTGAAATTTATATCCGGGTTAAGACCCGAAGGCAATTGTGCTAGTAGCTATATCCGGGCTAAGACCCGAAGGCATTCGTGCAAGTTGTTAAATCCGGGCTAAGACCCGAAGGCATTTGTGCAAATCGTGATATCCGGGTAAAGTCCGTTGGCCTTGGTGCGGGTTACCATAACCGGGCTATGTCCAAGGCGATTGAGCGAGTACCGACATCCGGATAAACTCCGAAGGTATGTGATTTGAAAATTATGAGCTTGCTGGAAAATTTCAGCTAATGCACTTGTGAAATTTCCCAATGATAAGGTAAGTGCGGTGTGTGCTTTGCGCGCTAGGAGTAGAGCGTATGAATATCCGCTCCTATGATGGAGCGAGTTATCGGCCTTAATGAAGCCGTTATTTGTGTATGAACATAAGAGTTGGGATGGTAAAGTAAGTATGATTATGTGAATGCGCATTAATGAAATGATGCATTTAACTATGTGAATGTATTGCTGTAATTAGAGTTGATTATATTCCTTGAGACTTACTAAGCATAAAATGCTTACTCTCATTGCTTTGGCTCTCAGTTTTCTAGATTTCGCTCGATAGCAATCGGATTCGGGATCGTTGAAGTCGAAGTCATCCACACTATCAAGCCCCCATTTTGGTATAAATTCTTGGTTGAACTTGAAATGGCATGTATAGGACTACCCCTTGTTTGTTAAATATGTGGTGATGTAAGTATGTACGGCCATGCGAAAATGGCTCGAAAAGGGAACATGAACTTAGAATAATTGTGGTTTGTATGTATATATTTGGTGTCATGATGTGGCTATGGCTTGGAAATGGGAATGTTGGTCATATGATCAGCCATTGGCATGGTTAAAATGATCATATATGAACCTATGTATGGCAAAGACTAGTTGGTTCATGGAGACTACCAAATAGGTAAGACCTACCTTAAAACAGATGCTGCCAGCTGCAGTGACGTGAATGTGAAAAATCACCAAAATTCGTAGAAATGGAATTAAATAGTGAATAAGCTATGTAAATGAACCTTGATGAGTCTATTTTCATATGGAAGAAACGAAATGGTCATAGGAGTTACATGTTAAGAGATATTAATGCTATTGTGAGACAGGGCCAGAACGGTTTCTGGGTTCCCTGTCGCAACTTTAAAATTTACTATAAATTATACAGAACGAATTAGGCGACATACCTTATATGTACAGATTCCATTTTGAGTCTAGTTTCATTAGAAACAAACGACACCAGCATTAAAGCCCTGTACAGAGAGATATTCAAGTTATACCGCGCGAAGGTCAGAGCAGTCGATCCCTGTAACATGGGTGACTTTAACTAATAAACTGTACCAATTGGCCCATCCAAAATTCTAGAAATAAATCCATGGATGGATATATGAGTCAAAATTCAGGAAAATTTACGAAACCAGTTTTCGAGTTTTGAAACTCGAGATATGAGTTTTAAGGCGACGGTGATGCAGTCTTCCAGCCTGACTGGAAATGTCAAATTGGTGGGCAAACCATGTGAACTTGGCTTGTTAACCCCTCGTGTCCCGACACGGCAATGGTCTCGAGGTTCGGGTGTTACAATTTTATGGTATCGAGCCACGGTTTAGTCGATTCTAGGACTACCGTGAGGTGTTTGGGGTCTAGCTATACATGCCATTAAATGATGAATCGATAGTGTGGTGATTTCGACAATTTGACTTTGAGTTTGTTTATAGCAATGGGTCCGATCCCAACCGAGCAATAGCTGATGATGTGGAGAGTGTGGCGCTGCTCCAAGACAAGGGACAGCGCCGGCGGACTCTCAACCTATGGCCAGCAATCCGAATGATGAGGCTAGGCAAGCCTTTTATAGTGTGATGAGCGAATGGTTTAATCAATACATTCGAACTAACACGGCTGTCCACGACCTCCATTCCCGACAAATGCAACCCCCGCACCTACAATACCTCCGGTAACTGACCAAATAAGGTCAAGTAAGCCCCCAGTCGATAGGATTCGAAAACATGGGGCCACTGAATTTAAAGCTACGGATGATGATGATGCCGAACCGAGCTGAATTTCGGTTGGACAACACTATCCGGGTGCTCGATGAGCTATCTTGTACACCCGATGAATGCTTAAAGTGTACCATCTCCTTGCTACGTGATTCCACCTACTATTGGTGGAGTACTCTGACTTCTGTGGTACCTAGAGAGCAAGTGACTTGGGAATTTCTTGATCTTAAGCAAGGTTCTATGTCGGTTACCGACTATGAACGAAAATTTGTGAGGCTTAGCCGATACACGCGAGAATGCATTTCGTCCGAAGCTATTATGTGTAAATGCTTGAGGATGGGCTGAATGATGATATAAGGATGTTCGTTGGCATTCTCGAAATACGAGATCGTAGTACTTGTTGAGCGAGCTTGTAAAGTCGAAGAGCTTAGAAAGGAGAAACAAAAAGCGATGTGGGAACCGGAGAATTCGAAAGAGGTCCTCGGAAAGTCTCTTCAACAGCAAGAAGAGATTTCGAGATGATGTGAACCGGTCTAGAGGCGCTTTGGGCTTTTTAGGCGAGGACGCGATCGACCCCTGTGACCACACGAGTCACTTGATCGCCAATGGTGGAAATGATCGCCGAGAGAGGCGGAGTGTCAACATTGTGGCAAATGGCATTCGGGAGCTGTTGGTTTTGTGATCACTCCTGCTATAAGTGTGGATCGGCCGACCACTTTAGGAAGGATTGCAGGAAGCTTGAGCAGAATGTGAGTCGAGTGGAAACTCGGGTGCTACCATTTGCTCGAGGTAGGCCACCTAGAAATATGGGCAATGTCGTTGGCGGTCGAGAGGATCTAGAGATGCTACCATCGGATCCGAGGCTCGTGCTCCTGCGAGGACTTATGCCATCGCCGCACGCCGAGGATCTTGCCTCTCCGGATGTCATTACGGTGCTTTCACCCTTTTCAATACTAAAGTGATTGCATTGATTGACCCGGTTCTACTCAATCTTATATATGTGAAACCTTAGCATCCAAATAAGACTTTGCCTATTGAGTCTCTCGAGTTTGTAATCCGGGTGTCAAACCCCTTGGGTCATTACGTGCTTGTCAACAAAGTGTGCAAGAAAAGTCTCCTAGTGTTCCGAGGTTCTTGTTTCCCGGCGGACTTGATGCTTTTGCCGTTCGATGAATTCAATGTTATTCTTGGTTTGGATGGGTTGACCATGCACGATGCGGTCGTAAATTGCAAAAGCAAGACTATTGATTTGAGGTCGCGAATAACGAGATAATTCGGGTTAAGTCTACGGACTTAAAGGGTTGCCGGTTGTAATATCGCAATGTTGGCCCGAAAGTATGTAAGAAAAGAGTGCGAAGCGTACACAGCGTCGTGCTCGATGACAAGGAATCGAAAAGAAACCGAATCTGTGCACGTGGTTTGTGAATACCGGATGTTTTCCACGAAGAATTGCGGGTTTACCACTGTTCGGAAATAGAATTTGGCATCGAATTGGTACTGGTACCACTCCAATTTCGATAGCTCCGTATCGTATGGCACCAACGGAATTAAAGGAGTTGGAAGCTCGGTTGCAAGAATTGGTGGATAGAGGTTTTGCTCGCCCGAGTTTTTCGCCTTAGGGTGCGCCGGTGTTGTTCGTGAAAAGAAGGATGGAACCATGCGGTTTGTGCATCGACTATCGTCGACTTAATAAAGCGACGATAAAGAACAAATATCCGTTGCCACGTATTGACGACTTGTTCGACCAACCGAAGGAGCCTCGGTGTTCTCGAAAATAGATTTGAGATCGGGCTACTATCAATTGCGAATCCGAGATTCGGACGTGCCCAAGACCGCCTTGAGCGAGATATGGTCACTATGAGTTCCTAGTGATGCCGTTTGGGCTCACTAATGCCCTACGGTATTTATGGATTTAATGAATCGGATCTTTAGACCATATTTGGATCGATTAAGTAGTCGTGTTCATTGATGACATCTTGGTCTATTCAAGAAATGAGACCGAACATCTTTGAACACTGCGGTTAGTCTTGCAAATTTTACGGGACAAGCAATTATATGCTAAGTTCAACAAGTGTGAGTTACGGTTAGAGAGGTTAGCTTATTGGGTCATGTGGTATCGCATCGGTATTCGAGTCGACCGAATAAAATTTCAGCCATACTTAATTGGAAGCCTCAGAAATATTCTTGAGGTTCGGAGCTTTTGGGGCTTGCGGTTATTACCGACGATTTGTAAAGGCTTCTCAACGATAGCCACGCCGATGATGGCTTACTCCAAAAGGACGTTAAGTTGAATGGACGGAGAAATGCCAAAAAGTTTCGATCAACTGAAAACTTATTTGTTGAAGCCCCAATTCTAGTGCAACCCGAGTCCGGCAAGGAGTTTGTCATCTATAGCGACGCCTCTCTACTTGGGTTAGGTTGCGTATTAATGCAAGAAGGTCGAGTTGTGGCCTGCGTCGAGGCAATTAAAGCCACATGAGAAAAATTATCCGACTCATGATCTCGAAGTGGCCGCCATCGTATTCGCCTTAAAGATTTGGCGACATTACTTATTTGGTGAAAGGTGCCATGTATACTCGGATCACAAAAGTCTCAAATATTTGATGACCCAAAGAGACTTAAATCTGCGACAAAGACGTTGGCTCGAGTTGTTAAAGGATTATGAGTGATCATTGACTATCACCGGGAAAGGCGAATATGGTTGCGGATGCCTTGAGTCGTAAATCGTTATTCACTTTCTGAGCGATGAATGTGCACTTGTCCGTCCGATCCGACGGTGTGTTAGTGGCTGAATTGAAAGCCAAACCATTATTGACACACCAAATTCGAGAAGCTCGGAAAGTCGACGACGAGTTGGTTGCAAAATGGGCTGCGTGTGTTCGAACAAGGACTCGGAGTTTCAAATCGGCGATGACGATTGTTTGAGGTTCAAAAGTCGTCGGTGTGTCCCAAAGAATTGAACTCATTTCGATAATTCTGAATGAAGCCCATTGTAGCGAATGGCAATCCACCGGGAGTACGAAGATGTACAACGATTTGAAAGCGTCGGTTTTGGTGGCATGGTATGAAGCGAGACATCTCGATTTTGTTTGAGATGTTTAATATGTCAACAAGTGAAAGCGGAACATCAAGTGCCTTGAGGATTACTTCACCGATCACGATACCCGAGTGGAAATGGGATTGAGTCACAATGGACTTTGTGTCCGACCGCCATTGTCGACAAGTAAGAAGGATGCGATTTGGGTTGTTGTTGATAGATTGACTAAGTCGGCTCACTTTATCCTGTATGCGTGGATTTTTCATTAGATAAACTAGCTGAATTGTACGTTTCTCAGTTGTGAGATTACGGGGTATCGATTTACATTGTGTCGGATAGAGATCCGAGGTTCACCTCGCGATTTTGGAAGAAATTGCAAGAAGCTTTGGGTACCAAGTTGCATTTCAAGACCGCCTTTCACCCCAAACCGATGGTCAATCCGGCGGATAATTCGAGATACTTGAGGATATGTTGAGATGTTGCATCCTCGAGTTCGGTGGTTCATGGAATGGTACCTACCTTTGATTGAATTAAGCACAACAATAGTTTTCAATCAAGTATTAAGATGGCACCTTACGAGGCTTTGTGCGGCGTAAATGCCGTACACCATTGTTTTGGACCGAGCTCGGTGAAAACAAAATTTTCGGAGTGGATTTGATTAAAGATGCTGAGCAGAAAGTAAAAGTAATCCGTGAAAGTCGAAAATAGCCTCCGATCGTCGAAGTAAACGCAGGATTTGAAGCGAAAGGACATTGAGTATCGGTGGGAGATAAATTGTTTCTTAAGGTTTCGCCTTGGAAAAAGATACTCGATTCTACCGTAAGGGCAAGTTGAGCCGAGGTTCATTGGACCATATGAGATATCCGGCGAGTCGGTCCGGTGGCATATCGTCTAATTTTGCCCCCGAACTCGAAAAGGTTCACGATGTCTTTCACGTTTCGATGCTTCGACGCTATAGATCCGATCCATCGCACGTGATTAGTCCATCAGAAATTGAAATTCAAGCTAATATGAGTTATGAGGAAGAACCGATTCGTATCCTATCACGAGAAGTGAAAGAGTTGTGAAACAAGCGGGTTCCGCTAGTAAAAGTGTTATGGCTCAAGCACGGGATAGAAGAAGCTACTTGGGAGACCGAGAACTCTATGAAAGAGCGATATCCAAACCTATTTACGGTAAGATTTTTGGGACGAAAATTTCTTAAGTGGGGAGAGTTGTGACACCCAAAATTGACCCTAGTCGGAAGGTGGTCTCGGGACCACAAAACCGAGGCATAAAAATAATTAAAAATTTATTTTGATGCCTATAATATGTGTGTGCTCATGTATGACATTTTATGATGATTGATTTAGTGTTATAAGGGTGAATTCCACAAGAAAGGACTTAGTAATGAACTTTGAAAGTATGATAGGAAATGTGTGATGACTAATTAAAGCATGCATGCAAAATAATGGACTTGCATGTCAAATTCCCCTTTATAGGTGGTGGCGGCCATGACAAGGGAGGATGGGCTAAACATGTCATGAAACATGTTTTGTTGGTGCATTAGGGTGAAATAATAAACAAAGGTGTATGGGTGATAAAAAATGAAAAAAAATGTGTGTGAGTGTGGTAATCCCCCATTGCCGTGAGTTGTAGAGAAGGAAAGAAAAAATTTTGTTCATCCTTTCTTTGAGCCAAAACTAAGGAAGAAGGAGGATTTTTGCTTCATGCTTGGTTTGGAAGAGATCTAGAAGGAGATTTGGCCAAGTTTGCATCAAGATTAAGGTATGTATGAGGTTGTGTTAGGAGTTTCATGCATGTTTTGGTTGCTAACTTGATGTGCATGTTAGCCATGGCTCAAATCTTTGTTAAGCCATGGAAATGGTATTTGGCCAAAGTTGTTATGGTGATAAAGCCATTGCATGCTAAGTGTGAAGCTTGATGATGATGCATGCAATGATGGATTGTCTACTCTTGAGCAAGATTTTGAGCCTTCTTTTTGATTTATCATGATTGAAGTTGAAAAGGAGCATGATTGTCATATTCGGCCATTCATGAGCATGGTTCATGCTTCTTGCATGTTAGTTAAAATTTGTATTTTGGATGGCTATGGACACCTTGAAAATTCGCCATGCTCATATTGTATATATATGTTTGCACATGATGTTTTGGCTATGAAGTAAGTGATGAATAAGTTGGTTTAAAGAAGAAGATGTTGAAGAATAATTGTGAAATTTCAAGCACAATTCGGCCTAGCACACATATAAGTGCTTGATGCTATATTATAAGTTTTGAGCCACAATATGCAAAGCATTAACTAGTAAAATGCATGCTGTTTTTGTGAGGTATTAAGTGCATAATTGGCCTCAACATGTACATGAATATTCGGCCTTGGGTAGCCTATTGAAGGCCTTAGCATTTCCTTGATGCTCAAATAAATTGTATTGAATTGCTTGATGTAGTATAAAATGTGCATGACCATTGTGTATTCAAGCTAAAGAGTGGCCATATGACCATTTAAAATCCTTGTCATATTCGGCCATAAGCAAGCACAATGAGGTTTTAATAAATTGAATTTGTTTGAATTAGCTCAAGAGCTAAGAGGACCACAATTGGACAAGGGGAAGGAAAAGGTGATCGAATAGCCGAAAAAGCCGTTCGACAACATCCGAGGTAAGTCCTCAAGAAGTGATCTTACTTGAATTATGTAAGATGAAACATGGATGTGTATGATTATTGATCATGTGTGTATGAGTATTTGAATTCCACCGGGCTAAGTCCCGAAGGCGAATATGCTAATGATTATAATTGTGTTTGAGCCTTAATGTGAAAATGAAATATGTATGTCCAACGATTATTGATGTATGTGTGCATGAGAAATTGAATGATATCCGGGCTAAGCCCGAAGACAATTATGCTGAAATTTATATCCGGTTAAGACCGAAGGCAATTGTGCTAGTAGCTATATCCGGGCTAAGACCGAAGGCATTCGTGCAAGTTGTTAAATCGGGCTAAGACCGAAGGCATTTGTGCAAATCGTGATATCCGGGTAAAGTCCGTTGGCCTTGGTGCGGGTTACCATAACCGGGCTATGTCCGAAGGCGATTGAGCGAGTACCGACATCCGGATAAACTCGAAGGTATGTGATTTGAAAATTATGAGCTTGCTGGAAAATTTCAGCTAATGCACTTGTGAAATTTCCCAATGATAAGGTAAGTGCGGTGTGTGCTTTGGCGCTAGGAGTAAGGCGTATGAATATCCGCTCCTATGATGGAGCGAGTTATCGGCCTTAATGAAGCCGTTATTTGTGTATGAACATAAGAGTTGGGATGGTAAAGTAAGTATGATTATGTGAATGCGCATTAATGAAATGATGCATTTAACTATGTGAATGTATTGCTGTAATTAGAGTTGATTATATTCCTTGAGACTTACTAAGCATAAAAATGCTTACTCATTGCTTTGGCTCTCGGTTTTCTAGATTTCGCTCGATAGCAATCGGATTCGGGATCGTTGAAGTCGAAGTCATCCACACTATCAAGCCCCCATTTTGGTATAAATTCTTGGTTGAACTTGAAATGGCATGTATAGGACTACCCTTGTTTGTTAAATATGTGGTGATGTAAGTATGTACGGCCATGCGAAAATGGCTCGAAAAGGAACATGAACTTAGAATAATTGTGGTTTGTATGTATATATTTGGTGTCATGATGTGGCTATGGCTTGGAAATGGGAATGTTGGTCATATGATCAGCCATTGGCATGGTTAAAATGATCATATATGAACCTATGTATGGCAAAGACTAGTTGGTTCATGGAGACTACCAAATAGGTAAGACCTACCTTAAAACAGATGCTGCCAGCTGCAGTGACGTGAATGTGAAAAATCACCAAAATTCGTAGAAATGGAATTAAATAGTGAATAAGCTATGTAAATGAACCTTGATGAGTCTATTTTCATATGGAAGAAACGAAATGGTCATAGGAGTTACATGTTAAGAGATATTAATGCTATTGTGAGACAGGGCCAGAACGGTTTCTGGGTTCCCTGTCGCAACTTTAAAATTTACTATAAATTATACAGAAAGAATTAGGCGACATACCTTATATGTACAGATTCCATTTTGAGTCTAGTTTCATTAGAAACAAACGACACCAGCATTAAAGCCCTGTACAGAGAGATATTCAAGTTATACCGCGCGAAGGTCAGAGCAGTCGATCCCTGTAACATGGGTGACTTTAACTAATAAACTGTACCAATTGGCCCATCCAAAATTCTAGAAATAAATCCATGGATGGATATATGAGTCAAAATTCAGGGAAAATTTACGAAACCAGTTTTCGAGTTTTGAAACTCGAGATATGATTTTTAAGGCGACGGTGATGCAGTCTTCCAGCCTGACTGGAAATGTCAAATTGGTGGGCAAACCATGTGAACTTGGCTTGTTAACCCCTCGTGTCCGACACCGGCAATGGTCTCAGGTTCGGGGTGTTACAAAATCCCAAAAAACTTTGGCCTTCAGAAACATTTCTCGAAGGTTTCCAATCAAGTATAGCTGAAATTTTACTCGGATCAACTTGAATACCCGATGCTGATACAACATGACCCAGAAAACTGACTTCACGTGACCAGAACTCGTATTTACTGAACTTCGCCTACAACTATTTGTCTCGCAAAATCTGTAACACAAGTCTCAAATGTTCACATGTTCGGTTTTATCACGGGAATAGATCAAAATGTCATCTATGAACACAACCACAAATAGATCCAGATACTATCTAAAGATCTGGTTCATCAAATCCATGAAAATAGTAGGTGCATTAGTGAGTCCGAAAGGCATAACCAAAAACTCATAATGTCCGTACCTCATTCGGAAAGTAGTCTTTGGCACATCAGAGTCTTTAACTCGTAACTGATAGTAGCCTGATCTCAAATCTATCTTTGAAAACACTGTAACCCTTTTCAATTGATCGAACAGATCGTCAATCCATGGCAACAGATACTTTTTATAGTTACCTTATTGAGCTGTTTATAATCGATACACATTCTCATAGTTCCGTCTTGCTTTTTCACAAATAAAACTGGTATATCCCAGGGAGGAAAACTCGGTCGTGCAAAACCCCCATCTGTCAACTCTTGCAGCTGAGCTTTCAATTCTTTTAATTCAGTAAGTGCCATTCTGTACGGAGCTATCGATATCAGAGTCGTCCTCGCCACTAACTCAATGCCAAACTCTCCCTCTCGGATAGGTGGCAAACCCTACAATTCTTTAGGAAACACATCCAGATACTCGCACACAATTGGTACTGATTTGATCTTTCTTTCAGCCACTTTACTATCAAGCACATATGCAAAGTAAGCTATACTATCATAATTAACTCATTTAAACCAAACCAAGCTATACTATCATAATCATATTAAATCTCAAACTTAAGATTTCATGTATATCATATTCTTTCACATATAAACTTATTCATAGTAGAATGTACATATATATAACAAAGTATCTTTCAATTTCAAAGCCAAGGTATTATTATAACCAGGTACACTTATACACATACCCATGAATTAAATATAACATTACATGCATATACAGAGCATATGGCTGAATATACCTCACAAATGCACATATGTTCACATTTGTAACTTATAAAATTTGCATCACATATCTAATGGTCAACTTACCTTATTTTCAAATAGGTAATCAACTAACTCATACCTGATCGTTTTAGCTCATTTTACACCTTCGATCACAACTTATCATTGCCCGTTGAACCATTCAGAATTGAATAGGATACTCAGATAATCTCATATATTGTACAATGCCAACGTCTCAGACGTGGTCTTACATGCTATCTCATATCGATGCCACTGTCCCAGACAGGATCTTACATGAATCAAATATGATGCCAATGTCCCAGACATGGTCTTACACGTAACCACATATATCGATGCCAACGTCCCAGACATGGTCTTACACGAAAACACATATCAAAAATCCTATGTCATGACATATGTATCCTAGCTGTTCCTAAGGTTCGTAAGGGGCTTTCAGATGTCTTAACTCGGTCAAAACGAATTCGTAAACATATCTCCCAAGCTTATTCACATTCGAAAAACACATATATATTTCCACATAGTTTATTTCAGCATATAACTCGTATTTAATCAAATAAATAACATTTATTTTCTTATTAACTTACCTCGGGCGATGAAAATCGAAATGGGATGGCTAATCGATAACTTTAGTTTTTCCCCGATCCAAATCTTATTTTTTTGGTTCTTGATCTTGATTGAGCTTAACAAATGGCTGAACCCTAAGCTTTGTTTCTTTCTTTTTTTTTTAAGCTTTGTTTCTTTCTTTTTTTTTATATGTTTTGGTCAAAAAAAAAAATATGAACATTAACATGGCTTTTAATTATGTTATAATATATCATATTATTATTTACTATTTTACATATTTAACCTTTAAAATTTAATTAGAAAACCATATAAAACATGTCCAAAACTGTCCACTCATATAATCAATGGCCTTATTACAACATAAGTACTTCATATTATAAAGACAACATCAATTCGGCCCCTTTGACATTTAACCATTGAATTTTCATTTTACGCGATTTAATGCTTTTTATTAAATTAAGCACTCAAATGATAAAATTAAAATATGAAAATTTCACACATATAAATTCAAACACAATAAACAAAGAAAATAAATTTAAAATATTTTTCTAACTCGAATTCATGGTCATGAAATCGCCGTTCCGAATAGGGTCTAAATCAGGCTGTTACATTTTCTCTGTCGAGTGTTTTTCCTATATTGTTTTTGCCATTTTCTTTTGCTTTTCTTCCCCACTTACTACCGTTTTTCTCCCTTAACCCCTTTGTTACGTCAAAATTCCAATTGGTATTATTTCTTCTCCTTGCTGAAAAGTCTTAAACATTCTTCTCATCTTTTTCTCTGGCCAAATCTTATTTTTTTTCCCAAATTTCAGCTGCTACTTCTTTTCTCTGCTTGGACACCCCTTCCTGAAGTGCTGTCAAGATATTGTTCTATTTTGCTCAGTGCAAAAATTTCCCTTTTTCTTCTTTATCTTCTCCCCCTCTCGAATTTATCTCCCCATCCCACGACAGTAGTACTTTCTGCCTTTCCTTATCGATTCTTCGCCTGGTTTCGGTAAGCAAGTTTTTGGTGTTTGGTAAAATTGTGTTCATAAGGGTTCCGATTAGTATTCTTTTATCTTGTTGGACAGCAGCAGATCTTGGAGAAAGAGATCAGTCGCGAGGGGAACCTTAGTCGAAGTGTTCGAAGTGTCGAGGGTAAGTTGGATGTTACGTAATAAGATGAATGCTTCAATTCAAATCGGTTTGAATGCATATCAAGGGATTAATCTAGTGTTTATCGATCAATTGATAGGTATTGGAGTGCTCAGGAGTGCAATCGCATCGAAAATTGTTCTAGTGTGTAAACACAACTTAGAAAATTAAAATCGGTGAAAAGCTAAAAAGTGTGATTATCGATGCCACACGGGCGTGTGGGTCATCCGTGCGGTTGTCGTGTGATCGAATGGGCTTGTGATCGCTGAGGCTAGTTGTGTGAAATACACTGGCCAAGGCCATTTTGGGCTGTATGGGCCACACGGGCAGGTGGGCCCACACGGGTAAACATTATGGGCTTGTGGGTCCATTTTTACTGTTAGATTGCTAAGGTTGAATGAGTTGCCAGAGTCAATTGTGGACTTACTGTAGGGTCGGTAAGCTTACCTAGACCCCTAACTAACTGAAATAACTGTATGACTGATATGAATAAGTATGATGATGTTCTACTGATTTGATATTGTATGCCCTAATAACATTCATGATATTATGGTATAGCATGTCATATTTGTATATTGTATTGGATTGGATTGGGGGATTATATTATTCAGAGGAAGTGTACTGAAAGGCCTCGAGCCTAATTTACTGGTAGCTCACCTGCAACCTATTATTTAGTGTCGTATTCGGTACTTTTTATAGTGTAGGGATGTGTGGGTTGATTATATCCCCACATAGAGTGTAGGGTTTGACGGAGTTGGAGTGTAGAGGCTGGCTGGGTAGGATTTGATATTGCATATCTGTTACTGTACTGAATATTGATACTGTAATGGGCCAAGGCCCAAATGCATGACTGCTTTTATATTGTAATGAGCTAAGGCTCTAACTGAAACTTAAACTGTTACTGAAAAGGGCTTAGGCCTAGAATATGATTTTATTCTATTTGCTTGTTTATATGGGAAATACAGACTGAGTTTTCATAAACTCACCCTTCTATTTTATCTGTACAGGTAATCCCTAGACTTAGGCGGATCGGTCGGTGGCCACACAACCTATTTCATTCTATTTAGTACTTAATTAAGATTTTGATTCTATCTTGGGGCATTTTACTGTAACATGGCCTCTTTGGCGTTTTTATTTTAATTTGGGATTTTTATTGTTTTGGTTTATAATTGCTAGTGGTAGGAGTAGTCGAGTTTTCAAAAAAAATCAATCGTTTTAACAAAATATGCACAAATACGCAAACCATTTTAATAACTTCCACATAGAATAAACGTTTTGAAACTTTCAACTGAGTAATTAACAAGACTTTAGAATTAATAAGTAATAATAAAAAGTTTTTAAGTGGAAAATGTTTTAAGCAAAGTTATGGTTTTCCAACACAAGCTACGGTTTTCAAACACACTATCATGTGACATCGTTAGATTAGGCCATAATGTCTAGGCCGGGTTTGGGGTGTTACATTTGTAGTATCAGAGCCAAGTTGCAAAACTCGGCTGTGGATTTGAGTTTTTAAGATCTAATTTTCTATGAACTGATTTCTAATGATTTGAAATGTTTTTACAGAATGTGTGGTACACTGAGTCTTTAGCGCTGATCCCGTAAGTTCTCTAAACTATTATCTATTTATAAACTAAAATTGCTATAGATAGTATGTACTGAAACTACTATAGACAGACTGTACTGAAAACACTTAAGTTAGTGTATACTGATACTGTAGTAAGATGGTAGACATAGATTGACAATGCAATGTACGAAACAAACTATACACTTCTGATACTGTTTTCATAAAATATCTGTTAATAAACACTGGAACAGTAAACTGATGCATAAAACTGTTGATACAAATAAAACGCGAATAGACAATGAGCACAAAATGTACTCACGGACGGGGTACAAAAGGCCGTAGAGGTGCTCGAGCTAAGTCCTCATCATCTGGCAATCTGCCTAATTTCGATATTGGTGAGACACTGACTCCACCTATGACTGAGATGGTCTCATGATCAAGTGGCTAGGGACGAAGCACTATCCCAAGCTATGTTACGGATTCTAAAAAGTGTCGCTGGGCCCAATACTGGAGCTGAGGGCCACGGGTCGGTTACGGAACGACTCCGGTCTGATGAAGTTGAGCTTTTTAGGGGTATTGTTAGAGTTGCCCCTAATGTGGCTAAGTATTGGATAGAGGCCATAGAGAGGATTATGGATGATCTGGACTGCACCCCCGAGCAGAAATTAAAGGGTGCTATATTGCTGTTGCGTGATGAGGCATATCGGTGGTGGCTTACTATTAAAGAGGGCAATCAGCCCGATCGACTGACCTGGGAGTTCTTTAAGACCGTTTTCCAGGGGAAGTATGTAGGGGCCAGTTATGTGGATGCTCATAGGAGAGAGTTCCTGAATTTGACCTAGGGTGATAGATCAGTGGCCAAGTATGAGGCTGAATTTCTGCGACTGAGCCATTATGCGCGAGGTATGGTGGTGACTGAGTATGAGTGATGTGTTCACTTTGAGGATGGCCTCAGGGATGATTTGAGCATTCTGATAGCTCCACAGAAGGAGTGAGACTTTGCTGCACTATTAATAAGGTAAAGATCGCTGAGGAAGTAAAGAGCGCTGAGCGCCAGAACTGAGAGAGAGGTAAGAGCAAGATGGAGTCGGAGCCCTCAAGTTTCATTCAGAGGCCTAAGAAAAATGCCATAGTTGATGGGCCAATCGGAGTTGGGGCTCCTAATGCTGCTACTGGACAGCCACCGTGTACTGACTGTGGTAGATGCCATCAGGGGGAGTGTTGGAAAAGAACTAGAGCTTGTTTGAGGTGCGGTTCATTAGAGCACCGTATTAGAGAGTGTCCGTAGAGGTTCGATCAGATGCAAGCTTCTGGAATGGGTACTACACCACAACGAAGGGTAGTTCAGTAGCCACTGAGAGGCCGTGGTCAGGCCAGAGGTGGAAATGGTTTGGGCCGTAGTCAGAGAGCACCGAGCAGAGGTGCTAGACATATTGAGGTGAGGTAGCCGACTCTAGTTTATACTACACGTTGCTGAGAGGATGGAGATGCTCTGGACGTCATTACAGGTACGTTCTTTATTTATAATGTACCTTGTACTACACTAATAGATATTGGATCCACTCACTCTTATATAGCTTGTACCGTATCTGAAAACTTGGGTATACTGGTTGAGAGCACTTCAAGTGAGGTCATTGTACTAAGTCTGTTAGGGTAGTTAATAAGGGTTAAAAAACTATTTAGAGATTCTCCTCTAGAGGTTCAAAGGGCTATCTTTCTGGCTGATCTGATGGAACTACTTTTTGGAGAGTTTGATCTGATACTGGGAATGGACTGGTTGATCAAGCACTGAGTGAGCTTAGATTGTGCCACAAAAAGGGTTGTACTGAGAACTGAGGAGGATAGCAAGGTAGTCGTAATTAGGAAACGTCAGAACTACTTATCGAATGTGATTTCTGCATTGAGGATAGAAAAGTTGGTTCGCAAGGGATGTGAGGCGTGTCTGGCCTACATCATTGTTTCAGATTTTGGGGATTCTTCGGTTAAGGATATTAGGACAGTTAAAAATTTTTCAGACATTTTTCCAGAAGAGCTACCTGAGTTACCTCCAAATTGTGAAGTAGAGTTTGGGATTGAGCTCCTTCTTGGGATAGATCCAGTGTCCATTGCCCCTTATAGAATGGCACCGAAAGAGCTTATGGAGCTTACGGCTCAGATTCAAGAACTTTTGGATCATGGGTTCATCCATCCTAGTATGTCTCCGTAGGGAGCACCAGTTCTGTTCGTCAAAAAGAAGGATGGATCCATGCGTATGTGCATTGACTACCGACAATTGAACAAACTGACCATAAAGAATAACTAGCCCCTACTGAGGATAGATGATCTATTCGACCAGTTGCAAGGAGCTTCGGTTGTCTCTAAGATTGATCTCCGATCAAGGTATCACTAGTTGAGAGTTAAGGAGGCTGGTGTGCATAAGATGGTGTTTAGGACTCGTTATGGTCATTACAAGTTCCTAGTAATGCCATTCGAACTGACTAATGCACCGGTAGCTTTTATGGATCTGATGAACCGAGTGTTCTAGCCCTATCTAGATCGGTTCGTGGTGGTATTTATTGACGAATTTGACTAAGCTGTTACGAACGAGTTTGCCTTTTAACTGGACTTGTGACAGCCCAAAATTGACCCTAGTCGGAATGTGGTTTCGGTACCACAAAACGAGGCATAAAAATAATTTAAAATTTATTTTGATGCCTATAATATGTGTGTGCTCATGTGTGAATTTTGAATTCTTTGATTTAGTTAATTTGATTGTGAATTGAAAGAAAAAGGACTCATGTGAAAGGATTTT
This sequence comes from Gossypium arboreum, assembly GCF_025698485.1. Classification (NCBI taxonomy): domain Eukaryota; kingdom Viridiplantae; phylum Streptophyta; class Magnoliopsida; order Malvales; family Malvaceae; genus Gossypium; species Gossypium arboreum. The sequence goes on along the minus strand of NC_069080.1, from coordinate 89,191,669 downwards.
AAAATATGTAGCTAATTTCAAGAGGTTAATAAAAGAATGAAGCAAAATAAATGGAGTTGCATGTCAAATACTCCATTTATTTTGAATGAGTGGCCGACCATGTCTAGATTATGGGCAAGGGAACATGTTTCCAACATGCTAAGTTAGTGCATTATGTAGAAAGAATTAAGAAATGAAAAAAGAAAAAAGAAAAAATGAGCATGGATGCCCCCCCCCATGGTGCCGTAGCTAGAGAGAAAGAAAGGAAAAAAAAAAGTTGTCATTCATCCTTTCTTTGAGCAAAGACTAAGAAAGAAAAACAAAAAAATTGTTCATCTTTTCCCCTCCTTCCTTTGGCCGAAATTCCTAAGAGGAAGAAGAGATTTTTGCTTCATTTTCTTTGTTTAGAAGAGATCTAGAAGGAGATTTGGCTAAACTTGCATCAAGATTAAGGTATGTATGAAGTTGTGTCATGAGATTCATGCTTGTTTTGGTTGCTAACTTGATGTGCATGTTAGCCATGGTTCAAATCCTTGCTATGCCATGAAAAATGGTATTTGGCCAAGGTTGATATTGTGTTAAAGCCATTGCATGCTAAATGTGAAGCTTGCTAATGATGCATGCAATGATGGATTGACTACTCTTGAAATTTCTTTGTAGCAATCTTGAGTAAGACATTGAGTTCTTTGTTTAACCATGACCAAAGTTCAATGGGGTATGATTATGATGTATTCGCCATGATGCATTCATGAGCATGACTTATGCTTGTTACTTGATTGGTAAAATTTGTGTTTTAGAGGGTTATGAACACCTTGAGATTCGCCATGCACCTATATGTGTATATATGTTTGCACATGATATTTTGATTATGAAGAAAGTGATAAATATGTTTGTTTAAAGAAGAAATTTGTTGAAGAATGTTGTGAAATTTGCATGTACATTCGCCTAGTACATGTATAGTGTGAAAAAACCTTGAAATTATTTTTGATTTTGTGTATTTATGACCATGTGTAATCGGCCACATGAGTAATTTGAGCACTTGATGTTATGTTAAAATTCTTGAGCTTAAATATATGGATGTATGTGTATGTGGCCATATAATGGCGTTTTGGTTCAAAGGTTGAATGATAAATTATAATAAAGTGAGATGATATGAGATGCCGAATGTGATTTACTAGTAAACATTATTAATAGAAATATTGAATACTTCTACTTGTATTCGTTAAGCTCAAGAGCAAAAGGGAGCTAAATCCGATAAAGGGAAGGAAAAAGTGATCGAATAGCCGTTGAAGCCGTTCGACAACATCCGAGGTAAGTCCTCAAGAAATGACCCTAGTCGAATTGTGTGAAATGAAATATGGATGTGTAATGATTATTGATTTATGTGTATATGAGTATTTGAATGATACCCGGGCTAAGTCCCGGCGATTATGCTAGTGATATGTTTGTGTTTGAGCCTTAGTAACGAAAATGAAACATGGATGTGTAATGATTATTGATGTATGTGTGAGCATGAGCAATTGAATGATATCCGGCTAAGTCCCAAGACATTTATGCTAGTAATTATATCCGGGTTGAGACCCGAAGGCAATTGTGCTAGTGACTACATCCGGGCTAAGACCCGAAGGCATTCGTGCAAGTTGTTAAATCCGGGCTAATACCCGAAGGCATTTGTGCAAGTCGTTCTATCCGGGCTAAGACCCGAAGGCATTCGTGCATGTGGTTATATCCGGTTGTATTCCGAAGAAGCTTGGGCTGGAGGTGAGCATTGGTTGCTGTAATAAATTTAATTAGTACGCTCGAAAAGCCCAAAGGATAAGGTATGTTTATATGTGCATTGGAAAAGTCGATAGGTTTGAGTAACATTCGTTCAATCGACTAACGAGTTTTCAGCTATTGAATTAGTTGATATCTTGTGAAAGTATATAATGATGAAGTGTGAAGTAAGTATGATTATGTAAATGTGTATTAATGAAATGATTCATTTGGCTATGTGAATGTAATGCTTTAGTTAAAGCTGATTTTATTGCTTGAGACTTACTAAGCATAAAAATGCTTACTCCGTTGCTTTGGCTCTCTGTTTTATAGATTTTGCTCGTTAGCGATCGGATTCGGGATCATTAAAGTCGAAGTCATCTACACTATCAAAGCCTCCAGTTTGGTATAATTTTGGTTGAACTTTGAAATGGCATGTATAGGACTACCCTATTGTTGAAGGTCATGTACCTTTCGGTTTGTGTAAACTTGGATAGCCATGCGAAAATGGCTTATATACGTTTTTGGTATGATACTATAATCGTTGTATGTTGATCATTATGGGGTATGGAATTGTTTTGAGAAGATTAGCCATTGGAATGGTTAATCATGATCACACTTTGTGCTATGTATGCAAAGAGGGGCAATTGAATCGTGGAAATCATGAAATAGGTAAAGGTTACCTTGAAAACAGATGCTGGCAGCAGCAGTGGTGTGGTTTTGAAAAATCACCAAAAATTGTAGGAATGGTATTAAATAGTGAATAAGTTATGTGAATGAACCTTGATGAGTCTACTTTCATATGGAAGAAACGAAACGGTCATAGGAGTTACTTGTTAAGAGATATTAAAGTTATCGTGAGACAGGGCCCGAACGGTTTCTGGGTCCCCTGTCGCGACCTTAAAAATTTACTATAAATTATCCAGAAAGAATTAGGAGTCATGCCTTATATGTGCAGATTCCATTTTGAGTCTAGTTTCATTAGAAACAAACGGCACCAGTATTAAAGCCCTGTACAGAGATATATTCAAGTTGTAACGCGTGAAGGTCAGAGCAGTCGATCCCTGTAACATGGGTGACTTTAACTAATAAACTGTACCAATTGGCCTGACCAAAAATTCTAGAAATAAATCCATGGAAGGATATATGAGTCTAAATTCAGGGAAAATTTACGGAATCAGTTTCCGAGTTTTGAAACTCGAGATATGATTTTTAAGGCGACAGTGACGCAGTTTTCCAGCCTGTCTGGAAATGCCAAATTGGTCGGTGCTTTAAGAGGACTTGGCTCGTTAACCCCTCGCGTCCGACACCGGCGATGGTCTCGGGTTCGAGGTGTTACAATTTTATTGGTATCAGAGCCACGGTTTAGTCGATTCTAGGACTACCGTGATATGTTTGGGGTCTAGCTATACATGCCATATAGTGATAAATTGATAGTGTGGTGATTTCTGACAATCTGAATTTGTGTTTGTTTATAGCAATGGATCCCGATCCAAACCGAGCAATAGCTGATGATGTGGAGAGTGTGGCACCTGCTCCCGCGCAAGGGACAGCGCCGGCGGACTCTCAACCTATGGCCATCAATCCGAATGATGAGGCTAGGCAAGCCTTTTATAGCGTGATGAATGATTGGTTCAACCAATACATTTGAACGAACACGGCTGTTCCACAACCTCCATTTCCGACTAATGCAACCCCCGCACCTACAATACCTCCGGTAACTAACCAAATAAGGTCAAGTAAGCCCCCAGTCGACAGAATTCGTAAGCATGGGGCCACTGAATTCAAGGCTACGGATAGCGACGATGCCGAGCAAGCTGAATTTTGGTTGGACAACACTATCCGGTGCTCGATGAGCTATCTTGTACACCGATGAGTGCTTAAAGTGTACCATCTCCTTGCTACGCGATTCCGCCTACTATTGGTGGAGTACTCGACTTCGTGGTGCCTAGGAGCAAGTGACTTGGGAATTCTTTCAAACCGAGTTCAAAAAAGTATATCACCGAGATTCATCGACCAAAAGCGAAGGGAATTTCTTGATCTTAAGCAAGGCTCTATGTCAGTTACCGACTACGAACGAAAATTTGTGAGGCTTAGCCGGTACGCGCGAGAATGCATTTCGTCCGAAGCTATTATGTGTAAACACTTCGAGGATGGGCTGAATGATGATATAAGGATGTTCGTTGGCATTCTCGAAATACGAGAGTTCGTAGTACTTGTTGAGCGAGCTTGTAAAGTCAAGAGCTTAGAAAGGAGAAACAAAAGTTGATGTGGGAACCGGAGAATTCGAAAAAGGTCCTCGGAAAGTCTCTTCAACAGCATCAAGAGATTTCGAGATGATGTGAGCTGGTTTAGAGGCGCCGGGCTTTTCTAGACGAGATCGCGGTCGACCCCTGTGACCACACGAGTCACTTCGATCGCTAGATGGTGGAAATGATCACGAGAGAGAGCGGAGTGTCGCATTGTGGAAAATGGCATTCGGGAGGCTGAGGTTCTGTGATCACTCCTGTTATAGGTGTGGATCGGTGACCACTTTATCAAGGACCGCCCGAGGTTGCTTGAACAAAATGTAAGTCAAAGTGGAAACCCGAGTGCTACCCTTTGCGCCGGGTAGGCCATCCGTAAATGCGGGCAATGCTAATGGCGGTCAGAGAGGGCCGAGAGATGCTACAACGAGACCCGAGGCTCGTGCTCCTGCTAGGACTTATGCCATACGCGCACGCGAGGATGCTGCCTCACCAGATGTCATTACCGGTACATTCACTCTTTTCGATACAAATGTGATTGCTTTGATTGACCCTGGTTCTACTCATTCTTATATATGTGAAACCTTAGCATCCAGTAAGACTTTGCCTATTGAGTCTACTGAGTTTGTAATTCGGGTGTCAAACCCCTTGGGTCATTACGTGCTTGTCAACAAAGTGTGTAAGAAAAGTCCCCTAGTGTTCCGAGGTTCTTGTTTTCCGGCGGACTTGATGCTTTTGCCGTTCGACGAATTCGACGTTATTCTTGGTTTGGATTGGTTGACCATGCACGATGCGGTTGTAAATTGCAAAAGCAAGACTATCGATCTGAGGTGCGCGAATAACGAGATAATTCGGGTTGAGTCTATGGACTTAAAGGGGTTGCCAGCTATAATATCAGCAATGTTGGCCCAGAAATATGTAAGAAAAGGGTGCGAAGCGTACCTTGCGTATGTGCTCGATGACAAGGAGTCAGAAAAGAAACTCGAATCTGTGCCAGTGGTTTGTGAATACCCGGATGTTTTCCTCAAGAATTGCGGGTTTACCACTGCTCGGAAATAGAATTTGGCATCGAATTGGTACCGGTACCACTCTAATTTCGATAGCTCCGTGATCGTATGGCACCAACGGAATTAAAGGAGTTGAAAGCTCGTTGCAAGAATTGGTGGATAGAGGTTTTGCTCGCCTGAAGTTTCTCGCCTTGGGGTGCGCCGGTGTTGTTTGTGAAAAGAAGGATGGAACCATGAGGTCGTAGATCGACTATCGTCGACTTAATAAAGCGGCGATAAAGAACAAATATCCGTATCACAGATTGACGATTTGTTCGATCAACTGAAGGAGCTTCAGTGTTCTCGAAAATACATTTGAGATCGGGCTATTATCAATTACGAATTCGAGATTCGGACGTACCCAAGACTGCCTTCAGAACAAGATATGGTCACTACGAGTTCCTAGTGATGCCATTTGGGCTTACTAATGCCCCTGTAGTATTTATGGATTTAATGAATCGGATCTTCAGACCATATTTGGATCAGTTTGTAGTCGTGTTCATTGATGACATCTTGGTCTATGCAAGAAATGAGACCGAACATGCTGAACACCTGAGGTTAGTGCTGCAAATTTTACGGAATAAGCAATTATATGCTAAGTTCAGCAAGTGTGAGTTCGGTTAAGAGAGGTTAGCTTCTTGGGTCATGTGGTATCTCAGATCGGTATTCGAGTCGAATTCAATAAAATTTCAGCCATACTTAATTGGAAGCCTCTGAGAAATATTACTGAGGTTCGGAGCTTTTTGGGGCTTGCCGGTTATTACCGACGATTTGTAAAAGGTTTCTCAACGATAGCCACGCCAATGACGAAGCTACTCCAAAAGGATGTTAAGTTCGAATGGACGGAAAAATGTCAGAAAATTTTTGATCAATTGAAAACTTATTTGACTGAAGCCCCAATTCTAGTGCAACCCGAAACGGGCAAAGAGTTTGTTATTTATAGTGACGCATCCCTACTAGGGTTAGGATGCGTATTGATGCAAGAAGGTCGAGTTGTGGCCTATGCGTCGAGGCAATTAAAGCCACACGAGAAAAATTATCCGACCCATGATCTCGAATTGGCTGCCATCGTATTCACCTTAAAGATTTGGCGACATTACTTATTTGGTGAGAAGTGCCATGTGTATTCGGATCACAAAAGTCTCAAATATTTGATGACTCAAAGAGACTTAAATCTGCGACAAAGACGTTGGCTCGAGTGTTAAAGGATTATGAGTGGTCATTGACTATCACCGGGAAAGGCTAATGTGGTTGCGGATGCCTTAAGTCGTAAATCATTATTCGCTTTACGAGCGATGAATGTTCACTTGTCAGTTCGATCCGACAATGTGTTAGTAGCTGAATTGAAAGCCAAACCATTATTGATACATCAAATTCGTGAAGCCCGTAAAGTTGACGACGAGTTGGTCGCAAAGCGGCGAGTGTGTTCGAACAAGGACTCGGAGTTTCAAATCGATGATGACGATTGTTTGAGGTTCAAAAGTCGTCGTGTGTTCCAAAGAATTGAACTTATTTCGATAATTCGAACGAAGCCCATTGTAGCCGAATGGCAATCCACCCGGGGAGTACGAAGATGTACAACGATTTGAAGCGTCGGTTTTGGTGGCATGGTATGAAACGAGACATCTCCGACTTTGTTTCGAGATGTTTAATATGTCAACAAGTGAAAGCGGAACATCAAGTGCCTTCAGGATTACTTCAGCCGATCACGATACCCTAGTGGAAATGGGATCGAGTCACCATGGACTTTGTATCCGGACTGCCATTGTCAGCGAGTAAGAAGGATGCGGTTTGGGTCGTGGTAGATAGATTGACTAAGTCGGCTCACTTTGTCCCCGTACGCACGGATTTTTCAATGGACAAACTAGCAATTGTACGCTTCTCGATTGTGAGATTGCACGGGTGCCTATTTCTATCGTGTCGGATAGAGATCCGAGATTTACCTCGCGATTTTGGAAAAAGTTGCAAGAAGCTTTGGGTACCAAGTTGCATTTCAAAGACCGCCTTTCACCCCCAAACCGATAGTCAATCCGAGCGGATAATTCAGATACTTGAGGATATGTTGAGATGTTGCATCCTCGAGTTCGAGTGGTTCATGGGAGCGGTATTTGCCGTTGATTGAATTCGCCACAACAACGACTTTCAATCAAGTATTAAGATGGCACCCTACGAGGCTTTGTACGGTCGTAAATGCCGTACACCATTGTTTTGGACCGAGCTCGGTGAAAGCAAAATTTTCGTGGTGGATTTGATTAGAGATTTGAATGTAAAGTGAAAGTAATCCGTGAAAGTCGAAAATAGCCTCCGATCGTTAGAAGTCGTGACGCGGATCTCAAGCGTAAAGACATCGAGCATCGTGGGAGATAAAGTGTTTCTCAAGGTTTCACCTTGGAAAAAGATACTCGATTCGGCCTTAAGGGCAAGTTGAGCCCGAGGTTCATCGGGCCATATGAGATATCCGGCGAAGTCGGTCCGGTGGCATATCGTCGATTATGCCCCGAACTCGAAAAGATTCACGATGTCTTTCATGTTTCAAGCTTCGACGCTATAGATCTAATCCATCACACGTGATTAGTCCATCGAGGTTGAAATTCAAGCCAATATGAGTTATGAGGAAGAACCGATTCAGTATCCCGCACGTGAAGTGAAAGAGTTGCGAAACAAGCGGGTTCCACTAGTGAAAGTGTTATGGCTCAAACACGGGATAGAAGAAGCTACTTGGGAAACCGAGAACTCTATGAAAGAGCGATACCCAACCCTATTTCTGGTAATATTTTCGGGACGAAAATTTCTTAAGTGGGGAGAGTTGTGACACCCAAAATTGACCCTAGTCGGAATGTGGTTTGGTACCACAAAACTAAGGCATAAAAATAATTTAAAATTTATTTTGATGCCTATAATATGTGTGTGCTCATGTGTGAATTTTGAATTCTTTGATTTAGTTAATTTGATTGTGAATTGAAAGAAAAGGACTCATGTGAAAGGATTTAAAATATGTAGCTAATTTCAAGAGGTTAATAAAGGAATGAAGCAAAATAAATGGAGTTGCATGTCAAATACTCCATTTATTTTGAATGAGTGGCTTGACCATGTCTAGATTATGGGCAAGGGAACATGTTTCCAACATGTTTAGTTAGTGCATTATGTAGAAAGAATTAAGAAATGAAAAAAAAAAAAAAAAGAAAAAAATGAGCATGGATGCCCCCCCCATGGTGCTGTAGCTAGAGAGAAAGAAAGGGAAAAAAAAGTTGTCATTCATCCTTTCTTTGAGCAAAGACTAAGAAAGAAAAAACAAAAAAAAATTGTTCATCTTTTCCCCTCCTTCCTTTGGCCGAAATTCCTAAGAGGAAGAAGAGATTTTTGCTTCATTTTCTTTGTTTAGAAGAGATCTAGAAGGAGATTTGGCTAAACTTGCATCAAGATTAAGGTATGTATGAAGTTGTGTCATGAGATTCATGCTTGTTTTGGTTGCTAACTTGATGTGCATGTTAGCCATGGTTCAAATCCTTGCTATGCCATGAAAAATGGTATTTGGCCAAGGTTGATATTGTGTTAAAGCCATTGCATGCTAAATGTGAAGCTTGCTAATGATGCATGCAATGATGGATTGACTACTCTTGAAATTTCTTTGTAGCAATCTTGAGTAAGACATTGAGTTCTTTGTTTAACCATGACCAAAGTTCAATGGGGTATGATTATGATGTATTCGGCCATGATGCATTCATGAGCATGACTTATGCTTGTTACTTGATTGGTAAAAATTTGTGTTTTAGAGGGTTATGAACACCTTGAGATTCGGCCATGCACCTATATGTGTATATATGTTTGCACATGATATTTTGATTATGAAGAAAGTGATAAATATGTTTGCTTAAAGAAGAAATTTGTTGAAGAATGTTGTGAAATTTGCATGTACATTCGGCCTAGTACATGTATAGTGTGAAAAAAACCTTGAAATTATTTTTGATTTTGTGTATTTATGACCATGTGTAATCGGCCACATGAGTAATTTGAGCACTTGATGTTATGTTAAAATTCTTGAGCTTAAATATATGGATGTATGTGTATGTGGCCATATAATGGCGTTTTGGTTCAAAGGTTGAATGATAAATTATAATAAAGTGAGATGATATGAGATGCCGAATGTGATTTACTAGTAAACATTATTAATAGAAATATTGAATACTTCTACTTGTATTCGTTAAGCTCAAGAGCAAAAGGGAGCTAAATCCGATAAAGGGAAGGAAAAAGTGATCGAATAGCCGTTGAAGCCGTTCGACAACATCCGAGGTAAGTCCTCAAGAAATGACCCTAGTCGAATTATGTGAAATGAAATATGGATGTGTAATGATTATTGATTTATGTGTATATGAGTATTTGAATGATACCCGGGCTAAGTCCCGAAGGCGATTATGCTAGTGATATGTTTGTGTTTGAGCCTTAGTAACGAAAATGAAACATGGATGTGTAATGATTATTGATGTGTGTGTGCATGAGCAATTGAATGATATCCGGGCTAAGTCCCGAAGACATTTATGCTAGTAATTATATCCGGTTGAGACCAAGGCAATTGTGCTAGTGACTACATCCGGCTAAGACCAAGGCATTCGTGCAAGTTGTTAAATCCGGGCTAATACCCGAAGGCATTTGTGCAAGTCGTTCTATCCGGGCTAAGACCCGAAGGCATTCGTGCATGTGGTTATATCCGGTTGTATTCCGAAGAAGCTTGGGCTGGAGGTGAGCGTTGGTTGCTGTAATAAATTTAATTAGTACGCTCGAAAAGCCCAAAGGATAAGGTATGTTTATATGTGCATTGGAAAAGTCGATAGGTTTGAGTAACATTCGTTCAATCGACTAACGAGTTTTCAGCTATTGAATTAGTTGATATCTTGTGAAAGTATATAATGATGAAGTGTGAAGTAAGTATGATTATGTGAATGTGTATTAATGAAATGATTCATTTGGCTATGTGAATGTAATGCTTTAGTTAAAGCTGATTTTATTGCTTGAGACTTACTAAGCATAAAAATGCTTACTCCGTTGCTTTGGCTCTCTGTTTTATAGATTTTGCTCGTTAGCGATCGGATTCGGGATCATTAAAGTCGAAGTCATCTACACTATCAAAGCCTCCAGTTTGGTATAATTTTGGTTGAACTTTGAAATGGCATGTATAGGACTACCCTATTGTTGAAGGTCATGTACCTTTCGGTTTGTGTAAACTTGGATAGCCATGCGAAAATGGCTTATATATCGCTTTTGGTATGATACTATAATCGTTGTATGTTGATCATTATGGGGTATGGAATTGTTTTGAGAAGATTAGCCATTGGAATGGTTAATCATGATCACACTTTGTGCTATGTATGCAAAGAGGGCAATTGAATCGTGGAAATCATGAAATAGGTAAAGGTTACCTTGAAAACAGATGCTGGCAGCAGCAGTGGTGTGGTTTTGAAAATCACCAAAATTGTAGGAATGGTATTAAATAGTGAATAAGTTATGTGAATGAACCTTGATGAGTCTACTTTCATATGGAAGAAACGAAACGGTCATAGGAGTTACTTGTTAAGAGATATTAAAGTTATCGTGAGACAGGGCCTGAACGGTTTCTGGGTCCCCTGTCGCGACCTTAAAAATTTACTATAAATTATCCAGAAATAATTAGGAGTCATGCCTTATATGTGCAGATTCCATTTTGAGTCTAGTTTCATTAGAAACAAACGGCACCAGTATTAAAGCCCTGTACAGAGAGATATTCAAGTTGTAACGCGCGAAGGTCAGAGCAGTCGATCCCTGTAACATGGGTGACTGTAACTAATAAACTGTACCAATTGGCCCGACCAAAAATTCTAGAAATAAATCCATGGAAGGATATATGAGTCTAAATTCAGGGAAAATTTACGGAATCAGTTTCCGAGTTTTGAAACTCGAGATATGATTTTTAAGGCGACAGTGACGCAGTTTTCCAGCCTGTCTGGAAATGCCAAATTGGTCGGTGCTTTAAGAGGACTTGGCTCGTTAACCCCTCGCGTCCGACACCGGCGATGGTCTCGGGTTCGGGGTGTTACAGGACTGATACACAGAAAGAAAGCTTTGAGAAGCTGAAAATTGTATTGACTGAGGCCCTTGTTCTAATACAGCCAAAGTCTGGGAAAGAGTTTACTGTTTAGAGCGATGCATCACATGTCAATTTAGGATGTATGTTGATGCAAGAGGGTAAGGTGGTAGAGTATACGTCTCGTCAGCTTAAGACTTATGAGGCGAATTATCCGACGCATGACCTAGAGTTGGCTACAGTGGTGTTCGCACTAGGCATTACCTATATGGGGAAAAGTGTATCATCTACATTGATCATAAGAGCCTCAAGTACCTTCTCACTTAGAAGGAACTGAACCTTAGGCAGCGTAGATGGACTGCTTAAAGATTACGACTGTACAATTGAATACCACCCTAGTAAAGCCAATGTGATGGCCGACGCACTGAGCCCTAGGGCTATGACTGATCTGAGGGTAATGTTTGCTAGCTTCAGTTTATTTGATGAGGTAGTCTATTGCCCAGACATCAGGTTAAACCAATGTGGATAAAGCAGATTAAGGGTAATCGATGGAGCACAAGTTTTTAGGTCTTCGCTTCTGACAGGTTGAGAATGGGAATACTTTGGATTTTGGACTGAATAGTAAATGGGTACTCTATTTTCGTGGGAGAATTTGTGTACCAAAAGATACTGAATTAAGGTAATTGATATTGAGAGAGGTGCATAGTAGCCCTCATGCTATGCATCCTGGTAGAAATAAGATGTACCGTGACTTACGTGAGTTATACTGGTGGCCAGGTCTTAAACGATAACTTACCGAATTTGTGGCTAAGTGTCTGACATGCCAGTAGGTTAAGGTTGAGCATTGGTTACCTTCGAGTTTGTTGCAGCCAGTTAAGATTCCACTTTAGAAGTGGGAGATAGTGACATGGACTTCGTTAGTGGGTTGCCCCTCACACTCACTAAGAAGGATTCAGTGTGGGTTATAGTAGATTGGTTGACCAAGTCCACCCACTTCATATCAGTTCGTACTGACTACTCTCTACAGAAGCTGGCTAAACTGTATGGTCTGAGATAGTGAGCCTGCATGGGGTACCGATTTCGATCATTTCTGATAGGGATCCTCACTTCACGTCTCGATTCTAGAAGAAGCTACATAAATCTTTGGATACAAGGTTGGACTTCAGTACTGCGTTCCGTCCTCAGATTGATGGTCAATCTGAGAGAGTGATTCAGATATTGGAGGATATGTTGAGGAGCTGTGCCATTAACTTCCGAGGCAGTTGGGAGGATTACCTGTCACTAACGGAGTTCGCTTATAACAATAACTATCAGTCTAGCATTCGATGGCACCTTATGAGGCATTATATGGTCGTAGGTGCCACACACCTTCATGTTGGACTGAGTTGGCCAAGCGACGTGTTTTGGGCCATGAACTAGTTTCTGATACTGAGAATAAAGTTAGGTTGATTCGAGATCGACTAAAAGTGGCATCAGAACAATAGAAGTCCTATGCAGATCTGAAACGACGTGAAATCGAGTATTATGTGGGAGACTTTGTTTTTTTAAGGTCTCCCATGGAAGAAGGTTCTGAGGTTTGGTTGTAAGGGCAAGTTGAACCCTAGATTTATTGGACCCTACCGCATACTGAAATGAGTGGGACCAGTTGCCTACCAGTTGGAGTTACCTCCAAAGTTGGACCGAATTCACGATGTGTTCCATGTCTCGATGTTGAGGTGCTACCGCTCAGATCCCACGCATATTGTTCCTATTAAAGAGATAGAGGTTAGGCTAGATCTGACCTTTGAAGAGGAGCCAGTTCAAATTTTGGATCATGATGTAAAGGTTCTAAGAAGAAAATCCATTCCACTGATTAAAGTTCTATGGTGTAATCATAGCACTGAAGAGGCCACGTGGGAGCCTGAGGATGCAATACGTCAGCAGTATCCTCATCTGTTCTAATCTAGTAAAATTTTGAGGCCAAAATTTTCTTTTAGGTGGTAGAGTTAAAACGCCCAAAAATCTCCTATATTTATTTTCGTATGTTTGTGACATAAATATCTATTTGCTTCAGTGGTTAAATGTGCTTTAGTGGTTAAATGTTCTGGGTATGTGTGGGAGGTCCCAAGTTCAAGCCATGACTTGGGAAAATTTTGGTAATTTATGAATAAAGCCTTATCTTTGATCAGTAGGCTTATAATTAAATGTGGGTAAAATATGTAAAAATAAGCCTATTGGTTTTGTGGTTAAGTGAAGAGCAAAGGAGCAGAAGGTTTGGAGTTTGAGTCCTTGCGCAAATAAGGGATTTATTTTTACTGCTTGTGCCATGTGGGTGTTGTAGTTTGACTGAAATTCTGTAGTGTTTGAGTGGGGTTTGAATTCAGTTGAGGGGATTGTGGTGGATGGTTGGGGGGAGGTGTTGGAGTGATTTGGGGAGAAAAATAAGGGATGGATGACTTTCAAATCATCCCAAATTTGGTAGTGGCAAGTTTTGGCTCTCCTCCTCTCACACTCTCAACTTTCTGTCAGTTTTTCCCTTCTACTTCCTTATTTTCTCTGCCAAGTGTTTTTCCCATATCATTTTTGCCATTTTCTTTTGCTTTCCTTCCCCACTTCTTGTCGTTTTTCTCTCTCAACCCCTTTGTTGCTGCCAAAATTCCAATTAGTATTCTTTCTTCCTCTTGCTGCAAAGTCTTGAACAATTTTCTCATCTTTTTCTCTAGCCGAATCTTATTTGTTTTCTTCCCAATTTTGACTGCTACTTCTTTTCTCTGCTTGGAGATCCCTTCCTAAAGTGCTGTCGAGATATTGTTCTGTTTTACTAAGTGCAAAAATTTTCCTTTCTTTTCTTTAACTTCTTCCTCTCTCGAATTTATCTCCCCATCCCACAAAAATAGTACATTCTACCATGGTTTCAGTAAGCAAGTTTCTAGTGTTTGGTAAAATTGTATTCGTTGGGGTTCTAATTAGTATTCTTTTATCTTGTTTGGCAGCAGTAAATCTTGGAGAAAGAGATCAGTCACGAGGGGAACCTTAGTCAAAGCGTTCAAAGTGTCGAGGGTAAGTTGGATGTTGCATAATAATATGAATGCTTTGATTCAAATCGGTTTGAATGCATATCAAGGGATTAATCTAGTGTTTCTCGATCAATTGATAGGTATTGGAGTGCTCAAGAGTGCAATCACATCGAAAACGGTTCAGGTGTGTAAACATAACTTCGAAAATGGAAATCGGTGAAAAATCAAAAAGTGTGATTGTCGATGCCACACGGACGTGTGGCTGCCCATGTGGTAGGCTGTGTGACCGAACACAAGCTTGTGATTATCGAGGCTGGCTGTGTGCGATACATGGGCCAAGGCCATTTTGGGTTGTATGGGCTACACGGGTAGGTGGGCCCACATGGGCAAACATTATGGGCTTGTGGGTCCATTTTCACTGTTAGATTGCTAAGGTTGCATGGGTCGCTCGAGTTGATTGTGGACCTACTGTAGGGTCAGTAAGCTCTGTATGACTGATATGAATAAGTATGATGATGTTCCACTGATTCGATACTGTATGCCCTGATTACATTCACGATATTCTGTTATAGCATGTCATATTTGTATATTGCATTGCATTGGGTTAGGAGCTTATATTATTCAAAAGAATTGTACTGAAAGGCCTCGAGCCTAATTTACAGGCAGCTTAGATGCAAACTACTGTTTAGTACCACATTCAGTACTTTTTGGAGTGTAGGGATGGGTGGGTTGATTATATCCCTACATGGAGTGTAAGGTTGGACGAAGTTGGAGTGTAGAGGCTAGTTGGGTAGGATTTGATACTGTATATATCTTACTATACTGAATATTGATACTGTAATAGGCTAAGGCCCAAATGCATGACTGCCTCTGTATTGTAATGGGCTAAGGCTCTAACTAAAACTGAAACTGTTACTGAAAATGGCTTAGGCCCAAACTATGGTTGCATTCTGTCTGCTTGTTTATATGGGAATTACACATTGAGTTTTCGTAAACTCACCCTTCTATTTTATCTGTACAGGTAATTCCCAGACTTAGGCAGATTGGTGCAGCGGAGGACTCAGCAGTGGCCACACAACCTATTTCATTCTATTTAGTACTTAATTATGATTTTGATTCTATTTTGGGGTATTTTACTGTAACATGGCCTCTTTGGAGTTTTATTTTAATTTGGGATTTTTATTGTTTTTGTTTATAACTGCTAGTAGTAGGAGTAGTCAAGTTTTCAAAAAGAATCAATCACTTTAACAAAATACACACAAATACGCACACCGTTTTAATAGCTTCCGCGTAGAATAAACGTTTTGAAACCTTTCGACTAAGTAATTAAGACGACTTTAGAATTAGTGAGTAATAATGAAAAGTTTTTAAGTGGAAAATGTTTTAAGCAAAGTTACGGTTTTCCAACACAAGCTATGGTTTTCAAACACACTACTATGTGACATCATCAAATTCGGCGATAACGTCCAGACCGGGTTTGGGGTGTTACAAGGCATATGATGCCATGACTCGTAGTTGATAGGAAACAGATTGACATTTTGTGCTATAATTCCCAAGTATCCTGCTAAAAGTCAAGCTTCTGATCCAACAGGCTAACCAAGACTATTTCTAGCTACTTTGACACGCTCGACAGAATGTAACTAGTATAAATCTTTTAGTACGTATGTCCTCGAGTTCTGTGCGTCCTACCGCTTTCAGCTGAAAATGGTATATTATAATATAAGAATTTGAAACATAAATGAATAATAAAAGTCAACACGCATGTAAATTAAAGTTTAACATTACTTTGAACTTCTACAGGTTATTCAACTGTATTCAGAACATTCGAAGATCTCATACCAGTTTGTTGTTCACTATTTGTTTCTTCTGGATTTGGAGGATTTTGAACAATACTTAGATCTCGCAATCTTCTTCTGGGCATTTTATCTGCAATACACATAAAATAGTTGAAATATTTAACAAGTTCAAGATTTAAATTATAATATTACATATAACTAAAAGATTGTAAAATCTTACTACATCATAATTCGTAAATACTTCATCCACATCCTGGCAAACCCATTGAAATTTTTTACTAGTATTAGGGATATTTTCATTTAAGTTTTGTTTCAGAAAAGGCAAAGTTTCTGATCTTTCTTCGTTGTCATCTCTACTTCTGTAACACCCCAAACTCAGCCCAGACGTTATGGCCGAATCTGGCGTGCCACATTGGAGTTGAAAACCCACGTTCCGTTTTAGTGTTTTAAAACCATATATTTTGTTGAGTTAACAAAGTGTATGGAAGCTGGGCATCAGGTAGGTATCCGAGACAGAGGAGGTGAGCCATGAGGGCTGCTTAAGTACCAAGCTCTTTGATTGGATCCAATCCTAGACATGCCCACAACCATAGCCACACTTTGTTATATCGAGTTTAAATTTGTTTAAGTGGACATCTTTGATAAATCGATTAATCGAGGTGTTGAGATATTTTGAAAACAAGCATCGCTTTGAAAACTCGTCCTAAGTCTAGCCCATTTGAACAATTATCAACCAGGTTTGAAGTTATTAAAAATAAAATAATCCCGAGAAGAAATAAAAGAAAAGTTAAAATGGCCTTATTACAACCCAAAAATAAATAATAATTAAAGAAAATTTAATGAAAACCAACGCTTGTTTAAAAGCCAAAAGACGATCACCGTGGCTACTCTGAATCCCCTCCGGCTCCAAGTCCTCACATCAAGGCTCACCTGCAAGGTTAAGGAAAGGTGGTGAGTTTGGGAACTCAGTGTGCAATAAGCCCCTTTCAGAGCCTAAAACAATAACAGCCTATTGGGTCTAAGCCCAAATCCAATCTCAAACATGTACTGGGCCATAGCCCTTTTCATATTTCATATTTCATAACACTGGGCCGAAGCCTTTACTATAAACAGTATGGCCCATAGGCCCATTTTAATATCACATATAATGTCAATGAAAGAATGCAAACCCATTTGGGGAGACCACTCAGCCCACCATCCACTACTCTCCACCCGTACCAACCAACACACCATGTGGGGATTAACTCGACCCACCCCGCCATAACTCTCCTTTGGCAAAGATAGTGCTTTATCATATAACCGAGGCCTAGCCTCTTTTAGTAATCGGGCAAAAGCCCTTTATCATAATCAGGGCATAAGCCCTTTATCATAATCAGGCGTAAGCCCTTCATCATAACTGGGGCATAAGCCCTTCATCATAACTGGGGCATAAGCCCTTTATCATAACTGGGGCATAAGCCCTTTAATAACTGGGGCATAAGCCCTTTTGCACTTCCTCCATCCATATAAAAACCCAACCCAATGCATTTATGAACATCTCATGTGCATATCATACATATCATGTGCATATCATACATGTCATGTGCATATCATACATATCATGTTTATCAAAATCCCATGCATTAAGTTCATATATAAACCCTAGGGGTATAATGGTCATTTTTACCTAGGGGGAAAACAGTCATTTTCATGTTATAAGGGTAATCTTGTAATTTTACCAAAAATTAGGGTTTCCATGTTCATTAACGATTACTAACAATTCATGGGTGCAAACAGTGATTCTGGCCCATTTTTAGCGAAATCGAGTTATTGGGCCTAAAACCCCTAATGAGCCCTACTTAGCCGATTTTGTCATCTAGGCCCATTTAGCCTACATCCATAATAGCATTGACAGTCTTAACACACAATTTAACAGATTTTCGTTTTCTACCAATTTTACCCAAATGGGCCCGAAAGCCTATTGGGCCCTATTTCAGCCCCTCGAGGCCCAACTTACCGTGAATGCCAAAAACACGTCCTTACCGTTTCCATTGTTCCTGATCATCATCTCATCGATTCTAACTAACTAGTGAGCGTTCATTGCTCACAAGTCCTCGAAATGCCGTAATTTGGCATTTAAACTTTTCGCATTTATCGCTTTAAGCTATGAAAAAGGGTTCGTTACACACTTGATTTGCGATATTCCTTGACGAGATCTCCTATGCGATTTCTCCTATAATCAACCACTTATAGATTAGACCATGTTAATATTAAACCAAATCGAAAACTACCTATTATCATCACTTACACATTCGCCACCATCCACAATGGCCCTTGGGTTCATACCTTTGCGAAGTTGATGACTAGATTTAGTCACTCCGATGATCCGGGCTTTTCACACACTCCTTGATCGGTAGCCTTTAATCCTCACTAGCACCAACAAACCAAATAACACCAAAAACCCTTTTAGCCTTAGTCGACGAGAGGGTTTTCACTTTTCTTAAACCACAAGATACAAATGGAAAGAAGGTTCAATACTTACCAAGAGATCTACTCGTTGAAGAACATTCCAAATACCTTCCTACCCCATATCCGCTAGAATCTAACTTAAACGTGCGTAGAAAATAGATCTAAATATTAATTCCGAATCACTAAAATATGCAAATTTTCGCTTTTCAAAGAAATATTAATCTAAGCTATTACGAGGGTTAGTGCACACCTGTTACGGGTTGAAGTTGAAACATTTCCAAAATCAATCACCTACGATAACCACCACCTGTCACTCAAACTTAACTAATCCAATATCAATATATGTAAATCCTAAGCACATCAGTCATACGGAACATAAGGGCATATTCATCATTTTACCATACAGGGGTATTATGGTCACTTTACCCTACAGGGGCTTTACGGTCACTTTACCCTATAGGGGCTTTACGGTCTTTTTACCTAATAGGGGTATTTTAGTCATTTCATCCTACAAGGGTGTTTTGGTAAATCTACAAACCAAAGGAATTTCAGTAAATTTGTAAACCAATGGTATTTCTATAATTTTTATAAAGTCAAGGGTATTTCTGTAACTTTGTAAATCAGGGGTATTTTGGTAATTTCACAAATTGAGGGTATTTCGGTAATTTCAAAAACCAAGGGTATTTTGGTAATTTTATAAACTAGGGGTATTTTGGTAATTTTACAAACCAAGGGTATTTTAGTAATTTTGTAAATCAAGGGTAAAACAGTAATTCTGTAAATCAAGGGTAAAATAGTAATTCTATAAATCGAGGGTAAAATGGTAATTCTATAAATCGAGGGTAAAACGATAATTCTGTAAGTCGAGGGTAAAACGATAATTATGTAAATCGGGGGTAAAATAGTAATTATGTAAATCGGGGGTACTTTGGTAATTTTACAAGTCGAAGGTATTTCAATAATTTTACAAATCGAGGGTATTTCAGTATTTTTACAAACTAAGGGTATTTCGGTAATTTTAGTAAACTAAAGTATTCTAAACAGGGATAACAATACGAATGGGCCTAAAGCCTATTCTCGTCCCAAATGGGCCCACACGCTCATGTGGCCCTTTTAGCCCAAATCTAGCCACAGATATGAGATTCACCTAGCCTAGTCTAATATTTACTACACAATCAAACAACTTATCCAATTGGGCCTGTAGGCCCATTGGGCCTATATGGCCCCTTTCGCCCATTCATGCTCAAGTAGCCATCCCTGACTAGAGTAGTGAGAAATACACACCGATAGGAGGCTGGAGTTAATCCACGCTCCGAGCACTCTTAGCCGACTCCCAACCCAAACGAGCACGCCATACAGCGAAAGGGATCAGCCAAGAAAGGTACCTTTACTCTCCTCATGGTTCCCTCTATTTAAAGCCAACTTTGTATCCACTCTTATGTTAGCTTCCCGATGTGGGATCCCTCCAACATCAGAGTTTAAATTCAACACCAACTCTTGCCGCCCCCTGTTAGCAAAATAAATGCTCTTTGCTTGCTATGGGATTTGAACCTATGCCTCCCCTTAAATGCTCCACACGCTACTTGCCACTAAGCCACAAGGCTTTTTGTGTCATATTTTATCCCCAATTAATTATAAGGTCTAAAGGCCAAAGTCCAGGTTCCCTTAAAAAAAAAAAACAAAATAAATTGCAAGAGCCAAGACTTGAACCCATGCTCCCTTACAACCTTAATGACGCCACAACCACTAGACTACATGCTTCCTTGTGTCATTTATTTACCACAATAATTTAAAAGGCCCTCATCCAAGCATCCAGGTTTTTTTCACTTAATACCAAAAATTTTGCTAAAGCCCAAGTTTGAACCCAAGATTTCTCCAACACTTCTCAAAGCCATTAACCACTAAAGCAAACATTTAATTGTGTCATTTCATTGGACAATTAAATACCTATATAAAACCTCCTTACGGACCCACACTCAAGGCCCAATACTTCTAGGCCCAAATTCGGGGTGTTACAACTTCCATTACCCATGTTAAACAAGTCTCTAGGGGTGTTACAGAGTACAACATACCAACCTTCATCAGTTGGATCTTTCGAGTCAAAAACTTGTTTCACTTATGAAGAAAATACATACAGCTCGTCTATTTATTGTTGTCCAGTGTGAATTAATTGTGAGAAGTTCACCATTATAAAACCAAATTGATCTTTTTTAATTCTACGAGCAGTATTAACATCAGCTCAATCACATTGAAATAAGACAACCTTTCGTTTGTAACAGCCCATTTTTGGGTCAAGTCAGAATAGTGGTTTTGGAACCACAAATCTGAAGCAGAAATATTTATTTTTATTATTTGTTTAAGGTCTACCGTATGATTGAATGATTGTGTGAAAATTTCGTTAAGAAATATTATCGATAGAGTGTCCAATTTGACTAATAGGACTAAATTGCAATAGGTGCAAAACGTGTGTTCTAGAAGCTAGAGGTGTCTAATTGAAATGAAATTTTAAATTGGGGGTCCTTAAATGGTAATTAGACCATTATACATTAAGTTGGACAAAAATGGACATGGTTGATAAAATTTCAAAGTTTTAAGTGAAGGGCATTTTGGTCATTTGGTAAATAAAGACAAATAAAACTAATAAAAAGATGTCGTCTTCCCCAATTTAGTCCTCCCATGGTTGAATTTCTCAAGAAAGACATAGCTAGGGTTTGGCCACTTTCAAGCTCGATTGTAAGTCCGTTCTTGTCCAGTTTTTAATGATTTTTATATTTTACCTAATCTAGCTATTTCAAGGGCTAATTTGAAAAAAAATCAAAGTCTAGAATTTTATCCATGTAGATATTTTTGTATTTTGATGTCTAATGATAGAAAATGTATGTTTAATGTTAGTTAAACAACATTTACCAAGTGATTTTTCATGAAAATGTCAAATAGGGACCTGTTTGTAAAAGTTGTAAAATGTGTGTAAAAATGCGAATAAATGAAAAATGTGGGCTGATATAAGTACTAATAATATTCGGCTAGGCTTGGGTAATGAAGAAATCGAATGAAATTCATTTTACGAGCCTAGGGACTAAAATGTAAAAAGTTAAAATGTTAGGGGAAAAAATGTAATTTTTGCCATAAGGTGTTTTTGAGATTAAATTGAATAATGTAATAATTGAATGAGTTAAATTTGATATTATAGATCAAGAAAGAAGAGGTTCTGACCTAGACCAGGGAAAGAACAAAGCCGTGGACTAAATCAAACTATTAGTCATTTTGTACCGAGGTAAGTTCGTATGTTATAAATAAGCTTTAATATGATTGTATTTTATTGCTTTAATATTGCATGAATTGTATGTTTGATAAATGTGGATGAGATTAATCTTATGAACCAGTCCGAAGATGAATTGACAAGCGAGAAATCCTGTTGAACCTTAGGAATAGGGTAGGATACAAGTGACATGTCACTACGGTAGTTATGTGTTATGTGATTATGTGACCCAGGTGCTGGTCTTGTACGTCCTACCATTGGCTGAGTATACCAGCATATGTTGCGAATACTTGACAGCTTGTGTGAGCAGCACCGCGTAGCTACATCTTGACTGACAGCTTGTGTGAGCAGGCCCGTTGATAGCTCGAGAGCGAGCAACTATGTGATATGAGACTTGGGTAGCTTTGGATACATATGTGGCACTTAGTGTGCAAATTTCCCAAGTATTTGACATTTTTATTCCGAGTGGTTCACAGGTACGTCAAAGATGAGAATATGTGTAAGTTCATTTCGAGATGATTCAGGTATGTATGTAAAGCTCATGTTTATTAAATGCTTGAAATGATGAAAATGAGGTAAGTTTAGTGATGAAATGAATTACGATACTATGGTAAATTTACATTCAATTATGTTATATTATTTGAATGTTATATGCATGGTAAGGTTGCTTATTTCTTGCATATGAGCTTACTAAGCTATATAGCTTACTTTGTTTATTTTCCATATTTTATAGTGTCGCCAAGCTAGCTCGGATCGGATATCGTCGGAGATTCGAATCACACTATCAAACTCTCATTTTTTGGTATTGATGATCTTAGTAATTCGAAAGTATGACATGTATAGGGACTTGGTCATTTTGTTATATGTGTCATTATGATTTTAACCAAATGAATTGGCTTGTAAATGTCAAAGGCTTGTTGTGGAAATTGGTCATGTAAATTGGCTCATCTTGGTTAATATGGTTGTAAGTCTATTTATATGCATGTATGTGCTAATTGTTGTAGTGATGTTGTGACAGCCCAAAACTGACCCTAGTCGGGAGGTGGTTTCGGGACCACAAAACCGAGGCATAAAAATAATTTATAATTTATTTTGATGCCTATAATATGTGTTAATTCATGTGTGACATTTTGATGTTTCGATTTAAAGTTATAAATGTGAATTTCATTAGAAAGGACCTAGTAGTAAACTTTGAAAGTATGATGGGGAAAGGTGTGATGACTAGTTGAACATGCATGCAAAAATAAGGATTTGCATGTCAATTTCCCCTCCCAACATGAAGTGGCCGCCATGGCAAGAGTGGATGGGCAAAACATGTCATGAAACATGTTTTGTTGGTGCATTAGGGTGAAATAATAAAATAAAGAGCATGGGCAAAGAAAGAAAAAAATGGTCTCATCCATGCTTCCCCTTGGCCGTGAGTTGAGAGAAAGGAAAAGAAAAAATTTGGTTCATCCATTCTCATTTTCTTTGGGCTGAAAATTCTAAGAAGGAAGGAAATTTTGCTCCATTTTTAGTTTAGAAGAGATCTAGAAGGAGATTTGGCTATACTTGCATCAAGATTAAGGTATGTTGAGGTTGTGTCATGAGATTCATGCTTGTTTTGGTTGCTAACTTGATGTGCATGTTAGCCATGGTTCAAATCCTTGCTATGCCATGAAAAATGGTATTTGGCCAAGGTTGATATTGTGTTAAAGCCATTGCATGCTAAATGTGAAGCTTGTTGATGATGCATGTAATGATGGATTGACTACTCTTGAAATTTCTTTTTAGTATTCTTGAGTAGGACATTGAATTCTTTGTTTAACCATGACCGAAGTTGAAAGAGTATGGTTGTGATGTATTCGCCATGGTGCATTCATGAGCATGATTTATGCTTGTTACTTGATTGGTAAAATTTGTATTTGGATGGGTATGAACCCCTTGAGATTGACCTTGCACCTATATGTGTATACATGTTTGCACATGATGTATTGGCATGACATACATACTATTTCAAGGTATATATTTGCTTGTGATGATGTTTGGTTATGAAGTACATGAGAGATGTGTATTGAGCTACAATATGTAATGCGTTAGTTAGTAAAATGCATGCTGTTTTTGTGTGGTATTAAGTGCATAATTGGCCTCAACATGGACATGCATATTCGCCACATGAGGGGAAATTGGTGTGCATGCATTCGGTTAGAGGCAAGCATATTGATGCCTATTCTTGGCTTACAAAATTCGCTAAGAGGAATATTAACTAATGTGTTGAGTTCGATTCGTGATTTCGTACATATGCGACTTTGATGCCTAATGAGCATATATATTGGCTAGGTATCTTGAATTCTCTTCGATGCTCAAATGATAAAACCAATTTATTTGTTAAATTAAGCTCAAGAGCAAAGGGAGCTAAATCCGATAAGGGGAAGGAAAAAGTCGTCGAATAGCCGTCGAAATCGTTCGACCACGTCCGAGGTAAGTTTGTGAGTATCGAAACTTAGATTTTGATTCGATTGAATGAAGTAATAAGCAATCGAAATTGTGCCTTTGTATGTGGCCATTGAGCCGAAATGATATTTTTGCTAAGTGAATTGTGCATAAAAGTTGTGTTATGAAATTGAAACAAAGATGTGTATGAATGTTCGAGTGATATCGGGCTAAGCCCAAGGCAATTGTGCGAGTTATGATATCGGGCTAAGCCCAAGGCAATTGGGCGAGTTATGATATCCGGGCTAAGCCCAAGGCAATTGTGCAAATTGTGATATCCGGGTTAAGTCCGAAGGCCTTTGTGTGGGTTACCATAACCGGCTATGTCCCGAAGGCGTTTGAGCAGTAGCTATATCCGGATAAACTCCGAAGGTATGTGATTCGAGAACTTTGAACTTGCTGGAAAATTTTCAGTTAATGCACTTGTGAAATTCCCAACAACAAGGTATGTTTGTGTGTGCTTAGCACACTATGAGTAAGTGCGTATGAATATTCGCTCTAATGATAAATGAGCTATCGGCATTAACTAGGCCATTATTTGTGTATGAATATAAGAGTTGGGATTGTGAAGTAAGCATGTCTTTGAGAAATTGTGCATATGAATTATTGTTTAGCTACTTGAATGCTATGCTTTGGTTGTGTGTATATTATGGCTCAAACTTACTAAGCATAAATTGCTTACTCCGTTTCTTTGTTTCTCTGCTTATAGATTTTGCTCGTTAGCGATCGGATTCGGGATCATAGAAGTTGAAGTCAACCACACTATCAAAGCCCTTTTGGTACTCCTTTAGTTGAGTTTTGGATATGGCATGTATAGGACCACCTCGGTTGTTTTTAAGTACTTTGTGATGTATATGTATGTGCCATGCGAAAATGGTTCGTAAAAGTGGAGTATGGAATTTGACCATATGTGGTTTGTAATTATATTTGGTTTCATGATGTGATTATGGTTTGGAATTAGAGTGTTGGTCACATGATCAGCCATTGGAATGGCTAAATATGATCATAAGTGGACCTAAGTATGACTAGACTATAGTTGGTCCATGGGAACTACAATATAGGTAAAGCCTACCTTAAAAACAGAGGCTGCCAGCTGCAGTGACGTGGATGTGAAAAATCACCAAAATTTGTAGGAATGGTGTTAAATAGTGAATAAATTATGTGATCGAACCTTGACGAATCTATTTTCATATGAAAGTAACGAAACGATCATATGAACAGTATACTGAGAGATATTGAAGTTCTCGTGAGACAGGGCCAGAACGGTTTCTGGGTCCCCTGTAGCGACTTTGAAAATTTACCATAAATTATCCAGAATGAATTAGAAGTCATGCCTTATATGTCCAGATTCCTTTTTCAGTGTAGTTGCATTAGAAACAAACGACATCAGTATTGAAACCCTGTACAGAGAGATATTCAAGTTGTAACGCGCGAAGGTCAGTGTAGTCGACCCCTGTAACATGGGTGACTTTAACTAATAAACTGTACCAATTGGCCCAACCAAAAATTCTAGAAAAAAATCCAGGGATGGATATATGAGTTTAAATTCAGGGAAAATTTACGGAATCAGTTTCCAAGTTCTGTAACTCGAGATATGCTTTTTAAGGCAACAGTGACGCAGTTTTCCAGCTTGCCTGGGAATGTCAAGTTGGTCGGTGCTATAAGTGGTTTTGGCTTGTTAACCTCGTGTCCGGCTAACGTAACGGTCTCGGGTTCGGGTGTTACAATTTTATTGGTATCAGAGCTACGGTTTAGTCGATCCTAGGACTACCGTGATATGTTTGGGGTCTAGCTATACATTCCATAAAGTGATAATTGATAGTGTGGTGATTTCTGACATTTTGAAATTTGTGTTTGTTTATAGCCATGGATCCCGATCCCAACCGAGCAATAGCTGATGATGTGGAGAGTGTGGCGCCTGCTCCCGCGCAAGGGACAGCGTCGGCGGACTCTCAACCTATTGCTAGCAATCCAAATGATGAGGCTAAGCAAGCCTTCTATAGCATGATGAATGATTGGTTCAACCAATACATTCGAACTAACACGGCTGTTCCACATCCTCTATTCCCGACTAATGCAACCCCTGCACATACAATACCTCCGGTAACTGACCAAATAAGGTCAAGTAAGCCCCAAATGATGAATTGAAAACATGGGGCTACTGAATTTAAAGCTACGGATAGCGACGATGCCGAGCAAGCTGAATTTTGGTTGGACAACACTATCCGGTGCTCGATGAGCTATCATGTACACCGATGAATGCTTAAAGTGTACTATCTCCTTGCTACGCGATTCCGCCTACTATTGGTGGAGTACTCGACTTCTGTTGTGCCTAGGAGCACGTAATTTAGGAGTTCTTTCTAACCGAGTTCAAAGAAGTATATCATCGAGATTTATGGATCAAAACGGAAGGAATTTCTTGAACTTAAACAAGGTTCCATGTCGGTTCACGATCACGAACGAAAATTTGTGAGGCTTAGCCGGTATCTTGTGAATGCATTTCTTGAAGTGTGATGTAAACGCTCAAGATGGACCTGAATGATGATATAAAGTGTATGTTGGCATTTTGGAAATCCGAGAGTTTGTGGCTCTTGTCGAGCGGCGGCAAAGCCGAGGAGCTCAAGATGGAGAAAAGAAAAGTGAAGTGGGAGCAAGGGAGTTTCAGAAGAGGTCTTCGGGAAGCCCTTCCCACGATCATCAAAATATTTAGAGATGGCTTAGGCGGTCTAGAGACACTTCGGGCTTTTCTAGACGAGACCGCGTTCGACCCCTATGGGCACGTGAGTCACTTCGATCGCCGGTGTTGGCAATGATCGTCGAGACGAACGAGTGCCAATATTGTGGCAAATGGCATTCGGGAGTTGTAGACTCGTGACCGCTCTGTTACATGTGCGGATCGTCGATCATTTCATTAAGGATTGCCCGAGTTTATCCGAACAAAACGTAAATCAAAGTGGGAACCCGGTGCTACCACAACTCGAGGTAGGCCACCTAGAAATATGGGCAATGCTAGTGGTTTGTGAATACCCGGATGTTTTCCCTGAAGAATTGCCGGGATTACCACCTGTTCGGGAAATAGAGTTTGGCATCGAATTGGTACCTGGTACCACCCCAATTTCGATAGCTCCGTATCGTATGGCACCAATGGAATTAAAGGAGTTGAAAGCTCAGTTGCAAGAATTGGTGGATAAAGGTTTTGCTCACCCGAATTTTTCACCTTGGGGTGCACCAGTGTTGTTTGTGAAAAAGAAGGATGGAACCATGAGGCTGTGCATCGACTATCGTCAGCTTAATAAAGCGACGATAAAGAACAAATATTCGTTACCGCGTATCGACGATTTGTTCGATCAACTGAAGGGAGCTTCAGTGTTCTCGAAAATAGATTTGAGATCGGGCTATTATCAGTTAAGAATTCGAGATTCAGACGTACCCAAGATTGCCTTCAGAACGAGATATGGTCACTACGAGTTCCTAGTGATGCCGTTTGGGCTTACTAATGCCCCTGCGGTATTTATGGATTTAATGAATCGGATCTTCAGACCATATTTGGATCGGTTCGTAGTCGTGTTCATTGATGACATCTTGGTCTATTCAAGAAATGAGACCGAACATGTTGAACACCTGAGGTTAGTGCTGCAAATTTTACGGAATAAGCAATTATATGCTAAGTTCACAAGTGTGAGTTCGGTTAAGAGAGGTTAGCTTCTTGGGGCATGTGATATCTCAGATCGGTATTCGAGTCGAATTCAACAAAATTTCAGCCATACTTAACTGGAAGCCTCAGAAATATTACCGAGGTTCGAGCTTTTGGGGCTTGCGGTTATTACCGACGATTTGTAAGAGGTTTCTCGACGATAGCCATGCCAATGACGGCTACTCCAAAAGGATGTTAAGTTCGAATGGACGGAGAAATGTCAAAAAAAAAGTTTCGATCAACTGAAAACTTATTTGATGAAGCCCCAATTCTAGTGCAACCGAATCGGGCAAAGAGTTTGTTATTTATAGTGACGCATCCCTACTCGGGTTAGGTTGCGTATTGATGCAAGAAGGTCAAGTTGTGGCCTATGCGCCGAGGCAATTAAAGCCACACGAGAAAAATTATCCCACCCATGATCTCGAATTGGTCGCCATCGTATTCGCTTTAAAGATATGGCGACATTACTTATTTGGTGAGAAGTGCCATGTGTATCCGGATCACAAAAGTCTCAAATATTTGATGACTCAAAGAGACTTAAATCTGCGACAAAGACGTTGGCTCGATTTGTTAAAGGATTATGAGCTGGTCATTGACTATCACCCGGAAAGGCGAATGTGGTTGCGGATGCCTTAAGTCGTAAATCATTATTCGCTTTATTTAGTGATGAATATACACTTGTCGTTTCTACCCGACAATGTGTTAGTAGCTGAATTGAAAGCCAAACCATTATTGATACGTCAAATTCGTGAAGTTCGTAAAGTCGATGATGAGTTGGTTGCAAAACGGGTGAGTGTGTTCGAACAAGGACTCGAATTTCAAATCGATGATGACGATTGTTTGAGGTTCAAAAGTCGTCTGTGTGTTCCAAAGAATTGAACTTATTTCGATAATTCTGAACGAAGCCCATTGTAGCCGAATGGCAATCCACCCGGAGTACGAAGATGTACAACGATTTGAAAGCGTCGGTTTTGGTGACATGGTATGAAACGAGACATCTCCGACTTTGTTTTGAGATGTTTAATATGTCAACAAGTGAAAGCGGAACATCAAGTGCCTTCGTGATTACTTCACCGACCACGATACTCGAGTGGAAATGGGATCGAGTCACAATAGACTTTGTATCCGGACCGCCATTGTCGACAAGTAAGAAGGATGCGATTTGGGTCGTGGTAGATAGATTGACTAAGTTGGCTCACTTTATCCCGTCGACGCACGGATTTTTCAATGGACAAACTAGCCGAATTGTACGTTTCTCGATTGTGAGATTACACGGGTGCCTATTTCCATCGTGATCGGATAGAGATCCGAGATTTACCTCGCGATTTTGGAAGAAGTTGCAAGAAGCTTTGGGTACCAAGCTACATTTCAAGACCGCCTTTCACCCCAAACCGATGGTCAATCCGAGCGGATAATTCAGATACTTGAGGATATGTTAAGATGTTGCATCCTCGAGTTCGATGGTTCATGGGAACGATATTTGCCTTTGATTGAATTCGCTTACAACAATAGTTTTCAATCAAGTATTAAGATGGCACCCTACGAGGCTTTGTACGATTCGTAAATGCCGTACACCATTGTTTTGGTGAGCTCGGTGAAAGCAAAATTTTCGGGTGGATTTAATTAGAGATGTTGAAGTAAAGTGAAACTAATCCGTGAAAGTCGAAGATAGCCTCCGATCGTCGAAGTCGTACGCGGGTCTGAAACGAAAAGACATCGAGTATCAGGTGGGAGATAAAGTGTTTCTCAAGGTTTCGCCTTGGAAAAAGATACTCAGATTCAACCGTAAGGGCAAGTTGAGCTCGAGGTTCATTGGGCCATATGAGATATCCGGCGAGTCGGTCCAATGGCATATCATTTGATTTTGCCCCGAACTCGAAAAGATTCACGATGTCTTTCATGTTTCGATGCTTGACGCTATAGATCCGATCCATCGCACGTGATTAGTCCATCGAGGTTGAAATTCAAACCAATATGAGTTATGAGGAAGAACCGATTCGTATCCTATCACGTGAAGTGAAAGAGTTGCGAAACAAGCGGGTTCCGCTAGTGAAAGTGTTATGGCTCAAACACGGGATAGAAGAAGCTACTTGGGAAACCGAGAACTCTATGAAAGAGCGATACCCAACCCTATTTACGGTAAGATTTTCGGGACGAAAATTTCTTAAGTGGGGAGAGTTGTGTGACCCAAAATTGACCCTAGTCGGGAGGTGGTTTCGGGACCACAAAACCGAGGCATAAAAATAATTTATAATTTATTTTGATGCCTATAATATGTGTTAATTCATGTGTGACATTTTGATGTTTCAATTTAGAGTTATAAATGTGAATTTCATTAGAAAGGACCTAGTAGTAAACTTTGAAAGTATGATGGGGAAAGGTGTGATGACTAGTTGAACATGCATGCAAAAATAAGGATTTGCATGTCAATTTCCCCAACATGAAGTGGCCGCCATGGCAAGAGTGGATGGGCAAAACATGTCATGAAACATGTTTTGTTGGTGCATTAGGGTGAAATAATAAAATAAAGAGCATGGGCAAAGAAAGAAAAAAACGGTTTCATCCATGCTTCCCCCTTGGCCGTGAGTTGAGAGAAAGGAAAAGAAAAAATTTGGTTCATCCATTCTCATTTTCTTTGGGCTGAAAATTCTAAGAAGGAAGGAAATTTTGCTCCATTTTTAGTTTAGAAGAGATCTAGAAGGAGATTTGGCTATACTTGCATCAAGATTAAGGTATGTTGAGGTTGTGTCATGAGATTCATGCTTGTTTTGGTTGCTAACTTGATGTGCATGTTAGCCATGGTTCAAATCCTTGCTATGCCATGAAAAATGGTATTTGGCCAAGGTTGATATTGTGTTAAAGCCATTGCATGCTAAATGTGAAGCTTGTTGATGATGCATGTAATGATGGATTGACTACTCTTGAAATATCTTTTAGTATTCTTGAGTAGGACATTGAATTCTTTGTTTAACCATGACCGAAGTTGAAAGAGTATGGTTGTGATGTATTCGCCATGGTGCATTCATGAGCATGATTTATGCTTGTTACTTGATTGGTAAAATTTGTGTTTGGATGGGTATGAACCCTTGAGATTGACCTTGCACCTATATGTGTATACATGTTTGCACATGATGTATTGGCATGACATATATACTATTTCAAGGTATATATTTGCTTGTGATGATGTTTTGGTTATGAAGTACATGAGAGATGTGTATTGAGCTACAATATATAATGCGTTAGTTAGTAAAATGCATGCTGTTTTTGTGTGGTATTAAGTGCATAATTGGCCTCAACATGGACATGCATATTCGGCCACATGAGGGAATTGGTGTGCATGCATTCGGTTAGAGGCAAGCATATTGATGCCTATTCTTGGCTTACAAAATTCGACTAAGAGGAATATTAACTAATGTGTTGAGTTCGATTCGTGATTTCGTACATATGCGACTTTGATGCCTAATGAGCATATATATTGGCTAGGTATCTTGAATTCCTCTTCGATGCTCAAATGATAAAACCAATTTATTTGTTAAATTAAGCTCAAGAGCAAAGGGAGCTAAATCCGATAAGGGAAGGAAAAAGTCGTCGAATAGCCGTCAAATCGTTCGACCACGTCCGAGGTAAGTTTTGAGTATCGAAACTTAGATTTTGATTCGATTGAATGAAGTAATAAGCAATCGAAATTGTGCCTTTGTATGTGGCCATTGAGCCGAAATGATATTTTGCTAAGTGAATTGTGCATAAAAGTTGTGTTATGAAATTGAAACAAAGATGTGTATGAATGTTCGAGTGATATCGGGCTAAGCCCAAGGCAATTGTCCGAGTTATGATATCGGGCTAAGCCCAAGGCAATTGGGCGAGTTATGATATCCGGCTAAGCCCAAGGCAATTGTGCAAATTGTGATATCCGGGTTAAGTTCAAGGCCTTTGTGCGGGTTACCATAACCGGGCTATGTCCCAAGGCGTTTGAACGAGTAGCTATATCCGGATAAACTCGAAGGTATGTGATTCGAGAACTTTGAACTTGCTGGAAAATTTTCAGTTAATGCACTTGTGAAATTCCCAACAACAAGGTATGTTTTGTGTGTGCTTCAGCACACTATGAGTAAGTGCGTATGAATATTCGCTCTAATGATAAATGAGCTATCGGCATTAACTAGGCCGTTATTTGTGTATGAATATAAGAGTTGGGATTGTGAAGTAAGCATGTCTTTGAGAAATTGTGCATATGAATTATTGTTTAGCTACTTGAATGCTATGCTTTGGTTGTGTGTATATTATGGCTCAAACTTACTAAGCATAAATTGCTTACTCCGTTTCTTTGTTTCTCTGTTTATAGATTTTGCTCGTTAGCGATCGGATTCGGGATCATAGAAGTTGAAGTCAACCACACTATCAAAGCCCTTTTGGTACTCCTTTAGTTGAGTTTTGGATATGGCATGTATAGGACCACCCTCGGTTGTTTTAAGTACTTTGTGATGTATATGTGTGCGGCCATGCGAAAATGGTTCGTAAAAGTGGAGTATGGAATTTGACCATATGTGGTTTGTAATTATATTTGGTTTCATGATGTGATTATGGTTTGGAATGAGAGTGTTGGTCACATGATCAGCCATTGGAATGGCTAAATATGATCATATGTGGACCTAAGTATGACTAGACTATAGTTGGTCCATGGGAACTACAATATAGGTAAAGCCTACCTTAAAAACAGAGGCTGCCAGCTGCAGTGACGTGGATGTGAAAAATCACCAAAATTTGTAGGAATGGTGTTAAATAGTGAATAAATTATGTGATCTAACCTTGACGAGTCTATTTTCATATAAAAATAACGAAATGATCATATGAATAGTATACTGAGAGATATTAAAGTTCTCGTGAGACAGGGCCAGAACGGTTTCTGGGTCCCCTGTCGCGACTTTGAAAATTTACTATAAATTATCCAGAATGAATTAGAAGTCATGCCTTATATGTACAGATTCCTTTTTCAGTCTAGTTTCATTAGAAACAAACGACATCAGTATTGAAATCCTGTACAGAGAGATATTCAAGTTGTAATGCGCGAAGGTCAGTGTAGTCGACCCCTGTAACATGGGTGACTTTAACTAATAAAATTTACCAATTGGCCTGACCAAAAATTCTAGAAAAAAATCCAGGGATGGATATGTGAGTCTAAATTCAGGGAAAATTTACGGAATCAGTTTCTGAGTTCTGTAACTCTAGATATGCTTTTTAAGGAAACAGTGACGCAGTTTTCCAGCTTGCCTGGGAATGTCAAGTTGGTCGGTGCTATAAGTGGTTTTGGCTTGTTAACCCCTCGTGTCCGACACCGGCAACGGTCTCGGGTTCGGGGTGTTACAGATGTGGTTTATAATGGTTTGTTACTTGTTGATCGTAGTTTAATGCCTTGTTGTGAATTGGATTGGTTGGTTTATTTATATGCTATATCATCTTGATGAGTGACTACAAGTTGGTATTATTCTTAGTGGTGTTTTGGAAATGTGAAAATGGTATGTTTGATTTAGCCTATTAAATGTCAAGTTCATTTTAGATGATGGTATTACATTGGTATGCATTGGCCATGATTGTGGATGTTTGGTTGCCTAAGTGTGCCATGTTTTGTTCCTTTGATTTGGTGTAAATGTATGTGTGAATAAGGGTGGCAAATGGCTTGGTAAATAGCCCTTATTTTGTCCACATGGGTAGACACACGGGCGTGTGTCTGCCCCACGGGCATGTGTATAGGCCGTGTGTCCCCTGCACCATAATTTTGAGAAACAGAATGCTCAGAATTGAGCACATGGGCAGAGACACGGGCGTGTGTCTCAGCCGTGTGGACGGCACAACCTTGAACACGGGCGTGTGCCCTGGCCGTGTGAAGTCTGCACCTATTTTATGAAAATTAATTTTCAACACAGCCTAGCACACGGGCGTGTGACTTGACCGTGTGATCTCATTTTATTCATGGGTTACAAGTCAGAGAGTTACACGGGGTCGAGACACGGACGTGTGTAGCCACATGGCCTGCCCACACGGGCGTGCCCCATATCCACATGGGCTTGTGACCTTGTTTAGCGGAAAAATTTTCTAAGTTTGTAAAAATTTCTAAAGTTCTCGGTTTAGTCCCAGACCACTTCCAAAGTATGCTTTGGGCCTCTTAGGCTCGTGCTAGGGACTTTATGGTTGAATGTGAATGGTTTTAATTTGGACGAAAATTTATGGCTTGGAATTGTATGATTGTTTGTGTGGTAAGTCTGGTAATGCCTTGTACCCTGTTCCAGTGTCGAATACGGGTAAGAGGTGTTACACTATTTTCTATAGTAATTCAACTCAATAATGTCAGTAAGAAGTCCGTAATACTCCACATTTCCCTCAATAGGATTACTGTCCCTAACACTATCATAACTTGTAATTGAAGAATTAAGAACTATTCCACAATTTTGAGTCCTCCTCAATCTTTTGCGAGATTTTGTATGAATGTAACACCCCAAACCCGGCCTAGATGTTATGACCGGATCCAGTGCGCCACATTGATGCATACAAAACATTCCGTATTACTTAGTTTGGAAAACCTTATTGGTGATGTAAAGATACTTTTAATATAGGTTAAAGTGAATGGGAGCTGTGCACCAGGTAGGAAACCAGAAAAAGAGGAGGTGAGTCTGTCGGACTGCTTAAGTACCAAGCTCCCTTCGGATCCAATCCTAGACATGCACACCGCCATTGCCACACACTAACATCTCGTATAATTGTGAGAAAACCATTTGGTTAAGTTCATCTTAATAACGTGATTAAGTTTGAAAACGTTTGCTTAGCGGAAGTCTAACTTGTAATCGAGTTATTTTGAAATCACTTAATGTTTTTGAAAACGCGTCCTAAAGCTAACCCATTTTCCTTAGTTATCACAGTTTTTTTTTCATCATAATAAAATAAAATAATAAAAGTAAAATAAAACCATAAAAATAATTAAGCGGCCTTATTACACTTAAAACCCAAAACCATAAATGAAATTAAAAGGACGCCCAGTTCACGAGAAAGAAACCAGTTCGAGAAACATGTGGCGATCCGAATCCTCATGACTCCAAGCCCACTATGGTTGAGGATTACTGCGAGGATGAAAATAAAGGGTGAGTTTTGAGAAACTCAAGGTGTAATTCAACCCAACCATAGCCTAAATCAGTTCAAACCACGAGAGAGAGAATAAGTTGGCCTCACCTGCAGATATCGAATAAAGCCCATAGGCCCGTAATGCACCAAAACAGATATATCATGCTTATGCGTAAACCCAACCATATCCAACCACATACACCCCCATACCATCCTTTCGCCATGTGGGAGACTACTCGACCCACCCAACCGCTACATGCCATAGAAATATGCAGATGGGCTGCAGATCTGTAAAATGTGTGAGTCACCAGATCTGATATTTTGTGGCGGTGCCACCGTAATGTATATATGTGGCGTGGTCACCGTAGCAGATAATTTGTGGTATAGCCACCGGGACGCTTCCTCCATAATATAACCCATGTCCCCATGCAATGATATACATTCATGGCATATATCATATGATTTAATTCATCATGCTTTTCAGACAAAATTAACCCTAGGGGTATAGAGGTCATTTTGCATACATAGGGGTATAATGGTAATTTTGCATACATAAGGGTATAATGGTAATTTTTCATACATAGGGGTACTCTAGTACATCTAACTATTTCTAAGGTTTTCATGCATATCGTAGCCATTACGTTTAGCCAGAAACACTTACCGAGTGTTCTTACCGAATTGGGCCCGTTGGCCCATTAACCCAGTTTTGGCCCATTAAGGCCAAATATCAAAACGCACGAAATCACACGTACTGCAGTTTTATCACTTTTGATTACCAGTAATAATTACCAATACGTCTTACGAGCATTTGCACACTCGCAAGTGCCCAAAATACCGGCTTTTCGGCATTTCAGCTTTTCGGCTTTTGCCGATTTAGCCTATGAGAGGGTGTCAGTTACACACCTGTTTTTGGGATTTCCTGGACGAGATCTACACATGAACTGCCTACAATTGAACCACTTAATATCACTCCAAATATCGAAATAAGATTGAGTATATAGTCCCCTACCACATTCGGCCAAACATGCCTAACACCCTTATTGCTCTTACCTTACTACCGAAAGATGGTTAACTCCAAAGATCCGATCGTTCCACCTGTCCAAGCCCTTGATCAACCGCCTCTAAATCACGCTATTACCAAAACAAAATAGTTATTACGACCCCTCAGGGTTACAAGTCCAAATCGACAACCTCCCTAACTTTTAGGGATTTCGACTTTTCCTAAAATATGTAAGAATACTAAGTTTTGGAAAGGACTTACCACCGATTCCTTAGTGAATGATTCCAATGAGTTTCCCACTCGATCCCAATGTAGTTCTAAGCCCTCAGATGATAACAAAAGTCGAGCTTTCAGTGACTCCAATATTCGGCCAAGTCCCTTTTAATGTGGGGTTTTCGGCTTTTTGCAACTTGTGTTTAGAAAGGTAAAACGAGAGGGTTTTGCTATGGTCTTGTTGTCAAAACTTGAGGTTTTAGAGGGCTGGTGAATCAGCCACAAATGATGAAGAGAAGAGATGTGGTTTTGGTTATAAGAAATCGACACAAAAAGAATCAAGCTTTCGGGATTTCGGCTTTTTATGGCCAAAGGCTATGAAGGTTTTGAAACGGTTGAAGGGAAAAATGGAGATGAACAAGATGGTAGGAAGGTTTGGCAATGGAGGAAAGAAGAAGGAAGATAGATGGAGAGAAGAAGAAAAGAAAAGAAAGGAAGAGAAGGAAGAATGGTCAGAAAAGAAAAAAAACGGCACAACACTCCCAAATGCTGAATTTATACCTAGCCTTTGACCTAGCCGAAATTTAACCCCCTAAAGAAACCCTTGGCCGGCCAACTCTTGCTCCTCAAGAGTCCACTATTCGGCCAACACCATCCTCCTTGATCAGCTCCTAAATCCTCTCCCTTATCCCCTCCTTACTCAATCTCCTGAGCAACTCAAACTCCTCCTGCAGACTTTTACTTCAGTTCCACTACTTACCTTTTTGTTCATAAAAATTAATCCCTTGATTTGTTGTCATTGTGACTTGAAACTGGGTCCTCCCTAGCTTCCACACGCCACTTATAGCCTTCCCTGTGGCGTCACTTGCCACTTCACCACTTGCTTCCTTGTGATCTATTTTACACAATTAATTCTTCAAAGCCCACTTTACTAGAACCCCTTTCTCTTATGGAATTAAAATTAATTAAAACTATCGGGTTATCCTAAGCTTGGGCCTTCTAGAGGCCCACTATCACAATTAAACCTACACTTAACAAGTAGAACACAAAATTTTTAATTTTACAAACTTTGTTTTTTTTTTTCAGAATTGCCAAAAATTTGGGGCGTTACAATGAAACCTGAATCCATTGATGAGAAAGACACTATATCTTTTTACTACTCTATTCGGACCTTGGGAAAGCCATTTAACTTCGTCATTGACGTCCTTTCCACTCCAAACCTATTGAATCGAAAGTAAATTGATTAATTATAAATGATATGAGAAAACATTATTATTTGTTGAAGAAAGCTTCAGTTGCATACCGTTTGCCCTAACCTTTAGTGAAAAGATTCTGTGAATAACTTATGAATCTCTCGATGTTGTAATCTTTGGGATCGTGAACGAGATCTCAAGACTTGTTTGTACTCGCTATGTTAAAAAGTGGATTACTTGGTTAGAAGATAAACAAATTAAAAAGATGAATATTTATCAAATTCTAAAACTTATTTGCATAATGGTTCAATTGAATCATGGAAAAAAATAACATATCGATGTGCTTGTACTCAAGATCTATCATCTAAGTGTGTAATTTCAATTCTACCGATTGGTTCTCCATAACCTAAAAATAAATAAGTTTCAGCTATGTTATGATCAGTGAGCCCAACATTTCTACTTGGTCTATTCAGTCTTGTTTCAACATCTTTTAAATATCTAGAACAGAAAGTCATACACTTTTATTCCAAGTATCCTTCAGCTATTGATCCTTCTGGATAATGCTTATTTTAGAAATAAGACTTCAATTTGAATAGGAACCTAAACACAATATACAACATTATCAAAAGTTGTAACTAAAGGTATATTCATGAATGAATGAAAAACTTTACAAATAAATTAGCACCTCTCTATATGATACATCCACCGATAGAAAACTGGTCCACCAAGTTTTGCTTCATGAGGGAGATGGATTACCAAGTGCACCATAATAGTGAAGAAGGAAGGTGTAAAGATCTTCTCCAAATTGCATAAAGTCAAGGCGGCTCGATCTTTTACTTTCTAAAGTTCTTCAACATTCAAAACTTTGCCAAAAATAGCTTTTATTATATTGGAGAGTTCAATTATACAAGACGTCAACTTTTTCAACATACAACAACATAAAACAACTGGCAGTAAATCTTGCATCAAGATGTGATAATCATGTAATTTTAGGGAATATATTCTTCGATCTTTAAGACTCACACATCAAGATATATTTGACGCATACGCATCTGGGACCTTTATGTCCTTCAACACTGTGTAGAACACTTCTTTTTCTTTCTTCAACATTGCAAAAATAGAAGGCAGCAACCTATATTTCCCATTCGGAAGTACTTGAGGATGAAGTTCACGCTGAATTCCCATGTCAGCTAGATCAAGTCGACTTTGAAGATTGTCTTTCGATTTTCTATCGACATTCAGAATTGTCCCAATGATGTTCTCGCAAACATTCTTTTCAATATGCATGACATCAAGATTGTGTCACAAAATGTGATGCTCCCAATAAGGAAACTAAAAAAATACTTTTTTTTCCATAACTCTGCCTCATTAGGATCATCCTCCTCATCAGATTCATTATAAATCTTCTCGTCAACATCGCCAACATACGCCTCCCTTGGTTTTCTCTTTGTTTGCGTGTTGTGTGGTTGATTCATCTTCCCATAATTGAAATTGACATCTTTTAACATGAACAAGATTTCAGATCCAATGGGCTATTTAAGAGCTTCTCTAAACTCTTCAGTACCATCAAATCGAATCCTTTGAAATCTAAATCCATGATTTCTATCTAACCACCAACGATGCCCCATATAAGATAACTTCTTCCCATTATATAACCACTTCGAACATGTTTGCGTTGCACAATAAGGACAAGCATAACGTCCTTTGGTACTCCAACCAGATAAATTGGCATAAGCTGGGAAATCATTAATAGTCCACAACAAAGCTACATGTAAATAAAAGTTCTCTTTTCTCAAGACATCATATGTTTCAACACCCGCCCATAACTATTTCAACTCTTCAGTATGTGGCTGGATATAAATGTCAATATCATTTCCGGGACCTTTCTCTCCTGGGACAATCATAGATAAGATAAAAGAAGATTGCTTCATGCAAATCCACGAAGGCAAATTGTAAGGAACAAGCACTATAGGCCAAGTACTGTACGAAGTACTCATGATTTTATAAGGATTAAATCCATTCGATGCTAGCCCAAGCCTCACATTCTGAGGATTAGTTGCAAAGCTTGGAAATTTATTGTCAAATGATTTCCAAGATAAAGAATCTGCAGGATGCCTTAATAATCCATCATCGATTAGTTGATCATGATGCCACCTCATAGACTCGGTTTTCTTGACGACATGAAAAGCCTTTGAAGCCTTGGTATTAGTGGAAAATATCGTAAAATCTTTATTGGCTTCTTTCTTGACTATGGCTCACCTTCATCCTCATTCACATCTTTTGTACTCATATTCATCCAATGAGATTTACCATAAACTTGACAAGACTGTTGGTTTTTCCAATCATCCTAATACAACATGCATTCATTTGGGAAACTATGAATTTTTTCGTACCCAAGGCCTAAATATTTTATCAGTTTCTTCATATCTTTACATGAATGAGAGATTTTTGCAAACAGAAACATATCTTTCAAAAACTCTAACAGCATTGTAAAAGAGTTTTCGGTCCACTCTTCCAAACATTTTAAGTGAAATAGACAAATGTAGAAGGACATTTTTGAATATTTTGATCCCTCGTAAGTTCTTTATTCATTCCACTAAGTAACTTGTACAACTTTGCCGCTTCTCTATTTGGCTCTTCATCAGGTACACTTATTCCCGTTTCGGTAAAAGCATTTCCACCAATATTACAATCATCAGATGCAAAAAAGTCAGGTGGAAATGATTGCAAACTATAACTGTGCATATTAAATACATCCCGCAACATACCTTCCGTATCATCTTCTTTAACAGACTGATGGTAAGCACTATGAGGATAAGTCAGATTAATCGTTAAAGAGGTTCTACTAGGTGTACACTCTCCATGAAAAATCCATTTTTTACACCCCCGAATAAAGCCATAAAAAATTAGATGTTCATAGAAAACTTCAGGAAAATGCCAATTGATATTTCCATAATTCTTACACGGGCAAAGAATCATATTCTCTTGGCTTGCATTTTGAAATGAAAAATTTAGAAAAGTTTGTACTCCATTTCGATAGTCGTTGCTTACCCTTGACAAATTCATCCAACTCTTATCCATTTCATTGTTCTTGAAGTATAAAGTTGACAATATGATATTTATTTATGTTAGTTATGTAAATTATGTAAGTTATGTAAGTTATGACATTTATGATATGATATATATTTATGTATTATGTAAGTTATGATATGATATATATTTATATAAGTTATGTAAGTTATGTATGTTATGTGAGTATGTAAGTTATGTAATTTTAAAGAAATGAACAAGAAAATAATGTAAATTGAGTAATATCTGTATGGGCATACATTTGTATTGTCAAAAGAAGATTTCACCATTTCACTAATATACACACCTCAACTCAGTTCAACATTTTCATTGTTTTAAAACAATCATGCCCGATAAATATTTAAATTTTATTTCGCACAAGCATGCTAAAATTCAAGAGAACACTAACCTTAATAACCTTCCCAAAACAGTAGGTTCAACCCCAAGCTTCAATCCAAATGTTAAATCTAGCT
Organism: Gossypium arboreum; assembly: GCF_025698485.1. Lineage (NCBI taxonomy): Eukaryota > Viridiplantae > Streptophyta > Magnoliopsida > Malvales > Malvaceae > Gossypium > Gossypium arboreum. The sequence goes on along the minus strand of NC_069080.1, from coordinate 89,150,865 downwards.
TCACCCTTGTTCTCTTCTCTAGCTTCAAGCATGTACCTAACATTTTCTATGAAAAAAAGTTGCTGTAAATATTATAATTTAGATTTATTTAATTCTTTTTAATAATATAGGGACTAAATTGATACGTTTATTCATTTGAAGGAATATTATTTATTTATTTATTCATTTATTACACATGGGGATTTCTTAACACAAGACATGTTAAAATTTCCATTACTACTTTGCCAAATATTAATCCATGTATTATTATTTGATCGCAAAATATTAAATTTATTAATATATTATGAGTCATTCATAACTTAATATGCATTTTAAAAATAATTTTATTTAAAAATCCAAAATTTAAATGCACATAAGTTGAAAACAATTATAAATTAACATGTATACTAGTTATTAATCTATATAAGAAATGTACCTAAATCTTCTTAATTTACTTTTTTTATTGTCATTCCGTAAGTTTGTTGGTTGAAAATAAAAGGATACATTACTGAAAACTTTAAAACTATACTTTAGCCCAGCCTAAACAATGTGATGAAATGAAAACAATGCAAAATTCCCATAAAAATGAATAAAATTATTAAAGTGTCCACAAGACTAGAACAGTCCTTAAAACCCATAGATTGATTAATAGAAAGAAAGCAATGGAAGATTGAAATGAAGTAATGCTATCGATAAAGGTTATAAGAAGGAATGAATAATTTTAGCCACATTTGAAGAATCATATCAATCCATCCACTTGCTTGTTTGAACGTTGATGCATTTGCATGCCCACTTTGCCTTCCATTAAAGAGGTAGACAACTACTCCCACAAAGTTTAGGCTAGCAACCCTTCAATACAAACCATAACCTTAAATATAAATTATTTAATATATACAAAATATTCTAAATATAATTAATCGCGTGATTTCGTGATGGGTTTTAAATATTTATGATTAATCGTTCTTGAAACTAACTATTATCACGATGCAGGCAAGTGTACCTATCGAACAGTAGTAAAGTTTTAGCAAGATCAAATTGTCGAACCCAAAGGAACTAAAAGTACTAGTAATGACTGTCTTATTATTGTTTAGCCTAAGAATAAAGAGGTTTTTGTTTTAACTAACTAATTATCTAAACTAAGAATTCATAGAGAATGGAATTGGGGAATTGCTTTTGGGAAAATCGATTGAATTAAGACAATACCTAAGGAAAAATCCACCTAGACTGTACTTGTTATTCTGGCACCGAATCGGACGATTTATTCATTTAACTTGTTCCGTAGAGATCCCTAAGTTATGTTATTATCCCTATTCAAGACTAATAACGTCTAATCCCTAGATTGAATAATTGATACCTTTCTCTAATTAACACCCTAGGGTTGCATTAACTCAATCTATGGATCCCCTTATTAGGTTTCACCCTAATTCTGCAAAATCTTGTCACCTTATGGGTAGGCGCGCAATCAACTCTGCTTAATTATGAGAAATGTACTCTTAGACAGGGTCTATTTCTCCTCTGAATAAGAAATTATCTTGAATCAATATCCTGGGATATCAAAACAAGAATTAAGAACACATAATTAAGAACAAGTTAAATATTTATCATATAATTCAGAAAATAATAACAAGATTCGTCTTAGGTTTCATTCCCCTTAGGTATTTAGGGGTTTTAGTTCATAACTAAATAAGAAAACATCTCAAAATAATAAAGAATACAAAACATAAAGAAAACCCAAAACTCCTCAAGGAGAAATTGAGGAGAGATCTTTGATCGCGTGATTTCATGATAGGTTTTAAATATTTATAATTAATCGTTCTTGAAACTAACTATTATCACGATGTAGGCAGGTGTACCTATCGAAGAGTAGTATAGTTTTAGCAAGACCGTATTGTCGAACCCAAGGGAACTAAAAGTACTAGTAATGACTATCTTATTATTGTTTAGCCTAAGAATAAAGAGGTTTTTGTTTTAACTAACTAATTATCTAAACTAAGAATTCACAGAGAATGGAATTGGGGAATTGCTTTTGGGAAAATCGATTGAATTAAGACAATACCTAAGGAAAAATCCACTTAGACTGTACTTGTTATTCTGGCTCCGAATCGGACGATTTATTCATTTAACTTGTTCCGTAGAGATCCCTAAGTTTTGTTATTATCCCTATTCAAGACTAATAACGTCTAATCCCTAGATTGAATAATTGATACCTTTCTCTAATTAACACCCTAGGGTTGCATTAACTCGATCTATGGATCCCCTTATTAGGTTTCACCCTAATTCAGCAAAATCTTGTTACCTTATGTGTAGGCGCGCAATCAACTTCGCTTAATTATGAAAAATGTACTCTGAGACAAGGTCTATTTCTCCTCTGAATAAGAACTTATCTTGAATCAATATGTGACAACCCAAAATTGACCCTAGTCGGGAAGTGGTTTCGGGACCACAAAACCGAGGCATAAAATAATTTAATATTCATTTTGGATGCCTATGATATGTGTTAATTTGTGTGTGACATTTTTGATGATTTGATTTAGGGTCATAAATGTGAATTTCACTAAAAAGGACCTAGTAGTGAACTTTGAAAGTAGGATAGGGAAATGTGTGATGACTAATTAAAGCATGCATGCAAAACAATGGTCTTGCATGTCAAATACCCCCTTTTATAAGTGGTGGCGGCCATGACAAGGAGGATGGGCAAAACATGTCATAGACATGTTTTGTTGGTGCAATATGGGAGGAAAAATTAAACTAAGGTGAGGAATAAAGAATTGAAAAAAAAAGGAGAGAAGGTGTAATTCCCCCATTGCCGTGAGTTGAAGGAAAAGAAAGAAAAAAATTTGTTCATCCTTTCTTTGAGCCAAAACTAGGAAGAAAATACAAAGAAGAAAAAGAAATGTGTGTGTTCATCCTTGAACATCTTTTGGCGAAAATTGAAGGAAAAAGGGAAGAAGGGAGTGAAGCATTCGGCTATCCTAGGTCACTATTAAGGTAAGTTTGATGTTTTGCCATGAGATTCATGTATATTTTAGTAGTTAGCTTGAGTTCTAACTAGCCATGGTTCAAATCCTTACTATGTCATGGAGATGATATTCGGCTAAGGTGAGATTGTGTTGATATCATTTGCATGCTAAAAGTGAAGCTTTGCAATGGTGCATGTGATGGTGGATTGATGATTATTGAATATTCTTTTAGCAATTTTGAGTGAGAGTTTGATAGATACTATGAGGTTAAACTTCATGACATTGTAAGCTTGTAAGTTGGATGATGAAATTCATGCTTTGTGAAGGTAAATGGTGTAGAAGGAGCATTCGACCATAATGAAGATATATGAGATAGTCATAATCAGCCTTATGATTCGGCTCTTGCATGTATATATATATATATGTTTGAACATGATGTATTGGTATGACATATATACTATCTCAAGGCATATAATTACATATGATGGTGTTTTGGTTATGAAGTAAATGATTGATGCGTATTGAGTTACAATATGGAATCGTTAGTTAGTAAAATGTATGCTGTTTTGTGTGGTATTAAGTGTATAATTGGCCTCAACATGGACATGCATATTCGCCACATGAGGGGAATTGGTGTGCATGCATTCGGTTAGAGGCAAGCATATTGATGCCTATTCTTGGCTTAGAAAATTCGGCTAAGAGGAATATTAACTAATGTGTTGAGTTCGATTCATGATTTCGTACATATGTGACTTTGATGCCTAATGATTATATATATTAGCTAAGTACCTTGAATTCCTCTTTCGATGCTCAAATGATTAAATCAATTTATTTGTTAAATTAAGCTCAAGAGCAAAGGGGAGCTAAATCCGATAAAGGGAAGGAAAAGGTAGTCGAGTAGCCGTCGAAATCGCTCGACCACGTCCGAGGTAAGTCTTTGAGTAATGACCCTACTTGAATTATATTGAAATGATTTGTCATATTATGGCGGACAGCCGAATGTGCGTAGGGACTAAGTTATAAGGTTAATTGAAATCATGCTCTTTGTGTGTGGCTATTGAGCCGAAATTGGAAAGGTTTGATAAATATTTTGTGTTTGAGCCTTAGTAACGAAAATGAAATATGGATGTGTCGTGATTATTGATATATGTGTACATGAGCATTTGAATCATATCCGGCTAAGTCCCAAGGCATTTATGCTAGTGATTATATTCGGGCTAAGACCAAGGCATTCGTCTGAAGTTGTCATATCCGGCTAAGACCAAGGCATTTGTGCAAGATACCAAATCCGGGTTAAGACCGAAGGCAATTGTGCTTGTGGTTATATCCGCTAAATTCAAGAAGCTCGGTTTGAAGGTGAGCATTTTGGTGCGATAATAAATTCAATTAATACGCTCGAAAAACCCATACGATAAGGTATGTTTACATGTGCATCGGAAAAGTCGATTCGTTTGAAATAGTGTTCGTTCGATCGACTAACGAACTTTCGGCTCTTAGATAGGTTGATACCTTGTGTGTGTATATGATTATGAGAATGTGTATTACTAAAGTGATTCATTTAGCTATGTGAATGTAATACTTTAGTCAAAGCTGATTTCATTACTTGAGACTTACTAAGCATTAAAATGCTTACCCCGTTGCTTTGGCTCTTTGTTTTATAGATTTTGCTCGTTAGCTATCGGATTCGGGATCATTGAAGTCGAAGTCATCCACACTATCAAAGCCCCCTTTTTGGTACAAATTTTGGTTGAACTTTGAAATGGCATGTATAGGACTACCCTTTTGTTGTAGGTCATGTACCTTTCGATTTTGTGTAAACTTGGATAGCCATGCGAAAATGGATTATATACGTTTTTAGCATAGTACTATAATAGTTTGTATGTTGATCATTATGAGGTATGGAATTATTTTGAAACGATTAGCCATTGGAATGGTTAATCATGATCACACTTTGTGCTATGTATGCAAAAAGGGCCAATTGAATCATGGAAATTATGAAATAGGTAAAGTCTACCTTAAAGGCAGATGCTGTCAGCAGCAGTGGTGTGGATGTGAAAAATCACTAAAACTAGCAGAAATGGAATAAATTAGTGAATAAATTATGTAATGAACCTTGATGAATCTACTTTCATATGGAAGAAACGAAACGGTCATATGAGTTGTATGTTAAGAGATATTTAGGTTTTCGTGAGACAGGGCCAGAACGGTTTCTGGATCCCCTGTTCCGACTTTGGAAATTCATTGTAAATTAACCAGGGATAATTAAGAGTCATGCCATATATTTATAGATTCCTCTTTGAGTCTAGTTTCTATAGAAACAAACGGCATCAGTATTTAAGCCCCGTACAGAGAGATATTCAAGTTGTAACGTAGGAAGGTCAGTGTAGTCGACCCTTGTTACATGGGAGACTTTAACTAATAAACTGTACTAATTGGCCCGACCAAAAATTCTAGAAAAAAATATGTAGATGGAAATATGAGTCTAATTTTAGGGAAAAATTACGAAACTGATTTTCGAGCTTTGAAACTCAAGATATGATTTTTAAAGCGACAGTGATGCAGTAACCAGCTTGTCTGGAAATTTTTAAATGGACTGTGAAAATGATTAAGTTAAGTTTGTGTGCACCTTGTGTTCGACTCCAGTAATGGACTCGGGTACGGGGTGTTACAATTTTATTGGTATCAGAGCTACGGTTTAGTCGATTCTAGGACTACCGTAATGCGTTTGGGTCTAGCTAGACATGCCATTTTATGTGATTATTTGATAGCGTGGTGATTTCTGACGTTTGAATTTGTGTTTATTTATAGTAATGGATCCCGATCCTAACCGAGTGATAGCTGATGATGTGGAGAGTGTGGCGCCTGCTCCCACACAAGGGACAGCGCCGGCAGACTCTCAACCTATTGCTAGCAATCCGAATGATGAGGCTAGGCAAGCTTTCTATAGCGTGATGAATGATTGGTTCAACCAATACATTCGAACTAACACGGCTGTTCCACAACCTCCGTTCCCGGCTAATACAACCCCCGCACCTACAATGCCTCCGGTAACTGACCAAATAAGGTCGAATAAGCCCCAGTTGATGAATCCGAAAACATGGGGCTACTGAATTTAAAGTTACGGATAGCGACGATGCCGAGCAAGCTGAATTTTGGTTGGACAACACTATCCGCACTCGATGAGCTATCTTGTACACCGATGAATGCCTAAAGTGTACTATCTCCTTGCTACGTGATTCGCCTACTATTGGTGGAGCACTCGACTTGTTGTGCCTCGAGAGCAAGTAACTTGGGAGTTTTTCCAAACCGAGTTTGGAAAAAGTATATCATCGAGATTTGTTGATCAAAAACGGAAGGAATTTCTTGAGCTTAAGCAAGGTTCTATGTCGATTCATCGATTACGAGCGAAAATTTGTTAGACTTCAGAGATACGCCGGAATGTATTTCGTCCGAGGCTACCATGTAAACGCTTCGAGGATGGGCTGAATGAAGATATAAAAATGTTCGTTGGCATTCTTGAAATACGAGAGTTCGTAGTACTTGTCGAGCGAGCTTGTAAAGTCGAAGAGCTTAGAAAAGAAAAACAAAAAGTTGATGTGGGAACGGAGAGTTTCATAAAAGATCCTCGGAAAGTCTCTTCTACTGGGCATCAAAGAAATTTCGTGATGATGTGGGCGGTCTAGAGGCACCGGGCCTTTTAGACGAGATCGTGATCGACCTTCAATGGGTACACGAGGCACTTGATCGCCCGATGTTGGGAATGAATGTCAAGACGAGCGAGTGTCGACATTATGGCAAATGGCATTCGGAAGTTGTAGATTCCGTGACCGCTCCTGTTACAAGTGCGGATCAGTTGACCACTTCATTAAAGATTGCCCGAGGTTGTCTGAACAGAATGTAGATCAGAGTGGGAAACCGGGTGCTACCACTGCTCGAGGGAGACCATCTAGAAATACGGGCAATGCTAGTGGTGGTCAGAGAGGATCTAGAGATGCTACGACCAGATCCGAGGCTCGCGCTCCTGCTAAGGCTTATGCTATACGCGCACATGAGGATGCTTCCTCGCCAGATGTTATTACCGGTACTTTCACTCTCTTTGATACTAATGTGATTGCTTTGATTGACCCTGGTTCTACTCATTCTTATATATGCGAAACCTTAGCATCCAGTAAAACTTTACCTATTGAGTCTACTGAGTTCGTAATTCGGGTGTCAAATCCCTTGGGTCGTTACGTGCTTGTCGACAAAGTGTGCAAGAAATGCCCCCTAGTAATTCGAGGTTCCTGTTTTCCGGCGGACTTGATTCTTTTGCCGTTCGATGAATTTGATGTTATTCTTGGTTTGGATTGGTTGACCGTGCATGATGCGGTTGTGAATTGCAAAAGCAAGACTATTGATTTGAGGTGCGTAAATAACGAAATGATCCGAGTTGAGTCTGAGACTTGAAGGGGTTGCCAGTTGTAATATCATCAATGTTGGCCCAGAAATGTGTAAGAAAAGGGTGCGAAGCATACCTTGCTTATGTTCTTGATGACAAGGAGTTAGAAATAAAACCCGAATCTGTGCGGTGGTTTGTGAATACCGGATGTTTTTCAGAAGAATTACTGGGTTTGCCACTGTTCGGAGATAGAGTTTGGTATTGAGCTTGTACCAGGACCACACCGATTTCGATAGCTCCGTATCGTATGGCACCAACGAATTAAAGGAGTTGAAAGCTCAGTTGCAAGAGTTGGTGGATAGAGGTTTTGCTCGCCCGAGTTTTTCACCTTGGGGTGCACCAGTGTTGTTTGTGAAAAAGAAGGACGGAACCATGAGGTTGTGCATCGACTATCGTCAGCTTAACAAAGTGATAATAAAGAACAAATATCCGTTACCGCGTATCGATGATTTGTTCGATCAACTGAAGGGAGCCTCAGTGTTCTCAAAAATAGATTTGAGATCGGGCTATTATTAGTTGCGAATCTGAGATTCGGACATACCCAAAACTGCCTTCAGAACGAGATATGGTCACTACGAGTTCTTAGTGATGCCGTTTGGGCTCACTAATGCCCCTGCGGTATTTATGGATTTGATGAATTGGATCTTCAGACCGTATTTGGATCAGTTCGTGGTTGTGTTCATTGACGACATCTTGGTCTATTCAAGAGATGAGACCGAACATGCGGAGCACCTGAGATTAGTGTTGCAAATATTACGGGATAAGCAGTTATATGCTAAGTTCGGCAAGTGTGAGTTCGGTTAGAGAGGTTAGCTTCTTGGGTCATGTGGTATCTCGATCGGGTATTCGAGTCGACCGAGTAAAATTTTAGCCATACTTAGCTGGAAGCCTCAGAAATATTATCGAGGTTCGGAGCTTTTGGGACTTGCTTACACTACCGACGGTTTGTAAAAGGATTCTCGATGATAGCCACACCCATGATAAACCGCTTGAGAAAGATGTCAAGTTCGAATGGACGGAAAAGTGTCGAAAAGTTTCGATCAATTGAAAACTCATTTGACGGAAGCTCCGAGATTAGTGCAGCCGAATCGGCAAAGAGTTTGTCATCTATAGTGATGCCTCCCTACTTGGGTTGGGCTGCATATTGATGCAAGAAGGTCGAGTTGTGGCCTATGCGTCGAGACAATTAAAGCCACATGAGAAAAATTATCCGACCCATGATCTCGAATTGGCGCCATCGATTCGCCTTAAAGATATGGCGACATTACTTATTTGGTGAGAAGTGCCATGTGTATTCAGATCACAAAAGTCTCAAATATTTGATGAATCAAAGAGACTTAAATCTGCGACAAAGACGTTGGCTCGAGTTGTTAAAAGATTATGAGCTTGTCATTGATTATCACCGGAAAGGCTAATGTGGTTGCGGACGCCTTAAGCGGAAATCTTTGTTTGCTTTCTGACGATGAATGTACACTTGTCTATTCTACCCGACAATGTGTTAGTAGCCGAATTAAAGGCCAAACCATTGTTGATTCATCAAATTCGTGAAGCTCAGAAAGTCGATGATAAGTTGGTTGCAAGACGGGCTGAATGTGATCCGAATGTGGAATCAGAGTTTCAAGTTGATGATGACGATTGTTTGAGGTTCAGAAATCGTTTGTGTATTCCAAGAAATTCAGAACTTATTTCGATAATTCTAAACGAAGCCCATTGTAGCCGAATGGCAATCCACCCGGGAAGTACGAAGATGTACAACGATTTGAAACGTCGGTTTTGGTGGCATGGTATGAAACGAGACATCTCTGACTTTGTTTTGAGATGTTTAATATGTCAACAAGTGAAAGCGGAACATCAAGTGCCTTCAGGATTACTTCAGCCGATTACGATACCCGAGTGGAAATGGGATCGAGTCACAATGGACTTTGTGTCCGGACTGCCATTGTCAGCAAGTAGAAAGGATGCGATTTGGGTTGTTGTTGATAGACTGACTAAGTCGGCTCACTTTATCCCCGTACGTACGGACTCTTCATTGGATAAACTTGCTGAATTGTATGTTTCTCGGTTGTGAGATTACACGGGTACCTATTTCTATTGTATCGGATAGAGATCCGAGATTCACCTCGCGATTTTGGAAGAAATTGCAAGAAGCCTTGGGCACAAAGTTGCATTTAGCACCTTTTCACCCCCAAACCGATGGTCAATCCGGCGGATAATTCGGATACTTGAGGATATGTTGAGATGTTGCATCCTCGAGTTTAGTGGTTCATGGGAGCGGTATTTACCTTTGATTGAATTCGCACAACAATAGTTTTCAATCAAGTATTAAGATGGTACCTTACGAGGCTTTGTACGGTCGCAAATGACGTACACCATTGTTTTGGACCGAGCTTGGTGAAAGTAAAATTTTCAGAGTTGATTTGATTAAAGATGCTGAACAGAAAGTAAAAGTAATCCGTGAAAATCTGAAGATAGCCTCCGATCGTCAGAAGTCGTACGCGGATCTGAAACGAAAAGACATTGAGTATCAGGTGGGAGATAAAGTGTTTCTTAAAGTTTCACCTTGGAAAAAGATACTCAGATTTGGGCGTAAGGGCAAATTGAGTCTGAGGTTTATTGGGCCATATGAGATATCTGAACGAGTCGGTCCAGTTGCGTATCGTTTGATTTTGCCCCCTGAACTTGAAAGGATTCACGATGTCTTTCATGTTTCGATGCTTCGACGCTATAGATCTGATCCGTCGCACGTAATTAGTCCATCAGAGGTTAAAATTCAAGCCGATATGAGTTATGAAGAAGAACCGATTCGTATCCTAGCTCGTGAAGTGAAGGAGTTGCGAAACAAAAGGGTTCCGTTAGTAAAAGTGTTATGGCTCAAACACGGGATGGAAGAAGCTACTTGGGAACCCGAGAACTCTATGAAAGAGCGTTACCCAAACCTATTTACGGTAAGATTTTCGGGGACGAAAATTTCTTAAGTGGGGGAGAGTTGTGACAGCCCAAAATTGACCCTAGTCGGAAGTGGTTTCGGGACCACAAAACCGAGGCATAAAATAATTTAATATTCATTTTGGATGCCTATGATATGTGTTAATTTGTGTGTGACATTTTGATGATTTGATTTAGGGTCATAAATGTGAATTTCACTAAAAGGACCTAGTAGTGAACTTTGAAAGTAGGATAGGAAATGTGTGATGACTAATTAAAGCATGCATGCAAAACAATGGTCTTGCATGTCAAATACCCCCTTTTATAAGTGGTGGCTGGCCATGACAAGGAGGATGGGCAAAACATGTCATAGACATGTTTTGTTGGTGCAATATGGGAGGAAAAATTAAACTAAGGTGAGGAATAAAGAATTGAAAAAAAAAGGAGAGAAGGTGTAATTCCCCCATTGCCGTGAGTTGAAGGAAAAGAAAGAAAAAAAATTTGTTCATCCTTTCTTTGAGCCAAAACTAGGAAGAAAATACAAAGAAGAAAAAGAAATGTGTGTGTTCATCCTTGAACATATTTTGGCCGAAAATTGAAGGAAAAAGGGAAGAAGGGAGTGAAGCATTCGGCTATCCTAGGTCACTATTAAGGTAAGTTTGATGTTTTGCCATGAGATTCATGTATATTTTAGTAGTTAGCTTGAGTTCTAACTAGCCATGGTTCAAATCCTTACTATGTCATGGAGATGATATTCGGCTAAGGTGAGATTGTGTTGATATCATTTGCATGCTAAAAGTGAAGCTTTGCAATGGTGCATGTGATGGTGGATTGATGATTATTGAATATTCTTTTAGCAATTTTGAGTGAGAGTTTGATAGATACTATGAGGTTAAACTTCATGACATTGTAAGCTTGTAAGTTGGATGATGAAATTCATGCTTTGTGAAGGTAAATGGTGTAGAAGGAGCATTCGCCATAATGAAGATATATGAGATAGTCATAATCAGCCTTATGATTCGGCTCTTGCATGTATATATATATATGTTTGCACATGATGTTTTGGTATGACATATATACTATCTCAAGGCATATAATTACATATGATGGTGTTTGGTTATGAAGTAAATGATTGATCGTATTGAGTTACAATATGGAATCGTTAGTTAGTAAAATGTATGCTGTTTTGTGTGGTATTAAGTGTATAATTGGCCTCAACATGGACATGCATATTCGCCACATGAGGGGAATTGGTGTGCATGCATTCGGTTAGAGGCAAGCATATTGATGCTTATTCTTGGCTTAGAAAATTCGGCTAAGAGGAATATTAACTAATGTGTTGAGTTCGATTCATGATTTCGTACATATGTGACTTTGATGCCTAATGAGTATATATATTAGCTAAGTACCTTGAATTCCTCTTTCGATGCTCAAATGATTAAATCAATTTATTTGTTAAATTAAGCTCAAGAGCAAAGGGGAGCTATCGGATTTTAGGAAAATTTGGCTCTTTGTTTTATAGATTTTGCTCGTTAGCTATCGGATTCGGGATCATTGAAGTCGAAGTCATCCACACTATCAAAGCCCACTTTTTGGTACAAATTTTGGTTGAACTTTGAAATGGCATGTATAGGACTACCCTTTTGTTGTAGGTCATGTACCTTTCGGTTTTGTGTAAACTTGGATAGCCATGCGAAAATGGCTTATATACGTTTTTAGCATAGTAATATAATAGTTTGTATGTTGATCATTATGAGGTATGGAATTGTTTTGAAACGATTAGCCATTGGAATGGTTAATCATGATCACACTTTGTGCTATGTATGCAAAAAGGGCCAATTGAATCATGGAAATTATGAAATAGGTAAAGTCTACCTTAAAGGCAGATGCTGTCAGCAGCAGTGGTGTGGATGTGAAAAATCACTAAAAATAGCAGGAATGGAATAAATTAGTGAATAAACTATTTAAATGAACCTTGATGAATCTACTTTCATATGGAAGAAACGAAACTGTCATATGAGTTGTATGTTAAGAGATATTTAGGTTTTCGTGAGACAGGGCCAGAACTGTTTCTGGATCCCCTGTTCCGACTTTGGAAATTCATTGTAAATTAACCAGGGATAATTAAGAGTCATGCCATATATTTATAGATTCCTCTTTGAGTCTAGTTTCTATACAAACAAACGGCATCAGTATTGAAGCCCTGTACAGAGAGATATTCAAGTTGTAACGCGCGAAGGTCAGTGTAGTCGACCCTTGTCACATGGGAGAATTTAACTAATAAACTGTACTAATTGGCCCGACCAAAAATTCTAGAAAAAAATATGTAGATGGAAATATGAGTCTAATTTTAGGAAAAAATTACGAAACTTATTTTCGAGCTTTGAAACTCAAGATATGATTTTTAAAGCGACAGTGATGCAGTAACCAGCTTGTCTGGAAATTTTTAAATGGACTGTGAAAATGATTAAGTTAAGTTTGTGTGCACCTTGTGTTCGACTCCGGTAACGGACTCGGGTACGGGGTGTTACACAATATCCTGGGATATCAAAACAAGAATTAAGAACACATAATTAAGAACAAGTTAAATATTTATCATATAATTCAGAAAATAATAACAAGATTCATCTTAGGTTTCATTCCCCTTAGGTATTTAGGGGTTTTAGTTCATAACTAAATAAGAAAACATCTCAGAATAATAAAGAATACTAAACATAAAGAAAACCCAAAACTTTTGAAGGGGAAATTGAGGAGAGATCTTTAATCCTGATGGTGAATCCGGCTTCTGAGATGGATCAATCAACTTCCTTGGAGTAATTCCTTACTCCCTATTTTGTGCCCCCTCTTTTCTTTCTCCTCTAGGGTGTATTTATAGGCTTTGGAATGCCTAAGAGCCCTCAAAATTAGCTTTTTCCGAATTGGACTCAACTTGGGCTCGGCAGGGACACGTCTGTGTAACATGCCCGTGTGTGATTACTTTAGGCCGTGCTCGAGCCTGCCAAATTGACACGGCCGTGTGGTTTGCCCGTGTGAGGAGGTCCAGGTCGTGTTGATTTCGTACTTTGGCCCATTTTCTCCAGTTTTGGCCCGTTTATCGTTCCTTTCGCTCTCATATGCTCTCCTAAGTATAAAACATGAAATTAAAGCATTAGGGGCATTGAATTCACCAATTCCAATTGGAAATCATCCATAAAATGCGTTAAACATGGGGTAAAAATATGTATAAATTATGGTTTATCAAATACCCCTACACTTAAGCATTTGCTTGTCCTCAAGCAAAATTCTCAACTCATAATCAAAATAAATTCTTCTCAACTTATAATTTCTATCGATAATATCTCAAAATAATCCATAGGTAATCATACATTGAGAAATCAACTAAAAGAACATAAAAGTTTCAAACATTCCAAGTTGAGTATTTAATCATGAAACATAGGTGTCTGCCCTCATCTAAGTAATTACCTTTGATTCAAAATATCATAGAGTTTCACATCCTCCCTAAAGATTCACTCAAATCACTCGAGGTGTTTTAAGGATAATAAATAAAGCACTCAATAGTCAATAATGAAAAGTCATTACCATAGGCTTGCATGAAAATCAAATCTCCACCACTGATAAATTAAGATGAAACATCAATCAAAAGGTATTTAGAGGGTTGTAATGAGGCTTGGTTAGGGGGTGTGGTCACAAGCTGAAAGAAAGGGTTAGAATCGAGATTGAATTGAAAAATTTCCTAACTAGAAAAAGATTTAATCATCACTTGTGTACAACAGAGCTTCTTCTCAGAATTTGGAATTACTAATGTGTATACATAGTTTTTTTAAAAAAAAAAACAAGTTAAATAACATAGAATAACTATTAAGAACAAGACGTAGCTAAGCAATTTATTCAACTCAAATCTCGATAAATATAAGGATTAATTTAGGGGATTTCAACAATAATGGGTTAAGGGTTAATATTAAGGGTAATACAAGAAATGGCTTGTTAGGCTCAAGGGGGTTTACTAGGGGCCAATCGTGGAGGTAAGCTTTTCATGGCATGAGTGGGTTAATCCTAAGTGCCTTAATCATTTTGACATATCAAATCAAATGGTGTGGTCTCTCCATGCATAATCAAGCAAGTTCTAGAATAACAGTTCAATACTGATGCACTCAAAGCAATAATAAAAGTAAGCATGAAAGAATTAATAGATGCTCAGAAGGCTCAAAAATCTCACAAAAATTATGGATTTTTGATGTTTAAAACTTGTGAATTCCAACTCAAAGTAATACCTAAACTTTGGGGAAACAACCTAAGATTTTAAATTGTTAAAAATCAACTTATCATGTTGATTCTCTAATGTCTTGAGGTTTAAACAATCAATGCATAAATGCCTATGTTTTAATTCAAGATATATCAACAAAAATCATAAATCAATCAAAAATTTATCCTAAATATGATATGAGAGCTTTTCAAGAGAATAAGATTGTCATTCAGGGATTTTTCTGATAATGAAATAAATACCCCCCACACTTAAGATGTACATTGCCCTCAATGTACAAAGATAGATATTAGAGTATAAAAATAAAATAGGGGGAGAAGTGAAACTTCCTGTATGATAAATTCCTCGAACTAGAGTTTTGGAGAGTGATCGGTTTGAGAGTGGAGGAGGATACTTCGGCAGTCGTAGAGGTTTATTAGTCCATAAGTCCTATGCCAAAGGAATATTATAAATAGTGGTAGCTATGGTCGTGGTCGATCAAGACATGGCAGTCGTGAAGAACCTTTCCCGGTGGAGTTGTTAGTTCCTATGCGATGATGAGCTTAAGAGCTCTATATAATTGTGATAAAATCAGGAACGTTTTAAGGGATATTAGGAAGAATAATTACTCATAAAGAAATAACCGAGATTGATAATTAAAAATAAAATTATAAAATCTAATAAAAATAAGAAGTAGTTTTAATAAAAATTAAAAATATAAAATAATAATTAAATGTTTTTAAACATCTTTAATAAAAATTAAAAATATAAAATAATAATTAAATGTTTTTAAACATCTTCATCGTTGGATGGTTCGTGAGGTGGGCCTGGCGATGAGATGTGGAGGTGTTGAAAAATCTGCTGTAGAGTAGCATCAATGTTGTCAAATCACTGAAAACACTACTCCTCGAATCTAGTGAGGCGCTTAGAGATGTCAGCATATGAAGCCACCGCATGAACTGGATGAGAGGGTGGTGGTGGCTGAGTCGGTGAGTCCTCGTGCTGTGGAGGGACATCATCAGGAATTTCCTCGTAGGCCTCCTCCTCGGTAGATTGGGCAAGACAATATTGGGGAGGGTAGGTTCCTCGGCGCCTCTCGATCATCTTCATGCTAAGCATGCTAGAGATGCCTTGTGCAGATATCTAGCCGATGAGGGTAAGGGATGATTCTTGGGCTGCGGTGTCGAGGAGCACGAAGTGTCGAGCCAACCAAGTAGCATAGGGGCCAATGGAGATAACCCCCTTCCTATGCTGCTCCGTCTGGTGCTAAATTGCGAGGGCACTGAAATAGGCAAGGTCGATGATGTGCCCGTGCGACATGCACCATAAGAAGTAGGCATTGTGAATGTTGACAACGCTAGTGTTCTCTTGCCTTCCTGTAATTGTGTGAGCCAAAATGGCATGTAGGTACCTCAGGGATGATGGGAGAACTGATGCCTTGGAGCGGCTAAGATTGTAGGAGGCTGCGCCAGCGGCCAAAGTGTGCCAGCACTTCGAGGGAAAGAAATGTATGTGGCGAGTGAGAGCATGTAGTTCATTCTCCTCCTTGAACTCCTCCGTAAATAAGCCCAGTACATCACTGAACTCTGGGACGCTTAGCTGGCAGACTAACCCACCTATGCGAAACTAAACTGTGCCGAGATCATCGTAATTTGTCATTACGGTTTGAAGATGAAATGTTGAGCATAGTTCCATCGTGAGCTCAAGGTATATTGGCTTGATGATCCCAAAGAACAACTCCCAAGGGTCGGTGGTTAGGAGGGCCCAAATTACATCAGCTAATCGAACTTGTTCTATGGCAGCCCAGTCGATATAGCAGCCCACAATTAAAGGTCGGGCCCAAAGTATTTGGAAAATCTCTTCTTGGGGCCCTCGGCGGAACTGCAGGAGAGGGTAACGAATTTTTGTGGTTGGACCCGCAGAAGATGACGCTCCCTTCCTCTTCTTCGAAGCAGGTACGACAGTTTGCTTTCCTCATAGAGACGATATGGTACCTACGATCAAAAACCATTAATTCATTTTGAGGAATGATCAAAATAAAATGAAGATAATTTGTAAATAAAAATCATAATTTCAGCAACTACTAAGACTAACAAGTTAATCAAAGCAATCAATTGTATGGCATAAAAATGGCAACGAATTTCATGGAATGCAATATGTGTAACGGATGAAAAATGTTAACACTAAAGGCATGAGTATATATATTGTTCTAATCATGAATATTTACTTCTAATTAATCAAATAAAGTAGAGAAATCATATAATGAGTAAGAATTTTAACGTGAGAAAGATAATAACTATTCTAGATATAACATTTGTGTGATAAAAATAAGAAAGGAACATGAAAAATTTCGTATTATTATGATAAATAGCCCTAGAAATTAGTAAAACTAAACGAGAAAAGAGTGAACAAACGCTAGAAAGAAGAGAATGGGCGTCAAAAATGGAGTTGGAGGCGGTGCACGGGCGTGGCAAGGAGGCCGTGTGGAATTGCAGCGACTAGGGTTAGGGTTTTTGAGTGGGGAAGACAATGAATAGTGCAGGGTATTTATAGATTTTGGGGCACATGGCCCCGTGTTCCCAATTTCATCCCATGTGATTCACGAATTTTGAATTTGGACGCGTCTAACATTTAGTACACGCTCGTATTCCGTGGGCGTGTGGGTGCACACGGCTGTGTCGCACGGCTGTGTCTGACTTTGTTCGCTTCTCCCACGCCCGTGTCAATCTAACAGGTTCGACCACGGGTGCTAGACACGGGCGTGTCACATGCCTGTGCTATTTTAACAGGTTCACCCACGGTTCTTCCACACGGGCATGTCTCACCCCCGTGTTGTTTTGGCAGGTTCGACTACGGCCATGTCGCACGGCCGTGGTGTTTTATCATAGCCCGAGTTTGGATAAAAATTGTTGTCCTATTTTCACACGGCTCTAAGCACGCCTGTGCTCTTAGCCTTGTCCCTATGGAAAACTTGTATTCAAGAGCTCCGTTAGTAAGTTAGATGCTGAAGACTAAATTTTAAAGAAGTTAATACAGTTAGTGCTCAGGTTGCCTCTCGAGAAGCACTTATTTATAGTCTAAGCTCGATTTACCTCTCCGTTGAATGATCATGATGGTTTGAGGAGTTTATACTCCTTATTCCTACTATTAATCTCATCAAAATAAGGTTTTAAATGGGTGTTGTTTACCTTAAAAGAGCCAAACTTGGGATGACTCACCTCTACCGTACTGAATGGAAAAATGCTGATTACCGTAAGAGGGATTTCTTCATTTGATGTGGTAGCAACAATGTGGGGATCTGTGGCATCTAATAAGACTCTATCTCCAACCTTAAGTTGATTTGGAAAGGGATTGAGCTTGTTCTGTCGTAGATTCAGTTTGTCAGGTGTTCTCGGTTTATGCGTCTGCCATTCATCTAGCTCCTCGATTTGTAGCCTTCGATCTTCATGAATGGGTCCTCTACTATTGCTTGAGAATAACTCATGTGCTTCCTTCAGACTCATTTCCTACAAAGAAGGTTGTACCATATTGTTAGTTTTAGTAGAATGGTTTAGACGATCACCCTCAATTTCCATTCTGTTGCCAGAATTGCGAGCTTGAAGGGTGATTATTTCGTCTCCCACACGGAGTGTGAGTTCACCTGTGCCAATATCAATAATTGTTTTAGCAGTTGCTAAAAAGGGCCTTCCTAGAATTAAAGGAGTGTTGCTATCCTCCCCTATGTCTAGAACAATGAAGTCAATGGGAAATATAAATTTATCGATTTTAACTAGAACATCTTCAATAATACCACTAGGAAATCTTATAGTTTTATCTGCTAATTGAATGCTCATCCTAGTCTGTTTGGGTTTCCAGAGACCTAATTGTTTGAACATTTTGCAAGGCATGACGTTAATACTAGCCCCCAAATCAGCTAATGCATATTAACATCTAAACTACCAATTAAGCAAGGAATTGTAAAACTCTCTAGATCTTTAAGTTTGTTGGGTAGTTTATTCTAGAGAATAGCTAAGCAATCTGTGTTTAGCTCCACATGCGATGCCTCGTCCATCTTCCACTTATTCGCTAAAAGCTCCTTTAAAAATTTCATTGCGTTTGGCATCTGTGATAGAGCTTCAATAAACGGTAAGTTAATATGTAATTTTTTTAAGAGTATAAGGAATTTACCAAATTGTTCATCTGAGTGGTCTTTCCTTATTGCGTTAGGGTATGGCACACGAGGTTTATATTCGACATTCACCGAATTGTTTTAATTATGATCTACCTCGCCTTGACCTTTGCTTACCACAGTTTCTTACCTCGGTTCTGGCTCAGGCTCAACAAATCCTTCTTCATCTTGAACATTAATCGGGTTGAGTTGTTCCCTTGGGTTAGGTTCAGTATTACTTGGCAAGGTCCCTTGTGGTCGTTTGGAGATTAGTTTGGAAAGCTGGCCTATCTGAGTTTTGAGCCCTTGGATCGGCGCTTGTTGATTTTTAAGTGTTGTCTCGGTATTCTGGAAATGAGTTTCTAACACAGATATAAACTTTGAGAGCATCTCTTCAAGGTTTGGCTTCTTTTCCTGTTGGTAGGGTGGTTGTTGGTAGCCTTAAGGTGGTTCTGGTCTTTGATTTTCTTGACTGCCCCACAAGAAATTGGGGTGGTTCCTCCAACCTAGATTGTAAGTGTTACTATATGGATTGTTTTGAGGTCAAGGATTATTACCCATGTAATTTAATTGCTCGTTATCGATGTTGTGGCCATAAGGTTGGTATTCCAAATGGCTTGTTCCACCTCCACTTGCTTCACACTGCATTACTGGGTGAACCTGTGAAGAACTAAGAAAACCATCAATCTTTTTATTTAGAGGTTCTACCTGATTTGATAGCATAGTAATCGAATCGACATTATAAACGCCTGCTATTTTAGTTGGTTTTGTCCTCATGACTTGCCACTGATAGTTATTCAGTGACATCTCCTCTATAAACTCATAAGCATATTCAGGTGTTTTATTATTGATGGTTCCGCCAGCAGCTGCGTCAACCATTTGCCGAGTTGAAGGATTCAGACCATTATGGAACGTTTGAACCTGAAGCCAAAGCAGTAACCCATGGTGAGTGCACCTTCTCAGTAAGTCCTTATATCTCTCCCATGCATCGTAAAGAGTTTCTAAGTCCATCTACACAAATGAAGAGATATCATTACGTAATTTGGCCGTTTCAGCCGGCGACAAATATTTTAATAGAAAATTTTCAGTCATTTGTTCCTAAGTAGTGATTGACCCTCGTGGTAATGAGTTCAACCACTGTTTAGCTTTGTTCTTAAACGAAAAAGGGAATAACCGAAGATGAAAATGTATCGCATAGTTCTAAGAAGTTGGCTAAATTAGCGTTGGGATCCTCATTCTGCAAACCATCAAAATGAACAAATTGCTGTATCATTTGAATAGTGTTAGGTTTTAGTTCAAAATTATTTGCAGCTACAACAGGTCTAACTATGCTCGATTCAGTTCCTGTTAAAGAAGGTTTAGCATAATCATACATAGTGCATGGAGTAGGATTTTTATTAGCCGCAATTGCAGGAGGTAGCTGATTGTCTTTGTTTTCAGCCATCTCTTCGGTTGGTGGTTAAGTATCGTCTTCTTGCTCGTTCTCTGTTTATCTTATGCTTCACCTTATTTCTCTTTGGTTTCTGCAAACTGTGCGATCGATTTCTTCGTCAAAAAGTAGTGGTCGTGACGGGTTTCTTCTAGTCATAAACTATAAAAAACCTGGCAGAAGAAAGAAAAATAAAATTAGTAAATTAGAATAAAATTAAAAATAAAATTAGATTGCAAGAAAATTAAATGGCTAAAGTAATAAAAATTGTGTTCCTAATATTTTAATTCCCCGGCAACGGCGCCAAAAACTTGATCACGTGATTTCATGATAGGTTTTAAAAAATTATAATTAATCGTTCTTGAAACTAACTATTATCGCGATGTAGGCAAGTGTACCTATCAAATAGTAGTATAGTTTTAGCAATACCAGATTGTCGAACCCAAGGGAACTAAAAGTACTAGTAATGATTGTCTTTTTATTATCTAGCATGAATAAAGAGGTTTTTGTTTTAGCTAACTAATTATCTAAACTAAGAACTCACAGAGAATGGAATTGGGGAATTACTTTTGGGAAAATCGATTGAATTAAGACAATACCTAAGGAAAAAACCACCTAGACTGCCGAATCGGGCGATTTATTCATTTAACTTGTTCCGTAGAGATCCCTAAGTTATGTTATTATCCCTATTCAGGACTAATAACGTCTAATCCCTAGATTGAATAATTGAGACCTTTCTCTAATTAACACACTAGGGTTGCATTAACTCGATCTATGGATCCCCTTATTAGGTTTCACCCTAATCCGGCAAAATCTTGTCACCCTATGTCTAGGCGCGTAATCAACTCCGCTTAATTATGACAAATGTACTCTTAGATAGGGTCTATTCCTCCTCTGAATAAGAGCTTATCTTGAATCAGTATCCTGGGATATCAAAATAAGAATTAAGAACACATAATTAAGAACAAGTTAAATATTTATCATACAATTCAGAGAATAATAACAAGATTCGTCTTAGGTTTCATTCCCCTTAGGTATTTTGGGGTTTTAGTTCATAACTAAATAAGAAAACATCTGAGAATAATAAAGAATACAAAATATAAAGAAAACCCAAAACTCCTAAAGGGGAAATTGAGGAGAGATCTTCAGTCTTGATGGTGAATCCAGCTTCTGAGATGGATCAATCGGCTTCCTTGGAGTAATTCCTTACTCCCTATTCTGTCCCCCCTTTTCTTCCTCCTCTAGGGTGTATTTATAGGCTTTGGAATGCCTAAGAGCCCTCAAATTTAGCCTTTTTTGAATTGGACTCAACTTGGGCTCGACAGGGACACGGCTGTGTAACATGCCCGTGTGTGATTACTTCAGGCAGTGCTCGAGCCTGCCAAATTGACACGGCCGTGTGGTCTGCCCGTGTGAGGAGGTCCAGGCCATGTTGATTTCATACTTTGGCCCATTTTCTCCAGTTTTGGCCCGTTTCTCGTTCCTTTCACTCTCCTATGCTCTCGTAAGTATAAAACATGAAATTAAAGCATTAGGAGCATCAAATTCACCAATTCTAATAGGAAATCATCCATAAAATGCGTTAAACATGGGGTAAAAATATGTATAAATTACGGTTTATCAATTTTTAGTGTTGAAGATGAATCTGGCTTCTGAGATGGATCAATCGGCTTCCTTGGAGTAATTCCTTACTCTCTATTCTGTGTGTCCCCTTTCTTCCTCCTCTAGGGTGTATTTATAGGCTTTAGAATGCCTAAGAGCCCTCAAAAGTGGCCTTTTTCTGAATTGGACTCAACTTGGGCTCGACAGGAACACGCCCGTGTGACACGTCCGTGTGCGATTATTTCAGGCCGTGTTCAAGCCTGTTAGAATGGAACGGGGATGTGTTCTACTCGTGTGAGTCGTGCTTCGATCCTGCCAAATTGACACGGCAGTGTGGGTTGCCCGTGTGAGGAGGTCTAGGCCGTGTTGATTTCGTTCTTTGGCCCATTTTCTCCGTTTTTGGATGATTTTTGGTTCCTTTTGCTCTCCTATACTCTCCTAAGTATAAAACATGAAATTAAAGTATTAGGAGCATCGAATTCACCAATTCTAATGAGAAATCATCCATAAAATGCGTTTAACATAGGGTAAAAAATGTATAAATTACGGTTTATCAAATACCCCCACACTTAAGCATTTGCTTTTCCTCAAGAAAAATTCTCAACTCATAATCAAAATAAATTCTTCTCAATTTATAATTTCTATCGATAATATCTCAAAATAATCCATAGGTAATCATACATTGAAAATTCAACTAAAAGAACATAAAAGTTTCAAACATTCCAAGTTGAGTATTTAATAATGCAAACATAGGTGTCTCCCCTCATCTAAGTAATTACCATTGATTCAAAATATCATAGAGTTTCACATCCTCACTACAGATTCACTGAAATCACTTGAGGTGTTTAAGGACAATAAATGAAGCACTCAATAGTCAATAATGAAAAGTCATTACTGTGATAACCCAAATTAGGGCCTAATTGAAATAGTGGTTTCAGGACCACAAAATCCGAGATAAAAATAATTATTTTATGATTATTTTGAGGTCTATGATATGATTGCATGATTGTGTGAAAATTTCGTGAAGAAATTTTATGCATAAAATGTTTAATTTGAAGTTAGGGACTAAATTGAATAAGTTGCAAAACTTGCATTCCAGAAGTTTCTAGCATGAAATTGCTTTGAAATATTAATTAGGAGGTCTTAAATAGCAATTTGACCAATTTCTAAGTTTATGGACAAAAATTGGACATGGATGGAATTTTGGAAAGTTTAGTAAGGAAGGGTATTTTGGTCATTTGGATATTAAATGAAATAATATGGGAAAAATAACACAAAAATGATCATCTTCTCCATAAGTTTCTGCTGAATTTTTCTCTCCACCATAGCTAGGGTTTCAACACTTTTAAGCTTTGATTGTAAGTGATTTCTATGCCCCTTTTTAATGTTCTTTACATTTTTGAAATCCTTGTAGCTCGGTTTACCTATTTCTACCAATATTTTGAGCTAGGGTTTATATTTAAAATTTTACCCATGGATGATATGTATGAATTTTGATGTTTTACGGTAGAATATGAAGTTTGAGATTGTGTTAAACAACTTTTGCTAAGTGATTTTTCGTAAAAACGAGTAAAATGACATAATGGGTAAAAATACCTAATATTCATAAGTACATGTTAGAGTGTGAATTTGATGTTTCTATAGAAGGGAAAAATGATCAGCATGTCATAAAATATAAGAAAATAGGATGAGGTTTAATTTACGAGCCTTGGGGCAAAAGTGTAAATATGTGAAAGTTTAGGGGCAAAATGGTAATTTTTCCAAAGTTCGTACTAGGGGTTATTTTGATGAATGTGTGTATTAAATAAATTAATTTGGTATTATAGATCAAGGGAAAAGAGATTCAAGTCGAGATCAGAGGAAAAATAAAGTTTGCGAGGAATAGGCTCGACTATTCTCATTTTGTATCGAGGTAAGTTCATATGTAAATTTTGTAATATAATCGTCATTTTAAATCATTTAATGTTATTTTTTTTGATATTATGATTGTTATCATGCAATTCTATGCTTTGTGGTCATTGTTGGACAACATGCAAAAATTTTATGAATTATGTGAAAAATGTGATAGATCACCGAAGTATCGTCATTGGTATTCCAAGGAGAATGGTAAAGAAGTACGAACGAGAAAATTCCCATTGAGCCTTAGGAATAGATTTAGATATTTGGGCATCTGAACTCATTGAGTTGAGTTCGAGTTCACTTATGGATGCGAACGTCCGAGCTCGTTGAGTTGAGTCCGAGTTTTCTTATGGGCGGGTTACATGGTAGCTTGGCTACATATGTGGCACTTATGTGCAAGCTTTCCATGTATCCGAGTTATATTTTGATGTGTTCAACGAGTAAAATTCTAGTGAAATGGAAGAATACTCAAGATGCAAGTGACGTATTGGTAAGTGTTGTGGAATGGGCACTTTGGAAAGGTATGTACTTAACCCTCAGGTTGAGACTTGATATGACAACAATAATATGGTAAGATGATGAATGATGAATAGAAATGTGATACATGTTTCGGTGATATTATGCTAATGTTGGTTGGTATAATTGCTTTTTTAAGTTATTTGTTATTTGCATGTGGACTTACTAGGCATCTATGCTTACTCCCTCATTTTCATTCTTTGTAGTTTTGACAAGTCAATTTGGAGATCGGGACGGTCGGAGGCACGCTCACACTATCACTGGACAATCGCAGTATAATGACT
Organism: Gossypium arboreum; assembly: GCF_025698485.1. Classification (NCBI taxonomy): domain Eukaryota; kingdom Viridiplantae; phylum Streptophyta; class Magnoliopsida; order Malvales; family Malvaceae; genus Gossypium; species Gossypium arboreum. The sequence continues at coordinate 89,126,446 of NC_069080.1, read as the reverse complement.
TGAAATTTTTGGAAATATGGCATGTATAGCATTCCAATCATTTTGTGTGTATAATCTTACGATATGGCCATGAATGGCATGGAAATGTTTGAGAATGATTAGCTATTGGAATGACTAATCAAGTTTATATATGATAACATGTATGCTTTATGTCTTAAATAAACCATGAAAATCCTTGGAAAGGTAAAATTTGCCACAAAACAGAATCAGACAGCAGTAGTGACGTGAATTTGAAAAATCACTAAAAATAGTAAAAATGAAATTAAATGATGAATAAGTTATGGAATCGAAGCTTGGTGAGTCTATTTTCATATGGAAGAAACAAAATAGGTAAATAAGTTATATTCTATGAGATATTTAAGTTTTGGTGGAACAGAGTCAAAGCGATCTTTGAATCCCCTGTTCTGAATTTAAAAATTCACCATAAATTGTAAAAAAACAATTAGGAGTTTTAAATTACATGTATGAAATCCTTTTTGAGTCTAGTTTTATGAGAAACAAACAGTATAGTCATGGAAACTTTGTACAGGGTGATATCTGATTCATAATACACAGAGGTCAGAGTAACCAAACCTTGAAAAAGGGGAGATTTTAACTAATAAACTGTACTAATTGGCCCGACCGAAAATTCTATCAAAAAATTAGTACGTATATATGAGTCTAGTTTTAAGGAAAATTTACGAAATCGTTTAAGCTGTTTAATTAATGAATTAAGTCTGTTAACACCTCGTGCTCGACTCCAGTGACGGTCTCGGGTACGGGGGCGTTACAATTACCATAGGCTTGCATGAAAATCAAATCTACACCACTATAAATTGAGATGAAACATCAATCAAAAGGTCTTTAGAAGGTTGTAATGAGGCTTGGTTAGGGGGTGTGGTCACAAGCTGAAAGAAAGGGTTAGAATTGAGATTGAATTGAAAAATTTCCTAACTAGAAAAAAGGTTAATCATCACTTGCGTACAACAGGGCTTCTTCTCAGAATATGGAATTACTAATGTGCATACATTTTTTTTAAGAAAAAGTTAAATAACATAGACTAACTATTAAGAACAAGATATAGCTAAGCAATTTCTTCAACTCAAATCTCGACAAAAATAGGGATTAATTTAGGGGATTTTAACAATAATGGGTTAAGGGTTAATATTAAGGGTAATACAAGAAATGGCTTGTTAGGCTCAAGGGAGTTTACTAGGGTTAATCATGGAGGTAGGTTTTTCATTGCATGAATGGGTTAATCCTAAGTGCCTTAATCATTTTGACATATCAAATCAAATGGTGTGGTCTTGACATGCATAATCAAGCAAGTTCTAGAATAACAGTTCGATATTGACACACTCAAAGCAATAATAAAAGTGAGCATGAAAGAATTAATAGATGCTCAAAAGGCTTAAAAATCTCACAAAAATTATGGCTTTTTGATGTTTAAAACTTGTGAATTCTAACTCAAAGTAATACCTAACTTTGGGGAAACAACCTAAGATTTTAAATTCTTAAAAATCAACTTATCATGCTTGATTCTCTAATGTCTTAAAGTTTAAACAATCAATGCATAAATCCTTATGTTTTAATTCAAGTTATATCAATAAAATCATAAATCAATCACAATTTATCCAAAATACGATATGAGAACTTTCCAAGAGAACAAGGCAGTCATTCAGGGATTTTTCTGATAATGAAATAAATACCCCCCACACTTAAGATGTACATTGCCCTCGATGTACAAAGATAGATATTAGAATATAAAAATAAGATAGGGAGGGAAGTGAAACTTCCTGTATGATGAATTCCTCGAACTGGAGCTTTGGAGAGTACTTGGTGCGAGAGTGGAGGAGGATACTCTGGCGGTGGTAGAGGTTCATTAGTCCATAAGTCCTGTGCCAAACGAATATTATATCTAGTGGTAGCTATGGTCGTGGTCGATTAGGACATGGCAGTCATGGAGAACCTTTCTCGGAGGACTTTTTAGTTCCTATGCGATGATGAGCATAAGAGCTTTATATAACTGTGATAAAATCAGGAACTTTTTAAGGGATATTAGGAAGAATAATTACTCATAAAGAAATAACCAAAATTGATAATTAAAAATAAAATTCTAAAATCTAATAAAAATAAAAAGTAGTTATAATAAAAATTAAAAACATAAAATAATAAATAAATGTTTTTAAACATCTTCTCCGCTGGATTGTGCACGAGGTGGGACTAACGATAAGATGTGGAGGTGCTGACAAATCTACTGTAGAGTAGCATCAATGTTGTCAAATCATTGAAAACACTGCTGTTGGAATCGAGTGAGGCGTTCAGAGATGTCAGCATATGAAGCTGTCGCATGAGCTGGACGAGAGGGTGGTGGTGGCTGAGTTAGTGGGTCCTCGTGCTGTGGAGGGACATCATCAGGAATGTCCTCCTAGGCCTCCTTCTCGGTAGATTGGGCGAGATGATATTGTTGAAGGTAGGTTCCTCGGTGCTATTCGATTATCCTCATGCTAAGCATGCTCGAGATGCCTTGTGGAGACATCTATAAAATAAGGGCTAAGGATGATTCTTAGGCCGCAGTGTCAAGGAGCCCGAAGTGTCGAGCCAACCAAGTCATGTAGGGGCCGATGGAGATGACCCCCTTCCTATGCCACTCTATCTGGTGCTAAATCACGAGGGCGATGAAGTAGTCAAGGTCGATGACGTGCCCGTGCGACATACACCATAAAAAGTAGGCATCGTGAGTGTTGACGACGCTAGTGCTCTCTCGTCTTCCTGTAATCGTGTGAGCCAAAATGGCATGTAGGTACCTAAGGGATGGTGGGAGAACTGATGCCTTGGAGCGGTTAGGATTGTAGGAGGCCATGCCAAGGGCCAAAGTGTGCCAGCACTTCGAAGGATAGAAGTGTATGTGGCGAGTGAGAGCATGTAGTTCATTCTCCTCCTTGAACTCCTCCATATATAAGCCCAGCGCCGTGTCGAACTTTGGGATGCTGAGCTGGTGGATTAATCCACCTAGGTGAAATTGGACCGTGCCGGGATCATCGTAGTTCGTCATTACGGTCTAGAGATGGAACGTTGAGCATAGTTCCGTTGTGAGCTCGAGGTATGTTGGCTCGATGATCCCAAAGAATAGCTCCCAAAGGTCGGTGGTTAAAAGGGCCTGAATCACATCAGCCAACTGAACTTGTTCTACGGTAGCCCAGTTGATGCAGCGGCCCGTAATTAAAGGTCGGGCCCGAAGTATTTGGAAAAGTTCTTCTTGAGGCCCACGGGGGAACTTCAGGAGAGGGTGACGAATTTTCACGGTTAGACCCGCAGAAGATGACGCTCCCTTCTATTTCTTGGAAGCTGGTACGTCCGTTTTCTTTCCTCGTGAAGACAACATGGTACCTGTAATCAAAACCATTAATTCATCTTAAGGAATGATCAAAATAAAATGAAGACAAATTGTAAATAACAATCATAATTTCAGCAACTACTAAGACTAACAAGTTAATCAAAGCAATCAATTGTATGGCGTAAAAATGGCAACGAATTTCATGGAATGCAACATGTGCGACGGATGAAAAATGTAATCACTAAATGCATGAGTTTGTCTCTTGTTCTAATCATGAATATTTACTTCTAACTAATCAAATAAAGTAGAGAAATCATATAAAGAGTAAGAATTTGAACATGAAAAAGATAATAACTTGTGCTATGAATAAAATGTGAGTGACAAAAAAATGAAAATAATCATGAAAAATGCATAGTACTATGATAACTAACATGAAAAATGAGTGCAATTAAAGGGGAAAAAAGTAAACAAACGCTAGAAAAGGGAGAATGAGCGGCAAAAATGGAGTTGGATGCGGCGCACGGGCGTGGCGGAGAGGTCGTGTGGACTTGCAGCGGCTAGGGTTAGGGTTTTTGGGTGGGGAAGACAATGAATAGTGCAGGGATTTTATAGATTTTGGGGCTCACGGCCAGGTAACACGCCTGTGTTCCCCAATTTTAGCCCGTGTGATTCGCGAATTTTAAATTTGGGCGCGTCTGACATTTAGTACACGTTTGTGTTCCTTGGGCGTGTGGGTGCACACAGACGTGTTGCATGGTCGTGTCTGGCATTGTTTGCTTCTCCCACGCCCGTCTCAATCTAACAGGTTCGACCATAGGTGCTAGACAAGGGCATGTCTCACAGCCGTGCTGTTTTAACAGGTTCGCCCACGGTTTTTCCACACAAGACCATGGCCATGTCGTACAGCCGTGGAATTTTATCGTAGCCCATGTTTGGGGAAATCTTTGCCCTGTTTTCATACAGCCCTAAGCACGCCCGTGTGATTGGTTGTGTTTCTATGGAAAACCTGTATTCAAGAGCTCCGTTAGTAAGTTAGGTGTTGAAGACTAAATTTTAAAGAAGTTAATACAGTTAGTGCTCCGGTTGCCTCCCGAGAAGTGCTTATTTATAGTCTAAGCTCGACTTACCTCTCTGGTGAGTGATCATGGTGGTTTGAGGAGTTTATACTCCTCATTCCTTCTATCAATCTCATCAAAATAAGGTTTTAAACGGGTGTTGTTTACCCTAAAAGTACCGAACTTGGGGTGACTTACCTTAACAATACCGAATGGAAAAATACTAAGTACAGTAAGAGGGATTTCTTCATCCGGTCTGGCAATGACAATGTGAGGATCTGCGGCATCTAATAAGACTTTATCACCAACCTTAAGTTGATTTGGTAAGGTATTGAGCTCGTCCAGGTGTAGTTTTGGTTTATCGTGTGTTCTTGGTTTATGCATCTTCCATTCATCTAGCTCCTCGATTTGTAGCCCTTGTTCTTCATGAATAGGTCCTCTACTATTGTTTGAGAATGGCTCATGTACTCCCTTCAGACTCATTTCCTGCAAAGTAGGTTGTACCATATTGTCAGTTTTAGTAGAATAGGTTAAACGATCACCTTCAATTTCTGATATGTTGCTAGAATTATGAGCTTGAAGGGTGATTGTTTCGTCTCCCACACGGAGTGTGAGTTCACCTGTGCCAACATTAATAATTGTTTTAGCAGTTGCTAAAAAGGGCCTTCCTAGAATTAAAGGAGTGTTGCTATCCTTTTCTATGTCTAGAACAATGAAGTCCACGAGAAATATAAATTTATCGATTTTAACTAGCACATCTTCAATAATACCCCTAGGGAATCTTATAGTTTTATCTGTTAATTGAATGCTCATCCTAGTCTGTTTGGGTTTCCTGAGACCTAGTTGCTTAAACATTTTGTAAGGCATGAAGTTGATACTAGCCCCTAAATCAGCTAATCATTATTAACATCTAAACTACCAATTAAGCAAGGAATCGTAAAACTCCCTGGATCTTTTAGTTTGTTGGGTAGTTTACTTTGGAGAATAGCTGAGCAAACTACGTTTAGCTCTACATGCGACGCCTCGTCCAACTTTTGCTTATTTGCTAAAAGCTCCTTTAAAAATTTCATTGCGTTTGGGATCTGCGATAGAGCTTCAATAAACGGTAGCTTAATGTGTAATTTTTTAAGAGTTTAAGGAATTTACCAAATTGTTCATCTGAGCGGTCTTTCTTTGTTGCGTTGGGGTATGGCACACGAGGTTTATATTTGACATTCACTGATTTGTTTTTATTATGACCTACCTCACCTTGACCTTTTCTTACCACAGTTTCTTGCCTCAGTTCTGGTTCAGGCTCAACGACTCATTCGTCATCTTGAATATTAATCACGTTGAGCTGTTCCCTTGGGTTGGGTTCAGTATTACTTGGCAAGCTACCTTGTGGTCATTCAAAGATTAGTTTGGAAAGCTGGCCTATCTGAGTTTCAAGCCCTTGGATTAATGCTTGTTGATTTTTAAGTGCCGTTCTAGTGTTCTGAAAACAGGTTTCTGATACCAAGATAAACTTTGTGAGCATCTCTTGGTTTCTTTTCTTGTTGATAGGGTAGCTGTTGGTAGCCCAGAGGTGGTCGCTGATTTCCTTGGCCTCCCTATGAGAAATTTAGGTGGTTCCTCCAATCTGTATTATAAGTGTTACTATATGGATTATTTTGAGGTCGAGGATTATTACCCTTGTAATTTAATTACTCGTTATCCATGTTGTGGCCATAAGGCTGGTATTCCGAATGGCTTGTTCCACCTCCACTTACTTCACACTGCATTACTGGGTGAACTTGTGAAGAACTAAGAAAACCATCAATTTTCTTATTCAAGAGTTCTACCTGATTAGAGAGCATGGTGACCAAATCCACATTATAAACACTGGCTATTTTCGTTGGCTTTGTCCACTTGCCACTGATAGTTATTCAATGACATCTCCTCTATGAACTCATAAGCATCTTTAGGTGTTTTATTATTGATGGTTCCGCCAGCAGCTGCGTCAACCATTTACTGAGTGGAAGGATTCAGACCATTATGGAATGTTTGAACCTGAAGCCAAAGCGGTAACCCATGGTGAGGGCACCTTCTCAAAAGGTCCTTGTATCTCTCCTATGCATCGTAGAGTGTTTCTAAATCCATTTGCACAAAAGAAGAGATATCATTACGTAATTTAACCGTTTTAGCCGACAAAAAATATTTTAGTACAAATTTTTCCGTCATTTGTTCCCAAGTAGTAATTGACCCTCGTGGTAATGAGTTCAACCACTGTTTAGCTTTGTTCCTTAATGAGAAAGGGAATAACCAAAGACAAATGGTATCGTCAGAAACACCATTAATTTTAAATGTGTCGCATACTTCCAAAAAGTTTGCTAAGTGAGTGTTGGGATCTTCATCCTGCAAACCATCAAACTGAACAAACTGTTGTATCATTTGAATTGTGTTAGATTTCAGTTTAAAAGTATTTGCAGCTATAGCAGGTCTAACTATGCTTGATTCAGTTCCTGTTAAAGATGGTTTAGCATAATCATAGATAGTGCATGGAGCAGGATTTTGATTAGCCGTAATTGTAGGAGGTAGCTGATTGTCTTGGTTTTCAGCCATCTTTTCAGGTTGGGGTTGAGTATCATCTTCTTGCTCGTTCTCTGAGTATCTTAGGCTTTACCTTATTTATTTTTGGTTTCTGCGAACTGTGCGATCGATTTCTTCATCAAAAAGTAGTGGTCCTGACGGGTTTCTTCTAGTCATAAACTATAAAAACCTGCTAGAAGAAAGAAAAAGAAAATTAGTAAATTAGAATAAAATTAAAAATAAAATTAGATTGCAAGAAAAATAAATAGCTAAAGTAATAAAAATTGAGCGTTCCTAATATTTTAGCTCCCCGGCAACGGCGCCAAAAACTTGATCGCGTGATTTCGTGATAGGTTTTAAATATTTATAATTAATCGTTCTTGAAACTAACTATTATCACGATGTAGGCGAGTGTACCTATTGAACAGTAGTAAAGTTTTAGCAAGACTGGATTGTCGAACCCAAAGGAACTAAAAGTACTAGTAATGACTGTCTTTTTATTATCTAGCCTAGGAATAAAGAGGTTTTGTTTTAACTAACTAATTATCTAAACTAAGAACTTACAGAGAATAGATTTGGGGAATTGCTTTTGGGAAAATCGATTGAATTAAGACAATACCTAAGGAAAAATCCACCTAGACTGCACTTGTTATTCTGGCTCCGAATCCAACGATTTATTCATTTAACTTGTTCCGTAGAGATCCCTAAGTTATGTTATTATCCCTATTCAAGACTAATAACGTCTGATCCCTAGATTGAATAATTGAGACCTTTCTCTAATTAACACCCTAGGGTTGCATTAACTCGATCTATGGATCCCCTTATTAGGTTTCACCCTAATTCGGAAAAATCTTGTCACCCTATGTCTAGGCGCGTAATCAACTTCGCTTAATTATGAAAAATGTATTCTTAGACAAGGTCTATTCCTCCTTTGAATAAGAGCTTATCTTGAATCAGTATCCTAGGAAATCAAAACAAGCATTAAGAACACATAATTAAGAAATAGTTAAATGTTTATCATACAATTCAGAAAATAATAACAAGATTCGTCTTAGGTTTCATTCCCCTTAGGTATTTAGGGGATTTAATTCATAACTAAATAAGAAAACATCTCAGAATAATAAAGAATACAAAACATAAAGAAAACCTAAAACTCCTGAAGGGGAAATTAAGGAGAGATCTTCTGTCTTGATGATGAATTCGGCTTCTGAGATGGATCAATCGGCTTCCTTGGAGTAATTCCTTACTCCCTATTCTCTGTGTCCTCCTTTCTTCCTCCTCTAGGGTGTATTTATAGGCTTTAGAATGCCTAAGAGCCCTCAAAAGTGGCCTTTTCCAAATTGGACTCAACTTGGGCTCGGCAGGAGCACACCCGTGTGGCACGCCTATGTGCAATTATTTCAAGCTGTGTTCGAGCCTGTTAGAATGGCACGGGCGTGTGTTCTACCCTTGTGAGTCATGCTTGGATTCTGGCAAATTGACACGGCCGTGTGGGGTACCTGTGTGAGGAAGTCCAGGCCGTGTTGATTTCGTACTTTGGCCCATTTTCTCTGTTTCTGGCCTGTTTCTCGTTTCATTCGCTCTCCTATGCTCTCCTAAGTATAAAACATGAAATTAAAGCATTAGGAGCATCGAATTCACCAATTCTAATGGAAAATCATCCATAAAATGCGTTTAACATGGGGTAAAAATATGTATAAATTACGGTTTATCAATAATTATAATACAAAATAATAATATAACTGTAACACCCAAACCTGGCCTAGCCGTTACAACTGAATCTGACATGCCACATTGAAGCGCCTTCTAGAACTTGAACTTGTTGGTGAGAAACCGTTTTTAAGTTGAAACCCATTTAGTGTGTATTATGACTGAAACTAACTTATCAAAACATTTGTTATCATTGACTTCTTAATTCAATTAAAAACCGTGAAATTTTCTCCATTTGAAAACCTTAAGGTTAAAATTTCATATTTTTCTTTGAAACCGTTATTATTTCAAAAACTTGGTATTGCTACTCTAGCAGTTTAAAAAAACGAAATCTAAAGCCTAATAAAAGTTAAAAATCCCTCAAATGGCCTTGTTACATAATTAAAACCCAAATATAAAATCTTAAAATAAATTAAGTCAAAATCAAATCATCTTCGATCGTGTGGCCACCTCTAAGTCCCTCGCGGATCCAAATTGTCTAAAGTTGAAAATTACCTGCACAGTTAAATGAAAGAGTGAGTTTATGAAAACTTAGTGTGTAATCCCTTATCATCCAAACAGTAAACATTGCATACAAGAACGGTGCAGGCACGAGCCCTATTCAAGAATAATCTGGTCTAGGCCTTAGCCTATCTGGTGGAGTGTGGGCCAAAGCCCAAAAACTGTAATAGTACAGTGCAGGTATGCAACCCATCCCAAACCAACCAACACACCACTAGTACCAACCAACACACCATGTGGGGATTAAATCGACCCACCCAGCCAACACATCAATATCCCAGCGAAGCTACTAACAGTAACGCAACAATGCTGCTAATAACAGTAAATGTGGCAAAGCCACTAGAGCAGTAATTACGTGGCAGAGCCACTAATATAGTACTTCCTCTAGATCAGGAACCCAACCCCATGCAGTTTGTCGTGTCATAAATATTACGTGTATGCAGTATTCCATACTCAAGACCAGTCACATAAATATCAACACACATCAATTAACCTACCACTAGGGGTATAATGGTCATTTCATCGGTTAGGGGTAAAACAGTAATTTTTCCCCTTATGGGTATTTTGGTCATTTACCCAACTTTAGGGTCTCGGTACAGACAATGACCCTCCAGTAGGTCTACAGTCATCTCAAACGACCCAATTAACCAATATGGCCAAAATAATATAAATGGGCCCAAGGCCCATTACTCGGCCCAAGTGGGCCCACACGCTCGTGTGGCCCAACCAACCCAATTCCAGTAGCGACTATATGATCCCCATCGTCCACTCCATTTCTTGTCACTTATCACGAACTTTATCTGTGTAGGGCCCACGAACCCAATGGGACCACACGGCCCAATGAGGCCCATAATGACCCAAGCCCATAAGAACGCTCGTGGCGGCCTCCACAGTCTTTCGCCCATGATTTTTGGGCTCAGATTGCCACACAAGCATTCGCACGCCCTTGAAGCCTCAAATGCTGATGTTTCGGCTTTTCAGCTTTGGCTGATTCACAGCAAGAAGAGGTGTGGATACACACCTGATGCGATTGGAAGCAATCCTCCCCCGAACACTCTTATGCCCTCTAAGCCTCAAAAATGGTCAACCGCCTTCGAACGCTACCTAAACAAGAGATATCACCATTCTACATCAGACTTGCACTCGAAGTATAACAACATTCCCAACCAAAACTCACTTACCACACAACTGAACAGGGTATAGACTACTGCAGTGGCGCACACCAAAACATGTAATGAGTTGATCTAAAAGGTAGATAGAAGGGGTAGTCAGCAATAAGAAAAAAGTTAGTAGATGGTTCAACAATCTAACAAATCACAAGTCGAAAGGGGAAGCAGTGACATTGAGGGCTTACCTTACAATATTCGGTCAACACAACACACTTGAGTAAAAGAAGAGAATCGCGCGTCTCACTCAACTGATCACCCCACTCACCAACTGAAAGCAAAACAAAGGAGAAGGTGAGAGTCAACCAAAAAAAAAATACAAGAAGGGAAAGAGAGTTATGAGGCGATGATCACTTACCAAAAATTCAGCCACAGCAAATAGTTGAGAAATAGGAGAACGAGATCGGGAAAACAAGGCAAGGTTCAGCTATAGAAGAAAAGATATTCGATTTAGACAAGAGAAGAAGAGAGTCATTTGGTAGAGAGGAAATGTGCAGAAGAAAAGAGAAAAAGGTTCAAAAGAATTTGACACACACTCACCTATATTCAGTACAAACAATTGGATGTAAGGTCAAGAGTAGGAAATCCCGGATGGTTAGAAAACGCACCAAAACCAAAAAGAGGACACAACACGACTATAGAGAAAAGTTACCAAAACAAAAATGAAAAGCCCTCTTCTCACTTTACCTATTTGGCACAACCAAATGAGAAGAGAGAATTTCCCCAAAGTGTTTCCCCAAGGTGTCGAATACACACTCCAAGGAGTCCCAAATTCGGCCAACACCTTGCCATCAACATTCCACGATTTTCTCCCCTTATCTCTCCACTTTTTCCTCCTCCAAATCCCCACCAACCTTCATCCATATCCCTTTTGACCAAGTCTCCAACCACCTATACAGAGTTTGCATCAAACTCCACTTCTCACGCCATAGAAGCATAAAATAAAATCCTTTTTGCATTACCTGGGATTTGAACCCATACCCTCTCAATTACTCCACACACTTCTTACCACTAAGCCACAAGGCTTTTTGTGACCCAAAACAACCACAACTATTTATAAAGCCCATGTGCCAACATCCAGATTCTTTTAAGAGCAAAAACAAAAAATTCTGCAAAAGCCGAAGCTTGAACCTAGGACTTCGCAGACATCCCCAAACACACCCAATTCACTAAACCACCACACCAAACATGCTATTTGTATCAAACCATGCAAAATTGCAGACCCTATATTTTTGGGGCATTACAATAACCCAATATTTTGATTTCTTGCCAGCCAAAACACAGCAAATTCTAATTTTCTTCTTTTTTTATTTTATTTTAATACAGAAAAGAATTCTTTGTCGATGAATGAGAAAATAAGTCAAACCCAATTTTCATGAAGAATAGGAAATTTGATAGAGATTTTCTTTCATAATATAGGAGGTGAAAAATAAGGGAAAAAAATTAAAAGTCAAAACCACTTTCACTAATTTTTCACATCCCTATATCTTACCATTCAAAAGGAATCTGACATTCAACCATTCATAATTTGTAAAAAAATCATGGTAGAACAAATTAGAAAAATACAATACTAAAATTCGTTTTTTTAAAGACTTGAAATAAGTTGCGGAGAGTGAAATTTGCCTATCGGTTGCGGCAGCAGAGAGCGACGGTGACGCAGTAAAGGGGACAGTGGACGGCGATGAGCAGGTGGTCGGGTCGCCCCTTACCCGTATCCAAGGCCGGAACAGAGTACGAGGCATTACCAGACTTAACAATACACATAGATGAAAACCGGGCCATAAAATTTCATTTAATTCAAAACTTTTCGAACACATGCATAACAAACAAAGCTAACTATATCATCACATCAAAACATAGGACATGGCACGATTAATTAAACTTATAAACCATAATGGATAAGGACCACATCTCATGATTTTATACGATAACTCAATGCAGACTGATACGTATGGTCAAAATCATAATAAAAATACATATCACAAACCAACTTCCTATACATGTCACTCACTTGATATTTCTAATATTTGAATTATTTTTCCCAAAAATGATAGTTTGATAGTGTGATTTTGCCTCCGACGATCTCCAACCCCAAGCCGACCTGCCAATACTAAAGAAATGGAGAGGATGGGTAAGCTTTACGCTTAGTAAGTTCATATGAAAATAATAAGCAATTACTACCATGCTTTTCAAGATAAAACACTATAATTGTACAATTACACATATTCGTGATGTGCTTTCTCGAGTCCGGTGTTAAAAAATCATATCTTAAGTTACAAAATTGAAATCCAAATTAAGTAAATTTTATATGAAACTAGGCTCATATGTCTACTTACTAATTTTTTTCTAGAATTTTTGGTCGGGCCATTTAGTATAGTTTATTAGTTAAACTCTCCCCTGTTTTAGGGTATGACTACTCGACCCTCGTGCACTACTGAACCTAATTTCTCCTCAGACAGAATTCCAACGACCATGCCGTTTGTTTCCCTTAAAATTAGATTCAATAAGGAATCCATGCATGTAAGGTATGACTCTCAATAATTTTGTACAAGTTATGGTGAATTTCTAAAGTCAGAATAGGGGATCTCGAATTCATTCAGACCCTGTTTCACAAGAATTCAAATATCACACAATATAGAATTCTTTTACTTCCTCTGTTTCTTTCATATGAAAATAGTCTCATTAAGATTTATTCTCATATATCATTTGCATTTTTATTCAACTTCCACAATTTTTAGTGAATTTTCAAATTCATGCAACTGCTGCTATCCAACACTGTTTTACCACTAAAATTCATTCTTACATAATTCCACTTAATCCATTTTGTCTTATCGAAATTCACCCAATTATCGAGCACATTGCTCATAATTTTTCATAAACATATACCTACACTTATTCATCATATAATCATGTTCAATTGTATTTTTACATAATCGATTTTCCCGTTGAACTCTTCGGAATAATAACTGATACTCAATTGCCTGCACATATTTTTACACTTGTAGCCAAAGCTATCTGGTACGCATAGTAGCCTGCACATAGTACTACACATGCGACCAATTATCCTGTACACGTAGTAGCCTACACTTAGTACCACACACGTGACCAATTATCCGGTACACATAGTAGCCTGCACTTAGTACTACACACGTGATCACAGTTTTCGGGTACGCATAGTAGCCTGCACTTAGTACTACACAGGCGACCTCATAATAGATCATTCGTATCGTTTTTATTCCGAAGGTTCAATCGGGAAATTCCTCACTTTTCAACATTTTTCTAAATTGTTCGTAATCAATTTAAATTCATAATTTACATCAAATAACCATTTGATAGGCAGCCACATTTCATATGATATCAAAATATAATAACATAAAAAGAATCGATAGATTATTTATGTACGAATTTACTCGAAGTGTCGATCTCACTATCCATAGTACCAATTGTCCATTCATAGTATAATAAGACACAACTCAAATATCAAATCAGCTTTTAAGAATTTACATAACATAATCACATATTTCATAAATCACTTGTCATGTATCATCATTTTATTGCATTTCATGTAACATTCTTTCATGTCATATTTCCACATCATAAACACCATTCCATCAACTTTTCTAATATATTAAATCATAAAATATATGCAATAATAGTAAGAAATATAATTCAAACATAACATTGCATCATTATTATCATACGAACTTACCTCGATCCAGAAACAAGAATTTACATTTTATTCCACAACCTTGTATTTTCCCGATTTAAGCCCAAATCTCGATTTCCTTCATCTATAATATCACATTTAGCCTAATAACTAGTCACACTATTCATACGGGTCCAAAAATCATATTTTTAAAAATTTTCATTTTAACCCCTAAACTTTTGCATATTTGCACTTTTTCCCCAAGGTTCGGAAATTAAACTTCATCCTATTTTCTTATGTTTTATGACATGCTGATCATTTTTCCCTTCTATGGAAACATCAAATTCTCACTCTAACATGTACTTATGACTATTAGGTATTTTTACCGATTAAGCCCTTTTACTCGTTTTCACTTAAAACCGAGTAGCACAAGTTGTCTCACATAATTTAAAACCTCATATTCTATCATAAAACACCAAAATACACAAATTTCACCTATGAGTATTTTTCCAAATACGAACCCTAGGTTGAATTATTGCTAGCATAAGCTAAATCAAGTTACCAGGACTCCAAAAATGTAAAAATCATTAAGAACGAGGCTAGAACGGACTTACAATCGAGCTTGGAAGCTTGGAAACCCTAGCCATGGAGTCTCCCTTGGTATACACGTCCATGGAGAAGAAGATGAGCAAAATTGGCTTTTAATTTTGTATTTTAATTCATTTTACCCCTAAATGACCAAAATGCCCTTACTACTAAACTTTCCAAAAATTCCATTCATGTCCAATATTTGTCCATAAACTTTGAAATTGGTCAAATTTCTATTTAAGACCTCCTAATTAATATTTCAAAGCAATTTCATACTAGAAACTTCTAGAATGCAAGTTTTGCAACTTATTCAATTTAGTCCCTAACTTCAAATTAAGCACTTTATGCATAGAATTTCTTCACGAAATTTTCACACAATCATGCAATCATATCATAGACCTTGAAATAATCATAAAATAATTATTTCTATCTCGAATTTGTGGTCACAAAACCACTAATCTGATTAGGCCCTAATTTGGGATTTTACAATTCTCCCCCCTTTAGGGATTTTCGTCCCCGAAAATCTTACCAGAAAAGTTGTCTTCACTTAGATTCCTCAATTTCATATTCAGTGTTGAAGAACTTTCACTCAAAGGTGCCTCCAATATATCTCTTTAATTTCTCATATATTCAAATTCATTATCGTAAGTCGATCCTCACTGTACTCTTTTAGTTTGCTACTCACTATCACATTTTCCTCTTTCCGCTATGGAAATAATTCTGATATAACCTCGAAAATAATCCTTTCTTCTAGTTACAAAACAATTCATCATGCCATCCTTTACTATTCATTCATTACGTTAATCAAAACCGTCTCAACTGCATTAGCTCAAGTACCAAAATATCTCAATTGAAGACATTAACTATAATTGACTTACTTGAGAGAAATAATCCACCATACCGATTGAAACTCGCACTTTTATCACTTATACCTTTACTGTTGTCAAACCATACACGAAATATAGAAAAATCCCAATACTGAAATCACCACATCACCCAAATCAAATCAGAAGTATAGCCATACTTGACATGATTATCACGAGCTGAAGAATGCACTCCGAACATGAGTCATAGTTGACAAATTACGGAATAAAGATAACAAGAAAACCGAATAAAAAAATCCAAGATAGAAAAACCCAGAATAAAGAAATCCAGAATAAAGAAACCCAAGATACGATACTATGTCGGAAAATTGAAAACCAAACTCATAGGAAAATATAGAAGATCCCGGTAATTCCTCAGAGAAAAGAAATCCAGTAGAAAACATCATTTAGTCTCACTGGAATCAAATGCAACAAGAACAATTTATCTTCCCATATATATACATATCAAATGGAGCATCAAGTAGAAGAAACAGAATCATAGTATCATACATATTCTCTCATCAAATTTTTTTATCAGGCAGAATATAATAGAATGCTCGAAGGAATAGAGCAATATAAATTATAAACCAGTCAGGCTACCAATGCTTTCATTTAGCATCAGGATTAGAAAGCATCCCCATATAAGAATTTCTTCAAAAGATCAATAACCATAGAAATATTTCTGGGAACGGATAAACACTAGAACATCTTAGAAGAAACTGCTAAAATCTGTCCAACCGTAACTGTCACACTCAGATATTACATATTTCAGATATCATTTCCCCAACTATTTCTGCCATCAGAAATTTCATATTACTTTTCACTAAAGAAGACTAGTTCTAAATAAATTTTTATTTGCACTTTTCTCGACCTTGTACCTTAGTAATTCGATTTATCAAAATAAATTTCTTCTCTAACTGGAATAGTGCATAACTTCAATAATCCTTATGCCAATCTGATACTTTTCTAGCTTTGATTTTACTTACCAATTCATTCTTCAATCTCTAATCATATTTATAATTATTCTAGCACTGAACTCTTTGGTTTCTCAACCAGAAACTTATTCAGTATAAATCTCATAAAATTCCATTATAAAACACGACTTTGGTAAGGGGAAAGGGGTCGTAGGGCCTCTGATTCAACTCTCATATACATATACATGTAACACACTTTTCTTCATAGCAATCATATCTCAATCATGTTATTCATTTCGAGTAACTAACATTCATATTGATTTAATGCTCACTTTCCAGTTATCTCATTTAGTCAAGTATAATTATGCATGCATCCTATGTTTTCTGGATAGCTTGACTTCTCCATTCATCTACTCGAACAAATCATACTCATGACATCATATAAGGGTTAAACAAACATAGATATTTATATCACAATCACAACTTTCGTTTCGTGCATCATCATATACATATAACTACAATCACATAATTCAGTCCAAACAATTTAACATAGATAAATTCATTTCATTATAATCATTTATCTCATAAAAAATATCATTTACATTCATCAACATTCAACGTTCAATCAAGGCAATGACATTTTCATTCATATCATGATATTAGGAACTTTTACTCATACTTCTACGAATTTCTATTTATCTCGTTCATCTTATCAAGTAAGCCAAGTGCACTACATCATATGAGCATCAAGCAAGTATGGATATTTATCACAACATGACATTTCATCTCACGTGTTATCAGTTATATATATACATATATCATAAACTTTTATTCATATTTTTCTAAATTGAGACTCATCATAATCGTAATTTTATTCAAACACCTTCGCATCACATTGAACATGGTCAGTGCAGCACGGTTGGAGAGTACCTCTGTCTAAGCAAGACGGTGCTCATACGCGTCGGAGACATCACACTATCACGGATCAGTGGCATGTATAGCTGGACTTTTACACATGCTAGGTTAGACCGAGAACCGACTAAGCCATAGCTCTGATACCACTAAATAAAACACCCCTTACCCGTATCCAAGGCCGGAACAGAGTATGAGGCATTACCAGACTTAACAATACACATAAACGAAAATTGGGCCATAAAATTTCATTTAATTCAAAACTTTTCGAACACATGCATAACAAACAAAGCTAACTATATCATCACAACAAAACATAGGACATGGCACGATTAATTAAACTTATAAACCATAATGGATAAGGACCACATCTCATGATTTTATACGATAACTCAATGCAGACTGATACGTATGGTCAAAATCATAATAAAAATACATATCACAAACCAACTTCCTATACATGCCACTCACTTGATATTTCTAATATTTGAATTAATTTTCCCAAAAATGATAGTTTGATAGTGTGATTTTGCCTCCGACGATCTCCAACCCCAAGCCGACCTGCCAATACTAAAGAAATGGAGAGGATGGGTAAGCTTTACGCTTAGTAAGTTCATATGAAAATAATAAGCAATTACTACCATGCTTTTCAAGATAAAACACTATAATTGTACAATTACACATATTCAGGACAGGCTGTTTTCTGGAGTCCCGGTGTTAAAAAAATCATATCTCAAGTTACAAAAATCGAAATCCAATTCCGTAAATTTTCTATGAAACTATACTCATATTTCTACTTACTAATTTTTTTCTAGAATTTTTGGTTAGGCCATTTAGTACAGTTTATTAGTTAAAGTCTCCCCTATTTCAGGGTATGACTACACTGACCCTTGTGCACTACGAACCTAATTTCTCCCTGTACAGAATTCCAACGACCATGCCGTTTGTTTCCCTTAAAATTAGATTCAATAAGTAATCCATGCATTAAGGTATGACTCTCAATAATTTTTTTACAATTTATGGTGAATTTCTAAAGTTAGAACAGGGGATCTCGAATTCATTCAGACCCTATTTCACAAGAATTCAAATATCACACAATATAGAATTATTTTCCTTCCTATGTTTCTTTCATGTGAAAATAGACTCATTAAGCTTTATTTTCATATATCATTTTCATTTTTATTCAACTTCCACAATTTTTAGTGAATTTTTAAAGTCATGCAACTGCTGCGGTCCAACACTATTTTACCACTAAAATTCATTCTTACATAATTCCACTTAATCCATTTTGTCTTATCGAAATTCACCCAATTATCGAGCACATTGCTCATAATTTTTCATAAAAATATACCTAGACTTATTCATCATATAATCATGTTCAATTGTATTTTTACTTAATCGATTTTCCCGTTGAACTCTTCGGAATAATAACTGATACTCAATTGCCTGCACATATTTTTACATTTGTAGCCAAAGCTATCTGGTACGCATAGTAGCCTGCACATAGTACTACACATGCGACCAATTATCCGGTACACGTAGTAGCCTGCACTTAGTACTACACACCTGACCAATTATCCGGTACACGTAGTAGCCTGCACTTAGTACTACACACGTGACCTAACCATCTGATACACGTAGTAGCCTGCACTTAGTACTACACACGTGATCACAGTTTTCAGGTATGCATAGTAGCCTGCACTTAGTACTACACATGCAACCTCACAATAGATCATTCGTATCGTTTTTATTTCGAAGGTTCAATCGGGAAATTCCTCACTTTTCAACATTTAACTAAATTGTCCGTAATCAATTTAAATTCATAATTTACGTCAAATAACCATTTGATAGGCAGCCACATTTCATATGATATCAAAATATAATAACATAAAAAGAATCGATAGATTATTTATGTACGAATTTACTCGAAGTGTCGATCTCACTATTCATAGTACCAATTGTCCATTCATAGTATAATAAGACACAACTCAAATATCAAATCAACTTTTAAGAATTTACATAACATAATCACATATTTCATATATCACTTGTCATGTATCATCATTTTATTGCATTTCATGTAACATTATTTCATGTCATATTTCCACATCATAAACACCATTCCATCAACTTTTCCAATATATTAAATCATAAAATATATGCAATAATAGTAAGAAATATAATTCAAACATAACATTGCATTATTATTATCATACGAACTTACCTCGATCCAGAAACAAGAATTTACCATTTTATTCCATAACCTTGTATTTTCCAGATTTAAGCCCGAATCTCGATTTCCTTCATCTATAATATCACATTTAGCCTAATAATTAGTCACACTATTCATACGGGTCCAAAAATCATATTTTTTAAAATTTTTATTTTGACCCCTAAACTTTTGCATATTTGTCCATTTGCCCCAAGGTTCGGAAATTAAAATTCATCCTATTTTCTTATGTTTTATGACATGCTGATCATTTTTCCCTTCTATGGCAACATCAAATTCTCACTCTAACATGTACTTATGACTATTAGGTATTTTTACCGGTTAAGCCCTTTTGCTCGTTTTCACTTAAAACCGAGTAGCACAAGTTGTCTAACATAATTTAAAACCTCATATTCTATCATAAAACACCAAAATACACAGATTTCACCTATGGTTATTTTTCCAAATATGAACCCTAGGTTGAATTATTGCTAGCATAAGCAAAATCAAGTTACCAGGACTCTAAAAACATAAAAATCATTAAAAACGAGGCTAGAACGGACTTACAATCGAGCTTGGAAGCTTGGAAACCCTAGCCATGGAGTCTCCCTTGGTATACACGTCCATGGTGAAGAAGATGAGCAAAATTGGCTTTTAATTTTGTATTTTAATTCATTTTACCCCTAAATGAACAAAATGCCCTTACTACTAAACTTTCCAAAAATTCCATTCATGTCCAATATTTGTCCATAAACTTTGAAATTGGTCAAATTCCTATTTAAGACCTCCTAATTAATATTTCAAAACAATTTCATACTAGAAACTTCTAGAATGAAAGTTTTGCAACTTATTCAATTTAGTCCCTAACTTCAAATTAAGAACTTTATGCATAAAATTTCTTCACGAAATTTTCACACAATCATGCAATCATATCATAGACCTCAAAATAATCATAAAATAATTATTTTTATCTTGGATTTGTGGTCACGAAACCACTATTCCGATTAGGCCCTAATTCGGGATATTACAATTTGTTTGGGGGAAAAATAACAAGTATCGAGTATAGCACTTGGGATAAAATGGAAGAAAGAAAAATGATGTCATTTTAGTATAAAAAAATGACCGTTTGTGGCGTTTTTTAAAAATCACCGCTAATGCTAATCTATTACGGCGTTTATAAGCTAGCACCGTTAAATCCCCTAAAGCTCCACTTAAAACGACAAAGTTTTCATTAGAGTAAATTTTTTTGCGGCGTTTTTACCTAGCGCGGCTAAAGGCCGCTAAAGACGCTACCTAAAACAGCACCGTTTTAATTAAAGTAAAATGTTTTTTTACGGCATTTATTCAATAGCACCACTAAAGGTTGATCTATTGTGGCGATTTTCACAAAGTGCCACTAAAGCCAACTTAAAACGACTCTGTTTTATTTAAAGTAATTTTTTTTTGCGGCGTTTTTTTACCAAGCGTTGCTAATGCTCGATCTATTGTGGCGATTTTCGCCTAGTGCCGCTAAAGAAACGCTACCGTTTTGTTTAAAGTAAAATGATTTTTTGCGGCATTTTAGTCAAAAACACTACTAATGCCTTTGATAGTAATAATTTTATATAGTTTAATTATTTCTTAAATTCCTTTAAATTAATTATGTTTTGTTTCAAACAATATATTTAATTTTTAAAATTTTATAATTGTGCACAAAAATAATTTTAAAAAATGAAACCAAACTTCCTTACGAAGAGTTTGTGTCCACGAGTTTAATTTTTTGTGCAGCTGATAGAATTTATCCAAATTGATTTTGATAAAATTTAATGTCTCAAATTTTATCCCTAAACCCTAATGCCTAAACCCTAGACCCTAAACCATATACCATAAATACTAAATCCTAAACCCTAAACTATACACCCTAAACTCTAAATCTTAAACCCTATATATTATAAGGTACAAAAGTAATTAAAAAAAGAATCTTATTGCTTACCTAAACCCTAAAATAACTTGATTTTTTGTCACTTTTATCAAAACCCCTAACCCTTAAACCTTAATACCCTGACCCTTAAAACCCTAAACACTAATACCCTAACTACAACACATTAAACCCTAAACCCAATATACTAAACATTAAACCATAAACCTTAAAACCATAAATCATAGACCTTAGACCTTAAACATTAAATCTTAAAACCTAAACCGTAAAAATAAATTTTTTTTTATGGTGTTTTTGATAAAAACGCCGCTATTGCTTGACCTTTTACAGCATTTATGATAAAAATGCCACTACTGCTTGACCTTTTGCAGCATTTTTATTATACACTCTGCTATTGCTTGAACTTTTGTAGCGTTTTTATCATAAACACCGCTACTTCTTGACCTTTTGCAGCATTTTTATCATACACTCCGCTATTGCTTGACCTTTTGTAGCGTTTTTATCATAAACACAGCTACTGCTTGACCTTTTGCAAACGCCACTATAGCTCTAACCTTTTGCAGCGTTTTCCTATTAGCACCACTAACGTAAAACTTTTGTGGCCTTTTTTGTCTAAACGACACTAAAAACGCTGTTAAAAACCTATTTTGCTGTAGTGTGTCTCTAAATCTTCAGTGCAAACACGACTGCAGCTAACTCAAGATCATGAGTAGGATAGTTACCCTCATACGACTAGAGTTGTTGAGATGCATAAGCTACTACCCTACCCTCTTGCATCAGAACACACCTTAAACCAACGTACGATGTATCACTATACACTAAAAAATCTTTACCCTCCTTACAAAGAGTTTGTGTTCACGAGTTTAATTTTTTGTGCAGCTGATAGAATTTATCCAAATTGATTTTGATAAAATTTAACGTCTCAAATTTTATCCCTAAACCCTAATGCTTAAACCCTAGACCCTAAACCATAAACCATAAATACTAAATCCTAAACCCTAAACTATATACCCTAAACTCTAAATATTAAACCCTATATATATTATAAGGTACAAAAGTAATTAAAAAAAGAATCTTATTGCTTACCTAAACCCTAAAATAACTTGATTTTTTGTCACTTTTATCAAAATCCCTAACCCTTAAACCTTAATACCCTGACCCTTAAAACCCTAAACACTAATACCTTAACTACAACACATTAAACCCTAAACCCAATATACTAAACATTAAACCATAAACCCTAAAATTATAAACCAGAGACCTTAGACCTTAAACATTAAATCTTAAAACCTAAACCTTAAAATAAAATTATTTTTTACAGTGTTTTTGATAAAAACGCCGCTATTGCTTGACCTTTTACAGCGTTTATGATAAAAATGCCACTACTGCTTGACCTTTTGCAGCATTTTTATCATACACTCCGCTATTGCTTGACCTTTTGTAGCGTTTTTATCATAAACACCGCTATTGCTTGACCTTTTACAGCATTTTTATCATACACTCCGCTATTGCTTGACCTTTTGTAGCGTTTTTATCATAAACACAGCTACTGTTTGACCTTTTGCAAATGCCACTATAGCTCTAACCTTTTGCAGCATTTTCCTATTAGCACTACTAACGTATAACTTTTGCGGCCTTTTTTTGTCTAAACGACACTAAAAACACTGCTAAAAACCTATTTTGATGTAGTGTGTCTACAAACCTTTAGTGCAAACACGACTACAGCTAACTCAAGATCATGAGTAGGATAGTTACCCTCATACGACTAGAGTTGTTGAGATGCATAAGCTACTACCCTACCTTCTTGTAATATCCTGATTTTGGGCCTAGTCGGAATAGTGGTTTCGTGACCACAAAATCCAAGATATAAATAATTATTTTATGATTATTTTAAGGTCTATGATATGATTGCATGATTGTGTGAAAATTTCGTGAAGAAATTTTATGCATAAAGTGCTTAATTTGAAATTTGGGACTAAATTGAATAAATTGCAAAACTTGTGTTCTAGAAGTATTTTGCATAAAATTGAATTAGATTATTAATTAGAGGTCCTTAAAGAGTAATTTTACCAATTTCTAAGTCTATGAACAAAAATTGGACATGGATGGAATTTTGGAAAGTTTAGTAGTAAGGGCATTTTGGTCATTTAGGGTAAAATGAATTAAAATACAAAATTAAAGCCAATTTTGCTCATCTTCAACCCCATGGCCGAATATAGCAAGGAGAAACCATGGCTAGGGTTTTCAAGCTTCCAAGCTCGATTGTAAGTCCGTTCTAGCCTCGTTTTTAATGATTTTATGTTTTGGAGTCCTGGTAGCTCGATTTAGCTTATGCTAGCAATAATTTAGCCTAGGGTTTATATTTGGAAAAATACCCATAGGTGAAATTTGTGTATTTTGGTGTTTTATGATAGAATATGAGGTTTTAAATTATGTTAGACAACTTGTGCTACTCGGTTTTAAGTGAAAACGAGCAAAAGGGCTTAATCGGTAAAAATACCTAATAGTCATAAGTACATGTTAGAGTGAGAATTTGATGTTGCCATAGAAGGGAAAAATGATCAGCATGTCATAAAACATAAGAAAATAGGCTGAATTTTAATTTACGAGCTTTGGGGCAAAAGTGTAAATATGCAAAAGTTTAGGGGCAAAATTGTAATTTTTCCAAAATATGATTTTGGGTCAATTTGAATAATGTGAGTCCTAATTAGACTATATTTTAAATGATAGAGCAAGGAAAACTGAAATTCGGGCTAAAATGGGGAAAATACCAAGTTGTGGACGAAATGGTAAAAATAGCCATTTTCGCATACGAGGTAAGTTCATATGTAAATATTGGTAACATAGTTATTGTTTTAAATGTTTTAATGTTATTTAAACGATATGATAATTATTATGAAATATTATACTGTGATAATTGTTTGTTAATATGTCAAATTATGTGATATACTTGGAAAATGTGAAATACTACCGAGTATCGGTAACGGCATTCCGTAGAAGATGGTTGAGACACATGATTGGGAAAAAGGTCCCGTTGAACCTTAGGAATGGATTAGGATACAAGTGACATATCACTAGGATGGTTGAGCATCCGAACTCGTTGAGTTGAGTCCGAGTTCACTTATGGATGCGAATGTCCGAACTCGTTGAGTTGAGTCCGAGTTCGAGAGATGTAACTAGGCATCCGAGCTCGTTGAGTTGAGTCCGAGTTCACTTATGGATGCGAACGCCCGAGCTTGTTGAGTTGAGTCCGAGTTCACTTATGGGCGGGTTACATGGTAGCTTGGCTACATATGTAGCACTTATGTGCAAACTTTCCATGTATCGAATTATATTCGATGTGTTCAACGGGTAAAGTTCTACTCAAATGGAGGAATACTCAAGATGAAAGGGACGTATTGGTAAGTGTTGTGAAATGGATACTTTGAACAAGTATGTACTTAACCCTCGGGTTGAAAACTCGATATAACAACAATATGGTAAGATGATAAATGAAAAGGTGATATGAATGTCTTGGTGATGATTTTGCAAATGATGTTTTATGTTTGCTTATATGGTTATGTTACTTGCTATTTGCATGTGAGCTTACTAAGAATTTATGCTTACTCCTCCTTTTCATTCCTTGTAGTGTTGACAAGCCAGCTCGAAATCGGAAACGGTCGGAGGCACGCCACACTATCCGTATACCATCTTGGCATAATGGCTTGTATATTTTGAGTATGGCATGTATAGCATTATAATCATTTTGTATATATGGTCTTATGATATGGTTATTGAGTGGTATGGAAATAGAAATGCTTGGTAATGATTAGCCATTGGAATGGCTAATCATGATCATATTTGGTATTATGTATGTCAAATTGCTAGCTAATCCATGGAAACCATGAAATAGGTAAAATTTACCATAAAATAGATTCAGACAGCAGCAGTGACGTGAGTTTGAAAAATCACTAAAAATAGTAGAAATGGAATTAAATAATTAATAAGTTATGGAATCGAAGCTTGATGAGTCTATTTTCATATGGAATAAGCGAAACAGGTATATGAGCTATATTTTATGAGATGTTTAAATTTTTGTGAAACAGGGCCAGAGCGATTTCTGGATCCCCTGTTCTGACTTTGGAAATTCACCATAAATTTTACAAAGATAATTAGAAGTCACGCTTTATATGTACAGATTCCTTATTGAGTCTAGTTTTATTAGAGACAAACGACATAGTCATTGAAGGTCTGTATAGGGAGATATCTGATTCGTAATACACAGAGGTCAGAGTAGTTGAACCCTGAAACAGGGGAGACTTTAACTAATAAACTGTACTAATTGGCCCAACCAAAAATTCTAGAAAAAAATTAGTAGATATATATATGAGTGTAGTTTCAGGGAAAATTTACGAAATTGAATTTTGAGTTTCGTAACTCCAGATATGATTTTTAAAGCGACTATGATGCAGTTAGCTAGCTTGTCTGGAAATTTTAAAATGAATTGTATGAGCTGTTTAATTAATGAATTAAGTCCGTTAACACCTCGTGTTCGACTCCGGAAACGGTCTCGGGTACGGGGTGTTACATTTAGTGGTATCAAAGCAGGTTTATTCGGTTCTCGGACTAACCTAGCATGTGTAAAAGTTTAGCTATACATGCCACTGATCTGTGATAGTGTGATGTCTTCTGACGCGTATAAGTACCGTCTTATTTAGACAGGGTACTCTCCAACCGAGCTGCGCCAACCATGTTCAATGTTAAGTAAAGGTATTTGAGTAAAATTATGATTATGATAAGTCTCGGTTCAGAAAAGTATGAATAAATGTTTATGATACATATGTGATAATATGTGAGATGAAAGTTCATGTTGTGATAAATATTCATATTTGCTTAATGCTCATACGATGTAGTGTATGTGGCTTACTTGATAAGATGAACGGAATAAATAGAAAGTAGTAGAGGTATGAATAAAGGTCATAATATTATGATCTGAATGAAAATGTCCTTGTCTTGATTGGATGTCGAATGTTGATGAATGTTAATGGTATATAATTTTTATGAGGTAAAGGATTATAATGAAATGAACTTATCTATGTTAAATTGTTGGACTGAATTATATGATTGTAATGATATGTACATGATGATGCACGAAATGAAAGTTGTGATTGTGATGCAAATATCTATGTTTGTTTGGCCTTATATAATGTCATGAGCATGAATTAATTTAATTAATTGAATGGATAAGTAAAGCTGTCTAGAAAACATAGAATGTATGCATAAGTATATTGTCTAAATGGGACAATAGGAAAATTGGTGTAAGCCAACATGAATGAATGACATGATTATGATGATGTTACTATGATGATGGAAGTTGTGTCATATGTGTATGTATAAGAAAGTCGAGTCAGAGGTCCTACAACCCCTCCCCCTTACCAAAGTGGTACTTATAATGGAATTTCATGAGATTTGTATTGAATAAGTTTTCGGTTGAGAACCCAAAGAGTTCAGTGATAGAATAATTTGTATTGAATAAGTTTTCGGTTGAGAACCCAAAGAGTTCAGTGATAGAATAATTATAAGTATGATCCGAGATTGAAAATGAGCTGATAAGTAAAGTCGAGCGAAAGTATCGGATTGACGTAAAATTATTGGAGTTATGCAATTGTCCTAGTTAGAAAAGGAATTCTCCTTGGTAAATCGAATTACTCAAGTGCAAGGTCGAGAAAAGTGTAAATTGAAATTTATTCAGAATTGGCCTTTTTTAGTGAATGGTTTAATATAAAATTTGTGACGGCAGAACTAGTTGGGGAAATGATATTTCAAATGTGAATTATCTGAGTGTGACAGTTATGACCGGACAGATTTAGCAGTCTCTTTTGAGATGTTCTATGTGTTCACCCGTTCTCAGAAATATTTCTATGGCTATTGATCTTCTGAAGAAATTCTTATTATATGGGAATGTCTTCTAATTTTGGTGTTGGATGAAAGCATTGGTAGTCTGACTGGTTTATAATTTATATTGCTCTATTTCATCGGGTATTCTATTTCATTTCGTCTGATAAGAATTGATGAGAGAATTCATATGATATTATGATTCTGTTTCTTCTACTTGATGCTTCATCTGATATATATGTATGGGAAGATATAGTGATCTTGTTATATTTGATTTCAGTGGGATTAAATGATGTTTTCTTTTGGACTTTCTTTCTTTGAAGAATTATCAGGGTATTCTGTATTTTCTCTATGAATTTGGTTTTCGATTCTCCGGCATAGTATCGTATCTTGGGTTTCTTTATCCTGGATCTCTTTATTCGGATTTCTTTATTCGGGTTTCTCTATCTTGGATTTCTTTATTCGGTTTTCTTGTTATCTTTGTTCCATAATTTGTCAATTATGACTCATGTTCAAGCACGTTCTTCACTCGTGATAATCATGTCAAATATGACTATACTTCTAATTTGATCTTGGTAATGTGGTGATTTTAGTATTGGGATTTTTCTAATTTATGTGTAAGGATTTGACATCAAGAAAGGCATAGGTGATAAAAGCGCGAGTTTCAAATCGGTATGGTAAATTATTTATTTGAAAGATTTCATGTGACAATTATGTCGGATTATTTTTCCCAAGTTTGATAATAGAATTTCATTTTGTACAGATCAAAGAGTAAATAGTTTGAACGAGAAGTCTATATTTATTAGAAAGAGTTGAATATTAGTTTAAGTCACTACGAATGATAAGGTTTCCATCTTGTGAAAGCTGAAAAGTTTATTACATGTTGTGAGAGTTCGGATAGATGAGAATATTGGTAACCAAAGCGTCTCGAACTAGACTAGTCTACATTGAGCAAAGACTTCGACTTTCAGTAATGTATTGTTGTATGAATTGTGATGTGTTTCAAGACGGTGAGGTAATGTGATAGTTTAGAGCATCCGATGTTACATAAAATCGGAGTTGTTAAAGGGTTAAAGCCGAGCATTGGGATCTATCAAAATTATCCTTGTCAATGTTGATATTGGGATGGAAATGAGAAGGATTATTCTTGAGGCCATATCGTAATTATTTCTATGGCGGAAAGAGGAAAATGTGATGTATCCTATTGTTAAATGTTTGGCGAGATCTATAAATCACATCATCTTGAATGAATTCCTACTCATCGATTCATGGAAGTTCAGTCTCTTTAATTGTTGGATTTCTTAGAATTCCGGTCTCCATTAAATCAAGTTGAGATCCGGGTTTTATGTCATGATATCATGGGAAATTGAGAAGGGTTGAAAATTTAAGAACAGTTGAGAGTTGAGACTGTAAGCTTTTAAATCATATGAGAAATTGAAGAGATGTATTGGAGGTACAGTCTAAGTGCAAGTTCTTCGGCACCAAATATGAGATTAAAAGTGAAGACCACTTTTCTGGTAAGATTTTCAGGGACGAAAATCCCTGAAGGGGGGGAGAGTTGTAATATCCTGATTTTGGGCCTAGTCGGAATAGTGGTTTCGTGACCACAAAATCCAAGATATAAATAATTATTTTATGATTATTTTAAGGTCTATGATATGATTGCATGATTGTGTGAAAATTTAGTGAAGAAATTTTATGCATAAAGTGCTTAATTTGAAATTTGGGACTAAATTGAATAAATTGCAAAACTTGTGTTCTAGAAGTATTTTGCATAAAATTGAATTAGATTATTAATTAGAGGTCCTTAAAGAGTAATTTTACCAATTTCTAAGTCTATGGACAAAAATTGGACATGGATGGAATTTTTGGAAAGTTTAGTAGTAAGGGCATTTTGGTCATTTAGGGGTAAAATGAATTAAAATACAAAATTAAAAGCCAATTTTGCTCATCTTCAACCCCATGGCCGAATATAGCAAGGAGAAACCATGGCTAGGGTTTTTCAAGCTTCCAAGCTCGATTGTAAGTCCGTTCTAGCCTCGTTTTTAATGATTTTTATGTTTTTGGAGTCCCTTAGCTCGATTTAGCTTATGCTAGCAATAATTTAGCCTAGGGTTTATATTTGGAAAAATACCCATAGGTGAAATTTGTGTATTTTGGTGTTTTATGATAGAATATGAGGTTTTAAATTATGTTAGACAACTTGTGCTACTCGGTTTTAAGTGAAAACGAGCAAAAGGGCTTAATCGGTAAAAATACCTAATAGTCATAAGTACATGTTAGAGTGAGAATTTGATGTTGCCATAGAAGGAAAATGATCAGCATGTCATAAAACATAAGAAAATAGGCTGAATTTTAATTTACGAGCTTTGGGGCAAAAGTGTAAATATGCAAAAGTTTAGGGGCAAAATTGTAATTTTTCCAAAATATGATTTTGGGTCAATTTGAATAATGTGAGTCCTAATTAGACTATATTTTAAATGATAGAGCAAGGAAAACTGAAATTGGGCTAGAATGGGAAAATACCAAGTTGTGGACGAAATGGTAAAATAGCCATTTTAGCATACGAGGTAAGTTCATATGTAAATATTGGTAACATAGTTATTGTTTTAAATGTTTTAATGTTATTTAAACGATATGATAATTATTATGAAATATTATCTTGTGATAATTGTTTGTTAATATGTCAAATTATGTGATATACTTGGAAAATGTGAAATACTACCGAGTATCGGTAACGGCATTCCGTAGAAGATGGTTGAGACACATGATTGGGAAAAAGGTCCCGTTGAACCTTAGGAATGGATTAGGATACATGTGACATATCACTAGGATGGTTGAGCATCCAAACTCGTTGAGTTGAGTCCGAGTTCACTTATGGATGCGAATGTCCGAACTCGTTGAGTTGAGTCCGAGTTCGAGAGATGTAACTAGGCATCCGAGCTCGTTGAGTTGAGTCCGAGTTCACTTATGGATGCGAACGCCCGAGCTTGTTGAGTTGAGTCCGAGTTCACTTATGGGCGGGTTACATGGTAGCTTGGCTACATATGTAGCACTTATGTGCAAACTTTCCATGTATCCGAATTATATTCCGATGTGTTCAACGGGTAAAGTTCTACTGAAATGGAGGAATACTCAAGATGAAAGGGACGTATTGGTAAGTGTTGTGAAATGGATACTTTGAACAAGTATGTACTTAACCCTCGGGTTGAAAACTCGATATAACAACAATATGGTAAGATGATAAATGAAAAGGTGATATGAATGTCTTGGTGATGATTATGCAAATGATGTTTTATGTTTGCTTATATGGTTATGTTACTTGCTATTTGCATGTGAGCTTACTAAGCATTTATGCTTACTCCTCCTTTTCATTCCTTGTAGTGTTGACAAGCCAGCTCGAAATCGGAAACGGTCGGAGGCACGCTCACACTATCCGTATACCATCTTGGCATAATGGCTTGTATATTTTGAGTATGGCATGTATAGCATTATAATCATTTTGTATATATGGTCTTATGATATGGTTATTGAGTGGTATGGAAATAGAAATGCTTGGTAATGATTAGACATTGGAATGGCTAATCATGATCATATTTGGTATTATGTATGTCAAATTGCTAGCTAATCCATGGAAACCATGAAATAGGTAAAATTTACCATAAAATAGATTCAGACAGCAGCAGTGACGTGAGTTTGAAAAATCACTAAAAATAGTAGAAATGGAATTAAATAATTAATAAGTTATGGAATTGAAGCTTGATGAGTCTATTTTCATATGGAATAAGCGAAACAGGTATATGAGCTATATTTTATGAGATGTTTAAATTTTTGTGAAACAGGGCCAGAGCGATTTCTGGATCCCCTGTTCTGACTTTGGAAATTCACCATAAATTTTACAAAGATAATTAGAAGTCACTCTTTATGTGTACAGATTCCTTATTGAGTCTAGTTTTATTAGAGACAAACGGCATAGTCATTGAAGGTCTGTATAGGGAGATATCTGATTCGTAATACACAGAGGTCAGAGTAGTTGAACCCTGAAACAGGGGAGACTTTAACTAATAAACTGTACTAATTGGCCCAACCAAAAATTCTAGAAAAAAATTAGTAGATATATATATGAGTGTAGTTTCAGGGAAAATTTACAAAATTGGATTTCGAGTTTCGTAACTCCAGATATGATTTTTAAAGCGACTGTGATGCAGTTAGCTAGCTTGTCTGGAAATTTTAAAATGAATTGTATGAGCTGTTTAATTAATGAATTAAGTCCGTTAACACCTCGTGTTCGACTCCGGAAACGGTCTCGGGTACGGGGTGTTACACTTCTTGCATCAGAACACACCCTAAACCAACGTGCGATGTATCACTATACACTAAAAAACCTTTACCCCCTTCAGGTTAAACTTGAATAGGAGCTTGTGTCAGAACGAACTTGAGTTTCTAAAAACTCGACTGCTGCTCTTTAGACCACTTAAACGGGGTGTTCATATGCACTAATTTAGTAAAAGGAGATGTAATCAGGGAGAATCCCTCAACAAACCTCCAGTAGTAATATGGTAACTCAAGGAAACTCCAGAGTTCGGATACAATCATCAGTTATTTCCACTCATCTACAACCTCAATTTTCTTGGGGTCAACTCGAATTACCCTGACAATCACAACACGCCTTAGAAAAGCAACCTTAGACAACCAAAACTCATACTTACTGAACTTAGCACGTAGATATTTTTCATGAAGCGTCTGTAATACAATACGAAGATGCTCGTCATGTTCAGTTTTAGTCTTTAAGTAAATTAGATTGTCATCGATGAACACTACTACAAACGGATTCAAATACAGTTGAAATACTCGATTCATCAGGTCCATAAATATAGCCAAGGCATTCGTTAAATCGAATGGCATACCTAGGAACTTGTAATATTCGTAACGAGTCCTGAAGGCAGTATTGAACACATCCGTCTCCTTAAAATTGAGTTGATGGTAACCAGAACGGAGATTGATCTTGGAAAAAATAGAAGCTCTACAGAAATAATCAAATAAATCATTGATTTTTGGGAGCAGATACTTGTTTTTTACTATTAACTTATTCAGCTGATGATAGTCAATACACATTTCACTGTACCATCTTTCTTTTTAACAAACTGCACCGATGTTCCCCATGGAGACACACTCGGTCTAATGAACCCTCGATCGAGAAGCTCATGAAGTTGAACTTTCAGCTCAGCAAGCTCTTTCGGTGCCATACGATAATGTGCAATTGACACTGGAGCTGTCCCAGGTATCAGATCAATACTAAACTCAACCTTACGATTTGGTGGTACTCCTGCCAACTTGTCAGGAAAGACATTTGGGAATTTCAGACCATCCGAATGTCATTAACAGATACCTTAGCAAAATCAGAGTCGAAGACATAGGCAAGGTAGCTCGCACCCTTTTCAGATTAATTTCTTAGCTACAAGAGCATATATCATGTTAGCAAGGTAATCTTGTCGTTCTTCTATTATGACTACATCAAAGTTCTCTTCTCTTCTCAAAGTAACCCTTTTAGAAGCACAATTGAGACTAACTCGGTGTTCAATGAGTCAATCTATTCCCAGAATTAGATCAAATCCTCGAAAAAGTAGTTCCATCAAATCAACCGGAAACACAACCCCTTGAATTTCCAACGGTACTTGCTGATAAACTTTATCAGCCCAAACAGACTGACCTAGAGGACAACTATAGAAATCCTACTAGTAGTATACTCGGCAGAGATATTCAGTTTCACAGATACAGTACTAGCAATGTAAGAATGAGTAGAACCTATATTAATTAAGTAAAAATAGGGTATAGAGTAAATGAAGAATGTACCCATAATAACATCAGTGTCGTCCTTGTCCTCAAAGCGTCTAGCCACGTACACAAGCGCAGGCTATCGAGCTTTAGTTTGAGTCACACCTTTTTCTGGTGTTCACTGACCCTACCAGAACTATTACTACCCCTACCAGCACCCAAGCACCTAGATGGTGGTGAAGCTCCTTTTAGAGGCTGATTAGTATTCGTAGTCATAACTGGTACTGAAGCTAGCACCTGAGAAGGTCGTCAAGGGTAATCTCAAACTCAATGCTCCACCAACCCACAGCGGAGACAAGCCCCAAATTTCATCCAATAGTTGCTCGATGGCATCTTCCCTAATCAACACAGTGCAGAATCACATTAGATGCTACCGACACCTTGTGTAACACACCAAACCCGGCCTGGAAGTTTGGATCGAATCTGGCCTGTCACACTGAAGTGTTTTTCGAAAACCATGTTTTCATTAAAACCCCTTCTTAATAATTAAAAACTTATATCCTTTTTAAACCTTGTTAGAAAACCTCAGCTGAATAACATTCTTAACAACTTTGTAAAAATCTTGGCAGTTGCAGAAGCTTAATTTAAAAACAATCGCGGATTCGTGATGTTTTAAACAACAGTAGTTTCTTTAGAAAACCGTGTTCTAATACTAGAAATTATAAGAACAATAAATAAAATTCCAAATTTGAAACCTAGAAAATTACAGGGCTTTACTACAACCCACATAAAAACATTTAAAAGTAATAATCAAAACTGTAACATAAATAGTGTATGTGGCTTCCTCCGAGCCCCTCGCAGCTCCGATCCGTCCAAGGTTGGAAATTACCTGAAAGGTTAATAAACAGGGTGAGTTTACGAAAACTCAGTGTGAAATCCCCTACTATATAAAAGGAATAGTCAGTCATATAAAAGAATTAAAAGTCTGCTCCAATTTCTACTTACGAGCCAAGTATCAATTAGGCCTTAGCCCATTATAACAGACAGTACCAGATGGGCCTTAGCCCATTACAGAATAAGAAACATTATCAGAACTAGAATCAAAATGAGAATCAGAATCAGAATTAGAATCAGAATTAGGTGACAGAATCAGAATCAGTATTAGGTAACAGAATCAGAATCAGTATTAGGTGACAGAATCAAAATCAGAATGTGAATGCAATCCCAACCCAATCTATCCATATACACCCCCGCACCAACCTTACACCATGTGGGGAGACAACTCGACCCACTCATTTGCTACACACCATAGAATTTGCAGCATGGCTGCCAGAACATATATTATGACAGAGTCACCAGATACAGATATTGTGGCAGAGCCACCAAAATCAGATAATGTAGCAAAGCCACTTAACAGAATACGTGGCATAAAGCCATCGATAACGGGTCTATAATCGGCACGAAGCCCACAAGATCGATACGAAGCCCACAATAACAACACACAGCCATAATTAGGTTGGCACAAAGCCATATGTAGGTTGGCGCAAAGCCATAATCAGAATAATTGGCTTTAAGCCATCGGTAGCTGTATCATGTTAGGCACATAGCCATCAGCGGTGGTAATATAGTCGGCACATAGCCTTGAGTAAATATGATCGAAACAGAGTCATCAATAATCATATATTGGCACATAGCCTTAGGCAAATACGTTTGGCACACAGCCTTCGGTAACATGATCGGCACTCAGCCATCGATCGGTCCACAGTCGCCTCAGGTGACCCGTGTGACCTTATCAAATCAGTACAAATATACGGCTCTTAAGCCTTTGGTGGATCCACAGTCGTCAAGCAACCATGTGATCCTAACAAATCAGATCTTCCTCTGTACAAAATCCCAACCCAAGCAACATGTCATGTATACAGAATGTCATGCCCATATTTGAATCAAACAATCACAGTCAAGTCATTCATATCACCAACATATATTCACAATCAAATCCGTCAACCACACAGTCCAAGTCAGTTACTTGCCCATAAGGGCAAAACAGTCATTTAACACCTTAGGGGCAAAATGGTAATTTTACCCCACAAGGGTATCTCGGTAATTCTACCCTACAGGGGTATTTCGATATTTCTACCCTACAAGGGTATTTCGATAATTCTACCCTACAGGGGTATTTCAATAATTTTGTAAATCGAGGGTAAAACGGTAATTCTATAAATCAGGGGTACTTTGGTAATTTTACAAGTCGAGGGTATTTCAGTAATTTGGTAAACTAAAGTATTCTAAACAGGGATAACAATACGAATTGGCCTAAAGCCCATTCTCGGCCCATGGTCCCACACGCTCGTGTGGCCCTTTTAGCCCAAATCTAGCCACAGATATGAGAGTCACCTAGCTTAGTCCAATATTTACTACACAATCAAACAACTTATCCAATTGGGCCCGTAGGCCCATTGGGCCCACATGGCTCCTTTCGGCCCATCGCGGCCCGAAGTAGCCATCCTACAGCTAGAGTAGTGAGAAATACACACCTGATAGGAGACTGGAGTTAATCTGCGCTCCGGGCACTCTTAACCGATGCCCAACCAAACGAGCACGCCATAAAGCGAAAGGGATCAGCCAAGAAAGGTACCTTAACTCTCCTCATGGTTCTCTCTATTTAAAGCCAGCTTCCCATCCACCTTATGTTAGCTTCCCAATGTGGGATTCCTACATCATCAGAGTTCAAATTCAACCCCAACTCTTGCCGGCCCCTGTTAGCAAAATAAATGCTCTTTGATTGCCATGAGTTTCGAACCCTGGACCTCATTGCCAACTCTATGACGCCACCTTCTTGCCTCTTATGTGGCGCTACTTTGCCACTAGACCACAAGGCTTTTTGTGGCACAATTTCTCCAACAATATTCTTAAGGCCTACCTACTACACCTGTGGTTTGATTCACCTTAAACCAAAATTTTGCTAGAGTCCGTGTTTGAACCGGGACTTCTCCAACACTTCTCAGCACACTTAACCACTAAAACAAGCCTTCATTAACGAAATTTACATGCACAACAAAATATTATAAGCTACCTTCAACCACTCCCATGCTCAAGGCCCAAAAATTCTATGCCCAAATTCAGGGTGTTACACCTTGTCCCTAGGAGGTCCATTGACTCTAACCTATTTTTTGGGGCACTGAACAAAACTAGAAGGACCTGACTCTTTCCTCCCTTTACTCAGAGCTCTCTCTTGGTATTTCATTTCACACTCGGCGCACTTGACTTCCTCCACTATTTTGGCCTTATCCATTAAAATCACAAACACTCGCTCCCTCTAAGGAGCTATTAGAACACGCAAGTCATATTGTAGTCTGTCCTCAAATCACACACATTTTTCAAACCCAATCACGCCCAGTGCTTGAGTGTACCTGCTTAATCTCAGGAACTCAACCTCTTACTTAGTTATGGACCTTTTCCCCTGGACCAGATTCATGAACTCGCGACTACAAGCTTCAACATAGCTAGCCTCCATGTACTTACCCTAAAAGGAGCGCTTAAAATGATCCCAAGTAATTTGTTTGGACTGGGTACCCTGCTCGACTGTTGACCACCACTGGTAAGCATCGTCTCGAAAAAGAGATACCAAACCTCTCAATTTTGGACAAGGGTACAGTTGATGTCATTCATGATGTGTTCGATAGCCTCGAGCCAGTATTCAACCATCGTAGGAGCGACTCCTGTAAAAAGCCCCTAAACAATTTGGTGCCATTTGATTGGAGCCATTCAATAATTGACTCTCAAACTCCAGGCATAGTACGGGTCCCAATGACCCCCTCTAGGACTCATGGCATCACCTAAGACACAGGACCATAATCAGTTGGCGCAGTCTGAGACCCTGTCTCAGTAGTAGGAGTACCAATGGTTTCGCTGGTCTCCAAAATAAGTATACTGCCCATTGAGGATGACTTAGCTAGAGCTCCCCCACGATGCTCTTGACGCCCACGTGACCCTCGTCCATGACTTCCTCGTGAGCTCATACTTTTTAGTGCGTACAATGTCAGAAGTGCACAGATCAAATCAATATGGTCACAAGAAATCCAATAATGGTTTATTTCAATAGTAGAATTAACCAAAAAAACAAAAATAAAATTAGTTACCACAATACAATATACATACAACATATCAGAAGAGATACTTACAGGTACGACATCGGAGACTTGGTCCTTTGCTAAGCTAGTTACTTAGCTCATGATATAAAATAATTTATTTAAAACATTTTTTATCAAAACAGAGACCCAATTACACAGCCTTAGTTTTATAAACTTAGCTCTGATATCACTAAATGTAACACCCTAAACCTGACCTAGACGTAAAGACCAAGTCCAGGATGTCAAATGAACTTGCCACAAACAAATACTCTTAAAACCAAATTGATAGAAACATAGATAAGTTTTTAAGCTATTAACCATTCAATACAATTCAATCTTAAACCTTACAGTTGGGGTACAATAACAACTTAAACACACGTACATACATATATATAGACTAGAGCTATTAGGTGAATGAATCCCACGTCTGTAACAGCCTGGTTTAGACACTAATCAGAATAGTGGTTTTGAGACCACAAATTAAAGGTTAGAAAAATATTTTAATATTATTTTTTTGTAACATCCTGATTTTTCGGATTTATTCGTGGTTTTCAATATTTTATAAAGACTTTAAATTATTGTATTTGGATGTGAAATTAATATTTTGAGTAAGTAAATGGGCTTATGGAAGGCCCATGAGTTGGCCAAAACCTAGTTGAATTTTTGGAATTTTAGACTTAGGAGTTAGGGGTTCTGGCTAAGTGGCCCTTAAGTAGAGTTGTGGGTAAATTGCATCACAAAAAGAGCCTTGGTAAAGTGGCAAGGGTGACGCCACTAGGCTCTTAGAAAAGTGGCGT
Source organism: Gossypium arboreum (assembly GCF_025698485.1). NCBI lineage: Eukaryota > Viridiplantae > Streptophyta > Magnoliopsida > Malvales > Malvaceae > Gossypium > Gossypium arboreum. Next base: position 89,088,525 of record NC_069080.1, on the reverse strand, counting down.
GTGGAGCAGTGGGGAAGGCATGGGATCGATTCCCTGTGTTGACAAATAGATGCATTTATTTTTTAAGTGCGGGAGGGTAAGTGTTGGAGTTCGTGGATTCGCTAGAAGAGAGTTGGATCAGTTTAAATGCTTGGATTAAGGAGGGATAAGGGAGAGATTTAAGGATTTGGATGAGGCTAGGAGTTGGCTGAATTCGGGAATTGAAGAGGAAAATCGGCGAGGGGTATTAGGTTGGTATTTCGCACTTAGGGTATTGAGTGGTGCCGTTTTTTTTCTTCGCTTTAACACCTTAGGGTTGTTTTTCTCTCTTTTTCCTCTCTAGCCAAACTACCACCTCCCTATTCTTCTTCTTCTATTTTTCTACTTCAAAACTATTCATCATACTGCTATTCATCAATACTTTTGCCGAATCTATAGAAGCCGAAATCCTGTGATCACTGCTTGTGCCGATTTCTTCAAAGCCAGGTCCTTCTATGTTCTTTGTTTTTATTAATCTATGATTATCTTTTCTTAATCCTAGATACCTGACAGCAATTCTACTTCAAGGTTATAGTTCCACATTATCATCTTCTTCACCACCCAAAAGCCGAAAGTACCCTTTGGTTTGGGGCTTATAGCGAAACTTCTTCAAACTCCTGGATTTGGGTTTTACCATTGTTCTAAGGATAAATCTGCACTAGATTGCGTGGAAATCAAGTAGGAGTAAGGGGTAAGTACTTATCATCTCAGATCTGTTCTTATTTTGCGATGTTAGGAAAAGCCGAAATCCCTAAAAATTAGGGAGGCTATCGATTTGAGCATAAGGCTTTAAGGGTTTGTAACTAATGTTTTCTCTCGGTGATTAGAGTCTTCTTAAGTGTTGGATTGAAAGCGTGAATCATTGGAGCAATCGGATTCGGAGCTAGCTATCGATTTTGACAAAAAGGTAAGGTTTCAAAGGCTTTTAGGGACATGGTTCGATCATGGGTGAGTAAGTTTTGGAATTTAGTGATTATAGTTTGTAAATAAGCACTTTGTGCTAATCAATTGTAGGATATCGAAGAGATCTCGATAGCGATCGTCATGAATCGTGTGTACTAGAACACCTTTTCTTAGTTCAATTCAAAAAAAGCGAAATGCCAAAATCCAAGCATTTCATAGGCTTGTGAGTATGCGAATGCTCTCAAGACATAGAGTAATTGTTAGATCTAGCACCGCAAAGTGGTAAGTAAGTTTGTGTGACGTTTCAATGTACTTGAAATAGGGCCTCGATGGGCCAAAAATCGGGCCCAATGGGCTTACTACCAATATGGGCAAGAGGTGGGCAAAGTAACTGTCGGTTAGATAGGAGAATCAAATTGCATATGATTGTTAATAATTATGGAATAACGTGTGTAGTTGCGTATACGAAATTACCCCTAAAGAGCATAATTACCGAAATACCCTAGGGTTTAAATTGGTTAAAGCGCAGATTGATTAATCTTGTATTTTACATGATATGCATTTATTAATATCATTGCATGGGATTGGGGTATTGATGGAGGAAGTCTTGAATGTGGTTCATCCACGTCTTGGAGGCTTTGCCTCAATCGACCGATAATTGAGTGGCGTGCTTCAGAATCTTGTGGAGTGTAGAAATTTGGGTGGGTTGAGATATTCCCACATGGAGTGTAGAAATTTGATGCAGGCGGTGTAGCGGTTGGTGGGTTGAGTAGTCTCCCAGTTGGGCTTGCATTCATTCTTGATATTGTTACATATGTTATTGAATCGGGCCTATGGGCCATCTTGTTATGTTAAAAGGGCTAAGGCCTTGCTCTATGTATTATGAAAAGGGCTTTGTTCTCATGTAATCTTGTTATCTGTATAGGGCTTAGGCCCAATGGGCTCGAGCTGATTTGGGCTTTGGATGGGTTTCATATACATCGAGTTTTCCCAAACTCACCCCTTCCTCTTCCATCCTTGCGGTGAGCCCTAGTTGGTGGACTTGGAGTGGGCGGGATTCAGAGTGGCCATGAAGCTTGATTGCCGATTTTAAATAAGTTTAGCATTTAATTTGGATTATTTTATTGTGCTTGAAGTTGTAATAAGGCCGCTCTTTTTATTAATTTTATTTTGGGATTATTAAACTGGTTAGCACTAGGGTTCGTTTTATAAAACTACTTGTTTTAAAAGATCACGATGACGCACAAAGTTTCCGCAAAGTAAATGTTTTCCAAGAGAATAAATATTTTAAGCAAACGTTTTTCAACCTTAATCATTTTCTTAAGATGGGCATAATCACACGATTTTCGCAAAAATTATACGAGATGTTAGAGTGTGGCAATGGCGGTGTGCATGTCTAGGATTGGATCCGAAGGAGCTTGGTACTTAGCGGTCAACGGACTCACCTCCTCTTCTTCCTGGTTTCCTACCGGTGCATGACTTCCGTTCACTTTAACCTACTTTTAAAAGTACCTTTTACAACACCAACTAAGTTTTTTCCAAACTAAGTAATACGGAATGTTTTGAACACTTCGATATGGCGCATCAGATCCGGTCATATCGTCTAGGCCGGGTTTGGGGTGTTACATTTTTGGCTTATTATATGTAAATTAGTATGTGTGAAAATTTCATACGAAAATTTGATCGTTTGTGTGCTTAATTTGATAAAAGGACCTAATCGCGTAAAATGTAAAAATTGCCTTCTATTTGTTAAAGTGCCTATTTGCTATTTCTTCTTACATGAGAGGTCCTTATTTGGTTAATATGCCATTTACATGGTTAATAGACATTAATGGCCTTAATATATATGAGTTTATAATGGATTAATAAAGGTTAATGTAGTAATTTAGTATATTATGTTAAATTAATAAAAAACATTAATTTGGTGTTATATTCATCAAAGTTATAGGAATATCAAAGAAAAAGGAAGAACAAAAGCTTTTAGGGTTCGACCATTGATTTCTTTGATTAAGGTATGAGTTTTGTTCTGTTTTTGATAATTTCTACGTTTTTGTGATCGTTGCTTAGTAATCTATCAAGCCCATGTCTCAATTTTTAATTTTTTTTGATGATTTTGAGTTATTCCATTGATGAAATTATGAGTTATATGAAGTTTGATGATAGTATATGGAATCTTGATGTTGGGTTAACATGTTTTATCTTTGAATTTTTGATGAATTTGAGTAATTTGGACTAAATTGTGAAAATGAGATTTTGAAGGACTAAAATATGAAATAAATGAAATATATGGGCTTGTATGAGCTAGGGAAAAATTCATCTAAGCTTGTATAAAAGAAAATTTGGTGTATTTTGTGATGTTGTGAATTAGGGACTAAAGTGTCAAAATGTGAAAATGTGATGGCTAATTTGTAAAATGCCCTAAAAATGTGGTTTTGGATTGAACTAAATGATTTGGTGAATTTAAGAGTTAAGTTTGAATTTATATAGATCAAGAACAAAAGAAAACGAAATTAGATCAGGAAAAGTCGAAAGTCGTTGAGTAGTCAACTCCGTTCGTTCAAATCTGTACGAGGTAAGTCGATATACAAATAATTGTGTTTTGAATTGAATTATTACTGTTAATATGATATTGAACATTGATGAATGAATATATGAGTTGAGCATGAGATGTCTGAGAAAGTATCGACAAAGTTTAGACATCCGAAAAGCCCCATACGAACTATAGGAATAGATAGGATACATATGCAATGACATCGGATCCGATATGTGTTTTTGTGTAAGACCACATCTGGGACGTTGGCATCAACTTATGATTTACGTGTAAAACCATGTCTGTGACATCGACATCGTATTTGATTCGTGTAAGACCCTGTCTTGGATAGTGGCATCGATATTTGATTACATGTAAGACCGTGTCTGGGACGTTGGCATTGTATGAGCTTTTCGAGCTATCTGAGTATCATTATTGATTACGAACGGTTCAACGGGCATTCTAAGAAAATAATGAATGCATGAAATGTGTATCCGAATTAGGTACGTTTGAAATGTACACAAGGTTTTAGAATATAAGGTAAGTACATGTGCAATAGATAATATGTGTTATAAGTATGAGAAAATATGTTATATGAGAGAATGAGTTAGGGATATGTGAAATGTATATGAACTATGTTGTTTATGATAACATTTGACTATTGTTATATGTAATTTGATAATGCTTTATGTTTAAAATAATAAGTTTATTTGTATATGGCTTACTAAGCTTTGAAAGCTTACTTTGTGTGTATTTTTAATTGTTTTTAGTTATTGAAACTATTGGGAGCTCGGGGATCATCGAGGATTAACACCACACTATTGAACTCTATTTTTGTACCTTTTGAAAATGTATATATATTGAAGTATGGCATGTATAGGGTAGAAGTGAATATGTTTTGTAATGTGTATATTTAGCCATGTGATATGGCTTGATTATGGTTGTAACGACCCGAATTTGGGCCTAGAAGGATTGGGCCTTGAGCATGGGAACACACATAAGTTTATGTGTGGAAAAAATATCACAATTGATTGTCTGCTGCAGTGGTTAAGTGATTAGGAGTGTTTGGAGTGTTGGAAAAGTCCTAGGTTCAAACCTGGGCTTTAACAAAAATTTATGTTTTTCTAAAGGAGCCTTGATGTTAGTGGGTAGGCTTTAAGAATATTTTTGATGAATTTATAACATAAAAGAAGCTTGTGGTCTAGTGGCAAGGAGGCGTGTGTGGTGTGCATGAGGTTTAAGGTTCAATTCGTGTCATAGGTAAAGGAATTATTTATTTTGCTAGCTGAGCTTGGAAGGAGGTGGAGTTGGACTGAGACTCTAAGGTTGAATTGGTCATGAGTGTTTCAAGGAAAGTTGAATTGGATGTTAAGTGATTTGGGGAGAAAATCAAGGAATTTGAAATAGGAGAGTTGCATGGGAGGAGTGCTTGTGCCGAATTGGGATGGTGGAAAAGGAGAATTTAGCTAGGGGAAATTATGGTCAGATTTCGGTTTATCTGTGGTTAATTTCAGGTTTTTGGTGGTGTTTGACATCTAGTTTTGGTTTCTACTCCTTGTGTGCCGAATTCTCTGCTGCCTTTTCTCTTGTGTTTCTTGCTCGATTTTTGGGATCGAATATTGACTTCTTTTCCTGCTTTGGCCGAATAGGCACTCTCATTTTGGGCATTCTTATTTCTTTCTTTAAGCCAAATTTGGTTTCTTCCTCTCAATCTTTTCTCTTAATTGCCAAATCTCAGCTCTTCTCCTCCTCTGATATTTCCTTTTCAATCATTGGCTGAATACTTCTTCTTATTTTTTTCCCCTCTCAAACCCCTTTCGATTTAGCCATAGTTTAACAGATTCTCTACTTCTGCATCCCATACTCTCTCCATTTATGTTCTCGATTTGGAAAGTAATCTCTGTTAATCAAACTCGCGATGAGCAAATGGGGTTCTAGTAATAAAGTGATGATAGTGGCGCCGACTGGGAGTGGACGCATAGCCTCTGCCCCCAAGTATAAGCGACGTAGGGTATCGGTGGTTTGAGACTTTCTGCTAGGTTGCGAAAGGATAACTGCACCAAACTTTGGATTAAATAGGCAAATCACAGTTGACCGTTCGATTCAAGGCAATGGTAATCGAGCCTTCGGCTAGGGGTTTGGTTAATATTATTTTAACTTTGTTTATAAGTGATTAACCATTGTTATGTTTGAATAGGTTCCGATGCTTGGGAATTCTTAGTACTCTACGTGATCAGGTGTGTAACCGTATACTATGTTTGATGATCGGCTGAAAAGCTGAAAGTGTATGTATTTGTATGCGGTTTTTGATAATCGTTTAAAAGCCAAAAGTATGTGTTGTTTACACTGCTATGACTGTAGATCGGCAAAATGCCGAAAAGCCACAAATATGGCGTACGAGCATGCGATCGCACGTGTGGTGAGCCGAGCCCATGAACATGGGCGTTAGACTATAGAGGCCACCACGAGCGCTCTCATGGTCTTGGGCTGTTCTGGGCCTCGTTGGGCTAAATGGGTCGTGTGGGCCCAGTGGGCTTATGGGCCTACACGGATAAAATGTATGTGATGTGGTAAGTGTTGTTTGGACTGTGACATTTGCATAGCTATGGCTATTTCTGGGCTAAATAGGCCACATGAGTGTGTGGGCCCACCTGGGCCGAGTATGGGCCTTAGGCCCATTTGCATCGTTATGTCTGTTTAGGTTACTTAAGTCGCTCTAGCCGATGATAGACCTTCGGTTGGGTCGTTAAGACTCCAAATTGTAAAATTACCAAAATACCCCCAGTTTGTAAAATTACTGAAATACCCCTGATTTATAAAATTACTGAAATACCCTCAGTTTGTAAAATTACCAAAATGCCCTCGATTTATAAAATTACTAAAATACTCCTAATTTTGTAAAATTACTGAAATACCCCTGTAGTGTAAAATTACCAAAATACCCCTGCAGTGTAAAATTATCGAAATACCCCTGTAGTGTAAAATTATCGAAATACCTTTGTAGTGTAAAATTACAGAAATACCTCTATAGGGTAAAACGACTGTTTTGCCCTTGTGGGTAAATGACCGGCTTAGACAATGAATTTGACTGATTTGACTGTAATCGTATGACTATTTTTTGACTGACTTGACTGTGGTTGTAAAATTAATATGCTTTTAACATATGTTTAAATGACTGTTACTGAGCATGACCATTCTGTATACACATGTGATGATTGAGCATGACAACACGACATATTGCATGGGGTTGGGACATTGATATAGAGGAAGTATTGTTCTGATAGGGTCGCCACACGGGTCAGACAAGATGACTGTGGATCCAGTATTGATCTGTTAAGGTCGCACAGGTCGCACGAGACGACTGTGGACCAGCGGACGGCTTAATGTTGCTTAATCTGTTTATGGCTCTGTACTATCTTGATTATGGCTTTGTGCCAATTATATTTACCTGTGGCTATGTGCCTATCATATTTATTGATGACTCTGTGTCGATCATATTTACCCATGGCTTTGTGCCGATTATATTACCATCGCTGACGGCTACGTGCTAAACTTATTACAGTTACTGATGGCTTTGTGCCAATTATAATACCACTACTGAAGGCTTAAAGTTGTATATGTACTAGCATCTTTGCTGCGATTTTAGTTAGTGCCTCAACCGGTGCTAACATTGTAAGTGTAGGAATGGCGTGGGTGAGTTATTCCACACAGATAATGCAGGGTTGGACAGAGGCAAGTGCAGGGTTGGATGGGATGGCATGCATCCATGTATTCACACATTCTATTTTATTACTGAGATGGGCTAGGCCCAATTGATTTTGTTATGGGTTGTGACCCAAATGATATTGTAATAGGCTTTGACCTACGTATGCTCTGAACTGGACCCAAATGATACTGTTAACGGGCTCTGGCTGAGACTATTTTTGTTTTTGTTTCGGTACACTGACTGTTACTCTAGTAAGGGGATTACACACTGAGTTTTCATAAACTCACCCTGTTTATTAACTGTGCAGATAATCCCTAACATTTGGAGGATCGGTGCTGTAAGGGACTCGGAGATGGCCACACGACTGCCTTTGGGCTTTATTTACGTTTTAGATTTCGTTTTGGGTTTTCAACTTTTGTAATAAGGCCTCTTATTGTTTCTAGATTTTAACTTTGGGTTTTATTTACTTTGATTTATAACTGTTTTTAAACAACACTACGTTTTCGTAACATTCTTAGAATAGTTTCGCAACTTAGTTTTTAACATCACATTTTCGTAAATCAGTTACTTTTAAAATTAGCTTCTGTAACTTAAAAGAAATTTCGAGAATAGAATTAATAACCTTTCAATGTACCACTTTATAAAATAAACTAACGTAACTGGGATTTTACTTAAGTTTTCAAAGAAGAAGGGTTTTCAATGAAAACATGGTTTTCGAAAAACACTTCAATGTGACACGTCAGATTCGGGCCTAACTTCTAGGTCGAGTTTGGGGTGCTACAATGGCTTAACTTATGGTTGGATTTTGATATATGTTATATGATGCAAATTATGCCTATGTGATGTGCTAATGGATAACCAAATTAAATGGTCAATTTTGGTAAGTTTTGGTATGTGCTTATTTTAGAATTGGCAAGTTTATGGCATAGGATTGAATGAAGCAAATTGAGGTTATGAAACTTAAGTTTTGGTATGACTTTGAATTATGATTTGGTATGATTTTGATATGGTTATAAGCATGAATTTGGTTGTTTATGATATGGCATGAATGTTGTATGTTTTGGTGTATAAATTGGTTGGAAATTGCTATAAAATGTGCTTGGTTTTATGCTTGTAGGGATGACACAAAACGGGTGGAAAATTAGCTTTGCAAATAGCCTATTTTTGTCCACACGGGTAAAGACACGGACGTGTGTCTTAGCCGTGTGTGACACACTGTTATGTTACATGGCCGTGTGTCCCCTAGGGTACCCTACAATTTTAAGTCAGTATACCCTACAGTTTTAACACGGCCTATATACACAGGTGTGTCTATTGGCCATGTGTGGCAGACGGCACATGGGCGTGTGGTCGGCCGTGTGACCGAAGTCAGTAGCCTTCCTAATTTTCACACGGCTTGGCACATGGACATGTCTTTTGGCCATGTGGGACAAGTTAATATGTATGCTCTATTTTGCCACGGCCTAGACACACGGGCATGTCTAATGTCGTGTGAGGCACATAGCCTATTCACACGGGCGTGTGACCTGTACAACTTTGAAAAATATTTAAGTTACGAAAATTTTGTATGAGCTCGATTTAGTCTCTACCCCTTCTTAAAACATGTTTTAGGTCTCGTAGACTTATGTAAGGGACTCTATATTAATGTATGATTATGATGCTATGATGACTGTGAAATGAATTGTAAATGTTTCGATATGTCTGGTAATGCCTTTAACGCTATTCTGATGACAGATACGGGTAAGGGTGTTATGGTGTCTATCAGCCAATCAGTTCTGGAAGGTTCTTGAAATTCATTCAATCTAGTTAGTACATTACAACCAAAATTATAAGATTAATACTCAATGTGCATAAATTAACTCAAATATTCTTGAAATTCAGGTAGCACACTCAGTCCCATTCAATCAGGATAACAATTTACAATTATTTCAGATACAAAGCAGTTCAGACATGCAACAGGTTAAATACAGAAACATATTCAGGTATAATATAGTAACATATGTATTTATCCTACCCCCATTCGCTACACACCATCTCTGATCGACCCCATACACTAATGGGTATATAATGCCCGTCCAACCCTACACACCTCATAGTATCAGTACGACATGTTGCAGTGTTTACAGTCTCACTGCCAGATCAGACATAAAAATAGGTGATTTGACCATCACATCAGTACTGAGCACTTCTTTCGGTTTATAATTCCCCCATGTAGATGCAGAGTACAGATGACCAATATGTGCTTATCACTTATTATATAGATATAATCATATAGTCCAGTATAACAGAGGTCAATAAACCCAATTTATCATCACAATAAATCAGATCATACTACTCAGTATAGTAACACCTATCTTACATACAGTTTCTGTAACAACCCAAACCCGGCCCAGACGTTATGGCTGAATTTGACGTGCCACATAGAAGTCTAAAAAATCCATGATTCGTTTTAGTGTTTAAAAACTGACTTTTGTTAAGCTAACAAAGTGAATAAAGCTGGGAACCAGGTAGGAATCCGTAGTAGAGGAGGTGAGCCATGAAGGCTGCTTAAGTACCAAGCTCTTCGGTTGGATCCAATCCTAGACATGCACACAACCATTGCCACACTTGGTTATATCGAGTTGAAATTTACTTAAGTTGATATCTTTGATAAATTGGATAATCGTGGCATTGTGTTATTTTGAAATCAAGTATCATTTTGAAAACACGTCCTAAGTCTAGCCCATTTATTATCAACCAGATTAAAGTTATTAAAAATTAAATAATCCCAGAAAAGAAGAAAATAAAGTTAAAATGGCCTTATTACAACCCAAAAATAAATAATAAATAAGGTAAACTTAAGAAAACCAATCACTTATTCAAAAGCCCAAAAACGATCACCGTGGCCACTCTGAATCCCCTCCGGCTCCAAGTTAAATCAAGGCCCACCTGCAAGGTTAAGGAAAGGGGGTGAGTTTGGAAACTCAATGTGCAACAAGCCCCTTCCAGAGCCCAAAACAATATCATCCTGCTGGGCCTAAGCCCAAATCCAATCTCAACATATACTGGGCCGAAGCCTTTTCATTTACCATATTGCATAACACAGGGCCGAAGCCTTTTCATGTTTCATATTACTGGGCCGAAGCCTTTACTGTAAACGGTATGGCCTATAGGCCCATTTCACTATCACATGTAATGCCAATGAAATAATGCAAGCCCATTTGGGGAGACTACTCGACCCACCATCCGTTACTCTCCACCTGTACCAACCAAGCTCTCCATGTGGGGAATAACTCAACCCACCCAGCCAAAACTCTCCACTGGCAGCATAGCTGCTTTATCATATAACTAGAGGCCTAGCCTCTTTTAATAACTGAGGTAAAAGGCCTTTTCGATAAACTGGGGCATAAGCCATTTTCAGTAAACTGGGGCATAAGCCCTTTTGCACTTCCTCCATCCATATAAAAACCCAACCCAATGCATTTATGAATACATCATGTGCATATCATACATATCATGTGCATATCGTACATATCATGTGCATATCATACATATCATGTGCATATCATATTAATCATGTATATAAAAATCCCATGTAGAAAATTTATAATTAAACCCTGGGGGTATAATGGTCATTTTTACCTAGGGCCAAAACAGTGATTTTCATATTATAAAGGTAATTTCATAATTTTACCAAATATTAGGGTTTTCCATGTTCATTAATAGTTACTAACAGTTCATGTCTTCAAACAGCGATTCTGGCCCATTTTCAGCGAAACCGAGTTATTGGGCCTAAAACCTTTAATGGGCCCTACATAGCCGATTTAGTCATCTAGGCCCGTTTAGCCTATATTCCATAATGGTATTACCAGTCTTAACGTGCAATTTAACAGGATTTTATTTCCTACCAAATTTACCCAAATGGGCTCGTAAGCCCATTGGGCCCGATTTCAGCCCCTCGAGGCCTAACTTACAGTGATGCCAAAAATCATGCTCTTACCTTTTCCAATGTTCCCGATCATCAACTTAGAGAATCTAACTAACCAATGAGCGTTCGCTTGCTCACAAGTCCTCGAAATGCCAGAATTTTGGCATTTTGGCTTTTCGGCAAATTTCGAGTTAAGCTACGAAAGAGGGTTCGTTAGACACCTGATTTGCGATATTCCTCGATGTGATCTCCTACATGATTTCTCCTATAATCAACTGCTTATGGATAAGCTCACAATAATTTAACCAAAACGAGAACCATCTATTATCAACACTTACACATTCGGCCACCATCTATAATGGCCTTAGAATCCATACGTTTGCCGAAGTTGATGACTAGATTTAGTCACTCCGATGATTCGAGCTAATCCAAGTCGACACTTCGCCTTGCTGCTCCTCCACTATACAAACCATAAAAGGATCAAAAGAAGAACCCAATAAGGCCTATACCCATATTCGGCCACCTCCCTAAACTATAGGGGTTTCGGCTTTTATCAACAGTTACTATTAAAATCGCTTTAGAGTACGAACACTTACCACAGTCTCTCTTCTTGAATCCGTTTAAGCCTAGAAGATAAGGGAATTGACCACTAAAAAGTGAAAAGAAAAAGAGGGTTGCTGGTCAACAAAGAATTGGCACCACCTAGCTTCACAGATTTCGGCTTTTCGGTATTTCAGCAAAAGTGGAGGTAGGGGAAAGAAACAATAGATGAATGGAGGGAAGTAGTGGGCTGGTTTTGAAGAAGGAAAAGGAAGAAAAGATGAAAGGAATGGTGGTAGATTCGGCTAGGGAAGAAGAAAGAAGAAAAAAGAAGACTAATCCTATGGTTACAAAGAAGAAAACGGCACAACAAGTACCCAAGTGTCGAAAATCCCTAACAAAAACCCCTCTGCGAAATCCCCTATCTAATCCCCTCAAATTGGCTAACTCTATCCCCCTCTCAAATCCCTAAAATCTCTCCCCTTATCCCTCCTTAATCCATGCATTTGACTATTTAAAACTCTCTCCCACAGAGTTTCATTCAACTACAACTTCTGCATGCTCAAAGCATAAAAATTAGTATCATATTTGCCATCACAGGGAATCGATCCCAGGTCTTCCCCCAACCACTTACATGCCACCTTTATAGCTCCCTAGTGGCGTCACTTAGCCACTTTACTAGAGGCTCTTTTGTGATACACTTTACCCACAAATTTTAATAAGACCACCTACCTAAGGCTCCTAACTTCTTAAGTCCAAAATTCAAAAATTCTACCGGGTTTTGGCCAACACATGGTCCTTCCATAAGCCCATTTACATACTCAAATTATGAATTTCACAACCAAATACCAAATTTTAAAAAACTTTACCAAAATATCGAGAATCGCGAAAAAACCCGAAAATCAGGATGTTACAACTCTACCCTCTTTAAAGAAATTTTGGCCTCGAAATTTACCTGATCCAAACAGTTGAGGGTATTGTTGATGCATTGCTTCCTCAGTTTCCCAAGTAGCTTCTTCTTTGCCGTGGTTTCTCCAAAGTACCTTCACTAATAGAACTGACTTCCTTCTCAGCACCTTGACGTCACGATCAAGTATTTGCATAGGTTCTTCTTCAAAGGTCAAATCTAACCGTACTTTGATTTCTGCAACTGGCACGATATGAGTTGGGTCAGAACGATATTACCTTAGCATGGACACATGAAAAACGTCGTGAATACGATCCAGCTCTGAAGGTAACTCTAGCTGATAAGCCGCCGGCCCTATCTGCTTAATAATTCGATAAGGCCCAATAAACTATGGACTCAACTTGCCCTTCTTACCAAATCTCAATATCTTCTTCCAAGGCGAAACTTTCAAAAAGACCATGTCCCCAACTGCATATTCAATATCCTTACGCTTCAGACAGGCATAAGACTTTTGTCGATCCGCTACCTCCTTTAACCAATTCCTGATCACTCTTAATCTTGTCTTCAGTATCTGCTACCAACTCTGGCCCAAGTACATGCCTTTCCCCCAACTATGCCCAACAAGTAGGTGAACGACACCTTCGCCCATATAGTGCTTCATAAGGGGCCATCTGAATACTTGCTTGGTAACTGTTGTTATACGTGAACTCCGCCAATGGCAAATAGTCCTCCCAACTGCCCCTAAATTCAATAACACAACCTCTCAACATGTCTTCTAGAATCTGAATGACCCTCTCTGACTGCCCATCCGACTGAGGGTGAAAAGCCGTACTAAAATCTAATCGCGTTCCCAACGCCTCATGCAACTTTTGCCAAAATCGAGATGCAAACCTTGGGTCTCGGTCAGAAATTATCGATATTGGCACCCCATGCAACCGCACTATCTCCGCCACATACAACTTGGCGAACTTCTGGAGTGAGTAATAGGTTCGGACAGGTATGAAATGGGCAGATTTCGTGAGCCTATCCACAATTACCCAAACTGAATCCTTCTTGAAAGGTGTCAATGGCAACCCACTTACAAAATTCATAGTTACCCTTTCCCACTTCCAAAGTGGTATCTTTACCGGCTGTAACAATCCCGAAGGTAGTTGATGTTCGGCCTTCACTTGTTGACACGTCAAACATCTCCCCACAAATTCGGTCACTTCTCGCTTAAGCCCAGGCCACCAATATAGCTCTCGCAAGTCTCGATACAACTTACTCACTCCTGGATGCATAGCACAAGGTCCATTATGTGCCTCTTTCAAAACCATCAATCTCATGTCAGAGTCCTTTGGCATACAAATTCTTCCTCGAAAACAAAGAACTCCATCATTATTTAACCCAAAGTCAGGATTCTCCCCCTTCTCAACTTGCTGAAACTGAGAAAACCAATGACTCATCCTCTAACTGTTGCTTCTTAATCTGCTCTACCCAAGTCGGTTTCACTTGTAACTCTGCCATTAAGCTTCCATCGTCATACAAACTTAAACGAGCAAACATTGCCTTCAACTCTACTACCGCCCTTCGACTTAACGCATCAGCCACAACATTTGCCTTACCTGGATGGTACTCAATCGAACAGTCATAGTCCTTTAACAACTCTATCCACCTTCGTTGTCTAAGATTCAGCTCCTTCTGAGTCAGCAAATACTTAAAACTCTTGTGATCCGTATAGATAATGCATCTCTCCCCATACAAGTAATGCCTTCATATCTTAAGTGCAAAAATCACCGCTGCCAACTCCAGGTCATGTGTAGGATAGTTTACTTCGTGAGGCTTAAGCTGTCGTGAAGCATAAGCGACCACTTTACCCTCTTGCATCAACACGCAACCTAAACCTACATGTGACGCGTCGCTGTACACAGTGAAATCCTTACCAGACTCTGGCTAAATCAACACTGGCGCTTTTGTCAAAACCTTCTTCAGTTTCTCAAAAGCCTCTTGCTGCTTATTCACCCAAACAAAAGGTGCTCCCTTCCTTATAAGTTTCGTTAACGGTGCTGCCAACACAGAAAATCCTTCCACAAATCTTCGGTAATAACCTGCCAACCCCAGAAAAATTTAGATTTTTGTTACTGACCTCAGTGGCTTCCATTCCAGAATTGCCTCAATCTTTCGAGGTCCACCTTGATCCCCTCAGCAAACACAACATGCCTCAAGAAAGTGACTTCCTTTAGCCAAAACTCGCACTTACTAAACTTCGCATAAAGTTACTTTTCCCTTAGCATTTGTAGCACAACACGAAGATGCTCATCATGCTTCTCTTCCGTTTCTGAATACACCAAGATATCATCGATAAATACGACCACAAATCAATCCAAGTACGGCTGAAACACTCGATTCATTAAATCCATGAATGCTGCCGGTGCATTAGTCAAACCAAAAGGCATCACCAGAAACTCGTAATGACCATATCGAGTCCTGAATGCCGTCTTGTAAATATCCGCTTCTTTGACTCTCAACTGATGATATCCTGACCGAAGGTCGATCTTAGAAAATACCGAGGCTCCTCTTAGTTGGTCAAACAGATCGTCGATTCTTGGTAACGGATACTTGTTCTTGATCATCAGTTTATTCAACTGCCAATAGTCAATACACATTCGCATGGTCCCATCTTTCTTCTTTACGAACAACACTGGTGCACCCCACGGGGAAACATTTGGTCTTATAAACCCTCTATCCAACAGTTCATGAATCTGAGCTTTCAATTCTACCAAATCCTTTGGTGCCATCCTATAAGGCGCAATGGACACAGGAGCTGTTCCAGGTAACAAGTCGATTCCGAACTCGACTTCTCTGTTTGGAGGTAATCTAGGAAGTTCCTCTGGGAATACATCTTGAAATTCCCTAATGGTCCTAATCGACTCCACCGTTATCTCCTCAGGTTCAGTTTAACTTACAAATGCCAAGTACTCCTCACAACCTTTCCGAATCAACTTCTCAGCCCTTAAAGCTGAAACAACATTGGACAAATAATTCCTTCGTTCCCCTATGACCATTATCTCCTCTTCTTTGGAAGTTCTTAGTACCATTCTCTTTGCAGCACAGTCCAACATCGCCTTATGCTTAGTTAGCCAGTCTATTCCCAAAATAAGATCAAAATCCCCAAATGGCAGCTCTATCAAATCTCCTTCAAAAATCTTATCTTGTGTCTCCAAAGGCATCGCCCTAAAAAGTTTATCTACCTTAACCGAGTGTCCTAAAGGGCTTATCACCGATACCCCACTTACAGTCTCGTCGGAAGCACACCCAATGCCCTAGATACATCACAAGCAACATACAAGTGAGTGGAACCCACATCAATCAAAGCAGTGCAAGGTGTACTATGAACAAAGAACGTACCGGTTATAACATCAGGAGCGTCACCCTCCTCACGACGTCGTGCAGCATAAACCAACACTGATTGTCAAGCTTCAGCATGTCTAGCACCCCTACTAGGTGCCCCACATCCTTGTGCATTACCATTGCCACCTTTACCTTACCTACGACCTCTCTGTGGTGGTGGTTCTCCTTGCTGTGGTTGGACATCCCTTTGTTCCGCAGCTAGTTCTTGAGCTGTTCTCTGAGGACATTCTCTGAACTTATGCTCCTTGGACCCACATCAAAAACATGCTCCAGTTCATTTCTAGCACTCCCCCATATGCACCCTGCCACAGTCCCTGCAAGCCTACGGTCTAAAAGTATTCACTGGAACTACTCGAACCGGTTCCACCATTCTAGCTCTTTTAACATTCCTATTCGTAGCACTCGAGGGTCTAAAATCCCTCTTAAATCTGGGTTGATCCTTCTCACAATTCTGCCGCTCAGTCTGTTTTACCTCCTCGGCTATCTTAGTCTTCTCTACCAATGCAGCAAAATCACGCTTCCTCTTTGGAGCTATCAATATCCTAAGCTCATCGCGGAGACCATCCTCTAATTGAACACTGTGCTCATATTTAGTCGCGACTATCCCACTGGCGTATCGACTCAGCCTCAAGAATTCTGCCTCATACTCCGCAATAGTCTTATTACCTGAGTCAGATTCAAGAATTCCTTTCGATGGGTGTAACACCCCGTACCCGAGACCGTTGCCGGAGTCAGACACGAGGGGTTAACGGGCTTAATCCACTTACTTGCACAGTTCATTTTAAAAATTTCCAGACAGTCGGCTAACTGTGTTACTGTCACCTTAAAAATCATATCTTGAGTTCCACAACTTGAAAATCAGTTTCGTGATTTTTCCCTGAAACTAGACTCATATATGCATCTACAAATTTTTTTCTAGAATTTTTGGTTGGGCCAATTAGTACAGTTTATTAGTTAAATTCTCCCATGTGACAAGGGTCGACTACACTGACCTTCGCGCGTTACAACTTCAATATCTCTCTGTACAGGGCTTCAATACTGATGCCGTTTGTTTCTATAGAAACTAGACTAAAAGAGGAATCTATACATATATGGTATGACTCCTAATTATCCCTGGTTAATTTACAATGAATTTACAAAGTCGGAACAGGGACTCCAGAAACCGTTCTGGCCCTGTCTCACGAAAACTTAAATATCTCTTAACATACTGTTCATATGATCGTTTCGTTATTTTTCTATGAAAATAGACTCATCAAGGTTCGTTTACATAATTTATTCACTATTTAATTCCATTCCTACTATTTTTAGTGATTTTTCACATCCATGTCACTGCAGCTGTCAGCATCTGTCTTTAAGGTAGGCTTTACCTATTTCATAGTTTCCATGATTCAACTAGCCCTTTAACATAAATAGCACAAAATATGATCATGATTAACCATCCCAATGGCTAATCGTTTCCAAACATTTCCATGCCTCTTAATGAACAACATACAATGATTATAATACCATGCCCAAAGTATACTTAAGCCATTTTCGCATGGCTATCCAAATTTACACAAAACCGAAAGGTACATGACCTACAACAAAAGGGTAATCCTATACATGCCATTTCAAAGTTCAACAAAAAATATACCCCAGAAAAATAGTGACCTAGGATAGCCGAATGCTTCACTTCCTTCTTCCCTTTTTCCTTCAATTTTCGGCCAAAAGGTGTTCAAGGATGAACACACACATTTCTTTTTCTTCTTTGTATTTTCTTCCTAGTTTTGGCTCAAAGAAAGGATGAACAAATTTTTTTTCTTTCTTTTCCTTCAACTCACGGCAATGGGGGGGATTACACCTTCTCTCCTTTTTTTTTTTTTCAATTCTTTATTCCTCACCTTAGTTTAATTTTTCCTCCCATATTGCACCAACAAAACATGTCTATGACATGTTTTGCCCATCCTCCCTTGTCATGGCCGACCACCACTTATAAAAGGGGGGTATTTGACATGCAAGACCATTGTTTTGCATGCATGCTTTAATTAGTCATCACACATTTCCCTATCCTACTTTCAAAGTTCACTACTAGGTCCTTTTTAGTGAAATTCACATTTATGACCCTAAATCAAATCATCAAAAATGTCACACACAAATTAACACATATCATAAGCATCAAAATGAATATTAAATTATTTTATGCCTCGATTTTGTGGTCCCGAAACCACTTCCCAACTAGGGTCAATTTTGGGCTGTCACAACTCTCCCCCACTTAAGAAATTTTCGTCCCCGAAAATCTTACTGGTAAATAGGTTTGGGTAACGCTCTTTCATAGAGTTCTCGGTTTCCCACGTAGCTTCTTCCATCCCGTGTTTGAGCCATAACACTTTTACTAACGGAACCCTTTTGTTTCGGAACTCCTTCACTTCACGAGCTAGGATACGAATCGGTTCTTCTTCATAACTCATATCGGCTTGAATTTTAACCTCTGATGGACTAATTACGTGCGACGGATCAGATCTATAGCGTCGAAGCATCGAAACATGAAAGACATCGTGAATCCTTTCAAGTTCAGGGGGCAAAATCAAACGATACGCAACTGGACCGACTCGTTCGGATATCTCATATGGCCTGATGAACCTCGGACTCAACTTGCCCTTACGCCCAAATCTGAGTATCTTTTTCCAAGGTGAAACTTTAAGAAACACTTTATCTCCCACCTGATACTCAATGTCTTTTCGTTTCAGATCCGCGTACGACTTCTGACGATCGGAGGCTAACTTCGAATTATGTGAAATGAAATATGGATGTGTAATGATTATTGATTTATGTGTATATGAGTATTTGAATGATACCCGGGCTAAGTCCCGAAGGCGATTATGCTAGTGATATGTTTGTGTTTGAGCCTTAGTAACGAAAATGAAACATGGATGTGTAATGATTATTGATGTATGTGTGTGCATGAGCAATTGAATGATATCCGGGCTAAGTCCCGAAGACATTTATGCTAGTAATTATATCTGGGTTGAGACTCGAAGGCAATTGTGCTAGTGACTACATCCGGGCTAAGACCCGAAGGCATTCGTTCAAGTTGTTAAATCCGGGCTAATACCCGAAGGCATTTGTGCAAGTCGTTCTATCCGGGCTAAGACCCGAAGGCATTCGTGCATGTGGTTATATCCGGTTGTATTCCGAAGAAGCTTGGGCTGGAGGTGAGCGTTGGTTGCTGTAATAAATTTAATTAGTACGCTCGAAAAGCCCAAAGGATAAGGTATGTTTATATGTGCATTGGAAAAGTCGATAGGTTTGAGTAACATTCGTTCAATCGACTAACGAGTTTTCAGCTATTGAATTAGTTGATATCTTGTGAAAGTATATAATGATGAAGTGTGAAGTAAGTATGATTATGTGAATGTGTATTAATGAAATGATTCATTTGGCTATGTGAATGTAATGCTTTAGTTAAAGCTGATTTTATTGCTTGAGACTTACTAAGCATAAAAATGCTTACTCCGTTGCTTTGGCTCTCTGTTTTATAGATTTTGCTCGTTAGCGATCGGATTCGGGATCATTAAAGTCGAAGTCATCTACACTATCAAAGCCTCCAGTTTGGTATAATTTTGGTTGAACTTTGAAATGGCATGTATAGGACTACCCTATTGTTGAAGGTCATGTACCTTTCGGTTTGTGTAAACTTGGATAGCCATGCGAAAATGGCTTCTATACGTTTTTGGTATGATACTATAATCGTTGTATGTTGATCATTATGGGGTATGGAATTGTTTTGAGAAGATTAGCCATTGGAATGGTTAATCATGATCACACTTTGTGCTATGTATGCAAAGAGGGCAATTGAATCGTGGAAATCATGAAATAGGTAAAGGTTACCTTGAAAACAGATGCTGGCAGCAGCAGTGGTGTGGTTTTGAAAAATCACCAAAAATTGTAGGAATGGTATTAAATAGTGAATAAGTTATGTGAATGAACCTTGATGAGTCTACTTTCATATGGAAGAAACAAAACGGTCATAGGAGTTACTTGTTAAGAGATATTAAAGTTATCGTGAGACAGGGCCCGAACGGTTTCTGGGTCCCCTGTCGCGACTTTAAAAATTTACTATAAATTATCCAGAAAGAATTAGGAGTCATGCCTTATATGTGAAGATTCCATTTTGAGTCTACTTTGATTAGAAACAAACGGCACCAGTATTAAAGCCCTGTACAGAGAGATATTCAAGTTGTAACGCGCAAAGGTCAGAGCAGTCGATCCCTGTAACATGGGTGACTTTAACTAATAAACTGTACCAATTTGCCCAACCAAAAATTCTAGAAATAAATCCATGGAAGGATATATGAGTCTAAATTCAGGGAAAATTTACGGAATCAGTTTCTGAGTTTTGAAACTCGAGATATGATTTTTAAGGCGACAGTGACGCAGTTTTCCAGCCTGTCTGGAAATGCCAAATTGGTCGGTGCTTTAAGAGGACTTGGCTCGTTAACCCCTCGCGTCCGACACCGGCGATGGTCTCGGGTTCGGGGTGTTACAATACCATTTCATGCATACGTAGTTACCAACTCATTTTACCTTAAGTTATACATTCACAACATTGGGTCACATGAACTTAGCATAACATAAGTGGATATATATATCTTAATAGTTTACTAAATCATATCCCAGAATGAACCATCACTAGCCATTCCAATGGTTAGGTTACAAAATGACGGTTCAAGCCACTATTGGACAAGTTTCCCTATACATGCCATTACACCAAAATGATTTCACTAAATATACCCAAAATGTTAGGTTGATAGTGTGAGGATGCTCCAACAACCTTCCAACCTTCACGAGCTTTCGAGCACTATAAAACAACGGAAAAAGAAAAGGAGCAAGCATTGCATGCTTAGTAAGTTCGTATAACAGAAACTAAACTTACCAATCTTGTTTAATAAATCTAAGCATACATATCATGTTTTCCATCCATTTGGCTAAATTTCCTAAACTTATACGATCAATCAAACATGTTATTCAGCAAAATCTTCATATCAATCAAGTAACATAGATGAGCTCATCAAGCAATGTTCTTTCAAGTCATTATCATTTTATCTCAAGATTTTCATGCCAATTCAAGAGTTATATGTCCATTGAATTATTGAAATCCCAATGAAGGCTCAAGTAGTACACTATATGTAACGACCTAAATTTCACTGGCACTGAAAAAGTAAGTTTAGGGCTTCCATCTTAGGAAAATGAGTTCGTAAATATGTACAAAAAAATATTTACAAAGTTAGTTGTGAGTTGAATTAGATTTTAATTAGGTGAATTTATTTTTAATTAGAAGTAATTAGTAGAAAGGATTAAATTGAATAGGCGTAAAATCTTAATCATAGAAAAGAGAAAGGATAAAGGATTAAATTAGTAATTAAAGTAAATTAGTGACATGTGTAAGTTAGAAAATAAATACATGTGTATTAAAATTATTAATAAAAATGTATATAATATATAAATTTACTTATAAATTAAGTAAAAGATATTTACTTATTATTATTATTATTATTATTATTATTATTATTATTATTATTATTATTATCATCATCATCATCATCTATTAATTAAGATAATGACAAATGTATGGTGATGAATTATTACATGTGTACATGTGTGTATGAATACACATGTAGTATTTTATTTGTATTAATTAGATATTTTATAATTAACTATTAATTAGTAAATGAAAGAAATAAAATAAAACAAAAAGAAAAAAAAGAGCAGAGAAGTCACGAAAATTAGAGGAAAGAAAGAAGAAAAGAAAAGGAAAAGGAAAAATTAGGGTTTGGAAGCTTGGAATTTAAATTGATAAGTCAATTAAGTCCTTTTCTTAGTGATTTTGATGTTTTTGAAGTTCTAAAGTCGAATACTTTTGAAATTTGTGTGAAAATACTGAAAGATGATAGACTTTTAAGTAGGGTTTATGTTGAACTAATGATGAAATTGGGGGTTTAATTGATAGAAATTCAAAATTATGGAAAATGATAAAAATATGATGGTTATATTAAAGTTTTGATGGAAATTGAATAAGGAAATAATATGAATTATAAAAAGGAAGAAGATGAAAATAGTTAGGACAAATTTGGGATTTAGGTTAAAGTTGCATGGAAAGTTGTTATTTTCTATAAAATATGCGTGCTATTAGTTAATTATAATTATGCTAATTTTCATAGCAAACAAAGAAACTGAGACATTGAATGCGAAGGGAAATTAAAAAGTGATCGAGGATTAGCTTGAGAAAATATCGGTTTGTATTACCTTAATTCAAGTTATTTATTATTAAATGTTTAATTTCAATATATGTGCATGAAAAATGAAATTGAGGTAAGCAGTGATATTTGAATTGAATGAGAATTGGATTTGATTGATGAATGTATATATGTGTGAAATTGAATTGTATAGTGATTTGTGGTGAATTTGAAATTGTGATTGAATTGTTATTGCAATTAATTTGAATTCAAATGATTATGATCAACTGAAAGTGAAAGTGATATGAATATGTGATTCTGATACCCTATTAACTAGTCAAGCTAGGGTGGATATAGTTGGCATGCCATAGGATAAGAAGAGTTCAAGGATTCTTTAACCTCGAGTCAATGGGACACTTGGTGTGTCACATTTGCTTCCAATAGATTCGATGAGGCGTTGGTCGTCACTTTGCTTCGGCTTAGCCAATGAGACGTTGGTCGTCACTTATTCACTTCAAGCTACCCGATAAGCCGTTGGCAGCCACTCTGGTGTGTTTGGTTGGATCCGTGTATCCTCTAAAGTCCAAGTTATGTTAATAGGGGAAATATATGTGAAGAGAAAAATAAAATGAAATTGATAAATTGAATTATTGAATGAAATGATAAAATGATATTGTAAGATGAAATGAGAAATGCAATTTGTGCTATGAGATTGAAGGCATCAAACCAAGGTTCATGAATTATTCACATTTCAAATGTGAATTGGATATTTATATGTGATTGAGAGATGAACCAAAGGTTCATGAATAGTTGGTAATCTTATTGATGAGATATTGATTCAAATAATGAAAATGATACAATGGAAATATGATAACTAGGTACGAATTATATGTATGATTTGTTAATTATCTATGCATGTTTATGATATTTTATATTTTCTAAAATTTGAATTATGGTAATGTCACTGAGTATTTCCAATGCTAAGTTTGCGGTTTGTTTCTCGTCATGGGCTAGGTAAAGTTAAAGTTCAGTTCAGCATCCGAGTAAATCCCGACCTTAGCTTAATTTCTAGTGATGAATCTATCTTTTGGAAATGTGGCATGTATTAGGTTTTGTTTTAGTCACTTAAATATATTTTATGTTTTGGATGTAAGGTAATTTGTAATTTTTAAGAACTATTTGAAATGAATAAATGAATGTTATTTGATCAAAATTTATAAGTCAATGTTTTGGGCATGAATTTGGTGTGTTTAATATGTGAAAATAGCTTAAAATGGTGAAAAATCAACTTTACACACGACCAAGTCACATGGGCGTGTGCCCAAGCCGTGTGGCAAAGTTAGAATTGCCCACAGGTTAGTCCCAAGGCCGTGTGAGCAAGTCAGATCTGCCCACGGGCTGGCCCCACGGCCATGGGAGCCCCACGGGCAGGCCACACGGGCATGTCCCAGGCCATACGGGCGTGTGCCCCTATTCTCAAACCAAGGTTCATGAATTATTCACATTTCAAATGTGAATTGGATATTTATATGTGATTGAGAGATGAACCAAAGGTTCATGAATAGTTGGTAATCTTATTGATGAGATATTGATTCAAATAATGAAAATGATACAATGGAAATATGATAACTAGGTACGAATTATATGTATGATTTGTTAATTATCTATGCATGTTTATGATATTTTATATTTTCTAAAATTTGAATTATGGTAATGTCACTGAGTATTTCCAATGCTAAGCGCACGGTTTGTTTCTGTCCGCGGGCTAGGTAAAGTTAAAGTTCAGTTCAGCATCCGAGTAAATCCCGACCTTAGCTTAATTTCTAGTGATGAATCTATCTTTTGGAAATGTGGCATGTATTAGGTTTTGTTTTAGTCACTTAAATATATTTTATGTTTTGGATGTAAGGTAATTTGTAATTTTTAAGAACTATTTGAAATGAATAAATGAATGTTATTTGATCAAAATTTATAAGTCAATGTTTTGGGCATGAATTTGGTGTGTTTAATATGTGAAAATAGCTTAAAATGGTGAAAAATCAACTTTACACACGACCAAGTCACATGGGCGTGTGCCCAAGCCGTGTGGCAAAGTTAGAATTGCCCACAGGTTAGTCCCAAGGCCGTGTGAGCAAGTCAGATCTGCCCACGGGCTGGCCCCACGGCCATGGGAGCCCCACGGGCAGGCCACACGGGCATGTCCCAGGCCATACGGGCGTGTGCCCCTATTCTCAAGGAAAAGTTTCCAAAGTTTCCAGTTTAGTCCCAAATCACTTCCTAAACTTATTTTGGGCGTTGTAGGTCCATATTAGGGACTTAAAGATGGAATTTGAGAAATTTTAAATTGAAATATAGATTTATGACTCGATTTTGTTCGTTTATTAGTGTTTAATTTTGGTAATGCCTCGTAACCCTATTCTGGCGACGGATTGGGTTTAAGAGGTGTTACATGCCACAGTCAAGTCAAAACTGAGTCGGGATTTTTGGATTCTACCTATTTGTTTGTTTTTGTTTCATAGATTAAAGATGTTTGATGAAAGAATAAATGATACCGATAAAGAAATGTTCACTGGGGACGAAGAGTCGTATGATTTAGATGAAACAAAGTTAGCTACTCCCAGTGTAAATCTAGTTAGAAACCAACCCCCTTGTAACACCCCAAACCCGGCCCATACGTTATGGCCGAATTTGGCATGTCACATTGAAGTGTTTTAGCGAAAACCTCGTTTCCATTGGAAACACTTCTTTAAAATGAAAAACCTTAATTACTTTGTAAAATCTCTCTTTTCAATCGCAAAAACTTGTTTAAAACATATGATTTATGAAAACTTATTCTTTAAAACTTTAGTTACGGAAATGTAGTATGTAAAAACTATGGTTTAGAAAATTCATGTTCAACTTCTCATAATTACAACACATAAAAAAAATAATAAGCGTAATTTGAATTATTAGCCAGAGGAAAGACCTTGTTACAACCCAAATCAAATAGAAACAATTGAAAATCAAAATATTAAAAATTACATAAAGACTAAGTCTAAATTTTTTATGCTAATTGGCCACCTCCGAGTCCCTCCATCCGTCAAACCGCCTACTGAGAGTCACTTGAAAATTTTAGAAGGAAGGGGTGTGTTTTGAAAACTCAGTGTGTACAACTCTCAACAAGTATAAAGCAATCATCAGTCATTTTGGGCCTGAGCCCAATTCAATAACGGTGGCCTTTGGGCCTTAGCCCATGTTAGCCTCAATTGGGCTGAAGCCCACACCGCAATAATACCATAATAATATCATACATGCAATGTTATGCAACCCACCCCAATAATCCATCCGCCGTACACCAACTCCGTCCCCCGGTACACACCATGTGGGGATATAAATATCAACCCACCCATCCGATACACTCCAATGGTAGCCCGGTTGTAGAACTACCTTTATTGCAACAAGCTGCCAATCACATATTGGGCTTAAAAGCTGTCGGTGGATCCACGATTGTCAAGTAACCATGCGACCCTCATATACTTCCTTCTTTCCATAATTCCCAACCCCTATGCAACATAAATAGAATATCGTATATATGCAGCAAATATACATGTAACATCCATAAATCTTTCATTCTACACATAGGGGTATTTTGGTCATTTTCGCCTTTAGGAGCATTTCGATAATTTTCCTTTATTACGGGTCTTACTTACCTTGGCCCATTAACAAATCCCGTGAGCTAAGATGAACGAATACTATGCACCAGGTAGGATTCCAGAGAAAAGGAGGTGGGTCATTTAGACCGCTTAAGTACCAAGCTCTCCCTAGATCCAATCCTAGACATGCACATACCCGTTGCCACACCTTAACCCTATGACTTATCCACGGTCCTTAATAAATTAATTAAGTTTTATGCAGTCTTCATATACTAGGCTTACAACCTCTTACAAAGCCTAGACAAATCCACATACCTATATATGGCCCACTTAGCCCAATCTCTTTCATATGGCCCATTAGGCCCATTCACATTTATGTGGCCCATTAAGTCTAAATCACATTCTTATGGCCACTAGGCCCAAATCACATTTACAGTCATGCTCACATACAATTTTCCATCACATAGTGGCCAATTCACAGCCCAAGTCCATGGAATCACCCATGGGCCTCAGGCAACCTATCGGATTCCCCCTTATGATTTTTTGCTCACTTGCAAGACTACCGTAGCCAAACTTTCGACTTTTCAGCATTTCAGAATTTCGATATTTCAGCTTTTGTCGATCTACTTGTGTGTGCCGTGTATGTACACACCTTCGGCTTTATATCAAGCTATCATAGGGTAGAAGTACACACCTTATCACCTGGATTACTAAGTATTCATAACCACCCGAACCTATATTCAACATTATACTCCATTAGTCACATTCCATTAATTCAAAATAAATCCACTACTTATTGAAGAACAACCTATACTTGCCTTGACTAGATTGATCGTCTGCGATTTGCCTATGTAACCTGAAATCTGACGTAGCCCCCTTCCGCATCCAGGCGGAAAGTCCCAAACGGCTGACACCTTACGTCGCTTAAACTTGGGAGCCTCTATCCCAACTTCTCTGCTAGAACCCCCTTTTTCCATCATCTAATACTTAGCCGATGACCACACTCTTGAATTAGAGGGAAAAAGAGAAATGGAGAAACCATAGGTTAACGAAAGTATTGGAAAGAATAAAGAAAAATCGACTTTTAAGAGTGTAGCAACGAAAGAACATAGAAATATTTGACAAAAGCCAAAGAAGATCTAATTCACTTACCGATTGCGAGATCGCTTGCCAACAAGAAATCAAACCCCCAAAGTGTATGACTCGAATTTTAAATGAAAAAGAATCAGTCGGCTAAATTGAAGAGGGAAGAGGTTGATTCGATTAAAATAAGGAAGAAAAGATCAAGAGTTTGGTTTAAAAAAAAGAGGAGATGGTACGAGACTGAAGCACATAAAAACAACAAATGCCTTTACTTGCTCATACGACACACATATATATACTAAAAGATAAAAATAAATAAATAAATAAAAATACATTCTTAAACTCCCCAATCAACTTAAACTAGTTAAATTTCCTTCAATTCCTCCAATTTTTATCCTTATCATATCCACACTTAATCTTCATCCTTATCTCCTTGATTTTAGCAAAAAATTCCAATTTGAATTGCATTCAAATTGCTTCAACTGACTGGCCATCCTTCCCTGTGTTGAGTAGCAAAATTAAATCCCCTTTTTACGCATGGAACGACTCGAACTTCTGTCCTCTAACTTCCCAGCACGCTACTGGCCACTGCACCACTACCTGTCTTATGCTAACATTCGGTCACAATTAACTATAAGGCTTATGTGCCTAAGCCTCAGTTCTCTTAAGAAATAAAAATTTAAAATTTGCCAGGCCTAGGATTTGAACCTGCAACCTCTCATATCTATAACATGCTTCTTGCCACTGCACCACAGGCGCTCTTGTGCCATATTCCATCCCTAACTATTTTTAAGGCCTATTAACTCGCAACCAGGTTATCCTAAAAATATTTGCTACCATTTAGATTCGAACCCTTAATCTTTTGGTTACCCTATATGTCCCTTGCCACCACGGAAACTACCTTATTTTTTTCATTCTTCCTCCCCAATTAATTATAAAGTCTTTCTGTCGACCTCCAGGTTGTCTAAAAAAAACCCACAACTTTTGCTCATGCCGCGACTTGAACCCAGCACCTCTCCTTACTCCTAACGCCATCATACCACTGGGCCAAGCGTAACCTTTGTATTGAATTCCACCAAACATATTTATAAGTCCTAAACGCTAGCTTCCCTACTAATCATGTGAGCAATAAAAAATTTCGCTAAGGCCAGAACTCAAACGCTGGACTTCCTGCTTGCTACCAATGCCTCTTGCCACTAGGCCAAGCGTTTCCTTGTGTCAGATTTTACCAGGCCTTATTAATAAGCCTTCCACCTAATGCTCATGGCCTTTTTTTGAAAAAAATGTGAAATTTTGCTAAAGCCCTGGATCGAACCCAGGACTATTTTCCACACTACCAACCCCTCCTAAATTACTTAACAATTAAATTAAACATGCAATTATAAAATATTTAAACACATTTCATTCATTTAAGCCACCTTCTAACCGATCCCAAACTCAAGGCCCA
The DNA here is from genome assembly GCF_025698485.1 of Gossypium arboreum. NCBI lineage: Eukaryota > Viridiplantae > Streptophyta > Magnoliopsida > Malvales > Malvaceae > Gossypium > Gossypium arboreum. The sequence goes on along the minus strand of NC_069080.1, from coordinate 89,060,250 downwards.
TTACTTCTAGGCCCAAAATTCAGGGTGTTACACCTCTAATATAGAAAGAGATGAAAAAGGTAGAAGTGAATCTGAATTAGTCAAAATATTAGCTGATGTCGTTCAGCGAGTAGTGGAGTCTGTACCTACTACTACGACTGTATCTGTTCCTAGACGAGCCCCGATTAAGAAACTAAGAAATACGGTGCCACAGAATTCTCAGGTCTAAAAGGGGTCCATAGCTAAAAATTGGATGGAGTCGACCAAGTGAGTATTGCAACAACTAGAATGCACCCCCCAGGAAAGTCTGTTATGTGTTGTATCATTACTGCAATGGGAGGCTTATTTATGGTGGGAATCAGTGGTTCAACATTTACCAGAGAATCAGATAACTTGGGATCTATTTCAAAAAGAGTTTCAAAAGAAATACATCGGAGAAATGTATATCGAAGACAAGAAGCAAGAGTTTCTAATGCTGCAATAGGGTAATATGTCGGTTATAGATTACGAGAGGGAATTTTTGAGACTTAGCAGATATGCCTCTGAGTTTATTCCAACAGAAGCTGATAGCTATAAAAGATTTTTACGTGGATTAAGAGATGAAATAAAACTGCAATTAGTATCTCAGCGAATCACTGAATTTGTTGATTTGATTGAGTAGGCCAAGATGGTAGAGCAAGTCTTAGGACTTGACAAAAAGTCTGAAACTTCTAAATTGGTTGGGAAACGTATGGGAACTACAAGTTTGAATCATTTACCTAAAAGATCCAGGGATTCTCGAAGTGGATGGAGATCTAGTTTTAAATCAGATAAAAGAGAAAAGAGTCAGGGGAAACAAACAACAGTATCCATCGGTAGTGTAAGAGGTCCGTCCCGAGATGTTAATATTCCAGATTGTGAACATTGCGAGAAAAAGCACAGAGGTGAATGCTGGAGATTGACCAGAGGGTGTTTTAAATGTGGATCTACAGATTATTATATTAAAGATTGCCCAAAAAATGATAGTGCTACACTTGTGACATCACAGAGGTCTGTCTCTACTGCTAGAGGAAGAGGATCGGGCAGAGGTGGATTAGTATCTAGAGGAGGAGGTACAAGAAGAGGGAATGACATAGTGACCCAACAGTCTGAAGTTAGGGTGCCGGCTAGACCATATGTGGTCAGAACCCGCGAAGAAAGAGATGCTCATGATGTGGTAACAGGTATATTTTTATTATATTTTGAGCCTGTGCATGCTTTAATTGATCCTGGGTCTTCGCATTCTTATATTAATTCAAAATTAGTTGAGTCAGAAAAATTAAAATATGAAATGTATAGAGTGTCTATTGAGGTGTCGAGTCCGATAGGACATAAAGGGTTAGTGAACCAGGTTTGTCCAAGATGCTCGTTGATCATACAGAATAAAAATTTTCCGGTTGACTTGTTGATTATGCCATTTGGAGATTTTGATATAATACTGGGAATGGATTGGTTATCTGAACATGGAGTGATTTTGGACTGCTATAAAAAGAGATTCAGCATTTAGACAGAGAGTGAAGGTCGAGTTGAAGTAAATGGTATCCGTACTAATGGGCCAGCACGAATTGTTTCAGCAATAAAGGCTAGTAAATTACTTCAGCAGAGTTGTTCAGCATATTTGGCATATGCTATTAATTCAGATTCAGTTGAAAGCCAGTGCAGTAAAATTCAGACAGTTTGTGAGTTTTCTTATGTATTTTCTGAGAAATTATCGAGTTTACCACCAGATAGGAAAGTCGAGTTCACTATTGAGGTTTATCCGGGCACAGCACCAATCTCTATACCTCCGTATCAGATGTCATCTACAAAGTTAAAAGAGCTGAAGATAGCTTTGCCGATGACCAAGCTACTAAAAAAGAATGTATCGTTTGTGTTGGATGATCAATGCCATGAAAGTTTTCAAAAGCTGAAGCAAATGTTAACAGAGCCACCAGTTCTAACATTACTAGAGTCGGGGAAAGATTTTGTAGTGTATAGTGATGCTTTTTTGAGTGGTCTGGGTTGTGTACTGATGCAGGTTGGAAAGGTAATAGCCTATGCATCTCGTCAGTTGAAACGACATGAGCGTAACTATCCAACTCATGATTTGGAACTAGCAGTTATGATTTTCACTCTGAAGATTTGGAGACATTATTTGTACGGTGAGAAATGTTACATCTATACCGATCATAAAAGTTTGAAATATCTCCTCTCAAAAAGAATTGAATTTGCGACAGAGACGGTGGATCGAGCTTTTAAAAGATTATGATTGTATCATAGACTATCATCCAGGAAAAGCTAATGTAGTGGCTTACGCTTTGAGTAGAAAAGCCCCAATTAATTTGAGAGCAATGTTTGCACGGCTCAGCATCTGTGATGATGGGTGTTTGATAGCTAAATTGAGAGTTAAACCAATGATTTTTTACCAGATTAAATCAGCTCAATTGAAAGATGACAAATTGTTGAAGAAAATAGAGATGATATAGATTGGTACGGTAGAAAATTTAAGCATTGATGTACATAGATGCTTAAGGTACCGAGATCGAGTTTGTGTTCCTGCTAAATCTGAATTGAAAGAGTTAATACTCCGATAGGCACACGATGGTTCATTTACTTTACACTGGGAGGCACAAAGATGTATCGTGATCTATGAGATTAATATTGGTGGCCCGGAATGAAAAAAGATATAGTTGAATATGTTGGTAAATGTCTTACATGTCAGTGAGTAAAGGCAGAACATGAGGTTCCTACTGCGTTACTTTAGCCGATAAGTATTCCTGAATGGAAATGGGATCGTATCACAATTATGAGACTGTCAGCAAGCAAAAAGAATGCTATTTGGGTAATAGTTGATCAACTTACTAAATTAGCGTATTTTGTAGCAGTGAGAACCGATTGGTCACTTTAGAAACAAGCTGAGGTATATATTCGGGAAATAGTTAGATTGCATGGTATTTCAATATCTATAATCTCAGATCGAGATCCTCAATTTACATCAAGATTTTGGAGACAGTTACATGAGTTACTAGGCACACGGCTTAATTTCAGTACAGCATTTCACCCACAGACTAACAGACAATCCGAACAGGTAATTCAAATATTAGAAGATATGCTTCGGGCTTAAATCATTGATTTTGAATTAGGTTGGGAACGTTATTTACCTTTATCTGAATTTGTGTATAATAATAGTTTCCAATCAAGTATTCATATGGCTCCGTATGAAGCATTGTATGGACGAAGATGTAGATCACCTGTGTGTTGGACCGAACTGAATGAAAGAAAAGTGATTGGATCGGAATTGATTCAAGAAACAGAAGAGACAGTCAAGAAAGTACAAGAGAGATTAAAAGCTGCATTTGATAGACAAAAGTCCTACATTGATTTGAAACGACGGAACATTGAGTTTTCAGTTGGGGATAAAGTATTTCTTAAAGTTTCTCCATGGAAGAAAGTGTTGAGATTTGGTCGGAAAGGTAAATTGAGTCCTTGTTGCATTAGGCCATATGAAATTGTAGAAAGAATTGGACCAGTTTCTTATCGATTAGATTTACCTTCAGAATTACAGAAGATACACGATGTTTTTCATGTTTCAATGCTACGCAGATATAAATCAGATCCTTCTCATGTCATTTCCATTGAAGATATTGAGATTCGATTGGATTTGTCTTATGAAGAAGAACCAGTTGAGATTCTAGCACGAGGGATAAAAGAATTAAGAAATAAAAGGGTTCCTCTAGTAAAAGTGCTATTGAAAAGCCATAAGGTGTAAGAAGCGACTTGGGAACCGGAAGAAACATTGAGAGCTCAGTACTCCCATCTATTCTCAGGTAAATTTCAAGGATGAAAGTTATTAAGGGGGGAGAAATGTAACGACCTAAATTTCACGGGCACTGGAAAAGTGAGTTTAAGGCTTCCGTCTTAGGAAAATGAGTTCGTAAATATTTATAAAAAAATATTTACGAAGTTAGTTGTGAGTTGAATTAGATTTTAATTAGGTGAATTTATTTTTAATTAGAAGTAATTAGTAGAAAGGATTAAATTGAATAGAGCATAAAAGCTTAATCATAGAATAGAGAAAGGATAAAGGATTAAATTAGTAATTAAACTAAATTAGTGACATGTGTAAGTTAGAAAATAAATACATGTGTATTTAAATTATTAGTACAAATGTATATAATATATAAATTTACTTATAAATTAAGTAAAAGATATTTACTTATTATTATTATTATTATTATTATTATTATTATTATTATTATTATTATTATTATTATTATTATTATTATTATTATTATTATTATATTTTATCTATTAATTGAGATAATGACAAATGTATGGTGAAGAATTATTACATGTGTACATATGTGTATAAATACACATGTAGTGTTTTTATTTGTATTAATTAGATATTTTATAATTAATTATTAATTAGTAAATGAAAGAAATAAAATAAAACAAAAAGAAAAAAAAAAAAAGAAGGTGCAGAGAAGTCATGAAAATTAGGGGAAAGAAAGAAGAAAAGAAAAGAAAAAGGAGAAATTAGGGTTTATAAGCTTGGAAGTTAAATTGGTAAGTCAATTAAGTCTCTTTCTTAGTGATTTTGATGTTTTTGAAGTTCTAAAGTCGAATACTTTTGAAATTTGTGTGAAAATACTGAAAGATGATAGACTTTTAAGTAGGGTTTATGTTGAACTAATGATGAAATTGGGGGTTTAATTGATAGAAATTCAAAATTATGGAAAAATGATAAAAATTTGATGGTTATAATTAAAGTTTTGATGGAAATTGAATAAGGAAATAATATGAATCATAAAAAAGATGAAGATGAAAATAGTTAGGACAAATTTGGGATTTAGGTTAAAGTTGCATGGAAAGTTATTATTTTCTATAAAATATGTGTGTTATTAATGTGACAGCCCTAAATTAACCCTAGTCGGGAAGTGGTTTCGAGACCGCTAAACCGAGTCACCGAAGTATTTGAATGTGATAATTATTGTCTAGAATATGTGAATATGAATGTGTGGAAGTTTTAAGCTTCGATTTTGTCGATTGATTGTGAATTTAGTTAATAGGACTTATGTGTGACACTTTTGAAATGTGATAGGTTAATCTATAAGGACCTATTAAAGCATGTAGTGAAAATAATGGTTTTGCATGTCAAATACTCCTTTTTTTATACATAGTGGCCGGCCATGATGGAGCATATATTAGAATATGTGGTAAATTTCCATGAAGTGGTCATTATTTTATGTAAAAGAAAGGAAATAATAAAAGAAAAAAAGAAAAGAATGAAAATGTGATGAAAACAAAAGAAGGAATCGGTTCTTCTTGGCCGAATGAAGAGATGAAGAAATAAGGGGAACTTGCCAAAAGAAATTCGGCATTCTTCTTTAGCTAGTAAGAGATCAAGGCATCAAAGGGGGAGAATCAAACAAAGGCAAAGCAAAGATAATCGAGTAGTCGATTGGGAATCATTTCATCCAATATAAGGTAAGTCCTTAAGCACTCCTGTGAGGTTGATTAGCTTGTATATAAATAATATTAGTGAATCATAAAAGGGATTCCTTTCGTTAGGAGTTCTCTTGGAATAATTTTCCTATTTATTAATATGACCATATGTGCTATTTAAATTAAGTAAATAGTCATTGAATCTCTCTGAGAGAGATATCAGGTTAAATAATACAGAGGTCGAGTAGTCGAACCTCGAAGCAGGGAGACTTTAACTAATAAGATTTACTAATTGGCTCGACCAAAATTCTAGAAAAAATTTGTAGATGGACACATGAGTCTAGTTTCGGGAAAAATTTAGGAACTGGTTTTCGAGTTTTGTAACTCGAGATATGATTTTTAAGGTGGCAAGTGACGATTAGCGACTTGTCCGAAATGGTAAAATGAATGTATAAATAAATGAGTTAAGTTCGTTCACACTTCGTGTCCGACTCTGGAAACGGTCTCGGGTACGGGGTGTTACACTTAAATTGGTATCAGAGCTTTGGTTTAGTCGGTTCTAGGACTACCATAGCGCGTATGAGTCTAGCTCTACATGCCTTAATGTTAGTATTTGATAGTGTGATGACTTCTGACGGTCGAAATTTTTTGTTTTGATTAGTAAATGGAACCCAATCTAGAGAGAACCTTAGCGGATAACGTTGAAAGTGTAGCAGCTACTCCTGCGCAAGGGACACCGCCTGTTGAACCTCAATCAACCGCGAATAATCAAGATGATAGGGCAAAACAAGCCTTCTTTACCATGATGAATAAGTGGGTCGCACAATATGCCCGAACTAACTCGACTGCTCAACCATTCCCGAATTTAAATAATTCGCCTTAGGTGCCTATAATACCACCAGATACTGATCCTGTAAGGCCGAGTAAACCTCCTGTGGATTTGATTAGGAAGCGCGGGGCCGAGGAATTTCGAGCCATAGCTACTGATGATGTTGAAAGGGCCGAGTTTTGGCTTGATAACACCATCCGGGTTTTTGATGAGCTGTCTTGCACACCTGATGAGTGTTTAAAGTGTGCCATATCTTTGTTACGAGACTCAGCCTACTATTGGTGGAGAACCTTGATTACTATAGTCCCGAAGGAATGAGTTACTTGGGATTTCTTCCTGACGGAATTTCAAAAAAAGTATATTAGTCAACGGTTTATCGATCAAAAACGTAAAGAGTTTTTGAAACTTAAGCAAGGCCGTATGACAGTATCTGAATACGATCGCGAATTTGTAAGACTCAGTCGATACGCATGGGAGTGTGTAGCAGATGAAATTGCTATGTGTAAAAGATTTGAAGAAGGATTGAATGAAGATTTAAAGCTACTAGTGGGTATTTTGGAGATAAAAGAATTTGTAACACTAGTTGAACGAGCTTGTAAGGCAGAAGAACTTGGAAAGGAGAAAAAGAAGGCTGAATTTGAAACTAGAGACTTCCGTAAAAGATTGGCGGGAAAAACTTCGTTCTCGGCCGTAAAGAAGTTCAGGGAAGATACTAATAAATCGAAGATGACTGCAGGAATTTCTATTAGAGAGCGACCATCAACGAACTCTCGAGCTACTTCGGTTGCTAGTGTGGGTAACAATCATCAAGAAAAACCTGAATGTCCACAATGTGGAAGACGACACATAGGCGAATGTTGGGGTAAGTCTACTAACAGGGCCTGTTACAGATGCGGTTCGAAGGATCACTTCATTAGAGATTGCACGGAACTTGATGAGAAAAATAAGATGCAAAGTGCAAGACATAGTGGAACAACGATTAGAGGTAAACCGCCGAGAATTTCAGGAGGTAGGGGTGGTGGCCAGAGAGGGACTTCTGATACGGCTGTTCGATCTGAGACTCGTGCTCCTGCTAGAGCATATGCCATCCGCGCACGAGAGGAGGCGTCCTCCCCTGATGTTATCACTGGTACTTTCACTCTCTTTGATACTAATGTGATTGCATTGATTGACCCTGGCTCTACTCATTCATATGTATGTGAGACTTTAGCATCCAGTAAGACTCTACCTGTTGAGTCTACTGAGTTCGTAATTCGAGTGTCAAACCCCTTGGGTCGATATGTACTTGTTGACAAAGTGTGTAAAAAATGTCCCCTGATGATCCGAGATTCCTATTTTCCGACCGACTTGATGCTTTTACCGTTTGATGAATTTGATGCTATTCTCGGTTTGGATTGGTTGACCGTGCATGATGCGGTTATGAATTGTAAAAGCAAGACTATTGATTTGAGGTGTGCAAATAATGAAATAATCCGAGTTGAGTCTACTGTCTTGAATGGATTGCCAACAATAATATCCTCGATGTTAGCTCAAAAATATGTGAGAAAGGGGTGTGAATCGTATCTTGCATACGTGCTTGATAATAAAGAGCCAGAAAAGAAACTTGAATCAGTACCGGTGGTTTGTGAATATCCGGATGTTTTTCCCGAAGAATTTCCGGGTTTACCACCTGTTCGGGAGGTAGAGTTTGGTATTGAGCTTGTACCTGGGACTACCCCGATTTCGATAGCAATGTATTGTATGGCACCAACCGAGTTAAAAGAGTTGAAAGCTCGGTTGCAAGAGTTGACGGATAGAGGTTTCGCTCGACCAAGTTTCTCACCTTGGGGTGCACCAGTATTGTTTGTGAAAAAGAAGGACGGTACCATGAGGTTGTGCATCGACTATCGTCAGCTGAATAAGGTGACAATAAAGAATAAATATCCATTACCGCATATTGATGATTTGTTTGATCAACTAAAGGGAGCCTCGGTGTTTTCAAAGATAGATTTGAGATTGGGTTATTATCAGTTGCGAATTCAAGATTCGGATATACCCAAAACTGCTTTCAGAATAAGGTACGGTCACTACGAGTTCTTAGTAATGCCGTTTGGGCTCACTAATGCCCCTGCGGTATTTATGGATTTTATGAATCGGATTTTCAGACAGTATTTGGACCGGTTTGTAGTTGTGTTTATTGATGACATCTTGGTCTATTCAAGAGGTGAGACCGAACATGCTGAGCACCTGAGATTAGTGTTGCAGATTTTACGAGATAAGCAGTTATATGCCAAGTTCAGTAAGTGTGAGTTCTGGTTAAGAGAGGTTAGCTTATTGGGTCATGTGGTATCTGCATCGGGTATTCGAGTTGATCCGAGCAAAATTTCATCCATACTTAATTGGAAGCCTCCGAGAAATATTACTGAGGTTCGGAGCTTTTTGGGACTAGCCGGCTACCACAGACGGTTTGTAAAGGGTTTCTCGATGATAGCCACACCACTGAAGAAGCTACTTCAAAAAGATGTTAAGTTTGAATGGACGGAAAAATGTCAGAAAAGTTTCGATCAACTGAAAACTTATTTGACTGAAGCTCCAATTCTAGTGCAGCCCGAATCAGGCAAAGAGTTTGTCATTTATAGTGATGCATCCCTACTTGGGTTGGGTTGCGTATTGATGCAAGAACGTCGAGTTGTGGCCTATGCGTCAAGACAACTGAAGCCACATGAGAAGAATTATCCAACCCATGATCTCGAACTAGCTGCCATTGTGTTCGCCTTGAAAATATGGCGACATTACTTATTTGGTGGGAAGTGCCATGTATATTCGGATCACAAAAGTCTCAAATATTTGATGACTCAAAGAGACTTGAATCTGTGACAAAGGCGTTGGCTTGAGTTGTTGAAAGATTATGAGCTTGTCATTGATTATCACTCGGGAAAGGCTAACGTGGTTGCGGACGCCTTAAGCCAGAAATCACTGTTTGCTTTACGAGTGATGAATGTACACTTGTCTGTTCTACCCGACAATGTGTTAGTAGCTGAATTAAAGGCCAAACCATTATTGATTCATCAAATTCGTGAAGCTCAGAAAGTCGATGATGAATTGGTTGCAAAACGGGCTGAATGTGTTCCGAATATGGAATCAGAGTTTCAAATTGATGATGACGATTGTTTGAGGTTCAAGAGTCGTTTGTGCGTTCCAAGAAATTCAGAACTCATTTCGATGATTCTGAACGAAGCTCATTGTAGCCGAATGTCAATTCACCCGAGGAGTACGAAAATGTACAACGATTTGAGACGTCAGTTTTGGTGGCATGGTATGAAACGAGACATTTCTAATTTTGTATCGAAGTGTTTAATATGTCAACAAGTGAAAGAGGAACTGTAATATCTTGATTTTGGGCCTAGTCGGAATAGTGGTTTCGTGACCACAAAATCCGAGATATAAATAATTATTTTATGATTATTTTAAGGTCTATGATATGATTGCATGATTGTGTGAAAATTTCGTGAAGAAATTTTATGCATAAAGTGCTTAATTTGAAATTTGGGACTAAATTGAATAAATTGCAAAACTTGTGTTCTAGAAGTATTTTGCATAAAATTGAATTAGATTATTAATTAGAGGTCCTTAAAGAGTAATTTTACCAATTTCTAAGTCTATGGACAAAAAATTGGACATGGATGGAATTTTTGGAAAGTTTAGTAGTAAGGGCATTTTGGTCATTTAGGGGTAAAATGAATTAAAATACAAAATTAAAAGCCAATTTTGCTCATCTTCAACCCCATGGCCGAATATAGCAAGGAGAAACCATGGCTAGGGTTTTCAAGCTTCCAAGCTCGATTGTAAGTCCGTTCTAGCCTCGTTTTAATGATTTTTACGTTTTGGAGTCCGTAGCTCGATTTAGCTTATGCTAGCAATAATTTAACCTAGGGTTTATATTTGGAAAAATACCCATAGGTGAAATTTGTGTAATTTGGTGTTTTATGATAGAATATGAGGTTTTAAATTATGTTAGACAACTTGTGCTACTTGGTTTTAAGTGAAAACGAGCAAAAGGGCTTAATCGGTAAAAATACCTAATAGTCATAAGTACATGTTAGAGTGAGAATTTGATGTTGCCATAGAAGGGAAAAATGATCAGCATGTCATAAAACATAAGAAAATAGGCTGAATTTTAATTTACGAGCTTTGGGGCAAAAGTGTAAATATGCAAAAGTTTAGGGGCAAAATTGTAATTTTTCCAAAATATGATTTTGGGTCAATTTGAATAATGTGAGTCCTAATTAGACTATATTTTAAATGATAGAGCAAGGAAAACTGAAATTCGGGCTAAAATGGGAAAATACCAAGTTGTGGACGAAATGGTAAAAATAGCCATTTTCGCATACGAGGTAAGTTCATATGTAAATGTTGGTAACATAGTTATTATTTTAAATGTTTTAATGTTAGTTTAAATGATATGATAATTATTATGAAATATTATACTTGTGATAATTGTTTGATAATATGTCAAATTATGTGATATACTTGGAAAATGTGAAATACTACAGAGTATCGATATCGGCATTCCGTAGAAGATGGTTGAGACACATGATTGGGAAAAGGTCCGTTGAACCTCGGGAATGGATTAGGATACAAGTGACATGTCTTTGGGATGTTTGGGCATCCGAACTCGTTGAGTTGAGTCCGAGTTCACTTATGGATGCGAATGTCCGAACTCGTTGAGTTGAGTCCGAGTTCGTGAGATGTAACTAGGCATCCGAACTCGTTGAGTTGAGTCCGAGTTCACTTATGGATGCGACGCGCCGAGCTCGTTGAGTTGAGTCCGAGTTCGCTTATGGGCGGGTTACATGATTGCTTGATTGAATATGTGGCACTTATGTGCAAGTTATCCATGTATCCGAATTATATTCGATGTGTTCAACGGGTAAAGTTCTACTCAAATGGAGGAATACTCAAGATGAAAGGGACGTATTGGTAAGTGTTGTGAAATGGATACTTTGAACAGGTATGTACTTAACCCTCGGGTTGAAAACTCGATATAACAACAATATGGTAAGATGATAAATGAAAAGGTGATATGAATGTCTTGGTGATGATTATGCAAATGATGTTTTATGTTTGCTTATATGGTTATGTTACTTGCTATTTGCATGTGAGCTTACTAAGCATTTATGCTTACTCCTCCTTTTCATTCCTTGTAGTGTTGACAAGCCAGCTCGGAAATCGGAAGCGGTGGGAGGCACGCCACACTATCCGTATACCATCTTGGCATAATGGCTTGTATATTTTGAGTATGGCATGTATAGCATTATAATCATTTTATATATATGGTCTTATGATATGGTTATTGAGTGGTATGGAAATAGAAATGCTTGGTAATGATTAGCCATTGGAATGGCTAATCATGATCATATTTGGTATTATGTATGTCAAATTGCTAGCTAATCCATGGAAACCATGAAATAGGTAAAATTTACCATAAAATAGATTCAGACAGCAGCAGTGATGTGAGTTTGAAAATCACTAAAAATAGTAGAAATGGAATTAAATAATGAATAAGTTATGGAATCGAAGCTTGATGAGTCTATTTTCATATGGAATAAGCGAAACAGGTATATGAGCTATATTTTATGAGATGTTTAAATTTTTGTGAAACAGGGCCAGAGCGATTTCTGGATCCCCTGTTATGACTTTGGAAATTCACCATAAATTTTACAAAGATAATTAGAAGTCACGCTTTATATGTACAGATTCCTTATTGAGTCTAGTTTTATTAGAGATAAACGGCATAGTCATTGAAGGTCTGTATAGGAGATATCTGATTCGTAATACAGAGGTCGAGTTGTTGAACCCTGAAACAGGGAGACTTTAACTAATAAACTGTACTAATTGGCCCAACCAAAATTCTAGAAAAATTAGTAGATATATATATGAGTCTAGTTTCAGGAAAAATTTACGAATTGGATTTGAGTTTCAGTAACTCGAGATATGATTTTTAAAGCGGCTGTGATGCGATTAGCCACTTGTCCGGAAATTTTAAAATGAATTGTATGAGTTGTTTAATTAATGAATTAAGTCCGTTAACACCTCGTGTTCGACTCTAAACGGTCTCGTGCACGGGTGTTACATTTAGTGGTATCGAGCAGGTTTAGTCGGTTCTCGGACTAACCTAGCATGTGTAGAAGTTTAGCTATACATGCCATTGATGCGTGATAGTGTGATATCTTCCGACGCGTATGAGTACCGTCTTATTTAGGCAGGTACTCTCCAATCGAATTTGTGCCGACCATGTTCACGGTTATGTGAAGGTATTTGAGTAAAGTTATGATTATGATAAGTCTCGGTTCAGAAAAGTATGAATAAAAGTTTATGATACATATGTGATAATATGTGAGATGAAAGTTCATGTTGTGATAAATATCCATATTTGCTTAATGCTCATACGATGTAGTGTATGTGGCTTACTTGATAAGATGAACGGAATAAATAGAAAGTAGTAGAGGTATGAATAAAGGTCATAATATCATAATACTGAATGAAAATGTCCTTGTCTTGATTGGACGTTGAATGTTGATGAATGTTAATGATATACAATTTTTTATGAGATAAAGGATTATAATGAAATGAACTTATCTATGTTAAATTGTTGGACCTGAATTATATGATTGTAATGATATGTACATGATGATGCACAAAATGAAAGTTGTGATTTTGATGCAAATATCTATGTTTGTTTGGCCTTATATAATGTCATGAGCATGAATTAATTTAATTAAATGAATGGATAAGTAAAGCTATCTAGAAAACATAGAATGTATGCATAAGTATATTGTCTAAATGGGACAATAGGAAAATTGGTGTAAGCCAACATGAATGAATGACATGATTTTGATGATGTTACTATGATGATGGAAGTTGTGTCATATGTGTATGTATAAGAAAGTCGAGTCAGAGGTCCTACAACCCCTTCCCCTTACCAAAGTGGTACTTATAATGGAATTTCATGAGATTTGTATTGAATAAGTTTCGGTTGAGAACCCAAAGAGTTCAAATGATAGAATAATTATCGGTATGATTCGAGATTGAAAATGAGTGATAAGTAAAGTCGAGCCGAAAGTATCGGATTGATATAAAGATTATTGGAATTATGCACCTTGTCCAGTTAGAGAAGGAATTCTCTTTGGTAAATCGAATTACTCAAGTGCAAGGTCAAGAAAAGTGTAAATCGAAATTTATTCGAACTGACATTCTTTAGTGAATGATTTAATATGAAATTTGTGACGCAGAACTAGTTGGGAAATGATATTTCAAATGTGAATTATCCGAGTGTGACGATTATGACCGGACAGATTTAGCGATCTCTTTTGAGATGTTCTATGTGTTCACCCGTTCTCAAAAATATTTCTATGGCTATTGATCTTCTGAAGAAATTCTTGTTATATGGGAATGTCTTCTAATTTTGGTGTTGGATGAAAGCATTGGTAGTCTGACTGGTTTATAATTTATATTGCTCTATTTCATTGGGTATTCTATTTCATTTAAATCGATAAGAATTGATGAGAGAATTCATATGATATTATGATTCTGCTTTCTTCTACTTGATGCTTCATCTGATATATATGTATGGGAAGATATATTGATCTTGTTATATTTGATTTCAGTGGGATTAAATGATGTTTTCTTTTGGACTTTCTTTCTTTGAATTATCAGGGTATTCTGTATTTTCTCTATGAATTTGGTTTTCGATTCTCTGGCATAGTATCGTATCTTGGGTTTCTTTATCCCGGATCTCTTTATTCTGGATTTCTTTATTCTGGGTTTCTCTATCTTGGATTTCTTTATCCGGTTTTCTTGTTATCTTTGTTCCATAATTTGTCAATTATGACTCATGTTCAAGCACGTTCTTCATTTCGTGATAATCATGTCAAATATGACTATACTTCTAATTTGATCTTGGTAATGTGGTGATTTTAGTATTGGGATTTTTTCTAATTTCTGTGTAAGGATTTGACATCAGTAAAGGCATAGGTGATAAAAGCACGAGTTTTAGTCGATCAAAGAGTAAATAGTTTGAACGAGAAGTGTATATTTAATAGAAAGAGTTGAATATTAGTTTAAGTCACTACGAATGATAAGGTTTCCATCTTGTGAAAGCTGAAAAGTTTATTACATGTTGTGAGTTCGGATAGATGAGAATATTGGTAGCAAGGCGTCCGAACTAGACTAGTCTACATTGAGCAAAGACTTCGACTTTCAAGAATGTATTGTTGTATGAATTGTGATGTGTTTCAAGACAGTGAGGTAATGTGATAGTTTAGAGCATCCGATGTTACATAAAATCGGAGTTGTTAAAGGGGTTAAAGCCGAGCATTGGGATCTATCAAAATTATCCTTGTCAATGTTGATATTGGGATGGAAATGAGAAGGATTATTCTTGAGGCCATATCAGAATTATTTCTATGGCGGAAAGAGGAAAATGTGATGTATCCTATTGTTAAATGTTTGGCGAGATCTATAAATCACATCTGTATTGAATGACTTCCTACTCATCAGATTCATGGAATTTCAGGTCTCTTTGATTGTTGGATTTCTTGGGATTCCGGTCTCCATTAAATCAAGTTGAGATCCGGGTTTTATGTCATGATATCATGGGAAATTGAGAAGGGTTGAAAATTTAAGAACAGTTGAGAGTTGAGACTGTAAGCTTTTAGATCATATGAGAAATTGAAGAGATGTATTGGAGGTACAGTCTAAGTGCAAGTTCTTGACACCAAATATGAGATTAAAAGTGAAGACCACTTTTTCGGTAAGATTTTAGGGACGAAAATCACTGAAGGGGGGGAGAGTTGTAATATCTTGATTTTGGGCCTAGTCGGAATAGTGGTTTCGTGACCACAAAATCCGAGATATAAATAATTATTTTATGATTATTTTAAGGTCTATGATATGATTGCATGATTGTGTGAAAATTTAGTGAAGAAATTTTATGCATAAAGTGCTTAATTTGAAATTTGGAACTAAATTGAATAAATTGCAAAACTTGTGTTCTAGAAGTATTTTGCATAAAATTGAATTAGATTATTAATTAGAGGTCCTTAAAGAGTAATTTTACCAATTTCTAAGTCTATGGACAAAAAATTGGACATGGATGGAATTTTGGAAAGTTTAGTAGTAAGGGCATTTTGGTCATTTAGGGTAAAATGAATTAAAATACAAAATTAAAAGCCAATTTTGCTCATCTTCAACCCCATGGCCGAATATAGCAAGGAGAAACCATGGCTAGGGTTTTCAAGCTTCCAAGCTCGATTGTAAGTCCGTTCTAGCCTCGCTTTTAATGATTTTTACGTTTTTGGAGTCCGGTAGCTCGATTTAGCTTATGCTAGCAATAATTTAACCTAGGGTTTATATTTGGAAAAATACCCATAGGTGAAATTTGTGTAATTTGGTGTTTTATGATAGAATATGAGGTTTTAAATTATGTTAGACAACTTGTGCTACTTGGTTTTAAGTGAAAAGCGAGCAAAAGGGCTTAATCGGTAAAAATACCTAATAGTCATAAGTACATGTTAGAGTGAGAATTTGATGTTGCCATAGAAGGAAAAATGATCAGCATGTCATAAAACATAAGAAAATAGGCTGAATTTTAATTTACGAGCTTTGGGGCAAAAGTGTAAATATGCAAAAGTTTAGGGGCAAAATTGTAATTTTTCCAAAATATGATTTTGGGTCAATTTGAATAATGTGAGTCCTAATTAGACTATATTTTAAATGATAGAGCAAGGAAAACTGAAATTGGGCTAAAATGGGGAAAATACCAAGTTGTGGACGAAATGGTAAAATAGCCATTTTCGCATACGAGGTAAGTTCATATGTAAATGTTGGTAACATAGTTATTATTTTAAATGTTTTAATGTTTTTAAATGATATGATAATTATTATGAAATATTATACTTGTGATAATTGTTTGATAATATGTCAAATTATGTGATATACTTGGAAAATGTGAAATACTACCGAGTATCGATATCGGCATTCCGTAGAAGATGGTTGAGACACATGATTGGGAAAAGGTCCGTTGAACCTCGGGAATGGATTAGGATACAAGTGACATGTCCTTTGGGATATTTGGGCATCCGAACTCGTTGAGTTGAGTCCGAGTTCACTTATGGATGCGAATGTCCAGAACTCGTTGAGTTGAGTCCGAGTTCGTGAGATGTAACTAGGCATCCGAACTCGTTGAGTTGAGTCCGAGTTCACTTATGGATGCGAACGCCCGAGCTCGTTGAGTTGAGTCCGAGTTCGCTTATGGGCGGGTTACATGATTGCTTGATTGAATATGTGGCACTTATGTGCAAGTTATCCATGCATCCGAATTATATTCCGATGTGTTCAACGGGTAAAGTTCTACTCAAATGGAGGAATACTCAAGATGAAAGGGACGTATTGGTAAGTGTTGTGAAATGGATACTTTGAACAGGTATGTACTTAACCCTCGGGTTGAAAACTCGATATAACAACAATATGGTAAGATGATAAATGAAAAGGTGATATGAATGTCTTGGTGATGATTATGCAAATGATGTTTTATGTTTGCTTATATGGTTATGTTACTTGCTATTTGCATGTGAGCTTACTAAGCATTTATGCTTACTCCTCCTTTTCATTCCTTGTAGTGTTGACAAGCCAGCTCGGAAATCGGAAGCGGTCGGAGGCACGCTCACACTATCCGTATACCATCTTGGCATAATGGCTTGTATATTTTGAGTATGGCATGTATAGCATTATAATCATTTTATATATATGGTCTTATGATATGGTTATTGAGTGGTATGGAAATAGAAATGATTGGTAATGATTAGCCATTGGAATGGCTAATCATGATCATATTTGGTATTATGTATGTCAAATTGCTAGCTAATCCATGGAAACCATGAAATAGGTAAAATTTACCATAAAATAGATTCAGACAGCAGCAGTGACGTGAGTTTGAAAAATCACTAAAAATAGTAGAAATGGAATTAAATAATGAATAAGTTATGGAATCGAAGCTTGATGAGTCTATTTTCATATGGAATAAGCGAAACAGGTATATGAGCTATATTTTATGAGATGTTTAAATTTTTGTGAAACAGGGCAGAGCGATTTCTGGATCCCCTGTTATGACTTTGGAAATTCACCATAAATTTTACAAAGATAATTAGAAGTCATGCTTTATATGTACAGATTTCTTATTGAGTCTAGTTTTATTAGAGATAAACGGCATAGTCATTGAAGGTATGTATAGGAGATATCTGATTCGTAATACACAGAGGTCAGAGTAGTTGAACCCTGAAACAGGGAGACTTTAACTAATAAACTGTACTAATTGGCCCAACCAAAATTCTAGAAAAAATTAGTAGATATATATATGAGTCTAGTTTCAGGAAAAATTTACGGAATTGGATTTCGAGTTTCGTAACTCGAGATATGATTTTTAAAGCGACTGTGATGCAGTTAGCCAGCTTGCCTGGAAATTTTAAAATGAATTGTATGAGCTGTTTAATTAATGAATTAAGTCCGTTAACACCTCGTGTTCGACTCCGGAAACGGTCTCGGGTACGGGGTGTTACAGGAACATCAAGTGCCTACAGGTTTACTTCAGCCGATCATGATACCTGAATGGAAATGGGATCGAGTCACGATGGATTTTGTATCTGGGTTGCCAGTATCGGCAAGTAAGAAAGATGCGATTTGGGTTGTTGTTGATAGACTGACTAAGTCGGCTCACTTTATCCCCGTACGAACGGATTTTTCATTGGATAAACTAGCTGGATTGTATGTTTCTCAGATTGTGAGATTACACGGGGTACCGATTTCTATTGTGTCGGATAGAGATCCGAGATTCACCTCGCGATTTTGGAAGAAATTGCAAGAAGCTTTGGGTACCAAGCTGCATTTTAGCACCGCTTTTCATCCACAAACCGATGGTCGGTCTGGCGGATAATTCGGATACTTGAGGATATGTTGAGATGTTGCATCCTCGAGTTTAGTGGTTCATGGGAGCAGATTTACCTTTGATTGAATTAAACACAATAATAGTTTTCAATCAAGTATTAAGATGGCACCTTACGAGGCTTTGTACGATCGTAAATGCCGTACACCATTGTTTTGGACCGAGCTCGATGAAAGTAAAATTTTCGGAGTTGATTTAATTAAAGATACTGAACAGAAAGCAAAGGTAATCCGTGAAAGTCTGAAGGCAGCCACAGATCGCCAGAAGTCGTACGTGGATTTGAAACGAAAAGACATTGAGTATTAGGTGGGAGACAAAGTGTTTCTTAAAGTTTCACCTTGGAAAAAGATACTCAGATTTGGCCGTAAGGGCAAATTGAGTCCGAGATTCATTGGGCCGTATGAAATCTCCGAACGAGTTGGTCCAGTTGCGTATAGATTGATTTTGCCCCCTGAACTTGAAAAGATTCACGACGTCTTTCATGTTTCGATGCTTCGACGTTATAGATCTGATCCATCACACATAATTAATCCATCAGAGGTTAAAATTTAACCTGATATGAGTTATGAAGAAGAATCGATTCGTATCCTGGCTCGTGAAGTGAAAGAGTTACGAAACAAAAGGGTTCCTTTAGTAAAAGTGTTATGGCTCAAACACGAGATGGAAGAAGCTACTTGGGAGACCAAGAACTCTATGAAAGAACGATACCCAAACCTATTTATCGATAAGATTTTCGGGGACGAAAAATTTCTTAAGTGGGGGAGAGTTGTGACAGCCCTAAATTAACCCTAGTCGAGAAGTGGTTTCGGGACCGCTAAACCGAGTCACCGAAGTATTTGAATGTGATAATTATTGTCTAGAATATGTGAATATGAATGTGTGAAAGTTTTAAGCTTCGATTTAGTCGATTGCATGTGAATTTAGTTAATAGGACTTATGTGTGACACTTTTGAAATGTAATAGGTTAATCTATAAGGACCTATTAAAGCATGTAGTGAAAATAATGGTTTTGCATGTCCAATACTCCTTTTTTTATACATAGTGGCCGGCCATGATGGAGCATATATTAGAATATGTGGTAAATTTCCATGAAGTGGTCATTATTTTATGTAAAAGAAAGGAAATAATAAAAGAAAAAAAGAAAAGAATGAAAATGTGATGAAAACAAAAGAAGGAATCGGTTCTTCTTGGCCGAATGAAGAGATGAAGAAATAAGGGGAACTTTCCAAAAGAAATTCGGCATTCTTCTTTAGCTAGTAAGAGATCAAGACATCAAAGGGGGAGAATCAAACAAAGGCAAAGCAAAGATAATCGAGTAGTCGATTGGGAATCATTTCATCCAATATAAGGTAAGTCCTTAAGCACTCCTGTGAGGTTGATTAGCTTGTATATAAATAATATTAGTGAATCATAAAAGGGATTCCTTTCGTTAGGAGTTCTCTTGGAATAATTTTCCTATTTATTAATATGACCATATGTGCTATTTAAATTAAGTAAATTTCCTTATCAAAATGAGTAAACATGTGGCACTATGTGTGCGGAATTAAGTAGCACTATGTGTGCCAATTTGGGTGTTGAAGTATAAGAGAAAATCCAATGCACTGAGTGTGCGGTGTGCTATGGCACTATGTGTGGGAGTGTGACGAGCACTATGTGTGCAAATTCGATTAATAATATAAAATGAGCGTGAAAGAACGAAGTGGTAGAACTAGTAACTAAAGTATCGAACTTGAGGCATGTACTGAGTAGGTACAAATTTATCTAGTGCATCAAAATTCCATGCTTTGAGGGATCGGGTCTAAATCAATTGGGTTGTTTTGGTGTTTGATTTGATTGTTGGACTTGGCATGAGATTGAATCGAAATTCTAAGAAATGATAGCATAGCTCGGTATAGTTGGAGTAACTGATTTTTTTTGCATTATTTGCTTCTCTTATGATCTCTTATAATTGTACGGTATGTAATGCTTATGACTTACTGAGTTATAATCTCATTGGTGTGTTTATTTGTCACTTATTTCGGTTCCTTTGATCCATTTTTGTGTGCTCGGGATCACCGTCGAAGTCATCGCACCAGCTTGCAACTTTTTGGTATCTTCTTCTTAGTTGGTCTAAGAGAACATTTCGGCATGTATAGGCTATTATGTTTTGTTTTAACTTTGGTATGTATACTTTTAGCCATGCGAAAATGGCGTAAATGTTAAGTTGAATTGGGTCTTATGATACTTAGTTATAAGTAACAGTTAAAGTCTATTTAATTATTATGCCGTTTGTCATGGCTAATCATTTCCGGTGTTACACTCATGATATGGTTATTGAGTAGTAAGGAAATGCTTGGTAATGATTAGCCTTGGGTATGGCTAGTCATGATCATACTTGGTGATATGCATGCTAAATTACTCTAATAGAAAAAAAAATTTACTCTAATAATAGAGGCAGACAGCAGTAGTGTTGTGAAATTGGAAAATCACTAAAAATAGTAGAAATAGAATTAAATAATGGATAAATTATGGAATCGAAGCTCGATGAGTCTATTTTTACATGGAAGAATTAAAACAAGTATATGAGCTATACTGTATGAGATATTTAAAATCTTGTGAAACAGGACCAGAATGATTTCTGGATCCCCTGTCCCGAATTTATAAATTCACCATAAATTCTAAAAAGATAATTAGAAGTCATACTTTATATGTACAGATTCCATATTGAGTCTACTTTTATTAGCGACAAACGGCATAGTCATTGAATCTCTGTACAGAGAGATATCTGGTTCGTAATACACAGAGGTCAGAGTAGTCGAACCCTGAAACAGGGGAGAATTTAACTAATAAACTGTACTAATTGGATTGACCAAAAATTCTAGAAAAACATTTGTAGATGTACACATGAGTCTAGTTTCAGGAAAAATTTACAGAACTGGTTTTCGAGTTTTGTAACTCGAGATATGATTTTTAAGGTGGCAGTGACGCAGTTAGCCAGCTTGTCTGGAAATGGTAAAATGAACTGTATAAATAAATGAGTTAAGTTCGTTCACACTTCGTGTCCGACTCCGGAAACGGTCTCGGGTACGGGGTGTTACAATTAATTAATTATAATTATGCTAATTTTCGTAGCAAACAAAGAAACCGAGACGTTGAATGCGAAGGGAAATTAAAAAGTGATCAAGGAGTAGCTTGAGAAAATATCGGTTTGTATTACCTTAATTCAAGTTATTTATTATTAAATGTTTAATTTCAATATATGTGCATGAAAAATGAAATTGAGGTAAGTAGTGATATTTGAATTGAATGAAAATTGGATTTGATTGATGAATGTATATATGTGTGAAATTGAATTGTATAATGATTTTTGGTGAATTTGAAATTGTGGTTGAATTGTTATTGTGATTAATTTGAATTCAAATGATTTTGATCAACTGAAAGTGAAAGTGATATGAATATGTGATTTCGATACCCTATTAAATAGTCGGGCTAGGGTGGATATAGTTAGCATGCCATAGGATAAGAAGAGTTCAGGGATTCTTCAACCT
The DNA here is from genome assembly GCF_025698485.1 of Gossypium arboreum. Classification (NCBI taxonomy): domain Eukaryota; kingdom Viridiplantae; phylum Streptophyta; class Magnoliopsida; order Malvales; family Malvaceae; genus Gossypium; species Gossypium arboreum. Next base: position 89,038,493 of record NC_069080.1, on the reverse strand, counting down.
CGAGTCGATGAGACACTTGGTGTGTCACATTTGCTTCAGATAGATTCGATGAGGCGCTGGTCGCCACTTTGCTTCAGCTTAGCTGATGGGACGTTGGTCGTCACTTATTTACTTTGAACTATCCGATGAGGTGTTGGCCGCCACTCTGGTGTGTTTGGTTGGATCCGTGTATCCTCCAAAGTCCGAGTTATGTTAATAGGGAAAATATATGTGAAGAGAAAAATCAAATGAAATTGATGAATTGAATTATTGAATGAAATGAGAAAATGATATTGTAAGATGAAATGAGAAATGCAATTTGTGCTATGAGATTGAAGGCATCAAACTAAGGTTCATGAATTATTCACATTTCAAATGTGAATTGGATATTTATATGTGATTGAGAGATGAGCCAAAGGTTCATGAATAGTTGGTAATCTTATTGATGAGATATTGATTCAAATAATGAAAATGATACAATGGAAATATGATAACTTGGTACGAATTATATATATGATTTGTTAATTATCTATGCATGTTTATGATATTTTATATTTGCTAAAATTTGAATTATGGCAATGCCACTAAGTATTTCCAATACTCAACGCATGGTTTGTTTCTGTGTGTAGGCTAGGCAAAGTTGAAGTTCGGTTCAGTATCCGATTCAATCCCAACCTCTGCTTAATTTCTGGTGATGAATCTATCTTTTGGAAATGTGGCATGTATTAGGTTTTGTTTTAGTCACTTAAATATATTTTATGTTTTGGATGTAAGGTAATTTGTAATTTTTAAGAAGTATTTGAAATGAATAAATGAATATTATTTGATCAAGATTTATAAGTCAATGTTTTGGGCATGAATTAGGTGTGTTTAATAAGTGAAAATAGCTCAAAATGGTGAAAAATCAGCTTTACACATGGCCAAGTCACATGGGCGTGTGCCCAAGCCGTGTGGCAAAGTCAGCAGGTTAGTGGCACGACCGTGTGAGCAAGTCAGATCTTCCCACAGGCTGGCCCCACGGCTATGGGAGCCCTACGGGCAGGCCATACGGGCATGTCCCAGGCCACACGGGCGTTTGCCCCTATTCACAAGGAAAAGTTTCCAAAGTTTTCGGTTTAGTCCCAAATCACTTCCTAAACTTATTTTGGGCCTCGTAGGTCCATATTAGGGACTTAAAGATGGAATTTGAGAAATTTTAAATTGAATTACAGATTTATGACTCAGTTTTGTTCATTTATTAGTGTTTAATTTCGGTAATGCCTCGTAACCTTATTCCGACGATGGGTTGGGGTTAAGGGGAGTTACACTCGAAGTGTGCGATTCATTAATCCGTCAAATTTTATCGAGGGTACCCCTTAGGGTACTTAACCAAGGAACACACTTACGAGTCACATGTCATATAACAGTATTACCATTCCAGGCTAAATCCTTTAAATAACGTATACTCATAAGAGCTCGATTAGGGTTACCAGTCCAGGCTAAACCCTAATCATAACGTGTGTTTGAGAGGTGTTATATCGGGATTACCCATCCGGTCTAAATCCTTTATATAGTAAGGTTATTGGGATTACCCATCCGAGCTAAATCCCATCCGCAACAAATGCATGACTTTATTAGTTTTGGGAAAGTATATACATTCATCGGAATACAATATTCAATTAGGACTTAACCCTTTTATTACCATTTCAAGCATGTATAATTTTCCATCATATCATACAAGTGAGGCACATTAACATAAATCACATTACATACAATACAACTGTAATATCCCAAATTAGGGCCTAATCGGAATAGTGGTTTCGTGACCATAAATCCGAGATAGAAATAATTATTTTATAATTATTTTGAGGTTTATGATATGATTGCATGATTGTGTGAAAATTTCGTGATGAAATTCTATGCCTAAAGTGCTTAAATTGAAAGTAGGGACTAAATTGAATAAGTTGCAAAACTTGCATTCTAGAAGTTTTAGTATGAAATTGTTTTGGAATATTAATGAGGAGGTCTTAAATAGAAATTTGACCAATTTTAAGTTCATGGAAAAATTAGGACATGGAAGGAATTTTGGAAAGTTTAGTAGTAAGGGTATTTTGGTCATTTAGTTATTAAAATGAATTAAAAACAAAATTAAAAGCCAATTTTGTCCATATTCTTCATTAGGCCGAAATTTCAAGGGTTCTCCATAGCTAGGGTTTGTTTCAAGCTTCCAAGCTCCATAGTAAGTGATTCCAAGCCCGCTTTTAATGTTCTTTACGCTTTTGGAATCCGTTAGCTCGATTAAGCTTATGTTAGCAATAATTCAACCTAGGGTTTATATTTGGAAAAATACCCATAGGTGAAATTTGTGTATTTTGATGTTTTATGATAGAATATGGGGTTTTAAATTATGTTAGACAACTTGTACTACTCGATTTTAAGCAAAAACGAGTAAAAGGGCTTAATCGATAAATATACCTAATAGTCACAAGTACATGTTAGAGTGAGAATTTGATGTTGCCATAGAAGAGAAAAGTGATCAGCATGTTGTAAAACATAAGAATAAGGAATAAATTTTAATCCCGAGCCTAGGGGCAAAAATGTAAATATGCAAAAGTTTAGGGGTAAAATTGTAATTTTGCCAAAATTTGAGTTAAGGATTAATTTGATAATGTGAGTATTAAATGAGCTAAATGTGTTATTTTAGATCAAGAAAGACGTGGAATCGACCTCAATCGAGGAAAAGAAAAGATTGTGGACTAAATTGCAAAATCTTTGTATTTTGGTACCAAGGTAAGTTCATGTGTAAATAATGTAGCATAATTGTTATTTTTAGGTTATTGATATTAATTATGTGTTATGCTGAATTTCATTATGAAATGTATGCTTTGTGGTTAATTTCAAATAATATGTAAATTATGTGAGCTACTTGTTAAATATAATTGTTACCGAGTATTGATTTCGGCATTCTACGGAAGACGGCAAGGACAAGTGTTCGAGGAAAATCCCGTTTGAACCTTAGGAATAGATTAGGATACAAGTGACATGTCACTAGGATGGTTGAGCATCCGAACTCGTTGAGTTGAGTCCGAGTTCACTTATGGATGCGAATGTCCGAACTCGTTGAGTTGAGTCCGAGTTCGTGAGATGTAACTAGGCATCCGAACTCGTTGAATTGAGTCCGAGTTCACTTATGGATCTGAACGCCTGAGCTCGTTGAGTTGAGTCCGAGTTCGCTTATGGGCGGGTTACATGATTGCTTGATTGAATATGTGGCACTTATATGCAAATTATCCATGTATCCGAATTATATTAGATGTGTTCAACGGGTAAAGTTCTACTCAAATGGAGGAATATTCGAGATGTAAAGAGGCGTATTGGTAAGTGATGTGAAATGGATATTTTGGACAGGTATGTATTTAACCCTCGGGTTGAGTATTGATACAACCACGATAAGGTAATAAGATGATGAAAAATGATTAAAAATGTGATATGTGTTTTAGTGATACATGCTAATGTTGATTGGTATGACTGTTTGTTATGTTACTTATTATTTGCATATGAACTTACTAAGCATTTATGCTTACTCCTCCTTCTTACTCATTGTAGTTTTGGACAAGCCAGTTCAAGAGTCGGGATAGGTCGAAGGCTCAGTCACACTATCCAGGAAGATTTTTGGTAAATGGCTTGTAAATTTAAGTATGGCATGTATAGCAATATACTTATTTTGTGTAAATGATCTTATGATATGGTGACAGAATGGTTGAGAAAATATTTGATAATGATAAATTATGAAAATGGTAAGTTTAGATTATGTTTGATGATAAGGAAAATTATTAAGATACTTAGTGCATAAAAACTCATAAGAGGGATGAAATTTGCCATAAATGTAGAAATTGCAGCAACAACGACACGAGTTTGAAAATTTACTAAAAATCATAGAAATTGAATTTGGTGATGGACTACATATCAAATTGAATCTTATTATGTCTAGTTTCACATGAAACAAATGAAACAGGTAAAGGAATTATATGTTAGAAGATATTTGAATTTTAGTGAAACAGGGTCATAGTAGTTTCTGAATCCCCTGTTCCTACTTTAGAAATTCACCATAAATTGTAAAGATATAATTAGGTTGTGTATTTTATATCTTCAGAATCCTTATTGAGTGTAGTTTTATTAAAAACAAACCTCATAGTCATATGAATTTTTTACAGAGAGAAATATGGTTTGTAGTAAACAGAGGTCAGACCAGTCAAGTCCTGAAATAGGGGTAACTTTAACTAATAAAATGTACTAATTGGCCATACCAAAAATTTTATAAAAACATTAGTAGATAGTTATATGAGTCTAGATTCAGGGGAAATTTACGGATCTTGATTTCGAGTTTCTTAACTCAAGATATGATTTTTCTTGTGACTGTGACGCAAGTAGCTTAAAAGCTGTGAATGTAGAAACAAATAATCCAAAGTTCTAAAAATGTTAAATTAAGCTTAGTAACACCTCATACTCGACTCCGGCGACGGTCTCGGGCGTGGGGGCGTTACAACAACATTCAATTTACAAAATTACATATCCGATTAAGTTACACGAACTTACCTTGACACTTGTTTGCGTAAAAATCTACTAATTCAAAATCTTTTCCTTTCCTCGATCTACCCTCGAGTTTGCGCTTTTCAAATCTATATAAATGAATTAATCATTAATTTCATACATTTCATACTTAGATGGACTCAATTTACGTCCTAGGAAAAATTACCATTTTCCCCCTAACTTTTCCAAAAATTCTAATTTTGTCCCTAGGCCCGAAAAATGAAACTTGTACAATTTACTCCCTATTCCAAGCCTAACCAAAGCCCCATTACAAATTTTCAAACAAACGTTCACATAAAATTTTAGAATTTTTCATCAAAATTTACAAGTTTACATTTTAGTCCCTAAATCAAGTTTTCATCAAAAATCACATTGCAAAAGTTATTTATCTATCAATAATCTTTCGTTTTCTACCATAAATTTCTAATTTCCAGCATAATACACCCATGACCCATTTTCATACCTTGATAAATTTTCAAACTAATCCCTCAAATAGAGAGATTAAGCTATCCCAATTCCAATAATATCAAAATTACTAAAAACGGGACAAGGAAACTTACCCAATTAGGCTTTAAAAGCTTTGTTCTCTCTCCTATGGTTTCCATGTGTTTTTAAGGTTGAAGATGACAAAATAAGATGATATAATTTTATTCATATTTTTAATTAATCATATATTTTGATATTTTCAATTTAGTCCCTTGCCTTTTTCTATAATTCCATGAATGAGTCACCATAAAAAATCTACATAATTTTATTAATGGTTTAATTGCCATATAAGGACCTTAAGTTTTAAATTCCACAGTTATTTGATCCTCATAGCTATCAGAATTCAACTTTCGCATTTTATACGATTTAGTCCTTCTTGTAATTAGGCACTAAATCGATAAAATTTTCATATCAAAATTTTCACACGTCATTTCTATCATATTACAGGCCATATGGTAAAATAAATATAAAATGTATTTTGGATCAGATTTGTGGTCCCAAGACCACTGTTCGATTTCACTAAAAAATGGCTTGTTACAACTCTCCCCCCTTTAAGGATTTTCGTCCCCGAAAATCTTATCAGTAAAAAGATTTGGGTATTGCTTTCTCATTGTATACTCCGGTTACCAGGTAGCCTCCTCAATTCCATGCCTTTTTCAAAGAACTTTTACCAAAGCTACCTTTTTTATTTCTTAACTCTTTTGTTTCTCAGGCTAAGATTTTAATTGGTTCCTCACCATATGTCGTATCAGGCTAGATCTCTACCTATGTCAGAGAGATAACATGTGAAGGATCAGATCGATATTGCCGTAACATAGACACATGAAAAACATTATGAATTCATTCAAGCTCTGGTGGTAAAGCTAACCGATAGACAACTGGTCCAATTCTTTCTGTAATCTCATATGGTCCAATGAATCATGGACTCAATTTTCCTTTACGACCAAACCAGAGTACTTCCTTCCAAGGCGACATTCTCAAGAATATCTTGTCACCAATCTGAAATTCTATTTCCTTTCTTTTCAAATCAACTTAAGACTTTTGTTGATCAGAGGCTGCTTTTAGGCTACCTTGAATTACCTTCACTTTTTTTTCGGTCTCTCGGACCAAGTCAACTCCGTGTAACTTTTTCTCACTAAGTTCTATCCAATACAATGGAGTTCTACATTTTCGCCCGTACAAATCTTCATACGGTGCCATTTTAATACTAAACTGATAACTGTTATTATAAGCAAATTCAACTAGAGGCAAATACCTTTCCTAGTTACCTTCAAACTTGAGTACACAACACCGAAGCATATCTTCCAAGATCTGTATTACCCATTCAGGTTGACCATCTATTTGGGGGTGAAAAGCAGTACTAAAGTGTAGCTGAGTACCCAGAGCTTCTTACAATTTGTTTCAGAATCGAGAAGTAAATAGAGGATCTCTACTTAAAATAATGGAGACAGGCACTCCGTGCAATCTGACTATCTTAGAAACATATAACTCAACCAATCTACCCAAGGAAAAATCCACACGTACCGGATAAAGTTTGCAGACTTAGTCAACCAATCAAAAATTACCCAAATGACATCTTTCTTCTTTGGAGACAAGGGTAATCCCGTTACAAAGTCCATAGTAATTCTTTCCCATTTCCATTTCGGTATCGTAACCAGTTGCTGACATATCAAGAATTTAGATATAAACTCAGAAATATCTCGTTTCATTCCCGGCCACCAGTACATCTTTTTCAGATCGTTATACATTTTATTACTACCAGGATGAATAGACATGTTACCATTATGAGCTTCATTCAAAATCTTCTATACTAATTTAGAATCTTTCGGTACATATACTCTGCCTCTGAATAACAAACAACCATCAGCCCCAATCTAAAATTTAGAATTAGAAGTCGATTCACTTTGTACTCGTCTTGCTTGCAACTTACTATCATTTCTCTGAGCTTCAGAAATTTGCTGTAAAAACGTTATTCTAGCTTTTAACTCAACTATGATTGAACCATCATCAGACAATGACAATCGAGTGTTCATTGCTCACAGAGTATACAGGGATTTTCTGCTCAAAGCATCTACCACTACATTGGCTTTCCCTAGATGGTAGTCAATAACAAGATCATAATCTTTCAACAATTCAAGCCATCGGTGCTGTCTCAAATTCAGATCTTTTTGTGACATCAAATATTTCAAGCTTTTATTATCTATGAATATGTGACATTTTTCAACAAACAAGTAATGCCGCCAAATTTTTAATGCAAATACTATGGCTACCAATTCAAGATCATGTGTCGAGTAATTATTTTCATGTGGCGTTAGCTGTCATGAAGAATAGGCTACTACCTTACCCTCTTGCATCAAAACACAGCCTAAACCATTAAATGACGCATCACTATAAATTGTAAATTCCTTACTCGATTCAAGCGGACTAACACAGGTGCTTTTGTCAATAAAGCCTTTAATCTGTCAAAGCTCTACTGACATTTATTAGTCCACTCAAATTTTACATCTTTCTGTAGCAAACGAGTCATCGAAAAAGCTATCATTAAAAAACCTTTTACAAATCTCTGATAATAACCACCTAGTCCTAGAAAACTTCAGACTTTAGAGACATTCTTCAGTGGTTTCCAATTTACAATGGCTGAAATCTTATTCGGGTCTACTCAGACACCTTCAGCAGATACTACATGCCCAAGGACGCTAAATTCCCTCAGCCAAAATTCACATTTACTGAATTTGGCTTATTGTTTCTTCTCCCACAGAGTTTACAACACTATTCTCAAGTGTTCAGCATGTTCGTTTTCATCTCGAGAGTAAACCAAAATATCATCTATAAATACCACCACAAACTTGTCTAAGTACAAGCTGAAAATTCTATTCATCAAGTCCATAAACATTGCAGGTGCATTTGTCAGGCCGAATGGCATCACAAGAAACTCATAGTATCCATACTTGGTTCTAAAAGCTATCTCTGGCATATCCGATTCCTTTACTCGTAGCTGGTAGTAACTAGAACGGAGATCAATCTTTGAAAATACTATAGCACACTTTAACTGGTCAAACAAGTCATTGATCCAAGGCAATGGATACTTGTTCTTTATTGTAACTTTGTTGAGCTGTCTGTAATCAATACACAACCTCAACAATCTATCCTTCTTCTTTACAAATAAAACTGGTGCACCCCAAGGTGAGTAACTAGGTCGAGTAAAACCTCTGTCCATCAATTCTTGCAACTGTACTTTCAGCTTTTTCAACTCAGTAGGAGTCATTCTATACGGTGCTATGGATATTGGTGTCATTCCCGAAACAAGGTATATAGAGAATTCCACTTATCTTTCCGGTGGCAAACTAGGTAATTCTTCTGGGAATACATCAGGAAATTCACTTACTACAGGCACTGACTCAATCTTTGTCTCAGATACCTTAGCATCCATCACATATGCAAGATAAGTGTCATACCCTTTTTAACATATTTTTGTGTTGTTATTGCTGAAATCAAATTAGGTAATCCATCCAGTTTATCAGATTCAACACGAAGTAATTCACCATTCTTGCATTTCAACACAATATATTTTTGCTTATAGTTTACCATTGCATCATATCAAGTTAACCAATTCATTCCCAATATTACATCAAACTCATCAAAGGTCAAACATCGAGTCAGCCGAAAAACAATAACCTTTTACTACAAACGGACAATTCTTACAAACTTTGTCCACCATAACACTCTGGCCTAGGGAGTTTGAAACTTTAACCACAAATTCAGTGAATTTAATGGGTAAATTTTTAATAGACACTAGGTTCGTACATGTATATGAGTGTGTGGAACCATGGTCAATCAATGCAGTAATATTAGTATCAAGTAAAAAAATTACCAGTTATGACGTCTGATGCAGAGGCATCTTCTTTAGCACGAATAGCATATGATCTTACAGGTTCTCGTGCTTCAGATTTAACTGTTGTATCCTTGGTAGTATCTCGAGTACCACTAACATTACTGAGATGACGGGGTGCTCTACCTCTCGCAACAGGATTGCTAGGCTTTGGAGCTAGTTCTATCTCTTTTTCAATTCTTTCGGGACAATCTCTGAAAAAATGGTCAAGTGAACCGCATCCGAAACAAGCTCCGGTTCTAGTCCGACATTCCCCATAATGAAACTTGTTACAATGTTTACATTTCAATTTGGGATTACCGACACTACCCACGCTGGTCACAGATGGAGTTGAAGACCTCGAGTTAGATCATTGAGAACCCCACTCTCTTTTAGAGTATCCCATAGAAGTGGTCACACGATCATAATACTTCTTTAGTTTCTTAGAAACAAATGATTATGACTTACTCATAGCTCTTTTCCCAAAAATTTGAGCCTCTCTTTCAGCTTGTTTCTTTTCTTTACTCAGTTCCTCAGCTTTCTGTGCTCGGTCAGCTAATGCCGTAAATTCCCTTATCTCGAGAATCCCAATCAACAATTTGATATCTCCATTTAGGTCCTCTTCAAAATGTTTACACATTTCAGCCTCGGTCAGAACCCATTCCGTGGCATTTTTACTCAGTCAAACAAATTTCCGTTCATATTCAGATACAGTCATGTTTCCCTGCTTGAGTGCCAAAAATTCTTTCTTTTTCTAATCCAAGAACCTCTGACTAATATATTTCTTCCAGAATTCAGTTTGGAAGAATTACCATCTAATATTCTCTCTCGTTACAACTAATGTTATGGTATTCCACCAATGATAAGCCGTATCTTTCTAAAGACGCTGCACATTTCAGGCACTTAGCAGGTGTGAAAGACAGTTTTCAAAAACCCAGATAATGTTTTCAAGCCAGAACTCGGCCCTTTTCGGATCATCATCTATGTAGCCCTTAATTCTTTCGCCCCATGTTTGCGGATTTTATCTAGTAGAAGCTTACCAATTCTAACAGGTTCAGCACCCTGCCGTACCCTAGGAACTGATTGAGGAGTAAGTGGGGGAGGTCGTTGTACAGTGGGGTTTGGGTAAACCATTCATTCATCATTTGAAAGAAGGCTTGCTTTGCCTCGTCACTTTGACCCTCAAACACGGGCCTTTCATTACCAAACGCAGAGGCAACTCTTTGAACTGAAGCTCAAGTATCGCTTTCAGCTCCCTCGGATTTAGCTCTAGCTCGGTTCGATGACATTACTATATGAAAAACACATTTAAAAATGATCAGGAGTCATCACACTATCACAATTTATATAATGGCATGTATAGAAAAACTCGTGTTTGTTACGTCAAATCTAAGAATCGGCTAAATTGTAGCTCTGATACCACTAATGTAGCACCTCTAACCCATACCCGTCGCCAGAACAAGGTTTCGAAGCATTACCAGAACATCCAGAACATTTTTCAATTCATTCAGGTAAATCACTATTCATTAACTGAGATTATTCATAGCGTCCCTTAATTGGACCCTCGAGGTCCAATACGAGCATTAGAATCAAGTCAGGACTTAATCAGGACCTCTAAGAATTTTTTGGGATACAAAAAAAAAAAAAAATTCAAGGTGCAAGGCTCACATGCCCGTGTGGTCTAAAGGACACGCCCGTGTGACCCTGGGACTTCCTCGTGCTAGAGGCCGTGTTTGACCCCATGTAATTCTCTAACTTGCACACAAGACCATACCATATGCCCGTGTGCTAGGCTGTGTGGTTAATTTATTTAATTCGAATTAGGTACAGGTTTCACATGGCTAGGACACACGTCCGTGTTCCAGGCCGTGTGGCACACACAACTAAGACACACGCCCGTGTCTCTGCTGTGTGCCCAATTCTGAGCATTCTGTTTCTCAAAATTTAGGTGCAAGAGACGCTCGGCCTAATCACATGCCCGTGTTACCAAGATGTGTGTTACAACGGGCTAGACGCACGCCCGTTTATCTGCCCATGTAGACAAAAAGAAGCCATTTCCTAGCTTCGTTTCTCACCCAAAAACCTGCACATAAAACACACAACCAATTCCAACCAATTCAAGAATTTAAAGTAAGCAATTTCATCATTTAAACAAGGCATACCATTTCATGCATACATAGTTACCAATTCATCTTACCTTAAATTATACATTAACAACATTGGGTCACATGAACTTAGCATAACACAGGTGGATATATATACCATAATAGTTTACTAAATCATATCCCAAAATGAACCATTACTATCCATTCCAATGGCTAGGTTACACAATGACACTTCAAGCCATTATTGGCCACGTTTTCCTATACATGCCATTACACCAAACTGGTTTCACTAAATATACCCAAAATGCTAGGTTGATAGTGTGACGATGCTCCAACTATCTTCCGACCTTCACAAGTTTCCGAGCACTATAAAATAGGGAAAAATAAAAAGAGTAAGCATTGCATGCTTAGTAAGTTCGTATGATAGAAACTAAACTTACCAATCTTATTTAAAAAATCTAAGCATAAATATCATGTTTTCCATCCATTTGGCTAAATTGCCTAAACACATACGATCAATCAAACACGTTAGTCACCAAAGTCTTCATATCAATCAAGTAACATAGATTAGCTCATCAAGCAATGTTCTTTCAAGTCATTATCATTTTATCTCAAGATTTTCATGCCAAGTCAAGAGTTATATGTCCATTGAATTATTGAAATCCTGGGGAACGCTCAAGTAGTACACTTGAGGTGTACGATTCATTAATCTGTCAACTCTTATTGAGGGTACCCCTTAGGGTACTTAACCAAGGAACACAGTTACGAGTCACATGTCGTATAACAGGATTACCAGTCTAGGCTAAATCCTTTAAATAACGTATACTTACATGAGCTTGGTTACTGTTACCAGTCTAGGCAAAACCCTAATCATAACGTGTGCTCGAGAGGTATTATATCGAGATTACATGTCCGAACTAAATCCTTTATATCACAAGGTTATTGGGCTTACTCGTTCGAGCTAAATCCCGTTCGCAATAAATACAGGACCTTATGAGTTTCAGGAAAGCATAAACGTTTATCAGAAATCAATATTCAATCAGGACTTAACCATTTTATTACCATTTCAAGCATGTATAATTTTCCATCATAACATACAAGTAAGGCACATTAACATAAATCACATTACATACAATACAACATTCAGTTTACAAAATTACATATCCTATTAAGTTATACGAATTTACCTCGACACTTGTTCGCGTAAAAATCTACTAATCTGAACTTTTTTCCTTTCCTCGATCTAACCTCGAGTTTGTGTTTTTGGATCTGTATAAATGAATTTAATCATTAATTTCATACATTTCATACTTAGACAGACTCAATTTACGTCCTAGACAAAATTACCATTTTTCCCCTAACTTTTCAAAAATTTTGATTTTGTCCCTAAGCCCGAAAAATGAAACTTGTACAAATTACTCCCTATTCCAAGCCTAACCAAAGCCCCATTACAAATTTTCCAGCACATGTTTACATAAAATTTCAGAATTTTTCATCAAATCTTACAAGTTTACATTTTAGTCCCTAAATCAAGTTTTCATCAAAAATCACCTTGCAAAACTTGTTTATCTATCAATAATCTTTCATTTTCTACCATAAATTTCTAATTTCCAGCATAGTAAATCCATGGCCTATTTTCATACCTTGATAACTTTTCAAATTAATCCCTCAAAGAGAGAGATTAAGCTATCCTGGTTCCAAAAATATCAAAATTACTAAAAACGGGACAAGGGAACTTACCCAATTAGGCCTTGAAAGCTTCTTTTCTCTCTCCTAGAGTTTCCATGTGTTTTTAAGGTTGAAGATGAAAAAGTAAGATGGTATAATTCTACTCATCTTTTAAATTAATCATATATTTTGATATTTTCAATTTAGTCCCTTGTATTTTTCTATAATTCCATGGATGAGTCACCATAAAAAATCTACATACTTTTACTAATGGTCTAATTACCATATAAGTACATTAATTTTTAAATTCCATAGCTATTTGATCCTCATAGCTACTAGAATTCAACTTTTGTATTTTATGCAATTTAGTCCTTCTAGTAATTAGGCACTAAATCGATAAAATTTTCATATCAAAATTTTCACACATCATTTCTATCATATTATGAGCCATATGGTAAAAAAAAATGAAATGTATTTTGGATCTAATTTGTGGTCCCGAAACCACTATTCCGATTTCACTGAAAAATGGGTTGTTACATTAGTTGTTTGTTTGTTCAGTTACATATTATTCATATAATCATTTTCATAAATTTCATTACATTTCTACTCTCATTTTGCCATAGCATTTGCAAGTATTTGTTAATTCCACATGTTGCATACATCGTATTCTTTTTAAATGCCACTACATACTTACCATAACTTTACTATAGCATTAATAACATTTTATTATAATAACTTGACCATTTTTGTGTCTCAATTCGATCCTCATGGGAACGATACGCACTCATCACTTTATTACTTAATTTGACTTGTATACTAGCACAAATTGCATATCATTTCATACACAAAAATGGTACGGACAAACTCTCGTTCGAGGATATGAAGGGTCATTTGTTGAGTAAAGATAAACTCGACAATGAGTTTGGTTCAGATATCAAGGTAGATAGGCGAGCTTCTGTTTTGGTTACATGAAAGAAATGAGACAAAAGATGTTGCTATTGTAAGAAGTTAGGTCACTTCAAAGCAGATTGTTATAAACTGCGAAATAAAAGGGCTGCTGAGAGTAACAAGAAAGATGTAGCTGGTGTTAATTTGGTCAATGAAAGGGGTGATAATTTCTTGTAAGTGTCAATGAGCTATAGCTCTGAGCTTACGTCCGAGTGGATCTTAAATTCGGGATGTTATTTCAACATATGTCCAAACAGAGAATGATTTTTTACATACAATTAGATTGAAGATGGATTTATGCACATGGGAAACAATTCATCTAGTACGGTAATCGATATTGGTACTGTTAAAATTAGGATGCATGATTGGACGATTAAGACACTCTCAGATGTCAGACATGTACCTGATTTACGAAAAAATCTCATCTCCTTGAGTATGATAGATTCGAAAGGTTACAGAATCAACATCGAGTCAAGTTACATTAAGGTGTCTCGTGGGGCTCTCATTTTGTTAAAAGGTAAAGGGACCATAGTCTTTATATTTTGGAAGGTTTTACAGTGTAACAGCCCGTTTTTAGGTCAAATCAGAATAGTGGTTTTGGGACCAAAAATTCAAAGTTAAAATATTTTTATTTTATTATTTTAATAAGGTTTACAGCATGATAGATTGATTATGTGGAAGTTTCATAAAGAAATTTTACTGTTTAAATGCTTAATTCGGTAAAAAGGACTAAATTGCGTAATGCGTAAAATATGAGTTCTATAAGATAAAGGAACCAAATAGCTATAGAAATGAATTGAATAAGCCTTGATGGTAATTATACCATTATTAGAATGGATGGACATATTTAGACATTGTTTAAATGTTTTTTACATGTTTTAATTAAGGTTAGTTTTGTAAATTAGTAAATTATGTTATATTAAGTAAAACAAAATGAACATTATGGTTCTATTCACCATCTTGACCAAAATAAAAGAGAAGAAACCAGCCATAGTTAGTTTTACATTCGGCCAAGCTTGACTCCTTGATTAAGGTACGGTTTTGACTCATTTTTTAATGATTTCTACGCTTTTGAGCTCGTTGCAGCTTAATCTAGCTAGCCCGTACCTTAAATTTTGAAATATCCAAAGATTTTGAGATATTCCATTGTTGAATACTTAGGTATTTTGAAGTTTCTTTTTAGATTATTGATGGTTGTTATTAGATATACAAGTTTTATAAAGTGATTTTTGACAAAAATGCAAAATAAGTATTAAATTATGAAAGATAGAAATGTTGTGGTTGAAAATGTGAATAAAATAAAAATATGCTGCTATATAGTTATGTGAAATTCGGCTATACATGGGTTAAGGGTAAATTGCATAAATTTGCCATTTCGTGTAAAAAGGACTAAAATTGCAAAGTAGCCAAAAGTCTAGGGTAAATTTGTAATTTAGCCAAAATGAATGTTTTAGGATAAATTAAATTGTATGACAGTTTGAATGAGTCAATTTGATATAATATAGATCAAGATAAGCTGAGATCGAGTTTAGATCGAGGAAAAAGAAAGATCGACGAATAGCCGATAGTTTTATCCGAGGTTACGAGGTAAGTTCGTATAATTAAAATCAAACTTTTCTATACTTGTGATTATTGAATTGAATGTATATAATTGAAATACTTGATATATAAATGTCTTAATGATATATTGTATTCGTTACCGAGCCTCATTTGAACTATATGAATTCATTGGATACGAGTGACATGTTACTGGGATTACCGTATTGGTCGAGCTCTTGCAACTCACCACAACTCGTATGAGCTTACTGATTCAGCTCGTAAGAGCTTACTGTTTTATTTCATTGGTGCTTACTGATTCAGCTTGAAAGAGCTTATTGCTCAGCTAAATAGAGCTTACCGTTTTCAGCTCAATAGAGCTTACCGTTTTCTGATCAATAGAGCTTACTGTTTATCAGCTCAGAAGGAGCTTACCGACCAAGACTCGAAAGAGCATGTATGATGATAAATTGACAAATTACAGACATTGTTCACTTGACTATCCTTTGAAGTTTTAATAGGTTCAATGGGCCTAAATAATGTTAAATAGATGAATTACGGTTTATAAATGTTATTAATGTTATACATGATATATGAATCTAGAAAGATGAGAAGCATTGTATTAATGGATGATTTCATATATGTTTGCAATAACGAACATTTGATTAATACTTGTGATTAGGTGTTGGTTAATTAAATTTGTTGTATATTTATATTGCTTTGATTATGTATAAATGGTAAGTTTAATTCTGAATTATACAGGCTTACTAAGCTATAAGCTTACTATGTTTCTTTTTCTATGCTTTATAGAGGTTTGTTAGCTCGCTCGTTCTGGACAAGTCGGAGTTGCACGTCACACTATCCAATTTCTGATTAGTATTTTGAACTTGTGAATATATGTAAATATGGCATGTAAGCTAGTTTAAATGACGTTAGTTATGATACTTGACAACTTGATTTTTGGTATGTTTTTGTGTATAAGCTAAGTCATGTGATTTGGCTTATTTGGTATCATGTTTTGGTTGTATATATATGTGTTCGAATATGGTAAGTTTTGATATGGAAATGTTTGAATGAAAATATGCTAGTAAGTTATTGATATGCATTTCTTAGATGAATGGATATTGCATGGTATTAAATAAGTAATTGTATAACAAGTTGAATTGGTACATATTATATATGAAATGGTTATGAAATGTTTGCCAATTGGGTTATGAAATGTGGTAAGAAATGATTGTAAACACTTGTGTTATAGGGTGGCAAAATGGTTTACAAATGGCTTATTTTTGTCCACATGGGCAGAGACACGAGCGTGTGTCTCAGTCGTGTGTGACACACGGTTAAGTTACACGGTCGTGCATCTCCTGGGGTACCCTACAAATTAAGTTAGTATACCCTATAGGCATAACACGGCTTAGACACACGGGCATGTCTATTGGCTGTGTACGCTACATAGATTCACACACGAGCGTGTGATTGATCATGTGACATAAGTCATTATACCCTCCTAAATGGCACATGGCCTAGCACACGAGGGTGTGACACCATTTCGAAGGGTACACGGGCTAGACACACGGGCGTCTGGTTGGCCATGTGACCCAAGTCAGTATTCTCTCTAGTTTTCACATGGCCTGGCACACGAGTGTGTCCTCGGCCGTGTGACACAAGTCAGTATGTATGCCCTCCACTCAGTCTAAGACACGGGCGTGTCTATTAGTCGTGTGAGGCACACAACCTATTCACACGGGCGTGTGATATTTGAAATGTTGAAAAATTTATAAGTTTCAAAAAAATTTATATGTTATGAATTTAGTCCCGAATGCATGATTAAGGCTTTGTATTCTTGATTAAAGTATATAATAAATTTGAATGAGTGATGTTTACTGAAATGTAATGTTATTTGATAAATTATCATTCTAAATTGAGTTATAAGTCTGGTAATGCCTCTTAACCTATTCTGGCGACGGTTTTGGGTTAGGGGTGTTACATTTTTTGGTATTAGAGCTACGATTTAGTCGATTCTAGGACTAATGTAGCATAAGTGAGTCTAGTTATACATGCCATATATAAAACTATGATAGGGGTGTCCAAATGTGTTTTTATATAGTAATGGATCCCAAACGAGCTGTAGCAGACGACGTAGAAAGTAACGTGCCAGCTCCCGCTCAAGGGATAGCGGCTACTGAATTTAGACCTGTGATGAGTAGTCGTAGAGGTGAGGCTAAAGAAGCCTTCTTTCAGATATTAAATGAGTGGTTCACACAGTACATACGTATGAACCCGGTCATTCCGCAACCTCTACCCCCACCTATTCCCCAACCGATCCCTGTAGTTCCTTAAGGTATCTATCCTTTGCGATTAAATAAACCACATGTTGATAGAATATGGAAACATAGAGCTGAGGAATTTAGAGCCACTACTAATGATAACCCGAATTTTGGCTTGAGAACACTATTCGGGTATTTGATGAACTGTCTGGCACACCCGAAGAATGTATGAAGTGTGTTGTATCACTATTGAGAGATACTGCGTATCAGTGATGGAATACCTTGATATCCGTAGTTCCACCAGAACGAGTCACTTGGGATTTTTTTCAAGTTGAATTTAGAAAGAAATACATCAGCCAAAGGTTCATTGATCAGAAGAGAAAAGAATTCTTTGAATTGAAGTAAGTTCACATGACAGTTACAGAGTATAAGAACGAGTTTGTACGATTGAGCAAATATGCTCGTGAATGTGTTTCTTCTGAAGCTATAATGTGTAAAAGACTCGAGGGTGGATTAAATGAAGAAATCAGAGTGCTGGTTGGAATTCTTGAGCTAAAAGAGTTTGTTGTTCTATTTGACCGAGCCTGTAAAGTCGAAGAGCTGTGTAAAGAAACAAGAAAAGTCGATTCTGAGGCTAGAGAGTCTAGAAAAATATTTACGGGCAAATCACATCAGTCGGCATCAAAGAAATTTAGAGAATATCATCCTCATTCTACAGCCTTTGTGGGAATTTCTATTAGAGATAGAAATGCAAGACAATCAAGCTCAAAACCTCAAGCAGATTAATGAAGTGTTAAATGTTGGATCTGAATGTAAACATTGCAATAGGTGACATTATGGTGAATGCAGATTAGTGAGCGAAGCTTGCTTTAAATGTGAATCTTTTGATCATTTTCTTCGTGATTGTCCAGAAAAGTTCACAACTGAAAGAGAACAATCATTGAAAACAACACGGCTACTAGAAGGCCCCGAAACACCGAAAATATGAGTGGTAATCAAGGTACTACGAGAGATTCGACTGTGAGATCTGAGGCACGAGCACCTGCCAAGGCTTATGCTATATGTACATGAGAGGAGGCATCATAACCAGACATTATTACCTGTACTTTTTCTTTTTTTGATACTGATATAGTTGCGCTGATAGATCCTAGATCAACCCATTCATATATCTGTATGAATTTAGTATTTAAAAAGATTTTACATATCGAGCCTGCATAGTTTGTAATTAAAGTATCGAACCCCTAAGGCAAGTTTGTTTTAGTTGATAAAATTTGTAAAGATTGTCCTCTGATGATCCGGGGTTACTGTTTTTGGGCTGGCTTGATACTTCTACCATTCGATGAGTTTGATGTGATTTTAGGTATGGACTGGCTAACTATGCATGATGCAGTTGTGAATTGTAGACAGAAGACTATCGAATTGAAATGTCAAAATGGTGAGATTCTTCAATTGAGTCTAATGATTCGAGTGAATTATCTACTATGATATCGTCTATATTATCTCAGAAATATTTGAGAAAGGGTTATGATGCATATCTTGCATACGTACTAGATACAAAAGTATTAGAATCAAAGATTGAATTCGTACCTGTTGTTTGTGAGTTTTCAGATGTATTTTCAGAAGAATTATCGGGATTGTTGCCAATCAAAGAGGTTGAATTTGGTATTAAATTAGTACCAGGAACAACTCCAATAACAATAGCTCTATATAGAATGGCTCCAACAGAATTGAAAGAGTTGAAAGCTTAGTTGCAAGAATAGGCAGACAAAGGTTTTGTGCAACCGAGTTACTATCCCTAGGGTGCACCAGTATTGTTTGTGAAAAAGAAAGACGGCACGATGCGCATGTGTATCGACTATAGATAGCTGAATAAAGTGACTATAAAGAACAAATACCCTCTACCATGAATTGATGACTTATTTGATCAGCTGAAGGGAGCTTCAGTATTTTCAAAGATTGATCTAAGATTGGGTTATCATTAGTTGCTAGTTAAAGAGTCCGATGTGCCGAAAACCGCTTTTAGAACAAGGTATGGACATTATGAATTCTTTGTTATGGCTTTCGATTTAACTAATGCTCCTTCCATTTTTATGGACGTGATGAATCGAATATTTAGACCGTATCTAGACAGATTTGTTGTTGTATTCATTGACGATATTCTGATCTATTCACGAGATGAATTTGAGCATACCGAACACTTGAGAATTATGTTATAGACTCTATATGATAAGCAGTTATTTGTAAAGTTTAGTAAATATGAGTTCTGGCTAAGAGAGGTTGGATTTTTGGGACATATTGTTTCAGCTAACAGTATTAGAGTTGATCCGAGCAAAATTTCTGCTATTGGTGATTGGAAATCTTAGAGAAACGTATTTGAAGTCTGTAGCTTTCTGAGATTAGTGGGTTATTACCGAAGATTTGTAAAAGGATTCTCAATGATTGCGACACCAATGACTCGACTGCTACAAAAAGATCTGAAGTTTGAATGGTCAAAAATGTGTCAGCAAAGTTTTGAACAGTTGAAAGCATTGTTAACAAAGGCACCAGTTTTGGTTCAACCTGAATCGGGTAAAAAGTTCATGATTTATAGTGATGTATCGTTAAATAGATTGGGTTGTGTTTTGATGCAAGATGGAAAAGTTATTGTGACATCCCTAATTTGACTCTAGTCAGGAAGTGGTTTCGAGACCACAAAACCGAGTCACACCGGTAATTCATTGTTATATTTCATGTCTATATTATGTTACAATTTGTGTGTGAAATTTTGATGCTTTGATTTTGTCAATTGAATGCGAATTTAATCAAAAGGGCTTATGTGAGAAACATTGAAAATGTGTTGGTTAATTTTTAAAATGGCCAAATTGTTGCATGGATTAAATATGGGGACTTGCATGTCAAAGTCCCCATTTTTCATGATAGTGGCCGCCATGTTATGGATCAAAATATATTATATGTTAATATTTTATATAAAACAAAAGAAATAATGAATAAGGTTGATAAAATACTAGTTAGTGGAAAAAAAAAGGGTTAGCCTATGTATTCTCCTCCATTGCCGTAACTAGGAAAGGAGAGGAAGAAAAGTCTTTGGGGAAGAAGGTTAGGCTAAGGTGGATAGCTAAAGTAAGGTAAGTTCAATGTCATTCATGGAAAAACTTATGCACCATTTGGATGATTTGTTTCAATTCTACCTATTTTATGGTTTGAAGATAGGTTTTGTATGAGTTAAGTTTGGTTATGGTGGATTGATCAATTGGGTTTTACAAGGAAAGTATGCCATGGCGAATGTGTCTTGAAGAAGATGTCATATGCGCTTATTATAAGTATATGTGTATTCGCATAAGAGTATAAATGTTAATTAGTTTATATTTGAAGCCTTGAAGAGTAGGTTGTGGAAAATTAAAGTGTTGAAGGTTAAGTCTAAGTAGTTGGGAGTTAAAATGTTGGTGATTTAGAGTACGGTCTTGGCATGAAAATATACTTATGGGAATGGTTATTCTACTTTTTCTAAAATGTCACTAAGTGCCTTTATGTTAAGGAAATATTCGGCTATGTTACATATATGTAAGTTTAATTTATTCATGGTAACTTGGCATGTGGATTGGATATATGTTAGTTAATACATGCATTTGGAGGTGATGTGTTTAATAATTAGGTATACGGTTTGGTTTCATTATTGAGTATAAGGGTTAAGTGTTCTAAATTGCCTTTGATGTATACGTGGTTATATTGAAATATTAAAGCTATGTTAGCCAATTGAGGATTTCGGTCAAAATGTTAAATAAATCCGATTATGCATGGTATTAAGCTAGTATTATGTTAAATCGGTACATAAGTAGAGCATATGTATGATGTTTAACGTCGAGTTAATAACATCAATTGTACTTAATTGTATGGTATGCATGTATTAAATCGAATAGCTGAATTGATAAGTTATTTAATAAAATCTATTGTTGAATCAAGCTTAAGAGCAAAGAGGATCAAGTCGGATAGGAGAAAGAGAAAATAAGCGAATAGCCGTGGATATCTAGTCGTCGACCACTTCGAGGTAAGTTTTAAGCGATTAAGCGTTGAGTAAATTCAACCATAATAGGACATAATGAGTTGATTTAATAAGATATGATGTGGTCATGATATGTCTTAAACCCAAATGGTAAGTTCATATGTGTTTGGACTTGGAAATTTAAGAGCAAATTGTAATAATTTGCTTGGACAGCAACAGTAATGTGATTTTAGAAAATCACTATAAATTGTTGGTGTGGAATTATAGGCTGAATAAAATATGTAATCAAAGCTTAGTTGGTCTAGTTTCCTATAAAAGAGACCGTGGAAGCAAAGAAATTTCCTATAAAGAGATATTTAAAGTTGTGTGGGACAGGGTCAGAATGACTCCGAAATCCCCTGTTCTGTTTTAAGAAAATCACTATAATTTGTACAAAAATGGTTACAAGATAAAATTTATATGCTTAGACTCCTTAATGAGTCTAGTTTAAAATGAAATCAAATGGAACATACTTTGAATTCTGTACAATGAGAATTTTGATTCATAGTGAAGACTGGTCAGGTTAGTCAAACAGTGAAACAGGGGAAAATTTAAGAAAAATCTGGTATTGATTGGCCAAACCTAAAATTCTGAAAAAATTATCAATGGAAGATGTACGAGTCTATATTCAGGGAAAATTAACGGCAAGTGATTCGGAGCCTTGTAGCTCCGGTTATAAATAATTTAGTGACAATTGCTCAGGAAAAACAGCTCGTAGTGTATATATGTGATAAGGCCTAATGGCCGATGTGATGAATGTGAAAGTGTATATATGTGGTAAAGCCGAATGGCTAATGTGAAATACATGTGTGATATGTATGTGTGGTAAAGCCGAATGGCTAATGTGAAATACATGTGTGATATGTATATGTGGTAAAGCCGAATGGCTAATGTGAAATACATGTGTGATACGTATATGTGGTAAAGCCGAATGGCTAATGTGAAATACATGTGTGATATGTATATGTGGTATAGCCATTCAAATACATGTGTGATATGTATATGTGGTAAAGCCGAATGGCTAATGTGAAATACATGTGTGATATGTATATGTGGTAAAGCCGAATGGCTAATGTGAAATATATATGAGATGTGTATATGTGGTAAAGCCGAATGGCTAATGTGAAATATATATGAGATGTGTATATGTTGTAAAGCCGAATGGCGAATGTGAAATGCGTATGAGATATGAATATGTGGTAAAGCCGAATGGCTAATGAGAATGTTGTAACATACGATTAAATGTACATGAAACTTGGAAATATATTCCGGGTGAGACCCGATGACTACGTGTGGAGATCATGTCCGGGTAAGACCCGATGACTACGTGTGGAGATTATGTCCGGGTAAGACCCGATGACTACGTGTGGAGATTATGTCCGGGTAAGACTTCGTAATAAGAATTGCTTATAAATATATTCAATGCAAAAGGTTAAACGGTATGTACTACGAGTTTATATATGATGCATACGAGAGCAATCTATGGGACTATTCCTATGATTATGTGACATCGGATTAGTGTGAGAGGTTATGTGAAATCATACGATATATCTATGTCACGTGAGCTCACTTTATGTGAGAGTTTATCTACCTATTGTATATGATGAGATGTGCATATTCGGTAAAGGGATGGTATGCCGAAGGAAGAGTGAAATGAAATTACGAACAACTACGTTATAATTTGATTGTTATCTGTTGACCTTGCTTAAAACTTACTAAGCATTGTAATGCTTACTCCGTTTATTCTGTTTCCTCTGTCTTATAGGTCTCATTGCGAAGCTACTGAGGCTCGGGGATTGTCGACAACTAGTCACACTATCACCATCCTTTGTTTGGTCTTGCTATGTTTTGGAATATCTTATGGCATGTATAGAATAGACTAGTAGTGAGAGGATATTTTGGTCAATGTATAGGACTACCTTTTGTTGTAGGTCATGTACCTTTCGGTTTTGTGTAAATTTGGATAGCCATGCGAAAATGGCTTAAGTATACCTTGATCGTAGCATTATAATCATTTGGTAAGTTGCCCGTCGAGAGGCATGGAAATGTTGGTAACGGTTAGCCATGGGAATGGTTATGCATGATCACTTTTGGTATATGTATGATAAACCTTAGTTGATCCATGGAGGATCATGGAATAGGTAAAGTTTACCCTTAAAATAGATGCTGGCAGCAGCAGTGATGTGGATGTGAAAAATCACTAAAAATAGTAGGAATGGAATAAAATAGTGAATAAATTATGTAATTGAACCTTGATGAACCTACTTTCATATGGAAGAAACGAAACAGCCATATGAATAGGATTTTTTTGAGATATTCAAGTTCTCGCGAAACAGGGCCAGAATGGTTTCTGGATCCCCTGTTCCGACTTTGAAAATTCACTATAAATTAACCAGAGAGAATTAGAATTTATGCTCTATATTTAAAGATTCCCTTGTGAGTATAGTTTCTTTAGAAACAAACGGCATAAGTGTTGGAGCCCTGTACAGGAAGATATCCAAGTCGTAATTCGCAAAGGTCAGTGTAGTCGAACCCTGAAACAGGGGTGACTTTAACTAATAAACTGTACTAATTGGCTTGACCAAAAATTCTAGAAAAAAATTTGTAGATGGAATTATGAGTCTAGTTTCAGGAAAAATTTATAGAACTGGTTTCCGAGTTCTGGAACTCAAGATATGATTTTTAAGGTGACAGTGACGCAGTTAGGCAGCTTGTCTGGGAATGTTAAAATGGACTGTGAAAGTTAATCGGTAAATGCTCAATCAGTGAATTTAGTCTGTGAACCCTTCGTGTCCGACTCCGGTAACGGTCTCGGGTAGGGGTGTTACAGTTATAGCATATGCTTCCCGACAATTGAAATCACATTAAAAGAACTATTGGACACATGATTTAGAATTGGTTGCGATTGTTTTTGCATTAAAGATTTGGCACACTACTTATACGGTGAAAAATGTCACATTTATATGAATCACAAAAGCTTGGAATATCTGATGTCACAGAAGGATTTGAATTTGCGACAACGAAGATGGCTCGAGTTGTTGAAAGATTATGATTTTGTGATTAATTATCACCCGGGAAAAGCTAATGTAGTTGCTGATGCCTTGAGTCAAAAATCATTGTTTGCATTACAAGCCATGAACACCCCGTTGATGATATGTAATGACAGGTCTATTTTAGCTGAATTAAGTACTAAATCGGTATTTCTTCAACAAATTTGTGAAGCTCAGAAAGATGATCGTGCACTACAAGCTAAACGAGGTCAATGTAAGCCAAATTTTGATTCAGAATTTCGTATTAGAACTGATGACTGTTTAATGTTTCAAAACAGAATTTGTACACTGAAAAATTTAGAGCTTATTCAGAAAATCCTGCATGAAGCACACAGTAGCTGTTTTTCTGTTCATCCGGGTAATACCAAGATGTATAATAATGTAAAACAGCTATACTGGTGGTCAGGTATGAAATAGGATATATCAGAGTTTGTATCAAAATGTCTGATTTGTCAACAAGTAAAAGCTGAACATCAAGTACCATCTGGTTTACTGCAGACTATATTGATTCCTGAGTAGAAATGAGACAGAGTCACTATGGATTTCGTATCGGGATTGCCCCTAACTCCGAAAAAGAAAGTTACTATTTGGGTTTTCGTTGATCGACTAACAAAATTTGCTCATTTCATACCGGTACATACAGATTACTCTCTGGATAGACTAGTTGAATTGTACTTGTCTGAAATCGTATGATTACACGGTGTACTATTGTCTATTATTTCTGATAGAGACCCAAGATTTACGTCAAGATTCTAGAAGAAATTACAAGAAGCTCTTGGAATGAAATTGAATTTCAGTATAGCTTTTCATCCCCAAACTAACAGTCAGTCCGAAAGAATTATACAGATACTTGAGGATCTGTTGCGTTGTTGTATTCTTGAGTTTGAAGGTAGTTGGGAGAAATACTTGCCTCTGATTGAATTTGCTTATAAGAGCAATTTCCAAACGAGTATAAAGATGGCACCATATGAAGCTTTATATGGTCACAAGTATCGAACTCCACTATACTGGACTGAATTGAGTGAGAAAAAGATTCACGGGGTTGAATTGATTAGAGAAACTGAAGAAAAAGTGAAAACAATATGCGACAGTTTAAAAGCAGCTGCAGATCGACAGAAATCCTATGCAGATTTGAAATGTAAAGAGATTGAATTTCAAGTCAGAGACAAAGTGTTTTTAAAAGTGTCACGGTGGAAAAAGGTTCTTCGATTCGGCTGTAAAAGAAACTTGAGTCTGCAATTTATCTAGTCATATGAAATTATAAAGAAAATAGGGCCTGTAGCATATCGACTAACTTTACTGTCTGAACTTGAAAAGATCCATAATGTTTTTCACATTTCTCTGCTACGTCGTTACAGATCTGATCCGTCACATGTAATCTCTCCAATAGATGTTAAAATTCAACTTGATATGTCGTATAACGAAGAAACAATGAGAATTTTATCTCGTGAGATCAAAGAGTTGAGAAATAAATGTATAGCTTTAGTTAAGGTTCTTTCGCATAAACACGAAATTGAGGAAGCTACGTGGGACCCAAGGAAGATATGCGAAAATAGTACCCTAACCTTTTCACTGGTAAGATTTTCGGGGACGAAAATCCTAAGGGGGACAATTGTAACAGCCCTTTTTAGGTCAAATCAAAATAGTAGTTTCGGGACCACAAATTCAAAGTTAAAATATTTTTATTTTATTATTTTAATAAGGTTTACAGCATGATAGATTAATTATGTGGAAGTTTTGTAAAGAAATTTTACTGTTTAAATGTTTAATTCAATAAAAATGACTAAATCACGTAACGCGTAAAATATAAGTTCTATAAGTTAAAGGAACCAAATAGCTACAGAAATGAATTGAATAAGCCTTGCATGGTAATTATACCATTATTAGAATGGATGGACATATTTAGACATTGTTTAAATGATTTTTACATGTTATATTTAAGGTTAGTTTTGTAAATTAGTAAATTATGTTATATTAAGTAAAACAAACTGAAAATCATGGTTCTATTCATCATCTTAACTGAAATTAAAGATGAGAAATTAGCCATAGTTAGGTTTTACATTCAACCAAGCTTGAATCCTTGATTAAGGTACGGTTTTGACTTGGTTTGTAATGATTTCTACGTTTTTTAGCTCGTTGTAACTCAATCTAGCTAGCTCATACCTTAGATTTTGAAATTTCCAAAGATTTTGAGATATTCCATTGTTGAATACTTAGGTATTTTGAAGTTTCTTCTTAGATTATTGATGGTTTGTGACACCCCTAATGTGACCCTAGTCGGAGAGTGGTTTCGGGACCACAAAACCGAGTCACAAGAATAATTAGGTGTTATATTCTGTGCTTATTGTATGTGGAATTTGTATGCGTAAATATTTCGTGCCTTGATTTTATTAATTAGGTGCTAATTCATAAGAAAGGACCCATGTGTTAGGACTTGAAAATGTGATAGGTGAATTTTAAGTGGCCAAATAATGCATGAAGTAAAGACATGAGGATTTGCATGTTAATTTAGCCAACTATAGGAAGTGGCCGCCATGGTAATGAAGATGGGCAAAAGAAAACATGTCTTGAACATGTTTTGCTAATGGTGGATGTTAGAAATAATAAAATAAAGAGCATGGGCAAAGGGAACATGTTTCAAACATGTCTAGTTAATGGATCATGTTAGAAAGAATAAAGAAATGGAGAAAAAAGGGGAAATGATGAACAAAAAAAAAAAAGAGTGTGGATGCCCCCCCTTGTTGCCGTGAGTTGAGGAAAAAGAAAGGAGAAAAATTTTGTTGTTCATCCTTTCTCATTTTGTTACAATTGCCATGACTTGAGAAGAAGAAAAAAAAAGTGTTCATGTTTTCTTTCTTTTGCTATTGCCGAAATTAGAGGAAGGGGAAGAAGGGAGATTCGGCCAAGGTGGTCTTCTAGATCAAGGTATGTTCAAGGGTACCTTTGGATGTATATACAACCTTTAGGTGATGAGCCTAAATTTTATCTATTTCATGGTTGGGTTTGGGGTTGATGGAGAGTTAGAATTGGCTAAGGAGCCTAACAAAAACATTTTGGTTGATACATTGATGCCATTATCATGCTAAGTTGAATGGTGGATGCACTCTTGGTAAGGTAAAGGAAGTTGAGATTTCTTGTGTGTGTCTAGGCAAAATGCCGAATGATTTAGTGTTGGAGATAGGAGCTTACTTAGAATGATAAATTCTTCTCCTATGATTATTTTTCTTGCATGTTAAATGGCTCCTACTTAGCCATGCAAAAATTTGTAATTTGTATGGATGATTGGAGCATTCGGCAAGGGTATAAATGAAGGGATTTTGGTTGTTTCATCTAAGTATGGATGATGAATGTGCTATGGAAAGAAATCGGTCTTCCTATGAATATGATTCGTGAATGTTTATATTAGTAAAATAATTTATGTTCAAACACTTGAGGATTCGGCATTGTCCATGACTATTGTGTTTAGGAGGTGATTTTGATTATTTCGAATATTGGAAAGTAAGAATAGGTGTGATCGGTCATGGGAATTTGAGATGTTGTACATTAGAATTGAAAATACTTGAGACTAGGTTACCTTAATAGTGATAATACATTCGCCTTGATGCATTAATTGAATGTTGGCTAAGGTTTTGATATTTTGAACAAGGATAGTTGTGAATGGAGTGAAAACCATTAAATTATACACATAAGTATCCAGCAAGAAATTTAACTACTAAATGTATTTATACTAGGAGATCAAGACATCAAAAGGGAGAATCAAACAATGGCAAAGCAAAGATAATCGAGTAGTCGATTGGAAATCGTTCATCCAATATAAGGTAAGTCATTAAGCATATATTTGGTATTGTTTTAAATGATCATAATATCTATGCAATTGTGTTTAATGAGATGATATGTAAATGAAAATGTATGTGTATGGAATGATGACATTGTTGAATGTAAAAGAAATAGTGAAATGTGTAGAAAGTTGCTTTCGGCACTAAGTGTCTTGGCAATACGTGTGTACGGTGACGAGATTGGCACTAAGTGTGCATGCTGGAAATATATGGCACTAAGTGTGCATGCTGGAAATATATGGCACTAAGTGTGCATGCTGGAAATATCTGACCTTTGGGTGTGCGAGCTCGAAGGGTATGGCACTATGTGCGGGCTTAAATCACATGGCACTAAGTGTGCGAAATCGAGTATTAAGCAATTGTGTGCGTACTCTATATATATATATATCTCCGATCGAACAATTATATGGAGGGTGTGTCTTCATCGAGTGGAGTATGGACAGCGGAAAGAGTAAGTACCTTGAGTTCGTGGCTAATAGATACTATGTTCATGCTCGGGGTTGAGTCGGTAAGTTTTAAATCTATGTGATGATTTCAATTGCATGATTGTTGCGGAAATGAAATGATGAATGGAAATTGCTTCAAATATCCTATTGAATAGTATATGAAATGTAAATGTATGACTTGGTATGACATTGATCCGAAAGGTCTAAGGAACTATGGTAGTTCGGTATGGGTGGAGCAACTGGGCCTTGTTTCATTATTTCATTTTATGATAATTTTAGTAACGGATGGTTGTGAAATGCTTATGACTTACTGAGTTATAAACTCACTCGGTGTTTTCTTGTCACCCATTTTAGGTCTCTTGGACTCGTATCGTTATGCGTGCTCGGAACCGTCGTTGAAGTCATCACACCGGCTGGAAATCTTTTGGTATTGTCTTCGTAGTTGAACTAGGAGAACATTTGGCATGTATAGGCTATTTTGTTTTGTTGAATCTCGGGTTGTAAACTTTAAGCCATGCGAAAATGGCCTATGTGGTCGGTTGAGTGTGAATCTAAAACCTATAGGCACGAGCCTTAGAAACCTTAATTTTGATAAGGTGGCCATAGTTTGTATTATGTATGATGAAATAGTTGGCCATGGAAGAATTATGAAATAGTCATTGTTTGCTTTAGTACTAGATGCTGCCAGCAGCAGTGAGGTGAGATGGAAAAATCACTAAAAATAGTAGAAGTAGAATTAAATAGTGAATAAATTATGAAATTTAACCTTGATGAATCTATTTTCATATGGACGAAACGAAACGACCGTATGAGCTGTATTTTAAGAGATATTCAGGTTTTCGCGAAACAGGGCCAGAACGGTTTCTGGATTCCTTGCTCCAACTTTGAAAATTTGCTATAAATTAACCAGAGAGAATTAGAAGTTATGATCTATATTTGCAGATTCCCTTGCGAGTCTAGTTTCTCTAGAAACAAATGGCATAAGTGTTGGAGCCCTGTACAGGAAGATATCCAAGTCGTAGTACACAAAGGTCAGTGTAGTCGAACCCTGAAACAGGGGAGACTTTAACTAATAAACTGTACTAATTGGCCCGACCAAAAATTCTAGAAAAAAATGTGTAGATGGGATTATGAGTCTAGTTTCAGGGAAAATTCACGGAACTCATTTTCAAGTTCTGGAACTCGAGATATGATTTTAAGGTGACAGTAATGCAGTTAGCTAGCTTTGCACGAATGAAATTAAATAATTCCAAGAGAGAAATAAGGAAGTAAGCCGGTAACACCATGTGGTCAAATCCGGTGACGGTCACGGGTTTGGGGTGTTACATTTAATTGGTATCGAGCTATGGTTTAGTCGGTTCTAGGACTACCATAGCGCGTGTGAATCTAGCTATACATGCCAAATTGTTAGTGCTTAATAATGTGATGACTTGACGGTTGAAGTTTTTGTTTTGATTAACAAATGGAACCCGGTAGAGAGACCCTTGGCGGATGACGTTGAAAGTGTAGCGGCTGCTCCGCGCAAGGGACGCTGCTGTTGAGCCTCGGTCATCCGCGAATAATCAAAATGAAGGGCGAAACAAGCCTTCTTCACCATGATGAATGAGTGGGTCGCATAATATGCCCGAACCAATCCGGCTGTCCAACCATTCCGAATTTAAATATCGCACCCCAAGAGCCCGCAATGCCTCCGATTCATCGATCTGTGAAATTTGAGTAAACCACCAGAGACTGATTAGGAAGCGCGGGCTGAGGAGTTCAAGGCCATAGTTCTTGATGATGCCGAAAAGGCCGAAGTTTTGGCTCGATAACACCATTCGAGTGTTAGATGAACTATCATGCACACCGATGAATGTCTTAAGTGTGCTATATCCTTGTTGCGAGACTCGACTTACTATTGTGGAGGACTTTAATTTCCATAGTCCCAAACGAGCGAGTTACTTGGGATTTCTTTCAATCGAATTTCGAAAGAAATACATTAGTCAACAGTTCATCGATCGAAGCGTAAGGAATTCTTGGAACTCAAGCAAGGCCGTATGACAAGATGTCTGAATCTGAACATGAGTTCGTAAGACTTAGTCGGTATGCCCGAGAGTGTGTGGCTGATGAGGTTGCTATGTGCAAAAGATTTGAAGAAGGATTGAATGAAGAGTTAAAGCTACTAGTGGGTATTTTGGAGATAAAGGAGTTCGTAACACTAGTCGAACGAGCACGCAAAGCGGAAGAACTTGGAAAGGAGAAGAAGAAGGTTGAATTTGAAGCAAGAGATTATCGTAAAAGATCGTGAGTAAAGCTCCGTTCTCGGTAAAGAGGTTCGAGGAGGACACTAATAAGTCGAGGCGATCGGGAATTTCCATCGAGCCCGACCATTGACGGACTCGAGCTACTTGATAGCTAATGTGGGCAATAATCGTCAAGAGAGACCGAATGCCCCCAATGTGGAAGACGACACCTAGGTGAATGTTGGGGTAAGTCTATTAATAGGGCTCATTATGGATGCGGTTCAAGGACCACTTCATTAGAGATTGTACGAGCTAGATGAGAGTAATAAGACGCAAGATGCAAGACCTAGTGGAACGACGGCTAGAGGTAGGCCCCCGAGAATTTTTGGAGGTAGGGGTGGTAATCAGAGAGGAGCCTCTGATACGGCTGTTCGATCCGAGACCCGTGCTCCTGCTAGACCATATGCCATCCGCGCACGAGAGGAGGCATCCTCCCTTGACGTTATCACTGGTACTTTTACTCTCTTTGATACTAGTGTGATTCCATTGATTGACCCCAGCTCTACTCATTCATATGTATGTGAAACCTTAGCATCCAGTAAGACGCTACCTGTTGAGTCTATTGAGTTCATAATTCGAGTGTCCAACCCTTTGGGTCAATATGTACTCGTTGATAAAGTGTGCAAGATATGCCCCCTAATAATTCGAGAATCCTGTTTTCTGGCCGATCTGATGCTTCTACCATTTGATGAATTCGATGTTATTCTTGGTATGGATTGGCTGACCGTACATGATGCAGTGGTGGACTGCAAAAGGAAAACCATTGATTTGAGGAGTGTAAATAACGAGGTAGTCCAAGTCAAGTCTACTGATTTAAAAGGAGTGCCAACGATAATATCTTCTATGACCGCTCGGAGGTATGTGAAAAAGGGCTGTGAAACATACCTTGCGTATGTGTTTGAAAGTAAAGAGACGAAAAGGAAACTCGAATCGGTACCAGTGGTTTGTGAGTATTCAGATGTTTTTCCTGAGGAGTTACCGGGATTGCCACCGGTTTGAGAAGTGGAATTCGGCATCGAAGTTGTACCGGGTACTACGCCGATTTCAATAGCCCCGTATCGTATGGCATTAACGGAATTAAAGGAATTGAAGGTTCAATTGCAAGAATTGACGGATAGAGGTTTCGCTCGACCGAGTTTTTCTCCATGGGGCGCACCAGTATTGTTTGTGAAGAAGAAGGATGGAACTATGAGATTGTGCATCGACTATCGTCAGTTGAATAAAGTGACGATAAAGAATAAATATCCGTTGCCACGAATTGACAATTTGTTTGATCAATTAAAGGGAGCCTCAGTGTTTTCAAAGATAGATTTGAGGTCGAGGTACTATCAGTTGAGGGTCCGAGAATCGGACATACCCAAGACTACTTTTAGAACGAGGTACGGTCACTACGAATTCTTAGTGATGCCGTTTGGGCTCACTAATGCCCCTGCGGTATTTATGGATTTAATGAATAGAATTTTCAGGCCACACTTGGATCGGTTCGTAGTTGTATTTATCGATGACATTTTGGTCTATTCGAGAGATGATGGCCGAACATGCTAAACACCGAGGCTAGTGTTGCAAATCTTACGAGATAAGCGATTATCGCAAAGTTCATAAATGTGAATTTTGGTTGAGAGAGGTTAGCTTTTGGGGCGCGTGGTGTCCGCATCGGTGTCGAGTGGACCGAACAAAATTTCAGCCATAGTTGATTGGAAACCTCCAAGGAATATTACGAAGTTAGGAGCTTTTGGGGCTTGCGGATACTATCGATGATTTGTGAAAGGTTTTTCGGTGATAGCTGCACCGATGACGAAACTACTCCAAAAGATGTTAAGTTCAAGTGGTCGAACATTTGTCAAGAAAGTTTCGATCGACTAAAAACTTGTTTAACCGAGGCCCCGATGCTAGTACAGTGAGTCCCAGTAAAGAGTTTGTCATATCTGATGGCGCATCCTTGCTTGGGTTAGGTTGTGTGTTGATGCAAGAAGGTCGAGTTGTGGCTTACGCGTCGAGACAACTAAAGCCGCATGAGAGAAACTATCCACCCATGACCTTGAACTAGCGACCATAGTGTTCGCCTTGAAGATATGGCGGCATTACTTGTTTAGAGAAAGGTGTCATATTTATTCAGACCATAAGAGTCTTAAATATCTGATGACTCAAGGAGATCTAAACTTGCGACAAAGATGTTGGCTTGAGTTGTTGAAGGACTATGAACTTGTCATTGATTATCACCCAGGAAAGGCCAACGTGGTGGCCGATGCTTTAAGTCGTAAGGCACTGTCTACTTTGAGAGCGATGGATGCTCATCTATCCGTTTCACCCGAGGAGGTGCTAGTAGTCGAATTAGAGGCCAAACCGTTATTGATTCATCAAATACTTGAATCTCAGAAGGTCGACGCTAAATTGGTCGCTAAACGAGTCGAATGTGTTTCGAATGAGGAATCAGAATTTCAGATTGACGACAATGATTGCTAGACGTTCAAGGGTTGATTATGTATTCCAAGGGATTTGAAACTTGTTTCGATGATTTTGAACGAGGCTCACAGTAGTCGAATGTCAATCCACCCGGGTAGTACTAAAATGTACAATGATCTGAAACGCCAATTTTGGTGGCGGTATGAAATGAGACATTTCGAATTTGTTTCAAGGTGTCGATATGTCAACAAGTGAAAGCGGAACATCAAGTGCCATCGGGATTACTTGACCGATCACGATACCGAGTGGAAATGGGATCGAGTCACCATGGACTTTGTGTCCGGACCGCCATTGTCGTGAGTAAGAAGGATGCGATTTGGGTTGTTGTTGATAGATTGACTAAGTCGGCTCATTTTATCCTGTCCATACGGATTTTTCGCTCGATAAATTGGCGAATTATACATCTCCCAAATTGTTCGATTGCATGGGGTGCCTATTTCTATCGTGTCGGATAGAGACCCAAGATTTACATCGCAATTTTGGAAGAAATTGCAAGAGGCTTTGGGTACCAAGCTGCATTTTAGCACTGCTTTTCACCCCCAAACCGATGGTCAATCCGAACGGATAATTCAAATACTCGAGAATATGTTGAGATGTTGCATCCTTGAGTTTAGTGGCTCATGGGAACGGTATTTACCTTTGGTTGAATTCGCTTACAATAATAGCTTTCAAACAAGTATTAAGATGACGCCTTACGAGGCTTTATACGATCGTAAATGCCGTCCACCATTGTTTTGGTGAGCTCGGTGAAAGTAAAATTTTCGGTGGATTTGATTAAAGATCTTTGAGCAGAAAGTGAAAGTAATCCGTGAAAGTCTGAAGATAGCCTCCGATCGTCGAAGTCGTCGCGGATCTGAAACGAAAAGACATCGAGTATCGGTGGGAGATAAAGTGTTTCTTAAAGTTTCGCCTTGGAAAAAGATACTCGATTTGGTAGTAAAGGCAAATTGAGTCCGAGGTTCATCGGGCCATATGAGATATCCGAACGAAGTCGATCCGATTGCATATCGTTTGATTTTGCCCCGAACTCGAAAAGATTCACGACGTCTTTCATGTTTCGATGCTTCGACGCTATAGATCGATCCATCGCACGTGATTAGTCCATCGAGGTTGAAATGCAAGCCAATATGAGTTACGAGGACGAACCCACTCGTATCATAGCTCGGGAAGTGAAAGAGTTACGAAACAAGAAAGTTCCGTTAGTAAAAGTGTTATGGCTCAAACACGGGATAGAAGAAGCTACATGGGAACCCGAGAACTCTATGAAAGAACGATACCCAAACCTATTTATCGGTAAGATTTTCGGGGACAAAAATCTCTTAAGTGGGGGAGAGTTGTGACACCCCTAATGTGACCCTAGTCGGAGAGTGGTTTCGGGACCACAAAACCGAGTCACAAGAATAATTAGGTGTTATATTCTGTGCTTATTGTATGTGGAATTTGTATGCGTAAATATTTCGTGCCTTGATTTTATTAATTAGGTGCTAATTCATAAGAAAGGACCCATGTGTTAGGACTTGAAAATGTGATAGGTGAATTTTTAAGTGGCCAAATAATGCATGAAGTAAAGACATGAGGGATTTGCATGTCAATTTAGCCAACTATAGGAAGTGGCCGGCCATGGTAATGAAGATGGGCAAAAGAAAACATGTCTTGAACATGTTTTGCTAATGGTGGATGTTAGAAATAATAAAATAAAGAGCATGGGCAAAGGGAACATGTTTCAAACATGTCTAGTTAATGGATCATGTTAGAAAGAATAAAGAAATGGAGAAAAAAGGGGAAATGATGAACAAAAAAAAAAAAAAGAGTGTGGATGCCCCCCCTTGTTGCCGTGAGTTGAGGAAAAAGAAAGGAGAAAAATTTTGTTGTTCATCCTTTCTCATTTTGTTACAATTGCCATGACTTGAGAAGAAGAAAAAAAAAGTGTTCATGTTTTCTTTCTTTTGCTATTGCCGAAATTAGAGGAAGGGGAAGAAGGGAGATTCGGCCAAGGTGGTCTTCTAGATCAAGGTATGTTCAAGGGTACCTTTGGATGTATATACAACCTTTAGGTGATGAGCCTAAATTTTATCTATTTCATGGTTGGGTTTGGGGTTGATGGAGAGTTAGAATTGGCTAAGGAGCCTAACAAAACATTTTGGTTGATACATTGATGCCATTATCATGCTAAGTTGAATGGTGGATGCACTCTTGGTAAGGTAAAGGAAGTTGAGATTTCTTGTGTGTGTCTAGGCAAAATGCCGA
The DNA here is from genome assembly GCF_025698485.1 of Gossypium arboreum. Taxonomy (NCBI): domain Eukaryota; kingdom Viridiplantae; phylum Streptophyta; class Magnoliopsida; order Malvales; family Malvaceae; genus Gossypium; species Gossypium arboreum. Next base: position 89,002,704 of record NC_069080.1, on the reverse strand, counting down.
ATGATTTAGTGTTGGAGATAGGAGCTTACTTAGAATGATAAATTCTTCTCCTATGATTATTTTTCTTGCATGTTAAATGGCTCCTACTTAGCCATGCAAAAATTTGTAATTTGTATGGATGATTGGAGCATTCGGCAAGGGTATAAATGAAGGGATTTTGGTTGTTTCATCTAAGTATGGATGATGAATGTGCTATGGAAAGAAATCGGTCTTCCTATGAATATGATTCGTGAATGTTTATATTAGTAAAATAATTTATGTTCAAACACTTGAGGATTCGGCATTGTCCATGACTATTGTGTTTAGGAGGTGATTTTGATTATTTCGAATATTGGAAAGTAAGAATAGGTGTGATCGGTCATGGGAATTTGAGATGTTGTACATTAGAATTGAAAATACTTGAGACTAGGTTACCTTAATAGTGATAATACATTCGGCCTTGATGCATTAATTGAATGTTGGCTAAGGTTTTGATATTTTGAACAAGGATAGTTGTGAATGGAGTGAAAACCATTAAATTATACACATAAGTATCCAGCAAGAAATTTAACTACTAAATGTATTTATACTAGGAGATCAAGACATCAAAAGGGGAGAATCAAACAAAGGCAAAGCAAAGATAATCGAGTAGTCGATTGGAAATCGTTTCATCCAATATAAGGTAAGTCATTAAGCATATATTTGGTATTGTTTTAAATGATCATAATATCTATGCAATTGTGTTTAATGAGATGATATGTAAATGAAAATGTATGTGTATGGAATGATGACATTGTTGAATGTAAAAGAAATAGTGAAATGTGTAGAAAGTTGCTTTCGGCACTAAGTGTCTTGGCAATACGTGTGTGCGGTGACGAGATTGGCACTAAGTGTGCATGCTGGAAATATATGGCACTAAGTGTGCATGCTGGAAATATATGGCACTAAGTGTGCATGCTGGAAAAATATGGCACTGGGTGTGCGAGCTCGAAGGGTATGGCACTATGTGTGCGGGCTTAAATCACATGGCACTAAGTGTGCGAAATCGAGTATTAAGCACTGTGTGTGCGTACTCTATATATATATATATCTCCAATCGAACAATTATATGGAGGGTGTGTCTTCATCGAGTGGAGTATGGGCAGCGGAAAGAGTAAGTACCTTGAGTTCGTGGCTAATAGATACTATGTTCATGCTCAGGGTTGAGTCGGTAAGTTTTAAATCTATGTGATGATTTCAATTGCATGATTGTTGCGGAAATGAAATGATGAATGGAAATTGCTTCAAATATCCTATTGAATAGTATATGAAATGTAAATGTATGACTTGGTATGACATTGATCCGAAGGTCTAAGGAACTATGGTAGTTCGGTATGGTGGAAGCGCTGGGCCTTGTTTCATTATTTCATTTTATGATAATTTTAGTAACGGATGGTTGTGAAATGCTTATGACTTCTTGAGTTATAAACTCACTCGGTGTTTTCTTGTCACCCATTTTAGGTCTCTTGGACTCGTATCGTTTACGTGCTCGGAACCGTCGTTGAAGTCATCACACCGGCTGGAAATCTTTTGGTATTGTCTTCGTAGTTGAACTAGGAGAACATTTGGCATGTATAGGCTATTTTGTTTTGTTGAATCTCGGGTTGTAAACTTTAAGCCATGCGAAAATGGCCTATGTGGTCGGTTGAGTGTGAATCTAAAACCTATAGGCACGAGCCTTAGAAACCTTAATTTTGATAAGGTGGCCATAGTTTGTATTATGTATGATGAAATAGTTGGCCATGGAAGAATTATGAAATAGTCATTGTTTGCTTTAGTACCAGATGCTGCCAGCAGCAGTGAGGTGAGATGGAAAAATCACTAAAAATAGTAGAAGTAGAATTAAATAGTGAATAAATTATTAAATTTAACCTTGATGAATCTATTTTCATATGGACAAAACGAAACGACCGTATGAGCTGTATTTTAAGAGATATTCAGGTTTTCGCGAAACAGAGCCAGAACGGTTTCTGGATCCCCTGCTCCGACTTTGAAAATTCACTATAAATTAACCAGAGAGAATTAGAAGTCATGATATATATTTGCAGATTCCCTTGCGAGTCTAGTTTCTCTAGAAACAAATGGCATAAGTGTTGGAGCCCTGTACAGGAAGATATCCAAGTCGTAGTACACAAAGGTCAGTGTAGTCGAACCCTGAAACAGGGGAGACTTTAACTAATAAACTGTACTAATTGGCCCGACCAAAAATTCTAGAAAAAAATGTGTAGATGGGATTATGAGTCTAAGTTCAGGGAAAATTGACGGAACTCATTTTAGAGTTCTAGAACTCGAGATATGATTTTTAAGGTGACAGTGACGCAGTTAGCTAGCCTGCCTGGAACAGAAATTAAATAATTCCAAGAGAGAAATAAGGGAAGTAAGCCCGGTAACACCACCTGGTCAAATCCGGTGACGGTCACGGGTTTGGGGTGTTACATGGTTGTTATTAGATATACAAGTTTTATAAAGTGATTTTTGACAAAAATGTAAAATAGGGATTAAATTGTGAATAAAATGAAAATACGGGTTGCTATATAGTTATGTGAAATTCGGCTATACATGGGTTAAGGGTAAATTGCATAAATTTGTCATTTCGTGTAAAAAGGACTAAATTGCAAAGTAGTCAAAAGTCTAAGGGTAAATTTATAATTTAGCCAAAATGAATGTTTTAGGCTAAATTGAATTGAATGAAAGTTTGAATGAGTTAATTTGATATAATATAGATCAAGATAAGCTTTGATCAAGTTTAGATCAGGGAAAATGAAAGATCGACGAATAGCCGATAGTTTTATCTGAGGTTACGAGGTAAGTTTGTACAATTAGAATCAGACTTTTCTATAATTGTAATTGTTGAATTGAATGTATATAATTGAAATACTTGATATATAAATGTCTTAATGATATATTGTATTTGTTACTGAGCCCCATTTGTAACACCCCAAACTCAAGCTATACGTTATGGCCGAATTTGCGATGTCGCATTGAAGTATTTTTCAAAACACATAATTGCTTTGGAAACCCATTCTATATTAAAACCTCTTTGTGATCTTAAAGAAAATTTACGATAACTTGTTCAGTGTTAAGACTTAAGTCGTTTTAGCAAAATGTAGATCCTATGAGATTGTTATTACACATTAAAACAATGTTTGTTGTGGAAGCTTTCAAAAGGTATTGTACAAACGTGGTGTTTTGGAAAATCGTTTATATATTTTTTTTGAAAACCTATAGCCTACTACTTAGCAGATATAAACCGAAGTAATAAATCCCAAATAAAAATAAAAACTTGAAGAGGCCTTATTACAAAACAAATGCAAATTAAATTACTTAAAAATTAAAACTTAAAAGGGAAGCTATTACGGTTGTGTGGCCACCTTCGAGTCCCTCACAACATCGATCCGCCTAAGGATTACCTCTAAAGAAAATAGGAAGGGTGAGTTTATGAAAACTCAATGTGTAATCCCTTAACAACATTTAGTCATACAGGAGGCAATTACAGACTAGGCCTAAGCCCGCTTCAGTAACAGTTTAATTTCAGTTAGGGTCTTAGCCCGTTATAGTATCAGAATCAATGTAGGCCTCAGCCCAATTCAGTAGCTGTCACAGTACAGATATGCAATAAGTAATCCTACCTAGCCAGCCTCTACACACCACTCCGTCCAACCCTACACACCATGTGGGGATAAAATCAACCCACCTATCCCCATATATGTCATGCGTCATGTCATAATATCATACATGAATGCAAAATGTCATGCTCGGTTACAATCATACAACTCATAAGGGCATATCAGTCATTTTACCTCATAGGGGCATAATAGTCATTTCATCAATTATGATCTAGGTATACTTATCGACCCAATGGTAGGTCCACAGTCGTCTTGGGTGACCCGGGCAACCTTAATAATCAAATAGTGAAAAATGGGCCCAAGGCCCATAATACGGGCCCATGTGGGCCCACACGCCCATGAGGCCCACAAAGACCAAAAATGGCCTTGGTCGTGTGAACTACACAGCCTGGCCCAACAACCTCCACCTATTCGTGTGGTTTATTCGTGTGAAGCCCACAAACCCGTGTGGCCCACAAGGCCCATTATGGCCCAACGTGGCCCAAAACGACCAAAGCCCATGAAAACGCTCATGGTGGCCTCTACGATCAAATGCTCCATTTATATGTTTGATTTACCACATGAGGGAGCGCACACTCTTGTAGAGGTTGACGGTCACTTATTCTGGCTTTTGCTGATTTACGATTATGGTAGCGTGATTACACACCTGGTTACGAAAACGTGTGAATCATCCCACGAGCACTCCAACCTATTACAAATAGAAGCTTCGGTTAAATACCTAACAAATGAGTTGAAAGGAACCCTAGCCAATACTTGTTCAAGAGATTACAAACTACTCACCTTGATCGATCGCACTAAAACCGTTGCAAGAAGTCACTTACAATCCTCAAAGACCACCTGCAACCCAATCGCAACTTGTTAACTATTACCCTACACGCAAGCCATTAAACCGAGTATATAGTATTTACCGAATGTGTTAAGCCAGAAAAAGAAGAAAGCAATTTGGCCCACACCCCCAACAAAAGCCAAAAGCCAAGTTTCGACATACGCAAGGCTGACACAACCACTTCCCTAGCAAAAATCGGTAACATAGAAGGGTGTTAAGTAGAATAGACTATCACAATAGAAAGAAGGAAGAAAACAATAATAGAACACTCGAACCTGAGATGGAATATTCGACTAATCAACATAAAAGTGTAAAGAGAAGAGAACCGAAAGAACAAAATGAGAGGAGGTGCATTCGATTTTCATAATACAATAAGGGATACTCGATAAAAGTCGAAGGAAATGAGAAAAAAGAGAAAGGGATATTTGGCCACTGTACAAAAGAGGATGATGACGGCACAGAACCGATTGAGAGGGGAAGAATGGTATTCGGTTTAGGGTACCAGGATGGGCACGTTAGGTATAATAGTAGATGAAAAGAGAATTGGCTAACAGTAGAGAAGTGGCCAAAAGGGAAAGCAAAATCGAAAAGAATGTAGAAGGAAAAATACCCAAATGGTCAAAGTAGTGTTTGGCCTCAAACAAAAACTAAATGAAGCAAAAAGGTTTAGCCACAGAAATGGAGAGCACTTGGCAGTCACAAAGCCAAATTCTGGGTGTTGGGGGTCCAAAATCGGCACCAACACTCCCCTTCTTTCAAAATCCCTTGATTTTTTCCTAAGATATCTCAACTGTAATCTCCTAAAGCACTAATTTCAAACTCCATTCCCCCAGCAGAGTTTCGGTCAACCTCTACCACTAACACGGAAAGAGTAGCAAAATAAACACCCTTTGCACGAGCAAGACTCGAACTCAAGTCTCCTAGCAACAGTAACACGCCACTATCCCCTAGACTAGCAGGCTTTTTATGACATGTTTTACCTATTTTTATTTAAGAGCCTACTGTCTAGAGCCAAGGGTTTTTCCATGCAAACACAATAATTTTGCATAAGACTAAGCTTGAACCCAAGACTTCTCAGACACTTCCCAAAACACACAACCACTAAAGCAGATACACAGTTGTGTATCACAACATACAAAAATAAATACTTAGCTTTTTGGGGCGTTACAACTCTACCCCCTAAAAGAAAATTTCAACCTCGAAATTTACCTGGTCAAAACAGATAAGGGTATTGTTGTTGCATCGCCTCCTCGGGTTCCTATGTGGCTTCCTCTGAGCTATGACTATGCCAAAGTACCTTAACCAGTGGGATAGACTTCCTCCTTAACACTTTTAGATCACGCTCTAGAATCTGAACTAGCTCCTCCTCAAAAGTCAAATCCAGTCTAACCTCAATCTCTTCAGTCAAGATATCATGCATGAGATCAAGCTGTAGCGCCTCAACATAGAGACGTGAAACACATCATGAATCTGGTCTAACTCCAAAAGTAACTCCAACTGATATGTAACTAGTCCCACACGTTTTAGTATGCGGTATGTCCCAATAAACCTAGGGCTTAGCTTGCCCTTCCATCTAAATCTCAATACCTTCTTCCATGGCGAGGCCTTGAAAAATACTAAGTTCCCCACAGAATACTCAATCTCCTTACTCTTCAGATCCGCATACGACTTCTGTCTGTTTGATGCTACCTTCAATCTATCTCAAATTAATCTAATATTATCTTCAGTATCAGAAACCAATTCAGGACCCAGAATTCGCTGTTCACCCAATTCAGTCCAACACGAAGGAGTACGATACCTACGACCATATAATGCCTTGTAAGGTGCCATCTGTATGCTAGGCTGATAGCTATTGTTATATGCAAACTCCCGAAGGTCTCGGTACATCTTATACTTGCCAATATGCAGAGCATAAGGACTACTATGCGCCTCTCGCAATATAGACTGCCTCAAATCAGTATCCCTCGGTACACAGACTCTCACACGAAAATACAGTACCACTTCAGTATTTAGTCTAAAGTCTGATGTTCTCCTACTCTCTACTTGTCAGAAACGAGGATCCAATGATTCATCCTCCAACTGTTTTCCCTTAATCTATTCAATCCACGTTGGTTTAACTTGAAGCTCGGCCAACAAGCTACCATCATCAAATAAGCTGAGACGAGCAAACATCGCCCTCAGATCAATCATAGCCCTATGGCTCAATGCGTCAACCACCACATTGGCCTTACAAGGATGATATTCAACCGATCAATCATAGTCTTTAAGCAACTTGATCCATCTACGCTGCCTAAAATTTAACTCCTTCTAAGTGAGGACATACTTAAGGCTTTTGTGATTCGTGTAAATGATACACTTTTCACCATATAGGTAATGCCTCCAAATTTTCAGTGCGAATACCACTGCAGCAAACTCCAAGTCATGCATTGGATAATTTTCCTCATGATTCTTAAGTTGACGAGATGCATATGCCACCACTTTACCCTATTGCATCAGCACACATCCCAGACCAATATGTGATGCATCACTGTAGATAGTGAATTTTTTCTCAGACTCTGGTTGTATCAAGACAGGGCCTCAGTCAGAACTTTCTTAAGTTTCTCAAACTTTCTTACTGAGCATTAGTCTAGTTAAATGGCACACCCTTATACAACAACTTAGTCAAAGGTGCCGCAATCAACGAAAACCCTCAACAAAATGTCTACAATACCCTGCCAAACCTAGAAAACTCTAAATCTCAAATACCGTCTTAAGCGGCTTCCAATCCAAAATAGCTTCAACTTTCTGAGGATCAACCTTAATCCCTTCAACAGATACCACGTGGCCCAAAAATGTTACATCTCGTAACTAGAACTCACACTTATTGAACTTGGCGTATAGTTGTTTCTCCCTCAGAATATACAGAACAATTCGGGGATGTGCATCATGTTCAACTTTTGTTTTCGAATATACCAGGATGTCATCTATGAAAACCACTATGAATCGATCTAGATAGGGCTGAAACACTCAGTTCATCAAATCCATAAAAGCCACTGGTGCATTCCTCAATCCAAACAGCATAACTAAGAACTCGTAATGAACATAATGAGTCCTAAACGCTGTCTTATAAACATCAGCATCTTTGACTCTCAATTGATGGTACCCATATCGAATATCTATCTTAGAGAAAACCGAAGCTCCTCGAAACTGGTCGAATAGATCATCAATCCTCGGCAAAGGGTACTTATTCTTAACAGTCAATTTATTCAGTTATTGATAGTCGATGTACATACGCATAGATCCATCCATCTTTTTCACAAATAAAAATGGTGCTCCCCATGGAGACACATTAGGGCTGATAAACCCTCAGTCCAGTAACTCTTGAATCTGAGCCTTAAGCTCCACTAGCTCCTTCTGTGCCATCCTATAAGGGGCGATGGACACAAGAGCTATACCAGGCAGGAGCTCGATCCCAAACTCAACTTCTCAGTCTGGAGGTAACCTAGGCAGTTCATTGGGAAAAAAATCTGGAAAGTCCTTAACTGTTCTAATATCTTTAACAGAAGAAATCTTAGAATCAAAAATACCTATGTAGGCTAGATATGTGTCACAACCCTTACGAGTTAACTTCTCGGCCATTAGTGCAGAAATCACATTTGACAAATAATTTTGACGCTCCCCAATTACCGCTACCTCATTACCCTCTACAGGTTTCAGTACCACCCGCTTAGAGCACAATCCAAATTCACTAGGTGTTTAACCAGTCAGTTCCATTAAATCTGCCAAAAATATTGTCCCTTGAACCTCCAAAGGTACATCCCTGAACAATTTATTTACCCTCACAGACTGTCCTAGTGGACTCAACACAGTTACCTCACTCGCGGTACTTTCAACCGTTAAACCCAAGGTCTCAGACACCGTACATGCTATATATGAATGTGTAGATCCAACATCAATCAGTACAGTATAAGGTACATTATGAATAAAGAACATACTGGTGATAACATCTGGGATGTCTCCGTCCTCTCGGCGTCGTGCAGTGTATACCAGAGCTGGCTGACTCACCTTATTATGACTAGCACCTCTTCCGGTGCTCTCTGAGCATACCATTTCTACCTCTGGCCTGACCACAGCCTCTTGGTGGCTGCTGAACACCCCTTGGTAGCTGTACATTACCCAAACCAGTAGCTTGCATTTGCTCAGGCCTCCAGGGACAGTCTTTGATACAGTGCTCCAAAGATCTGCACCTAAAACATGCCCCAACCTTTCTCTAGCACTCACCCTGATGGTGTCTACCACAACCAGTACAGGGCTACGGTCTAGTAGCAGCAATAGGGGCCCCAACTCTAACTGGCCCATCAACTCTGGCCTTTTTCTTAAACTTCAAAATTGAACTTGTGGGTCCCAAACCCTCTTGTTCCTACCTCTGTCCTTCTCATAGTTCTGGCACTCAACGCGCTTCACATATTCGACAATCTTTACCTTTTCCACTAATACAACAAAATCTCGCTCTCTGTGTGGAGTTATTAAAACCCTTAAATCATCTCTAAGGCCACCCTCAAATTGAACACAATGTTCATATTCAGTAGCGACTATCCCACGAGCATAACAGCTAAGTCAAAAAAATTCAGTCTCGTATTTCTCCACAGATTTATCCTCCTAAATAAAATTCAAAAATTTCCTCCTCCGGGCATCCACATAACTAGCGCCCACATATTTTCCCTGAAAAGTAGTCTTGAAAAATTCCTAGGTCAACCGATCGGGCTGAGTACCCTCTTTAACTGTAAGCCACCACTGATAGGCTTCATCTCGTAGCAGTGACACTGCACCTTTTAGTTTCTGCTTAGGGGTGCAGTCGAGGTCATCCATTATCCTCTGTGTGACCACAAATCAATATTCAGCCACATTAAGGGCAACTCCAGTGATACCCCTAAAAATCTCAGCCCCATTAGACCAGAGTCATTCCGTAATTGACCCACGGCCCACAGTACCAATACTGGGCCCAATGACCCTCTTTAGAATTTGTAATATAGCTTGAGAGAATGCGTCGTCCCCAACTGCACGATCATGAGACCCTATCTCGTCATAAGTGAAGCAGGTGCCTCTCTAGCTTCAACGTTAGCCATGTGGCCCGATGACAAAGACCCAACCCAAGCACCGCCACAGCCTCCACGCGGCCTCTTGTACCCCTTCCATGAGTACCTCTGGTGCTCATTACCGAATGACTCTTTTATCTATATTAACAATTTTATCCATCAGTTTTAAGTATCAGTGGTTACTAACAGATATTTTATGGAAATATTATCAGTAATTCAGAGTTTTGTTTTTGTAGATTGTAGTATTTACTACAGTTTTAGTTTTACCCTAAAATAGAGTATTTTAATTAAACAAATAGTAGTTTTAGAGGACTTACAGAATCGACGCCGAAGACTCGGTGTGCCACACATTCAGTAAAACATTTCCAAGTATTTCAAATCATTTCAAACAATTCGCTTTTGAAATTCCAAGTTTTAAAAGAAATTCAAATTCACAGTCAAGTTTTGCAACTTGACTCTGATACCATTAAATGTAACATCCCAAACCCAACCTAGATGTTATGGCTGAATCTGCGATGTCGCATTGAAGGGTTTTTCAAAACCCATAATTGCGTTGGAAACCCATTCTATATTAAAACCTCTTTATGATCTTAAAGAAAAATTAGGATAACTTGTTCATTGTTGAGACTCAAGTCGTTTTAACAAAATGTAGATCCTATTAGATTGTTATTACACTTTAAAACAATGTTTGATGTGGAAGCTTTCAAAAGGAGTTGTACAAACGTGATGTTTTGGAAAAACGTTTATATATTTTTTTGAAAACCCACAGCCTACTACTTAGCAGATATAAACCAAAGTAATAAATCTTAAATTAAAATAAAAACTTAAAGAGGCCTTATTACAAAACAAACGCAAATTAAATTACTTAAAAATTAAAAGTTTAAAGGGAAGCAATTGTGGTTGTGTGGCCACCTTCAATCCGCCTAAGGATTACCTGCGTAGAAAACAAAAAGGGTGACTTTATAAAAACTCAATGTGTAATCCCTTAACAACATTCAGTCATACAGTAGGCAATTACTGACTGGGCCAAAGCCCGCTTCAGTAACAGTTTAATTTTAGTTAGGGCCTTAGCCCATTACAGTATGAGAATCAATGTGGACCTTAGCCCAATTCAGTAGCAGTCACAGTACAGATATGCAATCAGAAATCCTACCCAGCCAGCCTCTACACACCACTTTGTCCAACCCTATACACCATGTTGGGATAAAATCAACCTACCCATCCCTACACACCAAAAAGAGCACCAGTTCCGGCACTAACAGAAATTGCAGCAGAGCTGCCAGTATAGTACACTTCCTCCAATCATAATAAACCCATCCCCATGCAATATGTCATGCGTCATGTCATAATATCATACATGTATGCAAAATTTCATGCTCGGCTACAACCAACAACTCATAGGGGCATATCAGTCATTTTACCTCATAGGGGCATAACTGTCATTTCATCAATTGCGATCTATGTATACTTACCGACCCAACAGTAGGTCCACAGTCGTCTTGGGTGACCCGTGCAACCTTAACAGTCAAACAGTGAAAAATGGGCCCAAGGCCCATAATGCAGACCCGCACACCTATGAGGCCCACAAAGCCCAAAAATGGCTTTGGCCGTGTGAACTACATAGCTTGGCCTAACAACCTGTGTGGGGCCCACACGGCCCATTTGGCCCAACATGGCCCAAAGCAGCCTAAGGCCATGAAAACGCTCATGGTGGCCTCTACGATCAAATGCCTCATTTATGCGTTCAGTTTACCACACGAGCACTCCAACCTATTACAAATAGAAGCTTTAGTTAAATACCTAACAAATGAGTTGAAAGGAACCCTAGCCAATACTTGTTCAAGAGATTACCAACTACTCACCTTGATCGATCACACTAAAACCGTTGCAAGAAGTCGCTTACAATCCTCAAAGACCACCTGCAACCCAATCGCAACTTGTTAACTATTATCCTACACGTAAGCCATTGAACCAAGTATATAGTACTTACCAAATGCGCTAAGCCAGAAAATGAGGAAAGCAATTTGGCCCACACCCCCAACAGAAGCCGAAAGGCAAGTTTTGACAGAAGCAAGGCTAATACAACCACTTCCCTAGCAAAAATCAGTAATATAGAAGGGTGTTAAGTAGAATAGACCATCACAACAGAAAGAGGGAAGAAAACAATAACTGAGCACTCGAATCTGTGATGGAATATTCGACTAATCAACATAAAAGTGTAAAGAAAAGAGAACCGAAAGAATGAAATGAGAGGAGGTGCATTCGGTTTTCACAATACAAGAAGGGATACTCGATAAAAGCCGAAGGAAATGAGAGAGAAGAGAAAGGGATATTCGACCACTACACAAAAGAGGATGATGATGGCACAGAACTGATTAAGAGGGGAAGAATGTATTCAGTTTAGGGTACAAGGATGAGCACGTTAGGTAGAATAATAAATGCAAAGAGAATTGTCTAACAGTAGAGAAATGGTAAAAAGGAAAGACAAAATCTAAAAGAATGCAGAAAAAAAAATACCCAAATGGTCAAGGTAGCATTTGGCCTCAGCAAAAAGGGTTAGCCACCAAAATAGAGAGCTCTTGACAGTCACAGAGCCGAATTCTGAGTGTTAGGAGTCCAAAATCGGTACTAACACTCCCCTCCTTCAAAATCCCTTGATTTCATCCTAAAACCTTTCCACTATAATCTCCTCAACCACCAATTTCAAACTCCACTGCCCCAGCAAAGTTTCGGTCAACCTCTACCACTCACACGGTAAGAGCAACAAAATAAACACCCTTTGCACCCAACAAGACTCAAACTCAAGTCTCCTAGAAACAGTAACACACCACTATTCCCTAGAAGATGTAAGCATGCTCGGGGCATCCTCGAATGCAAATCAAGAACTAATCGAGCTTTCAAAAGTCCCCATGACTCAAGATCGAACCAAGCAATTTCAAGACACTTTATCAGTCTTGGTGATACGTATTTTGGAAGAGAACAAGGCCCTAGATGTTGGAGAAGCTAAGGACAACTCCTTGAAGACTTATTGCACTCTTTTGCAAGCCGACTTTAGCTCCTCTCCACCTTTCCCAGCTCCATTCAGCTCCAATCAGCTCACTTGAACTCGTTTCAGCTCGTTTGAGCTCGATTTTAGCTCGTTTCAGCTCATTTCTTTTCTTTTACAATAAACTAAGTTTTAACTTTGTTTTTAATTAAATTTGCTATAGCTCATGCCAATTTCCCTAGCTCAAATTAGTCCATTAAGTATTTTTTATTATTTGAGCTAGCCGAATTTAATATGCTAGTTGGATTTTAATTAATATGTCTGAATTTAGTTAGTGTCATTTAAGTTGTTAGTTGCTGTTTAATTATGATTAAATGATATAATTAAATGTGTTCATGTCTTTGTAGGTTCAGTCGATTATGGAGGTACATTAAAAGCTAGGTGCATGTACGAACAAGTTCAATGCATTGGGAAATTCATGCATGTTTCGCTTCAATGTTTGGGGGAATTAAGTTCATGTTCATGGACGGCTTGGATACATGTATATGGATTAATGCCATACATTCCTACTTGGATGATACAACGAATCCATGAAGATACATTCACTTTGGACGTCACACATACATGAATAGAAAGCATTTAATGAATGTTCATGTACGGCCAGATTCAAGTCCCTCTTCTAGTTCCATGCATGGCTGAATGTATGTGGATGAACCATTGGTGTTCCTAAGTGCTTATTCGGCCAAAGGGAAGCTGCAAATTAATTTCTAAATTCAATTCATGAATGAAGCCTAAGAGAAGATGCATGGACAACAAGCTACAACGAATGGGAGAATACATCTAGTTCTTGATGCATGAATCGTTTGCTGCCCAAATGACTTCCCTAGGTGTCTATTCGGCCAAAAGACACTTCTTTAATGCTCTAATCAATCAATGGATGAATTTAGACAAGCTATTAAGCTGCCATTCATTCACATTTATCCAAGTCAATATTACTTAACCATGAAGCTGCCCATTGAAGTTCCAATCAGCCGAATGTGGACTTAACCCTTTAATGATTTATTCTAGAATATTCTAGTGTATTCTTAGCTAAATTACTTAGCCTTTAAGCTAGATAACTTGACCATTCGGCTTAGCGCTAAGCCTTTATTCTAGAATATTCTAGTGTATTCTTAGTTTGTTTATTTCTTTGTAAAAGGACTTTTGCCAAATTATTGAATAAACATTGTTCTTGTGAGGTTGCTTCCTCTCATATCTTGTTCAAGTTTCGAAAGACTTATCTAGTTTGTGCTAGTGGTGTCAATCGACCTTGTTTCAACTTATCACCATTCTTGGTGTGGCGTTCACCTATCCTTCTATCCATCTTTCCACCTTAACAATATAGGAACCGGGGTGACACTTTTTAGTGTTAAATCATTCCTAACGTTAAGTTCGTTAATCCATCTCCACTTTCCCAAATTCTCTTTCATCACCAAAACCGAACCACCTTTCCAACAACCATCTTTTCTACCCTTAGCCAAACCTATCACTATTCTTACACTTATTTTAAACCTTCCGCTTGTTCAAACCTATCCATTCACTTCAACTTCCAAAACCGAGGCATGAACGACTCTTCTCGTCTATGATCGGGCAACTATGTGAATTCGACTCAACCACCCGAGCTGGATCACATCGCTAGACCAGCAAGCTTTTTATGACATGTTTTACCCATTTTTATTTAAGAGCCTGCTATCTAGAGCCAAGGGTTTATCCATGCAAACACAAAATTTTGCATAAGCCCAAGCTTGAACCCAAGACATTCTCAGACACTTCCTAGAGCACACAACCACTGAAGCAGATACACAATTGTGTAACACAACATACAAAAATAAATACTTAGCTTTTTGGGCCGTTACAACATTTGAACTATTTGAATTCATTGGATACGAGTGACATGTTACTGGGACTACCGTATTGGTTGAGCTCCTGTATTTGTTGCGGACTCACCACAGCTCGTAAGAGCTTACTGTTTCAGCTCATTGGAGCTTACCAATTTAGCTCAAAAGAGCTTATTGCTCAGCTCAACAGAGCTTACCATTTTTAGCTCAATAGAGCTTACTGTTTATCAGCTCAGGAGGAGCTTACCGACCACGACTCGAAAGAGCATGTATGATGATGAATTGACAGATTACTGACATTGTTCACTCGACTATCCTTTGAAGTTGTAATAGGTTCAACGGGCCTAAATAATGTTATATAAATGAGTTACGGTTTATAAATGTTATTAATGTTATACATGATATATGAATCTAGAAAGATAAGAAGCATTGTATTAATGGATGATTTCATGTATGTTTACAATGACTAACATTTGATGAATACTTGTGATTAGGTGTTGGTTAATTGAATTAGTTGCATATTTATATTGCTTTGATTATGTATAAATGGTAAGTTTAATTCTGAATTATAGGGCTTACTAAGCTATAAGCTTACTCAGTTTCTTTTTCTATGTTTTATAGAGGTTCGTTAGCTCACTCGTTCCAAACAAGTTAGAGTTTCACGTCACAGTATCCAATTTTCGATTGGTATTTTGAACTTATGAATATATGTAAATATGGCATGTATAGGATAGTTTAAATGATGTTAGTTATGATACTTGACAACTTGATTTTTGGTATGTTTTTGTGTATAAGCTAATCCATATGATTTGACTTATTTGGTATCAAGTTTTGGTTGTATATATGTGTGTTTGAATATGGTAAGTTTTAGTATAGAAATTTTTGAATGAAAATATGCTAGTAATTTATTGATATGCATTTGTTAGATGAATAGATATTGCATGGTATTAAATAGGTAATTGCATAACAAGTTGAATTGGTACATATTGTATATGAAATGGTTATGAAATGTTTGCCAATTGGGTTATGAAAATGTGGTAAAAAATGATTGTAAATGCTTGGGTTATAAGGTAGTAAAATGGCTTTGCAAATGGCCTATTTTTGTCCACAAGGGTAGAGACATGGACGTGTGTCTCAGCCGTGTGCGACACACGGTTAAGTTACACAGCTGTGCATTTCTTGGGGTACCCTACAAATTATGTCAGTATACCCTACAGGTTTAACACGGCTTAGACACAAGGCTGTGTCTATTGGTCGTGCGCGTAACATGGATTCACACACGGAGGTGTGATTGACCGTGTGACATAAGTTGGTATACCCCCCTAAATGGCACATGGCTTAGCACACGGGCATGTGGTTGGCCGTGTAACCCAAGTCAGTATCCTCTCCAGTTTTCACATGGCCTGGCACATGGACGTGTTCTCGGCCATGTGACACAAGTTAGTATGTATTCCTTATTTCCACACGGTCTAAGACATGGGCGTGTCTATTAGCCCTGTGAGGCACATGACCTGTTCACACGGCATGTGATATTTGAAATGTTGAAAATTTTATAAGTTTCAGAAATTTTTATATGTTATCAATTTAGTCCCGAATGCATGATTAAGGCTTTGTATGCTTGATTTAAGTATATAATGAATGTGAATGAGTGATGTTTACTGAAATGTAATATTATTTGATAAATTATCATTCCGGACTGAGTTATAAGTTTGGTAATGCCTCTTAACCTATTCCGACGACGGTTACGGGTTAAGGGTGTTACATATAGTGACCGATGAAACCAAATGTCTCTCGCCAGTTATAGAGTCTAAGTCAACTCGTTTGGAATGGAGACAACTTGGTTATAGGAAGGAAAAAGGTATGACCATTTCGTTGAAGAGATGCTCTCTTTTGGATGTAAGTTTTGAAACGTTAGGGCACTGTGTTCATGAAAATCAGACCTAGTTTAGTTTTGATTTGGTAGTGCACAAGTCGAAGGCTAAAAGTCTTCTAGCTTCTAAAGCACATATTTGACTCAGTTAATTCCTTGTATAGTTCAAGTTAGGTCCGTGGCGGGCTTTGGCATTGTAGAAATATGAACAAGGTGGAGATTTGTTGAGTATGACTCATATTTCAATCAAATTTGAGAGGTAATCCCCTAGTTAAACTCTGTTTATTTGTTTCATTTGAACTTTGATTAGTCTAGATTACTTTATTATTATTTGACCTATGAATTTAGCCTATAAATAGGCTCTTTTACAACTTTAGAAAACACCCATTAAAGATTAGAACTCATAACACTTTTTGAGAATTTGTGTTTACGTTTTGAGGATTCTTTGTTTTTGGGTTTCGGGATTTAGTTTTTTATCTCCATCTTTTGTACTCTTCGTTCTTTTGTCATTATAGTAAAATTATCTTTACCCGTGGTTTTTTATTCTCTTTGGAGGGGTTTTTCCATGTTAAATCTGTGTGTTCAATCTCAATTTCTTCCTCTATTTTTTACTTGTTCATTGCTTAATCGGGTTGATCCCCAACAGAATTTTATATCTGGGCTATGTCGATTGTATGTTGAATATTTGGTCCATTATGGAATATCATACTGCTTGGGAATTTAAATATTGGTAATTGATTTGAACCAAATTTCTCCAAAGTAATCACTTGGACTATGGACTTTGGATTGAATTGTGATTCTACTTATAAGTTTCCAAGAGTTCATATTTACTTCATATGTTGTTATTATATTGTATTATTCTTATGGTATTATAGTTTTATTGGGATTATATTAGATCTTCAATTATAAGCAAGTCTTGAAATTAAAGTCTATATATTTGAGAGACTTATTTAGGAAGATGTACTAAGAGTTAGGCATCGAATCTATTGTGAGAATATTTTGTAAGAGTGCTTTTTTTAGTAAAATTTTCTGTTGTGGTTTTACTTGTTGTGATCACAATAGGTGATCATAGTGGTGAGAGTATTGTATCTTTAAAGTGTAAGGGTGAGGGAAACGATCACAGGTTGTGTGATTGAGTAAGTTCCCTTTATACTTGTTGAAGAGAATGCATATTTCTCACTCAGGTTGGGTTCACGGATGTAGGGAAACTAAACTATGTAATCATCTTCTTATATTTTATGTGATTATTGTTTTTCATATAGTGCATGAAGGAGTGACCACCATTTCAAGCACTATCTCATGCACCAATTTAGTTATGTAGCTTCTACTTTTAACAATGCCCTTTTGTTAACGTAAATATTTTTGTTTAAAAATTAGAACATTTATTTTATTTAATCTTTAATAATTTAATTTTGTTACTAAAAATTATTTAAGTTTATTACTTTTAAAATATGAATATATAACTTATATTTTTAATATTTATATTATAATAATTATATATTTATTTTTATAAAATAAATTATATAAATGTAAATACAAATATGAATATCATAACATAATTTTGTAATATATAATTATAAAAAGTAGAATCAATTTTTCTATAAAGAATTCATTCAGATTTATGATTTGAAAGTTTGAATCATCCAAACTAAATTTTAAATAAATTTCATTTACTACTCCAACTCGTTTTTTAATATAATAATATTTTTATTCATTTTTTAATATAATGTCTATAATTAAGCATAAATTTTTAATTTTTAAATAAAAATAAATACACTTTAACACATTTATACTTACATTCTCTTATATAGATAATAATTAATAATATTAATATGAACCAAACTAAAATCACTTAACTTATGAAGTATTTTAAATATCACACAACTTTCAGAAAGTAAGGTCTGTGTGGCATTCCTGTGAAACAAAACCAAGCTCATGACTACCATTTGTTGTCTTTATTAATTCACTTTTGTTGGCTTCGCATTCCAAAAATGTAAAACATTCCTTACCATCATCAATTATTAACTTCCTCGTTAATTTTTAAGTGCCTCCTCCTCTTCCTCCTCCTCCTCTTCCTCCTCCTCCTCCTCCTCCTCCTCCTCCTCCTCCTCCACTTAAAAAAAAAAAAAACCTCTTCAATTTTATGAAATTAATTAAATAACTTGTTATATCTTTTATTTTACTATAATCAAACCTCGACTTGAGAAATCTATTATTTTTCAAAAGATGTTATATTATAATAATGATATATATATTTTATTTTTATAAATTAATAAAATTGTACACCTTATAATATTTGAACTAAATATAATAAGAATATCAAGCTTTTAATTTTACCATTTAATCGAAACATATCATTTGATTCTTTCATAAACTTTTAATAAATATATTTATTATACAAAATTTCATTATGGTGTGCTATGATGTAATTCAGCTAAATTTTTATTCTGACACTCTTATTATATAAATTTATTGCATTTCAAAATAAAATTTTAGCATTTATTTGAGTAAAATAAAAATAAATAGTTGAAGGGTTTTTATTTAGTAATTTAGAATAGGTTTAATACGCTCCTAATCTTTATATTTTTCATGTATTTGAAATTTAATTAATATATTTTAATCTAAAAATTTTAATTTTTTATTTTTATTTAATAAAATGAAATTCAATTATAATATCATCAAAGAAATTTCATTAAATTAAATAATATAGTATATTTTAAATAAAAAAAACTTGTCATGCCTACATCTTAAATAAAAAACATAATCCAATTTGGGGAAAATAATGTGAGGCGTTGAGGATTGAATTTCAATCATTAAATAAAAATAGCTCTAAATTTCTGAAATTTAATGAGAGGTACAGAGATGAGGGTAATTAGACCATTAAAATGCTATATACTCTAAAAGACATGCCTACATCTTCGCCACCTAACGTAACTAAATCCTAAAAAAATCCTCCATAAAAGCTTACCTCAAAACCAACTCTTCCTTGTCCTTGAAGGTTAAGTGCTTTAATATTTATCTTCCAGGATCTATGTTCCATAGCTGATATTACGATCTTTTAAAATATCCTCCCTTATAATTTTTTTTAAAATGTCCGTTGTTCATATTTTTCTTCCCGTTTCCCTCGTCATTTTTTTAGCCATTTTTTCTTCCGCTCATCACGACCATGAAAAATCAACTCCATCTCAAATCTACCATGCATGTCAGGCCACCCGCTTCGCGGAACTCTGTGAAACCTCCCTAACACAATTATCCCACCTCCCTCCCAACACAACCTCCCTTCAAATCATCCAATCCACCATTTCTGTCTCTGACCACAACCTCAAAACTGGACAATCCATGGTAAAATCCATCCTTAACACCTACAAGGGAAACCTTAACCGCACCAATATCGCCACCATCTGTTTGGATATCCTTTCTTACTCAAGCTACCGCATCAAATCAGCCCATTATGCGTTAACACATGGGAATATAAAAGATGGCCGTGCATGGATGAGCGCGGCTCTTGGCTACCAACAAAATTGTTGGGGGGCGCTCAAGTACGTAAATGACACCAAATTGGTTGTTGACACCATGTTGTTTTTGGACTCTCTAGTACATCATAGCAGCAACGCATTAAGCATGATGGTCGCCTATGATAATTACGGGGAGGACACCACCTTATGGACCCCGCCCAAAACAGAACGGGACGGATTTTATGAGAAGGGGTCGGGTGGGAAGCTGGAGTTGAGATTTAATGGAGGTTTCCCGTTAAATTTGAAGGTGGATGTAACGGTGTGTAAAAACCATAGAAAGTGTTACAAGACCGTGCAAGAGGCCGTAGATGCTGCACCTAATAACAAAAAGGGGAGGGATCAATATGTGATAAAAATAAGGAAAGGGGTGTACGAAGAAACGGTTAGGGTCCCGTTTGAGAAGAAAAATGTGGTGTTTTTGGGGGAAGGGATGGGCAAAACCATTATTACCGGCGCTTTAAATGTTCACCAGCCTGGAATGAATACTTATAATTCCGCTACAGTCGGTGAGTCCTCTCCTTTTACTTCACATTTTCTAGTTTCTATTTTGAAAAATAAAATTATTAGTAAGAAAGAAAATAATATTAAATTTCTTAATTTATTACATTCAACCATAAATATAGGATTTAACCAATTAAAATAAAAAGAAAATTTACCCACACCATCAGTCAACCACAAAAGTTATCTTAATTCTAAAAAAAATTACCACATAAGTATTTAAAGTTTTTTAAAAATGGTATTTAAAATATCGTTATTTAAAAAAATTAAATTATTAATAAAAATATAGGTTGTTTCGTACCCGTAAAAAAAAATTCAACCAATCACTTTGTGTTAGATGGCATTTTAATAAAAAATTAAGTTTAATATTAACAAAAAATAATTTATCATTTTTCAAAAACATAATATTTTCTTCTTCAGCAAAACAATCTAGCCACCAGTCTTCCTTCTTGCCAGAATCTTCTTCCTTGTATCTTCATTTTATCCATCATAGGGTTCTTCTCTTCTATCTATGCCTGATAGTTTATTGTAATTGTGGCAATAGAATATTTGGTTTGGTAATTATGGTTGCACTCATAGCTGAATTGCTATCTAATTTGCAAATATAACTCAAATTTCCTAATCTTCCACCAAAGATTTTCACAAACTTGATTAAAATGGAGTTGTCAAATTTTCGAGGAAAACTAAAAGAAAAGAAAAATGAAAATTGCAGTAGAGAATTGGGTCGCAAACCTCTAAAGTTAGAATAATGAAAATTTTAGATTTAATAAAGAAAACTCTAAAATGTGAAAAACTTTTAGATTTGATTAAAAAAAACCTGAACCATTATAAATTTTAGAGGAAAACCTGAAGTTGGAAATGTCTTAGAACAATCGAATCTAGTGATGTAGAGATTTTTTTTTAAAATCATACTTTGTACTTTGAAACATTCATGAGCAACGCAGGTTAAAGGTTAATGATTTGTTTAGTTCGTTAACGTTTAGAATTTTGGTTGTAAAAGGTAAATGTAGAAATACCAAAAAGGGAGATGAAAATACAAGAATTGGAAAAGATTATGATGAAGATAGATGAATATTGGGACAGAGTGAAAAACATAATATTAAATAATATTTTAATTAATTTTATTTATATTGGAAACAAGAATTTTTATATAATTAGAAAAATGCCAAATGGCGCAATACGGTTGATCAAATGGGTTTTTTAACCGAAAATAATAGTTAGATTAAAACTGATAATAAAAAATAGTTTAAATACTATTTCTGACAAAAAAATTAAATACCTAAAAAAGCAGTATAGTTTAGAGACCAATTTTATTGTCAAAATTTCCATTTCCATATGTTTTATAGGATAAAAGTACTTTTAAGTCATTATAATTATGCCTTAAACGGGGATTAATGCAACTATGTCTACCTATACATGTTACGTCTATATCATTTTTAAAGTTTAGTATTATAAATATTTTATATAATTCATAATCTATTCATAACATTAAATCCATTATCTTCTTGAAACAATAATGATATGAATTAAACTAATACTCAATCATTAAATTTAATATTTATAATTATTCATTTAATAATTAATTTATATATATTTATGTATTTATATTATTATTGAAATTTTTAATTGAATTAGTACCATAAGTTGACCAAACATCAATTTGATTAAGAAAACTACTAAATTTTTATTTTGCCATTGAACCAAAACTTTATCTTGAAATATAATTTCACTTTTTAATGCTATTATACATACTTTAGTACATGCATATATTGATGATGTGATTGAATTAGTATTACAAATTATTTCGACATTAACTCAAGATTGATGAATAAATAATTGTAGTGCAGTTAATATTCTTAATATGATATATTTATACGTTTAAATTTCATTTTAGTCACAATTTAATTTATTTTTTATTTTAATAGTGTACATATTGCATGTGTTAGTTTCAAACATTACACATTAACTATTTATTATATGCTATTTTAAATGCACACTTATATTCTTAATATGTGGATTTCATATATATACTTATGTAATAGAATTTGTACTATATATTATAAATTATACATTCTAATAAATTTTATAGATGCAAATCTCATCTCACATTGCTAAGTGTGTATATATATAAATAGATGACATATTGTTATGTGCACTTTGGGTATAAGATTGAATTAATATTTTATGCACTATCAATGTATAAGTCTTATGCACCATCAATTAATAATAAAATAACACATTATCATTGATGTAAAAAGAATTGAAGGACTTGAAAATAAATACTATTAATTTTATTAAACATAATAAAATATTAATTATAATTATTTTACTTTTTTTTTAGTTTTAGGTTTCAGCATTCAAATTTAAAATTTTAAGTTTTAGTTTTTGAGTTTCGATTTATGGATTTGAAGTTTTGGTGTTTTGGTTTTCGAGTTTCGAATTGTATTTTATTATTTTTGTTTATGTTTAATGATTATAATTAATATTTATTTAAAAATTAAAGAAAAAATTGAACACGGAAAAAAACAAGTTAACAGCAGCAGTAGTCAGTAATGTCTATACTGGACAAGTGTTAACTTTAGCAAAAATCTCATTCAACATGAATTGGTTTTACCTTGACCCTGAGCTTTTCTGCAAAACCAGCCAACTACACGGTTTAGGTTCCTTTTTCTAGACAATGATTAATTTCTGTTTGCAATTTGTAAAGGTGTTTGTCGTGCATGTGCCATTAATTTCACTATCTAAATTGTGTTTAAAATTTCTCTTCTATCCTATGCACCGCCACATGAGAGTCAAAGTTTGCACTGTCTTCATAGATTTCATTTTATTTTGTCATGATGATGTGTTGCAGGAGTACTTGGGGATGGTTTTATGGCGAGCGGGCTGACAATCAGGAACACAGCAGGCTCCGATGCCCACCAAGCAGTGGCTTTCAGATCAGACAGCGACCATTCCGTCATTGAGAACTGTGAATTCCTAGGCAATCAAGATACTCTGTACGCTCAGTCACTCCGTCAATTCTACAAAAACTGCCGCATCCAAGGCAACGTCGACTTCATCTTCGGAAACTCCGCATCAGTGTTCCAGGACTGTGAAATATTGGTCGGTCCTCGACAGACAAATCCAGAAAGCAGTGAGAATAATGCCGTGACGGCCCATGGCAGAACTGATCCGGCTCAATCAACTGGCCTCGTCTTCCTTAACTGCGTAATCAATGGAACTGAAGAGTACATGAGATACTACAAGAAGAATCCGGAAGTGCACAAGAATTATTTGGGAAGGCCATGGAAGGAATATTCAAGGACGATTTTTATAAACTGTAAAATGGAGAAGATTATCAGTCCAGATGGATGGATGCCATGGAGTGGCGACGTTGGGCTGAAAACAGTTTTCTATGGAGAGTTTAGGAATTCGGGACCAGGATCTGATGTGTCCAAGAGAGTTCCGTGGAGTACCCAAATTCCATCGCAGCACGTACCTACGTATTCGGTTCAGAATTTCATCCAAGGAGATCAATGGATCCCTAAATCTCATTGATTTTTTCCCTTCTTTTTCATATTACCTGGATTCCTTAATTATAATCTACTTCAGCATTTATAATTTATATATATTTTTTATTAATATTCTATGTGTAAGAAAAAACTTGTAACCATTTAATGTTGATTGAATATTAATTCGATTGACATTAACATTGCTGTCAATGCAGGAGAATATGAATTTAAGTGCGTTAAAACGCATTATCTTACTATTTATGAGTTGAGAGTGACTATGTGTAGTTCTAAGTATTGTGTTAAAAAAGAGTAGATATGATTAGAACTTATAATGAGATTGTTAAAAGAAAAAACCTTTTTATCATTCACTAATTTAATCAAGACTTAAAAAAGTAATCAGCTGATTATTTGTGCGGTTGACATTAACATTGTTTAAAGGGTAAACATTAATTATAATTATTGGACATGTTGGGCATACAGCTTTTGCATGATATAGCATCATTCCACAATAGTGAAATTTATAGCCCAATAAAGAGTAAATGATATCATCTCATCGCATCAACATTACATGATAGATGAAAAGTAACATGGCTACTAGTCATTTGTTTTAGAGATAAATGATTTAATTACTATTAGTTACTAATTAACTTTTCATTAAGGAAAATATAATGATTACCATAAGATAAAATATGATCATATTGAGAGAATAAATTTAACCTAAAAAGATTAAGGATGTCCCATAAGGTTAACACACTTATGACAAAGTCATCGGACGAGTACTAAGTGAATAGTTTTCAGTATGGTATATAATAAGGGAGAGTTCAGTTGTGGTATTTTATTGGAATTACTCCATAATTAAATAATGCTGTAATTAATAGGTGAAAAGTCGAAACTTAATTACAAATTATTTGAGCCTTAATTATATATGTTCAATTGGTCTCTTCACTAGCTTGAGATAACAAAAAATGAATTGAATGTACAACTAATAATATGAAATGAATGAAAACGATGAAGTAAGAGAAATAGATCACATGTATCACTATCCACAATAAATGTGTTTTCTCGCTAAATACAAAAGATGACTTAGGAATTAATTTAATTTCTTTAATTTATTATCTAATTAATTTTAATTAAATAATTAAAGTTTGATGTAAGGATTAAATTAATTAGTCATTAAGGATTTGTTGAAAAATATAGTTAAATATATTTACTCTTGGATTGTAATACGGTAAAGTTGACATGACTTTAACGAAATTAGAATTGGGTTGAGAAGTTAATTTAATGGAGAAATTAATTTAGTTAAATAATTAAATTAATTTATTAAATAAATAATATTTTGGGAAATAATAAATAATTATTGGGTTGAATAAATTATAAGTGTTAGATAAATGTTTAGGTAAAACATATAATAGTACTCAATACATGAAAGGCCAAAATAGGCCTAGTTAAAGCATGAGAGGTGACAAACCGTAGTGTTCCCCAGGGATGTCATCGCCCTTTATGTGTTTTACTTAGAGTAGAACTTGTATTTTCTATTAAAATATTATTATTTAATTACATCTTATTCAAACAAAACTCTTGTATCGTTAGGAACTATGAATTAGACTATTTACTAAATTATTGAGTGTCATTATTCTATTAAAAATAATAGGAATTTATATTATAAAATAAATTTTATTTTTGGGTAAAGTTCATAGTTTCCAGTTATAGAGAGAATTAACTTTCCCACTGATCTACCACAATTCGTTGTGGCAAATTAGAGTCTTTTCGGCATTTAATGAGCTTATTTTTGAGCCGTTTTATATGCTTTTAATACGTTTTCGGTTTTTATCAGTTTAAATTTAATTTTCGCAAAATAGATGTTTTTACGTAATTTTTAGCCATATGATGACCTAATGGGCCAATACAGGCCCAGGAATGAACTAACGAGCTACTCAATTTGCAAGACACTGATTTTGGGCTGAGAATGCGAAGGAAGACGGCATCGCGACACTGGGCTGTGGTGCCGCAACATCGGACTTCAAAACCAAATAATTCAGACTCAAAAGGTAGTGTTGCGACACTGGGCGACAAACATACATAAATTAATCAAGGGTGTTTTAGTTTGCACAACCAATAATTGTTTGTTTTGAAGACTGTAATTAACCTAATTAGGTCAGATATTTTTAGGCTATAAATAGGAGTGTTTAGCCTTACTTTAGGAGGCTTGGCCAAGTGAGCCACTTAGTTTAGGTTTAGGTTTTTGTTTTCAAGATTTATATTATTTCAATTTAGTCCTAAATAAATTTTGTTCTTCGTTCAACTTGGATTTGATTTTGATTCAAGTCTTTAATTAAGTAGTTTTTATTTATTTCTTTGTTATTTTCAATTGCAATTGCAATTATCTTCACAACTGTCAAAGGAAATTCGACTTTCGCACACAAATCGACATCAAAACATATTTATTCTCTTATTCCCTTTAAATATGAAATTAGGGATAATTGTATCTAGATCCATGATTGGCTAGTTTCCTTAGGAAGATCAACGAGCGGATGTGTGAATAATCAATGCAAGAATTAGGGTTTGAGTCTGAGTTATTTAGTTTAAATTATGTGCGATTAAGCCCTAGGATTGACGAACCTAGGAAGTAATTTAGGATAAACGAGATTGAGAGATAAGTTTACTGAGTAAATCATAATTTACCCTAGTCAAGAAAGTGAGGTCGAGAGATAAGTGTGTATTGGTCGATTAGTTAATTAGTTAGAGGCCGAGAGGTAATAACTGGTTAATTAATAGCTAACTCGAAAAAACACTAGTTCTGAAATTAATTAGAAACACTGAAGTGAGTTAATCTTCTACATGCTTAATTGGATTAAATTCGATTGTTAAATTTATTGTAATTTATTTTAGTTCATTTATGTTATTTCGATTAATTATTTTTATTTTGGTTTTTCGTAATATAATTTTAGATTACTATTGTTTAGCCCTGTTAGTGTAGAAAACTAATTTTAGTTTAATTCTACCTCCCTTGGATGCTATCATTGGAATACCACCCTGAGTGTTCTGTTGTAGCATTTTAATATATTACAATTTGACCTGTACACTTGTAAATACCGCTACTTAATTTTATTATATTTTTACTGCAGCATTTTCAGTCTAGACATTTGCATGTGTCTAGCAACGGTCAAGTTGTTGGCACCATTTTCAGGGAGCTCTCGGCATTAAAATAAAATTTTATTTTATGAATTTTAATGGGATAAATGTGACAGCCCTAAAGTGACCCTAGTCGGAAAGCGGTTTCGGGACCGCTAAATCGAGTCACCAAATTATTTGAATATGATATCTATTGTCTAAAATATGTGATTATGAATGTGTGAAGGTTTTAAGCTTCGATTTAGTAAATTGCATGTGAAATTAGTCGATAGGACTTATGTGTGACACTTTTGAAATGTGATAGGTAAATCTATAAGGATCTATTAGTGCATGTAATCAAAGGGTGGACTTGCATGTCAATTTCCCCTTTTTAATTGCTAGTGGCGGCCATGACAAAGGGTGATGGGCAAAACATGTCATAAAACATGTTGTGACAATGGTGTATGTTAGGAAAAATAAAATAAGGAGTATGGATAATAAAGAAATGGGAAAAAAAAGAGAATGGTGTGAGTGTTCCCCCCATTGCCGTGAGTTGAGGGAAAGAAGAAAAAAAAAAGTGTCCATCATTTTTCACTTCTTTTGGCTGAAAATTCTAAGGAAGAAAGAAAACAAGTTGTGTTCTTTGGTTCTTCTTGGCCGATTTGAGAGGGGGAAGAAAGGAGTGAAGCAATCGGTCATCTTAGGTCGATATTAAGGTAAGGAAGTTGATACTAGTTCTTGAAATCCTAGTTGATTTTGAGTGAGATATCAAGTTATTGTTGGTAACCCATGTTGAAATTGTGATTTTGGAATAAGTAAGGTTTTCGGCTATGGAGATTAATAAGGGTGATGGTTGTGTTTCATGCTAAATCTTGATGATTATGAGTTCCTTTCTTGGTCTACCTTAGATCCATGAAGTATATATTTTATTTGGTGTTGTTGGAAGTATCGGCCATGGTATATCCATAAGCATGATTTATGCTTATTGCATGATAGGTAAGATTTGTGTTTTGGATATATGTTTATATTTGGTTATAATCAACTTGTGATTGGCTCTTGCACATATATATATATATATATATATATGTTTGCACATGATGTATTGGTATGACATATATACTATCTCAAGGTATATATTTACATATGATGATGTTTGGTTATGAAGTAAATGATTGATGCGTATTGAGTTACAATATGTAATGCGTTAGTTAGTAAAATGTATGCCATTTATGTGTGATATTAAGCATATAATTGGCCTCAACATGGACATGCATATTCGGCCACATGAGGTGGACTGGTGTGCATGCATTCGGTTAGAGGCAAGCATATTGATGCCTATTCTTGGCTTAGATAATCGGCTAAAAGAGAGTGTGGACTATTGTGTTGAGTTAGATTCATGATTTCGTACATATGTGACTTTAATGTCTAATGAATATATATGGGCTAAGTACCTTGAGTTCCTCTTTTTGATACTCAAATGATTAAATCAATTTGTTTGTCAATTTAAGCTCAAGAGCAAAGGGGAACTAAATCCGATAAAGGGAAGGAAAAAGTGGTCGAATAGCCATCGAAATCATTCGACAACATCCGAGGTAAGTTTTGAGTAATGGAATTTAGATTATGATTTGATTAGATCATGTTTTAAGCAAATCAAAATCATGCTCTTTGTGTATGGCTATTGAGCGAAATTGCAAGTGTGAAAAGTGCCTTGTGTTTGAGTTTTGCTAATGAAAATGAA
Source organism: Gossypium arboreum (assembly GCF_025698485.1). Lineage (NCBI taxonomy): Eukaryota > Viridiplantae > Streptophyta > Magnoliopsida > Malvales > Malvaceae > Gossypium > Gossypium arboreum. Next base: position 88,974,073 of record NC_069080.1, on the reverse strand, counting down.
ATACGAATGTGTCATGATTTATTGATAAATGTGCATGGTTATTGAATGATGTCCGGGTTAAGTCCGAAGGCTTTGTGCTAAGTGACTATATCCGGACTAAGATCCGAAGGCATTCGATGCGAGTTACTAAATCCGGACTAAGATCCGAAGGCATTTGTGCGAGTTACTAAATCCGGGTTAAGTCCGAAGGCATCTCATGCGAGTTACTATAACCGGGCTATGTCCGAAGGCATTTGAAGCAGTAGCTATATCCGGTTAAACTCGAAGGTGCGTGATTTGGGAATGAATGAACTTGCTGTAAAAATTTCAGTTAATACGCTTGTGAAATCCAACAATGAGGTATGTTTCAGTATGTGCTTTGAATTAGTTGAGCCCTTACAAATAAGTATTCGCTCGGTTGATAAATGAGCTACGGCCTTTAGCTAAGTTGATCTTTGTGTATGAATATAAGGGTTGGTAATGTGAAGTAAGTATGATATTGAGAATTTGTGCATATGAAATTATCTGTTTAGCTACATGAATGCTATACTTTGGTTGTGTTTAAATTCATGGCTCAAACTTACTAAGCATTAAATGCTTACTCCGTTTTCTTTGATTTTCTTTTATAGATTTTGGTTCTTCAGCTATCGGACTCGGATTTTGAAGTCGAAGTCGCCCACACTATCAAAGCTCCTTCTTGGTATACTATTTTGGTTGAACTTTGAAATGGCATGTATAGGACTACCCTTTTGTTGTAGGTCATGTACCTTTCGGTTTTGTGTAACTTTGGATAGCCATGCGAAAATGGCTTAAGTATACTTTGGGCATGGTATTATAATCATTGTATGTTGTTCATTAAGAGGTATGGAAACATTTGGAAATGATTAGCCATTGGGATGGTTAATCATGATCATATTTTGTGCTATTTATGTTTAAGGGCTAGTTGAATCATGGAAACTATGAAATAGGTAAAGCCTACCTTAAAGACAGATACTGACAGCTGCAGTGATGTGGATGTGAAAAATCACTAAAAATAGTCGGAATGGAATTAAATAGTGAATAAATTATGTAAACTAACCTTGACGAGTCTATTTTCATAGGAGAGTAACGAAATGATCATATGAACAATATGTTAAGAGATATTTAAGTTTTCGTGAGACAGGGCCAGAACGTTTTCCCGAGTCCCTGTTCCAACTTTGGAAATTCATTATAAATTGACCAGAGATAATTAGATGTCATGCCATACATGTACAGATTCCTTTTCGAGTCTAGTTTCTGTAAAAACAAACAGCATTAGTATTGAAGCCCTGTACAGGGAGATATCCAAATCATAATGCAGAAAGGTCAGTGTAGTCGCACCCTGTAACAGGGGAGACTTTAACTAATAAACTGTACTAATTGGCCCGACCAAAAATTCTAGAAAAAAATTTGTAGATGCATATATGAGTCTAGTTTCAGGGAAAAATTACGAAACTGATTTTTTAGTTGTGGAACTCAAGATATGATTTTTAAGGTGACAGTGACACAGTTAGCCGGCTGTCTGGAAATTTTTAAAATGAACTGTGCAAGTAAGTGGATTAAGCCCGTTAACCCCTCGTGTCCGACTCCGGCGACGGTCTCGGGTACGGGGTGTTACAATAAATAGGAAAAAATTAGTAATATATATACTACAACAAAACAGGCCAATCGCGACACTTTTTTTTTTACTTAAGATGACGCAAAAAAGGTTGGCATAAGTCATCCCGATGTTTCTCCTGGCAATTCCAAAAACGTCATCTATAGTGCCATTGGCATAAATGCCATGATGCTTTTGAAAAATTATCGGAATAATTCAACATAAGCCAACCTTTATTGAATGGTTAGCAAAAACCTAGTCAAGCCCGACCTTTAGAAAAGGTTGGGATAGACCCGTCTAATGCAATTTTAAAAAGGCTGGGAAAGATCTGTCTAAGATAACCTTTAAAAGGTTGGGATAGACCCATCTAAGGCATCCTTAGAAAGGTTGGGATAGACACGTCTAAGGTAATTTTTTCTATTTTTTATTATTTCAATATTAATATATTTTCATAAACATTTACAGTGAATAATAATAGAAATTGTGCTTTAAATACAACTAAAAAATATAAAATTAAAATTAAAATAAAGGTTGAATATTTACTACAAAAATCAATCCAATAATTAAAATACACTAACATTTAGCTTAAATGTGTACCACAAGCATTCAACCCAATATACAAAAGTAAACAATTAAAAAAGTAATCTACAAATGGCTACGGTGTTCGTGGAGATTGGGTTATTATTACACTCTCAAAACCTTGATATACTCCTCCTCTTCTAAGGAGACACCACAAACTACAAACCTAAAGTTTCCCACAAGGTTGTTTATGTTGAACTTCAATTCTTTTTCATAATGGTCAACTTGATGATATCCACGAACTTAGGCTGATTGAGAAAAAGTAAAAACAAAAGTACAAGTTAGGAATAGCTATGCACAATCTGAAGAAAAGGCATTAAATGATACTAGCAAAGTAAGACAATTACTATCCTTCAGAGAAACTCCATCAAACAAAAAGCCATCCACATATGGTTGTGTAACAACCCGTTTTTAGTCAAATCGGCACAGTTGTAACAGCTTGATTTTGGGGATAGTCGGAACAGTGGTTTTGGGACCACGAATTTAACTTATAAAAATTTATTTTTATTATATTTTTATGGTCTATAGTTTTATGGAACTATTCTTCGAAAATCTCATTCGAAAATTTTGATGTTTGAGCACTCAATTTAGTCAAAAGGACTAAATCGTAAAAAGTGTAAAAGTTGAGTTCTACTTGTTAAAGGTTTCCAATTGCTATCAAATTTTAAATTAGGGGTCCTTAGTTGGTAATTAGACCATTGGATAAGTTAGTGGGCAAAAATGGACATGAATAGATAAAATTTCAAAGTTATGCATTAAGGGCATTTTGATCATTTGATTAATAAAAGAATAAAAAGGGAAAATTAAGTTAAAATTGGTGCCCATCTTCTTCTTCATGTGCCGATATTTCCATGCTCACCATATCTAGGGTTTCTTCAACTTTCAAGCTTGATTGTAAGTATATCCTAGCCCCGTTTTTAATGCTCTTTACATTTTTGAAGTCCTCGTAACCCGATTTACCTATTTCTACTATTATTTTGAAGTAGGGTTCATGTTTAAAAACTTACCCATGTGTGACATGCATGTATTTTGATGTTTGATGGAAGATATTGTATGTTTAAAGTGTGATAAACAACTTTTACTAAGTGATTTTTAGTGAAAATGCATAAAAAGAATTTATTTGTAAAAGTTGTAAAAATGGGTAGTAGAAATGTGATTTGACGAAAAATATGGGCTGTTATGAGCATGATTTAGGTTCAGTTAGGGTTGGGTAACAAATAAAATTTTCATTTTACAAGCCTAAGGACTAATTTGTAAAAATGTGAAAAGTTAGGGCAAAACTATAATTTTGCCATAAGGTGATTTTTGGACACTATTGAGTAATGTGATAATTAAATAAGTTAGATTTTCTATTATAGATAAAGAAAAAAACAAAGTTCGGACCTTGATCGAGGGAAGAACAAGGTTATTGACAATTAAGTCCATTTCCTACTATTTTGTACCAAGGTAAGTTTGTGTATAAATAACGCAATGTTATATTATGTACTTAATGCTTAATATTGCATAAATTGTATGATTGTTTCTATGGAAATATTCAGCGAAGTTTCAACGATGAAAAAATTCCCGATTGAACCTTAGGAATAGTTTAGGATACAAGTGAAATGTCACTAGGAAACCATGAGTTATGTGTTTTATGTGAATCTGGGTGCTGGTCATGTACGTCCTAACAGTGGTTGGGTAGTTCGACATGGGTTGCAGATACCTGAAAGCTTGTGTGAGCAGCCCGTGTAGCTACGTCTTGACTGACAGCTTTTGTAAGCAGGCTCGTAATTAGCTCGTGTGGGAGCCCTATGTGTTATGAGATATGAGGTAGCATTGGCTACATATGTGACACTTATGTGCAAGACTTTCCATGTATCCGAGAATATTCCAAGTGTTCAACGGGAAATCCGAAGAAAATGTCATAGTTGACAAAGTATGCAACTAGGTTATGAGTTGGTACAGGTATGTATGTAAAACTCATGAGTATAGACGTTAGTATGAGATGAACTCTTGGTAAGAATGCTAATAAGTAATTTAAGCTTAAGACACATGATTAAAAATATGTTAACTTATGTTGAGTAGTTATATGATTAAGGTATGATTTATGTTGCTTATTATTTGCATGCAAACTTACTAAGCTTTAAAGCTCACTCCTCTTTTCTTTCCATTCCTTATAGTGTCGCTAAGCTAGCTCAGGGATTGAGGGACGTCGGAGCTCAGTTCACACTATCAAACGATTTTTTTGGGTATACCTGATTTCAATATTTTGAGTATTGTAACACCCCTAACCCGTAACCGACATCAAATTAAGGTTACGAGGCATTACCAGACAGATAGAACATTTCAAACCAATTCAGAATCACAGATATCATATAACATCATTTCATAAGCAATCATCTCCTATGATGGTCTACGAGACCTAAGATGTACTTTTAAGAGACATTCGGGACTAAACCGAACACATTCATAAAGTTTAGAACTTTTAAAAAATAATTTTCAATTCTATAGAGGTCACACGCCCGTGAGACCAGGCCGTGTACCCCACACGAGCATCACACACGCCCATGTGGACCAGCCATGCTAAAACAGAGCTTATATACTGACTTATTCCCATGGCCAACAAACATGCCTGTGTGCCACGGCCGTGTGATTCTTAGCTAGCTACTGACTTAAGCCCACGACCAATAAACATGCCCATGTGATATGGCCGTGTAGCACAATGCAGGCTTGGTTTAAGCCAATTTGCCACCCCTTTATGGGTCATTCCTAAAAGCCAAATTAAACAAAATTCATACAAAATATTCAGCCAATTCATGCTCAAAACATGCTTCATTACAACTATTTCATCATCATTCAACAACTCATTCAAACCATACCAAAACTTAACACAAACATACCATTTCATAGCCAACTTTCATTACATAACCTATATTTACAATTCAAAACTTAATACATAAACCTTCTAGCCTATACATGCCATTCTTTAAAATATGTACACTTTCAAAAGTACCAAAATGAGTTCGATAGTGTGTGATGATCCTCGACTATCCTCGAGCCTTCAGTAGCTACAATAACTATAAAACAGACAGTAATCACATAGAGTAAGCTACAAAAAGCTTAGTAAGCCAAATACAATTGGTCTAACTACTAAAGCATATAAGTACAATTTAACCATAAAGATTCATAACCATTTCAAAGAATAATTCATAAGCTTAACCGTGCTCCTTTGTTTGCATAAATGTTATGCTTCATTTCTATACATATTTCACAGAGACAGAGTTTTTCATATTCGAAAATTTAGTAGAATGCAAACGTACCTGCATAGGTTATACATTACATATACTCGGATTTCGTTCGCTATCCTTAGACGGTTCAGAAACGATACAAATGCTCATAATCAAGTACAATGTCGACGTCCAAGACATGATCTTACATGTACTTCAATATCGATGCCTCTGTCCCAGATAGGGTCTTACACGAAATTAGATACGATACCGATGTCCCAGACATGGTTTTATACATTAATCTCAAACGAGGCTTGTGTGCCAGACATGGTCTTACACGGAATCAAATACAATGTCGATGCCCCAGACATGGTCTTATACGTAAATCTCAATCAAGGCCCGTGTCCCAGACACGGTCTTACACGATATCTTAAACAGATGTCAACTTTTCTTAGAAGCATACAGAGATTTTTAGATATTAACATATTATCATACTTTACTCCAAAGATATTCATCAAGCACTCAAGGCCATCCAATACAGATTATAGTTTATATGTGCAGAATTTATTACAATTAACAAGTAATTGTAATTTGACTTACCTCGGACGGATTTCGGATAAAACGAGTCGACTATTCAACTATTTTGGACTTCCCCGGATCTAAGTCTGATTTTCTTTGTTCTTAATCTAATACAATACAAATTCAACCATTCAATGATTCATTTCATTCAATTTAATCCATATACACATATTTAGGGCACTTTACATTTTAGCCCTTACATTTTCACACTTTGACAATTTAGTCTATTTTTCATAAAATCACCAATATGAAAAATTTCTTTGCAACAAGGGCTAGCCGAATTCTCATGGCTTCTATATAAGCCCATACAACATGTTCAATTCACAATTTAGTCCTTCTAAACCTCATTTTCAAAATTTAACCCAAATAGCTCAATTTTATCAAAAACTCAAAGACAAAACTTATGAACCATCTACCAAGCCTTCATAATTCATTCAAAAACATCACAAAACTCATGATATCAACAATGGCATTTCATGAAATTTTTAATAGAAACAGAAATTCAGACATAGGTTTTGAAGAACACGAAGCAACGATCACAGAAACGTAGAAATTATCAAAAACTGAGTTAAAACCGTACCTTAATCAAGCAATCAAAGTGCCGAAACCTAAGATGGCTTTCTCCTTTTTCTTTTTCTTTGATTTTTGGCTATATGCATGATAATATGGCCAATTTCATGTTTTCATTTTATTATAATATACATTAATATGCATTTTACAATTTCAACCTTATTAAAATAATATTTTCAACATATAATGGATGTCCAACAATGTCCACTACCGTTTAAAATGGTTTATTTGACATGCCATGACATTATTTTAAAAGCCAAGGCCAAATAGGTGCTTTAGCATCTAGCACTCAACTTTTACACTTTAAGCGATTTAATCTTTTTTTTATAATTAAGCACAGAAACAGACAAATTAAATCACAGAAATTTCACAGACATAAATTCACATATCAGAGACACAAAAAATAATATTAAAATATTTTTCGAACTCGGATTTATGGTCCTGAAACTACTATTCTGACTAGGGTCAAAACTGGACTGTTACAATTCTCCCCCTTAAGGATGTTGTCCCTGAAAATCTTACCGTTAAACAGATTCAAATATTGTTGTCTCATTGAATCTTCAGGCTCCCACGTAGCCTCTTCAGCACTGTGATGATGCCACATCACTTTAACTAGAGGAATTTTCTTGTTTTGCAATTCTTTAATCTTGCGAGCTAAAATATGGATCGATTTTTCTTTGTAAGTCATACAGATTGAATCTCAATTTCAAAAGGGGATATCACATGGAACGGATTAGATCTATACCGTCGAAGCATCGATACGTGAAATACATTATGTATCTTTTCCAACTCAGATGGTAGCCTCAATCTATAAGCAACAGGCCCAACTCGCTCAATGATTTCATATGGTCCGATGAATCTCAGACTCAATTTGCCTTTTCTACCAAATCGGAACAATTTCTTCCACGGAGTTACTTTCAGAAACACTTTATCACCTATCTCAAATTCAATATCTTTTCGTTTTAAATCTGCATAAGATTTCTGACGATCAGACGCAGTTTTCAAACTATCTCAGATTACTTTCGTTTTGTGTTCTGTTTTTTTATCAAATCAATACTGTAAATCTTATTCTCGCTGAGCTCAGACCAGTATATGGAGTTCTACACTTTCTACCATATAAGGCTTCGTACGGTGCCATTTTGATGCTCGATTGAAAGATATTATTATAAGCAAATTCAATCAGAGGTAGATAATGTTTCCATGTGCCTTCAAACTCAAGAATGCAACATATCAACATATCCTCGAGTATCTGAATAATCTGTTCTGATTGACCATCCGTTTGTGGATGAAAAGCGGTGCTAGAATGCAATTTAGTACCCAGAGCATCTTAAAATTTCTTCTAGAATCTTGCGGGTCTTTGTCAGACACTATTGACAATGGCACACTATGCAATCTCACAATATTAGAAATATACAACTCAGGTAGCTTATCAAGTGAATAATCAAACCGAATCGGAATAAAATGAGCTAATTTTGTCAAACGATCAAATACAACCCAAATTGCGTCTTTCTTTTCCAGAGACAGAGGCAACCCCGAAACAAAGTCCATGGTCACTCGATCCCATTTCCATTCCGGAATCATAATCGGTTTTAACAACCTAAATGGCACCTGATGCTCAGCTTTAACTTGCTAACAGATTAAACATCTTGAACAAAGTCAGAAATATCACTTTTCATTCCCGGCCACCAATATAGTTGTCTCGAATAGTTATACATTTTCGTACTTCCCGGATGTACAAAAAATCTACTACTGTGAGCTTCATTGAAAATCGTTTGAATAAAATCTGGATTTCTTGGAACACAAATTCTATTTCTGAACCTCAGACAGTCATCATCATCTATTCGAAATTCAGAATCAGAATGAGAATTACATTGAGTTCGTTTAGCCATATTCTCATTATCAATCTTTTGAGCTTCAATAATCTGTTGTAAAAACAAAGGTCTCACTTTTAATTCAGCTAAAACTGAACCATCATCAGACAGAACTAAATGAGCATTCAATGCAAATAATGATTTTAGACTCAAAGCATTAGCAACCACATTTGCTTTTCCTGGGTGATAATCAATCACAAGTTCGTAGTCTTTTAGCAGTTCTAACCATCTTCTCTATTGTAAATTCAAATCTTTTTGCGTCATTATATATTTCAGACTTTTATGATCAGAAAACACGTGACATTTTTTACAAAACAGATAGTGACGCCAGATCTTCAAAGCAATCACAATGATAGCTAACTCAAGGTTATATGTCGGATAGTTCATCTCATGCGGCTTCAACTGTCTTGAAGCATAAGCAACAACTGTAACATCCCGTACCCGAGAGCGTTGCCGGAGTCGGACACAAGGGGTTTGCAGACTTAAATCACTCGCTTTCACAGTCCATTTTAAAAATTTCCAGGCAGTTGGCTAACTGCATCACTGTCACTTTAAAAATTATATCTTGAGTTCCAAAACTCTAAAATCAGTTTTGTAATTTTTCCCTGAAACTATACTCATATGTCCATCTACAGATTTTTTTCTAGAATTTTTGGTCAGGCCAATTAGTACAGTTTATTACTTAAAGTCTCCCCTGTTACAGGGTGTGACTACACTGACCTTCATGCATTACGATTTGGATATCTCCCTGTACAGGGCTTCAATACTGATATCGTTTGTTTCTATAGAAACTAGACTCAAAAATAAATCTATACATATATGGTATGACTTCTAAATGTCTCTGGTTAATTTATAATGAATTTCCAAAGTCAGATCAGGGGATCCAGAAACTGTTCTGGCCCTGTCTGACGAAAACTTTAACAACTCATAATATACTGTTTATATGAGCGTTTCGTTACTTTCCTATGAAAATAGATTCATCAAGGTTCGATTACATAATTTATTCGCTATTTAATTCCATTCCTACTATTTTTAGAGATTTTTCACATCCACATCACTGCTGCTGCCAGCATCTATTTTTAAGGTAAACTTTACCTATTTCATGATCCTCCATGGATCAACTAGAGTTTGTCATACATATACCAAAAGTGATCATGAATAACCATTCCCATGACTAACCGTTACCAACATTTCCATACCTCTCGACGGACAACATACAAAACGATTATAATGCTATGATCAAAGTATACTTAAGCCATTTTCGCATGGCTATCCAAATTTACACAAAATCGAAAGGTACATGACCCTACAACATGCCATTTCAAAGAACCAAAAATATACCAAAAGGAGCTTTGATAGTGTGGGCGACTTCGACTTCAAAAAATCCCGAGTCCGATAGCTGACGAACCAAAATCTATAAAACAGAGAATTAAAGAAACGGAGTAAGCATTTAATGCTTTGTAAGTTTGAGCCATGAAATTAGACACAACCAAAATATAGCATTCATATGGCTAAACGGATAATCTCATATGCACAAATTCTCAATATCATACTTACTTCACATTACCGACCCTTATATTCATACACAAAAGATCAACTTAGCCAAGGCCGGAAGCTCATTAATTTACTGAACGAATATTATTTAAACGGAATCACTACCCCAATGCATATGCGAAACGTACCTCATCGTTGGGTTTTACGAGCGTATCAATCTAACTTATTACAGCAAGATCACTCGTTCTCAAACCAAGTACCTTGAGGTTTAGCGGATATAGCCACTAGCTCAAATGCCTTGGGACTTAGCCCGATTATGGTAACTTGCACAAATGCCTTGGGACTTAGCCGGTATAATAACTTCGCACAAATGCCTTGGGACTTAGCCCGGATATAATAGCTAGCACAAACGCCTTGGGACTTAGCCGGATATAGTAGCTTCATACGAATGCCTTGAGGACTTAGCCGGAATTAGCCACTAGCTCAAATGCTCTCGGGACTTAGCCCGATTATCATCCGAACATTCATGCACATATCAATAAATCATGACACATCTAATTTCATTTTCATAATTAGAATTCAAACATAAGTCACGTATTAAGCATTCCCATTTAGGCTCACTAGCCACGCATACAAACAACATGGTTTAGTTTGCTTTATAACACGATCTCTATGCACATACGGCTACCCGTCATACGTATAGACTAATTAACTCAACATATAATTCAAGTAAAAATCATCATATCATTTGATATTTGTTATGCTCATACATTATGACTTAATCAAATCATAAACTAAGTCTCATTGCTCAAAACTTACCTCGGATGTTGTCGAAGCGATTTCGATGGCTATTCGACCACTTTTTCCTTCCCTTTATCGGATTTAGTTCCCTTTGCTCTTGAGCTTAATTTAACAAATAAATTGATTTAATCATTTGAGCATCAAAGAGGAACTCAAGGTGCTTAGCCCATATATGTACATTAGACACTAAAGTCACATACATATGAAACCATGAATCAACTCAACACATTAGCCAATATTCACCTTAGCCGAATTTTCTAAGTCAAGATAAAGCCATCAATATGTTTACCTATGGCCGAACATACACATCAACCTACGTACTCATTCATGTGGTCGATTATATTCGGTCATGCATACACACATAAAATCAATTTGGATACTCTATCAATCCAACATACATTCGGCAATAGTCCATAATTCTCTCTCTCGGCCACTCATTTCACAGTTAACAAAGCTTCCATTCGAACTCATTAGTGAGTATCAATTAACCTAAGCTATCTTTTAAACCTTTATTATCACTTCATGCCAAACCAAAGACCATATTCGGCACTTTCATCCACCATTCTACCAAGCATGCAATATTCAACCACAACCAACTCACATTTATGGTTCAAACACTCATCCATCATCATCATTCACCTAACTTTAACATGAAACAACAAAACTCACCATTATTAACTACCATAGTCAAAAACCTTACTCAATCTAAAATCAAAATTTCTTCATGGTTTACAAAAATCACTTGATAGCTCACTCAATATCAACTAAAATTTCAAGAGCTAGTACAAACTTCCTTACCTTAATAGTGACCTAAGATGACCGATTGCTTCACTCCCTTCTTCTTCCTTCCAATTCGGCCAAGAAGAACCAAAGAACACAACTTGTTTTTCTTTCTTCCTTAGAACATTCGGCCAAGAGAAATGAGAAAAAGATGGACACTTTTTTTTTGTTTTCTTCCTTACATTCACGGCAATGGGGAGGGGGAGAAACAATATCACCATTCTTTTCCTTTTTCCATTTCTTTATTACCCATACTCATTATTTTATTGTTCCTAACATACATCACTACATAACATGTTTGTGACATGTTTCCACTCATAGCATGGCCGGCCATTTGCTCAAATATTGGGCAATTTGACATGCAAACCCACCATTTCTATAACATGCATTATTAGGCCACTTTACATTTGCCTAGCACATTTCTAAATTTTCTCACATAAGTCCTATGTACTCCATTCACATGCAATTAACTAAATCGAAGCTTAAAAATTTTCACACATTCATATTCACATATTTTAGACAATAAATATCACATTCAAATAATTTGGTGACTCGGTTTAGCGGTCCCGAAACCGCTTTTCGACTAAGGTCACTTTAGGGCTGTCGTCTTAAGTTGTTGTACATTTTCGTCTTAAGTCGTTGTACATTTTCGTCCAGATGCAGATACCAAAACTGACGTCTTAAGTTGTTGTACATTTTCGTGCTCCCCGGGTGAATTGACATTCGGCTACAATGAGCTTCGTTCAGAATCATCGAAATAAGTTCTGAATTCCTTGGAACACACAAACGACTTCTGAACCTCAAACAATCGTCGTCATCAATTCGAAACTCTGATTCCATGTTCGAAACACATCCAGCCCGTTTTGCAACCAATTCATCATCGACTTTCTGAGCTTCACGAATTTGATGAATCAATAATGGCTTGGCCTTTAATTCAACTACTACCACGTTGTCGGGTAAAACAGACAAGTGTACATTCATCGCTCGTAAAGCAAACAGTGATTTCCGGCTTAAGGCGTCCGCAACCACATTAGCCTTTCCCGGGTGATAATCAATGACAAGCTCATAATCTTTCAACAACTCAAGCCAACGCCTTTGTAGCAGATTCAAGTCTCTTTGAGTCATCAAATATTTGAGACTTTTGTGATCCGAAAATACATGGCACTTCTCACCAAATAAGTAATGTCGCCATATTTTCAAGGCGAATACGATGGCGACTAATTCGAGATCATGGGTCGGATAATTTTTCTCATGTGGCTTTAATTGTCTCGACGATAGGCCACAACTCGACCTTCTTGCATCAATCTGAAACCTAACCCAAGTAGGGAGGCGTCACTATAGATGACAAACTCTTTGCCCGATTCGGCTGCACTAAAATTGAGCTTCCGTCAAATAAGTTTTCAGTTGATCAAAACTTTTCGACATTTTTCCGTCCATTCGAACTTAACATCTTTTGAAGTAGCGTCATGGGTGTGGCTATCATCGAGAAACCTTTACAAACCGTCGAGTAATCGACGAGTCCCAAAAACTCGAACCTCGATAATATTTCTTGGAGGCTTCCAGTTAAGTATGGCTGAAATTTTGCTCGGGTCAACTCGAATACCCGATGCGGATACCCCATGACCCAAGAAGCTAACTTCTCTTAACCAGAACTCACACTTCTTGAACTTAGCATATAACCGCTTATCCCGTAAAATTTGCAACACTAATCTCGTGTGCTCAAAGATGTTCGGTCTCATATCTTGAATAGACCAAGATGTCATCAATAAACACAACCACGAACCGGTCCAAATACCGCCTAAAGATCCGATTCATCAAATCCATAAATACCGCGGGGCATTAGTGAGCCCAAGCGGCATCACTAAGAACTCGTAGTGGCCGTATCTCGCTCGAAAGCGTTTTGGGTATATCCGAATCTCGAATTTGCAACGGTAATAACCGGATCTCAAATCTATCTTTGAAAACACCGAGGCTCCTTCAGTTGATCAAACAAATCATCAATACGCTGTAACGGATATTTATTCTTTATCGTCACTTTATTCGGTGACGATAGTCAATGCACAACCTTATGGTTCCGTCCTTCTTTTCACAAACAATACCGTGCACCCCAAGGTGAGAAACTTGGTCGAGCGAAACCTCTATCCGTCAACTCTTGCAACTGAGCTTTCAACTCTTTTAACTCGGTTGGCGCCATACGATACGGAGCTATCGAAATTGGCGTAGTCCCAGGTACAAGCTCAATACCAAACTCTACCTCCCGAATAGGTGGTAAACCCGGCAATTCTTCAGGAAAAATATCCGAGTATTCACAAACCACCGGCACAGATTCAGGTTTCTTTTCTAACTCTTTGTCATCAAGTACATATGCAAGGTATGCTTCGCACCCCTTTCTTACATATTTCTGGGCCAACATTGCTGATATTACAGCTGGTAACCCCTTTAAGTCCGTAGACACAACTCGGATTATCTCGTTATTTACACACCTCAAATCGATAGCCTTGCTTTTGCAATTCAGAACCGCATCATGCACGGTCAACCAATCTAAACCGAGGATAACATCAAATTCATCGAACGGCAAAAGCATCAAGTCCTCCAGAAAACAGGAACCTCGAATTACTAGGGGGCATTTCTTACACACTTTGTCGACAAGCACGTAACGACCCAAGGGATTTGACACCCGAATTACGAACTTAGTAGACTCAATAGGTAAAGTCTTACTGGATGCTAAGGTTTCGCATATATAAGAATGAGTAGAACCAGGGTCAATCAAAGCAATCACATTAGTATCAAAGAGAGTAAAAGTACCGGTAATAACATCTGGCGAGGAAGCATCCTCGCGTGCGCGTATAGCATAAGCCCTAGCAGGAGCACGAGCCTCAGATCTGGTCGTAGCATCTCTAGATCCTCTCTAACCACCACTAGCCTTGCCCGTATTTCTAGATGGTCTACCTCGAGTAGTGGTAGCACCCGATTTCCCACTCTGATTTACATTCTGTTCAGACAATCTCGGGCAATCTTTGATAAAGTGGTCGGCTAACCCGCACTTGTAACAGGAGCGGTCATGGAATCTACAACTCCCAGAATGCCATTTGCCACAATATTGGCACTCTGTTCTGTCTCGACGATCATTTCCAACACTGGCGATCGAAGTGACTCGTGTGCTCACAGGGGGTCGATCGCGATCTCGTCTAGAAAAGCCTGAAGTGTCCCTAGACCGGCCTAAGCCATCTCTAAATTTCTTCGATGATGTGGGAAGGGCTTCCCAAGACCTCTTCTGAAACTCCTTGCTCCCTCCTCACTTTTCTTTTCTCCATCTTGAGCTCCTCGGCCTTGCAAGCTCACTCGACAAGTGCCACAAATTCTCGGATTTCCAAAATGCCTACATACAGCTTTATATCGTCATTCAGCCCATCTTCGAAACGTTTACACATCACGGCTTCTGAAGAAATGCATTATCGCGCGTACCGGCTAAGCCTTACAAATTTTCGTTCATAGTCGGTAACCGACATGGAACCTTGTTTGAGTTCAAGAAATTCCTTCCATTTTTGGTCAATGAATCTTTGACTGATATACTTCTTTCGAAACTCGGTTTGGAAGAACTCCCAAGTTACTTGCTCTCTGGGTACGACAGAAGTCAACGTGTTCCACCAACAGTAAGCAGAATCACGTAGCAAGGAGATAGTACACTTTAGGCACTCATCGGGTGTGCAAGATAGCTCATCGAGTACCCAGATAGTGTTGTCCAACCAAAATTCAGCTTGCTCGGCATCATCGTTGTCCATAGCCTTAAATTCGGTAGCCCCATATTTTTGGATCCTGTCAACTGGGGGCTTATTTGACCTTATTTGGTTAGTTACCGAAGGTATTGTAGGTCCGGGGGTGGTATTTTTCGGGAATGGAGGTTGTGGAACAGCCGTATTAGTTCGAATGTATTGGTTGAACCAATCATTCATCACGCTATAGAAAGCTTGTCTAGCTTCATCATTCGGATTACTAGCATTAGATTGAGAGTCCGCCGGCGCTGTCCCTTGTGCGGGAGCAGGCGCTACACTCTCAAGATCATCAGCTACCGCTCGGTCGGGATCGGGATCCATTACTATAAATAAACACATTTGCAAATGTCAGAAATCACCACACTATCAAATAATCACATAAATGGCATGTATAGCTAAACCCAACGCATTACGGTAGTCCTAGAATCGACTAAACCGTAGCTCTGATACCAATTTAAATGTAACACCCGTGCAGAGACCGTTCTTCGGAGTCGGACACGAGGGTTTGCAGACTTAAATCACTCGCTTTCACAGTCCATTTTAAAAATTTCCAGGCAGTTGGCTAACTGTGTCACTGTCACTTTAAAAATCACATCTTGAGTTCCAAAACTCGAAAATCAGTTTCGTAATTTTTCCCTGAAACTAGACTCATATTTCCATCTACATATTTTTTTCTAGAATTTTTGGTTGCGCCAATTAGTACAGTTTATTAGTTAAAATCTCCCCTGTTACAGGGTGCGACTACACTGACCTTCATGCATTACAATTTAGATATCTCCCTGTACAGGGCTTCAATAATGAAGCCGTTTGTTTCTATAGAAACTAGACTCAAAAATGAATCTATATATATATGGTATGACTTCTAAATGTATCTGGTTAATTTATAATGAATTTCCAAAATCAGATCAGGGGATCCAAAAACTGTTCTGGCCCTATCTCACGAAAACTTTAACAACTCATAGTATACTGTTCATATGAGCGTTTCGTTACTTTCCTTTGAAAATAGATTCATCAAGGTTCGATTACATAATTTATTCGCTATTTAATTCCATTCCTACTATTTTTAGAGATTTTTCACATCCACATCACTGCTGCTGCCAGCATCTATTTTTAAGGTAAACTTTACCTATTTCATGATCCTTCATGGATCAACTAGAGTTTGTCATACATATACCAAAAGTGATCATGAATAACCATTCCCATGACTAACCGTTACCAACATTTCCATACCTCTCGACGGACAACATACAAAACGATTATAATGCTATGATCAAAGTATACTTAAGCCATTTTCGCATGGCTATCCAAATTTACACAAAACCGAAAGGTACATGACCTACAACAAAAGGGTAGTCCTATACATGCCATTTCAAAGTTCAACCAAAAATATACCAAAAGGAGCTTTGATAGTGTGGGCGACTTCTACTTCAAAAAATCCCGAGTCCGATAGCTGACGAACCAAAATCTATAAAACAAAGAATCAAAGAAATGGAGTAAGCATTTAATGCTTAGTAAGTTTGAGCCATGAATTTAAACACAACCAAAGTATAGCATTCATGTAGCTAAACAGATAATTTCATATGCACAAATTCTCAATATCATACTTACTTCACATTACCAACCCTTATATTCATACACAAAGATCAACTTAGCCAAAGGCCAGTAGCTCATTTATCAACTGAGCGAATACTTATTTGTAAGGGCTCAACTAATTCAAAGCACATACGAAAAGGAGCTTTGATAGTGTGGGCGACTTCGACTTCAAAAAATCCCGAGTCCGATAGCTGACGAACCAAAATCTATAAAACAGAGAATTAAAGAAACGGAGTAAGCATTTAATGCTTTGTAAGTTTGAGCCATGAAATTAGACACAACCAAAATATAGCATTCATATGGCTAAACGGATAATCTCATATGCACAAATTCTCAATATCATACTTACTTCACATTATCGACCCTTATATTCATACACAAAGATCAACTTAGCCAAGGCGGAACCTCATTAATTTCTCGAGAGAATATTATTTAAACGGAATCACTACCCCAATGCATATGCTAAACGTACCTCATCGTTGGGTTTTACGAGCGTATCAATCTAACTTATTACAGCAAGATCACTCGTTCTCAAACCAAGTACCTTGAGGTTTAGCGGATATAGCCACTAGCTCAAATGCCTTGGGACTTAGCCCGATTATGGTAACTTGCACAAATGCCTTGGGACTTAGCCGGTATAATAACTTCGCACAAATGCCTTGGGACTTAGCCGGATATAATAGCTAGCACAAACGCCCGGGACTTAGCAGGATATAGTAGCTTCATACGAATGCCTTGAGACTTAGCCCGAATTAGCCACTAGCTCAAATGCTCTCGGACTTAGCCCGATTATCATCCGAACATTCATGCACATATCAATAAATCATGACACATCTAATTTCATTTTCATAATTAGAATTCAAACATAAGTCACGATAAGCATTCCCATTTGGCTCACTAGCCACGCATAAACAAACATGGTTTAGTTTGCTTTATAACACGATCTCTATGCACATACGGCTACCGTCATACGTATAGACTAATTAACTCAACATATAATTCAAGTAAAAATCATCATATCATGTATATTTGTTATGCTCATACATTATGACTTAATCAAATCACAAACTAAGTCTCATTGCTCAAAACTTACCTCGGATGTTGTCGAACGATTTCGATGGCTATTCGACCACTTTTTCCTTCCCTTTATCGGATTTAGTTCCCCTTTGCTCTTGAGCTTAATTTAACAAATAAATTGATTTAATCATTTGAGCATCAAAAGAGGAACTCAAGGTGCTTAGCCCATATATGTACATTAGACACTAAAGTCACATACATATGAAACCATGAATCAACTCAACACATTAGCCAATATTCACCTTAGCCGAATTTTCTAAGTCAAGATAAAGCCATCAATATGTTTACCTATGGCCGAACATACACATCAACCTACGTACTCATTCATGTGGTCGATTATATTCGGTCATGCATACACACATAAAATCATTTTGGATACTCTATCAATCCAACATACATTCGGCGAGAGTCCATAATCTCTCTCTCGGCCACTCATTTCACAGATTAACAAAGCTTCCATTCGAACTCATTAGTGAGTATCAATTAACCTAAGCTATCTTTTAAACCTTTATTATCACTTCATGCCAAACCAAAGACCACATTCGCACTTTCATCCACCATTCTACCAAGCATGCAATATTCAACCACAACCAACTCACATTCGCCCTAGTTCATAACAAGGTAGCGAATTCTTTTATGGTTCAAACACTCATCCATCATCATCATTCACCTAACTTTTACATGAAACAACAAAACTCACCATTATTAACTACCATAGTCAAAAACCTTACTCAATCTAAAATCAAAATTTCGTCATGGTTTACAAAAATCACTTGATAGCTCACTCAATATCAACTAAAATTTCAAGAGCTAGTACAAACTTCCTTACCTTAATAGTGACCTAAGATGATCGATTGCTTCACTCCCTTCTTCTTCCTTTCAATTCGGCCAAGAAGAACCAAAGAACACAACTTGTTTTTCTTTCTTCCTTAGAACATTCGGCCAAGAGAAATGAGAAAAAGATGGACACTTTTTTTTTGTTTTCTTCCTTACATTCACGGCAATGGGGAGAGGGAGAAACAATCTCACCATTCTTTTCCTTTTTCCATTTCTTTATTACCCATACTCATTATTTTATTGTTCCTAACATACATCACTACATAACATGTTTGTGACATGTTTCCACTCATAGCATGGCCGGCCATTTGCTCAAATATTGGGCAATTTGACATGCAAACCCACCATTTCTATAACGTGCATTATTAGGCCACTTTACATTTGCCTAGCACATTTCTAAATTTTCTCACATAAGTCCTATGTACTCCATTCACATGCAATTAACTAAATCGAAGCTTAAAAATTTTCGCACATTCATATTCACATATTTTAGACAATAAATATCACATTCAAATAATTTGGTGACTCGGTTTAGCGGTCCCAAAATCGCTTTCCGACTAGGGTCACTTTAGGGTTGTCACAACAACTTTTCCTTCTTGCATTAAAACACAACCTACTCCATTCAACGAAGCATCGCTGTAAACAACGAATTCTTTACCTGAATCAGGTTGTACCAACACCGGAGCTTCAATTAACAGAGCTTTTAACCAATCATAACTTTTTTGACATTTCTCAGACCATTCAAATTGCACATCTTTCTAAAGCAATTTTTTCAACGGAGTTGCTATCGCAGAGAAATCTTTTACAAATCATCTGTAGTACCCGACAAGTCCCAGAAAACTGCGGGCTTCAGATACATTCCTCGGAGGCTTCCAATCCAGAATAGCTGAAATCTTGCTCAGATCAACTCTGATACCGGAAGCTGATACAATATGACCTAGAAAAACAACTTCTCGCAACCATAATTCACATTTACTAAACTTTGCATACAATTATTTATCTCACAAAGTCTGTAGCACTATTTTCAAATGCTTGGCATGTTCAGATTCATCACGTGAATAAATCAATATGTCATCAATGAATACTACAACAAATTGATCTAAATACGGTCTGAATATTCTATTCATCAAATCCATAAAGATAACAGGAGCATTCGTTAATCCAAAAGGCATAACTAAAAATTCCTAATGCCTGTACCTCGTTATAAAAGCAGGTTTCGGAATATCAGAATCCTTTACTCACAACTGGTAGTAACCCGATCTCAGATCTATCTTAGAAAACACAGTAGCACCTTTCAACTGATTGAACAAGTAATCAATTCTAGGCAGAGGGTATTTGCTTTTTACAGTCACTTTATTAAGTTGACGGTAATCAATACACATTCTCATTGTGCCATCTTTCTTTTTCACAAACAGAACAGCAGCACCCCATGGTGAGAAGCTTGGTTTAGCAAATCCTCGATCGGTCAATTCTTGCTATTGAGATTTCAATTCCTTTAATTCGATCAGAGCCATTCTATACGAAGCTATCAAAATTGGAGTAGTACCAGATACTAATTCAATGCCAAACTCCACTTCTCAAATCGAAGGCAAACCTGGTAGTTCTTTAGGAAACACATCAGAGAATTCGCAGACAACAGGCACTGATTCGACTTTCTTATCATTCACTTTCGAATCTAGCACATAAGCTAAGTAGGCTTCACAACCGTTCTTCACATATTTTTGTATTTTCATTGCAGATATCACAGCTGGCAGCCCATTCAGATCACTAGACTCAATTCGGAGTATCTCATCATTCTTACACCTTAAATCAATGACTTTTCGTATGCAATTCACAATAGTATCATGCAAAGTTAACTAATCCATTCCCAGAATTATGTCAAATTCATCGAAAGGTAAAAGCATCAGATCAGCAGGAAAACAGATATCTCGTATCATTAACGGGCAATTCTTGCAGACTTTATCAACCAAGACACTTTTCCCTAAGGGGTTTGATACTCTAATTACGAATTCAGTAGACTCTACAGGCAAAGTCTTACTGTGTACTAAATTCATACAAATATAAGAATACGTTGATCCAGGATCTATCAATACAACCACAGAAGTATCATAGAGAGTAAAAGTACCAGTAATCACGTCTGGAGACGAGGCTTCCTCACGAGCTCGGATACCATAGGCTCTGGCAGGTGCTCTGGCCTCAGATCTGACAATTGTATCTCTAGTTGGTCTTTGACCATTACTTGCATTTCTTACATTTCTGGAAAGTCTACCTCTAGCTGAGGTGTTGCTCGGTCTCAAATTTTGTACATTCTCTTACTCAGCAGGTTCAGAACAATATTTTACAAAATGGTCCAAAGATCCACATCGAAAACAAGCTTGGTCATTCAATCTACAATTTCCCGGATGTCTTTTACCACAGTGTTTACATTCAGGTCTCTCAAATCGAACATTCTCGACACTTGCAACGGAAGTAGTAAGGACTCTGAAGTTTGAATGCGATCTAGCTCAATATCGGTTTGAATGTCCCACATTAGCATTTGGATGACTTTGATCATCTCGAAAATTTATTTGACATAGATTGAAATGATCTACTCGAAATCTCTTTCTAGCATCTCTAGCCTCAGAATCACTTTTCTTTTCTTTTTACTTAATTCTTCAGCTTTACATGCTCGCTCAACAAGCACTACCATTTCTTTAATTTCCAAAATCCCAACTAATAGACAGATATATTTGTTTAGTCCATCTTCAAACCTTTTGCACATTATTGCTTCATTCGATACACATTTCCGAGCATACTGTCTCAATCTCACAAATTCATGTTCATATTCAGTAACAGACATATGGCCCTGTTTAAGCTCAAGAAACTCTTTATATTTTTGATCAATGAATCTTAGACTGATATATTTCTTCTGGAATTTAGATTAAAAGAATCCCAAGTACCCCGTTCACTTGGGACTCTAGATATTAAAGTTTTCCACCAATGATACGCTGTATCTCTCAGAAGTGAAACGACACATTTAACACATTCCTCAGGACTCAGAGACATTTCATCAAACACTCATATTTTATTTTCTAACCAGAATTCGACTCTTTTAGCATCATCATTCGTTGTAGCTCGGAACTCTTCAGCCCCATACTTTCTAATCTTATCAACTGGAGGTCTACTCAACTGTACCAGATTTACTCGTGGCATATCAGATGTTAGAGAAGGATTAACCAAGGGTGTAGGTTGTTGTACAGTCAGATTGGTTCTAATGTATTGGGTGAACCATTCATTCATCATCTGATGGAAGGCTTGCTTAACCTCACCATCACCATCACGGCTACTCGTAGCTTGTGACAGCCCTAATGTGACCCTAGTCGGGAAGTGGTTTCGGGGCCACAAAACCAAGTCATAAAAATAATTAGCTGTCGTATTTGATGCTTATTATATGTATATATGCATGTGTGAAAATTTTATATTTTGATTTTGTTTAATTGTAGGTGAATTTTAGTAAATAGGACTTATGTGAGAAAATTTAGAAATGTGCTAGGCAAATGTAAGGTGGCCTATTAATGCATGTTATAGAAATGGTGGGTTTGCATGTCAAATTGCCCATATTTGAGCTAGTGGCCGGCCATGCTATGGGGCATAGCATATTTTAAGCATGGTGTGCTAGTGTGGTATGAAGGAAACAATAAAATAAAAAGCTAGTAATAAAAAAATGGAAAAAAGAAAATGATGGAAACAAAGAAAAAAAAATGTGTCCATCCTTTTTCATTCTTCTTGACTGAAATTCAAAGGAAAGAAAGGAGGAAATATTGAAGAGATTCGGCCATGCTTGTAGCTAAGTTAAGGTAAGTTTGATGTTGTTCCATGAGATTCATGCATATTTTTGATGTTAGTTTGAGTTCTACTTAGCCCATGGGTTAAATCTTGCTATGTGATGAAGATGATACTCGGCCATGGGTGTTGTTTTCTTGGATTGGTGTTTGTTTCATGCTAAATCTAGATGAACAATGGGGGTTGTCATTTAGGTTAAGATCAAAGAAATTAATCTTGTTAAAACTTTGAACTAATAATGCCCATATGTGTGATAGCCGAACATAGACTTTGTTTAAAGTCTTGGCCAAAGGCCGGTTAAGTGTTTTGGAAATGATTAAGCTAGGTGTTTGATCTTTTTGGTTCGGTATAGTACATAAAATGTTGCTAGATGTAGAGAAATTCGGCCAGCAAGATGTGTGCTAAGGCCGAATATAATTTTGTATATTAATGAGTAATGCATGTGTTGATGGAATGGAGAGGATGCTTTAATAGTGCATATATGTGTATTGGCCAAGTTTTGAACTTGAAAAAAAATGGTGTTTAGTCCATACAAGTGACCATACTTGTAGAATGTATTAAGTGTTGCAATCGGCCTCAACATAGACATGTATGTTCGGCCACATGAATGAGTACATAAGTTGATGTGTATGTTCGGCCAAAGGTAAGCATATTGATGGCTTTATCTTGACTTAGAAAATTCGGTTAAGGGGAATATTAGCTAAAATGTTGAATTCGATTCGTGATTTTGTACATATGTGACTCTAATGTCTAATGTATATATGGGCTAAGTACCTTGAGGTCCTCTTTTGATGTTCAAATGAATTGTGTTAAATTGCTTAATGTGATTAAAAATGCGCATGACCATTGTGTATTTGAGCTAAAGGGTGGCCATATGACCTATTAACCTCCTTGTCATATTCGGCCATAAGCTAGCATAATGAGACTTTAATAAGTTAAATTTGTTTGAATTAGCTCAAGAGCTTAGAGGACCACAGTTGGATAAGGGAAAGGAAAAGTTATCGAATAGTCTTGAAATCGTTCGACCACATCCGAGGTAAGTTTTCGAGTAATGGAACTTAGATTATGATTTGATTAGATCATGTTTTAAGCAAATCAAAATTATGCTCTTTGTATGTGGCTATTGAGCCGAAATTGCAAGTGTGATAAGTGTCTTGTGTTTGAGCTTTGGTAATGAAAATGAAATACGGATGTGTCATGATTTATTGATAAATGTGCATGGTTATTCGAATGATGTCCGGGCTAAGTCCCGAAGGCTTTGTGCTAAGTGACTATATCCGGACTAAGATCCAAAGGCATTTGTGCGAGTTACTGATTTCGGGCTAAGCCCGAAGGCATTTGTGCGAGTTACTAATTCCGGGCTAAGCCCGAAGGCATTGGTGCAAGTTACTAAATCCGGGTTAAGTCCCGAAGGCATTTGTGCGAGTTACTATAACCGGGCTATGTCCCGAAGGCATTTGAACGAGTAGCTATATCCGGTTAAATTCCGAAGGTACGTGATTCGGAAATGAGCGATCTTGCTGTAAAAATTTCAGCTAATACGCTTGTAAAATCCCAACAATGAGGTATGTTTCGTATGTGCATTGGAATAGTTGATTCCCTTCGAATAATATTCGCTCAGTCGAGTAATGAGCTTCCGGTATTTGGCTAAGATGATCCCTTATGTATGAATATAGGGGTTGGAATGTGAAGTAAGAATGATTTGAGAATATGTATATATGGAATTATCCGTTTAGTTAGATGAATGCTATACTTTAGTTGTGCTTAAATTCTTTGCTCAAAACTTACTAAGCATTTAATGCTTACTCTGTTTATTTAATTCTCTGTTTTATAGATTTTGGTTCTTTAGCTATCGGACTCGGGATTTTTGAAGTCGAAGTCGCCCACACTATCAAGGCCCCTTTTAGTATACTTTTGGTTGAACTTCGAAATGGCATGTATAGGACTACCCTTTTGTTGTTGGTCATGAACCTTTCGGTTTTGTGTAAATTTGGATAGCCATGCGAAAATGGCTTAAATATACTTTGATCATAGCATTATAATCGTTTTGTATGTTGTTCGTCTAGAGGTATGGAAATTTTGCTAACGGTTAGTCATGGGAATGGATATTCATGATCACTTTTGGTATATGTATGACAAACTCTAGTTGATCCACGGAGGATCATGGAATAGGTAAATGTTACCTTAAAAATAGATGCTGGCAGCAGCAGTGATGTAGATGTGAAAAATCACTAAAAATAGTAGGAATGCAATTAAATAGTGACTAAATTATATAATCGAACCTTAATGAATCTATTTTCATAGGAAAGTAAAAAAACGATCATATGAATAGTATATTATGAGATATTTAAGTTTTCTCGAAACAGGGCCAGAACGGTTTCTGGATTCCCTGTTCCGACTTTGGAAATTCATTATAAATTAACCAGAGACATTTGTAAGTCATGCTATATATGTATAGATTCCTTTTTGAGTCTAGTTTCTATAGAAACAAACGACATCAGTATTGAAGCCCTGTACAGGGAGTTATCTAAGTCGTAATGCAAGAAGGTCAGTGTAGTTGAACCCTGTAACTGGGGAGATTTTAACTAATAAACTGTACTAATTGGCCCGACCAAAAATTCTAGAAAAAAATATGTAGATGGAAATATGAGTGTAGTTTCAGGGAAAAATTACGAAACTGATTTTCGAGTTTTGGAACTCAAGATATGATTTTTAAGGTGACAGTGATGCAGTTAGCTAACTGCCTGGAAATTTTTAAAATGGACTGTGAAAGTAAGTGGATTAAGCCCGTTAACCCCTCGTGTCCGACTCCGGCAACGGTCTCGGGTACGGGGTGTTACAATTTTATTAGTATCAGAGCTACGGTTTAGTCGATTCTAGGACTACCGTAATACATTTGGGTCTAGCTATACATGCCATTATGTGATTATTTGACAGTGTGGTGATTTCTGACGTTTGCAAATGTGTTTACTTATAGTAATGGATCCCGATCCCGACCGAAAGCGATAGCTGATGATCTTGAGAGTGTAGCGCTGCTCCAAGACAAGGGACAGCGGCGGACTCTCAACCTAATGCTAGTAATCCAATGATGAAGCTAGACAAGCTTTCTATAGCGTGATGAATGATTGGTTCAACCAATACATTCGAACTAATACGGCTGTTCCACAACCTCCATTCCCGACAAATACCACCCCCGCACCTACCATACCTCTGGTAACTGACCAAATAAGGTCAAATAAGCCCCCAGTTGACAGAATCCGAAAACACGGGGCTACTGAATTTAAAGCTACGGACAGCGATGATGCCGAGCAAGCGGAATTTTGGTTGGACAACACTATCCGGGTACTCGATGAGCTATCTTGCACACCCGATGAGTGCCTAAAGTGTACCATCTCCTTGCTACGTGATTCTGCCTACTATTGGTGGAACACGTTGACTTCTGTCGTGCCCAGAGAGCAAGTAACTTGGGAGTTCTTCCAAACCGAGTTTCGAAATAAGTATATCTGTCAGAGATTCATTGACCAAAAACGGAAGGAATTTCTTGAACTCAAACAAGGTTCCATGTCGGTTACCGACTATGAACAAAAATTTGTAAGGCTTAGCCAGTACGCACGAGAATGCATTTCCTCGAAGCCGTAATGTGTAAACGTTTGAGGATGGATTGAATGATGATATAAAGTCAGTATGTTGGCATATTGGAAATCGAGAATTTGTGGTACTTGTCGAGCGAGCTTGCAAAGCCGAGGAGCTCAAGATGGAGAAAAGAAAAGCGATATGGGAGCAAAGGAGTTTCAGAAGAGGTCTTGGGAGGCCCTTTCAACAATCGTCGAAGAAATTTAGAGATGATTTGGGCCAATCTAGAGACACATTGGGTTTTTCTAGACGAGACCGTGATCGACCCTCGTGAGTGCACGAGTCACTTGATCGCCGGTGTTGGAAATGATCGTCGAGACGAGCGGAGTGTCAAGATTATGCGGTAAATGGCACTCGTGGAGTCAGAGATTCCATGACCGCCTGTTACAAGTGTGGTCACCGACCACTTTATCAAAGATTGCCCGAGATTGTGCGAGCAGAATGTAAATCGAGTGGGAAACCGGTGCTACCAACGCCGGGTAGACCATCTAGAAATACGGCAATGCTAGTGGTGGTCGAGAGGATCTAGAGATGCTAGGACCAGATCCGAGGCTCGTGCTCTGCTAGGGCTTATGCTATACGCAACACGCCGAGGATGCTTCCTCGCCGATGTTATTACCAAGACTTTTACTCTCTTTGATACTAATGTGATTGCTTTGATTGACCCCGGTTCTACTCATTCTTATATATGCGAAACCTTAGCATCCAAGAAGACTTTACCTATTGAGTCTATCGAGTTCGTAATTCGGTGTCAAATCCCTTGGGTCGTTACGTGCTTGTCGACAAAGTGTGTAAGAAATGCCCCTAGTAATTCGAGGTTCTGCTTTTCCGCGGACTTGATGCTTTTGCCGTTTGATGAATTTGGTGTTATTCTTGGTTTGGATTGGTTGACCGTGCATGATGCGGTTGTGAATTGCAAAAACAAGACTATTGATTTGAGGTGCACAAATAACGAGATAATCCGAGTTGAGTCTACGGACTTAAAGGGTTGCCACCGTAATATCGCAATGTTGGCCCGTAAATATGTAAGAAAGGGGTGCGAAGCATACCTTGCGTATGTACTTGATGACAAAGAATTGGAAAAGAAACCCGAATTTGTGCTGGTGGTTTGTGAATACCCGGATGTTTTTCCCAAAGAATTACCGGGTTTACCACCTGTTCGGGAGGTAGAGTTTGGTATTGAGCTTGTACCTGGGACTACGCCAATTTCGATAGATCCGTATCGTATGGCGCCAACCGAGTTAAAAGAGTTGAAAGCTCGGTTGCAAGAGTTGACGGATAGAGGTTTCGCCGACCAAGTTTCTCACCTTGGGGTGCACCAAGATTGTTTGTGAAAAGAAGGACGGAACCATGAGGTTGTGCATTGACTATCGTCGGTGAATAAAGTGACGATAAAGAATAAATATCCGTATCACAGATTGATGATTTGTTTGATCAATCAAGGGAGCCTCGGTGTTTTCAAAGATAGATTTGAGATCGGGTTATTACCAGCTTGCAAATTCGAGATTCGGATATACCCAAAAGCGCTTTCGGGATGAGATACGGTCACTCTGAATTCTTAGTGATGCCGTTTGGGCTCACTAATGCCCTGTGGTATTTATGGATTTGATGAATCGGATCTTGATAAAGATTTGGACCGGTTCAGTAGTTGTGTTCATTGACGACATCTTGGTCTATTCAAGAGATGAGACCGAACATGCCGAGCACCGAGATTAGTGTTGTAAATTTTACGGATAAGCGGTTATATGCTAAGTTTAGTAAGTGTGAGTTCGTTAAGAGAAGTTAGCTTCTTGGGTCATGGGGTATCCGATCGGTATTCGAGTTGACCCGAGCAAAATTTCAGCCATACTTAACTCGAAGCCTCCAAGAAATATTATTGAGGTTCGAGCTTTTGGGACTCATGGTTACTCGACGGTTTGTAAAAGGTTTCTCAATGATAGCCACACCCATGACGGCTACTTCAAAAAGATGTTAAGTTCGAATGGACGGAAAATGTCGAAAAGTTTTGATCAATCGAAAACTTATTTGACTGAAGCTCCAATTTTAGTGCACCGAATCGTGCAAAAGTTTGTCATCTATAGTGACGCCTCCCTACTTGGGTTAGGTTGCGTATTGATGCAAGAAGGTCGAGTTGTGGCCTATGCGCGTCGAGACAATTAAAGCCACATGAGAAAAATTATCCGACCTATGATCTCGAATTAGTCGCCATCGTATTCGCCTTGAAAATATGGCGACATTACTTATTTGGTGAGAAGTGCCATGTATTTTCGGATCACAAAGTCTCAAATATTTGATGACTCAAAGAGACTTGAATCGCAACAAAGGCGTTGGCTTGAGTTGTTGAAAGATTATGAGCTTGTCATTGATTATCACCCGGAAAGGCTAATGTGGTTATGACGCCTTAAGCGGAAATCACCGCTTGCTTTTCTGAGCGATGAATGTACACTTGTCATTTTACCCGACAACGTGTTAGTAGTTGAATTAAAGGCCAAGCCATTATTGATTCATCAAATTCGTGAAGCTCAGAAAGTCGATGATGAATTGGTTGCAAAACGGGCTGGATGTGTTTCGAACATGGAATCAGAGTTTCAAATTGATGACGACGATTGTTTGAGGTTCAGAAGTCGTTTGTGTGTTCCAAGGAATTCAGAACTTATTTCGATGATTCTGAACGAAGCTCATTGTAGCCGAATGTCAATTCACCCGGAGTACGAAATGTACAACGACTTAAGACGCCGCTTTTGGTGGCATGGTATGAAACGAGACATTTCCGATTTTGTCTCAAGTGCTTAGTATGTCGCAAGTGAAGGCGGAACATCAAGTGCCTCTTGGTTTGCTTCAATTGATCATGATACCTGAATGGAAATGGGAGCGAGTCACGATGGATTTTGTATCGGGTTGCCAATGTCGGCAAGTAAGAAAGATGCGATTTGGGTCGTTGTTGATAGACCGACTAAGTCGGATCACTTTATCCCCGCACGTATGGATTTTTCATTGATAAACTAGCTGAATTGTATGTTTCTCAGTTGTGAGATTACACGGGTACCGATTTCTATTGTGTCGGATAGAGATCCGAGATTCACCTCGCGATTTTGGAAGAAATTGCAAGAAGCTTTGGGTACTAAGTTGCATTTTAGCACCGCTTTTCATCCACAAACCGATGGTCAATCCGGCGGATAATTCAGATACTTGAGGATATGTTGAGATGTTGCATCCTCGAGTTCAGTGGTTCGTGGGAGCGGTATTTACCTTTGATTGAATTCGCTTACAACAATAGTTTTCAATCAAGTATTAAGATGGCACCTTACGAGGCTTTGTACGGTCGTAAATGCTGTACACCATTGTTTTGGACCGAGCTCGGTGAAAGTAAAATTTTCGGAGTTGATTTGATTAAAGATGCTGAACAGAAAGTAAAAGTAATCCGTGAAAGTCTGAAGGCAGCCACAGATCGTCAGAAATCGTATGCGGATTTGAAACGAAGAGATATTGAGTATCAAGTGGGAGACAAAGTGTTTCTTAAGGTCTCGCCTTGGAAAAAGATACTCAGATTTGGCCGTAAGGGCAAGTTGAGCCGAGATTCATTGGGCCGCATTTAAATCTACGAACGAGTTGGTCCATTCTTATGTATAGATTGATTTTGCCCCGAACTTGAAAAGATGCACGACGCCTTTCATGTTTCGATGCTTCGACGTTATAGATCCGATCCGTCACACGTAATTAATCCATCAGAAGTTGAAATTCAATCTGACTTGAGTTATGAAGAGGAACCGATTCGTATCCTAGCTCGTGAAGTGAAAGAGTTGCGAAACAAAAGTTCCGTTGGTAAAAGTGTTATGGCTCAAACACGGAATGGAAGAAGCTACTTGGGAAACCGAGAACTCTATGAAAGAACGATACCCAAACCTATTTACCGGTAAGATTTTCGGGGACGAAAATTTCTTAAGTGGGGGAGAGTTGTGACAGCCCTAATGTGACCCTAGTCGGGAAGTGTTTCGAGGACACAAAACCGAGTCATAAAAATAATTAGCTGTCGTATTTGATGCTTATTATATGTATATATGCATGTGTGAAAATTTTATATTTTGATTTTGTTTAATTGTAGGTGAATTTTAGTAAATAGGACTTATGTGAGAAAATTTAGAAATGTGCTAGGCAAATGTAAGGTGGCCTATTAATGCATGTTATAGAAATGGTGGGTTTGCATGTCAAATTGCCCAATATTTGAGCTAGTGGCCGGCCATGCTATGGGGCATAGCATATTTTAAGCATGGTGTGCTAGTGTGGTATGAAGGAAACAATAAAATAAAAAGCTAGTAATAAAGAAATGGAAAAAAGAAAATGATGAAAACAAAGAAAAAAAAATGTGTCCATCCTTTTTCATTCTTCTTGACCGAAATTCAAAGGAAAGAAAGGAGGAAATATTGAAGAGATTCGGCCATGCTTGTAGCTAAGTTAAGGTAAGTTTGATGTGGTTCCATGAGATTCATGCATATTTTTTATGTTAGTTTGAGTTCTACTTAGCCCATGGGTTAAATCTTGCTATGTGATGAAGATGATACTCGGCCATGGGTGTTGTTTTCTTGGATCGGTGTTTGTTTCATGCTAAATCTAGATGAACAATGGGGGTTGTCATTTAGGTTAAGATCAAAGAAATTAATCTTGTTAAAACTTTGAACTAATAATGCCCATATGTGTGATAGTCGAACATAGACTTTGTTTAAAGTCTTGGCCAAAGGCCGGTTAAGTGTTTTGGAAATGATTAAGCTAGGTGTTTGATCTTTTTGGTTCGGTATAGTACATAAAATGTTGCTAGATGTAGAGAAATTCGGCCAGCAAGATGTGTGCTAAGGCCGAATATAATTTTGTATATTAATGAGTAATGCATGTGTTGATGGAATGGAGAGGATGCTTTAATAGTGCATATATGTGTATTGGCCAAGTTTTGAACTTGAAACAAAATGGTGTTTAGTCCATACAAGTGACCATACTTGTAGAATGTATTAAGTGTTGCAATCGGCCTCAACATAGACATGTATGTTCGGCCACATGAATGAGTACATAAGTTGATGTGTATGTTCGGCCAAAGGTAAGCATATTGATGGCTTTATCTTGACTTAGAAAATTCGGCTAAGGGGAATATTAGCTAATATGTTGAATTCGATTCGTGATTTCGTACATATGTGACTCTAATGTCTAATGTATATATGGGCTAAGTACCTTGAGGTCCTCTTTTGATGTTCAAATGAATTATGTTAAATTGCTTAATGTGATTAAAAATGCGCATGACCATTGTGTATTTGAGCTAAAGGGTGGCCATATGACCTATTAAACTCCTTGTCATATTAGGCCATAAGCTAGCATAATGAGACTTTAATAAGTTAAATTTGTTTGAATTAGCTCAAGAGCTTAGAGGACCACAGTTGGATAAGGGAAAGGAAAAGTTATCGAATAGTCACAAATCGTTCGACCACATCCGAGGTAAGTTTTGAGTAATGGAACTTAGATTATGATTTGATTAGATCATGTTTTAAGCAAATCAAAATTATGCTCTTTGTATGTGGCTATTGAGCCGAAATTGCAAGTGTGATAAGTGTCTTGTGTTTGAGCTTTGGTAATGAAAATGAAATACGGATGTGTCATGATTTATTGATAAATGTGCATGGTTATTGAATGATGTCCTGCTAAGTCCCAAGGCTTTGTGCTAAGTGACTATATCCGGACTAAGATCCAAAGGCATTTGTGCGAAGTTATCGATTCGGGCTAAGCTCAAGGCATTTGTGCGAAGTTACTAATTCGGGCTAAGCCCAAGGCATTGGTGCAAGTTACTAAATCCGGGTTAAGTCCCAAGGCATTTGTGCGAAGTTATCAGAACGGGCTATGTCCCAAGGCATTTGAACGAGTAGCTATATCCGTTAAATTCAAGGTACGTGATTCGAAATGAGCGATTTTGCTGTAAAAATTTCAGCTAATACGCTTGTAAAATCCCAACAATGAGGTATGTTTCAGATGTGCATTGGAATAGTTGATTCCTTCGAATAATATTCGCCATCGAGTAATGAGCTTCCCAGTATTTGGCTAAGATGATCCCTTATGTATGAATATAGGGGTTGGAATGTGAAGTAAGAATGATTTGAGAATATGAATATATGGAATTATCCGCTTAGTTAGATGAATGCTATACTTTAGTTGTGCTTAAATTCTTTGCTCAAAACTTACTAAGCATTTAATGCTTACTCCGCTTATTTAATTCTCTGCTTTATAGATTTTGGTTCTTCACTATCGGACTGGATTTTTGAAGTCAAGTCACCCACACTATCAAAGCCCCTTTGGTATACTTTTGGTTGAACTTCAAATGGCATGTATAGGACTACCCTTTTGTTGTTGGTCATGAACCTTTCGGTTTTGTGTAAATTTGGATAGCCATGCGAAAATGGCTTAAATATACTTTGATCATAGCATTATAATCGTTTTGTATGTTGTCCGTCGAGAGGTATGGAAATGTTGCTAACGGTTAGTCATGGGAATGGATATTCATGATCACTTTTGGTATATGAATGACAAACTCTAGTTGATCCACGGAGGATCATGGAATAGGTAAAGGTTACCTTAAAAATAGATGCTGACAGCAGCAGTGATGTGGATGTGAAAAATCACTAAAAATAGTAGGAATGGAATTAAATAGTGAATAAATTATGTAATCGAACCTTAATGAATCTATTTTCATAGGAAAGTAACGAAACGATCATATTATGAGATATTTAAGTTTTCTCGAAACAGGGCCAGAATGGTTTCTGGATTCCCTGTTCCAACTTTGGAAATTCATTATAAATTAACCAGAGACATTTAGAAGTCATGCCATATATGTATAGATTCCTTTTTGAGTCTAGTTTCTATAGAAACAAACGGCATCAGTATTGAAGCCCTGTACAGGTAGTTATCTAAGTCGCAATGCAAGAAGGTCAGTGTAGTTGAACCCTGTAACAGGGGAGACTTTAACTAATAAACTGTACTAATTGGCCCGACCAAAAATTCTAGAAAAAAATATGTAGATGGACATATGAGTCTAGTTTCAGGTAAAAATTACAAAACTGATTTTCGAGTTTTGGAACTCAAGATATGATTTTTAAGGTGACAGTGATGCAGTTAGCCAACTGCCTGGAAATTTTTAAAATGGACTGTGAAAGTAAGTGGATTAAGCCCGTTAACCCCTCGTGTCCGACTCCGGCAACGGTCTCGGGTACGGGGTGTTACATAGCTGGTCTAGAATCAGCTTGCACCGTTCTTTGCACGAGAGTAGGCGCATTGCTTTCAAAATCGTCAGCTACAACTCTATCGGGATCCATTTGCTATATAAAAGCATATTGCAATGTCAGGATTCATCACACTATCACAGTTTCAGATATATGGCATGTATAGCTAGACTCACATACGCTATGGTAGTCCTAGGACAGACTAAACCATAGCTCTGATACCAATAAAATGTAACACCCCTAACCTGTAACTGATATCGAAGGGTTACGAGGCATTACCAGACAGACAGAACATTTTAAACCAATTCAGAATCACAGATATCATATAACACCATTTCATAAGCAATCATCTCCTAAGATGGTCTACGAGACCTAAATTGTACTTTTAAGAGACATTTGGGTCTAAACCGAACACATTCATAGAGGTCACACGCTCGTGTGACCAGGCTGTGTACCCCACACGAGCATCACACACGCTCATGTGAACTAGCCGTGCCAAAATAGAGCTTATATATTGACTTATTTCCACGGCCAACAGACATGCCCATGTGCCATGGCCGTGTGATTCTTAGCTAGCTACTGACTTAAACCCACGACCAACAAACACGCCCGTGTGATATGGTCGTGTGGCACAATACAGGCTTGGTTTAAGCTAATTTTCCACCCCTTTATGGGTCATTCCTACAAGCCAAATTAAACAACATTCATACAAAATATTCAGCCAATTCATGGTCAAAACATGCTTCATTACAACTATTTCATCATCATTCAACAACTCATTCAAACCACACTAAAACTTAACACAAACATACCATTTGATAGCCAACTTTCATTGCATAACCTATATTTACAATTCAAAACTTAATACATAAACCTTCTAGCCTATACATGCCATTCTTTAAAATATGTACACTTTCAAAAGTACCAAAATGAGTTCGATAGTGTGGTGACGATCCACGACTATCCCCGAGCCTTTAGTAGCTACAATAATTATAAAACAGACAGTAATCACATATAGTAAGCTACAAAGAGCATAGTAAGCCAAATACAATTGGTCTAACTACTAAAGCATATAAGTACAATTTAACCATAAAGATCCATAACCATTTCAAAGAATAATTCATAAGCTTAACCGTGCTCCTTTGTTTGCATATATGTTATGCTTCATTTCCAATTCTATACATATTTCACAGAGACAGAGTTTTTCATATTTGAAAATTTAGTACGATGCAAACGTACCTGCATAGGTTATACATTACATATACTCAGATTTCGTACGCTATCCTCAGACAGTTCAGAAACGATACAGATGTTCATAATCAAGTACAATGCCGACGTCCCAGACGTGGTCTTACATGTAATTCAGTATTGATGCCTCTGTCCCAGATAGGGTCTTCCACGAAATCAGATACGATGTCGATGTCCCAGACATGGTCTTATACATAAATCTCAATCGAGGCCTGTTTCCCAGACACGGTCTTACACGAAATCAGATATAATGCCGATGTCCCAGACATGGTCTTATACGTAAATCTCAATCGAGGCCTGTGTCCCAGACACGGTCTTACACGATATCTTAGACAGATGTCAACTTTTCTTAGAAGCATATAGAGCTTTTCAGATATTAACATATTATCATACTTTACTCCAAAGATATTCATCAGGCACTCAAGGCCATCCAATACAGATTATAGTTTATATGTGCAGAATTTATTACAATTAACACGTAATTGTAATTTGACTTACCTCGGACAGATTTCGGATAAAACGAGTCGACTATTCCACTATTTTGGACTTCCCCCGATCTAAGTCTAATTTTCTTTGTTCTTAATCTAATACAATACAAATTCAACCATTCAATGATTCATTTCATTCAATTTAATCCATATACACATATTTAGGGCACTTTACATTTTAGCCCTTACATTTTCACACTTTGACAATTTAGTCTATTTTTCAAAAAATCACCAATATGCAAAATTTCTTTGCAACTAGGGCTAGCTGAATTTTTATGGCTTCTATATAAGCCCATACAACATGTTCAATTCACAATTTAGTCCTTCTAAACCTCATTTTCAAAATTTAACCCAAATAGCTCAATTTCATCAAAAACTCAAAGACAAAACTTATGAACCATCTACCAAGCCTTCATAATTCATTCAAAAACATCATAAAACTCATGATATCAACAATGGTATTTCATGAAATCTTTAACAGAAACAGAAATTCAGACATGGGTTTTGAAGAATACAAAACAACGATCCCAGAAACGCAAAAATTCTAAAAAATCGAGTTAAAATTGTACTTAATCAAGCAATCAAAGTGCTGAAACATAAAATGGCTTTGTCCCTTTTCTTTTTCTTTGATTTTTGGCTATATGCATTGTAACACCCCGTACCCGAGACAGTCGCCGGAGTCGGACACGAGGGGTTAACGGGCTTAATCCACTTACTTGCACAGTTCATTTTAAAAATTTCCAGACAGCCGGCTAACTGTGTCACTGTCACCTTAAAAATCATATCTTGAGTTCAACAACTCGAAAATCAGTTTTGTGATTTTTCCCTGAAACTAGATTCATATATGCATCTAAAAATTTATTTCTAGAATTTTTTGTTGGGCCAATTAGTACAGTTTATTAGTTAAATTCCCCCATGTTACAGGGATCGACTACACTGACCTTTGCGCATTACGACTTGGATATCTCCCTGTACAGGGCTTCACTACTGATGCCGTTTATTTCTTCAGAAACTAGACTCAAAAAGGAATCTGTACATATATGGTATGACTTCTAATTATCTCTGGTTAATTTATAATGAATTTCCAAAGTCGGAACAGAGACTCCAGAAGCCGTTCTGGCCCTGTCTCACGAAAACTTAAATATCTCTTCACATACTGTTCATATGATCGTTTCGTTACTTTCCTATGAAAATAGTCTCGTCAAGGTTCGTTTAAATAATTTATTCACTATTTAATTCCATTCCTACTAGTTATAGTGATTTTTCACATCCACGTCACTGCAGCTGTCAGCATCTGTCTTTAAGGTAGGCTTTACCTATTTTATAGTTTCCATGATTCAACTAGCCCTTTAACATAAATAGCACAAAATATGATCATGATTAACCATCCCAATGGCTAATCGTTTCCAAACATTTCCATACCTCTTAATGAACAACATACAATGATTATAATACCATGCCCAAAGTATACTTAAGCCATTTTCGCATGGCTATCCAAATTTACACAAAACCGAAAGGTACATGACTTACAACAAAAGGGTAGTCCTATACATGCCATTTCAAAGTCCAACCAAAAATATACCGAAAGGAGCTTTGATAGTGTGGGCGACTTCGACTTCAAAATCCCGAGTCCGATAGCTGAAGAACCAAAATCTATAAAATAGATAATCAAAGAAAACGGAGTAAGCATTTAATGCTTAGTAAGTTTGAGCCATGAATTTAAACACAACCAAAGTATAGCATTCATGTAGCTAAACAGATAATTTCATATGCACAAATTCTCAATATCATACTTACTTCACATTACCAACCCTTATATTCATACACAAAGATCAACTTAGCCAAAGGCCGGTAGCTCATTTATCAACCGGCGAATACTTATTTGTAAGGGCTCAACTAATTGAGCACATCTGAAACATACCTCATTGTTGGGATTTCACAAGCGTATTAACTGAATTTTTTACAGCAAGATCATTCATTCCCGAATCACGTACCTTCGGAATTTAACCGGATATAGCTACTCGTTCAAATGCCTTCGGGACATAGCCCGGTTATAGTAGCTCACACAAATGCCTTTGGGACTTAACCCGGATTTAGTAACTCGCACCAATGCCTTTGGGCTTAGCCCGGGATTAGTAACTCACACAAATGCCTTCGGATCTTAGTCCGGATATGGTCACTTAGCACAAAGCCTTCGGGACTTAGCCCGGACATCATTCGAATAACCATGCACATTTAACAATAAATCATGACACATTCGTATTTCATTTTCATTAGCAAAACTCAAACACAAGACACTTATCACACTTGCAATTTTGGCTCAATAGCCACATACAAAGAGCATGATCTAATCAAATCATAATCTAAGTTCTATTACTCAAAAACTTACCTCGGATGTTGTCGAACGGCTTCAGCGGCTATTCGATCACTTTTTCCTTTCCCTTATCCAACTGTGGCCCTCTAAGCTCTTGAGCTAATTCAAACAAATTTAACTTATTAAAGTCTCATTTTGCTAGCTTATGGCCGAATATGACAAGGAATTTGATAGGTCATATGGCCACCTTTTAGCTCAAATACACAATGATCATATGCATTTTTAATCACATCAAGCAATTTAATACAATTCATTCGAACATCAAAAGAGATGCTCAAGGTACTTAGCCCATATAAACTTTAGGCATTAGAGTCACATATATATATATGGAATCCCGAATCAAACTCAACATTTTAGCTAATATTTCCCCCTTGGCCGAATTTTCTAAGTCAAGCTAAAGCCATCAATAGGCTACCTAAGGCCAAACATACACATCAACTCATGTACTCATTCATGTGGCCGAACATACACATCTATGCTAAGGCCGATTGCAACACTTAATACATTCTACAAGTATGGTCACTTGTATTGACTAAACACCATTTGTTTCAAGTTCAAAACTTGGCTAATACACATATATACACTATTAAAGCATCCTCTCCCTTTCCATTAATTCAACACATGCATTACCCATAATATACAAAATTATATTTGGCCTTAGCACACAACTTGCTAGCCGATTCTTCTCCATCTAGCAACTAATGCACATACGAGCTCATTTGTTAGACTCTACTTCATCTAACAACAACCATATTTTTTTTTCTCTCTACTTTCTACCATGGCCGAATGCATCACAACACCATATCATTTCGATTTTAGTCATGGTTAAACAAAGAACTTAATGTCTCACTCAAGGATGCTAAAAAGGAGATTCAAGAGTCATCAATCCACCATCACATGCATCATTACAAGCTTCACCTTTAGCATGCAATTAACATCAACACAAATCCACCTTAGCCGAATATCTTCTCCATGACATAGTAAAGATTTGAACCATGGGCTAGTTAGAACTCAAGCTTACAAAAGAAAACATGCATGAATCTCATGGCACAATATCAAACTTACCTTCACCTAGCTACAAGCATGGCCGAATCTCTTCAACATTTCCTCCCTTCTTTCCTTTGAATTTTCGGTCAAGAAGAATGAAAAAAGGATGGACACATTTTTTTTTCTTTTTCTTTCTTCTATTCACGGCAATGGAGTGGGGGGGGCAACCACACACATTTTTTTTTTCCTTTTTCCATTTCTTTATTACCCATACTCATTATTTTATTGTTCCTAACATACATCACTATATAACATGTTTGTGACATGTTTCCACTCATAGCATGGCCGGCCATTAGCTCAAATATTGGGCAATTTGACGTGCAAACCCACCATCTCTACAACATGCATTATTAGGCCACTTTACATTTGCCTAGCACATTTCTAAATTTTCTCACATAAATCCTTTTGACTAAATTCGCATGCAATTTACTAAATCGAAGCCTAAAACTTTCACACATTCATAATCACATATTTTAGACAATAAATATCATGTTCAAATAATTTGGTGACTCAGTTTAGCGGTCCCGAATCCGCTTCCCGACTAGGGTCACTTTAGGGCTGTCACAACTCTCCCCACTTAAGAAATTTTCGTCCCGAAAATCTTCTTGTAAAAATGTGTTTGGGTATCGTTCTTTCATAGAGTTCTCGGTTTCCCAAGTAGCTTCTTCGATTCCGTGTTTGAGCCATAACACTTTTACC
Organism: Gossypium arboreum; assembly: GCF_025698485.1. Classification (NCBI taxonomy): domain Eukaryota; kingdom Viridiplantae; phylum Streptophyta; class Magnoliopsida; order Malvales; family Malvaceae; genus Gossypium; species Gossypium arboreum. Next base: position 88,934,758 of record NC_069080.1, on the reverse strand, counting down.
AACGGAACTTTTGTTTCGCAACTCTTTCACGTCACAAGCTAGGATACGAATCGGTTCCTCTTCATAACTCAAGTCAGATTGAATTTCAACTTCTGATGGATTAATTACGTGTGACGGATCGGATCTATAACATCGAAGCATCGAAACATGAAAGACGTCGTGAATCTTTTCAAGTTCAGGGGGCAAAATCACTCTATACGCAACTGGACCAACTCGTTCAGAGATTTCGTACGGCCCAATGAATCTCGGGCTCAACTTGCCCTTACGGCCAAATCTGAGTATCTTTTTCCAAGGCGACACCTTAAGAAACACTTTGTCTCCCACCTGATACTCAATATCTCTTCGTTTTAAATCCGCGTACGACTTCTGACGATCTGATGCTGCCTTCAGACTTTCACAAATTATTCTTACTTTCTGCTCAGCATCTTTAATCAAATCCACTCCGAAAATTTTACTTTCACCGAGCTCGGTCCAAAACAATGGCGTACGGCATTTTCGACCGTACAAAGCCTCGTAAGGTGCCATCTTAATACTTGACTGAAAACTATTGTTGTAAGCGAATTCAATCAAAGGTAAATACCGTTCCCATGAACCACTAAACTCGAGGATGCAACATCTCAACATATCCTCAAGTATCTGAATTATCCGCTCGGATTGACCATCTGTTTGTGGATGAAAAGCGGTGCTAAAATGCAGCTTGGTACCCAAAGCTTCTTGCAATTTCTTCCAAAATCGTGAGGTGAATCTCGGATCTCTATCCGACACGATAGAAATAGGTACCCTGTAATCTCGCAAATCGAGAAACATACAATTCAGCTAATTTATCCATTGAAAAATCGTGCGACGGGGATAAAGTGAGCCGACTTAGTCAATCTATCAACAACGACCCAAATCGCATCTTTCTTACTTGCCGACACTGCCAACCCAGATACAAAATCCATCGTTACTCGATCCCATTTCCATTCAGGTATCATGATCGGTTGGAGTAAACCCATAGGCACTTGATGTTCCGTCTTCACTTGCTGACATATTAAACACTTCGAAACAAAATTGGAAATGTCTCGTTTCATACCATGCCACCAAAACTGGCGTCTCAGATCGTTGTACATTTTCGTACTCCCCGGGTGAATTGACATTCGGCTACAATGAGCTTCGTTCAGAATCATCGAAATGAGTTCTGAATTTCTTGGAACACACAACCGATTTCTGTACCTCAAACAATCGTAATCATCAATTTGAAACTCCGATTCCACATTCGGAACACATTTAGCCCGTTTTGCAACCAACTCATCGTCGACTTTCTGAGCTTCATGAATTTGATGAATCAATAATGGTTTGGCCTTTAATTCGGCCACTAACACATTGTCGGGTAGAACAGACAAGTGTACATTCATTGCTCGTAAAGCAAACAAAGTGATTTCGCTTAAGGCATCCGCAACCACATTAGCCTTTCCCGGTGATAATCAATGACCAGCTCATAATCTTTCAACAACTCAAGCCAACGCCTTTGTCGTAGATTCAAGTCTCTTTGAGTCATCAAATATTTGAGACTTTTGGAATGTAACACCCCATACCCGATACCGTTGCCAGAGTCGAACACGAGGTGTTAACGGACTTAATTCATTAATTAAACAGCTCATACAATTCATTTTAAAATTTCCAGACAAGCTGGCTAACTGCATCACAGTCGCTTTAAAAATCATATCTCGAGTTACGAAACTCGAAATCCAATTCCATAAATTTTTCCTGAAACTAGACTCATATATATATCTACTAATTTTTTTCTAGAATTTTTGGCTGGGCCAATTAGTACAGTTTATTAGTTAAAGTCTCCCCTATTTCAGGGTTCAACTACTCTGACCTTAGTGTATTACGAATCAGATATCTCCCTGTACAGAGCTTCAATGACTATGCCGTTTATCTCTAATAAAACTAGACTCAATAAGGAATCTGTACATATAAAGCATGACTTCTAATTATCTTTGTAAAATTTATGGTGAATTTCCAAATTCAGAACAGGGGATCCAGAAATCTCTCTAGCCCTGTTTCACAAAAATTTAAACATCTCATAAAATATAGCTCATATACCTGTTTCGCTTATTCCATATGAAAATAGACTCATCAAGCTTCGATTCCATAACTTATTCATTATTTAATTCCATTTCTACTATTTTTAGTGATTTTTTAAACTCACATCACTGCTGCTGTCTGAATCTATTTTATGGTAAATTTTACCTATTTCATGGTTTCCATGGATTAGCTAGCAATTTGACATACATAATACCAAATATGATCATGATTAGCCATTCCAATGGCTAATCATTACCAAGCATTTCTATTTCCATACCACTCAATAACCATATCATAAGACCATATATACAAAATGATTATAATGCTATACATGCCATACTCAAAATATACAAGCCATTATGCCAAGATGGTATACGGATAGTGTGGCGTGCCTCCGACCGCTTCCGATTTCCGAGCTGGCTTGTCAACACTACAAGGAATGAAAAGGAGGAGTAAGCATAAATGCTTAGTAAGCTCACATGCAAATAGCAAGTAATATAACCATATAAGCAAACATAAAACATCATTTGCATAATCATCACCAAGACATTCATATCACCTTTTCATTTATCATCTTACCATATTGTTGTTATATCGAGTTTTCAACCCGAGGGTTAAGTACATACCTGTTCAAAGTATCCATTTCACAACACTTACCAATACGTCCCTTTCATCTTGAGTATTCCTCCATTTGAGTAGAACTTTACCCGTTGAACACATCGGAATATAATTCGGATACATGGAAAGTTTGCACATAAGTGCCACATATGTAGCCAAGCTACCATGTAACCCGCCCATAAGTGAACTCGGACTCAACTCAACGAGCTCGGGCGTTCGCATCCATAAGTGAACTCGGACTCAACTCAACGAGTTCGGATGCCTAGTTACATCTCACGAACTCGGACTCAACTCAACGAGTTCGGACGCTCGCATCCATAAGTGAACTCGGACTCAACTCAACGAGTTCGGATGCTCAACCATCCTAGTGACATGTCACTTGTATCCTAATCCATTCTTGAGGTTCAACGGGACCTTTTTCCCAATCATGTGTCTCAACCATCTTCTACGGAATGCCGATACCGATACTCGGTAGTATTTCACATTTTCCAAGTATATCACATAATTTGACATATTATCAAACAATTATCACAAGTATAATATTTCATAATAATTATCATATCATTTAAAAAACATTAAAACATTTAAAATAATAACTATGTTACCAACATTTACATATGAACTTACCTCGTATGCGAAAATGGCTATTTTTACCATTTCGTCCACAACTTGGTATTTTCCCCATTTTAGCCCAAATTTCAAGTTTCCTTGCTCTATCATTTAAAATATAGTCTAATTAGGACTCACATTATTCAAATTGACCCAAAATCATATTTTAGAAAAATTACAATTTTGCCCCTAAACTTTTGCATATTTACACTTTTGCCCCAAAGCTCGTAAATTAAAATTCAGCCTATTTTCTTATGTTTTATGACATGCTGATCATTTTTCCTTCTATGGCAACATCAAATTCTCACTCTAACATGTACTTATGACTATTAGGTATTTTTACCGATTAAGCCCTTTTGCTCGCTTTTCACTTAAAACCGAGTAGCACAAGTTGTCTAACATAATTTAAAACCTCATATTCTATCATAAAACACCAAAATACACAAATTTCACCTATGGGTATTTTTCCAAATATAAACCCTAGGTTAAATTATTGCTAGCATAAGCTAAATCGAGCTACGGACTCCAAAACGTAAAAATCATTAAAAACGAGGCTAGAACGGACTTACAATCGAGCTTGGAAGCTTGAAAACCCTAGCCATGGTTTCTCCTTGCTATATTCGCCATGCGGTTGAAGATGAGCAAAATTGGCTTTTAATTTTGTATTTTAATTCATTTTACCCTAAATGACCAAAATGCCCTTACTACTAAACTTTCCAAAATTCCATCCATGTCCAATTTTTTGTCCATAGACTTAGAAATTGGTAAAATTACTCTTTAAGGACCTCTAATTAATAATCTAATTCAATTTTATGCAAAATACTTCTAGAACACAAGTTTTGCAATTTATTCAATTTAGTCCCAAATTTCAAATTAAGTATTTTATGCATAAAATTTCTTCACGAAATTTTCACACAATCATGCAATCATATCATAGACCTTAAAATAATCATAAAATAATTATTTCTATATCGGATTTTGTGGTCACGAAACCACTATTCGACTAGGCCCAAAATCGTGATATTACAACTCTCCCCCTTCAGGATTTTCGCCCCGAAAATCTTACCGTAAAAGTGGTCTTCACTTTTAATCTCAGATTTGTGTCAAGAACTTGCACTTAGACTGTACCTCCAATACATCTCTTCAATTTCTCATATGATCTAAAAGCTACAGCCTCAACTCTCAACTGTTCTTAAATTTTCAACCCTTCTTAATTTCCCATGATATCATGACATAAAACCCGGATCTCAACTTGATTTAATGGAGACCTGAATTCCAAGAAATCCAACAATCAAAGAGACCGAAATTCCATGAATCGATGAGTAGGAATTCATTCAATACAGATGTGATTTATAGATCTCGCCAAACATTTAACAATAGGATACATCACATTTTCCTCTTTCCGCCACGTAAATAATTCGATATGGCCTCAAGAATAATCCTTCTCATTTCCATCCCAATATCAACATTGACAAGGATAATTTTGATAGATCCCAATGCTCGGCTTTAACCCCTTTAACAACTCCGATTTTATGTAACATCGGATGCTCTAAACTATCACATTACCTCACTGTCTTGAAACACATCACAATTCATACAACAATACATTATTGAAAGTCAGGAAGTCATTGCTCAATGTAGACTAGTCTAGTTCAGACGCTTCGGTTACCAATATTCTCATCTATCCGAACTCTGTCAACATGTAATAAACTTTTCAGCTTTCACAAGATGGAAACCTTATCATTCGTAGTGACTTAAACTAATATTCAACTCTTTCTAATAAATATAGACTTCTCGTTCAAACTATTTACTCTTTTATCCGTACAAAATGAAATTCTATTATCAGACTTGGGAAAAATAATCCTGACATAATTGTCACATGAAATCTTTCAAATAAATAATTTACCATACCGACTAAAACTCGCGCTTTTATCACCTATGCCTTTATTGATGTCAAATCCTTACACAGAAATTAGAAAAAATCCCAATACTAAAATCACCACATTACCAAGATCAAATTAGAAGTATAGTCATATTTGACATGATTATCATGGGCTGAAGAACGTAATTCGAACATGAGTCATAATTGACAAATTATGGAACAAAGATAACAAGAAAACCGAATAAAGAAATCCAAGATAGAGAAACCCGAATAAAGAAATCCGAATAAAGAGATCCGGGATAAAGAAACCCAAGATACGATACTATGCCGAGAATCGAAAACCAAATTCATAGAGAAAATACAGAATACCTCGATAATTCTTCAAAGAAAGAAAGTCCAAAAGAAAACATCATTTAATCCCATGAAATCAAATATAACAAGATCAATATATCTTCCCATACATATATATCGATGAAGCATCAAGTAGAAGAAACAGAATCATAATATCATATGAATTCTCTCATCAATTCTTATCGAGACGAAATGAAATAGAATACCCAATGAAATAGAGCAATATAAATTATAAACCAATCAGGACTACCAATGCTTTCATCCAACACCAAAATTAGAAGACATTCCCATATAACAAGAATTTCTTCGGAAGATCAATAGCCATAGAAATATTTTCGAGAACGGGTGAACACATAGAACATCTCAAAGAGATCGCTAAATCTGTCCGGTCATAATCATCACACTCAGATAATTCACATTTGAAATATCATTTCCCCAACTAGTTCTGCCGTCACAAATTTCATATTAAATCATTCACTAAAGAATGTCAGTTCGAATAAATTTCGATTTACACTTTTCTCGACCTTGCACTTGAGTAATTCGATTTACCAAAGAGAATCCTTCTCTAACCGGGACAAGGCATAATTCCAATAATCTTTATATCAATCGATACTTTCTCGCTCGACTTTACTTATCAGCTCATTTTCAATCTCGGATCATACTTATAATTATTCTATCACCGAACTCTTTGGGTTTTCAACAGAAACTTATTCAATACAAATCTCATGAAATTCCATTATAAGTACCACTTTGGTAAGGGGAGGGTTGTAGGACCTCGACTCGACTTTCTTATACATACACATATGACACAACTTCCATCATCATAGTAACATCATCAAAATCATGTCATTCATTCATGTTGGCTTACACCAATTTTCCTATTGTCCCATTTAGACAATATACTTATGCATACATTCTATGTTTTCTAGATAGCTTTACTTATCCATTCATTTAATTAAATTAATTCATGCTCATGACATTATATAAGGCCAAACAAACATAAATATTTGCATCACAATCACAACTTTCATTTCGTGCATCATCATGTACATATCATTACAATCATACAATTCAGTCCAACAATTTAACATAGATAAGTTCATTTCATTATAATCCTTTATCTCATAAAAAATTGTATATCATTAACATTCATCAACATTCAACGTCCAATCAAGACAAGGACATTTTCATTCGTATTATGATATTATGACCTTTATTCATACCTCTACTACTTTCTATTTATTCCGTTCATCTTATCAAGTAAGCCACATACACTACATCGTATGAGCATTAAGCAAATATGGATATTTATCACAACATGAACTTTCATCTCACATATTATCACATATGTATCATAAACTTTTATTCATATTTTTCTGAACCGAGACTTATCATAATCATAACTTTACTCAAATACCTTCACATAACCGTGAACATGGTCGGCACATTTCGGTTGGAGAGTACCTGTCTAAATAAGACGGTACTCATACGCAGCGTCGGAAGACATCACACTATCACAGATCAGTGGCATGTATAGCTAAACTTTTACACATGCTAGGTTAGTCCGAGAACCGACTAAACCTGCTCTGATACCACTAAATGTAACACCCCATACCCGATACCGTTGCCGGAGTCGAACACGAGGTGTTAACGGACTTAATTCATTAATTAAACAGCTCATACAATTCATTTTAAAATTTCCAGACAAGCTGGCTAACTGCATCACAGTCGCTTTAAAATCATATCTCGAGTTACGAAACTCGAAATCCAATTCCATAAATTTTTCCTGAAACTAGACTCATATATATATCTACTAATTTTTTTCTAGAATTTTTGGTTGGGCCAATTAGTACAGTTTATTAGTTAAAGTCTCCCCTGTTTCAGGGTTCAACTACTCTGACCTCAGTGTATTACGAATCAGATATCTCCTGTACAGAGCTTCAATGACTATGCCGTTTATCTCTAATAAAACTAGACTCAATAAGGAATCTGTACATATAAAGCATGACTTCTAATTATCTTTGTAAAATTTATGGTGAATTTCCAAATTCAGAACAGGGGATCCAGAAATCTCTCTAGCCCTGTTTCACAAAAATTTAAACATTTCATAAAATATAGCTCATATACCTGTTTCGCTTATTCCATATGAAAATAGACTCATCAAGCTTCAATTCCATAACTTATTCATTATTTAATTCCATTTCTACTATTTTTAGTGATTTTTAAACTCACGTCACTGCTGCTGTCTGAATCTATTTTATGGTAAATTTTACCTATTTCATGGTTTCCATGGATTAGCTAGCAATTTGACATACATAATACCAAATATGATCATGATTAGCCATTCCAATGGCTAATCATTACCAAGCATTTCTATTTCCATACCACTCAATAACCATATCATAAGACCATATATACAAAATGATTATAATGCTATACATGCCATACTCAAAATATACAAGCCATTATGCCAAGATGGTATACGGATAGTGTGAGCGTGCCTCCGACCGCTTCCGATTTCCGAGCTGGCTTGTCAACACTACAAGGAATGAAAAGGAGGAGTAAGCATAAATGTTTAGTAAGCTCACATGCAAATAGCAAGTAATATAACCATATAAGCAAACATAAAACATCATTTGCATAATCATCACCAAGACATTCATATCACCTTTTCATTTATCATCTTACCATATTGTTGTTATATCGAGTTTTCAACCCGAGGGTTAAGTACATACCTGTTCAAAGTATCCATTTCACAACACTTACCAATACGTCCCTTTCATCTTGAGTATTCCTCCATTTGAGTAGAACTTTACCCGTTGAACACATCGAATATAATTCGGATACATGGAAAGTTTGCACATAAGTGCCACATATGTAGCCAAGCTACCATGTAACCCGCCCATAAGTGAACTCGGACTCAACTCAACGAGCTCGGCGTCAGCATCCATAAGTGAACTCGGACTCAACTCAACGAGTTCGGATGCCTAGTTACATCTCACGAACTCGGACTCAACTCAACGAGTTCGGACGCCGCATCCATAAGTGAACTCGGACTCAACTCAACGAGTTCGGATGCTCAACCATCCTAGTGACATGTCACTTGTATCCTAATCCATTCCCGAGGTTCAACGGACCTTTTCCCAATCATGTGTCTCAACCATCTTCTACGGAATGCCGATACCGATACTCGGTAGTATTTCACATTTTCCAAGTATATCACATAATTTGACATATTATCAAACAATTATCACAAGTATAATATTTCATAATAATTATCATATCATTTAAAAAACATTAAAACATTTAAAATAATAACTATGTTACCAACATTTACATATGAACTTACCTCGTATGCGAAAATGGCTATTTTTACCATTTCGTCCACAACTTGGTATTTTCCCCATTTTAGCCCAAATTTCAAGTTTCCTTGCTCTATCATTTAAAATATAGTCTAATTAGGACTCACATTATTCAAATTGACCCAAAGTCATATTTTAGAAAAATTACAATTTTGCCCCTAAACTTTTGCATATTTACACTTTTGCCCCAAAGCTCGTAAATTAAAATTCAGCCTATTTTCTTATGTTTTATGACATGCTGATCATTTTTCCCTTCTATGGCAACATCAAATTCTCACTCTAACATGTACTTATGACTATTAGGTATTTTTACCGATTAAGCCCTTTTGCTCGTTTTCACTTAAAACCGAGTAGCACAAGTTGTCTAACATAATTTAAAACCTCATATTCTATCATAAAACACCAAAATACACAAATTTCACCTATGGGTATTTTTCCAAATATAAACCCTAGGTTAAATTATTGCTAGCATAAGCTAAATCGAGCTAGGGACTCCAAAAACGTAAAATCATTAAAAACGAGGCTAGAACGGACTTACAATCGAGCTTGGAAGCTTGAAAACCCTAGCCATGGTTTCTCCTTGCTATATTCGCCATGCGGTTGAAGATGAGCAAAATTGGCTTTAATTTTGTATTTTAATTCATTTTACCCTAAATGACCAAAATGCCCTTACTACTAAACTTTCCAAAATTCCATCCATGTCCAATTTTTGTCCATAGACTTAGAAATTGGTAAAATTACTCTTTAAGGACCTCTAATTAATAATCTAATTCAATTTTATGCAAAATACTTCTAGAACACAAGTTTTGCAATTTATTCAATTTAGTCCCAAATTTCAAATTAAGTACTTTATGCATAAAATTTCTTCACGAAATTTTCACACAATCATGCAATCATATCATAGACCTTAAAATAATCATAAAATAATTATTTCTATATCGGATTTTGTGGTCACGAAACCACTATTCCGACTAGGCCCAAAATCAGGATATTACAACTCTCCCCCCCTTCAGGGATTTTCGTCCCCGAAAATCTTACCGTAAAAGTGGTCTTCACTTTTAATCTCAGATTTGGTGTCAAGAACTTGCACTTAGACTGTACCTCCAATACATCTCTTCAATTTCTCATATGATCTAAAAGCTTACGCCTCAACTCTCAACTGTTCTTAAATTTTCAACCCTTCTTAATTTCCCATGATATCATGACATAAAACCCGGATCTCAACTTGATTTAATGGAGACTGGAATTCCAAGAAATCCAACAATCAAAGAGACTGAAATTCCATGAATCGATGAGTAGGAATTCATTCAATATGATGTGATTTATAGATCTCGCCAAACATTTAACAATAGGATACATCACATTTTCCTCTTTCCGCCATAGAAATAATTCGATATGGCCTCAAGAATAATCCTTCTCATTTCCATCCCAATATCAACATTGACAAGGATAATTTTGATAGATCCCAATGCTCGCTTTAACCCCTTTAACAACTCCGATTTTATGTAACATCGGATGCTCTAAACTATCACATTACCTCACCGTCTTGAAACACATCACAATTCATACAACAATACATTCTTGAAAGTCGAAGTCATTGCTCAATGTAGACTAGTCTAGTTCGACGCTTGTTACCAATATTCTCATCTATCCGAACTCTGTCAACATGTAATAAACTTTTCAGCTTTCACAAGATGGAAACCTTATCATTCGTAGTGACTTAAACTAATATTCAACTCTTTCTAATAAATATAGACTTCTCGTTCAAACTATTTACTCTTTTATCCGTACAAAATGAAATTCTATTATCGACTTGGGAAAATAATCGACATAATTGTCACATGAAATCTTTCAAATAAATAATTTACCATACCGACTAAAACTCGCGCTTTTATCACCTATGCCTTTATTGATGTCAAATCCTTACGTAAATTAGAAAAATCCCAATACTAAAATCACCACATTACCAAGATCAAATTAGAAGTATAGTCATATTTGACATGATTATCATGGGCTGAAGAACGTAATTCGAACATGAGTCATAATTGACAAATTATGGAACAAAGATAACAAGAAAACCGAATAAAGAAATCCAAGATAGAGAAACCCGAATAAAGAAATCCGAATAAAGAGATCCAGGATAAAGAAACCCAAGATACGATACTATGCCGAGAATCGAAAACCAAATTCATAGAGAAAATACAGAATACCCTCGATAATTCTTCAAAGAAAGAAAGTCCAAAAGAAAACATCATTTAATCCCATGAAATCAAATATAACAAGATCAATATATCTTCCCATACATATATATCGATGAAGCATCAAGTAGAAGAAAGCAGAATCATAATATCATATGAATTCTCTCATCAATTCTTATCGATTTAAATGAAATAGAATACCCAATGAAATAGAGCAATATAAATTATAAACCGGTCAGACTACCAATGCTTTCATCCAACACCAAAATTAGAAGACATTCCCATATAACAAGAATTTCTTCGAAGATCAATAGCCATAGAAATATTTCGAGAACGGGTGAACACATAGAACATCTCAAAGAGATCGCTAAATCTGTCCGGTCATAATGTCACACTCAGATAATTCACATTTGAAATATCATTTCCCCAACTAGTTCTGCCGTCACAAATTTCATATTAAATCATTCACTAAAGAATGTCAGATTCGAATAAATTTCGATTTACACTTTTCTCGACCTTGCACTTGAGTAATTCGATTTACCAAAGAGAATCCTTTCTAATCGGGACAAATGCATAATTCCAATAATCTTTATATCAATCGATACTTTCTCGGCTCGACTTTACTTATCAGCTCATTTTCAATCTCGGATCATACTTATAATTATTCTATCATTGAACTCTTTGGGTTTTCAACAGAAACTTATTCAATACAAATCTCATGAAATTCCATTATAAGTACCACTTTGGTAAGGGGAGGGTTGTAGGACCTCGACTCGACTTTCTTATACATACACATATGACACAACTTCCATCATCATAGTAACATCATCAAAATCATGTCATTCATTCATGTTGGCTTACACCAATTTTCCTATTGTCCCATTTAGACAATATACTTATGCATACATTCTATGTTTTCTAGATAGCTTTACTTATCCATTCATTTAATTAAATTAATTCATGCTCATGACATTATATAAGGCCAAACAAACATAAATATTTGCATCACAATCACAACTTTCATTTCGTGCATCATCATGTACATATCATTACAATCATACAATTCAGTCCAACAATTTAACATAGATAAGTTCATTTCATTATAATCCTTTATCTCATAAAAAATTGTATATCATTAACATTCATCAACATTCAACGTCCAATCAAGACAAGGACATTTTCATTCAGTATTATGATATTATGACCTTTATTCATACCTCTACTACTTTCTATTTATTCCGTTCATCTTATCAAGTAAGCCACATACACTACATCGTATGAGCATTAAGCAAATATGGATATTTATCACAACATGAACTTTCATCTCACATATTATCACATATGTATCATAAACTTTTATTCATATTTTTCTGAACCGAGACTTATCATAATCATAACTTTACTCAAATACCTTCACATAACCGTGAACATGGTCGGCACATTTCGGTTGGAGAGTACCTGCCTAAATAAGACGGTACTCATACGCGTCGGAAGACATCACACTATCACGATCGCTGGCATGTATAGCTAAACTTTTACACATGCTAGGTTAGTCCGAGAACCGACTAAACCTGCTCGATACCACTAAATGTAACACCCCATACCCGATACCGCTTGCGAGTCGAACACGAGGTGTTAACGGACTTAATTCATTAATTAAACAGCTCATACAATTCATTTTAAAATTTCCAGACAAGCTGGCTAACTGCATCACAGTCGCTTTAAAATCATATCTCGAGTTACGAAACTCAAATCCAATTCCATAAATTTTTCCTGAAACTAGACTCATATATATATCTACTAATTTTTTCTAGAATTTTGGTTGGGCCAATTAGTACAGTTTATTAGTTAAAGTCTCCCTGTTTCAGGGTTCAACTACTCTGACCTCAGTGTATTACGAATCAGATATCTCCTGTACAGAGCTTCAATGACTATGCCGTTTATCTCTAATAAAACTAGACTCAATAAGGAATCTGTACATATAAAGCATGACTTCTAATTATCTTTGTAAAATTTATGGTGAATTTCCAAATTCAGAACAGGGGATCCAGAAATCTCTCTAGCCCTGTTTCACAAAAATTTAAACATCTCATAAAATATAGCTCATATACCTGTTTCGCTTATTCCATATGAAAATAGACTCATCAAGCTTCAATTCCATAACTTATTCATTATTTAATTCCATTTCTACTATTTTTAGTGATTTTTTAAACTCACGTCACTGCTGCTGTCTGAATCTATTTTATGGTAAATTTTACCTATTTCATGGTTTCCATGGATTAGCTAGCAATTTGACATACATAATACCAAATATGATCATGATTAGCCATTCCAATGGCTAATCATTACCAAGCATTTCTATTTCCATACCACTCAATAACCATATCATAAGACCATATATACAAAATGATTATAATGCTATACATGCCATACTCAAAATATACAAGCCATTATGCCAAGATGGTATACGGATAGTGTGAGCGTGCCTCCGACCGCTTCCGATTTCGAGCTGGCTTGTCAACACTACAAGGAATGAAAAGGAGGAGTAAGCATAAATGCTTAGTAAGCTCACATGCAAATAGCAAGTAATATAACCATATAAGCAAACATAAAACATCATTTGCATAATCATCACCAAGACATTCATATCACCTTTTCATTTATCATCTTACCATATTGTTGTTATATCGAGTTTTCAACCCGAGGGTTAAGTACATACCTGTTCAAAGTATCCATTTCACAACACTTACCAATACGTCCCTTTCATCTTGAGTATTCCTCCATTTGAGTAGAACTTTACCCGTTGAACACATCGGAATATAATTCGGATACATGGAAAGTTTGCACATAAGTGCCACATATGTAGCCAAGCTACCATGTAACCCGCCCATAAGTGAACTCGGACTCAACTCAACGAGCTCGGCGTTCAGATCCATAAGTGAACTCGGACTCAACTCAACGAGTTCGGATGCCTAGTTACATCTCACGAACTCGGACTCAACTCAACGAGTTCGGACGTCAGATCCATAAGTGAACTCGGACTCAACTCAACGAGTTCGGATGCTCAACCATCCTAGTGACATGTCACTTGTATCCTAATCCATTCCCGAGGTTCAACGGACCTTTTTCCCAATCATGTGTCTCAACCATCTTCTACGGAATGCCGATACCGATACTCGGTAGTATTTCACATTTTCCAAGTATATCACATAATTTGACATATTATCAAACAATTATCACAAGTATAATATTTCATAATAATTATCATATCATTTAAAAACATTAAAACATTTAAAATAATAACTATGTTACCAACATTTACATATGAACTTACCTCGTATGCGAAAATGGCTATTTTACCATTTCGTCCACAACTTGGTATTTTCCCATTTTAGCCCAAATTTCAAGTTTCCTTGCTCTATCATTTAAAATATAGTCTAATTAGGACTCACATTATTCAAATTGACCCAAAATCATATTTTAGAAAAATTACAATTTTGCCCCTAAACTTTTGCATATTTACACTTTTGCCCCAAAGCTCGTAAATTAAAATTCAGCCTATTTTCTTATGTTTTATGACATGCTGATCATTTTTCCTTCTATGGCAACATCAAATTCTCACTCTAACATGTACTTATGACTATTAGGTATTTTTACCGATTAAGCCCTTTTGCTCGTTTTCACTTAAAACCGAGTAGCACAAGTTGTCTAACATAATTTAAAACCTCATATTCTATCATAAAACACCAAAATACACAAATTTCACCTATGGGTATTTTTCCAAATATAAACCCTAGGTTAAATTATTGCTAGCATAAGCTAAATCGAGCTACGGACTCCAAAAACGTAAAATCATTAAAAACGAGGCTAGAACGGACTTACAATCGAGCTTGGAAGCTTGAAAACCCTAGCCATGGTTTCTCCTTGCTATATTCGCCATGCGGTTGAAGATGAGCAAAATTGGCTTTTAATTTTGTATTTTAATTCATTTTACCCCTAAATGACCAAAATGCCCTTACTACTAAACTTTCCAAAATTCCATCCATGTCCAATTTTTGTCCATAGACTTAGAAATTGGTAAAATTACTCTTTAAGGACCTCTAATTAATAATCTAATTCAATTTTATGCAAAATACTTCTAGAACACAAGTTTTGCAATTTATTCAATTTAGTCCCAAATTTCAAATTAAGTACTTTATGCATAAAATTTCTTCACGAAATTTTCACACAATCATGCAATCATATCATAGACCTTAAAATAATCATAAAATAATTATTTCTATATCGGATTTTGTGGTCACGAAACCACTATTCCGACTAGGCCCAAAATCAGGATATTACATGGAATCCGAAAATACGTGGCACTTCTCACCAAATAAGTAATGTCGCCATATTTTCAAGGCGAATACGATGGCAGCTAATTCGAGATCATGGGTCGGATAATTTTTCTCATGTGGCTTTAATTGTCTCGACGCAGAGGCCACAACTCGACCTTCTTGCATCAATACGCAACCTAACCCAAGTAGGGAGGCGTCACTATAGATGACAAACTCTTTGCCTGTTTCGGGCTGCACTAAAATTGGAGCTTCCGTCAAATAAGTTTTCAGTTGATCAAAACTTTTCTGACATTTTTCCGTCCATTCGAACTTAACATCTTTTTGAAGTAGCTTTGTCATGGGTGTGGCTATCATCGAGAAACCTTTTGCAAACCGTTGGTAGTAACCGGCAAGTCCCAAAAAGCTCCGAACCTCGGTAATATTTCTCAGAGGCTTCCAATTAAGTATGGCTGAAATTTTTCTCGGGTCAACTCAAATACCCGATCGCGGATACCACGTGACCCAAGAAGCTAACCTCTCTTAACCGTAACTCACACTTCATGAACTTAGCATATAACCGCTTATCCCGTAAAATTTGCAACACTAATCTCGGTGCTCAAAGATGTTCGGTCTCATCTCTTGAATAGACCAAGATGTCATCAATGAACACAACTACGAACCGGTCCAAATCATCGTCTCAAGATCCGATTCATCAAATCCATAAATACCGTAGGGCATTAGTGAGCCCAAACGGCATCACTAAGAACTCGTAGTGGCCGTATCTCGTTCTGAAAGCAGTTTTGGGTATATCCGAATCTCAAATTCGCAATTGGTAATACCCCGATCTCAAATCTATCTTTGAAAACACTGAGGCTCCCTTTAGTTGAGCAAACAAATCATCAATACGCGGTAACGGATATTTATTCTTTATCGTCACTTTATTCAGCTGACGATAGTCAATGCACATCCTCATGGTTCCGTCCTTCTTTTTCACAAACAACACTGGTGCACCCCAAGGTGAGAAACTTGGTCGAGCGAAACCTCTATCCGTCAACTCTTGCAACTGAGCTTTGAATTCTTTTAACTCGGTTGGTGCCATACGATACGGAGCTATCGAAATTGGCGTAGTCCCAGGTACAAGCTCAATACCAAACTCTACTTCCCGAACAGGTGGTAAACCTGGTAATTCTTCGAAAAACATCCGGTATTCACAAACCACCGCATGATTCGGGTTTCTTTTCCAATTCCTTGTCATCAAGTACATATGCAAGGTATGCTAAGCACCCCTTTCTTACATATTTCTGGGCCAACATTGCTGATATTATAGCTGGCAACCCCTTTAAGTCCGTAGACTCAACTCAGATTATCTCGTTATTTGCGCACCTCAAATCAATAGTCTTGCTTTTGCAATTCACAATCGCATCATGCATGGTCAACCAATCCAAACCAAGAATAACATCAAATTCATCGAACGGCAAAAGCATCAAGTCCGCCGGAAAACAGGAACCTCAAATTACTAGGGGGCATTTCTTACACACTTTGTCAACAAGCACGTAACGACCTAAGGGATTTGACACCCGAATTATGAACTCAGTAGACTCAATAGGTAGAGTCTTACTGGATGCTAAGGTTTCGCATATATAAGAATGAGTAGAACCAGGGTCAATCAAAGCAATCACATTAGTATCAAAGAGAGTGAAAGTACCGGTAATAACATCTGGCGAGGAAGCATCCTCACGTGCACGTATGGCATAAGCCCTAGCAGGAGCACGAGCCTCAGATCTGGTGGTAGCATCTCTAGATCCTCTCTGACCGCCGCTAGCATTGCCCGTATTCCTAGATGGTCTACCCCGAGCAGTGGTAGCACCGGTTTCCCACTCGATTTACATTCTGCTCGCATAATCTCGGGCAATCTTTGATAAAGTCGTCGGTGACCGCACTTGTAACAGGAGAGATCATGGAACCTACAACTCCCGAATGCCATTTACCACAATACTAGCATTCCGCTCTGTCTCGACGGTCATTTCCAACATCGGCGATCAAGTGACTCGTGTGCTCACAGGGTCGATCGCGATCTCGTCTAGAAAAGCCCGAAGTGTCCCTAGACCGCCCAAGCCATCTCTAAATTTCTTCGATGATCGGGAAGGGCTTCCCAAAGACCTCTTACTGAAACTCCCTTGCTCCCACCTCACTTTTCTTTTCTCCATATTGAGCTCCTCGGCCTTGCAAGCTCGCTCAACAAGTACCACAAATTCTCGGATTTCCAAGATGCCAACATACAGCTTTATATCATCATTTATTCCATCCTCGAAACGTTTACACATTACGGCTTCTGAGGAAATGCATTCTCGTGCGTACCGGCTAAGCCTCACAAATTTTTGTTCATAGTTGGTAGCCAACATGGAACCTTGTTTAAGTTCAAGAAATTCCTTCCGTTTTTGATCCATAAATCTCTGACTGATATACTTTTTCCGAAACTCGGTTTGGAAAAACTCCCAAGTTACTTGCTCTCTAGGCACAACAGAAGTCAACGTATTCCACCAATAGTAGGCAGAATCACGTAGCAAGGAGATAGCACACTTTAGGCACTCATCGGGTGTGCAAGATAGCTCATCGAGTACCCGAATAGTGTTGTCCAACCAAAATTCAGCTTGCTCGGCATCATCACTATCTGTAGCCTAAAATTCAGTAGCCCTATGTTTTCGAATTCTGTCAACTGGGGGCTTATTTGACCTTATTTGATCAGATACCGGAGGTATGGTAGGTGCGGGGGTTGTGTTTGTCGGGAATGGAGGTTGTGGAATAGCCGTATTAGTTCGAATGTATTGGTTGAACCAATCATTCATCACGCTATAGAAAGCTTGTCTAGCTTCATCATTTGGATTACTAGCATTAGGTTGAGACTCATGGCCTTGTCCCTTGTAAGGGAGCAGCGCTACACTCTCAAGATCATCACCACCGCTTCGGTCGGGATCGGGATCCATTACTATAAATGAACACATTTGCAAATGTCAGAAATCACCACACTATCAAATAATCACTTAAAATGGCATGTATAGCTAGACCCAAACGCATTACGGTAGTCCTAGAATCGACTAAACCGTAACTTTGATACCAATTTAATTGTAACACCCCGTACCCGAGACTGTCGCCGGAGTCGGACACGAGGGGTTAACGGGCTTAATCCACTTACTTGCACAGTTCATTTTAAAAATTTCCAGACAGCCGACTAACTGTGTCACTGTCACCTTAAAAATCATATCTTGAGTTCCACAACTCAAAAATGAGTTTCGTGATTTTTTCCTGAAACTAGACTCATATATTCATCTACAAATTGTTACAGAAATCGACTACACTGACCTTTGCGCATTACGACTTGATATCTCCCTGTACAGGGCTTCACTACTGATGCCGTTTGTTTCTTCAGAAACTAGACTCAAAAAGGAATCTGTACATATATGGCATGACTTCTAATTATCTCTGTTCAATTTATAATGAATTTACAAAGTAGGAACAGGGACTCCAGAAGCCATTCTGGCCCTATCTCACGAAAACTGAAATATCTCTTAACATACTGTTCATATGATCGTTTCGTTACTTTCCTATGAAAATAGTCTCGTCAAGGTTCGTTTACATAATTTATTCACTATTTAATTCCATTCCTACTAGTTATAGTGATTTTTCACATCCACGCCACTGCAATTTGTCAAGATCTGTCTTTAAGGTAGGCTTTACCTATTTTATAGTTTCCATGATTCAACTAGCCCTTTAACATAAATAGCACAAAATATGATCATGATTAACCATCCCAATGGCTAATCGTTTCCAAACATTTCCATACCTCTTAATGAACAACATACAATGATTATAATACCATGCCCAAAGTATACTTAAGCCATTTTCGCATGGCTATCCAAATTTACACAAAACCGAAAGGTACATGACCTACAACAAAAGGGTAGTCCTATACATGCCATTTCAAAGTCCAACCAAAAATATACCGAAAGGAGCTTTGATAGTGTGGGCGACTTCGACTTCAAAATCCCGAGTCCGATAGTGAAGAACCAAAATCTATAAAACAGATAATCAAAGAAAACGAGTTGAGATTTAATGCTTAGTAAGTTTGATCCATGAATTTAAACACAACAAAAGTATAGCATTCATGTAGCTAAACAGATAATTTCATATGCACAAATTCTCAATATCATACTTACTTCACATTACCAACCCTTATATTCATACACAAAGATCAACTTAGCTAAAGGCGGTAGCTCATTTATCAAGCGGCGAATACTTATTTGTAAGGGCTCAACTAATTGAGCACATACTGAAACATACCTCATTGTTGGGATTTCACAAGCGTATTAACTGAAATTTTTACAGCAAGATCATTCATTCCCGAATCACGTACCTTCGAAATTTAACCGGATATAGCTACTCGTTCAAATGCCTTCGGGACATAGCCCGGTTATAGTAGCTCGTACAAATGCCTTCGGGACTTAACCCGGATTTAGTAACTCGCACCAATGCCTTTGGGCTTAGCCCGGGATTAGTAACTCGCACAAATGCCTTCGGATCTTAGTCCGGATATGTTCACTTAGCACAAAGCCTTCGGGACTTAGCCCGGACATCATTCGAATAACCATGCACATTTAACAATAAATCATCACACATTCGTATTTCATTTTCATTAGCAAAACTCAAACACAAGACACTTATCACACTTGCAATTTTGGCTCAATAGCCACATACAAAGAGCATGATCTAATCAAATCATAATCTAAGTTCTATTACTCAAAAACTTACCTCGGATGTTGTCGAACGGCTTCAACGGCTATTCGATCACTTTTTCCTTTCCCTTATCCAACTGTGGCCCTCTAAGCTCTTGAGCTAATTCAAACAAATTTAACTTATTAAAGTCTCATTTTGCTAGCTTATGGCCGAATATGACAAGGAATTTGATAGGTCATATGGCCACCTTTTAGCTCAAATACACAATGATCATACGCATTTTTCATCACATCAAGCAATTTAATACAATTCATTCGAACATCAAAAGAGAAGCTCAAGGTACTTAGCCCATATATACTTTAGGCATTAGAGTCACATATATATATATGGAATCCCGAATCAAACTCAACATTTTAGCTAATATTTCCCCCTTGGCCGAATTTTCTAAGTCAAGCTAAAGCCATCAATAGGCTACCTATGGCCAAACATACACATCAGCTCATGTACTCATTCATGTGGCCGAACATACACATCTATGCTAAGGCCGATTGCAACACTTAATACATTCTACAAGTATGGTCACTTGTATTGACTAAACACCATTTGTTTCAAGTTCAAAACTTGGCTAATACACATATATACACTATTAAAGCATCCTCTCCCTTTCCATTAATTCAACACATGCATTACCCATAATATACAAAATTATATTCGGCCTTAGCACACAACTTGCTAGCCGATTCTTCTCCATCTAGCAACTAATGCACATACGAGCTCATTTGTTAGACTCTACTTCATGTAACAACAACCATATTTTTTTTTCTCTCTACTTTCTACCATGGCCGAATGCATCACAACACCATATCATTTCGATTTTAGTCATGGTTAAACAAAGAACTTAATGTCTCACTCAAGGATGCTAAAAGGAGATTCAAGAGTCATCAATCCACCATCACATGCATCATTACAAGCTTCACCTTTAGCATGCAATTAACATCAACACAAATCCACCTTAGCCGAATATCATCTCCATGACATAGTAAAGATTTGAACCATGGGCTAGTTAGAACTGAAGCTAACAAAAGAAAACATGCATGAATCTCATGGCACAATATCAAACTTACCTTCACCTAGCTACAAGCATGGCCGAATCTCTTCAACATTTCCTCCCTTCTTTCCTTTGAATTTTCGGTCAAGAAGAATGAAAAAGGATGGACACATTTCTTTTTCTTTTTCTTTCTTCTATTCACGGCAATGGAGTGGGGGGGCAACCACACACATTTTTTTTTCCTTTTTCCATTTCTTTATTACCCATACTCATTATTTTATTGTTCCTAACATACATCACTATATAACATGTTTGTGACATGTTTCCACTCATAGCATGGCCGGCCATTAGCTCAAATATTGGGCAATTTGACGTGCAAACCCACCATTTCTACAACATGCATTATTAGGCCACTTTACATTTTCCTAGCACATTTCTAAATTTTCTCACATAAATCCTTTTGACTAAATTCGCATGCAATTTACTAAATCGAAGCCTAATACTTTCACACATTCATAATCACATATTTTAGACAAAAAATATCATGTTCAAATAATTTGGTGACTCGGTTTAGCGGTCCCGAATCCACTTCCCGACTAGGGTCACTTTAGGGCTGTCACATGCATGATAATATAGCCAATTTCATGTTTTCATTTTATTATAATATACATTAATATGCATTTTAACATTTTAACCTTATTAAAATAATATTTTCAACATATAATGGATGTCCAAAAATGTCTACTACCATTTAACATGGTTTATTTGACATGCAAGGACATTACTTTGAAAGCCAAGGCCCAATAGGTGCTTTAGCATCTAGCACTCAACTTTTACACTTTACGCGATTTAATTTTTTTTTTATAATTAAGCACAGAAAAAGACAAATTAAATCACAAAAATTTCGCAGACATAAATTCACATATCACAGACACAGAAAATAATAGTAAAATATTTTTCAGACTCGTATTTGTGGTCCCGAAACCACTATTCCAACTAAGGTCAAAACTGGACTGTTACAAGTATGGCATGTATAGGGACTTGGTCATTTTGTTATGTGTCATATTAGTTTAGCCAAATGTGTTGGCATTGTAATAGTTAATGATTCATTTTGTATATGTCATTGGAAGTTGGCTAATATTAATCTTATTGGTCATTGGTATGTTTATGTGATGATGCTTACCATGAAGATGAAATTGGCATGAATGGAAAAGAAAGTATGTGATGTTTTTGCATGATCGATGTTAGTATGTGAAAATGATGTATTGATATCTTGTTTGTGGCTGATTTGGTTGTACGTATATGCTTGGATTGGTGTTGCTTGTTGTTGTGTAGATTGGTGCAAGTAAGGGTGGCAAAATGGCTTGATAAATAGCCTTATTTTGTCCACACAGGCAGAGACACAGCTATGTGTCTCAGCTATGTGACAGACACGGCCTATGGATATGGTTGTGTATCCAGAGCGTGTAAAGTCTGAACCTATTTTATGAAAAATTTTGAAAATTAAAATTCACCACACGGCCTAGCACACGGGAGTGTGACTTGATCGTGTGACTTCCTTTGGTGCATAACGTCAGAAATAGAGAGTTACATGGGTTAGGGGCACGGGCGTTTATGACTACACGGCCTACCTACATGGGCATGTCCCAATTCACATAGGCTTGTGACCCTATTTTGACAAAAAATTTTGTAGGTGTTGTAAAATTTTCTAAAGTTCTCGGTTTAGTCTTGAACCACCTCCAATGCATGATTTGGGCCTCGTAGGCTCGTTTTAGGGATGATAGGAATGTATGTGAAAATTTTTTAAATTCGAACGGAAATATACATCTTGGTTTTGTATGATTGCTTGTGTATAAGTCTGGTAATGCCTTGTACCCTATTCCGGTGTTGGATACGGGTAAGGGGTGTTACAACACAAGATATGTTATATTTCCTTAAAACCACTTGAATAAGATCAATAGTTTAAGCAATAAAGATAAATACCTCCATATATAATTCTAACTGATGGAATAATGTTAGCACGAACATTTTGATTGTATGTAAAATAAAAGAGGGTATGATTTCTCTATAGGAAAAATTTAAGAAGTATGAAGAATAATGAATCCAAAACAAACAAAACATAAAAAAAAAACAAATAAAACAACTGCTAATACCATCGTTGAATCAACTTTAGTTTCAATGCATTGATAGCTACAACAACTTTCTCCAACTCCAGCCTTGGCATATTTTTTAGTCATTGATCATGCTTTTTGGTCAAAATCTTGTCTATTATATTTGTATTCCCTACTCTGTAGATTCATTAACATATCAAAAGCAAAGGAAAAACATAGAAAAGAAAAAAAATTCAATTTATCTTGAGAGAACTACTTCACACATTAGGACATCATCAGGATTTGGTTCGCTGAGCAATAGCCTTATACTTGTAAGCACTGTTGAAATGTTCAATGATGGTTTCCATGTCCCTTGTTTAGATGAGGACCATACTCTTCATGTCATATGTAACGACCCTATAGTCAAGGGTGTCGGAAAGTGCATTTCCGGGACTCCGTTCCCATAAATCAGACTTTGTAAATATTTATAATAAATATTTACAAAGTTAGTTGTGTAGTTAATTAGATTTCAATTAAGTGAACATGCGCGATTTAAGAGTTATTAAATTATAAGGACTAAATCACATATAGTGTAACAGCTCGTTTTAAGGTTAAATTGGAACAGTGGTTTCAGGACCACGAACAAGGTAGAAATATTTATTGTAATATTTTTTTAAGGTCTACAGTATGATTTAATGATTGTGTGAAAATTTTGTTAAGAAATTTTATTGATAAGGTGTCCAATTTGACTAAGAGGACTAAATTGTAATAGGTGTAAAACGTATGTTCTAGAAGCTAGAGGTGCCCAATTTGTAAAAGTTATAAAATGAGTAGTAAAAGTGTGATTAAGTGGAAAATGTAGGCTCTTATGAGTATGAAAATGGTTTGACAAGGCTTGGGTGTTGAAGAAGTTGAATACATTTCATTTTACGAGCCGAGGGACTAAATTGTAAAAAAATTGAAACATTAGGGGAAAAAATGTAATTTTTCTATAATATGATTTTTGGGATAAATTGAATAATATGAGTATTAAATGAGTTAAATTTGTTATTATAGATCAAGAAAAACGAGGTTCGGACCTAGATCGGGGGAAAAAGAAAGTGTTTGATGATTAGGTCCAATTCTATTATTTTTTGTACCAAGGTAAGTTCATATATAAATAATGCAATGATATATTTATGTTTTAAATGCTTTAATATTGTATGAATTGTGTGATTGACTCTTTGGACGTATTCGACAAAGTTTCGACAAGTAAGAAATCCCGGTTGAGCCTTATGTAACAGCCTAATTTTGGGCCTAATCGAATCAGTGGTTTTGAAACCACTATTCTGGGGCCAGATAAATTATTTTTTATGATATTTTATGTGTTATAGCATGATTATATGAGTGCATGAAAATTTTGGTGAAATAATTTTAGCGATTTCTTGCTTAATTGGGAAAAATGACTAAATCGCATAAAGGACAAAAGTTTTGTTTTGCTAGCTAAATATGTTAAATGGCTAGAGAACCAAAATTTGGGGTGTTTAAAGAGCAATTGGACCCTTAAAATTTTGATGGCCGGCCATAAGAGGGACAAAAAAGGTTGAAAAGTCAAAAATTTGGTATGGTTGGTATTTGATGAGATATACAAAGACTAATAAAGTAAAACAAAAATAGCCACCCTTCTTCTCCATCTTTCTCCACCAAAATTAGGGAAGAAAAACCTCCATGGGAGCTTGAAAATTTTAGCAACATAATCCTCTCTCATGTAAGTCATTTTGGTGTTGGTTTTTGATGTTTTTGATGTTTTTGAGATCTTTGAAGCATGATATAGCTATTTCTATCATTATTTAGGGTTTATGTTAAAAAATTCACCCATGTGTGTCATGCATGTTCTTTGATGTTTAATGGAAGAAAATGAGTCTTTTTTGTGTAATAAACAACTTTTGTGAAAGGATTTTCATGGAAAACACCTAGGGATTTTCATGAGTAAAAATGCAAATAGGGTTGTATTACCATGAGAAACAAATTGATAAATTACTTATTATTTTTATATGGTCTTACTAAGCTATAAAGCTTACTCCTTTCCCTTCCTTTCCTTTAGTGTTTTCAGGTTAGCTCAGGTTGGAGATCGTGGAGACAGCATCACACTATCAAGTCACTACCTTTGGAATAATGAAGCATGGATTAGAAATTTCAAGTGAGGGGCATGTATAGGGATCTACTTGATTGACATGTATTATTTTTCTTTGGCCAAATGTGTTGGCTTATATTGAGTTATATGTATATGGCCATGAGATGTGGCTCATATTGATTTTGGCTTGTAAGCCTTCATGTCATGTCTAATGTTTAAAAGGTGATTATGTTTGTTTGCCATGCATGGTTAGTAATATGACATGTGTGTTGGATGTATGCTCCATGACCAATTGAGGTGGTCATAGCCATGTAGTAATCGCATGTTATAAACACAAATGATAATGATTGAACTTGAGTACTTTATGGATGAGTTGGTAATCATAGTATAATAGTAAAAGTGGTCATCAAATGACAAGTCTTATGAATGTGAAATAACTAATCTAGACTTGGTATTGCATGAGTAGATGCATTACTTGTAAAATGACATGTTAATGTTAAGGATATGTCTTAATAAAGAGTGTTTAATCACTAAAATGATGCCATGATTTGTGATTTTGATGTGCATAAGTTGTAAGAGATTATGGGTAACATGAAGGCTTGGAAAATAGACTAAGTGTTGGCCACACAGGTTGAGACACGGCCTTGTGTCTTAACTGTATGAAAGACACGGCCTGAAGACACGTGCGTGTGGCCCGGCCGCGTGGTTCGATGTGCATGCTGACACCATAAACAGAGAGTTACATGACCTGAGGACACGGGCGTGTCCCTATGTCCACACGAGCGTGTGACTCTATTTCATTAAGTTTTCCTGAAACCTCTCAAAGTTCTTGGTTTAGTCCTGAATCGATTTCGATGAATGTTTTCGGCTTTTTAGACCCAAATAAGGGACGACATGCATGTGTTTGAAATGTTTTGAATTAAAAGAAATTTCAAGGCCTGGTTTTTGCATGTTTGTTAACTTTTAAGTCCAATAATGCCTCGTACCTTGTCCCGCCACCGGACAAGGGTAAGGGGTGTTACACCTTAAGAAAAGAATAGGATACGAGTGACATGTCACTATGAACCCATGTGTTTATGTAATCCAGGTGCTGGTCTTGTATGTCCTACCGGTGGCTGGGTATTCTGGCATATGTTGAGGTTACTTGATAGCTTGTGTAAGCAACACTGTATAGTTACAACCTAACTGACAGCTTGTGTGACTAGGCCCGTAAATAGCTCGCGAGTGAGATACGTGATATTCACGACAAGTTTTAAAAATTTATAATTAATCATTCTTGAAACTAACTATTATCACGATGAAGGCAAGTGTACCTATCGAATAATAGTATAGCTTAGCAAGACCGGATTGTCAAACCTAAAGGAACCAAGAGTACTATAATTACTTTCTTTTTATTATCTACCCTAAAAATTAAGGGATTTGTTTATCTAAACTAATTAACTAAACTAAGGGTGCACAGAAAGAAAATTGGGAAAAGCTTTTGGGAAAACTCGATTGATTAAGACAATACCCAAGGAAAAATCCACCTAGACTTCACTTGTTATTTAACTCTAAATCAGACGATTTATTCATTTGACTTGATCCGTAGGAATCCCTAAGTTATATTATTATCTCTCTCGAACAAATAACGTCTAACCCTAGGTTGATTAATTGAAATCTCTTTCTAATTAACACCCTAGTGTTGCATTAACTCAATCTATGGACTCCCTTATTAGGTTTCACCCTAATCCGGTAAAATCTTGTCACCCTATCTCTAGGCGTGCAATCAACTCCGCTTAATTACGACAAATTTACTCTTAGAAAGACACTTTTGCTCCTCTGAATAAGCGCATTAACTTGAATCAATATCCTGAAATATTAAAATAAGAATTAAGAACACATAATTAAGAACAAGTCAAATATTTATCATACAATTCAGATAATAATAACAAGATCCGCGTTAGGTTTCATTCCCCTTAGGTATTTAGGGGGTTTAGTTCATAATTATCAAAGAAAACATCTCAAAAGAATAAAGATAGCAAAACATAAAGAAAACCCAAAACTCTTGAAGGAAATTGAAGGGAGATCTTCAGTCTTGACAATGAATCTGGCTTCTGAGATGGATCAATCGGCTTTCCTTGAGTAATTCCTTGCCTCCTACTCCGTGTGTTCTCTTCTAAATGCCTCCTCAGGTGTTTAAATAGGCTTTAGAATGCCTAAGATCCCTCAAAAGTGGCCTTTTTTGAATAGGACTATACTTGGGCTCGATAGGGACACGCCTGTGTGTGATTGCTTCAGACCGTGGTCAAGGCTGTTAAATAGGCACGGGCGTGTGGCCTACCCGTGTAAGTCGTGATTCAATTCTGCCAAATGGACACGACCTTGTGGGTTACCCATGTGAGGAAGTCCAGGCCGTGTTGATTTCCTATGTTGGTCCATTTTCTCCGTTTTCGGCCCGTTTCTCGCTCTTTTTACTCTCCTATGCTCACCTAAGTATAAAATATAAAACTAAAGGATTAGAAGCATCAAATTCACCAAATCTAAAGAGAAATTATCCATAAATGTGCTAAGCATGGGAGAAAAATATGTATAAATTACGGTTTATCAAATACCCCAACACTTAAATGTTTGCTTGTCTTCAAGCAAAATCCTCAACTCACAATCAAAATAAATTCTTCTCAATTTATAATCCCTATCAATAATATCTCAAAATAAACCATAAGTAATCATACATTGAGAATTCAACTAGAAGAACATCAAAGTTTTAAACATTCCAAGTTGAGCATTTTATCACGAAAACATAGGGTCGTTTTTAGTCGATTTTTGATAGTTTTTATGTTTTTGAGATTGTTGCTTCGAGTACTACAAAACCCATGCTTAAATTTTTAATTTTGATGAATATTTTGAGTTTTTCCATTGATGAGAGCTTGTGATTTTTATTGTTTGATGGTGAAATATGAAAGATAGGTGTTGGGTCAATATATTTTGTATTGGAATTTTTAATGACTTTGAGTAATTAGGACTTAATTGGAAAATAATAGTTGGAGGGACTAAGATCTGAATAAATGAAATTTATGGACTTGTATGAACTTAATAAAGATTCAGCTTGAGCATAGTAAAGTCAAATTTTGAATATTTTGTGTTTTGTGTAAATTGGACTAAATTGTAAAAAGTGTAAAATGTCAGGGGTAAAATGGTAATTTTTCCATTTGTCTATGTTTGGATTAAATTGAGTGAAAATATATTTGAATGAGCTTAATTTGAATATGTTTAGATCAAGAACTAAAGAAATCGAGTTTGGATCGGGGAAATCGAAAGTTATCGACTAGTCGTCCCGTTCCATTTTTCATCGACCAAGCTAATTTCGTAAGCAAATTGACGTACTTAATTTTTAGTTAAATGCAAAGTATCTGTGCTGAATGGAAAAATATGATTTTATATAAATTATAGCCGAATGTGACAAAGTGTGATTATAAAGTGTTACGAATTTGTTTCGACGGAATAAACCTATTAAGGTGATGGCTCTAAGTGTGCGATACGCCACAAGACTGTGGCACTAAGTGTGCAAGATGTTAATGTAACGGCACTAAGTGTGCAATACGTTACAAGGAATTGGCACTGAGTGTGCGAGTTTATAGATCCCTTAGAAGAATCAAAATATAATTGTGGTGTATAATTGGCCTTTGCTAAAAATATGCATATGATATCATAGTGTGATTCATAAGTATAAATATATATGTTTTTATAATGGTAGTTGACCTTGAAATTGAAGGATATATTTTATTTACATGTGTATGTGTTCGGCCACATACTATAAATATATGTGTGATTATTATTCATTGACTTATGAACTTATGCATATATGAGTATAGGTACTAGTCATGATAAAGATAATTTAGTTTGGAAATTTAGCAATATATGTTAGAAGAACCATGTGAGTACTCGGCCCAGGTGAGTAATCGTGAAACATATCTGGATATATGTTAAGTTCAATTATGTGGTATAGAGATTTGATACATGAATGTGTGGAAACAAATGGCTAAAGGTTCAGCTTTAGGTATTTGATAGCATGGCTTTAATAGTATACAGGACTTTGGTATAGACATATGTATATTCGGTTGCATAATTAACATGTATATGAAATATTATTTGGGTACAATAGCTTACTCATATGAGTGCGTATGGACTAAATTTCTTTATGTCCAACCGATTTTGAAAAGTTGGCTAGTAATGTGCTAAGGTAATTATGAGGGTATTCGGCAATGTAGATACCATTGAATAAGTCTTAATTATATGTAGGTGTGATTGTGTAAAACCGGCCACATAGCTAATATAAAGATATGAAATTATATAGTGACACATGAGCTTATGAATCTTATGGGTTTGTAAATTGGATCTATAATGATTATTCAATTTTGGAAATTATACGACAATATGATAATATGGTTATGTGGGCATTCGGCCAAAGTGGCATTTACAAATGAATATATATATGTATATTTAGAATATGAGTTTATGCGTGTTTGGCTCTACATGTGTTATGATAATATAATTCTGGTTTGGTTTAGTCAAGTTGATAATATTATCTTATGTGTTTATCTGCTTATGACTTACTAAGCTAAGGTAACTTACTGTGTATAATTGTCTCTGTTTTATAGATCTTGAATTCAATCTATGAGTTCGGGGATCGTCAGAGAAGCTTATCACACTATCGACCGGTTTCGATATTTTATAAGTTACATTTTGGAACTATGGCATGTATAAGCTAGAATATGTTATGTTTGATTTTGGATTTGTGAATCATATAGCCATATGAAAATGGCTTGAATAAATCGTTGTGTTCGGTTTTAAGGTTTGAATATGATGTAAACATGTTTAGTTGTGGTCTTAGTTGAATTAAATTAAGGTATGGGAATGAGTATAAAGTATGAGGTAAGGTTGACTTAGGGTTTGATAATTTAGTCATGGCATGTATTTAAATGTATTTTTTTGTAGCTTTTTTTGTTTGATTGTTGCTATGAATTTAGATAATAAGGTAAGTTGGTCTCGGTACTTTATAAAGGTATGATTTAAAAAGGTTGAATTAAATAAATGTTGGAAGATACTTTTGATTCGGCTTTAGTATGTATACATATAAGCTTAGGATGTATTTAGTTAATATCTTAATTGAGAACATATGATGTGATGAATTGGTTGCATAAAATGTTTGAGATATATATATTTATCCATGTGTTTAATTATATAATGCATGAATATGTCCTAATTGAGATTTGTATACTTTGTAATTCTATTCTGGAAGGCGAAATCATAGTATTAAATACTAGACAGTATAAATGGATATATATTCGGCAATGGAGTTTGAAGATGAACTGTTATGCAATATGGAGTAAACATCTTGTAAAGGTAGCAGTGGTTTTATTTAGTTGATACGCAACATTGGTTTAAAATAGTTGGAATATGAATGTATGTCTAAATTCGGTTCCCAAGCAAATGCTACTAAACTTGGGTCACGATGTTAATAAATGATTTACAACTTGTGTTGTCTGAACATTGTCTGCATTTGAGTGTTGCTTATGCAATTGTCGGCATATTAGTTAGCATAAGTAATAAGAGTGTGTATTTTGATGAATTAGGTTCATAAATTGATTAAATTAATTAAGTTCACATGCGCATAAATACTAATGACCAAGCAAAAACATATGTATGATACTTAATGATTAAAACTTATAAAGGAGTATATGAATATGCATGATTATTTTTTTCCATGTGGATATTTTCAATTTGACTTAAAGTGTAAAGTATGTGAGCCTTATTAACCTTGACCTGAGTCGCATATGTATATGGTTTCAAGGCTTGTATTATGACTTAATAAATTACAAAGACATGTATATGGTTTTGATGAATTTACGTTTAATAAAAAAAAAGTGTTTCGGTAACTTGTTTAACCATTTTGGGATTAATTTTTGTTGTGCTTATTGATACATTACATGTTGTGAGTAATACCTCAAAAATTTTTATGGTATGTGTATTCTTTGATTTTAAAGAAGTCTAATGTTGCTTAGTATTAAAGTCACTTACGTCATATATATAATTATATGTATATGAAGGGTAATTTAACTTGCGGTTAAGTGTAAATTTATTTGATATTTGTACTGGAATGGTCCTATGTGTATGAACCTTTGATTTTTTAGATATGAGTTTTATTTGTAATATGACTTATGATATATGTTTAATGATTAATTAGTGATATGTTTTAATTAAATAGATATTACATACGTGCTGATGAGACTCGATCGAATGTTGTGTCATGTCTGGTAATACCTCTTAACCCTGGTTCGGCAACGGACACGAGTTAGGGGTGTTACATTATCATCTTGACATATCAAATCAAAGGTGTAGTCTTGACATGTATAATCAAGCAAGTTCTAGAATAACAGGTCAATATTTACGTACTCAAAGCAATAATAAAAGTGAGCATGAAAGAAATAATAGATGCTCTAAAGGCTCAAGATCTCACAAAAATTATGGCTTTTTGATGTTTAAACCTGTGAACTTCAACTCAAGATAATACCTAAACTTGGGAGAACAACCTAAAAATTTTTAATTCTTAAAAATCAACTTTAGCATGCTTGATTCTCTAATTCTTTAAAGTTTAAACTATCAATGCATAAATGCCTATGTTTTAATTCAAGACATATCAACAAAAAATCATAAATTAATCAAAATTCATTCTAATGATGATATTAGAAAATTATTTGAGAACAAGACAAAATTCCGGGAATTTTCTGATAATGATATAAAAGGCCCCCTACACTTAAGATGTACATTGCCTTCAATGTACAATGTTAGATTTATTGAATTATATAGTTATATAATCATAAGATAGGGAGACGAGTAAAACTTTCTGAATGTTGAATGGAATCCTTGAATTGGAGGTATGGAGAATAATCGGCCAGGGCAATGATAAGATTGGAGGAGGATACTCCGGTGGTGGTAGAGGTTGGGTTCCACAACCACAGTGTCCAGTGAAGAGGTTATCGTGGTGGTCGGGCAGGACATGGCAGTCGTGGAGAACCTTTTCCAGTGGAGTTTCGAGTTCCTAAGTGATGATGAGCTTTGGAGCTCTTTATAATTGTGATAACATCAAGAACTTTTTAGGAAATATAGAGAAGCATAGTTACTCATAATGAAATAGCCGAAATTATAAATTGTACAATATAAATTAGAAAACCTAAAAATGAAATAGTATGAAAAGAAATTAAAATAAAAAGCACTTAAAGAAGGTAGATAAAGATAAACGTGAAAATAAAAATAAAAAATAAAAAGCCTTTAAACATCGTCATTGCCGGATGGTTCGCAAGGTGGTAGTGGCGATGAGATGTGAAGGTGCTGACAATTCTGATGTAGAGTACATCAAAGTGCTGAAAACATTGCTGCTCAAATTGAGTAAGGCACTCAGAGATGTCAGAGTATGAAGCCGCCACATAAACTGGACGATGGATGGGTGGTGGCTGAGACGATGGGTCCTCATGACGTGGAGGGACATCATCAGTAATGTCCTCTGGGTCTTCCTCCTCGGTGGACTGGATGAGGCAGTACTGAGGAGGGTAGGTTCAACGTTGTTTCTCGATCATTCTCATATGTACCATACTCGAGATGCCTTGTGGGGACATCTAGCCGATGAGGGTGAGGGAGGATGATTGTGCTGCTATTTTGAGGAGCTTGAAGTACCGTGCCAGTCTAGTCACATAGGGGCCAATGGATATCACTGCTCTCCTATGCCACTCCGTTTGATGGTGAATGGCGAGGGCAATGAAATAGGCAAGGTCGAAGACGTGCCTGTTCGCCATACTCCATAAAAAGTAGGCGTCGTGATTGTTGACAACATCGGTGCTCTCCCGCCATCCTGTCAGGGTGTGAGCAAGGATAGCGTGCAGGTATCTCAAGGACGGGGCGAGAGCCAATGCCTTGGAGCGGCTGGGGTCATAAATGGCCAAGTTAGGGACTAAAGCTCTCCAACACTGTGAAAGAGAATAGTGGATATGGTGATGGAGGGTCTCGAGTTCGTTGTCATCCATGAACTCCTCCGTGTACAGTCCCAGTGCGATTCCAAACTCAGGTACGCTCAATTGGCGAACCAAACCACTGAGGTGAAACTGGACCATTCCTGGATCATCAAACTCCATCATAACGGTTTGGAAGTGAAAGGTCAAACAGAGTTTCAGGGTGAGCTCGAGGTATGTCGGCTTGATGATCCCAAAGAAGAGCTCCCACGGATCAGTTGTCAGAAGGGCTCTGACCGCGTTAGCTAGTTAGACTTGTTCAAGTGTAGCCCAGTCAATGCAGCAGCCCACACCTAAGGGTCGGGCCCAAAGTATCTAAAAGAGTTCTTCCTGGGGTCCTAAGGGAAACTGGATAAAGGGGTGCCTAATCTCCGTTATAGGACCCGAGGATGACTCTGCTCCTTTCCTCTTCTTCAAGGCGGGGACAACAATTTTCTTACCCCGTGGGTTTGACATGGTATCTGCTTAAGAAAACATGAAGTTATAAGAATAATCCCCATGAATGGAGAGACATGCAAGTATGTTAAAACTAAATAACACTATTTCATAGGGTTTTCTAACTAAATGAAAAATCTATTGAAAAACAATCCAAATCCTAATAAATAAATCAAATTATTATTATGAATACAAAGACGAGAATGATGCTAAAGGAAATAACTAGTGGATGAATGCATATGAGAATGATAATGAATGAATGTATCATAAAAAAATGGCAAAGAACGATCATTAGAACTATGAAAACAGTTAAATAAAACAATAAAATCAAATTACTAAACGAAATGAAGAGAAAATAATGAACAAATGCAAGAGAGAGAGAAGCTTGGGTCGTCGATGGTGGTGTTGTGGTCAACACACGGGCGTGGCAAGAAGGGCGTGGGCAAGAGTTGCTGCGGCTAGGGTTAGGGATTTTTGGGAAAGAGTGATGAATAGTGAGGGGTTTATATAGATTTTGGGGCACACGACTGTGGGGCACGCTCCTGTTCCCTAATTTTAGCCTGTATGTTTCGCTATTTTTGAATTTGGATGCGTTTGAAATTCATCCCAAGCCCGTGCTCTTTGGGCATGTTGGTTCACACGGTATGATTGTATGGAAGGAAATGTCTTGGTATGATTGTACCTTATGTTTTGGTATAAAAATTGGTTGAAATGGTGGTGCAAATATGCTTGTTTCTTTGCTTGTAGGTTGACCCAAATTTGGGATGGCAAAGTGGTTATTCAAATGGCCTATTTTTTTCCACACGGGTAGAGACACGTGCGTGTGTCTAAGCCGTGTCAAAACAGGGCATAGCTACTGACTTTCTCACACAGCTACAAGACACACTCGTGTACCTTGGCCGTGATCGAGCCTGACTTGGGCCACACGGCTAGCCACACGCCCATGTGCTTTGGCCGTGTTCAGGCCTGACTTACAATTGAGGGTACCCCAGGGGACACTGAAACCTTTATAAGTTATCAATTTAGTTTTGATTGCAAGTTTAAGTATCGTATGCTCGATTTTATGTTCTTAATGAATGGGAATGAATGACATTTATTTTAATGATTTGATATTTGATATACGAATATTCTGAGTTGAGTTGTAGGTTAAGTAATGCCTCCTATCCTATTTCGACGACGGTTACATGTTAGGGGTGTTACAATGCTTGTGTTCATAAATTGTATGTTTTGATGTGCTTCAATAGCCTATTAAAATGATCAATTTGGTAAGGTTTTGACATGTGAATGGATGAGGTGAATTGGAGTTATGAAACATATGATTTAATATGACTTTGGCTTATGATTTTATATGATTGAGCATAAATTATAAGCTCGAATTTGGTTGATTATAATATGGCATGATTCATGTAAGTTTTGGTATTAAAATTGGCTGAAATTATAGTGCAAATGTTCTTGGTTTGATGCTTGTAGGTTTGACTCAATTTGGGTGGCAAATTGGCTATTCAAATGACCTATTTTTGTCCACACGGGCGTGTGTCTCAGCCCTGTGCGACATACGGTCATGTTGAATGGCTGTGTGTCCCCTGGGGTACCCTACAATTTTAAGTCAGTCTTAAGCACGGCTAAGGCACATAGGCGTATGGCTAGCCATGTGACCCAAGTCAGTTTCGACCACAGCCAAGGCACACTGGCATGTCTTGTGGCCGTGTGATTAAGTCAGTATGTATGCCCTAATTTGACATTGTCTAGACACACAGCCGTGTCTAATGTCGTGTAAGGCACAAGGCCTATTCACTCAGGCGTGTAACCTTTGTAACTTAGGAAATTTATTTAAGTTTTGAAAATTTTGTATGAGTTCGGTTTAGTTTGAACCCCTTTCTAATGCATGTTTAAGGTCTCGATGACCTATCTTAAGGACTCTTTTGTGATGTATGATTATGATTTTGGATGAAGTTTATGAATTGTTCGTAAAATGTTCTGATTTGTCTAGTAATGCCTTTAACCCTAATCCGGCGATGGATATAGGTTATGTAATAGCTCGGTTTAGACCCTAGTTGGAACAGTGGCTTTGGGACCACGAATTCGAGTCAGAAAAATATTTTAATATTATTTTTCGTGTTAATAGAATATGAATTGTTATGTGTGAAAATTTCATATGAAAATGTTTTCATTTGCGTGTCCGATTTGATAAAAAGGATTTAATCACGTAAAATGCAAAAGTGGCTTTCTATTTGTTAAAGTATTTAATTGCTATGGTTTATTAAAGTGAAAGTCCTTATAAATATATTAGACTATTTTTGTGATAATGGATGGTGATAATGGATGCCAGAATTTCGGCATTTCGGCTTTTCGGCATTTTATCGCTTTAAGTTATGAAAGGGTTCGTTACACACCTGATTTGCGATATTCCTTGACGAGATCTCCTATGCGATTTCTCCTATAATCAACCACTTATAGATTAGACCATGTTAATATTAAACCAAATCGAAAACTACCTATTATCATCACTTACACATTCGCCACCATCCACAATGGCCCTTGGGTTCATACCTTTGCCAAGTTGATGACTAGATTTAGTCACTCGATGATCCAAGCTTTTCACACACTCCTCGATCGGTAGCCTTTAATCCTCACTAGCACCAACAAACCAAATAACACCAAAAACCCTTTTAGCCTTAGTCGACGAGAGGGTTTTCACTTTTCTTAAACCACAAGATACAAATGGAAAGAAGGTTCAATACTTACCAAAAGATCTACTCATTGAAGAACGTTCCAAATACCTTCCTACCCCATATTCGTTAGAATCCAACTTAAACGTGCGTAGAAAATAGATCTAAATATTAATTCCGAATCACTAAAATATGAAGCTTTCGCTTTTCGTAAAATATTAATCTAAGCTATTTAGAGGGTTAGTACACACTGTTATGGGTTGAAGTTGAAACATTTCCAAAATCAATCGCCACGATAACCACCACCATCACTCAAACTTAACTAATCCAATATCAATATATGTAAATCCTAAGCACATCACCATACGGAACATAAGGGCATATTCGTCATTTTACCATACAGGGTATTTTGGTAGTTTTACAAATTGAGGGTATTGCGGTAATTTCACAAACCAAGGGTATTTTAGTAATTTTGTAAATCGAGGGTAAAACAAGAATTCGTAAATCAAGGGTAAAACAAAGAATTTATAAATCGAGGTAAAATGGTAATTCAGAATCGAGGGTAAAACAGTAATTACGTAAATCGAGGGTAAAACGATAATTATGTAAATCAGGTAAAAGGTAATTATGTAAATTAGGGTAAAACGGTAATTCTATAAATCGAGGGTAAAATAGTAATTCTGTAAACTGAGGGTAAAACGGTAATTCTATAAATCGAGGGTATTTCAATAATTTTACAGGTCGAGGGTATTTCAGTAATTTCACAAATTAGGGGTATTTTGGTAATTTTACAAACTAGGGGTATTTTGATAATTTTACAAACTAGGGGTATTTTGGTAATTTTACAAACTAGGGGTATTTTGGTAATTTTATAAACCAAGGGTATTTTAGTAATTTTACAAAGCAGGGTATTTTGGTAATTTTGTAAACCAAAGTATTTTAAACATGGATAACAATACTAATGGCTCTAAAGCCCATTCTCGCCCAAATGGGCCCACACGCTCGTGTGGCCCTTTTAGCCCAAATCTAGCCACAAATATTAGATTCACCTAGCCTAGCCCAAATTTACTACACAATCAAACAACTTATCCAATTGGGCTTGTAGGCCCATTAGGCCCACATGACCCCTTTCACCCATCGCGTCCAAGTAGCCATCCTACAGCCTAGAGTAGTAAGAAATACACACCGATAGGAGACCTGGAGTTAATCCACACTCGAGCACTCTTAATGACGCCCAACCCAAACGAGCACGCCATACAAATGAAAGGGATCACCAAGAAAGGTACATTTACTCTCTTCATGGTTCCTCTATTTAAAGCCACTTCATAACCACTCTTATGTTAGCTTCCGATGTGGGATCCTCCAACATTAAAGTTTAAATTCAACACCAACTCTTTCCGCCCCGTTAGCAAAATAAATGCTCCTTGCTTGCCATGGGATTCAACCTATGCCTCCCCTTAAATGCTCCACACGCTACTTGCCACTAAGCCACAAGGCTTTTTGTGTCATATTTTATCCCCAATTAATTATAAGGTCTAAAGGCCAAAGTCCAGTTCCTTTAAAAAAAACAAAATAAATTGCAAGAGCCAAGGCTTGAACCCGTGCTCCCATACAACCTTAATGACGCCACAACCACTAGACTACAAGCTTCCTTGTGTCATTTATTTAACACAATAATTTAAAACCCTCATCTAAGCATCCGTGTTTTTTTCACTTAATACCAAAATTTTTGCTAAAGCCCAAGTTTGAACCCAAGATTTCTCCAACACTTCTCAAAGCCATTAACCACTATTAGCAAACATTTAATTGTTTCATTTCATTGCACAATTAAATACCTATATACAACCTCCTTACGGACCCCCACTCAAGGCCCAATACTTTAGGCCCAAATTGGGTGTTACAATTATACTCCCTTAAAGAAATTTCGTCCTCGAAATTTCCAACTATCAACTAACTGTGTTACTCAAGTCAAACCTCTATGCTTCCGCCACGCACTCTAATTAAAAATAATTTTAGTACGACCCAAAACATCTAATTACCAAAGTAAAGAAACATTTATCAAGCACGCATACAATTCAGTAACACATATTTAAATAAAATAAACTTGGCGATCCCGAGCTCGATGCTCCTTGGACCCACATCTAAGACATGCTCCTGTCTTCCTATGGCATTCACCGGATGACGTCCGCTGCGATCTTTGCAGATTGGATAGTTTGGTCGTGCCTTAACATGTTTCACGTAATCGAGGCTTGGTTTTCTAAGAACTAGAATCCTTCCTTTTCTTACACTCCATGCATCCCGCTTGAAGCGTTTCCCTAATTTCCTTAAGTTTGGTATCCAATACTTCCTCTACCACTTTCCTTACTAACTCGGCCGGTGCCTCAAAGACCAAGCTCGAAGTTACCGCAACCAAGTTTCTAGACTTTGCTTACCCTCGAATCCATATCAATACTCTACATTACCAAGACACATATCAATTAACTACAAAGATCTCAAAAATTTTACTATTTATTCATATGTCTTATGCGAGAGATAGTATTTTAAAGTTTCTATTTTCACGTAATCATAGCCTAGCTACAGCCCTCGGTATTCTAGAGTTTTTAGGGTTGCCCCGGTCATAATGTCATGATATGGTCTCAGTTCTATCTACGTAATATCTTAATACGATTGTAATATGAGGAATGTAAATACTTATAGACTTGGTGCCGGGATTCATCGCCACTTCTTTCTCAATCCATTTAAAACTCGAAAACCATATTTTTGATCACCGAAAATAGAAATTTAAAACTTTGATTTGAAAACACCCTTTATTTTGAAACTCTTGATTTAAAACAAAAAACTTGGACCATTTTAACATATATACTCCATAAAACATCTTTAAAATGAACTTTTCAAAACCATTTCCAAAATACCCTTCTTAGGCCTAAATTTTTGAAAAATTTTGGACCCGATCCACGTACCGAGTTGTTGCAACTTAGCTCTGATACCACTAAATGTAACACCCCAAACCTGGTCCAGACGTTATGGCCGAATCTGACGTGCCACATTGGAGTTGAAAACCCACGCCCGTTTTAGTGTTTTAAAACCATACATTTTATTGAGTTAACAAAGTGTATGGAAGCCGGGCACCGTGTAGGTATCCGAGACAGAGGAGGTGAGCCATGAAGGTGGTACCAAGCTCTTTAATTGGATCCAATCCTAGACATGCCCACAACCATAGCCACACTTTGTTATATCGAGTTTAAATTTGTTTAAGTGGACGTCTTTGATAAATCGATTAATCGTGGTGTTGAGATATTTTGAAAACAAGTATCATTTTGAAAACACGCCCTAAGTCTAGCCCATTTGAATAATTATTAACCAATTTTTAAAGTTATTAAAATTAAAATAATTTCAAAAGAAATAAAAGGAAAGTTAAAATTGGCCTTATTACAACCCAAAAATAAATAATAATTAAAGGAAATTAAATGAAAACCAACACTTATTTAAAAGTCCAAAGACAATCACCGTGGCCACTCTGAATCCCTCCGCCCAAGTCCCCACATCAAGGCTCACCGCAAGGTTAAGGAAAGGGGTGAGTTTGGAAACTCAGTGTGCAACAAGCCCTTTCGAGCCCAAAACAATAACGACCTGTTGGGTCTAAGCCCAAATCCAATCTCAATCATGCATCGGGCAGTAGCCCTTTTCATATTTCATATTTCATAATCTTGGGTCAAGCCTTTTCATATTTCATATTATCGGGTCAAGCCTTTATCAGAAACAGTATGGCCCTTAGGCCCATTTCAATGTCACATATAATTTCAATGAAAGAATGCAACCCATTTGGGGAGACTACTCAACCCACCATCCGCTACTCTCCACCCGTACCAACCAACACACCATGTGGGATTAACTCGACCCACCCCGCCAAACTCTCCACGGCAAAGATAGTGCTTTATCATATAACCGAGGCCTAGCCTCTTTTAATAATCGGGCAAAAGCCCTTTCAATAATCGGGGCATAAGCCCTTTTATAATCGGGGCATAAGCCCTTTTGATAATCGGGGCATAAGCCCTTTTGATAATCAGGGCATAAGCCCTTTTCACTTCCTCCATCCATATAAAACCCAACCCAATGCATTTATGATTACCTCATGTGCATATCATACATATCATGTGCATAGCATACATTTCATGTGCATATCATACATACCATATTTATCAAAATCCCATGTATTAAAATCATACATAAACCCTAGGGGTATAATGGTCATTTTTACCTAGGGGCAAAACGGTCATTTTCATATTATAAGGGTAATCTCGTAATTTTACCAAAAATTAGGGTTTCCATGTTCATTAACGATTACTAACAATCCATGGGTGCAAACAAGTGATTACGCCCATTTTTAGCGAAATCGAGTTATTGGGCCTAAAACCCCTAATGGGCCCTACTTAGCCAATTCTGTCGTCTAGGCCCGCTTAGCCTATATTCCATAACAGTTTTAACAGTCTTATCATGCAATTTAACAGATTTCCGTTTTCTACCAATTTTACCCAAATGGGCCCGAAAGCCCAATGGGCCCCACTTCGGCCCCTCGAGGCCCAACTTACCAAGAACGCCAAAAATCACATTCTTACCGTTTCCATCGTTCTCGATCACCGTCTCATCGATTCTAACTAACTAGTGAGCGTTCGCTTGCTCACAAGTCCTCGAAATGCCAGAATTTCGGCATTTCGGCTTTTCGGCATTTTATCGCTTTAAGTTATGAAAGGGTTCGTTACACACCTGATTTGCGATATTCCTTGACGAGATCTCCTATGCGATTTCTCCTATAATCAACCACTTATAGATTAGACCATGTTAATATTAAACCAAATCGAAAACTACCTATTATCATCACTTACACATTCGGCCACCATCCCCAATGGCCCTTGGGTTCATACCTTTGCCGAAGTTGATAACTAGATTTAGTCACTCCGATGATCCAAGCTTTTCACACACTCCTCGATCGGTAGCCTTTAATCCTCACTAGCACCAACAAACCAAATAACACCAAAAACCCTTTTAGCCTTAGTCGACGAGAGGGTTTTCACTTTTCTTAAACCACAAGATACAAATGGAAAGAAGGTTCAATACTTACCAAAAGATCTACTCATTGAAGAACATTCCAAATACCTTCCTACCCCATATCCGCTAGAATCCAACTTAAACGTGCGAGAAAATAGATCTAAATATTAATTCTGAATCACTAAAATATGAAGCTTTGACTTTTCGTAAAATATTAATCTAAGCTATTTAGAGGGTTAGTACACACTGTTATGGGTTGAAGTTGAAACATTTCCAAAATCAATCGCCACGATAACCACCACCGTCACTCAAACTTAACTAATCCAATATCAATATATGTAAATCCTAAGCACATCACCATACGGAACATAAGGGCATATTCGTCATTTTACCATACAGGGGTATTTTGGTAGTTTTACAAATTGAGGGTATTGCGGTAATTTCACAAACCAAGGGTATTTTAGTAATTTTGTAAATCGAGGGTAAAACAATAATTCTGTAAATCAAGGGTAAAACAAGAATTTATAAATCGAGGTAAAATGGTAATTCTGTAAATCGAGGGTAAAACGGTAATTCTGTAAATCGAGGGTAAAACGATAATTATGTAAATCAGGGGTAAAAAGGTAATTATGTAAATTAAGGGTAAAACGGTAATTCTATAAATCGAGGGTAAAATAGTAATTCTGTAAACTGAGGGTAAAACGGTAATTCTATAAATCGAGGGTATTTCAATAATTTTACAGGTCGAGGGTATTTCAGTAATTTCACAAATTAGGGGTATTTTGGTAATTTTACAAACTAGGGTATTTTGATAATTTTACAAACTAGGGTATTTTGGTAATTTTACAAACTAGGGTATTTTGGTAATTTTATAAACCAAGGGTATTTTAGTAATTTTACATAGCAGGGTATTTTGGCAATTTTGTAAACCAAAGTATTTTAAACATGGATAACAATACTAATGGCTCTAAAGCCCATTCTCGGCCCAAATGGGCCCACACGCTCGTGTGGCCCTTTTAGCCCAAATCTAGCCACAAATATTAGATTCACCTAGCCTAGCCCAAATTTACTACACAATCAAACAACTTATCCAATTGGGCTTGTAGGCCCATTAGGCCCACATGACCCCTTTCACCCATCATGTCTCAAGTAGCCATCCTACTGACTAGAGTAGTAAGAAATACACACCGATAGGAGACCTGAGTTAATCCACACTCGAGCACTCTTAGCCGACGCCCAACCCAAACGAGCACGCCATACAAATGAAAGGGATCAGCCAAGAAAGGTACATTTACTCTCTTCATGGTTCCTCTATTTAAAGCCGACTTCACAACCAC
Source organism: Gossypium arboreum (assembly GCF_025698485.1). Taxonomy (NCBI): domain Eukaryota; kingdom Viridiplantae; phylum Streptophyta; class Magnoliopsida; order Malvales; family Malvaceae; genus Gossypium; species Gossypium arboreum. Next base: position 88,891,841 of record NC_069080.1, on the reverse strand, counting down.
TCTTATGTTAGCTTCCGATGTGGGATCCTCCAACATTAGAGTTTAAATTCAACACCAACTCTTGCCGCCTGTTAGCAAAATAAATGCTCCTTGCTTGCCATGGGATTCAACCTATGCCTCCCTTAAATGCTCCACACGCTACTTGCCACTAAGCCACAAGGCTTTTTGTGTCATATTTTATCCCCAATTAATTATAAGGTCTAAAGGCCAAAGTCCAGTTCCCTTTAAAAAAAACAAAATAAATTGCAAGAGCCAAGGCTTGAACTCCCATACAACCTTAATGACGCCACAACCACTAGACTACAAGCTTCCTTGTGTCATTTATTTAACACAATAATTTAAAACCCTCATCCAAGCATCCGTGTTTTTTTCACTTAATACCAAAATTTTTGCTAAAGCCCAAGTTTGAACCCAAGATTTCTCCAACACTTCTCAAAGCCATTAACCACTAATAGCAAACATTTAATTGTTTCATTTCATTGCACAATTAAATACCTATATACAACCTCCTTACGGACCCCCACTCAAGGCCCAATACTTCTAGGCCCAAATTCGGGGTGTTACAAGCCCATAGGCTCATAACAGAAACGGAGCAGATATATCATGTATGCAGAAAACCCAACCCATATCCATCCGTATACACCCCCGTGCCAACCTTACACCATGTGGGGAGACTACTGACCCACCCATCCACTACACATCACAAAATTTGTAGCATGGCTGCTAGAACAGATATTGTGACAGAGTCACCAGATACAGATATTGTGGCAAAGCCACCAGAAATAGATATTTGTTGCAAAGCCACTAGATTAGATATTTGTGGCAGAGCCACTAGAACGCTTTATCAATATAACCCATATCCCATGCAACAGATATACATGTCATGGCATACAACAAACAGAATCAGAATATCATGAATTTCAATCAAAATTCACCCTAGGGGTATAATTGTAATTTTGCAGCTAGGGGTATAATGGTAATTTTCATACTTAAGGTTATTTTAGTAAGTTTAACTATTTTAGGGTTTACACTCATATTACAACCATTAACACATTAACAGAAACACTTACCGAGCATTTTTATTGAATTGGGCCCGTTGGCCCATTAACCCGATTTCGGCCCATTAAGCTCAAATATACCGAAGTGCACGAAATTGCACACTCTGCAATCATATCGCTTGTGATTACCAAAATTAACAACAAACCCATCTCACGAGCGCTTGCACGCTCGCAAGTTCACAAAATGCCGGCTTTTCAACATTTCGGCTTTTCGGCTTTTGCTGATCTAGTCTATGAGTGGGTGTCATTTACACACTTGATTTGTGAAAACTGCTACCGAAATCTCCCACGATATCCTACAATCATCACTAGACAGATTAGATCCAAAATACAATGGCAATCTCCATAAACTTACTTACTATAATCGGCCATCAATACCTATGGCCCTTGAGATCCTACCTTTGCCAAAACTAGAGACTAGATTTAGATCTAGTCTTTCCACTTGTCCAAGCCTTCGATCAGCAGCCTCTGGATCACACTAACACAAAAAAAAATCAATTGTTACAACCCTTAGAGCCTTAAGCTCCAATCGACAGCCTCCCTATGCCTTTAGGGATTTCGGCTTTTTTAAAACTCGAAATAAAGAATAGATTTGAGTACCTACCTCATGTTCTTTCAACCAAAATGATTCCACTTCAGTTTCTACTCAGATCTGATGTAGATCCAACCCTTAAACACTAGCAGAAATTGAATCCTAAAGATCTAAAGATTCGACTATACGTCCCTAAAAACAATGGTGTGTTCGGCTTTTGGAACTATGAAGAGGAAGATAATTTGGTATGGTGATTTTTGCAGTGGTATTTCCGATAGGGGTTGAGGTTTAGAGGATGTGAAAATTGGCCAAAAGAGATGAAGAAAATAGGAGGATTTTGACTAGAAGAATTCGACACAAGAAACAACTTTCTAGATTTCGACTTTTATGGCAATCGGCTATAGAGGTTTAGAAAAGAATGGGAATGAAAGAGGAGATGAGTAGAATGGTAAGAATGTTTTGGCCAGAGAAGAAAAGAAGGAGAAACAGAAAATAGAAGAAGAGAGGAGAAGAGAAGGAAGAATTCGGCACTCAGGAGATCTAACTTTGCATTTTTTGGCTTTTTGCGACACTGATAAGAGAATAGAATGAAAGTGAAGGCTCTAGGCGGCTAACCCTAATTTGGCAAAACAAAAAGAAAATAAAGCTTGCCCTAATATCCATTTAGACCCATGGCCCAACATTCCTAAAGCCCTAGCCGAATTTCCACTTAAGCTCTATCACATGGCCGTCATATGCACACAAAAACAAAAGTAACAACATGCTTACCTTGTGACTTGAACTCTGGCTCCCCCTAATCATCCACACGTCACTCCCTAAACACCTAGGTGGCACCACATGCCATTTTACCACAGATCTTTTTGTGTCCTATTTTACCACCTTAATTTTAAAAGCCCATATCGCCAGAACCCTCTCTCTATCCAAAATTAAAATTCAGGATTTGCCTCGAATTAAATTTACACTTGGGCCTTTTAAAGGCCCACCAACATACTCAGACCTACACCAGACAGTCGAAACACAGTATTTCTAAAATTTATTGAAATTTATAGAAATCCCAAAAATCCCAAAAATTGGGGCGTTACAACTCTACCCTCTTTAAAGAAATTTCATTCTCGAAATTTCAAACTATCAACTAACTGTATTACTCAAGTCAAACCACTATGCTTCTGTTGTGCACTCTAATTAAAAATAATTCTTAGTACTACCCAGAACGTCTAATTACCAAAGTAAAGAAACATCTATCAAGTACGCATACAACTCGTAACACACACTTAAATAAAATAATCTTGGCAATCTTGAGCTCGATGCTCTTTGGACCCACATCTAAAGCATGCTCCTGTCTTCCTATGGCATTCACCCGGATGACGCTCGTTGCAGTTCTTGCTGGTTGGAAAGTTTGGTCATGTCTTAACATGTTTCACAGAACGAGGCTCGGTCTTTTGAGAACTAGAACCCTTCCTCTTCTTACACTCTAAGCGCCCTACTTGAAGCTTTTCCCTAATTTCCTTAACCTTGGTCTCCAATACTTCTTCTACCACTTTCTTTACTAACTCGGCCAGTGCCTCAGTCCCAAGCTCCGGGTTATTGCTTCCCGAAGTTGGGAGACTCTGCTTACCCTCAGAATCCATATCAACACTCTACATTATCAGCATGCATAATAATAACTACCAAGATCCCGATTCAAAAATTTTAGTACTTATTCATATGTTTTATGTAGAGATAGTGTTTTAAAGTTTCTATTTTTCACAGAATCATAGTCTACCTATAGTCTCGGTATTCTAGAGTTTTTAGTATTGCCCTAGCTATAATGATATGGTCTCAGTTTTATCTACAGTAATATCTTAACACAATGTAGTATGAGTAACAGGAATACTTACAAACTTGGGCCGGAGATTCGATGTGCCACCTACTCAGAATTAAATTTTAGAAAACCGAATATGCAACCTTTGAAATCATTTATTTGTAGGAAGAAAATCTAAATTTTTTTTTCAAATCCATTCCACAGCCGAGTTGTTGCAAGTTGGCTCTAATACCATTAAATGTAACACCCCAAACCCAGCCCAAACGTTACTGCCGAATCTGGTGTGTCACATTGAAGCGTTACTGTATAGGTCATGTCTTATCTAAAATCTTTCTTAGTGATTTAAGGGTATTTTCATTATAGATTAAAGTGAATGGAAGCTGTGCACCAGGTAGGATGCCGAAAAAAAAAAAGAGGAGATGAGTCTATTAGACTGCTTAAGTACCAAGTTCTCCATGGATCCACTCCTAAACATGCACACAACCATTGCCACACTTTAACTGAATGATTTTTCAGGAAAAACCATTTCATTTTAAGCCCCTTTGAAAAAACTTATTAATTTTTGAAAACGTTTTCATTTCGGAAGCTTTGTCTTGTTTCACGTTATTTTGAAATCAGGTAATCTCTTTTAAAAATATGCCCTAGAGCTATTCAATTTCAAACATTTAAATCCATATCATGCCTAAGCTAATAATCATACTAAAGCAATTAAAAATAATTAAAGCGGCCTTATTACAACTTAAAACCTAAAGCAATTAAAGTAAATGAAACTAATCCAGTCATCAGAAGGAAATTGAGCTTGCAAAACATGTGGCCACTCCGAATCCCTCTCAGCTCCAAGTCCACTATGGTTGGGGGTTACCTACACGGATAAAATTAAGAGGTGAGTTTGGAAAACTCAGTGTGTAAAATAACCCAACCATAGTCCAGATCAGTTCAAATCACAGAAACAGATTAAGTTGGGCCTTAGCCCTATACAGAATTCAGAATGAAACCCATAGGCTCATAACAGAAACAGAACAGATATATCTTGTATGCAGAAAACCCAACCCATATCCATCCGTATACACCCCCATGCCAACCTTACACCATGTGTGGAGACTACTCGACCCACCCATCCGCTACACGTCACAAAATTTGCAGCATGACTGCCAGAAAAGATATTGTGACAGAGTCACCAGATACAGATATTATGGCAGAGCCACCAAAAACAAATATTTGTGTTAGAGCAACCAGAACACTTCCTCCATCAATATAACCCATATCCCATGCAACAGATATAAATGTCATGGCATACAAAAAACAGAATCAGAAAATCATGCATTTCAGTCAAAATTAACCATAGGGGTATAATGGTAATTTTGTATCTAGGGGTATAATGGTAATTTTCATACTTAGGGGTATTTTAGTAAGTTTAACTATTTTAGGGTTTACACTCATATTACAACCATTAACTCATTAACAAAAACACTTATCGAGCATTTTTTACCGAATTGGACCCGTTGGCCCATTAACCAATTTCGGCCCATTAAGCCCAAATATACCGAAGTGCACGAAAATGCGCACTCTGCAATCATACCGCTTGTGATTACCAAAATTAACAACCAAACCATCTCACGACGCTCGCACGCTCGCAAGTTCACAAAATGCCGGCTTTTCGACATTTTGGCTTTTCGGCTTTTGCCGATCTAGTCTATGAGTGGGTGTCATTTACACACCTGATTTGTGACAACTGCTACCAAAATCTCCCACGGTATCTTACAATCGTCACTAGACATATCAGATCCAGAATACAATGGCAACCACCATAAACTTACTTACCATAATTGGCCATCAATACCTATGGCCCTTGAGATCCTACCTTTGCCAAAACTAGAGACTAGATCTAGATCTAGTCGTTCCACATGTCCAAGCCTTCGATCAGCAGCCTCTAGATCACACTAACACCAAAAGAAATCAATTGTTACAACCCTTAGAGCCTTAAGCTCCAATCTACAGCCTCCCTATGCCTTTAGGGATTTTGGCTTTTCTAAAACCCGAAATAAATAATAGATTGAGTACCTACCTCAGGTTCTTTCAACCAAAACGATTCCACTTCAGCTTCTACTCAGATCTGATGCAGATCCAGCCCTTAAACACTAGCAAAAATCAAATCCTAGAGATCTAAAGATTCGCTATACGTCCCTAAAAACTATGGTGTTTTCGGCTTATGGAACTGTGAAGAGAAAGATGATTTGGTATGGTGATTTTTGCAATGGTATTGCCGACAGGGGTTGAGGTTTAGAGGATGTGAAAATTGGCCAAAAGAGATGAAGAAAATAGGAGGATTTTGACTAGAAGAATTCGGTAGAAGAAACAACTTTTGGGATTTTAACTTTTATGGCAATCGGCTATAAAGGTTTAGAAAAGAATGGTAATGAAAGAGGAGATGAGTAGAATGGTAGGAATGTTTTGGCCAGGGAAGAAAAGAAGGAGAAAAAGAAAATAGAAGAAGAGAGGAGAAGAGAAGGAGGAATTAGGCACTCAAGAGATCTAACTTTGCGTTTTTCAGCTTTTTGCGACACTGAGAAGAGAATAGAATGAAAGTGATGGCTCTAGGTGGCTAATCTAATTCGGTAAAAGAAAAAGAAAATAAAGCTTGCCCTAATGGCCATTCAGACCCAATGCCCAACCTTCCTAAAGCCCTAGCTGAATTTCCACTTAAGCTCTATTACATGCCCGACATATGCACAAAAACAACAGTAACAACACGCTTACCTTGTGACTTGAACTCTGGCTCCCTCTAATCATCCACACGTCACTCCCCAAACACCTAGGTGGCGCCACATGCCACTTTACCATAGATCTTTTTGTGTCATATTTTACCACCTCAATTTTAAAAGACCATATCGCCAGAACCCTCTCTTTCTCTAAAATTAAAATTCAGGAATTGCCTCGAATTAAATTTACTCTTAGGCCTTTTAAAGGCCCACCAACATACTCAGACCCATACCAGACAGTCGAAACACAGTGTTCCTAAAATTCATTAAAAATTAAAGAAATCTCAAAAATCCCGAAAATTAGGGCATTACACTCGAACCACCCCGATATATGTTTTAGGCCTCGAAGGCCTGTGTAAGGGACGATTTACATGTGTTTGAACAGTTTTAATTTGGATGAAATTTTATGGCTCGGTTTTGCATGTTTGTGAATGTTTAATTCCGGTAACGCCTCAAACCCTGTCCCCGCTTCAGATACGGGTAAGAGATTTTACATTTAGTGGTATCAGAGCTATGGTTTAGTCAGTTCTCAGACTTAGCTAGCATGAATGAGAGTCTAGCTATACATGCCACCAATCTGTGATAGTGTGATGTCTTCCGACACGAATGAGAATCATCTTGTTTAGACAGAGGTACTCTCCAACTGAGCTACACCGACCATGTTAAATGTGAAGCTAAAGTATTCAGGTAAAGCACAGTTATGATGAGCCTAAACTTAGAAAAGTATGAATAAAATTTCATGATATGTATGTGATAACATTTGAGATAAAACTTTATGTTACGAGGAATACTCATGCTTGTTTGATATTCAAGTGATGTTGTGCACTTGACTTGTTTGATTAAGTGAATGTGATAAAAAGAAATTCATAAAGGTATGAATAAAGGTTTATAGTATCATGTTACGGATAAAAATGTCATTTTCCCGATTGGACGTTGAATGTTGATAAATTTTAACGATATCTTTAAATGAGACAAAGGATTATAATGTAATGAACTTATTTACATTAAATTGATGGATTGATTCATATGAATGTAATGATATGTATATGATGAAGTGCCAGATAAAAGTTTTGATTGTTACATACTTATCCATGTTTGTTTGGCCCTCATAAGATGTTATGTGCATGACTTGTTTGATCGAATGAATGGGATAAGTAAAGTTATTCAGAATCCATAGAATGCATGCATAAATGCACTGGTTTAAATAAGTTAACTGAAAAGTTCGTGTCATACGGACGTGAATAATAGATTTCCTGAAGAGGATGATATGCTTGTGAAAATGTTACTACGATAATGAAATAGTGTTATATGTATATGTGTATGAGAGACGAGTTAGGGACCTTACGACCCCACCCTTTTACCAGAGTGATTTTATAAGATCAGTGTTGAATAAGCTCACAAATATGAGACCAAAGAGTTCAGCTGTAGAATGACTATAACTATGATTAGAGATTAATTGGATTGATAAGTAAAGACAGAGCTAGTAAAGTGCGATGTCGAGAAACTTATTAACTGGAATTACTTTAGAACCAATATTCTTCAATGAAAATCAAAATGTGGGATTTGTAATAACAGAAATAGTTGGAGGAATAAATCTTGACATGTATGATATCAGAATGTGGTAATTATAGTAAGCAGATTATGACTGTCTCTTTTGAGGTACACTATGAGTTCATTTACTCTTGAAAGTATTACTTGGGCTATCTATTTTTAGAAAAATTGTTATCGTGTGAAAATGTTCTCTAATCTTGGAATAAGACGAAAGTATTGATAGTCTAACTGGTATATAATCTGTATTACTCTATTTTCCCACTAGAATTCTATTATGTTCCGTCTATTGGGATTTTATGAGACAATGTACCTGATGTTATGAGCTTTATTCTGGGTTTTTCATTATGATATTATATCTTGGATTTCCTTATCTTGGATTTCTCTATCTTGGATATCTTGGTTTTCTTGTTATCTATATCTAGAATTTATCAATCACGGCTCATATCTACAGTGCGTTCTTTAGGTGTGATAATCATGTCAAGTGTGACTATACTTCTACTTTGATCATAGTAATGGGTAATTCTAGTATCTGGATTTCTCTAAATCTTCATGAAGGATTTGAAATCTGCAAAGGCAGAAGTGGTGAAATTGCTAATATCAGCTTGTATGATGGGTTTTTTTTTCTCAAGAAAGTTAATCAAGTTAATGCCTTCGAGTGGGAACATTTATACTACCTTGCGCTAATGTAATTGAAATGAACTTTGATTAGTATGATGAGGGAATTTTGCATGATTACATGTTAAATCGTTTTGACAACTGAAAGAAAGGATTTCTTGAAACTTTATCAAGTAATAATTAAGACCGATTTGGTTGTTCAATTTGTATGGGTTATTGTTTGAAAGATTTAATGGGATATTTATGCTGATTTTTTTCCTAAGTTTGAGAATAAGATTTTATCTCTCCGAGTAAAAGACAGATAGTCTGAATGAAAGTGTATATATTTTAGAAGACTTTGATACGATTTAAAGTTTCTTTGAATGATAAAGTTTTTGTCTTGTGAAAGTTGAATGGTCTACTACATGTTAGTAATGATTTGAATATACGAGAATATTGTTAACCGAAGCCTTAAAACTAGTTTAGTCTGCATTGAGCAAAGGCTTCTCAATTTTCAGGGATGTGTTTTAAGACAAGAAGGGCAGTGTGATAGCTTAAAGTATCTTCTGTCATAGAATGACTTAATTTAGGATAGGGTAGCTGACTTGAATTGTTAAAGGATGATAAGATAGTTATCGTATATCTTTGAGAATGATATTACTATAGATTTCATATGAGAATTATTCCTATCTTTGAAAGAGAAAGATGTCATATGACTTGTTGTTAAGTAATTGATGAATCTGCAAATCATGTCAGTAAGTACTGAATTTTTGATCATCAGACTTATGGGTTTAAGTATTTTTGAGATTGTTGAATTTCTTAAAAATGCTAGTTTTTGTTAACCGGATTGAGATTTGGGATTTATATCATGAATTATTGAAAAAGCTAATTGAGGCTCTAAATTTTAATGATGACCAGAGGTCGAACTAGTGAACTATCAAGCTAATTGGACCCATATGAATAATGTGACTAATTAGTAAGCTAAATGTGGTATTATAGATCAAGGAAAATGAGATTCGGGCATAGATTAGAAATGAATGAGATTATGGACTAAATCAGAATATAAAGTTGTACTAAAACCTGAGGTAAGTTCATGTGATTTTAATAATGCAATATTGTATTTGAATGCTAATGCTTTGATATTACACGAGTTGTAAGTATATATATGTGAATAATTTGATATTATGTGATTATTTTAATGATATAACCTGTTCTTGACGTCTTTCTATTATGATGAAAATGTTCCAATGCCATGTGATTATGAGATATTGCTATATGAATGAAGCCACAATTCGTGTACGTCCGGTAAAGGTTTGGAAGTTTGATGGAATATGATGTTTCTTTGAAACGAGTAAGTTTGTATGTAAATAATATTTCGATTCTGTTTATGTTATTATCTTTTGTTATTACATGAGATGTGGCTGCCTATAGAATGATCAATTGATGTAAACTACGAATTGGAATTGACTAAGAATGAGTTAGTAAAATATTGAAACGTGAAGAATTTCCCGATTGAACCTTCAGAATAGAAGAGATACAAATGATTCATTGTGAGTCACTTGTGTAGTACTAAGTGCAGGCTACTAAGTGTACCAGATCGACAGGTCGCATGTGTAGTAGTAAGTGCAGGCTACTATGCGTACCCTTAACTTCGATCACGTGTGTAGTACTAAGTGTAGGCTACTACGTGTATCAGACGGTTAAGTCATGTGTGTAGCACTAAGTGCAGGCTACTACGTGTACCAGATTGATAGGTCGCATGTGTAGTACTAAGTGCAGGCTACTATGCATACCCGTTAACTTTAGTCACGTGTGTAGTACTAAGTGTAGGCTACTACGTGTATCAGATGGTTAAGTCACATATGTAGTACTAAGTGAAGGCTACTATGCGTACCAGAGAGCTTCGGTTACAAGGGTGGTATATGCACATGCCACCGGGTATTTGTTATTATTCCGATGAGTTCAATGGGAAATTTACTAAGTGAAAATACATATGTACATGACTATGTGATGAATAAGTGCAAGTATATCTATGTGAAAAGTTTGTGAGCAATGTGCTCGATAGTTGAGCGAATCCTTTGGTAAGATAGAATGGAGTAAGTGAAATTATGTAAAAGTGAAATTTTGTAATAAAACAATTTTGGACAGCAGCAGTTTTGTGACTTTGAAAATTCTCAAAAAATAGTAGAAATTGAATTATAGGTTGAATAAAATATGAAATTAAATCTTAATGAGTCTATTTTCTCATAAAAGAAACAGTGAAGCAAAGAATTTCATATTCTGTGATAATTGGATTTTTATGGAGACAAGGTCAGAATGATTTTGGAATCCCCTATTCTGATTTGGGAAAATCATCGAAAATTGTAAAAAAATAAATATGGGTTATAATTTTCATGCTTAAAATCCTTAATGAGTCTAGTTTTTGGGAAAATTGTTTTCTCATAAATAATTTTTAGTGAAGAGAGGTCAGAACTGTCAAGCAGTGAAACAGGGGTATATTTAATGAATAAACTGTACCTATTGGCGAGACCAAAATCTTAAAATTTTATGGTAAGAATATATATGATTCTAGTTTCATAGAAAATTAATAGATCTTCATTTGGAGTTTCGTAGCTCTGGATATAAATAAATTAATAACTATGACTCGAAAAAACAACATGACCAGAAAATAAGCAAAAGTGTAATTATGATTACATTTTCATGGAATCATGTTGATAATTTGCTTGTTATTTTCATATGGACTTACGAAACTTTAAGCTTACTCCCTCCTCTTCATTTCCTTAGTGTTCTCAAGTCAGCCCGGGGTTGGAGACCGTCGGAGGCAGCATCACACTATCAAGCCAACAACTCCGGAGTATTGTCATATTAAATACTTTCAAGTGAGTTGTATGTATAAGGACTAGTTTTTATGTTAGATGTTGTTATGATTAGCCAAATGTATCTGCTTATATTGATTTATTGTATATGGCCATGAGATGTGGCTTAAATGGTTATGGCTTGTAAGCCTAATTATTCTTGCTATGTGTTACTATTTGTGATGTGTTTATGATTGGTTATTATGAATGATTAGTATAACACATGTACATGATGAATGCTCTAAGACCATTTGAGGTGGTCGTGGCCATGGAATGAATGTGTGGCATGGTAGTAAGTTGATAACGATTGAATATGGACAATTGTAGAATGTGAGATGGGTTGTCTAACTCGGTGTAACATGATTATAGGTAATAAACACATGTATGAAAACATGTAAATGCTTTAATGAAATTTTACTAAAGAATGATTAATCATTGAATTGATGTTATAATGTGTTTCCATAATGTGTATAAGTATGGGAGAGAATTAAGGACAACATTAGGCTTGGAAAATAGCCTAAGTGTTTGCTACACGGGAAGAGACACAACCATGTGTCTTAGCCATGTGGCAGACACGGCCTAGCACACGGGCCTGTGGCTTGGCCGTGTGGATCAATTTGTTTTGCTGATGTCATAAACAAAGAGTTACACAGCCTGAGCACACGGGGTGTTGAAGACACACGAGCGTGTGACCCTATTTCATGAAAATTTCTCTAAGTTTCCCAGAGCTTTCTAAAGTCCTCAGTTTAGTCCCGGACCACCCCGATGTATGTTTTAGGCCTCGAAGGCCTGTATATGCGATGATTTACATGTGCTCGAAAAGTTTTAATTTGGATGAAATTTTATGGCTCAGTTTTGCATGTTTATGAATGTTTAGATCCGGTAATGCCTCAAACCCTGTCTTGGCTTCGGATACGGGTGAGGGATGTTACAATTTGCTTATGGATTACTAAGCTTTCGAAGCTTACTCTGTGTGTTTTTCCTATGTTTATAGAGTTTTAGAGACTTGCTCAGGTTTGAAGTCGTAAGAGACCTCATCACACTATCCGGTTATCACTTCGGTAAATAAAAGTTTTGAGTTTTTGGTTATGTGGCATGTATAGGCTAGTTTTAATGTGGTTCTTTTTGATTTGTATATATGTAGCCATGTGAAAATGGCTTGTTAATGATGTTAATGTTTGCATATATATATGGCCTTGTGAAATGGTCTTTCTGGTAATTTAGTTGTGTGGTTGAAATGGTATGATTCATGATTGATTTGGTAAGTTTGTTATGATATTGAAATGGTTATAAATGTGATATGAATCATGTGTTCATGGTATGAATTAGGTACATGGCATTAGTATGTTTGAGTTGGAATTATGTATGGAAATGATATTGAAGTATGAGTGATGCTTGTTTTGGTAATGATTTGGTTGCATGTTGGGCTATGAAACATGGTCTTAAAAGCTTGCAAAAATAGGGTGGCAAAATGGCTTTTCAAGTAGCCTATTTTTATCCATACGGGTATAGACACGGGTATGTGTCTCAGCCGTGTGCGACACATGGTCATGTTACACAGCCGTGTGTCCCCTGGGGTAGTCCTACAATTTTAAGTTAGTCTTGAGCATGGCCTAGACACACGGGCATGTCTGGTGGCCATGTGAGGCACACAGCCTTAGTACATGGGCGTGTGTGGCCATTTAGAAGGGTACACGGGCTAGACATACTGGAGTGTGGTCAGCAATGTGACCCAAGTCAGTTTCAACCACGGCCACGGCACACGAGCGTGTCTCCGACCGTGTGGATAAGCTAGTAAAGTTAGTATGTATGCTCTGTTTCGTCGCGATCTAGACACATGGGCGTGCTTAATACCATGTGAGGCACACGGCCTATTCACATAGATGTGTGACCTTTTTAAATTTGAAAAATGTTTAAGTTTCAACAAATTTTGTATGAGCTCGGTTTAGTCCCAACCGCTTTCTCAAACATGTTTAAGGTCTCAATTACCTTCTAAAGGGACTCTTTGTGTATGATTTGCTATGATGATGATGATGTATAATATGTTTACGAAATGATTGAAAAAGGTTTCGATAAGTCTAGTAATGCCTCTTAACCCTAATATGGTGACAGATACGGGTTATGGGTGTTACAGGTTAGTGGTGTTACATTTGGTTGGTATCAAAGATACTATTTAGTTGATTTTAGGACTAACGTAGCATATGTGAGTCTAGCTATACATGCCATATTTATGAACTGCGGTAATATGATGAATCCTGACAATGAAAATGTGTTTTTATATAGCATATGGATCCCAAACGAGCTGTAGCTAACGATGTTGAGAGTAATGCGCCTACTCCCACGCAAGGGACAGCGCCATTCAATTCTAGACCGATTATGAGTAGGCATGATGGAGAGGCCAGACAAGCCTTTTATCAAATGATGAATGATTGGTTCACCCAATAGAGTAGAACTAATCCAGCTGTTCAACAACCCCTAACAACCCCGGTCATTCCTCTGCAAGTTCCTATTATGTCACAAGCTAATCTGAATCAATTGATAAAGCCTCCGGTTGATAAGATTAGAAAATATGGAGCTGAAAAATTCTGTGCTACAACTAGTGATGATGCGGAGAGAGCTGAGTTCTAGTTAGAAAATACAATACGAGTGTTCAATTAATTGTCTTTGAATTTAGATGAGTGCATAAAATGTACCGTTTCACTCCTGAGAGATACGGTGTATCACTGGTGGAAGACTTTGATATCGGTGGTTCCAAGAGAGTGAGTCACTTGGGATTTCTTCCAAGTTGAATTCCGAAAGAAATACATCAGTCAGAGATTTATCGACCAGAAGCGCAAAGAGTTTCTTGAGCCTAAACAAGGTCGTATGTCTGTCTACAGAATAGGAGTGAGAATTTGTAAGACTAAGTTAGTATGCTTGAGAATGTGTATTTACTGAGACAATAATGTGCAAAAGATTTGAAGATGGTTTGAATTAAGATATTCGTTTATTATTCAGGATTCTTGATATCAAAGAATTTGTAGTGCTTGTTGAACGAGCATGTAAAGCTGAAGAGCTCAGGAAAGAGAAAACAAAAGTTAATTCAGAAACTAGAGAAGTGTGAAAGAGATCATCGAGCAAGTCATTTCAATCTGCATCAAAGAAGTTTTGAGATGATTATAGCTGTTCAAAGGCTAATGTGGGACATGCGAGTGGAGATTGTACGAGATCATATTCAAGTTTCAGAGCTCCAGCTACATCTGTTGCCAGTTTTGGAAATGTTCGATCTGATCGCTTTGAGTGCAAACACTGTGGTAAAAGACATCCCGTCAATTTTAGATTGTATGATCGGGCTTGTTTCAAATGTGGATCATTAGACCATTTTATCCGTGATTGCCTAGAGTCTATAGAGCAAGAAATTATGCAAAATCTGAGGCGAAGTGGCAATGCATCTCGTGGTAGACCTCCCAGAAATACAGGAAATGTGAGTGGTAGTCAAAGAGGGACTAAAGACACTATTGTTCGATCTGAGGCTAGAGCACCTGTCAAAGCATATGCCATTCGAGCTCGTGAGGAAGCTTCATCTTCAGATGTTATAACTGGTACTTTCACACTTTATGATACTTCTGTGATTGCTTTGATAGATCCTGGATCCACACATTCGTATATATGCATGAATTTAGTATCCAATAAGAGTTTGCCTATAGAGTCTACTAAATTTGTGATTAGAGTATCGAACCCCCTAGGCAGATGTGTTTTGGTTGTTAAAGTCTACAGGAAATGCCCGTTAAAGTTTCGAGACATTTGTTTTCCAACCGATCTGATGTTATTACCTTTTGATGAGTTTGATATAATTCTGGTTATGGATTGGTTAACGTTGCATGATACTGTTGTGAATTGCAAAAGGAAAACTATTGATTTGAGATGTAAAAATAATAAAATAGTTCGAATTGAATCTAGTGATTTAAATGCGTTACCAGCTGTGATTTCGTCAATTAAAGCTCTAAGTATTGTGAGAAAAGATTGTGAAGCCTATTTTGCCTATGTGATTGATTTGAAAATGTCAGAAAAAAAGTTGAATCATTGCTTGTTGTCTTTGAATTTCCTGATGTGTTTCCTGAGGAACTTCTGGGATTACCTCCGATACGAGAAGTTGAATTTGGCATTGAGCTAATACCGAGAACTACTCCGATTTTGATAGCTCCATATAGAATGGCTCCGATTGAATTAAAAGAATTAAAGTCTCAGTTGCAAGAATTGACCGATAGAGTGTTAGCTAGACTGAGTTTCTCACCTTGGGGTGCTCTAGTTCTGTTTGTGAACAAGAAAGACGATACAATGAGAATGTGCATTGATTATCGTCAATTGAATAAAACGACTATCAAGAATAAATACCCTTTGCCTCAAATTGATGATTTGTTTGATCAATTGAAAGGAGTTACTGTGTTTTTGAAGATAGATTTGAGATCCGGTTACCATCAGTTGCGAGTAAAAGACTTAGACATTCCAAAAATTGCATTCAGAATGAGGTACAGCTATTATTTGTTCTTAGTTATGCCTTTCGGATTAACTAATGCACCTGCTATCTTTATGGATTTGATGAACAGAATTTTTAGACCCTATTTAGATTGATTTGTTGTTGTATTTATTTATGACATATTGATTTATTCGCGTGATGAATTCGAGCATGCCGAGCATCTGAGAATAGTATTACAGACTTTGCGTGATAAGAAATTATATGTGATGTTTAGCAAATGTTAATTTTGGTTACAAAAAGTTGGTTTTCTAGGCCATATTGTATCAGCATCAGGTATCCAAGTTGATCCGAGAAAAATTTTAGCTATTTTGGATTGGAAGCCTCTGAGAAATGTCTCCAAAGTTTGCAGTTTCCTGGGACTTGCTGGTTATTATAGACGGTTCGTAAAAGGATTTTCAATGATTTTAACTCTATTAACGAAACTGATTCAGAAAGATGTGAAGCATGAATGGTCCAAAAAGTGTTAGAAAAGCTTTGATCAATTGAAAGCCCTATTGACTGAAGCTCCAGTGTTAGTACAACCCGAATTGAGTAAAGAATTTGTGATCTATAGTGATGCTTCGTTGAATGATCTGAGATGTGTTTTGATGCAGAAAGGCAAAGTCATTGCTTATGCTTCGAGACAGTTAAAGCCGCACGAAAAGAACTATCCAACGCATGACCTTAAGTTAGCTGCGATTGTGTTTGATTTGAAGATTTGGCGCCACTATCTATTCATTGAGAAATGTCACCTTTAATCTGATCATAAGAGTTTGAAATATCTGATGACTCAAAAGATTTGAATCTGCGACAGAGAAGATGGTTAGAACTGTTAAAAGACTATGAGCTTGTTATTAATTATCATTCGGGAAAAGCAAATGTTGTTGCTGATGCTTTGAGTCGAAAATCACTATTTGCTCTGCGTACGATGAATGCTCATTTGGTTGTGTCCAATGATGGTTCAGTTTTAGCCGAATAGAAAGTAAGATCATTATTCATTCAACAGATAATCGAAACTTAGATGATTGATATGAGATTTTAACAAAATGAGATCAGTGTAATTCTGATTCTGATTCAGAATTCAGAGTTGCTAAAGATAATTGATTGAGATTCCAAGATCGAATTTGTGTTCTGAGAAATCCAAAATTGATTCAGATGATTTTGAATGAAGCTCACAATAGTCGTTTATTTATTCATTCGAGTAGTACAAAAATGTATAATGATTTGAAACAGCTTTATTGGTGGCTTGGTATGAAGCGTGATATCTCTGAATTTGTTGTGAAATGCTTAATCTGTCAGCAAGTTAAAGCTGAGAATCAAGTGCCCTTTGGTTTATTACAACCAATTATTATTCCGGAATAGAAATGAGATAGAGTGACAATGGACTTTGTTTCGGGTTTGCCCTTATCTCCGAGCAAAAAAGATACAATCTCAGTTGTAGTTGATCGATTGATGAAATCAGCCCATTTTATTCCGGGACGATGCAATTACTCACTTGATAAGTTAGCTAAATTATACATTTTAGATATTGTTAGATTGCATGGTGTGTCATTATCTATTGTGTCAGACAGAGATCCGAGATTCACATTGCGATTTTGGAAGAAATTACAAGATGCTCTGGGTACGAAATTGCGCTTCAATACTACTTTTCACTACAGATGGATGGTCAATCCGAATGGATTATTGAGATACTCGAGGATATGTTGAGATGTTGCATTCTTGAGTTTGAAGGTACGTGGGAACAGTATTTACCATTGATTGAATTCGTTAATAGTTTTCAATCGAGCATCAAAATGGCACAATACAAAGCCTTATATGGTCACAAATGTCGTATAGCTTTGTATTGGACTGAGCTCAGCAAGAATAAGATTCACGGGATTGACTTGATAAAAGACACTGAACAAAAAGTAAAATTAATCTAAGATAGTCTAAAAACAACTTCCGATCGTCAAAAATCATATGCAGATTTGAAATGAGAAGACATATCGGAGACAAAGTGTTTTTGAAAGTCTCACTGTGGAAGATAGTACTCTGATTTGGCAAAAAAAAAGGCAAATTGAGTCTAAGGTTCATCAGGCCGTATGAGATTATTGAGCATATCATGTAACACCCTTTACCCGTATCCAAGGCTGGGCTAAGGTACGAGGCGTTACCAGACAAACATACAAACATTAAACTAAAATACGAGCCATAAAATTTTATTCATATTTCAAAGCGTTCATTCTCTTACACATAGTCCCTTATTTGAGTCTACGAAGCCCAAAACATACTTTAGAAAGGGTTTGGGACTAAACTGAGAATTTACGAAAATCTTGGAAATTACATGCTTTAATTCTCCACACGCCCGTGTCCCAAAGTCGTGTTCCATACACGGCTGAGACACATGGTCGTGTCTCTGCCTGTGTGGAATATACCTAGGCTATTTTCCAAGCTTTGGTCAACCTTGATCACTTACACACTTATAGAAAATCAAAAGCATATAACATGGTATTCATTTAATTATTAAACATCCTCAATTAAACCACAAACATAGCATTTGTATGTCATCATACATGTGTCTCTCATACTCATTTTACCTTGTTTATTATAGTACCACTTATACATTTATACCAAGATTATCATCTTACCAAATATCTTCAGCTTAATCATCAAGCATTCATATTTAAAGCTAGATCATATCTTTATAAAATGCCATGATTCAGATGCGCAGAATAACATGTTTGCCTGAAACATTTCAATTCAATTCCATACCTAACAAGCATTACATTGAGACTAGTCATATATATATATATATATATACATGTCATGATACATAACATTCTCTTTTTGTTTTCTTATAAACACATATCATTTATTTCATTATATCAATATTTCATATACCATAGTTTCCATGTATTCCACATATATTTATTTTCCTCCTCCTCTTCTCCATTCCACATCCTTAATGTATATAGCATTCTTGTAAGTACGATTTCACAATTCACTAATAAATATTCACATCAAACTGTCCACACGAGTTATAGTCACTTAATTATTTATAATTCGAGCTATAGAGCTCCAAATTAAGATCCGTAAATTTCCCCTGAAACAAGACTCACATATCTTTCCACCATAAAATTTTCATAATTTTTTATTTAGCCAATTAGTATATTTTATTCACTAAAATTTCCCCTGCTTCACTTTCTGACAATTCTGACCTCTCTTCACTTAAAAATAATTATCTCACAGTACCGAACTCGGATAATGTTCTTGTTGATTTATCTTGAACATAGACACATTATGGATTTTAAAAATATAATTTTGAGCCTCTAATTATTTTTCTCCAAATTTTTGTGATTTTCCAAATTCAGAATAGGAGATCACGTAATCATTCTGAATTAGTCTCATAAAAACATAAATATCTAAAAATATAGAAATCCTTTGCTTTCTATGTTTCTTTTATATGAAAATAGACTAATTAATATTTAATTTTATATCTTATTCAGTCTCTGATTCAATTTATACTATTTTTGGTGATTTTTCAAAATCACGCCACTGCTACTATCCAAAACAGTTTTATTGCTAATTCACTCTTTCACACTTTCTTTGTATTAACCTCATTTTAACATACATATCACAAATCATTTTCACCACATTTCATACATCACAAGTATAGGCCCATGATCACAAGGTCACCATAAAATCATCCTCATGTATAACTTACTTGTTTATAACCTTACCACATCCCGGTCACTTAATGAACACATCATTCACATAACCAAGTTCTCGCACTTATTCATCACAAAACTCACAAAGCAATACATAGAGAGTCTCCCGTTGAACACTTCGGATCAATCCTCGATACTTGGTGGTTTCAGCACATAGCTCCACCCATCATATAGTTCGGCTCTCTTGTACACATGGTGAACACTTAGTACCACCCATGTGACCTAGCCAGTTTATCTTGTAGCTCTCTTGTCTACATGGTGTCCTTCACTTGGAACCACGCATGCGACCTAGCTACATATATCCCGTAGCTCTCTTGTCTACATGGTGTACACATAGTATCACCCATGCGACCTAGCTACATCATAATGTCTTGTAGCTCTCTTGTACAGATGATGTGCACTCAACACTATACATGTGACCTAGCTACATACCATTTGTATCATCCAATCTTTCCTAAGGTTCAACCGGGATTTCTCTCTCTTTTCCAACAATTTTACCAATCAAGTAATTATCCACAAACATATTTCCAATATTTTTATAAAATATCATAATACAAGTAATAGTGATGTATTACTTACGTATAAACTTACATCTCATTTAATATCAACGCAATAACATTAAATTACACATTGTCTTATTAAAAATCATATGAACTTACAATTTCCCATAATATCCATAATCATAGAAATCACATTTATGTATGATAATTCAATGCACTTCATGTACCATTGACATATTTTTAAATCAATTCATAAACTTGGCACCATAATCATTTAATTTAACATAATTCAATTAATTCACTAAATTTAACTTTCAAATATAAATTACAAGATTATTGTTGTATTATTATCATACCAACTTACATACTTTCAACACCTCGGAGATCATAGTAAATATATCAATTTTACATTGAAACATGCATAAATTAATGCTTATTATACATATGAACTTACCTTCATATTAAAACGGCCATTTTACCAACTTTCCCAATTTCTGATTTTTCTCTCATTCTAGGTTCAAATCTCGTTTTCCGGGCTCTAAAACATCATATTTTACTTATTTAATTAATGTACTATTCAAAACAGTCCTTAACTCAAACTTTGGAAAAATTACAATTTTGCCCCTAAACTTTTGCATATTTACACTTTTGCCCCTAGGCTCGGGAATTAAACTTCATCCCTTATTCTTATGTTTTATGACATGAGGATCACTTTTCCCTTATATGGCAACATCAAATTCTCACTCTAACATATACTTATGACTATTAGGTGTTTTTACCGATTAAGCCCTTTTGCTCGTTTTCACTTAAAATCGAGTAGCACAAGTTGTCTAACACAATTTAAAACCTCATATTGTATCATAAAACACCAGAATACACAAATTGTACCTATGGGTATTTTTCCAAATATGAACCCTAGGTTGAATTATTGCTAGCATAAGCTAAATCAAGTTACCGGGACTCCAAAAACGTAAAGAACTTGAAAAACGGGGTTAGAACGAACTTACAATTGAGCTTGGGAAGCTTGAAAACCCTATCCATGGAGTCTCCCTTGGTATACACGTCCATGGTGAAGAAGATGAGCAAAATTGGCTTTTAATTTTGTATTTTAATTTATTTTACCCCTAAATGACCAAAATACCCTTACTACTAAACTTTCCAAAAATTCCATCCATGTCCAATTTTTGTCCATAACTTAGAAATTGGTAAAATTTCTATTTAATACCTCCTAATTAAAATTTAAATCAATTTCATACTAGAAACTTCTAGAATGCAAGTTTTGCAACTTATTCAATTTAGTCCCTAACTTCGAATTAAGCACTTTATGCATAGAATTTCTTCACGAAAGTTTCACACAATCATGCAATCATATCATAGACCTCAAAATAATCATAAAATAATTATTTATATCTCAGATTTTGTGGTCCCGAAACCTCTGTTCCGACTAGACCCAATTTTGGGCTATTACATATCACACCGGTTGTATATAGATTATCGTTTCCATAAGAGCTAGAAAAGATTCACAATGTATTTCACGTATCAATGCTTCAACGATACAGATCTAATCCTTCGCATGTGATTCCTCTGTCTGAGATTAAGATTCAGTCTGATATGACCTACAATGAAGAACCGACCTGTATTTTAGCTCATGAGATTAAAAAACTGTGAAATAAAAAAATTTCGTTAGTAAAAGTAATATGGCATCGACACTGTGTTGAAGAGGCTACGTGGGAGCCTGGAGATATTATGAGACAGCAATGTCCAAATCAATTCAATTGTAAGATTTTCGGGGACAAAAATCCCTGAGGGGGGAGAATTGTAACAGTCCGGTTTAGACCCTAGTTGGAATAGTGGTTTTGGGACCACAAATCTGAGTTATAAAAATATTTTAATATTAGTTTCCATGCTTATAATATGTGAATTTATATGTATGAAAGTTTCATATGAAAATTTGATTGTTTGTGTGTTTAATTAGGGACCTAATCGCGTAAAATGTAAAAGTGGCCTTCTATTTGTTAAAGTGCCTATTTGATGTGACTTTTTAAATTTGAGGTCCTTATGTTGTAAATGGACCATTGAATTCATTAAATGACATTAATGGGCATTGTTGGTGGAATTTTAATGATATTAGTAATGTTAAAATGGTAAAATATATATTTATGTTAATGTTAATTATAACAAAACATGGAAATTGTGCATTTATCATTTTGTTTGCTGAAATTGAAAAAGCAAAAGCTAGGGTTTATGTGTTTGAAACATTCAGCCAACATCTAGCTTGATTAAAGGTTCGTTTTAACTCGGTTTTTCATAATTTTTACATTTTTGTGATAATTGCTTAGTGTTCTATCAAGCCCATGTTTCAATTTCTGATTTTTTTGATGATTTTGAGTTATGCCATTGATGAAAATATGAGTTTTATGAAGTTTGATGATAGTAAATGAAATATATGTATTGGGTTAACATGTTTTGTCTTTGAATTTTTGATGAATTTGAGTAATTTGGGCTAAATTGTAAAAATGAAAAATTAAAGGACTAAAATGTTAAATAAATGAAATATGTGGACTTGTGTAAATACTATGAAAATTTGGCTAAGCATATCTGTAAGGAAATTTTGTGTATTTTGTGAATTAGGGACTAAAGTGTCAAATTGTGAAAATGTGAGGGCTAATTTGTAAAATATCCTCAATGTGTGTTTGTGGATTGATTTGAATGATTTGGTGAATAAAATAGTTAAATTTGAATTTATATAGATCAAGAACAAAAGAAAACAGAATTAGATCAAGGAAAGTCGAAAGTCGTTGAATAGCCATTTGTTTCTGTTCATACCTGTACGAGATAAGTCTATATACAAATAAGTGTATTTGAAATGGTTTATTTACGCTTATATGCTATTGAATAATGATGAATGGCTTTATGCCTTGAATATGAGATATCTGAGAAAGTATTGACAAAGTTCTGAAGTCCAAAAAGCCCGTACGAACCACATAAAAAGTTAGGATACATATGTCATGACATAGGATCCGATATGTGTTTTTGTGTAAGATCACGTCTGGGACACTGGCATCAAATTATGGTTTACGTGTAAGACCACGTCTAGGATGTTTGCATCGTATTTGATTTTGTGTAAGACCCTATTTGGGGCAGTGGCATCGATATTTGTTTACATGGAAGACCATGTCTGGGACGTTGGATTGTGTGAGCTTTTTGAGCTATCCGCGTATCCTTATGATTCTGAATGGTTCAACGGCCATTCCGAGAAAATAGATGACTATGTGAATTTGTACCCGTCTCAGGTACGTTTGAATTGTATACCATGTTTGAGATTGAAAGGTAAGTATATGTACCTTGATGAATATATGATATAAGTATGAGAATGAGTTATGTTATGTATATGTGAATCATGTTCAAATGAAATATAAGAGATATATGTTTAAGTGAATGTATTTTGCCTCAAATTAAATGAATAAATTGATGTTATTTGTTAAGTTTATTTGTATATGGCTTACTAAGCTTTTGAAAGCTTACTTTGTGTGTGTTTGCATTGTTTTATAGATATTGTAGCTATCGGGAGCTCGAGGATCATTAAGGATCATCACCACACTATCAAACTCTCTTTTGGTACCTTTTGAAAATGTATATATTGTAGTATGGCATGTATAGGCTAGAGGGTTTCGATTATGTTTTGTGATATGTATATCTAGCCATGTGATATGGCTTGGTCATGGTTGAGATTATGAATGAATTTGGTATATGCTTGTGTTCATAAATGGTATGTTTTGATGTGCTTCAATGGCGTATTAAAATGGTCAATTTGGTAAGGTTTTGACATGTGAATGGATGAGGTGAATTGGAGTTATGAAACATATGATTTAATATGACTTTGGCTTATGATTTTATATGATTGAGTATAGATTATAAGCTTCAATTTGGTTAACTATAATATGGCATGAATGATGTAAGTTTTGGTATTGAAATTGGCTGAAATTATAGTGCAAATGTGCTTGGTTTGATGCTTGTAGGTTTGACTCAAATTGGGTGGCAAATTGGCTATTCAAATGGCCTATTGTTTTCCACACGGGCAGAGACGTGGGTGTGTGTCTCAGCCATGTAAGACACACGGTCATGTTGCACGGTCGTGTGTCCCCCAGGGCACCCTATAATTTTAAGTCAGTCTTGAGCACGACCAAGGCACATGGGCATAGGGCTAGCCGTGTGGCCCAAGTCAGTTTTGACCACAGCCAAGGCACATGAGCATGTCTTATGGCCGTGTGATTAATTTAGTACGTATGCCCTGATTTGACACGGTCTAGACACACGGGTGTGTCTAATGCCGTGTGAGGCACACAGCCCCGTGTGACCTCTGTAACTTAGGAAATTTATTTAAGTTTCAAAAAATTTAGTATGATTTCGATTTAGTCCTGACCCCTTTCTAATACATGTTTAAGGTCTCGATGATCTATAGAAGGGACTCTTTTGTGATGGATGAAGTTTATGAATTGTTCGTAAAATGTTCTGATTTGTTCGGTAACGCCTTTAACCCTAATCCGGCGACGAATACAGGTTAGGGGTGTTACATGTTATATTTAGGTAAGATAATGCATATATGTAATTAACCATTTAGGTAGTTTTTGGAAGTGATTTTGGCATGTTTTTTAAATGATCATTTGAGATGCCTAAGAGCTTAGGATTGTTGGTAATGAAATTACATGATATAGACTTGGTTGTAATTAGTTTGAATGCCTATTAATGATATGGTCATATGCTATTTGGTATGTGTAGGTTGGTACCACATTGGGTGAGAAATAAGACTTGGAAAATGACCTATTTTTGTCCACATGGGCAGAGACACGAGCATGTGTCTCAGTAGTGTGTAACACACGGCTAGGTGACACGGCTTTGTGTCCCCTGATACTTATTTAGAAACCAAGTTAGTAGCTTCACACTACCTAGCACACGGGCATATGGCTTGGCCGTGTGACACAAGTCAGTATACTCTCTATTTTTCACACGGCGTAGCACATGACCTAGCACACGGGTGTGTAAGACCATTTCAAAGGTTACATGGCCTGGCATACGGGCATGTGGTTTGGTCGTGCGACCAAAGTCAATGAGTTACACAAGGTAGGACACGAGTTGGGACACGGCCATGTGATCCCATTTCAAAGGTCCACACGGCATGTGACACGGGCGTGTCTCTTGGCAGTGTTAAACACACGCCTAGCCACACCGGCATGTGTCCCCTGCACTTTGAAAATTTTCAAAGTTTTTCCAAAAATTTCCTTAAGTTCTTAATTTTGTCTCGAATTGTTTTTAATGCTTGTTTTGGACCTCGAGGACTCGTGTTAAGGACTATATTACTGAATTTGAATGAATTTTGTTTGGAAATGATAAATGAATATGAAATGTATGATTGTTTAAGTGATAAGTCCGATAATGCTCTGTAACCCTGTTCCGGCGATGGATACGGGTTAGAAGTGTTACAGAAATGATTATAGAATTGATTTTAAATTTGATTGAAATAGGATATATTATGTGATGATGAAAGGATGGTTTGATGAAATGAGCTGACTTGATTTGATTTAGACTGGTTGATAGTAATAAGGACTAATTTGAATATATATGAAACTATATTATAATGTTATAATGTGAAATTGAGCATATATTGAGATGATTTGTTGTTGCCATGTGTTAGATAAACGTGCTCATGATGAAAATAAATATGAATTGTGGTATTGGTTAATAATGAAATATGCAATGAATACCCTATTAACTTGTAACACCCCAAATCCAGCCTAGATGCTATGGCCGAATCTAGTGTGGCACATCAAAGTATTTTTCAAAAATTGATCTTTTCGATAAAAATCCGTTACTGGATCTAAATCCTTTTATTATTATTTAACAAAAGTTCTCCTCAAAACTTTTACCAATTTGTTTGCCTTTGGTATATTACTTCAATTTAAACCGCGGAAACATTTTAAAAACTTTGTTGTTGAAAGCTCGTGTTCTTTAGAAAATCGTGCTATTTTGAAAACTCGTGTTTTCCTAGATTAGCAGTTTAGTATAAGAAATCAAAATCCAAATTAAAACTTAAAACCCAACAATGGCTTTATTACATAAATTAAAACCCAAAACAAAATCTAATTGGAAATAAAAGAAACAGAAGCAG
This sequence comes from Gossypium arboreum, assembly GCF_025698485.1. Lineage (NCBI taxonomy): Eukaryota > Viridiplantae > Streptophyta > Magnoliopsida > Malvales > Malvaceae > Gossypium > Gossypium arboreum. The sequence continues at coordinate 88,865,823 of NC_069080.1, read as the reverse complement.
TAGTGTGGCCATCTCCGAGTCCCTCGCAGCTCCAAACCATCTAAGCTTAGGGATTACCTGCACAGTTAGAAATGGGGTGAGTTTACGAAAACTCAGTGTGTAATCCCAATAACAAACAAATAGTGAATAACACAGTATCAGTACAGTCTAGGCCTAAGCCCTATACAGTAGCAGTGTGGGCGTAAGCCCAATGCAGTAACAATAGAGTATGATGTAATGCAATTATGCATCCCACCCAAATCCAACTAGCACACCACCCATACCAACCAACACACCATGTGGGGATATAAATCGACCCACCGAGCCAGTACTCCAATATCGCAGTAAAGCTACCAGAAATAATGATGCAACATAGCTGCTAGAAACAGTAATTGTGGCAAAGCCACCAGTAACAATGAATGTGACATAGTCACCAGTACAGAACTTCCTCCATATCAAAATCCCTACCCCATGCAATATGTTGTGCCATAAATGTTATGTGTATGCAAATTCATACTCTGTGCAATCATATATGTAAATCCTAAGCACATCAGTCATACGAAACATAAGGGCATAATCGTCATTTTACGATACAGGGGTATTACGGTCACTTTACCCTGCAGAGGCATTACGGTCTTGTTACCTATTAGGGGTATTTTAGTCATTTCACCTACAAGGGTCTTTTTGGTAAATCTACAAACTAAGGGTATTTTTGCAAACCAATGGTAATTCTATAATTTTTAGAAAGTCAAGGGTATTTTTGTAATTATGTAAATCAGGGGTATTTCTATAATTTTCCAAATTAGAGGTATTTCAGTAATTTTCCAAATTAGGGGTATTTTGGTAATTTTACAAACCAGGGTATTTTGGTAATTTTGTACACCAAGGGTATTCAGTAATTCTACCCTACAAGGGCATTTCAGTAATTTTACCCTACAGGGGTAATTCAGTAATACTAGCCTACAGATGTGAGATTCAAATAGTCTAAACCAATATTTTCTACACAATCATACAATTTATCCACTAATGGGCTAATGGGCCCATTGGGCCCACCTGGCCTATCGTGGCCGAAAGTAACCTAAGCCTACGAGAGAACTCATGATAGCCTCAACCATTACGTCAAAGCTCCCACACGTGCGCTCGCACGTTCATGTGGCTGCCATTGCCGTGTGACCAGCATTTTGGCATTCCAGCATTTGCTGTTCTATAGCTAGAGTAATGCGAAATACACACCTGTTTACGAGAATGCGCCGAAGTCCATGATCACCAACCTTGGTTAAGTAGGTATGAAATAATCCCGCCTACAACCAGTGATCACCAATCCTCGGCACATCCTGAATTGAATTTTCCTCCCCAACTCATCTTGTTTGCTCTATTTAAAGCCAGATTCTCACCAATTCTCATGTTAGCTTCCCGATGTGGGATTACTTTCAACCACTAAGAAAATTCCTTATTTTCTTATGACCACTTCAACCACAGAGTTCCATTCCAACTCCACCTCCTACACAGCTCAAACCGCAAAATAAATACTCTCTTGGACATCCCAAGACTTGAACCTTAGACCTCACAATTACACAACACGCCACCTTGCCACTCCACCACAAGCTCTTTCTGTCATATTTTATCCTCAATTAATTATAAGGTCTATAGGCCAAAGTCCAGGTTCCTTTAAAAGAAAAACCAAAATAAATTGCAAGAGCCAAGACTTGAACCCTAGACCTCCTGCTTACCACTCATGCCTTTTGCCACTAGGCCAAATGCTTCCTTGTGTTATTTATTTACCACAATAATTTAAAATGTAACACCCCAAACCCGACCCAGACGTTACGACCGAATCTGGCATGTCACATTGAAGTGTTACTAAAAAGACATGTTTTAGCTAAAGTCTTTCTTAGTGTTTAAAGAATACCCTCGTTATAGATTATAGTGAATAGAAGCTGTGCACCATGTAGGATGCCAGAAAAGAGGAGGTGAGTCAATTAGACTGCTTAAGTACCTAGCTCTCCACGGATCCAATCCTAGACATGCACACAACCATTGGCACACTTTAACCCAGTGTTTGTTCATGGAAATCGATTCGTTTAAAACCATTTTAAAAGGTTATTAATTTTGAAAACATTTTTATTGCGGAAGCTTTGCCATGTTATCGTGATATTTTGAAATCAAGTAACCTTTTTAAAACGCGCCCTAGAACTATTCAACTTCAACAATTAAACCAATATCATGCCTAAGCTAACAAAACATACTCAAACAATTAAAAATAATTAAAGCGGACTTATTACAACTTAAAACCCAAAGCAATTAAAGAAAATAAGTGCTGATCAAAACACATGAAGAAAACAGAATTTGTAGAACATGTGGCCACTTCGAATCCCTCACGACTCCAAGTCCACTATGGTTGGGGATTACCTGCATGGATGGAAACAAGGGGTGAGTTTCGAAAACTCAGTGTGTAAAATAACCCAACCATAGTCCAGATCAGTTCAAACCACAGAAACAGATTAAGTTGGGCCTTAGCCCTATACAGAATTCAGAATGAAGCCCATAGGCCCGTAGCAGAGACAAAACAAATATTACATGTATGCAGAAACCCAACCCATATCCATCCGCATACACCCCGTACCAACCTTACACCATGTGGGGAGACAACTCGACCCACCCATCTGCTACACGCCACAGAATTTGCTGCATGGCTGCCAGAATAGATATTGTGACAGAGTCACCAGATACTGATATTGTGGCAGAGCCACCAGAACAGATATTTGTGGTGTAGCCACTAGAAACAGATATTTGTGGCATAGCCACCAGAACGCTTCCTCCATCAATATAACCCATATCTCATTCAACAGATATACATGTCATGGCATACCACAAATAGAATTAGAATACCATGCATTTCAGTCAAAATTAACCCTAGGGGTATAGCGGTCATTTTGCATCTAGGGGTATAATGGTAATTTTCATACTTAGGGGTATTTTAGTAAATTTACTATTTTAGGGTTTCCATACATATTACAACCATTAACATATTAACAGAAATACTTAACGAGCATTTTTACCGAATTGAGCTCGTTGGCCCATTAACCCGTTTTTGGCCCATTAAGCCAAAATATACCATAGTGCACGAAAGTGCGCACTCTGCAATCTTACCGCTTGAGATTACAAAGATTAACAAACAGACCATCTCACGAGCGCTCGTACGCTCGTAAGTCCACAAAATGCTGGCTCTTCGGCATTTCGGCTTTTCGGCTTTTGCCGATCTAGTCTATGAGTGGGTGTCGTTCACACACTTGATCTGTAACGATATGCTGGCGAGATCCAAACACGAGTTGCCTACAATCGAGTTACTAAAACGTCAGTCTACATATCAAAAACAAACTACGTACTAGCCCATTAACCATATTCGGCCAACGTTGCCTTAGACCCTAAAGTTCTTACCTTTCTGCCAAAAAATGGACTAGATCTAGATGTCCAACCGAGTTAGCCTTCAAGCCCTTCGCTGTACGCTCCCTTGTGCACACTAGCGCATAAAAATCCAAAAGAAAGAGGCAAAAATGCCCTTAGTCCCAACGTTAGCCACCCTTAAGGGGTTTCGACTTTTCCTTAAAACATAAGTAACTAGCGAAAGTTGTTCGAATACTTACCAATCATTGTTCTTCTGAAAAGAGTGTTCTTATCTATGATATTAATCCTGATCTACTGTAGTTAGAAGAAACAGTTTCAAGTAGCCAAAGATTCGGCTTCCTAAACCACAGGTATGAAGGTTTCAACTTTTAAAAGAAAAAGGGAAAGGGGTTCGGCTAAAGTAAGATTCGGCCTCCTAGATGTGAGGGAAACAAATGAAGAGAAGAAAAAGAGAAATATGAAAGATTTAGGTTCGGCCAAGGGGTAATCGGCAGTAGGTACTTTGTTTTGAGAGGAAACAGGGATAAAGAAGATGAAAGTCGACAAGAAAAGAAAAGTGAAAAGAAGAGGGGAGAAGATGAGAGAATTCGGTTCTTAAAGAAGAGAAGTCGGTACAGGTGTAGGGTGTAGGTTTTGGCTTCTAGCAAAAGAAAGAAAAAGAGAAAACCCAGTCCCAAAAATACAAAAGGAATTCGGCAGCCACAAGTCCAAATGCCGAAATTCCCAACACTAAATGACGTAGCTGAACTTGCCTATACTGAAGACCCTTGGCTGGCCAACTCTTGCTCCTCAAGAGTCCAACATTCGGCCAACACCAAGCTCCTTGATCAGCTCCTAAATTTCCTCCCTTATCTCTCCCTTACCCAATCCCCTGAACAGCTCAAACTCTTCCTAACAGAGTTCCACCTAAGTCCCAATACCTACCTTACCTGTTCACAAAAATAAATACCCTATTTAACTTACCATGCGACTTGAACCTTGGATCCCCCTAAACCTCCACACACCACTTTCCAAACACCTATGTGGCGTCACAAGCCACTTTACCATAGATCTTCTTATGTCTTATTTTACCACCTTTAATTTAAAAGCCCATAACGCCAGAACCCTCTCTCTCTAATATTGAAAATTCAGATATTGCCTTGAACTAAATTTACTCTTGGGTCTTCTAAAGGCCCACTAACACACTCAGACCTACATCAAACAATCAAAACACAGAAATTCTAAAGTTCATTGAAAAAAATCACAGAAATCCTAAAAATCCCAAAGATTGGGGTGTTACAACTCTACCCTTCTCAAAGAAATTTTGTCCTTAAAATTTACTTGATTCAAATAGATGAGGGTATTGTTGTCGCATCGCCTCTTCTGGCTCCCAAGTAGCTTCCTGTAACACCCCGAACCTGTGACCGTCGCCGGTGTCGGACACGAGGGGTTAACGGGCCAAATCCTCTCAAAGTACCAACCAATTTGGCATTTCCAGACAGGCTGGAAAACTGCGTCACTGTCGCCTTAAAAATCATATCTCGAGTTCCAAAACTCGGAAACTGATTCCGTAAATTTTCCCTGAATTTTGACTCATATATCCATCCATGGATTTATTTCTAGAATTTTTGGTCGGGCCAATTGGTACAGTTTATTAGTTAAAGTCACCCATGTTACAGGGGTCGACTACACTAACCTTCGTGCGTTACAACTTGAATATCTCTCTGTACAGGGCTTTAATACTGGTGCCGATTGTTTCTAATGAAACTAGACTCAAAATGGAATCTGCACATATAAGTAATGACTTCTAATTCTTTCTGGATAATTTATAGTAAATTTTCAAAGTCGCGACAGGGGACCCAGAAACCGTTCCGGCCCTGTCTCACGAGAACTTTAATATCTCTCAGTATACTGCTCATATGGTCGTTTCGTTTCGTCCATATAAAAATAGATTCATCAAGATTCAATTTCATAATTTATTCACTATTTAATTCTACTTCTACTATTTTTAGTGATTTTTCAATCTCATCTCACTGCTGCTGTCTGCAACAGTTACTGCAGTAGACTATGCCAATTTCATGAATCTTTCCTTGGCCCTAAATCATCCATCATACATGACACAAATTATGGCCACCTTATCAAAATTAAAGTTTCTAAGACTCGTGGCTATAGGTTCTAGCATCCCACTCGACGACCACATAGGCCATTTCACATGGCTTAAAGTTTACAACCCACAATTCAACAAAATATAATAGCCTATACATGCCAATTGTTCTCCTAGTTCAACTACGAAGACAATACCAAAAGGTCTCCAGCCGGTGTGATGACTTCAACGATAGTTCCGAGCACGCAACAATACGAGTCCAAGAGACCTAAAATGGGTGACAAGAAAACACCGAGTGAGTTTATAACTCAGTAAGTCATAAGCACTTTACAATTATCCATTAGCTAAATTCATCACAAAGTGAAACAATGAAACAAGGCTAGGTACTTCATCCATATCGGAACTATACCATAATTCCTCGGACCTTTCGGTTCAATCTCATACCAAGCCATACATCCACATTTCATATTTATACGATAAGATATTTGAGGCATTTTCACACACTAACTCATTTTCACCACAATCACACAATTGCAATCATCACATAGATTTAAAGCTTACCAAGCTCAACCCCGAGCATGAACATATTGCCTATTCGTCATGAGCTCAAGGTACTTACCCGATTCGCTGTCCGGATTAACTCGATAATGTCGCACACTCAGTGCCAATTGTAATACAAGAGCATATAGTGAATCCGCACACTTAGTGCTATATTTTTCAGCTCGCACACTTAGTGCTATAGAATCAAACTCGCACACTTAGTGCTGTACAATTTTAAACCCGCACACTTAGTGCCAATCTTGTCACCGTGTCCATTTATACCCGCACACTTAGTGCCGTGACCAATACCTTATGCATTTTTCTGCCTTTATACATTCAACAATGGCATCATTCCATACACATACATTTTCATTTACACATCAATTCATTAAACACAATTGCATATATATTATGATCATTTAAATCAATACCAAATATATGTTTAATGACTTACCTCGGATGTTGTCGCATCGCTTTCAATGGCTATTCAATTACTTTGTCTTTCCCTTGTCCAACTTTGATCCTTTGAGTTCTTGAGCTAGTTCACACAAATTTAACTTATTAAAACCTCATTCTGCTAGCTTATGGCGAATATGACAAGGAGTTTAAATGGTCATATGGCCACCCTTTTGCTTGGATACACATTGGTCATGCACATTTTATATTACATCAAGCAATTCAATACAATTCATTCAAGCATCAAGGAAAAGCTAAGGCCATCAATAGGCTACCTAAGGCCGAATATACACATCAACATATGTATTCGCTCATGTGGCGAACATACACATCCATGTTAAGGCCGATTTCCACACTTGATACATTCAACAAGTAAGGTCGCTTGTATCGACTTAACACCAATTTGATTCAAGTTCACAACTAGGCTAGTATGCATATATACACTAGTAAATCAAACACTAACATTTGTACTTCACCTTACTAGCACTTCTCATTCAAATGACATGAACAACGAACATAGTTTCCTTTTATTTCCTACCATGGCCAAATGCCATACAACACCATACCATGCATCATTACAAGCTTTACTTTTAGCATGCAAATAACATCCACAAATCCACCTTAGTTGAACCTTAACTCATCTTCATGCCTCACCACCACAACATCAAACATCAAACATCAATGATACTAAGAAGACAACACCCATGGCCGAATATCATCCCCATTTCATGGTAAAGGTTTAGACCATGGGTTAGGTGGAACTCAAACTATCAACTAAAAACATGCATAAATCTCATGGATAACATCAACATACCTTAGTCTAGCAAACTCCCATGACTGATTTTCTCAAGCTTCCCCCTTTCTTCTTAGTACATTCGGCCAAGCAAGGAGAAAATGAGAGAATGAACACTTTTTTTTTCTTTCTTTCTTTGTTTTTGTTTCTCTCATGTACGGCAAGGGGAAGCATCCACACTCTTTTTTTTTTTTTGTTATCATCATTTTCTTTTTCCATTTCTTTAATGCTAACTTTCTTATTTTATTGTTTCCTACATGCATCACTAGTCTAACATGTTGGAGACATGTTTCCACCCATAGCATGGCCGGCCATCATGCTTCATTTTGGCTAATTTGACATGCAAGGACAACACTTTCCCACATGTATTAATAGGCCACCTTACATTTGCCTAGCACATTTCTAAATTTTCTCACATAAGTCCTATTTGATAAAAATTCACTTACAATTAACAAAATCCAAACATGAAATTTTCACACATGCATATATACATATAATGAGCATCAATTATGATGGTTAATTATTATTATGACTCGGTTTAGTGGTCCCGAAACCACTTTCCGACTAGGGTCAATTTAGGGATGTCACACTTCCTCTCTGCCATGATTATGCCAGAGTTCCTTTACCAATGGAACTGACTTCCTTCTTAGAACCTTAACATCACGATCCAGTATCTGCATAGGTCTTCCTCGAAAGTCAAATCAAGCTGCACTTCAATCTCTGCAACCGGCATGACATGAGTAGGGTCAGAATGATAACGTGGAGACGTGAAAAACATCGTGAATCCTGTCTAACTCTAGAGGTAATTCCAATTGGTAAGCCACTGGACCTACTCGCTTAAGAACCCGATAAGGCCCAATGAACCGCGGACTCAACTTGCCCTTCTTACCAAACCTTAATATCTTTTTCCAAGGTGAAACCTTCAAGAAGACCATATCACCCACTGAGTACTCAATCTCTTTACGCTTCATATCTGCATACGACTTTTGCCTATCAGATGCTTCTTTTAATCGATCTCTGATTACTCTGACTTTACCTTCAGTATCCGCTACCAACTTCGGTCCAAGAACCCTTTGATCTCCCAATTTGGTCCAACAACTAGGTGTACGACACCTACGTCCATACAGTGCTTCATATGGTGCCATTCGAATACTTGCCTGATAACTATTGTTATACGCAAATTCTGCCAACAGCAAGAAATCTTCCCAACTACCTCGGAAGTCAATAACGCATCCCCTCGACATGTCTTCCAAAATCTAAATAACTCTTTCCGACTGACCATCAGTCTGAGGATGAAAAGCCGTGCTAAAGTTCAATCGCGTTCCCAATGGCTCATGCAACTTTTGCCAGAACCGAGATGTGAACCTAAGATTCCGATTAGAAATAATCGATACTGGCCAGCCATGAAGTCGCACAATCTCTGCCACGTACAGTTTGGCTAACTTCTGAAATGAATAATCAGTGTGGACAGGTATGAAATGAGCAGACTTGGTCAACCTATCCACAATCACCCAAATCGAGTCCTTCTTTATCGGTGTCAAGGGTAGCCCACTTACAAAGTCCATGGTTACCCTTTCCCACTTCCAAAGTGGTATCTTTACTGGCTCTAAAAGTCCGAAAGGTAGCTGATGCTCAGCTTTCACTTGCTGGCATGTCAGACATTTCCCCACAAACTCCGTTACTTCTCGTTTAAGCCCAAGCCACCAATACAATTCTCACAAATCATGATACAACTTATTCCCTTCAGGATGCATAGCACAAAGTCCTCCATAAGCTTCTTTCAGTATCGACTGCCTTAAATCAGAGTCGTTCGGAATGCAAACTCTCCCTCGGAAACACAGAACTCCTTTACTATTCAACCTAAACTCAGAAGTTTCCCCTTTTTTAACTTGTTGGAATCGAGAAACTAAAGACTCATCCTTCAACTGCTTTTCCTTAATCTGATCCACCCAGGCTGGCTTTACTTGCAACTCAGCCAACAGACTACCATCATCATACAGACTCAAACGAGAAAATATTGTTCTCAGATCAGATACAGCTCTACGGCTTAGGGCATCAGCTACCACATTAGCCTTGCCTGGGTGATACACAATCGAACAGTCATAATCCTTAAGCAACTCTATCCATCTTCGTTTCCTAAGGTTCAACTCCTTCTGAGTCAGCAAGTACTTGACACTCTTATGATCCGTGTATATGACACACCTTTCTCCATACAAGTACTGTCTCCAAATCTTAAGTGCAAAGATTACTTCTGCCAATTCTAGGTCATGAGTAGGATAGGTTACGTCGTGAGGCTTAAGCTGTCGCGATGCATAAGCAACCACCTTACCCTATTGCATCAACACACAGCCCAAACCCACATGTGATGCATCACTATACACGGTAAAATCCTTTCCAGACTCCGGCTGAATTAATACAGGTGCCTCGGTCAGAACTTCCTTCAATTTCTCAAAAGCTTCTTGCTGCTTCTCGGTCCAAACAAACGATGCTCCTTTCCTTATAAGCTTTGTCAATGGTGCTGCCAACACAGAAAAACTTCCACAAACCTTCTGTAGTACCCTGTCAAACCCAGGAAACTCTGAATTTTCAACACCGACCTAGGTGGCTTCAACTTTAGAATCGCTTCAATATTTCGAGGGTCCATCTTGATACCCTCAGCAGTGACAACATGACCTAAGAAGGTTACCTCCCTCAACTAGAATTCACACTTACTAAATTTCACATAAAGTTCCTTCTCCCTCAACACTTGCAGCACAATGCAGAGATGCTAAACATGCTTCTCTTCGGTTTCAGAATATACTAGAATATTATCAATAAAAATGACTACGAATCGATCCAAAAATGGTTGAAATACACGATTTATCAAATCCATGAATGCTGCAGGAGCGTTCGTCAGTCCAAATGGCATAACCAAAAACTCATAATGACCATACCGAGTCCTGAATGCCGTCTTATGAATATCTACCTCCTTGACCCTTAACTGATGATATCTAGATCGAAGATCAATCTTGGAGAATACCAAAGCTCCTCTAAGTTGGTCAAACAAGTCATCGATTCTTAGCAGAGGGTACTTATTCTTAATCGTTAGCTTGTTCAACTACCGATAATCGATGCACATCTGCATCATCCCATCCTTCTTTTTCACAAACAACACCGATGCTCCCAATGGAGACACACTCGGTCTAATAAAACCTCTATCCAACAATTCTTGAATCTATGCTTTTAGCTCCACTAACTCCTTCGGTGCCATCCTGTATGGTGTGATGGACACTGGTGCCGTTCCAGGCAACAAGTCAATTCCAAACTCGACTTCTCGATTCGGAGGAAATCCTGAAAGCTCCTCTGGAAAAACATCTTGGAACTCCTTAACGGTTCTAGCTTTATCCACCGTCAGACCATCAGTCTCCGACTGACTTACAAATGCAAAATAAGCCTCACAACCCTTACGAATCCACTTCTCAGCTCTTAATACCGACACCACATTGGACAAATAATCCTTTCGCTCACCAATCATCATAACCTCTTTACCCTGCACGGTCTTTAACACCATTCGCTTAGCTGCACAGTCCAAAGTTGCCCTATGCTTAACAAGCCAGTCCATTCCCAGAATGAGGTCGAATTCTCCAAACGGTAACTCCATCAAGTCTCCAGAGAAGATTTTACCCTGAGTTTCTAAAAGCACGTCTCTATACACTTTGTCTACCCTAACCGAGTGGCCTAAAGGACTTAGTACCGATACCCCACTCACAGTCTCCTCAGAGTGCACATCCAACGACCTAGATATGGCACATGCAACATACAAATGAGTAGATCCAATATCTATCAAAGCAGTGTACGGCATGCTAGAAATCAAGAACGTACCAGTTATGACGTCAGGTGCATCACCCTCCTCTTGACGACGAGCTGCATACACCAATGTTGGCTGTCGAGCCTCAGCATTTTCGGCCCCTCTGCCAGGTGCTCCTCGACCCCGACCATTTCCATTACCGCCCCTACCTTGTCCACGTCCTCTCGGTGGTTGTGGTCCACCTCTCACTGGTTGTGGTCCACGTCCTCTCGGTGTTACATTTACTAATAAATATTCACATCAAACTGTCCACACGAGTCATAGACACTTAATTATTTATAATTCGAGATACAAAGCTCAAAATTAAGATCCGTAAATTTCCCCTGAAACTAGACTCACATATCTTTTCACCATAAAATTTTCATAATTTTTGGTTTAGCCAATTAGTACAGTTTATTCATTAAAATTTCCCCTGTTTCACATTCTGTCAGTTCTGACCTCTCTTCACTAAAAAAATAATTATCTCATAGTACAGAACTCGGATAATGTTCTTGTTGATTTATCTTGAAAATAGACTCATTATGTATTTTAAAAATATAATTTTTAGCCTCTAATTATTTTTGTCCAAATTTTTGTGATTTTCCAAAGTCAGAACAGGGGATCACGTAATCATTCTGAATCAGTCTCATAAAAACATAAATATCTCAAAATATAGAACTCCTTTGCTTTCTATTTTTCTTTTATATGAAAATAGACTCATTAAGCTTTAATTTGATATCTCATTCAGTCTCTGATTCAATTTATACTATTTTTGGTGATTTTTCAAAATCACGTCACTGCTACTGTCCAAAACAGTTTTATTGCTAATTCACTCTTTCACACTTTCTTTGTATTAACCTCATTTTAACATACATATCACAAATCATTTTCACCACATTTCATACATCACAAGTATAGGCCCATGATCACAAGGTCACCATAAAATCATCCTCATGTATAACTTACTTGTTTATAACCTTACCACATCCTGGTCACTTAATGAACCCATCATTCACATAACCAAGTTCTGCACTTATTCATCACAAAACTCACAAAGCAATACATAGAGAGTCTCCCGTTGAACACTTCGGATCAATCCTCGATACTTGGTGGTTTCAGCACATAGCTCCACCCATCATATAGTTCGGCTCTCTTGTACACATGGTGAACACTTAGTACCACCCATGTGACCTAGCCAGTTTATCTCGTAGCTCTCTTGTCTACATGGTGTCCTTCACTTGGAACCACGCATCCGATGTAACACCCCGAACCCGAGCCCGTTGCCGGTGTCAGACACGAGGGGTTAACAAGCCAAACCCACTTATAGCACCGACCAATTTGACATTTCCAGGCAAGCTGGAAAACTGCGTCACTGTCGCCTTAAAAGGCATATCTCGAGTTACAAAAGTCGGAAACTGATTCCGTAAATTTTCCCTGAATTTAGACTCATATATACATCCCTGGATTTTTTTCTAGAATTTTTGGTCGGGCCAATTGGTACAGTTTATTAGTTAAAGTCACCCATGTTACAGGGGTCGACTACACTGACCTTCGCGCGTTACAACTGGAATATCTCCCTGTACAAGGCTTCAATGCTGATGCCGTTTATTTCTAGTGAAACTAGACTCAAAAAGGAATCTGTACATATAAGGCATGACTTCTAATTTATTTTGGATAATTTGTGGTAAATTTTCAAAGTCAAGACAGGAGATCCAGAACCCGTTCTGGCCCTGTCTCACGAGAACTTTAATATCTCTTAGTAAACTGATCATATGATCGTTTCGTTACTTTCATATGAAAATAGATCCATCAAGGTTCGTTTACATAATTTATTCACTATTTAATACCATTCCTACTATTTTTAGTGATTTTTTACATTCACGTCACTGCAGCTGGCAGCATCTGTTTTTAAGGTAGGCCTTACCTAAATTGTAGTCTCTATGGACCAACTATAGTCTTGTCATACATAGGTCCACTTATGATCATATTTAGCCATTCCAATGGCTGATCATGTGACTAACACTCCCATTCCAATCCATAATCACATCATGAGACCATATATAAATACAAACCACAAATTCGAATGGTCTAATGCCATACCCCACCTTTACGAGCCATTTTCGCATGGCCGTACACATATACATCACAAAGATACTTGAAAACAACCAAGGGTAGTCCTATACATGCCATATCCAAAATTCAACTAAAGGAGTACCAAAAGGGCTTTGATAGTGTGGTTGACTTCGACTTCGATGATCCCGAATCCTTTCGCTAACGAGCAAAATCTATAAAACAGAGAGCCAAAGCAACGGGTAATCATTTTTATGCTTAGTAAGTCTCAAGTAATGAAATCGGCTTTGACTAAAGCATTACATTCACATAGCCAAATGAATCACTTTATTAATACACATTCACATAATCGTACCTACTTCACACTTCATCAATATATACATTCACAAGATATCAACCCATTTCAAGAGCTGAAAATTCGTTAGTCGATTGAACGAATATTATTTCAAACGTATCGACTTTTCCATTGCACATGTAAACATACCTTATCCTTTGGGCTTTTCGAGCGTACTAATTGGATTTATTACAGCAACCAACGCTCACCTTCAACCCAAGCTTCTTCGGAATACAACCGGATATAACCACACGCACGAATGCCCTCGGGTCTTAGCCCGGATATAACGACTTGCACAAATGCCTTCTGGTATTAGACCGGATATAACAACTTGCACAAATGCCTTCGGGTATTAGCCCGGATATAGTCACTAGCACAATTGCCTTCGGGTCTTAACCCGGATATAATTACTAGCATAAATGTCTTCGGGACTTAGCCCGGGTATCATTCAATTGCTCATGCACACATAAATCAATAATCATTACACATCCATATTTCATTTTCGTTACTAAGGCTCGAACACAAACATATCACTAGCATAATTGCCTTCGGGACTTAGCCCGGGTACCATTCAAATACTCATACACACGTATATCAATAATCATTACACATCCATATTTCATTTTCGTTACTAAGGCTCGAACACAAACATATCACTAGCATAATTGCCTTGGGACTTAGCCCGGTACCATTCAAATACTCATACACACATATATCAATAATCATTACACATCCATATTTCATTTTCAGTTACTAAGGCTCGAACACAAACATATCACTAGCATAATTGCCTTGGGACTTAGCCCGGTACCATTCAAATACTCATACACACATATATCAATAATCATTACACATCCATATTTCATTTTCATTACTAAGGCTCGAACACAAACATATCACTAGCATAATTGCCTTCGGGACTTAGCCCGGGTATCATTCAAATACTCATACACACATATATCAATAATCATTACACATCCATATTTCATTTCACATAATTCAAGTAGGGTCATTACTCGAAGACTTACCTCGGATGTTGTCGAACGGCTTCAACGGCTATTCGATCACTTTTTCCTTTCCTTTATCCAATTGTGGCCCTCTAAGCTCTTGAGCTAATTCAAACAATTTCAACTTATTAAAGTCTCACTTGCTAGCCTTGGCTGAATACACATATCATTGACCCAACATCACATAACTAAGCACTTTAGTCAATTTTCTTTAATTTCGCACACATTCGCCTTAGCTCACATCAAGGTAGCCGATTACCTAATTCAAGAATAGGCATCATTATGCTTGCCTCTAACCGAATGCATGCACAACAATTCCCCTATTGTGGCCGAATATGCATGTCCATGTTAGCCAATTTTATACTTCAAAACCAAACATCATCACATATAAACATATATCAAAACACAAAATTTTACCTATCATGCAACAAGCAAAAATCGCACTTATGAGCATACCATGGCGAATACATCACACACCATCCCCTTTCAATTTTCGGTCATGGTTAAACATAGAACTCCATGTCTTACTCAAGAATGCTAAGAGAAAATTCAAGAGTAGTCAATCCATCATTACATGCATCATCAACAAGCTTCATATTTAGCATGCAATGGCTTTAACACAATATCAACCTTGGCCAAATACCATTTCCATGGCATAACAAGGATTTGAACCATGGCTAACATGAACATCAAGTTAGCAACTAAAACATGCATGAATCTCATGACACAACCACATACATACCTTAATCTTGATGCAAGTATAGCCAAATCTCCTTCTAGATCTCTTCTAAACCAAAAATGGAGCAAAAATCCTCCCTTTTTCCCTTAGTATTTTCAGCCAAAGAATTGAGAATGGATGAACAAATTTTCTCCTTTCTTTTCCTCTACTCACGGCAACAAGGGGCATCCATCCATTTTTTTGTCAACCTTTTCTTTAATGCTAACACATTATTTAATTGCTCCCAACATGCCTCACTAACCCAACATGTTGGAAACATGTTTTCCTTTGCCCATCACACCCATCTTGGCCGGCCACTATAGAATAATTTGGGCAATTTTGATATGCAAGTCCACCTTTGTGTCAACATGCACAAATAAGCTATTACAAATTAGCCTATCATTTTTTTACCATGTTTCACCTTGATCCCTATTTAATAATTTCTCATACATTTGGTAAAATTAGAGAATGAAACTTCCACATATTCATGCACACACATAGTAAGCATAAAATATAACAATTAATTATTTTTATGCCTCGGTTTTGTGGTCCCGAAACCACATTCCGACTAGGGTCGTTTTGGGGCTGTCACATCCGACCTAGCTACATATATCCCGTAGCTCTCTTGTCTACATGGTGTACACATAGTATCACCCATGCGACCTAGCTACATCATAATGTCTTGTAGCTCTCTTGTACACATGATGTGCACTCAAGACTATACATGTGACCTAGCTACATACCATCTCAGATCATCCAATCTTTCCAAGGTTCAACCGGATTTCTCTCTTTTCCAACAATTTCACCAATCAAGTAATTATCCACAAACATATTTCCAATATTTTTATAAAATATCATAATACAAGTAATAGTGATGTATTACTTACATATAAACTTACATCTCATTTAATATCAACGCAATAACATTAAATTACACATTGTCTTATTAAAATCATATGAACTTACAATTTCCCATAATATCCATAATCATAGAAATCACATTTATGTATGATAATTCAATGCACTTCATGTACCATAGACATATTTTTAAATCAATTCATAAACTTGGCACCATAATCATTTAATTTAACATAATTCAATTAATTCACTAAATTTAACTTTCAAATATAAATTACAGCATTATTGTTGTATTATTATCATACCAACTTACATACTTTCAACACCTCGGAAATCATAGTAAATATATCAATTTTACATTGAAACATGCATAACTTAATGCTTATTATACATATGAACTTACCTTGATATTAAAACAGCCATTTTACCAACTTTCCCAATTCTTGATTTTTCTCTCATTCTAGGTTCAAATCTCGTTTTCCGAGATCTAAAACATCATATTTTACTTATTTAATTAATGTACTATTCAAAATAGTCCTTAACTCAAACTTTGGAAAAATTACAATTTTGCCCCTAAACTTTTGCATATTTACACTTTTGCCCCTAGGCTCGGGAATTAAACTTCATCCCTTATTCTTATGTTTTATGACATGATGATCACTTTTCCCTTCTATGGCAACATCAAATTCTCACTCTAACATATACTTATGACTATTAGGTATTTTTACCGATTAAGCCCTTTTGCTCGTTTTCACTTAAAACCGAGTAGCACAAGTTGTCTAACATAATTTAAAACCTTATATTGTATCATAAAACACCAGAATACACAAATTTTACCTATGGGTATTTTTCCAAATATGAACCCTAGGTTGAATTATGCTAGCATAAGCTAAATCAAGTTATCGGGACTCCAAAAACGTAAAGAACTTAAAAAACGGGGTTAGAACGGACTTACAATTGAGCTTGGTAAGCTTGAAAACCCTATCTATGGAGTCTCCCTTGGTATACACGTCCATGGTGAAGAAGATGAGCAAAATTGGCTTTTAATTTTGTATTTTAATTCATTTTACCCCTAAATGACCAAAATACCCTTACTACTAAACTTTCCAAAAATTCCATCCATGTCCAATTTTTGTCCATAACTTAGAAATTGGTCAAATTTCTATTTAAGACTCTTAATTAATATTTCAAATCAATTTCATACTAGAAACTTCTAGAATGCAAGTTTTGCAACTTATTCAATTTAGTCCCTAATTCGAATTAAGCACTTTATGCATAGAATTTCTTCACGAAGTTTTCACTCAATCATGAAATCATATCATAGACCTCAAAATAATCATAAAATAATTATTTATATCTTAGATTTTGTGGTCCCGAAACCTCTGATCCAACTAGACCCAATTTTGGGCTATTACAGTTTTGGTTTTCGCAGAATAGTAGCCTAGCTACAGTTTTTAGTGTACTTATCAAAAATTCCTACAGTTCCATCATCACCCTAACTAGAGTATCATAATAATCTTTCAGTACAGGCATATAGCTCATGATTCAGAAACATTCAGAAAAATTCAAAATGATACTTACAAACTTGGGCCGGAGGTTCGGTGTGCCACCTACTCAGAATCAAATTTTAGAAAACTGGATGTGCAACCTTTAAAATCATTTATTTGTAGGAAGAAAATCTAAAACTTTTTTTAAAACCCATTCCACAGCCGAGTTATTGCAACCGCGCTCTAATACCACTAAATGTAACACACCAAACCGGGCCCAAATGTTACGACTGAATTCGGCATGTCATATTGAACCGTTACTAAAAAGACATGTTTTACCTAAAGTTTTTCTTAGTGTTTAAAGAATACCCTCGTTATAGATTAAAGTGAATAGAAGCTGTGCACCAGGTAGGATGCCAGAAAAGAGTAGATGAGTCAATTCGACTCCTTAAGTACCTAGCTCTCCACGGATCCAATCCTAAACATGCACACAACCATTGGCACACTTTAACCCAGTGTTTGATCATGGAAACCGATTCATTTAAAACCATTTTAAAGGGTTATTAATTTTGAAAACTTTTTCATTGCGTAAGCTTTGCCATGTTATCGTGATATTTTAAAATCAAGTAACCTTTTTTAAATGCACCTTAGAACTATTCAACTTCAACAATTAAACCAATATCATGCCTAAGCTAACAAAACATACTTAAACATTTAAAAATAATTAAAGCGGCCTTATTACAACTTAAAACACAAAGCAATTAAAGAAAATAAGTGCTGATCAAAACACATGAAGAAAATAGAATTTATAGAACATATGCCCACTTCGAATCCCTCACGGCTCCAAGTCCACTATGGTTGGGGATTACCTGCATGGATGGAAACAGGGGGTGAGTTTGGAAAACTCAGTGTGTAAAATAACCCAACCATAGTCCAGATCAGTTCAAACCACAAAAATAGATTAAGTTGGGCCTTAGCCCTATACAAAATTCAGAATGAAGCCCATAGGCCCATAGCAGAGACAGAACAGATATTCCATGTATGCAGAAACCCAACCCATATCCACCCGCATACACCCCCGTACCAACCTTACACCATGTGGGGAGGCAACTCGACCCACCCATCTGCTACATACCATAAAATTTGCTGCATGGCTGCCATAACAGATATTGTGACAGAGTCACCAGATACAGATATTATGGCAGAGCCACCAAAAAGATATTTGTGACGTAGCCACCAAAAATAGATATTTGTAGCATAGCCACCCGAGCGCTTCCTCCATCAATATAACCCATATCCCATGCAACAGATATACATGTCATGGCATACCACAAACAGATTCAGAATATCATGTATTTCAGTCAAAATTAACCTTAGGGGTATAACGGTCATTTTGCACCTAGGGGTATAATGGTAATTTTCATACTTAGAGGTATTTTAGAAAATTTACTATTTTAGGGTTTCTATGCATATTACAACCATAACGTATTAACAGAAACACTTACCGAGCGTTTTTACCAAATTAGGCCCGTTGGCCCATTAACCCATTTTCGGCCCATTAAGCCCAAATATACCTTAGTGCACGAAATTGTGCACTCTGCAATCTTACCACTTGAGATTACTAGGATTAAGAAACAAACTATCTCACGAGCACTCGCACGCTCGTAAATCCATAAAATGTCGGCTCTTCGGCATTTCGGCTTTTCGCCTTTTGCCGATCTAGTCTATGAGTGGGTGTCATTTACACACCTGATCTGTAACGATACACTAGCAAGATACACACATGAGTTGCCTACAATCAAGTTACTAAAACGTCAGTCTACATATCAAAAACAAACTACGTACTAGCCCCCTAACCATATTCGGCCAACATTGCCTTAGACCCTAAAGTTCTTACCTTTCTGTCGAAATATGGACTAGATCTAGATGTCCAACCAAGTTAGCCTTCAAGCCCTTCGCTGTATGCCCCATTGTCCATGCTAGTGCATACAAAACCAAAAGAAAGAGGCAAAAATGCCCTTAGTCCCAACGTTAGCCACCCTTTAGGGGTTTCGGCATTTCCTTAAAACATAAGTAACTAGCGAAAGTTGTTTGAGTACTTACCAATCGTTGTTCTGCCCAAAAGAGTGTTCTTATCTATGATGTTAATCCCGATCTACCGTAGTTAGAAGAAACAGGTTCAAGTAGCCAAAGATTCGGCTTCCTAAACCATAGGTATGAAGGTTTCGGCATTTTAAAGAAAAAAGGAAAGGGGTTCGGCTAAAGCAAGATTCGGCCTCCTAGATGTGAGGGAAACAAATTAAGAAAAAAAAAAGAAATATGAAAGATTTAGGTTCAGCCAACGGGTAATTGGCAGCAGGTACTTGGTTTTGAGAGGAAACAGAGATAAAGAAGATGAGAGTCAACAAGAAAATAAAAGTGAAAAGAAGAGGGGAGAAGATGAGAGAATTCGGTTCTTGAAGAAGAGAAGTCAGCACAGGTGTAGGGTGTAGGTTTTGGCTTCTAGCAAAAGAAAGAAAAAGGGAAAACCCAGTCCCGAATACACAAAAAGAATTTAGAAGCCACAAGTCCAAATGCCAAAATTCCCAACACTAAATGACCTAGCCGAATTTGCCTATACTAAAGACCCTTAGCCGGCCAACTCTTGCTCCTCAAAAGTCCAACATTCGGCCAACACCAAGCTCCTTGATCAGTTCCTAAATTTCCTCCCTTATCTCTCCCTTACCGAATCCCCTGAACAGCTCAAACTCTTCCTAACAGAGTTCCACCTACGTTCTAATACCTACCTTACATATTCACAAAAATAAATACCCTATTTAACTTACCTTGCGACTTGAACCTTGGCTCCCCCTAAATCTCCACACACCACTTCCCAAACACCTATGTGGCATCACATGCCACTTTACCATAGATCTTCTTGTGTCTTATTTTACCACCTTTAATTTAAAAGCCCATAACGCCAAAACCCTCTCTCTCTAAGATTGAAAATTCAAAAATTGCCTCGAACTAAATTTACTCTTGGGCCTTCTAAAGGCCCACTAACACACTCAGACCTACATCAAACAGTCAAAAAATAGAAATTCTAAAGTTTATTGAAAAAAATCATAGAAATCTCGAAAATACCGAAGATTGAGGGTTTTATTCACTTAAAATCAAAATATTTGCTAAAGCCCAAGTTTGAACCCAAGATTTCTCCAACACTTCTCAGGGCCATTAACCACCAAAGGAGACATTTAATTGTGTCATTTCTTTGTACAATTAAATGCTTACATACAACCTCCTTACGGACCCATGCTCAAGGCCCAAAACTTCTAGGCCCAAATTCAGGGCGTTACAATTCTACCCCCATAAAGAAATTTCCCACTCTCAGACTACACCACCACACTTCCGCTGTGCACTCTGATACTAATAATACTAACATAAACCCAAAACATTTATCCATCGGAGCCGATAGATATCACATGCAAACAATTTCAACATTTCCATAACACACACCAAATAAATACTAAATCTAAATTCAAACATTACAGTTTACTCTAACTAGAGAGTTCCAGTATAGTGCTACTATCTATAGTAGTTTCTCAATATAGCATTTCAATCTATAACAGTAAATAGAGTTAGACAACTTACAGATTTGGTATCGGAGACTCGATGTGCCACACTTCCAGTAACATCTTTTCAGAAACAAGTCAGGTTCCATTCATAAATTTCAAAACCAAATTTTAGAAAAACCCTTTTCAAACCCCAATTTCAAAAAAAGAAAAAAAAATAACAATAATTTTCTACTACCGATACCACAGCCAAGTTTTGTAACCTGGCTCTAATACCACTAAATGTAACACCCCAAATCCGGCCTAGACATTATGGCCGAATCTGGTGTGTCACATCAAAGTTTTTTTTTAAAAATTGATCTTTTCGGTAAGAATCCGTTACTGGATCTAAATCCTTTTATTATTATTTAACAAAAGTTTTCGTCAAAATGTTTACCAATTTGTTTACCTTTGGTATATTACTTCAATTTAAACCGCGAAAACATTTTAAAAACTTTGTTGTTGAAAGCTCGTGTTCTTTAGAAAATCGTGCTATTTTGAAAACTCGTGTTTTCCTAGACTAGCAGTTTAGTATAAGAAATCAAAATCCAAATTAAAACTTAAAACCCACCAACGGCTTTATTACATAAATTAAAGCCCAAAACGAAATCTAATTGCAAATAAAAGAAACAGAAGAGTAGTATGGCCATATCCGAGTCCCTCGCAGCTCCAAACCATCTAAGCTTAAGGATTACCTACACAGTTAGAAACGGGGTGAGTTTACGAAAACTCAATGTGTAATCCTAATAACAAACAATAGTGAATAACACAGTATCAGTATAGTCTGGGCCAAAACCCTATACAGTATTAGTTCAGTCTGGGCTTCAGCCCTATACAATAGCAGTGTGGGCCTAATCCCAATGTAGTAACAATATAGTAAGATGTAATGCAATTATGCATCCCACCCAAATCTAACTAGCACACCACCCGTACCAACCAACACACCATGTGGGGATATAAATCGACTCACCCAGCCAACACACCAATATCGCCGCAAAGCTGCCAGAAATAATGATGCATCATAGCTGCCAGAAACAGCAATTGTGGCAAAGCCACCAGTAACAATGAATGTGACATAGTCACCAGTACAGAACTTCCTCCATATCAAAATCCCTACCCCATGCAGTATGTTGTTATGTGTATGCAAAGTCAGACTCAGTGCAATCATATATGTAAATCCTAAGCACATCAGTCATACGGAACATAAGGGCATAATCGTCATTTTATGATACAGGGGTATTATGGTCACTTTACGATACAGGGGCATTACGGTCTTTTTACCTATTAGGGTTATTTTAGTCATTTCACCTACAATGGTGTTTTAGTAAATCTACAAACCAAGGGTATTTCAATAATTTTACAAACCAATGGTATTTCTATAATTTTTAGAAAGTCAAGGGTATTTCTATAATTATGTAAATCAGGGGTATTTCTATAATTTTCCAAATTAAGGGTATTTCAGTAATTTTCTAAATCAGGGATATTTTGGTAATTTTACAAATTGAGGGTATTTCAGTAATTTTACAAGTCGGGGGTATTTCGGTAATTTAATAGGTTCAGGTTATTTCAATAATTTCACAAACCAGGGGTATTTTGGTAATTTTGCAAACCAGGGGTTTTTTGGTAATTTTGTAAACCAAAGGTATTTAGTAATTCTACCCTACAAGGGCATTTCAGTAATTCTACCCTACAGGGGCAATTCAGTAATACTAGCCTACAGATATGAGATTCACATAGTCCAAACCAATATTTTCTACACAATCATACAATTTATCCACTTGGGCCCATTGGCCCCATTGGCCCATCGTGGCCCAAAGCAACCTAAGCCCACAAGAGCACTCATGATGGCCTCAACCATTACGTCAAAGCTCCCACATGTGCACTCGCACGCTCGTGTGGTTGCCATCACCGTGTGACCGGTATTTCGGCATTCCGACATTTGCTATTCTACAGCTAGAGTACTGTGAAATACACACTTGTTTACGAGAACGCGCCGAAGTCCATGATCACCAACCTTGGTTAAGCAGGTATGATATAATCCCGCCTACAACCAGTGATCACCAATCCTTGGCACATCCTGCATTGAATCTTCCTCCCCAACTCATCTTATTCGCTCTATTTAAAGCCAGCTTCTCACCAATTCTCATGTTAGCTTCCCGATGTGGGATTACTTTCAACCACTAAGAAAATTCCTTATTTTCTTATGACCACTTCAACCACAGAGTTCCAGTCCAACTCCACCTCCTACACAGCTCAAACTGCAAAATAAATACTTCCTTGCGCATCGCAAGGCTTGAACCTTAGACCTCACAGTTACACAACACGCCACCTTGCCACTCCACCACAAGCTCTTTCTGTCATATTTTATCCTCAATTAATTATAAGGTCTATAGGCTAAAGTCCAGGTTCTTTTAAAAGAAAAACCAAAATAAATTGCAAGAGCCAAGACTTGAACCCTAGACCTCTTGCTTACCACCCACGCCTTTTGCCACTAGGCCACATACTTCGTTGTGTTATTTATTTACCACAATAATTGAAAATGCCTCCATCCAAGCACCCAGGGTTTTATTCAATTAAAACCAAAATATTTGCTAAAGCCCAGGTTTGAACCCAAGATTTCTCCAACACTTTTCAGGGCCATTAACCACCAAGGTAGACATTTAATTGTGTCATTTCTTTGTACAATTAAATGCATACATACAACCTCCCTATGGACCCTTGCTCAAGGCCCAAAACTTCTAGGCCCAAATTTGGGGCGTTACATAACTGTTCGGGTAATGTCGAATATAGTTGGCATTTCATAGGATAGGAAGAGTTCAGGGTTACTTTGACTATGAGTCGATGAGGCACTCAATTTGCTTCAATTATATTGATGCGACACTAGGTTTCAAACTTATTGGTAGTGCTGGGTGCAACTATTTGCATTGGAGTTATCCGATGAGGCATTGAGTGCCAAACTGGTGTGTTGGTTGGATTCTTGTATCTGTCCAAGTCTGAGTCATGTTATTAGGGAAACAAATGGTACAAACGAAATATCTAATATTTGAAATGGTAAATGACGAGAAATGGAAGTGAAATGTGAAATGTGAAATGGAATATGAAATTATGGAATGAGTTGGAAACATTGATTGATTCTGTTCAATGAATCCATGACTTTGGAAATTGAAATAGAATGTGATTCGTATTACGTATTATAAAATGAAGTAGTAATTCACATGAAATTGGAATTTGATATATATATATTTCTATATTTGGTATAAAGATGAATTGATATGACATGGGAATGAAGTTTATATGATTCAATATGAATTTGATTGAGAATTCAAACTATGAAATGAAAAATAATGTTTGACATAAATTTTAAATGGGATGTATTACGGGTAAATAAATTGTATGATATATTAAGATTGTGAATTGATTAAATAATTGTTTGTTTTATGAATGAAATGAAATATTGGATTAAGTGAACTGAAATGTTATATGATTGAGTTAATATATATTATGATAAATGTTGAACTCACCTTTTTGTTATGTGATATTCCATGACAGCAAACTTTACCAAGCTAAGTAACATGTAGTGTATAATTATAACTTGAGGCAAGTTACTTGGTTTTAATACCTGTGAGCTTACTGAACATTTGTAATGCTTACTGCCTTGTTTCTTTTTTCCCCTATAGATGGCCAACTTGTGGAATGTGTCAGACTGATCGTTGAAAAACTCACACTATCTCGGTATTGATTTGATAATATTTCTATTGTTTAATTTTTTGTTTTTTTGCATGTATATATTTTTACTTATATATATTTACCTTGGTTGCATAGTTGGTTTGCACTTGGATAATGTTTGAATTATGGTATATGTTGATGTGGAATGGTTTGAAAGTGTGGAAGTATAGACTAAGTTTGAATAAGTGATTTTGGCATGTTCTGGTGCCTATTGATGCATATTGGTTAGTTGATTAGAAAATGTCAATTTGTGGAAACGTTGAACTAGTTGTTTTGAAAGGGAGATATATGATATTTTGGTTTGTATAAAGAGGTATAAATGCATATAGGTTGATTGTTAAACAGTGACTCCTCTTGAATATAAATGGTCTTGGTTCATATGAAATTAATCATTTACTTATAATATGTTTTAGGGTATGTTCAATTATATATATGTGTGTTTTGTTAGGTGGAAGTGGATGTTTGAATGATGATGGAATGGCATTTTATGTTGAATAGTTCATAGTATGCACTTAGTTCATGATAGGTGAATGCATTCATTTGAATTTTGGAAGGTGTATGTTTTACAATTGATGAAAATTTTATATGACTATAGATGTCTATGATGAAATCCTTTAGAGAATTGGTTTGGTGTTCACTGGTTGTTAAGGATGAATATATATATTAAACTTTTGCCTAACACTTTGGTATAACATGTATAGATGAGTGTGTATATCTAAGTAACATTGAAGGAATGTGTTTGAATGGTTGAATTATGTTTGTTTGGGATGTATTGAATAAGTTCATGTAGATATTTTATGTGTGTATGTATGCATTCTTAATATGGTAGTTTATTTGGGAATGAAATGAACTTTTAAACTTGTGATTTTGACCATCTGGGTAAACGTGTCGATACTTGACTAAATGAGCAGTTTTTTGAAAATGACAGAATGCTAAAATGGTATAAATTTTGATTTTTGGTATCAATACCTTTGATAAAATATTGGTATTTTTTTCTTTTGTATCGATACCTCGTTTCAAGCTTGGAATATTTTCATATTGGTCCTTAATCATGCTCAAATTTATTAAATTATGTTTGTATACTCAATTTAATCTCTTTTGTCCATAACTTCTATTATGCATGAATATAGAACAACTTGATGATTTAAGTTGAATCCAACGTTAGGATTTGTGTGTGAATGTTTCGATAATTGTAGTAGCATCCTGAAACTCAGGTTCGGCAACCAGGCCGAGTGAGGGGTGTTACACTTCTGTTAAGTATCTGCCCACCCTAGATGTTTTGGGCGAACTTGTTAACTTTGCAGTCTCGATTAACTTGGTTTATTTAGTGCTTGGTGACTTAATTATTTATGTTGGAATTTAGTTGAGATTTAGTTAAAACTGAACTAGACTACTCTATAATGCTTAGACTTAAAATTTGTTAAGTGTGTTTAATCATAGGCAATTGAGAGTGTTAGTGAGATTATCTGATTTTTCTACTAAACCTTGTGTAACACCCCAGACTCGGCCTAAACGTTACGACCGAATATGACGTGCCACATCAATTGCCCAAAAAGCTCGATAAGCTTATGGTAATAATCCGGTTGTCGTAAAAACCTTTAAAGTTTTAAAGCCCGAGTTTGCTTAGTTATTCATGTTATTTAAAATGTGTTTGGCTTTCAAGACATCTGTTTTTATCAAAATTGAAGTGACAAGATCGCTTTCGGAAAACGTTGTTATTTTGAAAACCCGACATTCCTATTCTAGCAGTTTATAAATACCAAGTCATAGCCCAATTAAAAGTTAAATCCCCAAATGGCCTTATTACATATTTAAAACCCAAACATTAAATCATTAAATAATAAAGTCCTTTGCGATTGTATGGCCACCCCGAGTCCCTCGCAGCTCCAAATCGTCTAAGGCTGAGGATTACCTGTACAATTAAAAGAAAGCGTGAGTTTACAAAAACACAATGTGTAATCCCTTATCAGACAATAGAAAACAGTGCATGCAGAAACAATCTAGGCCTGAGCCCTATTCAGTATTAGTAAAGTCTAGGCCTTAGCCCTTAAACAGTAGCAGTGTGGGCCTAAGCCCAATACAGTATCAGTACAGTGCAAAATGCAACCCATCCCATAACCATCCAGCACACCAGTCGTACCAACCAGCACACCTTTGGGGATATCAATCGACCCACCCAACCAGCACACCAATATCGCAGCAAAGCTGCCAGTAATAATAATAATGCAGCGTAGTTGCTAGTAATAGTAAGTGTGGCAAGCCACCAGTAATAATAAATGTGACATAGTCACCAGTACAGTACTTCCTCCATATCATAACCAAACCCTATGTAGATGTCGTGTCTGAAATATTACGTGTATGCAGTATGTCATACTCACAACCAGTCATATAAATGCCATTCACACATCAAATAACCTACCACTAGCGTTATAAAGGTCATTTCGTCAGTTAGGGGTAAAACAATAATTTTTACCCCTCAGGGGTATCTCGGTCATTTAACTAATTTTAGAGTTTCGGTACAGATGACGACCCTTTGGAAGGTCTACAGTCATCTCGAACAACTCAGGTAACCTAAATGGCCAAAACAGTGCAAATGGGGCCAAGGCCCATTACTCGGCCTAAGGGGCCCATTACGGCCCAAACCCAAGAGAACACTCGTGGTGGCCTCTACAATTGACACCCACGGTTTGTGGCTCGGTTCACCACACGAGCGTTTGCACGCTCGTGAGACCTCAAATGCCAATGTTTCGACTTTTCAGCTTTTCAGCTTTTACCGATCTGCAGTAAAACAGGGGTGTGAATACACACCTTTTGACTTTTGGTCAATAACAGTAATGGTGTATGGTTACACACCTTTTTGGAGAGAAAAACGCTGAACCCTGCGCATTCAACCTAAATCCAAAATAATGATCCCTTTTCAGTTCTCAAACATTTGGGTTAACCACCCAACTATGTACTCATAAATTCCCAACAATATGCATTGCTTACCTTGCTCAGACAAGTAGGGCTTAAATCACCCTCATCCAACGATCACCCTCCTATAGACAACAATCTGCATTAACATCCCATTTGTTCAGTAACTTAATAATACTTTATTAAAACCAAGTGCACTTCTTACCAAGATGTGAACTAAAAAAAAAAGGCAATAGCATTCGGCCCACCCCCTTGGGTAACGTCACGACCCCCTAGCACCATTTGAACGAGAAAAAAAACATTAGATGAACCTATCCTCACGACAGCCAAGAGGATTTGACTAAAGAAATGCCCAAATTGAACATGGAAAAAGGAGCCTTCCACTATTCGGCTAGAGAAAATACTTATCCTCAATTAAAAGAGATTAAGAATCGGTTAGGCCTCCACAATTTCAATCACACAAGGAGAGAAGTAAACAGCTAACTTTAGGAGAGAAAGCAACAATGAAAAGGAAAAAGGAGGAGTTGGGTTCTGTTTCTTCAACTTTAGAAGCAAGAAAAGTGACGTTTGAGACTACAAAAGGAAAAGGTTACCAATATTCGACTAAAGAGGATTCGGCAATCTTGACTCAAAGAAGAAGAGAAGAAGAAATTGAGAAGAGGAAAGAGTCACTTACAATTCGACACAAAAGGGTAACACAAAATAAAACCCAAAAGTTGAAGAGAAGAATTCGGTACCTACTCCTAAACATCAATTGCCAAAAATGCCTATCCCAAAACCCATTGGCCGAATTTTGCACCAACAAATTACCTATTCGGCTACAACTCTCCCCCCTCTCCAACTCCTTGAAACTCTCCTCAAAACCCTCCTTGACATCCTTCACAATCTTCTCCCAACAACTCAAGACCATTTCAAACTTTCACTACCTAGAAGTCTACTCTAGCTCAACCACTTGCCGTCCACAAGTGCAAAATAAATGCTCCTTGTTTGCCATGGGATATGAACCCTTGTTTTCCCTAATGGCTAAGTCACGCCACTTACACCTAGCCACAAGGCTTTTAGTGACATAACACAACCACAATTATTTATAAGGCACAAGTGCCAGTAACCATGTAACACCCCGAACCCGTGACCGTCGCCGGTGTCGGACACGAGGGGTTAACGGGCCAAATCCTCTCAAGGTACCAACCAATTTGGCATTTCCAGACAGGCTGGAAAACTGCGTCACTGTCGCCTTAAAAATCATATCTCGAGTTACAAACCTCGGAAACTGATTCCGTAAATTTTCCCTGAATTTAGACTCATATATCCATCCATGGATTTATTTATAGAATTTTTGGTTGGGCCAATTGGTACAGTTTATTAGTTAAAGTCACCCATGTTACAGGGGTCGACTACACTGACCTTCGCGCGTTACAACTTGAACATCATCTCGTACAGAGATCTAATGCTCATGCCGTTTGTTTCTAATGAAACTAGACTCAAAGGGGAATCTATTCATATAAGGCATGACTTCTAATTGTTTCTGGATAATTTATGGTAAATTTTCAAAATCGCGACAGGGGACCCAGAAACCGTTCTGGCCCTGTCTCACGAGAACTTTAATATTTCTCAGTATACTGCTCATATGGTCGTTTCGTTTCGTCCATATAAAAATAGATTCATCAAGGTTCAATTTCATAATTTACTCACTATTTAATTCTACTTCTACTATTTTTAGTGATTTTTCAATCTCATCTCACTGCTGCTGTCCGCAACAGTTACTGCAGTAGACTATGCCAATTTCATGAATCTTTCCTTGGCCTTAATCATCCATCATACATGACACAAATTATGGCCACCTTATCAAAATTAAAGTTTCTAAGACTCGTGGCTATAGGTTCTAGCATCCCACTCGGCGACCACATAGGCCATTTTCACATGGCTTAAAGTTTACAACCCACAGTTCAACAAAATATAATAGCCTATACATGCCAAATGTTCTTCAACAACGAAGACAATACCAAAATATTTCAGCCGGTGTGATGACTTCAACGACGGTTCCGATCACGCAAACAATACGAGTCCGAGAGACCTAAAATGGGTGACAAGAAAACACCGAGTGAGTTTATAACTCAGTAAGTCATAAGCATTCATCAATCCACTGATAAAGTTACTACAACATGAACAATAAACGAGGCTAGGTACTCATCCATATCGAATCTATACCATAATTCCTCGGACCTTTTGGTCCAATCTCATACCAAGTCATACATCCACATTTCATATTCTACACAACAAGATATTTGAAGCATTTTCACACACTAACTCATTTCCACCACAATCATACAATTTCAATCATCACATAGATTTAAGGCTTACCAAATTCAACCCCGAGCATGAACGTATTTTCTATTCGTCATGAGCTCGAGGTACTTACCGATCCGCTGTCCATACTCAACTCGATGGAGACACACCTCCATATATATAGAGTACGCACACACAGTGCTTAATACTCGATTTCGCACACTTAGTGCCACGCAATTTAAGCCCGCACACATAGTGCCATACCCTTCGAGCTCGCACACCCAGTGTCGTATTTTTCCAGCATGCACACTTAGTGCCATATATTTCCAGCGTGCACACTTACGCCAATCTCGTCACCGTACACACGTATTGCTCAAGACACTTAGTGCCGAAAGCAAACTTTCTACACATTTCACTATTTCTTTTACATTCAACAATTGTCATCACTCCATACACATACAATTTCATTTATATATATATATATATAGCATCCCATTAAATACAATTGCATAGATTTTACAATCATTTAAGCAATATCAAACATATGTGCTTAATGACTTACCTTGTGTTGGGCAAAATGGTTCCAACTCGGCTACTCGATGTTCTTTCCTTTGCCTTTGCTTGTTTCTCCACCTCGAGCTTCTTGAGCTTAGTCAATAAATTAACTAGTTTAACCGTCTTACCAAATATTTATACATATACACATGACATCAACTATACTATCATCATTAATACATTAATTCACAAAATTTTATCTCATGAGCATATGACCCATTTCTACCCCATATGGCTGAATGCTTCATTCATTACCCAACTAGCCATTCAACAATTTTCAACCTCATTACCACCCTTTTATGTCTAATTGTCTAAATGAGATTATCAACATGCCTATCTATAGCGAATGTGCTAAAATTGATGTAACATCACCTACACACTTGATTAAATGGCGAATACCTATACTATCAATTATGGCATCATTTTTTATTCTTTCAAACACTTAGTTTTCCTCCCATGAACACTTGGCAATTTCTTTTCTCTTCTAGCATAGCTTCACACCTATTTGTAACATCCTATGAATCCACATACATCACATTTCTACATAAATTTCTTTTACTTTTCTTCTACTTCCATTCACAACATCAAAGACACCATACACATATATCATTACAAAGCTTGACACTTAGCATGCAAATGACATCCACACAAACTCACCTTAGCCGAAACTTAACTCATCTTCATGCCTCACCACCACAACATCAAACATCAAACATCAATGATACCAAGAAGACAACACCCATGGCCGAATATCATCCCCATTTCATGGTAAAGGTTTAGACCATGGGTTAGGTGGAACTCAAACTATCAACTAAAAACATGCATGAATCTCATGGATAACATCAACATACCTTAGTCTAGCAAACTCCCATGGCTGATTTTCTCAAGCTTTCCCTCCCCTTTCTTCTTAGTACATTCGGCCAAGCAAGGAGAAAATGAGAGAATGAACACTTTTTTTTTTTTTTCCTTTTCTTTGTTTTTCTTCATATTCTCTTTCTTTCTTTTTTTTCATTTCTTTATTCTTTCTACATAATCCACTAACTAAACATGTTGGCAACATGTTTCCACTCATAGCATGGCCGGCCATCATGCTTCATTTTGGCTAATTTGACATGCAAGGACAACACTTTCCCACATGTATTAATAGGCCGCCTTACATTTGCCTAGCACATTTCTAAATTTTCTCACATAAGTCCTATTTGATAAAAATTCACTTACAATTAACAAAATCCAAACATGAAATTTTCACACATGCATATATGCATATAATGAGCATCAATTATGATGGTTAATTATTATTATGACTCGGTTTAGTGGTCCCGAAACCACTTTCCGACTAGGGTCAATTTAGGGATGTCACAAACCAGGTTCTTTTAAGAGCAAAACAAAAATGCTACAAAAGCCGAAGCTTAACCCCAGGACTCCTCAGACCCCTCAAACACACCCAAATCACCCAACCCTTCAAACAAACATGGAATTTATGTTAAAATATGCAAAATTATAGACCCTACCTTTCTGGGGAGTTACACCTTGCCTCCATTGCTTATTATATAAGAGTATAGGTGGCTATCATAAGACACCTTTACATCTTCTTCTTTCTTGAATTCCTCTATAAGTCTTTGAAAAACCTAAGTTTTGAATAACTTCTTTAAGGAGAAGGTTTCTAGTGTTTAGATAACACCTATGTTAGTACCTATAACTCGCCAAACTTGGCCAAGTAGGTTTGACCCGAATTTGGCGAGCTACATTAGCCACGAAAGTGATTCTCCGTTAACTTTCAACCTAACCTCCAACACACTACGTATTTTCAACATAAAAAGTACTAATTTATATCACATAGCAGAATAATGTCATACATAGAATGTGAACAAGTGAACTTATCATACAAAGTAGACACAGGGTTTGCATCTCAAAAATAATTACAAGTACATGAAAGTTATTATTAAGTTTTACACCACAACTTAAGCTTGCATACATCATACGACATAGGTTCAATTATCATAGTAACATACATTGTTCACATAAAAACACAAGGCATGATTTCACATAATATTACGAGTTCACAAAGTAACTGTAGCTCACATACGTCCTAATTTTGCACCTACAATACTAGGTTCACATGTAATATAGGCTTCGCAAATAGAAAATTCATTCACATAAGGGTCCATGTACTTGTGTAAGGTTCGCTAAATTGTAAGATATCTTCACTAAGGGTTTCGCATGCATATTGGGGCTGCAGACATACAAGGGTCCCAGAAAATAATACTTCGGAGCAAAGCTGGCACACATATGATACTAGTACATACTTTGGTAAAATTTAAAGAACATAACATGGTACACATGCAAAGAGAAATAAAGAAACTTCAAACTTTATTCGTGTTTAGAAGAATTTGATAATAAAGGTTTCACTTCAAGGTTCGTTGAATGGAAATAAAATTGAACTTTCAAAGAAATTGTTTCAATAATGAATTAAATTATAGTAAGTGTAACCCACATAAATAAAACCCTATCGCCTATTTCTTGGGTTCACTGATATTTTTTCAGGGATGAGTGTAACCACTCAAATCGGGCCTAGATGCTACAGCCCATCTGAGTAATTACATGGGCCATAGAGATGGCCAAAATGTTTTTGTAAGAAAAACTCACTTGTCTTGAAAATATGTAGTTTTCAAAACATCGTGTTCCTCTAAATAAAAAATTATTTGTTCCTTTTTAATTTTTAAAAAAAATAATTGTATTGTAATTTAGTTATTAAATCACAAATTTGTACTGGCTAATAATCACTAAAACGTTTATTGTTCATTTAAAAATAATATAAAGACAATTCATGCAATAATATCTCAAATTATCAAAATAGAAATCCCATGCCACAATTCAAAATTAAAAAATAAAGTCCAAAAAGTTTTTAAGATAAACACAAATTAAAGTCCATAATAAAAATCCAAAATGAACTCATATAGTTTGTAAAAGTCCCACATTATTAAAAACAATACCTATGACCAAGAGATCATTAACCCGCAAGGCCCTTTGAAGATCCAAATCGGAGTCTCAATTATGAGGATTACTTGAGATGCACACATAACATGGGTGAGCTTTAAAAGGCTCAGTGTGAGATCATCACAAACATATGTTTCAACATGCAGCATAACACATCCAAATAATCATAAATATAACTTTCACAGAATTTGCATATCATCAGACTTAATGAACATAACAAGTTTTGCTATGTAATAATGCACATTGTAGAGGATTTCCTACCCATCTCTTTTATAGACCAATATCGAGTTCCTTGGAACTCATCTATCTGATAACCACCATTTGTGGACAAGCCACCACATAGATATCGATAAATGGTCACATAATACATCGTGGACAAGCCACCACATAATTGCTAATAACAGCCACATAATCGCAGCTAAACTGCCACATAGCTTCCTCCTTTCACAATCCCACCTCATTCACATGATATGGCCATTTTAACACATATGTTACACTTTTCACATTTTTCACATATTCATGCTCGTAACTCATATTTCTCAGTTTTTACACATATAATTCTATCATTCTCACTTTTTCACATATCACATAGTTTTCACTATAACATGCTTTAATATACATATTTATATTAAAACATGGATCTTAACATACACATACGTATATCACATGTTTAGATCATCACATATCAATCTAGCCATAAATCACGTAACATAGTGTTGAGATGAACATTACATACATCACATATCACAAACCATGGATTTCACAACACTTAATAGTTTAGGACACTTACTTGGATTCCTCTTTGATTGGGTTTTTCAACTCCACCTGAGTACTTAATGTACTCACAAATTAATTAATTAAATAACATTTTACTAAAGTAAATAACATTATATTTCACTTAAAATGAGAGTTAGATCCCACACCGTAAACAAATCTAAACCGTAGCTCTCTTGTAGAAGTCTCATTTGGATCTAGTCCTGATCGCAAATCTAATCACACGATTAACCCCTTTTAGTCATGATCTAATAAAATAACATAACTTTTAATACAAGATCTAATGTGGAAATATCACCAACACTTACCCTCAATTCGAATACTCTAATTCGTCACTCTCGTGATGTCACACTATTGGTTTCTCGGAAGATTGATGTTCAGTCCTTCATGTTGACACAAGATCATGTTAGTACTTAAGATTTTTAAAATAATAAAATTAAATATGAAATTTCTAGGCCCTATACCATTCGGCCATGTCACAATAATTCTAGGATGAAGGATTTTCAATCCCAAAACTTCACTTATGCGTGTTTCATTACAAGATGATCGAAGGAACAAAAAATGGAGCGAAATTGATGGTCGGATAATTTAAAATAATTGAATAAAAGAAAAAAATATATATATGTTTTAGTCACTAAGGTAATTGGAAAAAGAAAGAGAAATTAAAAATAAAGAAATCGATCACTAGTGGTAGCTATAACGGTGGTCTGATGATGGCGACAGCAGTGGTTCAGCGATGAGAAGCGGTGGTGGTGTGAAAATACAAGTATAGAGGAGGGTTCGGTCACTTTCAATTGAAAGAAAAAAGAAAAGAGAGAAGAAAAAGGAAAACAGTGGAGGAAGAGATAGCCCATGGCGGTGGCCACGACGGTGCGTTGTGGAAGAGGGGAGGGCAAAAAAAGGAAAAATGAAGTAGAGGTTGGTTGTGCACGGTGCTGATGTGGTGGTGCAAATAAGCTCATAGCGGAGAAAAGAAAAATGATGGTTGTGGTGGTTGTCAAAAGAGAGAAAGGAAGGGTGGAGAAGAGAAAGAAAAAGAATAAAATGGTAGAAATGGGGGTGTATGGCCAGGTAGGGTGTTTTTTTGTGGTCAACACTTGCACTTTTGGTAAAGGTGGGGATGGGAAAGGTGAGGGAACATAGGAGAAATAAGGGGGATGTGTTTCACTTAAAAAGACAAGTTTAAATTGCTAATGGAGAAAAGGAATCCTTCTTACATGGAAACATAAGTGGAGGGAAAAGGCTTGAATGCATGAGCTCTAAAAATAATGGGCACGTAAGGGTTCGAACTAGGGACTTCAAGGATAGCTAAGGAGCAATTAACCACTTGACCCCTACACTTGTAATAGCTCGGTTTTAGCTAAATTAGAACAGTGGCTTTAGAACCAAAAATCTGATGTCAAAAAATTATTTTAATATTATTTTTGGTGTTTACAGCATGATAGCATGTATGTGTGAAAATTTCATGAGCTAATTTTATCGTTTAATTGCTCAATTTGAGAATAAGGACTAAATCGCGTAAAATGCAAAAGTGTCATTCTATTAGCTAAAGGTATTTAATAGCTATAGAACCTTAAATTTAGGGTACTTAAGTGGTAAATAGACAATTAGTATGATAGTGGATGATAGTGGCATGGCATTTGGTGTAATTATGGAATATTTTTAAGGTTATTTATGGTAATTTGTAAATAATGTTAAAATAAGTAAAGAAAAGCACAAATTTCATACATTATCATCTTGTTGAACTGAAAATAAAATAAGAACAAGAGGAACTAGGGTTCTTCATTCGGCTAGGAATAATTCAAGCAATTAGGTATGTTTTGAACTCAGTTTTTGATGATTTTTATGTTTTTGAGATTGTTACTTCGTATTCTAGCTAGCCTGTAACTTAGATTTCAAAACTATTAAAGATTTTGAGAGTTTCCATTGTTGAATATATGTGTTCTTTGATGTTTAATATTGAAATATTAAAGTTTGATGATAATTTTACATGTTTTGTTAAGTGATTTTTGATGAAAATGCATAATATGGATTAATTTGTGAAATGTGCAAACTATGTGGTTAAAATGAGAAATAAATGAAAGTTTTGGGCTAATAGGGACTTTTTTGTAATTCGGCCAAGCATGGGTTTATTGAAAATATGTGAATTTTATGTATTTGTGAAATAGGGACTAAATTGCTAAAGGTGTAAAAGTTTAGGGGCTAAAGTGCAAATAGGTGTAAATGTTTGTTTTGGGCTAAAGTGGTTGATTAAAGTGCAAATAGGTGTAAATGTTTGTTTTGCAAATAGGTGTAAATATTTAGATCACGAAAAGAGGAATCCGGAATTAGATCAGGGGAAAGGCAAGATTATCAAGTAATTGACTCATTTCATTGTTTTCATACTCGAGGTTAGTTCGTATGTGACAATTTCATTATAAATGTATGTTAAATGCTTTGATATTTCCTAAATTATGATTATGAGATTTTCATTAATGTATGAATTGTAAACACTGTAACACCCCGAACCCGAGACCGTTGCCGGTGTCGGACACGAGGGGTTAACAAGCCAAAACCACTTATGGCACCGACCAATTTGACATTCCCAGGCAAGCTGGAAAACTACGTCGCTGTCGCCTTAAAAGCATATCTCGAGTTTCACAACTCGAAACTGATTCCGTAAATTTTCCCTGAATTTAGACTCATATATCCATCCATGGATTTATTTCTAGAATTTTTGGTCGGGCCAATTGGTACAGTTTATTAGTTAAAGTCACCCATGTTACAGGGGTCGACTACACTGACCTTCGCGCGTTACAACTTGAATATCTCTCTGTACAGGGTTTCAATACTGATGCCGTTTGTTTCTAATGAAACTAGACTCAAAAAGGAATCTGAAAATATAAGGAATTACTTCTAATTAATTCTGGATAATTTATGGTTAATTTTCAAAGTCGCGACAGGGGACCCAGAAACCGTTCTGGTCCTGTCTCACGATAACTTTAATATCCCTCGGTATACTGTTCATATGATCGTTTCGTTACTTTCATATGAAAATAGACTCGTCAAGGTTCGTTCACATAATTTATTCACTATTTAACACCATTCCTACAAATTTTGGTGATTTTTCACATCCACGTCACTGCAGCTGGCAGCATCTGTTTTTAAGGTAGGCTTTACCTATATTGTAGTTCCCATGGACCAACTATAGTCTAGTCATACTTAGGTCCACATATGATCATATTTAGCCATTCCAATGGCTGATCATGTGACCAACTCTCTCATTCCAAACCATAATCACATCATGAAACCAAATATAATTACAAACCACATATGGTCAAAATTCCATACTCCACTTTTACGAACCATTTTCGCATGGCCGCACACATATACATTACAAAGTACTTAAAACAACGAGGGTAGTCCTATACATGCCATATCCAAAGTTCAACTAAAAGAGTACCAAAAGGGGGTTTGATAGTGTGGATGACTTCCTTCAATGATCCCGAATCCGATCGTTAACGAGTAAAATCTAAAACAGAGAAACAAAGGAACGCAGTAAGCAATTTATGCTTAGTAAGTTTTGAGCCATAATTTACACACAACCAAAGCATAGCATTCAAGTAGCTAAACGATAATTCATATGCATAATTTCTCAATGACATGCTTACTTCACAATCCCAACTCTTATATTCATACACAATTAACGGCTTCGTTAAGGCCGATAGCTCAGTTATCATTGGAGCGAATACTCATACGCACTTACTCATAGTGTGCAAAGCACACACACAAAACGTACCTTGTTGTTGGGAATTTCACAAGCGCATTAACTGAAAATTTTTACAGCAAGCTTATAATTTTCAAATAACATACCTTCGGAGTTTAACCGGATATAGCTACTCATTCAAATGCCTTCGGGACATAGCCCGGTTATGGTAACCCGCACAAATGCCTTCGGGACTTAACCCGGATATCACAACTCGCACAATTGCCTTGGGCTTAGCCCGGATATCATAGCTCGCACAATTGCCTTCGGCTTAGCCCGGATATCTGGTCGCTAATTGCCTTGGGCTTAGCCGGATATCACAATTCGCACATTCATTCACATCTTTGTTTCAATTTCATAACAAACTTTTATGCACATTTTACTTAATCAAAATATCATTTCGGCTCAATGGCCATATACAAGGGCGAATTTCGATTGCTTATTACTTCATTCAATCAAATCAAAATCTAAGTTTCGATACTCAAAACTTACCTCGGATGTTGTCGAACGATTCGATGGCTATTCGACT
Source organism: Gossypium arboreum (assembly GCF_025698485.1). Lineage (NCBI taxonomy): Eukaryota > Viridiplantae > Streptophyta > Magnoliopsida > Malvales > Malvaceae > Gossypium > Gossypium arboreum. The sequence continues at coordinate 88,827,152 of NC_069080.1, read as the reverse complement.
ACTTTTTCCTTCCCTTTATCGGATTTGGTCCCCTTTGCTCTTGAGCTTAATTTAACAAATAATTTGATTCAATCATTTGAGTATCGAAAAGAAGAACTCAAGGCACTTAGCCCACATATATTCACTAGACATTAAAGTCACATAAGTACGAATTCATGAATCGACTTAACACACAAAGCCTTCAACATGCTTACTCATGGCGAACAACACAACCTCTTAGGCACTCATTCATGGCCGATTATGCATGTTGATGTTGTGGCCAATTACATGTTTAACACCACACATGAATGGCACACATTTTACTAGCTAATGCTTTACATATTGTAGCTCAATACTTATAATATAGCATCAAGCACTCATATGGCCGATTATACTTAGCCATACTTGCACCAAATCAACAATAAATTCCAAGATTTTCACATCATATGTGTACTAGGCCGAATGTACTTGCAATTTCACAAACATTCTTCAACAATTTCTTCTTTAAACAAACATATTTATCATTTACTTCATAACCAAATCATCATGTGCAAACATACATACACATATAGGTGCATGGCGAACCTCAAGGTGTTCATAACCATCTAAAACACAAATTTTACCAATCAAGTAACAAGCATAAATCATGCTCATGAATGCATCATGGCCGAATACATCACATTCATACCCCTTTCAACTTCGGTCATGGTTAAACAAAGAACTCAATGTCTTACTCAAGATTGCTACAAAGAAATTTCAAGAGTAGTCAATCCATCATTGCATGCATCATTATCAAGCTTCACATTTAGCATGCAATGGCTTTAACACAATATCAACCTTGGCCTAATACCATTTCCATGGCATAACAAGGATTTGAACCATGGCTAACATGAACATCAAGTTAGCAACTAAAACATGCATGAATCTCATGATACAACTTCATACATACCTTAATCTTGATGCAAGTATAGCCAAATCTCCTTCTAGATCTCTTCTAAACCAAAATGGAGCAAAATCCTATCTTCTTCCTTAGTATTTTCGGCCAAAAAGGAGAGAACAAGGATGAACAAAATTTTTCTTTGCTTTTCTTTCACTCACGGCAACAATGGGGAGAATACCACACTCACACACATTTTTTTTGTTTCTCTTCCCACCACTAAATTTTTTTATCATTTCATCACATCATGCATTATCAAAACATGTCATAACATGTTTTTCCTTGCCCATAACTCCTTGTCATGGCCGGCCACTATGCCATCTTTGGGGAATTTGACATGCAAATCCCTTAATTTTGCATGCATTATCAACTAGTCATCACACATTTCCCCATCATACTTTCAAAGTTTACTACTAGGTCCTTTCTAGTGAAATTCACCTTTATAACACTAAATCGAATCATCAAAAATGCCACACACAAATTAACACATATCATAGGCATCAAAATAAATTTTAAATTATTTTTATGCCTCGATTTTGTGGTCCCGAAACCACATCCCGACTAGGGTCAATTTTGGGCTGTCACAAACACGACTTTACAAAATTATTCGGAGATGGAATTGACAAGCTAGAAATCTCGATTGAACCTTAGGAATAGATTTGGATACTTGTGACATGTTATAAGATGATATATCGATATTGACTTCGGGCCATGCATATCAAATGAGTTGGCTTCAGGCCATGATATTAGCACTTCGGGTGCGAGTTATACCGATTTGGCTTGGGGCCATGCATATTGGATATTTTGGCTTCGGGACATGAAAATAGTTCTTCGGGTAAGTTACTTTGATTTGGCTACGGGCCATGGTATAGGTACTTATCGAATGAGACTATTGAGTATACAATTTCTATTCTGAATGGTTCAACAGGTAAACAAATGATGTGGTTGAGAAAGAGGTTAGTACGAGGCGATACAGGTATGTACAGAACCTATTCAAGTATTAAATAGAGAAAGTTCAATGAGATGGTATTTAATCATGTATAAAACATGAGAAAGGTTTGTAGTTAATGTGAAATTGGTTGATTTACATTTATTCATTGAATTAAATTATTTACATACGAGCTTACTAAGCTATGAAGCTTACTTCATGTTATTTTTCTATGTTTTATAGTGAATCAAGGCTAGCTCAGATCCGGAATTCATTGGGACCATCATTGCACTATCGGACATCTATTTGGTACTTTTGAGTTGTGTATATATGTTATATGGCATGTGTAGGATAGATGTGGTATTTTGGTTGTGATTATAGCCATGAGAGTTGGTTTGTAAATAATGTTAATATTGATGTGTGTTTAGCTATTATAAATGGCGTGTAAATGTATATGTTTTGGTTGTATATATATAGCCACGAGTGATGGCTCATTTTTGCATGTTTGGTATGAATATGGTTATGGTTTTATAGTTGCAATTGGTTAATTGATTTATGATGTATAATGCTTGAGAAATGCTTTGATGGAGTATGATTTTGAAAGTTGAGTTGATAAGTATTTGAATAGGTAATTGGTATTGAATTTGGTTGAAATGGATATCGTATGAATTGTGTATTTGGTTAATGATTTTGTCTGCCTAATTGTATGATGAAATGGTACCATTTTGGTTGCTTATTTGAACATGAATAAGGGTGGCAAATTAGCCTTGCAAATGGCCTATTTTTGTCCACACGGGCAGAGACACGGGCTGTAACATCCTGAAATAGGACCTAAACAAAATAGTGGTTGCGAAACCACAAATTTGAGGTTAAAAAAATTATTCTAATTAAGTTTTAAGGTTTATTCATTGATTGAATAATTGTGTGAGAATTTCGTGAAGAAATTTTATGTATAAGTGCCTAATTTGATAATTAGGACTAAATTGTAAAATTAGCAAAATGTGTGTTCTAGATAATAATAAGGATTTAATTGAAATGGGTTCTTCAAGTGGAGGTCGTTATTTAGTAATTAGACCATTATATTTAAGTTTGGACAATAATGGACAAGAATAGGACAAATTTGAAAGAAAAGCCTTTAAGGGCATTTTGGTCATTTAGTAATTAAAAGAATTAAAAAGGGAAAATAGAGCCAAAATTGGCCCATCTTCTTCATAGAGGCCGAATATAGCATGGGGGAAGCCATGGTTAGGGTTTCCAAGCTTTCCAAGCTCAATAGTAAGTCTGTTCTAGCCTCGTTTTTAATGCTCTTTAAGTTTTAGAGTCCTGGTAACTTAATTTACCTTATTCCAGCAATAATTCATGCTAGGGTTCATATTTAGAAAAATACCCATAGGTTAAATGTGTTTATTTTGATGTTTTATGGTAGGATATAAAGCTTGAATTTATGTTAAACAACTTTTGCTCAGAGATTTTAAGTGAAAACGAGTAAAACGACATAATCAGTAAAAATACTTAATGTTGATAAGTACATGATAGAGTGGGAATTTGATGTTACCATAGAAGAGAAAATTGTTCAGCGTGTCATGAGGCATAAGAAAAATGGATAAAATTTAATTTCTGAGCCTAGGGGAAAAATCATAATTCTGCAAAGGTTTAGAGGCAAAATTGTAATTTTTTCAAAGTTTGAGTTAGGGAATGTTTTGAATAGTACATTAATTAAATAAGTGAAAAATGATGTTTTAGATCCCAGAAAGTGATATTTGGACCTAGAACGGGAGAAAAATCGAAAATTGGGAAAGTTGGTAAAATGGTCATTTTGGTTTTGAGCTAAGTCCATATGTTTAATAAGCAGTTAATTATGCATATTTGAATGATAAATTGATATGTTGGCGATAAATACTTTAGTATTGAGTTTCAGATATAATGATTAATGTTCGATAATAATTCGATATTGAAAAGAGAACTTGTATAATTTATATGTAAGACTATATTTTGTATTATGGCTTTGTATGATAACAAGAAAGTATTTACTAGAATAGTTTGATGAGAATAAGTTAATTTGATGATATGATGAGATTGAGAATGTAAGTATGTCAGTTGAGTAGCATTTTATTATTAAGCAATTATTGTTATTAGTATTGTTATTATTGAGTTATGCGACTAACCTTGAGAATTTGAGCAAGTATGTTTCAGCTATGACTTGACAAGGCATTGATATCTCAAAATCTAAGGTTGTACCAAGGCAATTAAGGAAGAATTGATGGAAAAGTCCATGTTCATAACATGGCATTTAAGGAGGAATTGACGGTTAAGAATACCATATAAGACCATGCCCAAGACATGGCATTGGTAAGGCAAGGGTCCCATGTAAGACCATGTCAAGACATGGCATTGGCATTGATTAAGGACTCCATGTAAGACCACATCAAGATGTGGCATTGGCACTAAGACAAGGATACCATGTAAGACCATGTTTGGAATATGGCATTTGGTAAGAGAAGGATACCATGCAAGACCATGTTTGGAACATGGAATTTGGAAAGATAAGGATATCATGTAAGACCTTTCCAAGGCATGTCATTGATAAGTTCTATAAGGTAAGGAAATCATATAAGACCATGTCAAGACATGGCATTGATGAGTTACTATAAGGCAAAAGGCCCATGTATGACGATGCCAAGGCATGACATTCGTGACTTCATAAGGCAAGGATATCATGTAAGACCATGTTAAGACATGGCATTGATGAGTTACTATAAGGCAAAGGTCCCACGTAAGACCATACGAAGGCATGGCATTGGTGAGTTCATAAGGCAAGGATACCACGTAAGACAATGTCAAGACATGGAAATGGAAAGCTCAAAAAGGAAAAGGTTCCCGAGTAATCCAAAGAGTAAGTCAAAGAAACGACAAGGTGAGAACATGAAGAAAGAGTACAGGTATGCATTTAAGGCTTATTTAATATTGAGATTGTAAGTAATTGAGATTATCAAGTATTAAGTAAGTGATGAATTTTCAGTTATGCTTGTGACACTATATTGCATGATTGGAAATATGCCTATATTATGAAAGAGTACTCATGTGTTAAGTGAGATGTTGCAGGTATGTAAGCAAGCTATTAAGTAAGGTGCCTTTTGTATTCTGAGCCTTTGGTAAGGTTACCGATGAGTAAGATGGGAAAATAAGAACTAAACATTATTTAAAAAAATTATGACAGCATAGTAGTAAGTTAAATTGATTGCTAATGCTTATTATTTTACATGTGAACTGACTAAGCTTTATAAGCTTACTTCTTTCACTTTCCCATGTTTCAGAGTACTTAAAAGCAAGATCGGGTTGGAGGTCGTTGGAGATCACTTCACACTATCGACTATCAAGTTACCAAATGGGTATCTTCGTTTACAAATGTTCTAGTTTATGGCATGTATAGGGACTTAGCCATTTTGTGTGTCTGTCCTTATGATGTGGCTAAAGAATGGTATGAGAATATTTGATAATGATTAGCTATTGAAATGGCTAATGAAGAACAGGTTTCGGTGTTATGTATGCCTAAATGGTAGTTAATACAAAGAAATAATGAAAAAGTGAAATTAGGATTAAAATAGTATTGAGCAGCAGCAGTGACGTGATCTTGAAAAATCACCAAGAATAGAAATGGAATTAGGTGATGAATGAGATATAGAATTAAAGCTTATTGAGTCTATTTTCATATGAAAAAAATAGATAAGCAAAAGAAGTGTATATTAAGAGATATTTGAATTGTAGTGAGACAGAGTCAGTGCAATTTCTGAATCCCCTGTTCTGACTTTATAAATTCACTAAAAAATGTACAAAAAGTATTAGGAGTTATAGTTTATATTTCTAGATTAACGGCATGGTTATTTGAATTCTGTACAAGGATAAAATTGATTCGTAGTGAGGAGAGGGCAGAGTAGTCAAACAGGGCAACAAGGGAAACTTTAACTAATAAAATGTACTAATTGTCTTGACCAAAAATTCTGGAAAAAGAAAATTAGAAAGAAGATATATGAGTCTTATTTCAGGGAAATTTCACGAAATTAAATTTTGAGTTTTGTGACTCGAGTTATGATTTATTTAGTGACTATGACGTAGGTGGGCAGTTTTATAAGGAATAATGAAATAAATTGTTTTGATTTCTCTAAGTATTTGGAAAATTTTTAATGTTCTCGGTTGGGTCCTGAACCGTTTCAATTGCATGTTTTAGGGTCTCGAGGGTCCTTTTTAAGGACATATTGAATGAATGTAAATAAATTAATTTTAAAAGCAAATTTTATGCCCTGAATTAGTTAGTTAAGTCAAGTAATGCCTCGTGCTCGATCTGGTGACGGTCTCGGGTAAGGGGTGTTACATTTATTGGTATCAGAACAAAGATTTAATCAATTCTCAGAATATTCAGTATGAGTAAGAGTCTAGCTATACATGCCATATTGAAGTATGATAGTGTGACGACTCCCGACCCAGATATAAAATGTTTTGTCAGACAGATGCACACTCCAATCGAGCTAAGTTTGATAGTACAGACAGTATGTTTATGATGAGTTGAGGCTCGTAAAATGTAAGAATAATGGTTCATGATGTTTATGTGATAATGAATAAATTGTGAATAAGAATTGTTCGGGAAATATGAAAGATGAGATAAGATGAAAGGAAAGTTTATATTGAGATAAGTGTTCATGTTAAATTGCCATTTGTATGATGCTATATGTATAACTAGAGAAGTTAAGTGAATGCTATGATTAATTTTACTTGAGATTTATGAATGCATGTATAAGTGCACTAATTTGCATAAGATGATCATGAAATCATTATATTATGAACATGCATGTTAAGTTGCTTGAAGCAAATTGTATAATTGTGATAATATTTTAATATGATGAGTGTTAAGTTATATGCATGAGTATGTAAGAGGTAAGTCAGAGGTGTTACAACCTCACCCCCTTATCAGCAAGGCAATTCAGAATGAGATTTCATGAAATTTAGATTGAATAGGCTGAAGTAGAAAACTAAAGAGTTCAGTGACAGATTTATTGACGATGTAATCAGAGTCGAGAATGATTTAGCAAATGAACACAGTTGTAGAAAGAATGCCAGATTAATAATAAAATTATCTGGATAGCTGAAATGTCACAGTAAAAGAAAGGTCAGGCTCAGCTAATGCACTCATTCAAGTATGATGTGTAAGGTATATGATTTCTAGATTTTCTTTCGAATAAATTCCAACTGTGAATGGGATAATGTGAATTCAGTAATGACAGAATTAGACAGAAGAATAATAATTGAGACATATTAATAGTTGAATGTAGAGTTTATAGTTGAGAAATTATAGAAAAATCTTTTCGGACTATTATATGTGTACATTTACTTTCAGAGATATATATAAATATATGGAAGATCATAGATGCAATTCCTGCAGTATGAGAATGTTAGTAAATTTACAGACAGATGAAAGCATTATAGTTTGTTTGAGCTGTGATTGATATTGCTCTATCTATTCTAGTTTTCTACTTCAGCGTGCAGATGGAAGGTTGACAGTAAGATCTGTATGATGTTAATGATCTGTATTGTTAACTATTGCTTAATGAATGTAAAGGAAAATTTTATGGCTTCTATCATAGTTGTTTCCAGTGCCTGTGAGTATTATCCGTTCCTTTTGGAAATTTTCTGAGATGCTATTGAAACTGTAACTGTTCTATGTGAGATGTGGTTACCAGGAATTCTATGTAGCCCCATGTTCTGAGATTTTATTATCTCAGTTTTATTAATAAATTAATGTTCAAAGTATCAGCCATGAGACATTAGCAGAAAATGCTCTATTGATGAAAATGGTTTCTTCTTATTATGAGTATATTTATGATGATTACGAGTTCGGGCCTGATACTTAAAGTACAGAGGTATAAAGATTCTACTTTTGCACTGGTTGTTATTGAAATTTGTGTTTAAATCTTTCAGATGATCAGGATGGTTTATTTTCACCCGGGACATTATTTACTAAAGTAATTAAGAAGTCAGTCTTATTATGGTATTATGATTTTTGAGTCGTATGAGTATTGTGGCCTCAGTGTAGTTCAGTTCAGACATGTGTATTGATTTTCATTTTTCACATAATCTTGATATATATATTAGTGAGTTAAAAACCGAATGCTATGTTCTTTTGAGTTATGCAGTAATAATGATTTGTGATTAGCTTTTTGAAGAAATCACGACAGAATGTATGTTTGAGATATCATGACAGCATAAAGAAGAACAGTTTTTGAAAAGTTATTGTCTTTTAGTTGAGACTGATTCAGTTGAGCAGTTGATTGAGTTATATATATGTTTGAATTATTAATGGCTTCAGAGGTAAATGTTGATTTTTCATGTATAAATAGATAAATAACCCGAGTAAATAGTACATATTCTAGAGGTTATGGTACAAAGTTGTATAGGCATATCAGAATGGTTGCATCAGAGGTATATTTTTGCAAATCCAAGTTGGCTGATTGTTAAAGTTCTCATTGTATGAAGTTTAGTTTGGCTTGAATTTATGCTAATATAGTATAAACAGTTGAAGTTATTGACAATTGAAGTATCCATTATGATTCAGCTTGGTTTGAATAAAAAGTTTATGGTTTCTAGAAATGTGTTAATGAGAAATGAAGAGATTTTGCAACAGTTAACAGTGATAATTATTTGATTATTTGAGAAGTACAGAGATGGATGATAACTTGATTTAGTTATACTGGTAAGACTGTGATATGTTATGTACTAGACTTTGAATCCGATACCTGAACTTTTACAGAGTTAAAGTTGATTTTCAAGTATCTCAGAAGCTATTACAGTTAGTATTGATGTTTGTGTGAAAATGTGAGGGTATTTTGAAGAATTGTGCAATAGAATTAGCATTATCATCGAAAGGTTAAATGAGCTATGGTTGATTGCTCGAAGAAGTTTGTGTATTTTTCTCAGTACGAATGAGTTTTTCTACTGAAGGATTATCTGAGTTATTCGTTTTGAGGTTGTCAATTGATTCAGAGTGTAAATTTTAGTTGTTATGGTTGGAAATCCAGGGTTGCACTGTGACTTCAGAAGAAAGCTACAGTAAGTTTTGACCATGAGATTTCTAAATGTTACTGCATGTCACCTTTGTACTGATAGTTGAATTGAGGAAGAGAAATTTACAGAATTAAATTGAGGAGAAAGGATTAGAGGAAAGTGAAAATTAATTACAAAAATCAAATACAGATTATAAATTGTTTACAGAATCGAAAGGTAAGAATAGTGAAACTCAAAAGAGAAACAATTATTTTTTTTAAAGAACCTTAGTGGCAGAGAATTCCATTTTGGTAAGAAAAGAAGAGTTAGTTGCGTTTCATCAGAGAGTATGAGGTTAATGATAAAATAAGGTCAGTTACTTATCAGTAGCAATTTTAGTTCAGGGCATTAGTTTAAGAAGTAAAATGTTGGGTATGCCAAGGCTGAATGAGAATTTGAAATTGTTGCTGGAAATTAATTTCAAATCAATTTGTAGGTAAGATTTTCGGGGACGAAAATCCTTAAAGGGGAGAGAAATGTAACATCCCAAAATAGGGCCTAAACAAAATAGTGGTTGCGAACCATGAATTCGAGGTCAAAAATAATTATTCTGATTAAGTTTTAAGGTTTATTCATTGATTGAATAATTGTGTGAAAATTTCGTTAAGAAATTTTATGTATAAGTGCCTAATTTGATAATTAGGACTAAATTGTAAAATTAGCAAAATGTGTGTTCTAGATAATAAAAGGGATTTAATTGAAATGGGTTCTTAAAGTGGACCATTATATTTAAGTTTGGACAAAAATGGGCAAGAATAGGACAAATTTGAGAGAAAAGCCTTTAAGGGCATTTTGGTCCTTTAGTAATTAAAAGAATTAAAAAGGGAAAATAAAGCCAAAATTGGTCCATCTTCTTCATGGAGGCCAAATATAGCATGGGGGAAGCCATGGTCAGGGTTTCCAAGCCTTCCAAGCTCAATAGTAAGTCCGTTCTAGCCTCATTTTTAATGTTCTTTACGTTTTTAGAGTCCTAGTAACTTGATTTAGCATATTCTAGCAATAATTCATGCTAGGGTTCATATTTTGAAAAATACCCATAGGTTAAATTTGTTTATTTTGATGTTTTACGGTAGACTATGGATCTTGAAAATTATGTTAAACAACTTTTGCTAAGCGATTTTAAGTGAAAACGAGTAAAACGACATAATCGGTAAAAATACCTAATGTTGATAAGTACATGATAGAGTGGGAATTTGGTGTTGCCATAGAAGGGGAAAATGTTCAGCGTATCATAAAACATAATAAAAATGGATAAATTTTAATTTCTGAGCCTAGGGGCAAAATCGTAATTCTGTAAAGTTTTAAGGGCAAAATTGTAATTTTGCCAAAGTTTGAGTAAGGGAATGTTTTGAATATTAAATTAATTAAATAAGTTAAATATGATATTTTAGATCTTGAAAAGTGAGATTTAGACCTAGAACGAGAGAAAAATTAAAAATAGAGAAAGTTGGTAAAATGGTTGTTTTGGTATCGAGGTAAGTTCATATGTTTACTAAGCATGTAATTATGCATATTTGAATGATAGATTGATATTTTAGCCATAAATACTTTAGTATTGAGTTTCAAATATAATGATTAATGTTCGATAATAATTCGATATTGGAAAGAGAACTTGTATAATTTATATGTAAGACCATATTTTGTATTATGGCTTCCTATGATAACAAGAAAGTATTGACTAGCATAGTTTGATGAGAATAAGTTAAGTTGATGATATGATGAGACTGAGAATGTAAGTATGTAAGTTGAGTAGCATTTTATTATTATGCAATTATAGTAATTAGTATTGTTATTATTGAGTTATGCGACTAACCTTGAGAATTTGAGCAAGAATGTTTCAGCTATGGCTTGACAAGCCATTGATATCTCATAGTCCATGGTTCTACCATGGCAATTAAGGAAGAATTGACAGAAAATTCCATGTTCATAACATTGAATTTAAGGAGGAATTGACAGTAAAGGATACCATGTAAGCCATGTCAAGACATGGCATTGGTAAAGGAAGGATCCCGTGTAAGACCATGTCAAGACATGGCATCGGCATAGATTAAGGACTCCATGTATGATCACATCAAGATGTCTCATTGGCACTAAGACAAGGATACCATATAAGACCATGTTTGGAACATGGCATTTGGTAAAACAAGGATACAATGTTTGGAACATGGCATTTGGTAAGATAAGGATATCATGTAAGACCATGCCAATGAATGTTATTGATAAGTTCTATAAGGTAAGGAAATCATGTAAAACCATGACAAGACATAGCATTGATGAGTTACTATAAGGCAAAGGTCTCATGTAAGACCATGCCAAGGCATGGCATTGGAGAGTTCATAAGGCAAGGATACCACGTAAGACCATGTCAAGACATAACAATGGTAAGTTCAAAAAGGAAAAGGTTCCTGAGTAATCTAAAGAGTAAGTCAAAGAAACGACAAGGTGAGAACAAGAAGAAAGAGTAAAGGTATATATTTAAGGCTTATTTAATATTGAGATTGTAAGTAATTGAGATTATCAAGTATTAAGTGAGTGATGAGTTTTAAGTTATGCTTGTGACACTATATGACATGATTGGCAATATGTTTATATTATGAAAGAGTACTCATATGTTAAGTGAGATGTTGCAGGTATGTAAGCAACCTATTAAGTAAGGTGCCTTTTGTATTCTAAGCCTTTGGTAAGGTTACCAATGAGTAAGATGAGAAAATAAGAACTAAACATTATTTAAGCAACTTATGACAGCATAGTAGTAAGTTAAATTGATTGCTAATGCTTATTATTTTACATGTGAACTTACTAAGCTTTATAACCTTACTTCTTTCAGTTTCCCATGTTTCAGAGTACTTAAAAGCAAGCTTGGGTTGGAGGTCGTCGGAGATCACTTCACACTATCGACTATCAAGTTACCAAATGAGTATCTTCATTTGCAAACGTTGTAGTTTATGGCATGTATAGGGACTTAGCCATTTTGTGTGTATGTCCTTATGATATGGCTAAAGAATGTTATGTAAATATTTGATAATGATTAGCTATTGAAATGGCTAATGAAGAACATGTTTCGGTGTTATGTATGCCTAAATGGTAGTTAATACAAAGAAATCATGAAAACGTGAAATTAAGATTAAAACAATATTGAACAGCAGCAGTGACGTGATCTTGAAAAATCACCAAGAATTGTAAAAATGGAATTAGGTGATGAATGAGATATAGAATTAAAGCTTATTGAGTCAATTTTCATATGAAAGAAACGGATAAGCAAAAGAAGTGTATATTAAGATATACTTGAATTTTAGTGAGACAGGTCAGAGCGATTTCTGAATTCCCTATTCTGAATTTATAAATTCTCTGAAAATTGTACACAAACAATTAAGACTTATAGTTTATATTTCTATATTACTTAGTGAATTTACTTTCAAGAAAAACAAATAGCATGGATATTTGAATTTTGTACAGTGAAAAAATGGATTCATAGTGAGGAGAGGTTATAGTAGTTGAACAATGCAACAGGGGAAACTTTAACTAATAAATTGTACTAATTGGCTAGACCAAAAATTCTGGAAAAAACTAGTAAGGAGATATATGAGTCTAGTTTCAGGAAAAATTCACAAATTTAAATTTTGAGTTTTGTGACTCGAGTTATGATTTATTTAGTGACTATGACGCAGGTGGGTAGTTTTATAAGGAATAATGGAATAAACTGCTTTGATTTGTCTAAGTATTCTTTTAAAATTTTTAATGTTCCCGCTTTAGTCCTGAACCATTTCAATTGCATGTTTTGGGGTCTCGAGGGCGCTTTTTAGGGAAATATCGAATGAATATAAATGAATTAATTTTAAAAGAAAATACTATGCCTCGAATGAGTAAGTTAAGTCAGGTGACGCCTCGTGCTCGACTCCAACGACCGTCTCGAGTAAGGGGTGTTACACAGGCGTGTGTCTCAGCCGTGTGTGACACATGGTCTTGTTACACGGCTGTGTGTCCCTTGGTGTTGTTATTAAAATGAAGTCTGTATGCTCCACACGGTTTCACACATGGGCATGTGACTGGCCGTGTGGTACAAGTCAGTATACCCCCTTAATTGGGACAGAGCCTAGCACATGGACGTATGACTTGGCTGTGTTGCATAAGTCAGTATACCCTACAGTTTTGGCATTGCCTAGTACATGGCTGCACACGGGCGTTTGTAGCCACTTCAAAGGGCACACAGGCTAAATACACGGGCATGTGGTTGGCCATGTGACCCAAGTCAGTATGTATGCCCTATTTTCACATGGCTTGAGACACGAGCATGTCTGGAGTCTTGTGAGGCACACGGCCTATTCACACGGGCGTGTGATCCCTGCATGACTAAAATTTTTCTAAGTTTGCAAAATTTTTGTATGATATCAGTTTAGTCCCTAACCAATTCTAAAGCATGTTTAAGGCCTTGTAGGCCCTTATAAGGGATAATGTGATTGTGTTGAATGATTTATAAGAATGAATGCTTTACGATTAATAAATGCATGCCTTATGTTGTGAATTGATTGGGAATACCTCGTAACCCGAATCTGGCGACGGATATGGGCTAGGGTGTTACATTTTATTGGTATCAGAGCTACGGTTAGTCGATTCTAGAACTAATGTAGCATGTGTGAGAGTCTAGCTATACATGCCATATATATTCTGTGATAGTGCGATGATTCCTAACAGCTTAAATTGTGATTTCATATAGTAATAGATCTCGAAAGAGCTACAGCTGATGATGTAGAGAGTAATGTGCCCGCTTCCACTCAAGGGGCAGCGCCATCAGATTCTAGACCTGTATCAAGTAGCCATGAGGGAGAGGCTAAACAAGCCTTTTTCCAAATGATGAGCAAGTGGTTCACGAAGTTCATTCGAACGAATTTGGCTACTCAACAGCCTCCACCCCTACCTATTCCTCAACAAATCCCTATTGTTCCTCAAGTTGTAAATTTGATACGGTGGGATAAGCCACCAGTAGATAAAATTCATAAACACGAGGTTGAAGAGTTTTGGGCTACTACTAATGATGATGCTAAGAGAGCTGAATTCTAGCTTGAGCATATAATTTGAGTATTTGATGAACTGTCTTGTACTCCTGATGAATATATTAAATGTGTTGTATCTTTGCTGAGAGACACCATGTATTAATGGTTGAACACATTGATATCTATTATTTTGAAAGAATGAGTTACTTGGGAATTCTTTCAGACAGAGTTCCAAAATAAATATATAACTCAGCGACTCCTTGATCAAAAGCATAAAGAGTTTCTAGAGTTAAAACAAGGCAGAATGACAGTTATTGAGTATGAAAGAGAATTCGTACGATTAAGCAAGTATGCTTGAGGGTATGTGTCTACTAAAGAAAGAATGTCAAAGTGGTTTGTTAATAGGATGAATGAAGACATAAAACTTCTAGTCGGGATTCTAGAGTTGAAAGAATTTGTTGTTCTGGTTGAAAGGGCTTGTAAAGCCGAAGATCTTAGCAAAGAAAAGAGAAAAGTAGATTCAGAGGCTAGAGACTCGAGAAAAAGATTAATGAGTAAGCTGTATCAATATTCATCAAAGAAATTCAAAGATTTGTATGCTCGCCCAAATGTTTCCAACTAATATTCGAACAGAGATCATAGAAAACAATACTCTGGTTCTAAAGCTCAAGCTACAACAGTGTCAAATGTTGGCATTATGCGAGACAACAAACCCAAATGTCAGTAGTGTGGGAGACCACATTTCGGAGAATGCTGGAACAAAAATAATAAATCTTGTTACAAATATGGTTTGATATATCATTTCATACGAGATTGCATTGAGCTGGATGAGAAAAGTAAAGTTCAGAATGTGAGACCAAGTAACACGCTGAATAGAGGTAGATCACTTAGAGTTATCGAAAATGTAAGTGGTAGTAGAGGGGCAACAAAAGATTCAACTGTAAGATCGGGGGCCAGAGCACCTGCCAGAGCCTACGCTATTCGCACTCGCGAAGAAGTGTCATTTCCAGATGTTATCACTTGTACTTTCACTCTCTATGATCCAGTAAGACTTTGCCTTTAGAGTCTACTGAATTTGTGATTAGAGTATCGAACCCTTTAGGAAAATGTGTTTTGGTTGACAAAGTTTGCAAGAATTGTCCGTTAATGCATTGGGATTTCTATTTTTCGGCTAATATGATGCTGTTGGCATTCGATGAATTTTATGTGATTCTGGGTGTGGATTGGCTAACAATGCATGAGTTGTAACAGCCCGGTTTAGACCCTAGTTAGAATAGTGGTTTTGGGACCACAAATCTGAGCCAGAAAAATATTTTAATATTATTTTTCGTGTTTATAGAATATTATATGATATGTGTGAAAATTCCATGAATTAATTTTATCGTTTGAGTGTCCAATTTGACAAAAGGACTAAATTGTAGAAAATGCAGAAGTTGTGTTCTAGATGAATCAATGCTGAATTACTTTGATAAATTAAATGTGAGGTCCTTATGTTGTAAATGGACCCTTGGATTAATGCAAGGACAAAGTTAGACATGAGTTAGTGGATTATTAATGTTATAATTAAGGTTCAATTGGTACATGGTTTATTAATGTGCATTAAATAAAACAAAACACTAAATTAGCTAATATGTTCATCAACTTGCCGAGTTTGAAGAAAGAAAAATAGGGTTTCTAAGCCTTCAAACATTCTACACTTATCTTGGCTAATTGGTATGTGATTTTTGATCAATTTTTTATGATTTCTATGTTTTTGTAATTGTTGCTTAGTATTCTAGCTAGCCTATACTTGAATTTTTGAATTTGATGATGATTTTGAGATATTCCATGGATGAATTCATCAGTTTTGTGTTGTTAATTGATGAAAAATTAAAGATAAGTGTTCGATTAACATGTTTTGTATTGGGATTTTTGATGAATTTGATTATTATGGGCTGATTTGTGAAAATGACAAATTGAAGGGTTAAAATGTGAAATAAGTGAAAGTTATTGGCTGCTAGAGACTATATCAAAATTCAGCTAAGCATGAGAAATGTGAAATTATGTGTATTCTGTGATTTTATGAAATAGGGACTAAAATGTCAAAATGTGAAGTTTTAGGGGCTAAAGTGTAAAATGTCCTAATTATGTGTTTGTGTATCGAAATGAATAAATGTGATTAAATTAGTGAAATCTAAATTTATATAGATCAAGAATGAAAGAAATCAAAATTAGATCGGGGAAAGTCGAAGGTTGTAGAATAATCGACTCGTGTAGCCGTTCTCATTTCTAAGGTAAGTTCATATACAAATGAATGCCTTTAAATTGATTTACAAATGTTTATTAGTCATTGAATTGATATGAATGTGGAACGGGCAAATACGAGTAAGAATTGATAAAGTTATGACATCTAAAAGTCCCGTACGAACCATAGGAATAGTATAAGATACATATGTCATGACATAGGATTTCGAGGTGTGATATCGTGTAAGACCACGTCAGGGACGTTGGCATCGACTTGAGATTTACATGTAAGACCATGTCTGGGACATAGACATCGTATATGATTTTGTGTAAGACCATGTTTGGGACAGTGGCATCGTTATTTGATTACATGTAAAACCGCGTTTGGGACGTTGGTATTGTACGAGCTTTCCGAGCTATCCGAGTATGCTTATTATTTTTGAACAGTTCAACGGGCATTATTGAGAAATAAATGATCAAGTGAATGTGTATCCAGTTTAGGTACATACAAAAGGTATATAAAATTTGGCAATGAGAAGTAAGAATGAATATGATCATTTGAGATGTGAACTATATGAAAAATGTGATGTGTTTATAAGCAAGTGATTATGAACAATTGAGCTATATGAGAAATATGATCTTGCAATTGTGTTTTCCCATGATTCATAAGTATGAATTGGTCTATAATTGTTTATGTGATAAGTTTATTTTTATATGGCTTACTAAGCTTTGGAAAGCTTACTTTGTGTGTTTTTCAATTGTTTTATAGATTATCGAAGCTAACATGAGCTCGGGGATTGTCAAGGATAATCAAGGATCGTCATCACACTATCAATCTATATTTTGGTACATTTGAAGTATTAAATATTGGTGTACGGCATGTATATGCTAGGGGGAATATGTTATGTTTTTTTTTAGTGAATCTTGCCATGCGATATGGCTCGAGATGAAGAACTTATTTTGGTTATGATATGTGATAAGATTGGATGTTCATAATGTGTTCATATATGGCTTAGTGAAGATGGTCAATTTGGTAAGTTTGATATGAGATTTAGTTTACAATTTGGTATGATTTTGGCATAAGATTTGATGTGGAAGTAGTAATGTTGATCATAGATGAATGACTAGAATTGTTATGTGAATTAAGTATGTTTTGGCTACAAATTGGGTATGAATTATGTGTCATTTGATACTTGTAGGTATGCTTGAGAAGGGTATGAAATGTGGCTTTAATCAAGCCTATTTTTATGCCACACGGCCTGAGCACATAGGCTTGTGATTCAACTGTGTGACCTCTTCATCTTAGTCAAAACAAGTCGGTGAGTTACACGACATAGACACACGGAGGTGTCTATTGGTCGTGTATGACACACGGGCTAGCCCTTTGGCGTGTGGTTGACCGTGTGACCCAAGTCAGTAACCTCCCTAATTTTCACACGGCCTGACACACGGGCGTATCATGTGGCCATGTGGATAAGTCAGTATATATGCCCTGCTTTTCCACAGCCTAGACACACGAGCATGTCTAATACCGTGTGAGGAACACGGCCTGCCCACATGGGCGTGTAACCTCTGTAACTTTGAAAATTTTTTTAAGTTTTAGAAAAAATTTATATGTGCTCGGTTTAGTCCTGACCCTTTCCTAAAACATGTTTAAGGTCTCGTTGACCTAAGAAAGGGACTTTGTGAAGATGTTTGACTATGATGTTATGATTTGTGAATGATGTTTGTGAATTGATCATAAAATGTTCGGATACGTCCTATAATACCTCTTAACCCTAGTTCGATGACGAATGCGGGTTAGGGGTGTTACATTTTGTTGATATCAGAGGTATGGTTTAGTTTATTCTAGGACTAACGTAGTATATGTGAGTCTAGCTATACATACCGTCTAATTCTAGACCTGTTATTAGTAGCCAAAAGGGAAAGGCTAAGCAAGCCTTCTTCCAGATGATGAATGAGTGGTTTATGGAGTTCGTTCAAACGAATCCAGCTACTCAACAACCTCCACCCTATTAAGTTCCAGTAGCTCCTCAAGTTGTGGATCCAATCCATTTGAATAAGCCACCTATTGATAAAATTAGAAAATATAGGGCCGAAGAGTTTCGTGCTACTATTGATGATGATGATGATGCTGAAAGAGCTGAATTCTGGCTCGAGAATACAATCCGAGTATTTGATGAAACGTCATGTACTCCTGATGAATTTCATAAATGTGTTGTTTCAATTCTGAGAGATACGACGTATCATTAGTAGAAAACGTTGATATCTGTGGTTCTGATGGGATTCCTTCCAAACTGAATTCTGAAAGAAATACATCAGTCAGAGATTCATAGATCAAAAACGGAAAGAGTTTCTTGAGTTGAAACAGGACTGTATATCTATTACAGAATATGAGCGAGAATTTGTGAGATTGAACTAGTATGCACGAGAATGTGTCTCTACCGAAGCAATAATGTATAAAAAGTTTGAAGATAGATTAAATGAAGACATCCGTTTGTTAGTCAAGATTCTGGAGATAAAAGAGATGGTGGTGCTTGTTGAACAAGTGTGTAAATCTGAAGAGTGGAGTAAAGAGAAAAGAAAAGTAGACTCGGAAGTTAGAGAGGTACAAAAAGATCATCGAGTAAGTCATTTCAGTCCACATCAAAAAAGTTTCAAGATGATTACAGCCGTTCAAAGGCTACTATGGGTCATTTGAGTAGAGATCGTGCAATATCACAATTGAGATTTAAAGCTCCAGCTATTTCAATTACTAGTGTCGAAAATGTCAGATCTGATCGACCCGAGTGTAGATATTGTGGTAAAAGACATCCCGACAATTGTAGACTGAATGATTGGTCTTGTTTCAAATGTGGATCTTTTGATCATTTTATCTGTGATTGTCCCGAGTCTGTTGGGCAAGAGATTGTGCAAAATCTGAGGCCGAGTGGCAATACAGCTAGGGGTAGACCACCCAGAAACACGAGAAATTTTAATGGAAGTCAAAAAGAGCAACTAAAGATACAGTTGTCAGATCCGAGGTTAGAGCACCTGCCAAAGCCTATGCCATTCGAGCTCGTGAGGAAGCTTCGTCTCCAGATTTTATTACTAGTACATTTACTCTTTATGATACTTTTGTAATTGCATTGATAGATCTAGGATCGACACAATCATATGTATGCATGAACTTAGTATCCAATAAGACTTTACCTATAGAGTCTACTAAATTTGTAATTAGAGTATCAAACCCCTTAGGCAAGTGTGTCTTGGTTGATAAAGTGTGTAAGAAATGTCCATTAATGATAAGAGATTTCTATTTTTTTGATTGATTTGATGTTATTACCCTTTGATGAGTTTGATATAATTCTGGGTATGGATTGGCTAACATTGCATGATGCTATTGTGAACTGTAAACAGAAGACTATTGATTTGAGATGTCAGAATGATGAGATAATTCGGATTGAGTCTAGTAATTTGAATGGGTTACCAGCTGTGATTTCATCGATGAAAGATCAGAGTTATGTGAAAAAGTGTTGCGAAGCTTATTTCGCTTATGTGATCAATATGAAAGTAACAGAAAAGAAGATTGAATCAGTACCTGTAGTGTGTGAATATTCAGATGTGTTTCCTGAAGAATTACTGGGATTAGCACTGATTTGAGAAGTTGAGTTTGGCATTGAGTTAGTGTCGAGAATGACCCCTATTTCGATAGCTCTGTACAGAATGGCTTCGAAAAATTTGAAAGAATTAAAGTCTCAGTTGCAAGAGTTGACTGATAGAGGTTTTGCACGACCGAGGTTTTCGCCCTCGGGTGCTCCCGTACTATTTGTGAAAAAGAAAGATGGTATGATGAGAATTTGTATCGATTACAGACAGCATAACAAAGTGACTATTAAGAACAAGTATCCTCTGCCCAGAATAGATGATTTGTTCGATCAGTTGAAAGGAGCTGCTGTGTTTTCAAAGATAGATTTGAGATCAAGTTACTATCAGTTGCGAGTAATAGATTCAGACATTTTGAACACTACATTAAGAACACGGTACAGACATTATGAGTTTTTAGTAATGCCTTTCAAATTAATGAATCTTCCTGCAATCTTTATGGATTTAATGAACAGAATTTTTAGACCATTTTTATGTAACACCCAAACCTGGCTGAGATATTACGGCCGAATCTGCGATGTCACATTGGATTGTTTTTCGAAAAACATAATTTTGTGGAAAATTCGTTCTACATTAAAACCTCTTTGGGAACTTAACGAAAATTTAGGATAACTTGTTCATTGTTAAACTCAAGTCATTTTAGTAAAATGCTAATCATGTTATGTTGTTATTACACTTTAAAATAGTGTTGTTGCTGAAGCGCTCAGAATATGTTACGTAAACCTGGTGTTTTAGGAAAAAAACATTTGTTTATATTTTGAAAATCCGTGACCTACTACGAAAAAATATAAATCAAAGTAAATAAATACCAAATGAAAATAAAAACTTAAAAAGAACTTATTACAAAACCAATCCCCAAATTAAAGTACTTATAAATTAAAAAGCTAAAAATAGAAGCAAATGCGGTTGTGTGGCCACCTTCGAGTCCCTCGCACACCGATCCGCCTAAGGATTACCTACGCAGAAAATAAAATGCGTGAGTTTATGAAAACTCAGTGTGTAATCCCTAAAAAATAGTCAGTCATGCGATACGCATTTATAGTCTGGGCCTAAGCCCATTTCAGTAACAGTTTAATCTTAGATAGGGCCTTAGCCCATTACAGTATCAGACTAAATGTGGACCTTAACCCAATTCAGTAGCGGTCACAGTACAGATATGCAAGCAGAAATCCTACCCAGCTAGCTTCTACACACCACTCTGTCCAACCCTACACACCATGTGGGGATAAAATCAACCCACCCATCCCTACACACCAAAAATAGCACCGGTTGAGGTACTAAACAGAAATTGCAGCAGAGCTGCTAGAATAGTACACTTCCTCCAATCATAATCACCCAACCCCATATATCACATCATAAAATCCTACATGTATGCAACATATATAAAATGGCATGCTCAAACAGTCATACATAACATAGGGGCATATCCATCATTTTACCTCATCGGAGCAAAAACAGTCATTTCATCAGATTGGGGTCTAAGTATACTTACCAACCCAAAAGCAGGTCCATAGTCGTCTCGGGCGACCCGTGTGACCTTAACAGTCAAATAGTGAAAATAGGCCTAAAGCCTACACGCCCACATGCCCGTGTGGGCCACAAAACCCAAAAATAGCCTTGGTCGTGTGGACTACACAGCTTGGCCCAATAATCACCACACGTACGTATGGTCTATTTCAGCCTAACGTGGCCCAAAGCAGCTTAAGCCCACGAAATCGCTCGTGGTGGCCTCTACGATCGAATGCCAGCATTTATGTGTTCAGATGACCACATGAGTGAGCACACGCCCGTGTAGCGTCAATGGTAATATTTTTCAACTTTTGCTGATTTATGATTTGGGCAGTGTTTACACACCTGTTTGCGAAAATACGTAACTTAGCCACTAGCACTCTAACCTATTTCAACAAAATCTTCGGTTAGCAACCTAACAATCGGGAAGAAGCACACCTTAATCAAAGGCCCTAATAATAAGATTACCTATCACTTGTCTAAATCAACCGATTGAAGCTTGCCCACTTACTTCGTTGTAAGAGCCTAATCCTTAGACCTCAGGAAGGTTACCTGTATTTCAACCGGCCTTATCAACCATCAATCAAAAGAACAGTTGCACAAGACATAAATTACTTACCAAAATGCAAAGTCAAGACTAGAGGTAAGGGACAATTGGCCTACACCCACAAAAGAGCTGAATGTACCCAGAATGATCGAAGTAAAGAGGAACCCTCCAAGCCTAATCAGAAACGGCAGCACAGGAAGAAGTTAAGTGCAAGACTAACATGAAAAGAGGGAGAAAGAAAAATTGTGAACCCATACCTAAAATCATACTTACCAAAATGGAGAACTAAAGATTAGGAATGACTACTAAGATGACAGATAACAATGAAAGGAAAGTCAGCACAATAGGGCAAGAAAAGCAGTAATATTCGACTAAGCCTAAAAAATGAAAAGGGTAGGAAAAGAGAGTGAGCAAAGAGAAGACGAGAAGAGAAAAGAAAGAGACTTATAGAGAGGGGAAAGATTCGGCTACCAGGAGAACAAAAACTGATTGGGCTTGCAGAAGAAATAAGAACAATCGGCCAAGGTAGCTAGGCACAAAAGAGGGAATTGTTGCTCAAAAGAGTTGAGAGAAAGAGAAGTGGAGTATTCGGCTAAAGAAAGAAGAGCAATTTCGGAACAGTTCACAAAATAAGAAGATACCCTAAAATGCTCTATTCGGCTTTTCAGAGAAAACAAAACAAAAGTCTAACAGGAAACCAGAGTGATTTGTACAGTCGAATTCGTCCCTTCCCAAAGCCGAATTCTTTGTGTGCCAATAGTCCAATTTCAGCACAACACCTCTCTCCCCTCAACTTCCCATGATTCCCTCCTCATATCTCTCCATAATCATTCAATCCTATCACTCCTCTATCCAAATACCAAATTTCCTCCTAAAAACCCTCCAACCGATCACACCTCCCGTCAACCACTTAATTGAAAGACCATTCAAACACCTCAGTTTCGGTCAACATAGGATACTTCCACGACACTTCCAGTAAAATAAAAATGCTTCTTTGCGTCAAGCAGGACGTGAACCTCAAACCTCTCGGAACACTCCACATACCACTTGCCCCTAAACCAATAGCCTTTTTATGTCATCAAATGCTCACATTTATTTAAAAGACTAATAACTAAAGCCAAGGGTTAATTCAAGTAAGAACAAAAGTTTGTACAAGCCAAAGCTTGAACTCAGGATTCTCTAATAGTTCTCAGGACAGTAAACTACTGAAGCAGACATGCATTTGTGTAACACAACATACAATATAAATACTTAGAATTTGAAGCGTTACAACTTAGATCGATTTGTTGTTGTATTCATTGATGACATATTGATTTATTTTCGTAATGAAAATGAACATGCCGAGCATTTGAAAATTGTGCTACAGACTCTGTCTGATAAGCAACTATTTGCTAAGTTTAGTAAATGTGAATTTTGGTTCCGCAAAGTTGGCTTTCTAGGGCATATTGTGTCAGCATTTGGTATACGAATTGATCCGAGCAAAATTTCAGCTATTTTAGATTGGAAGCCTTCAAGAAATGTGTCTGAAGTCTGCAGTTTTCTGGGACTTGCCGGTTATTACCAGCAATGTGTAAAAGGCTTTTGAATAATTGCTACTCGGTTGATGAGATTGTTATAGAAAGATGTCAAGTACGAATGGTTCGAAAAGTGTCAGAAAAGCTTTGATCAGTTAAAAGCCCTATTGACTGAAGCTCCGGT
Source organism: Gossypium arboreum (assembly GCF_025698485.1). NCBI lineage: Eukaryota > Viridiplantae > Streptophyta > Magnoliopsida > Malvales > Malvaceae > Gossypium > Gossypium arboreum. The sequence goes on along the minus strand of NC_069080.1, from coordinate 88,803,603 downwards.
GTTAGTACAACCAGAATTGGGTAAAGAATTTGTGATTTATAGTGATGCTTCGTTGAACGGCCTGGGTTGTGTTTTGATGGAAGAAGACAAAGTTGTAGCCTATGCTTCGAGACAGTTAAAGCCGCACGAAAAGAATTATCTGACACACGACCTTGAGTTAGTCACGATTGTGTTCGCTTTAAAGATTTGGTGTCACTATCTATTTAGTGTAACACCCCTAACCCGCATTCATCGCCAGACTTGAGTTAAAAGCATTACCTGACATATCAGAACATTTCGCGATTACCTCAAAATTAAAAGTCATACATCATCATATCATTGTCAAACATCATCATAAAGGATTCTATGTTTGCATACTATACTGAAATGGATTAACGTCCTTTTAACGTCAAACATCATCATCATATCAGAATCCTATGTCATGACATATGTATCCTAACTATTCCTAAAGTTTGTACGGGGCTTTTCAGTCATTGTCTATCAGAACTTTCTCAATTTCACCTATTCGAACGATCCAAGATCGAAACAGAATCTCCAAAGCTTGATTCAATTCGGCATATACAAAGATATTTATTATAATTCAATTCAGCACATATAACATATATATATTTGAATTTATCTGCATTTATTTACTTATGAACTTACCTCATATAGACATAAACGGACTGGAACAACTATTCGATAATTTTCGACTTTCCCTGATCCAAATTTGATTTTTCTCATTTCTTGATCTAATTCAATACAAATTCAACTTATTTAATCATATATTTAATCAAATTCATCCAAATGAACACATAAATGGGCTAATTACATTTTTTTGACAGCCCGATTTAGACCCTAATCGGAATGGTGGTTTTAGAACCACAAATTCGAGTCAAAAAAATATTTTAAATTTATTTTCTATGTATATTTTGTGTAAGTTTATATCTGTGAAATTTTCGTGATTTAATTTTGTCATTTGGGTGTCCGATTAAACAAAAGGGCTTAATCACATATGTGACAATCCAAATTAGGGCCTAATCGGAATAGTGGTTTCGTGACCACAAATCTGAGATAGAAATAATTGTTTTATAATTATTTTGGGGTTTATGATATGATTTCATGATTTCTTGAAAATTTCGTGATGAAATTCTATGCATTGCGCGCTTAAGTTGAGATTAAGGACTAAATCGAATAAATTGTAAAACTCGTGTTTTAGAAGTTTTTAGTATGAAATTGCTTTGGGATATTAACTAGGAAGTCTTAAATAGCAATTTGACCCATTCTTAAGTTATGGACAAAAGTTGGACATGGAGGGAGTTTTTTTTTTTGAAAGTTTAGTAGTAAGGGCATTTTTGTCATTTGTATATTAAATGAAATAAAATGGGAAAAATAACAAAAAATTGGTTATCATCTTCATTAGTTGCTGCCAAAAATTGCTCTCCTCCATAGCTAGGGTTTCTTCAACTTTCAAGCTTCATAATCAAGAAAGGCGTGGAATCGACCTCGAACGGGGGAAGGAGAAAGTTTTGGACTAAATTGCAAAATTCCCATATTTTTGCACCGAGGTAAGTTTATATGTAAATAATACATTAATTTCATTTACATTCTTATATTTCAGCCTATTATATATATACTAGCTGATGTTGAAGTATAAATCGACTATTGGAAGAATAGAAATAAGTAATAGAGAGAGAGATCCCGGTTGAACATTCGAAAAGATCGAATAAAATAGAGGGAGCGTAGCTAGGTCACATGTATGGTGCCGAGTGCACATCATGTGTACAAGAAGGCTACGAGATACTATGTAGTAGCTAGGTCACATGTGTGATACGGGATGTATCCTATGTAGACAAGAGAGCTACGTGAGAGATAAATGTAGCTAGGTCGCATGCGTGATTCCAAGTGAAGGACACCATGTAGACAAGAGAACTATGAGACAAATCGGCTAGGTCGCATGTAACACCCCTATCCCATAACCGTCGCCAGAATAGGTAAGGGGCATTACCGGACTTGTAACTCATGTCAGAACAGTAAAATTTTAAACTTTTTCTTGAAATAAAGATCATTCATTTAAATAAGTACTAAGCACAGCCAGAAATAAAATTTAAACTTCACTAAGTAAACATTCAAAAGATGCCATTTTCGCATGGCTTATATACATTAACCAAAAATATTCTTCCGCCACTAGTCTATTCTATACATGCCATAAAATAGTTCTAAACATAACAGTAACAAGCAGTGGATAGTGATAGTGTGACTAGTTGCTGACGATCCCCGAGCACAGTAGCCAAGAATGTGATCTATAAAATAGAGGAAGCAGAGTAAGCGGAGTAAGCATTACAATGCTTAGTAAGTTTTAAGCAGTGTCAACAGATAACAATCAAATTATAACATAGTTGTTCGTATTTTATTTCACTCTTCCTTGGGCATACCATCCCTTTACCGAATATGCACATCTCATTATATACAATAGGCAGATAAACATTCACATAAAAGTGAGCTCATGTGACATAGATATATCGTATGATTTCACATAACCTCTCACACTGATCCGATGTCACATAATCATAGGAATAGTCTCATAGATTGCTCTCGTATGCATCACATAACCACCTTATGATTTAGTTCAAATCAAGCTCACATATAAACTTGGAGTACATACCTGTTTAACCTTTCGCATTGAATATAATTATAAGCAATTCTTATTACGAAGTCTTATAGCTTTAACCTCTACTCGGATTATCGGCGAGACCTTTAGCTCGGACAAAATCTCCACACGTAGTCATCGGGTCTTACCCGGACATACTCTCCACACTAGTCATCGGGTCTTACCCGGACATAATCTCCACACGTAGTCATCGGGTCTCACCCGGAATATATTTCCAAGTTTCAAGTACATTTAATCACATGTTACAACATTCACATCGACTGTCATATTTGTAATTCATTTGCCTCATCAAATATCTAATAATACACACCTTTCACATTTGGGCGTTCGGCCACAATATACGCACATCGCCTACATATTTCACACTTGCCATTCGGCTTTACCACATATATGCATTTTCGTATTCACCACATTGGCCATTCGGCCTTATCACACATATGCATGCTCACATCCATCACATTGGCCATTTGGCCTTATCACATATATGCATGCTCACATTTATCACATTGGCCATTCGGCCTCATCACATATATGCATGTTCACATTCATCACATAGGCCATTCGGCCTTATCACATATATGCATGTTCATATTCCCCACATTGGCCATTCGACCTTATCACACATATGCATGCTCACATTCATCACATTGGCCATTCGGCCTTATCACATATATACATGTTCATATTCACCACATTGGCCATTCGGCCTTATCACACATATGCATGCTCACATTCATCACATTGGCCATTTGGCCTTATCACATATATGCATGCTCACATTTATCACATTGGCCATTCGGCCTCATCACATATATGCATGTTCACATTCATCACATAGGCCATTCGGCCTTATCACATATATGCATGTTCATATTCCCCACATTGGCCATTCGACCTTATCACACATATGCATGCTCACATTCATCACATTGGCCATTCGGCCTTATCACATATATACATGTTCATATTCACCACATTGGCCATTCGGCCTTATCACACATATGCATGCTCACATTCATCACATTGGCCATTCGGCCTTATCACATATATACACATTCACATTCATCACATAAAATCCTAAATCAAAATATAAATTTTCATGAATTCACATCACAATTATCCAAATATACTTCACATACCACATATACTATCATGTATACACTTTGTCTTGGCCGAATCTACAACAATCATTTTCCAATGAATAATTCAATTTCACGCCATACTATCATTTCATATTCGAATACTCATAAACTTACAATTTCACAAATTTTAATATCGAAGATCCGTCTAGCACTCATATATCGTTTTACAATATCACGATTTAGAATTCACGTATGGGTTTAATCAATAGCTTGTGAGCAACTAAAACAAGTTTTATCCATATTTACAACAAAATCACATATTCACTACGAGCTGTTTTCCTGAGCAGTAGTCACTAAATTATTTATAACTGGAGCTACAAAACTCCAAATCACTTGCCGTTAATTTTCCCTGAATATAGACTAGTATATCTTCCATCCATAAAATTTCCAGAATTTTAGGTTTGGCCAATCAGTACCAGATTTTTCTTAAAGTTTCCCTTGTTTCACTATTTGACTAATCTGACCACTCTTTACTACGAATCAAATTTTTCATTGTACAGAATTCATAATGTATTCTATTTGATTTCATTTGAAACTAGACTCATTAAGGAGTCTAAGCATATAAATATTATCTTATAACAATTTTTGTACAAATGATAATGATTTTCCAAAAATAGAATAGGGGATTTCGGAGTCATTCTGACACTGTCCCACACAACTTTTAATATCTCTTTATAGGGAATTTCTTTGCTTACACGGTCTATTTTATAAGAAATTAGACTAACTAAGCTTTGATTACATATTTTATTCAGCCTATAATTCTACACCAACAATTTATAGTGATTTTCTAAAATCACGTTACTGCTGCTGTCCAAAGCAAATTATTACAATTTGCTCTTAAATTTCCAAGTCCAAACACTTATGAACTTACCATTTGAGTTTGAGACATATCATGACCACATCATATCTTATTAAATCAACTCATTATATCCTATTATGATTGAATTTACACAACGTTTAATCACTTAAAACTTACAAAGGAATGAAACTCAAATACTTAAGAACTTACCTCGGAAATTGCCGAACGATTACAGATCGACTATTCGGTTAGGTAGCTTTTTCTCTTTTCCGAATTAGACTCCCTAAGCTCTTGAGCTTAAACTAGGATAGCCATGGCCGAATACCTTGGTTTTTCCTCTTCAATCTTCCCTTTCCCAAATTCGGCCACCAAGAAGAAAGATGAGCATGTAAATTTTTTTTTTCTTTTGTTATCTTTCTTCAACTCACGGCAATGGGGGGACATGGATGAGACAACTTTGTTTTCATCACCCTCCTTTTCATTTCTTTATTACTAACCTTTTATTTTATTCTTTCTTCCATAAAACACTAACACCAAATGTTTTAATAGGCTTTAACTTATAGCATGGCCGCCACCTTCTTGTTCTTTGGTTAATTTTACATGCAAATACAATTATTTTGCAACATGCATAAATAGGCCACTTACATTTGCCTAGCACATTTCTAAATTTTCTCACATAAGTCCTATTTAATAAAATTCACTTACAATGAACAAAATTCAAACATGAAATTTTCACACATGCATATGTACATATAATAAGCATCAAATATGACAGCTAATTATTTTTATGACTCGGTTTTGTGGTCCCGAAATCACTTTTCGACTAGGGTCAAATTAGGGGTGTCACAACTCTTCCCCCCTTTAGGGATTTTCGTCCCCGAAAATTTCTACCGATGCATAGTTTAGGATAACGTCCTCTTATTGAATTATATTCATATAAACATTAGCTCATCGATAGCAATTGTAATTCATTATTGATTTCGCATCGATCTATAAAATCGTTTTCTTATCTTAAAACAAATACATAAACATTTCTACAAGTATGCACATATATCTCATTTTCTTGATTTCATAAGCAATAATCACTTAATTTAATTCACAAATGCATTTCAAACACATATTAAGCACATATTAATATGTATAATTCACATCATCAACCCACATATTTGTAACCCAAATTTTCATTCATGTATAAGCTGTAACCTGACCGAAAGTACACATATACTCAAACATCCCAATAAATATCCTTTATCACTCCATCATATCTCACTATTCAACTTAACCTATTTCCAACAGAAAATCAACTTCCACATACCTGAACATTGAGTTCATTTAACACATTCAATCACCGTTAACGATACCCGTATACAATCGATTTGGCATCAAGCCTCATATTGTATACCGGCATGGGATTTATTTTAGCACATAACCCATATATCCAAAATTATCAGCATTCATCACAAATTCTTACAGACTTTCAAATGTCGAACTTAATCGAAATAATTTCTTGAATATGATTAACAAAAAAAAAAATAGGGGTCATTTAGCAATAGCACATATGACTTCATATACCAAGCATTCCATAGACTAAATCCGTAACACATTTATAACATGAATTCATTTCTTAACAACATATCCACCATCTTTTTACTTTCATCTGATTTTCTCATACCTTCCGTACATACCTGTATCACTTATTCTGATCTTACTTAATTTATCATCTTAAATATACCCGTTGAATCATTCGAAATCATTACGGATACTCATTAAGCACATATAGCTCTTACAATGCCATATCCTAGATATGGTCTTACATATTCTCACGTATCGAGCCGATGCCATGTCCCGGACATGGTCTTACACACTATCTCAAATCAATGCCTTCGTCCCAGACGAGGTCTTACATAATTCCACTTCACACACTTAGTGCCCATCGACCGATCTCGCACTCATAGTGCTCGGTTAAAGGAATTAGCACACACGGTGCCTCTAATCATTCACACACATAGTGCTCTTATTCATTCGTTATTACACATTGAAATGACTTAACCAAGTCTATAAACATCATGTATGTACACTTGTAAACATATCATCTCATTTAAATTTGAATTCGTATAGTAATGAACACTTAAACTTTGCTCAAATTACCGGCACGAAGCCTACTAGGCACGAAGGCCCGAATACACGTCACCAGCATGATTGCTCTTCGGGACCTAGCCCAGATATAACACCAGCACGAATGCTCTTCGGGGTTTAGCACGGATATATCACTAGCACAAATGCTCTTCGGAACTTAGTCCGGATACATCACTAGCACGAATGCTCTTCGAGATTTAGCCCGGATATATCACTAGCACGAATGCTCTTCAGAACTTAGTCCGGATACATCACTAGCACGAATGCTCTTTGGGATTTAGCCCGGATATATCACTAGCACGAATGCTCTTCGGAACTTAGTCCGGATACATCACTAGCACGAATGCTCTTCGGGATTTAGCCCGGATATATCACTAGCACGAATGCTCTTCAAGATTTAGCCCGGACATTTCACTCTCAATTCTCATGTACATATACACATATAGCAATACACATTAGTATATCATTTAGATTACTTGAATACAAACACAACATGCTTATCGACCATTCAACTTCCAGTTCCATAGCCACATACAAAAATCACATTTATAGTCATAACACTCTTTCAAAATTGCATCACTTATACCCTTATAATTCAATCCAAATCGAAATTCAAATGCGAGTACATGATACGTACCTGATCAACTTAATAATTTAGGCATATCTAAGTGAAGTTATATCGCAGATTCTCATAGTCAGAAGCTTGCTACAGCTTGATCGGGATCAAGATTCATTACAATACAGCAAACATATTTTAATAGTCAAAAATCATCACACTATCATTTTATCACTTTATGGCATGTATAAATTGACTCACGCGTGCTACGTTAGTCCTAGAATCGACTAAACCGTAGCTCGATACCAATAAATGTAACACCCTATCCCGTGAATCGCGAGAATAGGTAAGGGCATTACGGACTTGTAACTCATGTCGAACAGTAAAATTTTAAACTTTTCTTGAAATGAAGATCATTCATTTAAATAAGTACTAAGCTGACCGGAGATAAAATTTAAACTTCACTAAGTAAACATTCAAAAGATGCCATTTTCGCATGGCTTATATACATTAACCAAAAATATTCTTCCGCCACTAGTCTATTCTATACATGCCATAAAATAGTTCTAAACATAACAGTAACAAGCAGTGGATAGTGATAGTGTGACTAGTTTCTGACAATCCCCGAGCCTGTAGCTTCTCAATGTGATCTATAAAACAGAGGAAACAGAGTAAACGGAGTAAGCATTACAATGCTTAGTAAGTTTTAAGCAGTGTCAATAGATAACAATCAAATTATAACATAGTTGTTCGTATTTTTATTTCACTCTTCCTTCGGGCATACCCTCCCTTTACCGAATATGCACATCTCATCATATACAATAGGCAGATAAACATTCACATAAAAGTGAGCTCATGTGACATAGATATATCATATGATTTCACATAACCTCTCACACTGATCCGATGTCACATAATCATAGGAATAGTCTCATAGATTGCTCTCGTATGCATCACATAACCACCTTATGATTTAGTTCAAATCAAGCTCACATATAAACTTGGAGTACATACCTGTTTAACCTTTCGCATTGAATATAATTATAAGCAATTCTTATTACGAAGTCTTATAGCTTTAACCTCTACTCAGATTATCGGTGAGACCTTTAGCTCGGACAAAATCTCCACACATAGTCATCGGGTCTTACCCGGACATACTCTCCACACGTAGTCATCGGGTCTTACCCGGACATTATCTCCACACGTAGTCATCAGGTCTCACCCGGAATATATTTCCAAGTTTCATGTACATTTAATCACATGTTACAACATTCACATCGACTGTCATATTTGTAATTCATTTGCCTCATCAAATATCTAATAATACACACCTTTCACATTTGGTCATTCGGCCACAATATCGCTTTATCGCCTACATATTTCACACTAGCCATTCGGCTTTACCACATATATGCATTTTCATATTCACCACATTGGCCATTCGGCCTTATCACACATATGCATGCTCACATTCATCACATTGGCCATTCGGCCTTATCACATATATGCATGCTCACATTTATCACATTGGTCATTCGGCCTCATCACATATATGCATGTTCACATTCATCACATAGGCCATTCGGCCTTATCACATATATGCATGTTCATATTCCCCACATTGGCCATTCGACCTTATCACACATATGCATGCTCACATTCATCACATTGGCCATTCGGCTTTATCACATATATACATGTTCATATTCACCACATTGGCCATTCGACCTTATCACACATATGCATGCTCACATTCATCACATTGGCCATTCGGCCTTATCACATATATACATGTTCATATTCACCACATTGGCCATTCGACCTTATCACACATATGCATGCTCACATTCATCACATTGGCCATTCGGCCTTATCACATATATACACATTCACATTCATCACATAAAATCCTAAATCAAAATATAAATTTTCATGAATTCACATCACAATTATCCAAATATACTTCACATACCACATATACTATCATGTATACAATTTGTCTTGGCCGAATCTACACCAATCATTTTCCAATGAATAATTCAATTTCACGCCATACTATCATTTCATATTCGAATACTCATAAACTTACAATTTCACAAACTTTAATATCGAAGATCCGTCTAGTACTCATATATCGTTTTACAATATCACGATTTAGAATTCACGTATGGGTTTAATCAATAGCTTGTGAGCAACTAAAACAAGTTTTATCCATATTTACAACAAAATCACATATTCACTACGAACTATTTTCCTGAGCAGTAGTCACTAAATTGTTTATAACTGGAGCTTAAAAACTCCAAATCACTTGCCGTTAATTTTCCCTGAATATAGACTCGTATATCTTCCATCCATAAAATTTCCAGAATTTTAGGTTCGGCCAATCAGTACCAGATTTTTCTTAAAGTTTCCCCTGTTTCACTATTTGAATAATCTGACCACTCTTCACTACGAATCAAATTTTTCATTGTACATAATTCATAATGTATTCGATTTAATTTCATTTAAAACTAGACTCATTAGGAGTCTAAGCATATAAATATTATCTTATAACCATTTTTGTACAAATTATAATGATTTTCCAAAAACAGAGCAGGGGATTTTGAGTCATTCGACCTGTCCCACACAACTTTTAATATCTCTTTATAGGGAATTTCTTTGCTTACACGGTCTATTTTATAAGAAATTAGACTAACTAAGCTTTGATTACATATTTTATTCAGCCTATAATTCCACATCAACAATTTATAGTGATTTTCTAAAATCACGTTACTGCTGCTGTCCAAAGCAAATTATTACAATTTGCTCTTAAATTTCCAAGTCCAAACACTTATGAACTTACCATTTGAGTTTGAGACATATCATGACCACATCATATCTTATTAAATCAACTCATTATGTCCTATTATGATTGAATTTACTCATCGTTTAATCACTTAAAACTTACAAAGGAATCAAACTCAAATACTTAAGAACTTACCTCGGAAATTGCCGAACGATTACAGATCGACTATTCGGTTAGGTAGCTTTTTCTCTTTTCCGAATTAGACTCCCTAAGCTCTTGAGCTTAAACTAGGATAGCCATGGCCGAATACCTTGGTTTTTCCTCTTCAATCTTCCCTTTCCCAAATTCAGCCACCAAGAAGAAAGATGAGCATGTAAATTTTTTTTTTCTTTTGTTATCTTTCTTCAACTCACGGCAATGGAGGGGGGGACATGGATGAGACAACTTTGTTTTCATCACCCCTCCCTTTTCATTTCATTATTACTAACCTTTTATTTTATTCTTTCTCCCATAAAACACTAACACCAAATGTTTCTAATAGGCTTTAACTTATAGCATGGCCGGCCACCTTCTTGTTCTTTGGTTAATTTGACATGCAAATACAATTATTTTGCAACATGCATAAATAGGCCACTTACATTTGCCTAGCACATTTCTAAATTTTCTCACATAAGTCCTATTTAATAAAATTCACTTACAATGAACAAAATTCAAACATGAAATTTTCACACATCCATATGTACATCTAATAAGCATCAAATATGACAGCTAATTATTTTTATGACTCGGTTTTGTGGTCCCGAAACCACTTTTCGACTAGGGTCAAATTAGGGGTGTTACATCGCATGAGTGGTACTAAGTTTTCACCATGTGTACAAGAGAGCCGAATTAAATGAAATATGATGGTGGGGCTGTGTGCTGAAACCATCAAGTATCGAGGATTAATCCGAATTGTTCAACGGGATGGTTTTGTGGTGACATTGTGGTCATGGACCTACACTTGTGATGTATGAAATGTGGTGAAAATGATTTGTGGTATATATATATGTAAGTTAAAATGAGGTTAGTATAAAGAATGTGTGAAAGAGTGAAATTAGCATTAAAAGCTGTTTTGGACGAAGAGATGGCGTGATTTTGAAAATTCACCAAAATATAAGGAATTTAATTAGAGGTTGATGTTAAATTAAAGCGTAATGAGTCTATTTTCATATAAAAGAAACAGAGCAAGCAAAGGAATTCTATATTTTGAGATATTTACAATTGTGTGAGACTTGGTCAGGATGACTATGTGATCCCCTGTTCCAACTTTCAAAAATAATTAAAAATTGTACAAAACAAATTAAGAAATGTAGTTTATATGCCTAAATTCCTTATTGTGTCTAGTTGTAAATGAAACAGGTTTAATGGTTATTTGAATTGTGCACTGAGAGAAATTCAATTCGTAGTGAACAGAGGTCAGATCAGTTGAGCTGTGTAAAAGGGGAAACTTTAACTAATAAACTGTACTAATTGGATGAACCAAAAATTCTAGAAAAAACATTAGTAAGAATTTTTATGAATCTAGATTCAGGGAAATTTTACGGATTTGAATTTCGAGTTTCATAACGCAAGTTATGATTTATTTAGTGATCATGACGGAGGAGGGACAGCTTGATCAAATTGGAGTAAACAGTAAAATTAAAAATATGATATAATTGAGTTATGTTGTAAACATATTAGATTAGATTATTTGTTATTTATATACTTACTTACTAAGCTATAAGCTTACTTTCTTTTCTCTCCTTTGTCTTATAGTGTCATCCATTAGCACGGGAGTTAGAGATCGAGAAGATCCGCCCGCACTATCAATACTCTTGGTATCTGAACTCAACATTTTGAAATATGGCATGTATAGCAGACTTAGTTATTTTGTTACGTGTCATAATTGTCTAGGTTTAAATTACTACTTATAGTATCAAACTAATCATTTTGTACGAAGCCTTTGAAATTGGTTTGTATTGTTAATGGCATATGTTATAATGATCCATAATCAAATTGCACGCTATATTTTTGTTGGGTTTTATTTAATAGTATATACTATAATTTGTTAATACCTCGTACCCTGTTCCGGCGACGGATACGGGTAAGGGGTGTTACATTTAGTGGTATCAGAGCTATGGTTTAGTCGGTTCTCGGACTAATAAAGTGTGTGTAAAAGTCTAGTTATACATGCCATGAAAATATTGTGATAGTGTGGTGACTCCTGATTATTCTAAACTGTGTTTTGTTTTAATATAGTAATGGATCTTGAAGGAGCTATGCTAATGATGTTGCTAGTAATGCGCGGCTCCCGCACAAGGACCGCTTTGTGGAAAGTAGACTGAGACATTGAGATAGGGAGATGAGGCTCGGGATGCCTTTCTCCAAATGACGAACAATTGGTATACTGAATTTATTCGAGCAAATCCAAATGCTCAACCTCCTCCACCCCCTCATATACCTCAGACGATTCCTGTAGCTGCTCAGGGCATAGATTTGGTAAGAATGAACAAGCCTCCAGCTGACAAGATTCGAAAACAAGGGGCCGAAGATTTTAGAGCAAAGATCGATGATGATCCTGAGAAAGCGGAATTTTGGCTTGAAAATTCTACTTGTGTATTTGATGAGCTCTCATGTACACCCGAGGAGTGTTTAAAGTGTGCTGTATCACTTTTAAGAGATTCAGCCTACCACTGGTGGAAGACCTTGGTAGCAGTGGTGCCAAAAGAAAGAGTTACTTGGGATTTCTTCTAGGAAGAATTTAGAAAGAAATACATAAGTCACGATTTATTGATCAAAAGCGGAAGGAGTTCCTTGAATTGAAGCAGGCAAGATGTACGTGGCGAGTATGAAGCGAATTTGTGAGACTCACAAGTATGCCTGTGAATATGTGTCCACCGAGGCCATTATGTGCGAAGGTTTGAAGATGGGCTAAATGAGGACATTAAAGTGCTTGTAGGAATTTTGGAGTTGAAAGAATTTGTAGTATTGGTTGATCGAGCTCTTAAAAAGAAGAATTGAACAAAGAAAGAAGAAAATCGCTATTGAGGCTCGAGATGCTAGAAAAAGGCCGATAAGCAAGCCATTTCAATATCAATCAAATAGGTCCAAAGAGACAAATCCTCGAATGATAGTTTCAACTGGGGATTCACACAGAGATCGTGGTAGAGCATATTCGGGGTCTAAAGCTCAAGCTACTTCGGTGGCAAGTGTGGGTAATGTCGACCTAGAAAGCCCGAGTGTCAGCAATGTGGCAGGCAACATTATGGTGAGTGTTGGGGAACCGAAGCGAGCTTGTTTCAGTCTTGCGGTTCTCGCGAGCATTTTATTAGAGACCGTCCGGAGAAAGTTAAAGAAGAAAGATTTGAGTGCTAGATGAATACCACCGCTAGTAGAGGTAGACCACCAGAAATCTGGAGGTGGGACTAGCGAGAAAAGCTGCGATGAAAGATTCAGCGGCAAGATCGGAAGCTAGAGCACTGCTAGAGCTTATGCTATCGTGCTCAAGAAGATGCATCATCTCCGATGTCATTCTTGGTACATTTTCTCTTTATGATACTATTGTTATTGCATTGATTGATCCGGGTCCACTCATTCCTATATTTGCATGAATTTAGTATCTAATAAAAGTTGATTGTTGAGTTTCTTGAGTTTACGATTAAAGTGTCGAACCCCTTAGGCCAATATGTGCTAGTTGACAAGGTTTGCAAGAATTGCCCATTAATGATTCAAGGTCCTTTTTTCCGGCTAATTTGATCTTGTTACCATTTGATGAGTTTGAAGTTATCACGGAATGGATGGTTGACATTGTATGATGCCAAGGTAGATTGTAAACAAAAACACTAGAGTTGAAATGTGAAAATAGAGAAATTACGTGGGTTGAAACAGATGAATCAAATAAATTGCCTATGGTGATTTTGCACATGTCTACGAAATACATGAGAAAAGGGTGTGAAGCTTATCCGCTTATGTAATGAATCTTGAGTTGTCTCAATCAAGTTTGAATCGATGCAGTAGTCTGTGAGTTTCGGATGTATTTCGGAGGAATTGCAGGTTGCCTCCGAGCGAGAGATAGAGTTTGCCATTGATTTGTTGCTGGTCTTGCACCGATCTCGATTGCTCCATATAGAATGGCTCATGAATTAAAAGAATTGAAGGCTCGATTCAGGAGTTAACGAGATAAGGGATTCGTGAGACCGAGTTTCTCTCCTAGGGTGCTCTGTATTGTGCGTGAAGAAGAAGGATGGTTCAATGAGACTTTGCATTGATTACCGTCGACAATAAGGTGACTATAAAGAACAAGTACCCATTGCCGAGGATTGATGATTTATTCGATCAGTTAAAGGGGGCCACAGTGTTTTCAAAGATCGATTTGAGGTCTGGTTACTACCAGTTGAGAGTTAAGGAGTCAGATGTGCCGAAAACCGCCTTTAGGACAAGGTATGGACATTATGAGTTTCTTGTGATGCCTTTCGGCTTAACAAATGCTCCAGCTATATTTATGGACTTAATGAATCGGATCTTTCGGCCATATTTGGATAAGTTTGTAGTAGTGTTTATAGATGACATTCTAATTTATTGTCGGGATGAGTCTGAACATACCGAACACTTGAGAACCATATTGCAGATCTTGAGAGAAAAGAAACTGTTTGCTAAGTTTAGTAAAAGTGAGTTCTGGCTTCATGAAGTCGGATTTTTGGGACATATAGTCTCAGGTGATGGTAATCGAGTGGATCCAAGCAAGATTTCTGCGACTGTTGATTGGAAACCGCCAAAGAATGTATCCGAGGTTAAAAGCTTTTTAGGCTTAGCCGGGTATTATAGACGTTTTGTTGAGGGATTTTCGATGATTTCCTCTCCTATGACTAAGTTGTTGCAAAAGAATGTTAAGTTTGAATGGACTGATAAATGTCAGCAGAGTTTTGAAAAGTTGAAAGCACGATTGATGAAGCACCAATTTTAGTACAAACCAGAGCCGGAAAGGAGTTCGTAATTTATAGTGATGCATCATTGACAGGCCTTGGATGTGTGTTGATGCAAGAGGGTAAAGTGGTAGCTTATGCTTCGAGACAGTTAAAACTGCATGAGAAGAACTATCCCACAAATGATTTGGAATTGGCCGCTATTGTCTTTACCTTAAAGATTTGGCGACATTATTTGTATGGTGAAAAATGCCGAATTTTTATTGATCACAAAAGTTTGAAGTATTTGATGAATCAAAAGGATTCGAATTTGCGACAGTGGAGATAGCTTGAATTATTAAAGGATTATGATCTAGTGATTGATTATCATCCGGGAAAAGCAAATGTAGTTGCTGATGCCTTGAGCAGGAAATTTCTTTTTACATTGAGAGCCATGAATACGGGGTTAGCATTTTCTAATGATGGGTTAATCTTTGCAGAGATGAGGGCTAAACCGTTATTTCTCCAGTTGATTTGTGATGCTCAAAAGAACGATAGTGAGTTGTGAACCAAGAGAACTCAATGTGAATCAGGTTACGACTCAGATTTTCGAGTTGGACCAGACGACTATTTGATGTTTTGAGACAGGATATGTGTACCGAAAAATGATGAATTGATTCAGAAAATATTACATGAGGCACACGGTGGTGCATTTATCGATTCACCACGGTAGCACAAAAATGTATAATGATTTAAAGAAGTTGTATTGGTGGCGATTATGAAAAGGGACATTTCGAATTTGTAACCAAGTGTTTGATCATCAACAAGTAAAAGCTAAACATCAAGTGCCTTGAGATTACTTCAACCGTAACGATGCTCGAGTGGAAATGGGACAAGATTACCATGGATTTTGTAAGCTGGTTTGCCTTTGACTCCTAAAAGAAGGATGTTGTCTTGGTAGTGGTTGATAGATTAACAAAGTTAGCCCACTTTATACCAAGACGTACCGATTACTCACTTGATAAATTAGCGAATTATATATTCTTTGAAATTGTGAGGTTGCACGAGTACCTATGTCTATAATATCGATAGAGATCCGAGATTTACCTCGAGATTTTGGAAAAAGTTACAAGAAGCTTTGGGTACAAAATTGAACTTTAGTACCGCGTTTCATCCACAAACAGATGGTCAGTCGGAAAGAGTAATCCAGGTACTCGAGGATATGCTTAGATGTTGTGTCTTAGAATTTGGAGGTAGTTGGGAGAAATATCTATCTTTGATTGAATTTGCCTACAATAACAGTTATCAGTCAAGTATACAAATGGCACCGTACGAAGCCTTGTATGGTCGTAAGTGTCGGACTCCTTTATATTGGACCGAACTTAGTGAGAAACAGATTCACGGAGTTGATCTAGTTAAAGAAACAGAAGAGAAAATAAAAGTAATTCGGGATTTCTTGAAAGCTGCTTCAGATCGACAAAAGTCATATGCAGATTTAAAAAGAAAAGAGATTGAATTTCAGGTGGGTGATAAAGTGTTCTTGAAGGTGTCACCATGGAAAAAGATTCGAGATTTAGCGAAAAGGCAAGTTGAGTCCGCGTTTTATTAGGCCGCATTGAGATTCTTGAGAGGATTGGACCCATGGCATATCGGTTGGCCTTACCGGCAGAGTTAGAAAGAATTCGTAACGTGTTTCATGTATTAATGTTGCGATGTTATCGTTCTGATCCTTCACATGTGATTTCTCCAACAGAAATTGAGATTCGGCTGGATATGACCTATGAGGAAGAACCAATAAAGATTTTGGCTCGAGAAATTAAACAGTTAAGAAATAAAAGTATAACCTTAGTGAAAGTATTGTGGCACAGACATGGGATAGAAGAGCCTACGTGGGGACTTGAGGAAGCTATGAGGAAACAAGTGCGAACCTCTTTCTGAGTAAGATTTTGGGACGAAAATCTCTAAAGGGGAGAATTGTGACAACCCGAATTAGGGCCTAATCGGAATAGTGGTTTCGTGACCACAAATCCGAGATAGAAATAATTGTTTTATAATTATTTTGGGGTTTATGATATGATTTCATGATTTCGTGAAAATTTCGTGATGAAATTCTGTGCATTGCGCGCTTAAGTTGAGATTAGGGACTAAATCGAATAAATTGTAAAGCTCGTGTTTTAGAAGTTTTTAGTATGAAATTGCTTTGGGATATTAACTAGGAGGTCTTAAATAGCAATTTGACCCATTCTTAAGTTATGGAAAAAAGTTGGACATGGAGGGAATTTTTTTTTGAAAGTTTAATAGTAAGGGCATTTTGGTCATTTGTATATTAAATGAAATAAAATGGGAAAAATAACAAAAAATTGGTTATCATCTTCATTAGTTGCTACCGAAAATTGCTCTCCTCCATAGCTAGGGTTTCTTCAACTTTCAAGCTTCATAATTAAGAAAGGCGTGGAATCGACCTCGAATGGGGGAAGGAGAAAGTTTTGGACTAAATTGCAAAATTCCATATTTTTACACCGAGGTAAGTTTGTATGTAAATAATACATTAATTTCATTTACATTCTTATATTTCAGCCTATTATATATATACTAGCTGATGTTGAAGTATAAATCGACTATTGGAAGAATAGAAATAAGTAATAGAGAGAGAGATCCCAGTTGAACATTTGGAAAGATCGAATAAAATAGAGGGAGCGTAGCTAGGTCACATGTATGGTGCCAAGTGCACATCATGTGTACAAGAAGGCTACGAGATACTATGTAGTAGCTAGGTCACATGTGTGATACGGGATGTATCCCATGTAGACAAGAGAGCTACGTGAGAGATAAATGTAGCTAGGTCGCATGCGTGATTCCAAGTGAAGGACACCATGTAGACAAGAGAGCTACGAGACAAATCGGCTAGGTCGCATGAGTGGTACTAAGTGTTCACCATGTGTACAAGAGAGCCGAATTAAATGAAATATGAGGTAGGGTTGTGTGCTGAAACCATCAAGTATCGAGGATTAATCCGAATTGTTCAACAGGATGGTTTTGTGGTGACATTGTAGTCATGGACCTACACTTGTGATGTATGAAATGTGATGAAAATGATTTGTGGTATATATATATGTAAGTTAAAATGAGGTCAGTATAAAGAATGTGTGAAAGAGTGAAATTAGCATTAAAACTGTTTTGGACGATGAGAGTGATGACGTGACTTTGAAAATTCACCAAAAATAGAAGGAATTTAATTAGAGGTTGAATGAGATGTGAAATTAAAGCTTAATGAGAATATTTGCATATAAAAGAAACAGAGCAAGCAAAGGAATTCTATATTTTGATATATTTACAATTGTGTGAGACTTGCTCAGGATGACTATGTGATCCCCTGTTCCAACATTTAAAAATCATTAAAAATTGTACAAAACAAATTAAGAAATATAATTTATATGCATAAATTCCTTATTAGTCTAGTTTTAAATGAAATAGGTTTAATGGTTATTTGAATTGTGTACTAAGATAAATTCAATTCGTAGTGAACAGAGGTCAGATTAGTTGAGCTGTGTAACAGGGGAAGCTTTAACTAATAAACTGTACTAATTGGATGATCCAAAAGTTCTAGAAAAAACATTAGTAAGAATTTTTATGAATCTAGATTTAGGGAAATTTTACGGATTTGAATTTCGAGTTTCGTAACTCGAGTTATGATTTATTTAGTAATAATGACGCAGGAGGGACAGCTTGATCAAATTGGAGTAAACAGTAAAATTAAAAATATGATATAATTGAGTTATGTTGTAAACATATTAGATTCATTATTTGTTATTTATATACTTACTTACTAAGCTATAAGCTTACTTTCTTTTCTCTCCTTTGTCTTATAGTGTCATCCAGCTAGCACAGGAGTTAGAGATCGTAGAAGATCCGCCCGCACTATCAATACTCTTGGTATCTGAACTCAACATTTTGAAATATGGCATGTATAGTAGACTTAGTTATTTTGTTACGTGTCATAATTGTCTAGGTTTAAATTACTACTTATAGTATCAAACTAATCATTTTGTACGAAGCCTTTGAAATTGGTTTGTATTGTTAATGGCATATGTTATAATGATCCATGATCAAATTGCACGCTATATTTTTGTTGGGTTTTATTTAATAGTATATACTATAATTTGTTAATACCTCGTACCCTGTTCCGGCGACAGATACGGGTAAGGGGTGTTACAACATAAATTGAAAATTTGATAGTTTTAATGGTAAGGACTAAATTAGTAATGGGTTTTTAAATGGAAGCCCTTAAGTTGTAAATAGCCCATGTCTTTATAAGTGGTACGGTGGTAGGTAAAAATTTAATTGTTTTTATATTATTTTTTTTAAGTTATACATATATGTAAAATTAAGCTTTATTTTATAATAAGATATTGTGTGCATATATATATTTATATTATAATGCATGAAATTGAAAGCCAACTCATGTCCATTAATTTATTTAAGAGACGAAAAAGGGTTTAAAACATAAAGCTTGGTTATAATTTTAGAATGGGTAATCTAGGAAACCAAGTTATAAATTATATAATATATGTTATATGTTATAACATAAAATTATCCTAAGTGCTCATATACTTCCATTGCCAAAACTTAAGCAAGAAAGAAAACAAAACAAAAAGCTAGGGTTCAGTTATATTCAGGCTTGATTAAGGTATGTGTTTAGCTCGGTTTTTGATAATTTTTATGTTTTTGAGATTGTTGCTTCAAGCACTACAAAACCCATGCTTAAATTTTGAATTTTGATGAATATTTTAAGTTATGCCATTGATGAAAGCTTGTGATTTTTATTGTTTGATGATGGAATATGAAAGATAGGTGTTGGGTTAACATATTTTGTATTGGAATTTTTGATGATTTTGAGTAATTAGGACTTAATTGCAAAAATAAAAAAATTTTAGGGACTAAATTGTGAAATTGAGGGAAAATATGGACTTTTATGTAAATAGGGATGATCCGACCTAACTAGAGTGTAGCCAAATTTTTTGTATTTTGTGTTTTATGCAATAGGGACTAAATTGTAAAAATTGCAAATGTTAGGGCCAAAACGGTAATTTTCCCATTTGTGTGTTTTTGGAAAAATGTGAATGAAAATATGTTTGAATGAGCTTAATTTGAATTTTTTAAGATCATGAACTAAAGAAATCAAATTTGGATCGGGGAAAAACAAAAGTTGTTGACTAGCTGCCCGATTCTGTTTTGTACCATCCGAGGTAAGTTTATAAGCAAATAGACATATTTAATTGTAGTTAAATATTAATTGTACATGCTGTTATGAAATGTAGAAGTTTACATTTGATATAACCGAATATGGAAAGGCTTGTTTACTTCGTTTCTAAATTCGATTCGACCGAGCTATGACATTCAAAAGCCCCGTATGAACCTTAAGAATAGCTAGGATACATTTGTCATGACATATGATTCCGATATATGTGTGCGAGTAAGTCCATGGCATCGATTTGTGTTTTCGATATGTTTTTACGACTAAGACCCTGTCTGGGACAGTGGCATCGATATGTGGCTACATGTAAGACCACGTCTGGGACGTTGGCATTATACGATATATGGTGATAATCCGAGTGTCCTATTTGATTCTGAATGGTTATCGGGCAAAGGTAAATTGTGTACAGAGGTGTATTACGAGTTAAATGGCCAGGTATGAATTAACTTGATATCCACTTGAGCTAAGGTATGATAATACTATTAATCTTTGTTATGAATCATGTGTAATAGTAATGAAGAATTTGTGCGGTTGGTACATGTATTTGGTTCATGAATGAATAAAATATGAATCATTGAAATGTTTTTCTCTTAAAAAGATGAGCATACGTGAGATGGTATATTCGGCCATATATGAGACAAGTATACATGTGAAGTCATTTGATGAATCTTAGGTTTATACATAAGAGTAAATGGCTAAGTGGTTTATTATGCCTATTGGGTTTGAAAGTTGGATATAATATGTTAGATGATTATGTGTGTATTCGGCTTAGGTATACAAATGGCTAAAAAAAAAATGTGATAATTATGCATGTTGTAGGTTTGAGGTCGAGCATAGTAGTGTTAATGTAATTCAGCTGGTTAAAATGATTGATTATATTATTGATATGTTTATTTGCTTATAGCTTACTAAGCTATCATAGCTTACTGTGTATATTGTTTTTGTTTTATAGATTAGAAGTCAAGCTGCAAGCTCGGGGATTGTCACCCAAGCTCGTCACACTATCCACAGTTTTGGTACCTTTAAACTGAACTTGAATTATGGCATTTATAGGCTGGTTTTAAGGTTAAATATTTTGGAAATGAATGTATATATAGAAGCCATGTGAAGATGGCTAAAATTTATTATATAAATTCGGTCATGGGTTATGTTTAACTCTGCTTTGTGGCTATATGTTATGAATATATATATTGTTTGTGATAAGTACTATGTGTTTGAGAGTGGCTTGCTTATATCGCTTAGATTTAGTCCTATATGTTTTATAATTTATAATTTTTGATGTGTTTGGATGAAATGGTCTAGTTAAATTGAGATTCGGTATATGTTTGTGTAGATATTTATGCTTATAATAAAATAATTTGCTTGTGACTTGATAGCTGCCAGGATAATGTTTTGATTTATAATGTGACATTGTAATATGCTTATATGCGCTTTCAAGAAAAATATATATATATTCATGTGTTAGGTTTATTTTTACTTGTGTTTCGACAAAGGTAATCCTTGTTAGTTAATTAGATGGAAGGCAAACATAGTTTTGTACAGATCTCTCATGATATATATATTACTATAATATTTATGGATTACTTGAGTAATTTAATTGTTTGAGCTATTGACATGAATATTTGTACATGATATGTAAACGTCACAAACAGATCAACAATGACTATTATAGACTATTTAATTATTTGTAAGGAAATAATATGTGGTTGCTTATTCATGGTGTGCAAATGATATTTGTATAAATATAGAACTTTTTATGTATATACTGCTCAAAGGTTATAAAATTTTTTTTTAAAAAATGTTGCATGTTTCCTTGTTGGCTTTATTTGATTAGTTAAATCCTTATTTCTTATGTAATATTAAATTGAAGCATGATAGTTGATTTAAAATTTTATTAGTTAAATTACGATATAAGTTGATCTGAGATTTATGTTAACCGATAACGCCTCATAACCCTAATCCGGTGACGGATACAGGATAGCGGTGTTACATTTTTGCCCCTGACATTTCACATTTTTTGCAATTTAGCCCCTATTTCACAAAACACAAAATATGCATAATTCAATTCAATCAATGTTTGGCCGAATATTCCTACACTTCATATAAGTCGATATATTTCATTTATTTCACATTTTAGCCCCTCAAAATCTCATTTTTACAATTTAGCCCAAAATACTCAAATTCATCAAAAATTTAAAGACAAAATATACTAACCCAACACATATCTTTCATTTTCCATCAACTAACATTTCAAATCTCACAAAATCAATAATGGCATAATTCCAAATCATCATAAAAATCAGAAATTTTGACATGCGTTTTATAGAACACAAAGCAACGATCACAAAAACGTAGAAATTATCAAGAACCGATCAAAATTGCATACCTATTTAGCCAAGATAAGTGCCCAAACCCTAGCAAGCTTTTTCTTTTCTTTTTCCTTAATATTTTCGACAAGAAAAAACATTAATGGACTAATTTCATGCCTTTGTTTATTTATTTCATAATAAAATATCATTTACCTTTTTAACCTTTGTTAATTAATATAAAAACCTTATAACCAATGTCCATTACTGTCCATTAACCATAATAGTGGGATAATTCCATTTTAAGGACTTAGCAATTAATAAACCATATCAATTTAGTGCTTTAACAATTAGATTGCCACATTTACATTTTATCTGATTAAGTTCTTTTCACAAATTAAGCACACAAATGATCGAATTTTTATACAAAACTTTCAAACATGTTAATTCACATATAATAAGCACAGAATATAATATTAAAATATTTTTTTGACTCAAATTTGTGGTCCTGGAACCACTATTTTGACTAGGGTCTAAATCGGGCTATTATAACTCTCCCCCCTTAGGGATTTTCGTCCCTGAAAATCTTACTAGAAAGTAAATTAAGGATTTGCTTTCACACAGTACATTGCAAATTCACATATAGCTTTGGATTTCATATCTCTTTAATCTCACAATTAAGATTCTGGTCTGTTCTTCGCTATACATCATATTAAACTGAATATACATCTAACTGTATTGAGTTACCTTCATTTTCTGCTTTATTTCGCTGATGATTTTAATCTCATGAATCATTTACTTACAAAGCTCGATTGTAACACCCTGAATTTGGGCCTAAAAGTTTTGGGCCTTGAGCATGGGAGCGGTTGAAGGCAGCTTATAATATTTTTTTGTGCATGTAAATTTCGTTAATGAAGGCTTGTTTTAGTGGTTAAGTGTGCTGAGAAGTGTTGGAGAAGTCCTGGGTTGAAATCTGGACTCTAGCAAAAATTTTGGTTTAAGGTGAATCAAACCCTGGGTGTAGTAGGTAGGCCTTAAGAATATTGTTGGAGAAATTGTGCCACAAAAAGCGTTGTGGTCTAGTGGCAAAGTAGCACCACATAAGAGGCAGGAAGGTGGCATCATAGAGTTGGCAAGGAGGTCCAGGGTTCGAAACTCATGGCAATCAAAGAGCATTTATTTTGCTATGTTGGGATGGCAAGAGTTGGTGTTGGATTTAACTCTGATGATGGAGGGATCCCAAATCGGGAAGCTAACATAAGAGTGGATGCAAAGTTGGCTTTAAATAGAGAGAACCATGAGAAGAATAGGCATACACTTCTTGGCTGATCCCTTTCGCTTTATGGCGTGCTCGTTTGGGTTAGGCGTCGGCTAAGAGTGCTCGGAGCGTGGATTAACTCTAGTCTCCTATCAGGTGTGTATTTCTCACTACTCTAGCTGTAGGATGGCTACTTCGGGCTGTAATGGGCCGAAAGGGGCCATGTGGGCCCAATGGGCCTACGGGCCCAATTGGATAAGTTGTTTGATTGTGTACTAAATATTGGACTAGGCTAGGTGAACCTCATATCTGTGGCTAGATTTGGGCTAAAAGGGCCACACAAGCATGTGGGCCCATTTGGGCCGAGAATGGGCTTTAGGTCCATTCGTATTGTTATCCCTGTTTAGAATACTTTAGTTTACCAAATTACCAAAATACCCTCGATTTACAAAATTAATGTTTTACCCGCGATTTATAGAATTACCATTTTACCCTCGATTTACAAAATTACTATTTTAACCTCGATTTATAGAATTACCGTTTTACCTTTAATTTATAAAATTACCATTTTACCCCTAAGGTGTTAAATGATTGTTTTGCCCTTGTGGGCAAGTGGTGACTTAATTTGTGTGGTTGTGGATTTGATTGTGAATATATGTTGGTGATATGAATGACTTGACTGTGATTGTTTGATTCAAATATGGGCATGATATTCTGATTCTGTATGTTGTATGCCATGACATGTATATCTGTTGCATGGGATACAGGTTATATTGATGGAGGAAGCGTTCTGGCAGCCTCGCTGCAATCTGGTGGCCTCGCCACATATATCTGTTATGGTGACTTCGTCAGAATATCTGCAGCCTCGCTACAATCTGGTGGCTTCGCCACATATATATATCTGTTCTGGTGGCCTAGCCACAATATCTATATCTGGTGACTTCGTCACAATATCTGGCAGCCTTGCTGTAATTTCTGTGGTGTGTAGCGGTTGGGTGGGTCGAGTAGTGTCCCCACATGGTGTAAGGTTGGTACGAGGGTGTATACGGCTGGATTGGGTTGGGATTGCATTCACATTCTGATTTTGATTCTGCTACCTGATACTGATTCCGATTCTAATTTTGTCACCTGATTCTAATTCTCATTTTGATTCTAGTTCTGATAATGTTTCATATTCTGTAATGGGCTAAGGCCCATCTGGTACAGTCTGTTATAGTAGGCAAAGGCCCAATTGATATTGAAACTGTAAGTAAGGCTGGGGCCAGACTTTTAATTCTTTTATATGACTGACTGTTCCTTTTTATAGTAGGGGATTTCACACGGAGTTTTCGTAAACTCACCCGTTTATTAATCTTTCAGGTAATTTCCAGCCTTAGACAGATCGGAGTTGCGAGGGGCTTGGAGGAAGCCACACACACTGTTTATTTTATAGTTTTGATTATTACTTTTAAATGTTTTATATGGGTTGTAGTAAAGCGTTGTAATTTTTTGGATTTCAAATTTGGAATTTTATTTATTGTTCTTATAATTGCTAGTATTAGAACACTGTTTTCCAAAGCAACTACTGTTGTTCAAAACATCACGTATCCGCAATTGTTTTTAAACTAAGCTTTCGCAACTACCAAGATTTTTATAAAGTTGTTAAGAATGTTATTTAGCTGAGGTTTTCTAACAAGGTTTAAAAAGGGTATAAGTTTTTAATTATTAAGAAGGGTTTTTAATGGAAACATGGTTTTCGAAAAACACTTCAATATGACACGCCAAATTCGAGCCAAACTTCAAGGCCGAGTTTAGGGTGTTACATCAATCCTGAACAACTGAGTTAGGTAACTGCGACCAATGTCACTTTTATACACACCTCATAGTTTATCAAACAACAACAATCTATCTTAGTTGCTTTGAAACTCTAAAACACAGTGACAAATAAATAATATTTCGAGAACTTTCAAAACAACCTCATACTCACAGCTTACTTTAGTTTCTCCCAGAATTACTAGATAATTTTTTTAGATTTTAATCTAAAAAAAGATGTTTGACACCATATGCGAACTGACAGTCTCTGTACGAATAACTCAGCTGATTTATCAAAAGAGAAATTCATGTGTACGGAAAGACTTCTGCAGACAATTAACAATAATTTAGATAACATCTATCTTTTTCAATGGTAAGAGATAATCCCAATGCAAAATTCATCAAAATTCTATTTCTCCATTACTCAGATATCAAAACATGCTAAAGTAGTCCTGAAGACGCTTAATAATTAACTTTAATCTGTTGATAGCTCAAACATTTAAACGCAAGATCAGAAATATTACGTTTTATACCCATTAGCAATACCACTTTCTCATATTTTTATACATCTAATTACTCCTGTATGAATAGTCTATCTAACATTATAAGCCTCTTGCAACAATGGTTATACAATCTCAGAGCTTCTTGGTATACATACTCTATCTCAAAGTAACAAGCAATCATCGATTCCACATCTGAAATTCTGAATCATAATTCAATTTATGCTAAACTCCTTTTAATCTATAATTCGTTGACACATTTCTAAACTTCACAACTTTGCCAAATAAACATTTATTTAGCTTCTAATTCAATTAACTATTGTTCATCATCTGATAAGATCAATCACATATTCATCACTCGTAATGCACACAAAAGTTTCTTATTCAGATCATTTGAAACGATAATCATTTTCCTCGGATAATAATATTTACTTACAAAATCAAAAGTTGTTCGATGATTCGAATTATATTTACTGTGTCGAGTTTAAATCTTGCTCTGCAACATCAAATATTTAACTCTTGTAGTCATCAAGCATATCACATAACTCTTTTCCTGCAGCTTAAACTGTATGGAGTCACAAGATATCTCTGTACACTCTTTTATTAGAATACCCTTCAAACCGTTCATTGACACAAGTACTAATGTTTCGGTTAACAATATCTCCGTGCAAAAAGGAAAACTTCAACAATTGAGCTAACTTTAATTTACCATAACATTTCTCAGATAGGATTGTTCCGATAGATGTAATTCTGTATCAAGTCTTCAAGATTACGAATTCTTCCTCCAGACTATTCTTTAATTTACACATGTACGTTCAAAGTTTATTTCCAATCCCATAGATAGATTCAAACATATATAACCTAATTAACTTTTCAATCAGATAATTTCAAATCAGATTAAACTACTGAATCGGTCTTTTCGAAGAAATCTTTTCCTCTTGTTAAAAAGGATAACCCAGACATATCATTATACAAATGCCACAATCATCAAATAGAAATCATAATGTCATAATAAAGTAGATGTCTTACCTGTAATAATAGATAATATCCCGGCTCCTAATAAAGCATTTGAACCCAGAATAAAATCAAATATGATTTGAACAGCACCCACTGCAGAAGCACAACTTTTATAACTCCGATAACGGTACTATAGTACTTCCCAAATTTCAGAACAAAAAT
This sequence comes from Gossypium arboreum, assembly GCF_025698485.1. Taxonomy (NCBI): domain Eukaryota; kingdom Viridiplantae; phylum Streptophyta; class Magnoliopsida; order Malvales; family Malvaceae; genus Gossypium; species Gossypium arboreum. The sequence continues at coordinate 88,776,328 of NC_069080.1, read as the reverse complement.
TATGATTATAATAGATATAGCCATTTCCATCAAATATATATCTCTTATAGATAATCACATAGAATCATAAGAAAACTAGAATAGTGAAATTTTCAACATATAAAACTGCATCGAATATCGAAAAATTACAACCCATACAGAATGATATCAATCCCAATGATATCCTAGAAAATGTCCAGAAAGAACAATGTCAGTCATAAATACTGGAACCCACAGTAACAGAAGCAATATAATTTTCACATGTTTTCAATAAAACAATAACCAGCAGAAACAGAGTATTAGCATTATACAGATTTTACTATCAACTTTCATATCCATACAATAGAATAAATACCAGAGAAAGACATAATAATGTCGAACATAACTCAAATAGACCAATGATACTTTCGTCTATTAGCATGTTTAGCTACTGTTCTCATACGATAAGAATTCCTTTTGAAATTAAACAGCCACATATACTTCTGAGGATAAATATACACATGGAATGTCCAGAAGAAGTCATTGCAATTGCCCGACTATAACCACTGCACTCAGCCATAAGTATAATTCAAACATTATTCAACTGTCTAATTCTGTCATCATTAAGTCCATATTATCCCATCAATAATATAAATCAATTCAAAATAACTTTCGGTTAATACATTTCTTTAGATATCATACTTGAATACTTTTATTTCATTGAATTCAACTTCTTTGTTAATAGTGACTTTACATAATTTGAATAGTCTCCAGAACTTTTCAATATCTCTTTTAATACTATCTTCATTTGCTAATTCATTCACTTTTCTGACCATATTATTAATCTAACTTCACACTCGTGAACTTATTTAACCAAATCTTACAGATTTCATAGTAATATTTCACTGATAAGGAGGTGAGGGTAGTAAAGCCTCAAATTTAACTGGCACATAAATGTACATAACACATACTATCTCAATTAGTCAGTTCATTATTAATTCACATTCTCAAATCATTTAATAAACTTTTTCTTTTAATCATATTTGGTCTTAACACATAGTTCATATGTCAACTCAAATCACTATTTCATGATCAAAGCATTTCATATAATAATCATAATCTCAATATCATAACTCATATGCTCATATAATTATAACCTTTATCAATAACAAAATGTCATACTCTTTGATCCATACCTTCATGAGTTTCAACTCATAATCAACACATTTCTATTCAAAAATTTGAGTACACATTCTGTACTATTAGAATTAGCTCGATTGAAAAACTTATCTATCTCATCAAAACAATTTTCGTCAGAGTCAGGAGATATCACACTATCGCAGGTTAATTGTGGCATGTATAGCTAGTCTCACATACGCTACAGTAGTCCTAGAACCAACTAAACCATAGCTCTGATACCAACCAAATGTAACATCCTTAACCTGTATCTGTCGCTAGACTTGGGTTACCAGGCATATCAGAATATTTTGCAATCTCCTCACAATCAAAAGTCATACATCATCATATCATAGTCAAACATCATCATAAAGTCCCTTTCTTAGGTCAACAAGGCCTTAAACATATATTAGAAATAGATTGAGACTAAACCAAACACATACAAATTTTTTTCGAAACTTAACATTTTTCAAAGTTACGGAGGTCACGCGCCCGTGTGGTCAGGCCATGTACCTTACATAGCATTAGACACGCCTATGTGTCTAAGCCATGGAAACACAACTTACATACTGACTTATTCACACAACCACGAGACATGTCCGTATGTCTAGCCCATGGTCGAAACTGACTTGGCCACACGACCTAGCAAATGCCCCTGTGTGCGTGTCTGTGTGGTCTCCCCAGGCTCATTTTAAAATGGTCCTTGAGCAACACGATAGAAACACAAGCCCCTGTAGGTACAAAATAGGCCATTTACAAGGCCAAAATGCCACCCAATTTGAGTCCTCTCTACAAGCATCTTCAAGCATCAGTTGTAACACCCTAATACCCATGTCCAATATTAATTTAAGTAATTACAACAATAATAGCACGTTTCCATGAGTAACTTCTATAGTAAGCACATACTAAAACAAGGGTAAAAATGTAAGGTGATTTTTCTCCTCTTGACCGAATATACATACATAATGTATCTCGAATGCTTAACATGTTAGCTCAAGCATAACATAATCACACTCATATCACAATATGGATTCATATGTCAAGTTGATTTCACTTCAAGATTTATAATTAAACCATTATCACATCCATACATAGAACTTTAACCATATTCACATGGCCTTATATATATACAATACTATCAAAATAGGAACCTCCCAAAATATTATTCTATACATGCCATAATGTCTATTTGAGTTTTAAACAAAGATACCAAAAAGGGGTTGTCAAAAGATGTGATGACTTCGTATCGAATTCAAGCTTTCCTCGACAAGATGATCTATACAAAACTAATAAACACACCAAGTGAGTTATTAACTCAATAAGTCCTAAGAAATTTTAAAAAGAATGTAATGATCCAATTATTTTAACAAAAATTTAAAATTTCAATCCAATATTAGCCAAATTCAATCAGGATATCACAAGGAAATCTTATGTCACATGTGTACATTATGAATTTGGTACATACTTACCTGAATTCACTATGTACTCCTACACCATTTAATCGCAAATTGAAAGGACCATGGTAAATATCATATGCATATCGTTGGCATACATATATATAAATGACAAACAATGTCCAATTAATCAAATAAAGCACAAACCAAGCCGCTCCATTTATAAATCAATCTCCAATCCATTTAGATTCATTTATCATTAATTTATATCTTTGTTCAATTATATACTAATTGAGCCGATTACCTTTCTCTTCTTTCTCTCTTCCCGAGCATTATCTATTAATATACAGATATAGATCAAGTCCCATATCTAATATCCATGCACATTTCATTACTCCCAGTTTAAAGTTTTTAACTTTTTCATTTGCACAAGCAATTCTCTACGATCGATATCACACACTTAGTGCTCGATTTAAAGGTCCACACACACAGTGTTCTTACTCATTCGCACACACAGTGCTGCGTTTCCTCGCACACATAGTGCCATGTAGTTTTTGCACACATAGTGCTAAAATTTCTTATCTATAGCTACCACTATGTCATAGGTAGGTTGATAAATCTCACATTCGATATTCACAAATTCATACATACCATGATTTCTTATCCAACCTATTTTATGTGCAATATTAACTGTAACTTAAATTACTTAGTAACTTATCTTTTTAGTCGGATGAACAACTCCGATCAGCTACTCAATCGCTTTCGCTTTTCCTTTGGCCGAACTTGGCTCCCTTTGATTTTGAGCTCCAACTAAGAAAATAAAATAATTCAATCATCATAACCCCAATTTATATTCATTCCTCATAGAGACACACACATATTCAGTATTCCATCTAATATTAACCATAGCCAAAAACCTATCATACAATTAAAACCCTTGTTCAAATTATTATTCACTAAAATACTATGGCCGAATCCCTCAATTAGCTAACATAGCCTCTTGTATTCAATCTAATCATGTATATACAACCTAAATCCTTCTTTTAACACATAATTCACTATCTTGGAACTCATTTTCTAACTAATTTAACTTATCCCAAAGCCGAATGCTATTTGAGCATTAAGCTCATGTTCTTTTCATTATTAAGCAAGTATTATAACTCAACTAACATCCATTTTCAATTTGAAACATCAACATTCAAAATTAAAGACAAAAATTCATAGCCGAATATATATATACTTTGTTTCAAACTCATAAATTCATCCATTCTAAGCACAATTTGCCAATTAAACAAGGACTACAATATTAAGCATTATTTCACAATTTATCTTAAATTGCCGAATGGACTCATGCTCCTAATTCATATACTTAACTTCATTAGCTGACTACTCAAGCTCATTTGAGCCACATATAGTAATTTAGTTTGTTCATACTCAATTAGAAACATTTCTCCTTACAATTAATCAAAACATACACAATGTAACACATTGAGCTCATGACCGAATGCTTCATGCATCACAACCACAAAATCATACACATGGGTCATGTTAGGAGCTTCAAAACCAATTTAAATTTCTCAAAATCCAAAGAAAAACATATGAAATCATACCTTAATTCCTAACACAAGATGGCTGAATGCCTTAGGTGTTCTTTCTTCAATTTCTTGTTTAGTTTCGTCAAAGGGGAGACAAAAATGAGAAACTTTGTTTTTATCACCCTTTTTCTATTATTAATTCATGGTTTTCTAATATAAAACTATTTAATATTATTTCACTAATATAAAATACACAAAATGCCAAATTTTTCATCATCTTTACCGTCCACTATAATCTTAGTGGTCCATTTGGCATGCAAGTCCTCTATGATGCTATCCATATACAATTTGGCCACTTCAACTTTTACCTATCACATTTTTATGGTTTCTCAACTAAGTCCTTTCAAGTAAAATTCCCATTCATAAGGCTAAATTAAAACATCAAATTTTCACACATGCACTATCACACATAGAAGTTATGCAAATAAATTTTAAATAAATTTTATGACTCGGTTTTGTGGTCCCGAAACCACATTTTGACTAGGGTCAAATTAGGGCTATCACGACTCTCCCCCACTTAAAAATTTTCGTCCTCGAAAATCTTACCAGCGAACAAATTCAGATAATGTTCTTTCATAGAGACTTCAAGCTCCCAAGTAGCCTCTTCTACTCCATGTTTGACCCATAATACTTTTACTAAAGAAATCTTCTTATTCCGCAATTCTTTCACTTCTTGAGCGAAGATACGTATCGGTTCTTCTTCATAGCTCAAATCTGATTGAATCTCAACTTTAGATAAACCAACCACATGTGAAGGATCCGATCTATACCATCTAAGCTTTGATACATGGAACACATTATGAATCTTTGCGAGTTCAGGTAGCAGAACCAATCTATAAGCAACCGGCCCTATCCGTTCTTCTATCTCATACGGTCCAATAAATCTTGGGCTCAATTTGCCATTACGGCCAAATCGGAGTACTTTTTCCAGGTGAGACTTTCAAAAATACTTAATCATCAATTTGATACTCAATATCTTTACGTTTCAAATCGACATATGATTTCTGACGATCCGATGCTGCCTTCAAACTATCACTAATCACTTTCACTTTTTCTTCAGCTTCTCTAATCAAATCAACCCCGTATATCTTATTTTCACTGAGTTCGGTCTAATACAATGGTGTGCAGCATTTGCGACCATATAAAGCCTCGTATGGTGCCATCTTGATACTTGATTGGAAGCTATTGTTGTATGCGAATTCAATCAAAGGTAAATATCGTTCCCACGAACCACTGAACTCGAGAATGCAACATCTCAACATATCTTCGAGTATCTAAATAACTCGTTGGCAACCAATTCTTCGCCGATTTTTTGTGCTTCACAAATTTTCTGTATTAACATTGGTTCTGCTTTTAATTTCGCTACCAGCACATCATCAGCGGAAATAGACAGATGTACATTCATTGCTCGAAGAGTAAACAGAGATATTTGACTTAGGGCATTAGCCACCACATTTGCTTTACCAAGATGATAATCAATGACAATTTCGTAATCCTTTAATAATTCAAGCCACCGTCGTTGTCTCAGATTCAAGTCTCTCTGAGTCATTAAATATTTTAGGCTTTTGTTGTAACACCCCGTACCCGAGACCGTTGCCTGAGTCGAACACAAGGTGTAAACGGGTTTAATTTATTACTTAAACAGCTCATGCAATTCATTTTAAAATTTTCTAGACAAGCTAGCTAACTGCATCCCAGTTACTTTAAAAATAATATCTCGAGTTTTGAAACTCGAAATCCAATTCCGTAAATTGTTCCTGAAACTAGACTCATCTATCTATCTACTAAAATTTTTCAAGAATTTTTGGTCGGTCCAATTAGTACAGTTTATTAGTTAAAGTCTCCCCTGTGTCAGGGTTCGACTACTCTGACCTCTGTGTATTACGAATCAGATATCTCCCTGTACAGAGATTCAATGACTATGCCATTTGTCTCAAATAAAACTAGACTCAATAAGGAATCTATACATATAAAGAATGACTTCTAATTATCTTTGTAAAGTTTATGGTGAATTTCCAAAGTCAGAACAGGGGATCCAGAAATCGTTCTGGCCCTGATTCACAAAATTTTAAATATCTCATATAATATAGTTCATATATCTGTTTTACTTCTTCCATATGAAAATAGACTCATCAAGCTTCGATTCCATAATTTATTCATTATTTAATTCCATTTCTACTATCTTTAGTGATTTTTCAAATTCACACCACTACTACTATCTGAATCTATTTTATGGTAAAATTTACCTATTTCATGGTTTCCATGGATTAGCTAGTAATTTGACATGCATAGCACCAAATATGATCAGCCATGGCATACGGCATAATAATCAAATAGACTTAGACTATTACTCCATCAAAACCGAATTATCAAGGCCAAATCTACTGAACCTTATAACTAAGCACCCATAAGGCTAAATTCAAACTTAGCATTTAAGCCATATTCGCATGGCTAAAAGTTTACATATTGAGGTTCAAACAAAACATAATAGCCTATACATGCCGTAATGTTCACCTATATAACTAAGAAAAGATACCAAAACGTTGCAAGCTGGTGTGATGACATTGACGATGATCCAAACACGCAAAATGGGTCAAGGAAATCTAAATAGAAAACAAACAAACACAAACAAACAAAAAAATGAGTATTCAACCCAGTAAGTCATAAGCAATAATATACATACCGTTGATATGAGATTACGAGAAAAAATAATATAAAATCAATCAATTTCAGTCATGCCGAATTATGTTACATTCACATATTTTACTGACCCAACCACAGGCCAAGGCTTACTATCAAATCAACTATCAACCAACCAAATGCTTTAAAACCTTCTCTCAATGTATAAAACAATGTCAAATTATATACACTCATGCATATTCGTTTTAGGCCTCATTTTGATATTTTGATTAATAGCACAAACACTATATGCTTTCCATATGCTACTTAAACCATCAACCGAATTTGCACACATAGTGCACAAGGATTTTCGCACACATAGTGCCAAGATACACCACACACTTAGTGCCCCGAAAATTCAATCACGAATTTAACATTCAAATCAGCACACATAGTGCCTTTCAACTACGCACACGTAGTGCTAGTATCGATTCCTTATAGTAAGGCAATTTAATTAACTCAATTGGCACATACGGCCACAATTATAAATGCATATATATATATATATGTATAATCAATCTCATGAAAGCTTATGGACTTACCTTATATAGTTCGAAATGATTTCCAACCGTCTACTCAATATTCTTTGTTTTTACCTTTGCTTGACTCCCCTCCTTTGGGTTCTTGATCTCTTAATAGCTAAAGATGAATGCCGAATTGCTCTAGGTAAATTTTCCCTTGTTTTTCATCTTTGTTTCGGCTTTGAGAGAGGTAGGAGAAGAAGATGAACACCATCCTCTTTCTTCTCTTTTATTTAATTCATTTTATTACAATTATTAAATCATTTGTTAATATAAAATTATTTTAAATTTGAATTAGTGAAGCATTATCATTTCTTGGCCGGCCACTATGTTTATTATGGGTAAATTGACATGCAAAACCACTCTTTTTAATGCATGTACTAATAGACCATTGTAAGATTAACCTATCACTTTCCAACAATGTTTCATATAAGTCCATTTTAATAAATTCACATAAAAATGATCAAATTAATGCATGAAACTTTCACACATGCATTTACTCACATCATAAACACAGAATATAACTTTTAATTACTTATAAGACTCGGTTTCGTGGTCCCAAAACCACTTTCCGACTAGGGTCAATTTAGGGCTGTCACATTTGTGATCAGTATAAACATGGCATTTCTCTCCAAACAGCTAATGACGCCAAATTTTAAGAGCAAACACAATCGCAGCTAGCTCAATATCATGAGTTGGATAATTTTTCTCGTAAGGCTTTAGTTGTCTCGAAGCATATGCAACAACTCTACCTTCCTGCATTAGCACACAACCCAAACCGTTTAAAGAAGCATCACTGTAGACTACGAACTCTTTACCAGACTCTGGCTGAACTAACACAGTAGCCTTCGTCAAAAGGGTTTTCAGCTGGTCGAAACTTGTCTGACACTTCTCTGACCACTCAAACTTGATATCTTTCTGGAGTAGTTTCGTCAACGGTGTTGCGATCATCGAGAAACCCTTAACGAATCGTCGATAGTACCCCGCGAGTCCCAAAAAGCTCTGAACTTTAGAAACATTCCTCGGAGGTTTCCAATCAAGGATGGCTAAAATTTTGTTCGGATCAACTCTAATACCCGAAGTGGATATAATATGTCCCAGAAAGCTGACCTCCCTTAACCAGAATTCACATTTATTGAATTTTACATACAACTGATTATCTCACAAAATCTGCAGTACAAGCCTCAGGTGTTCGGCATGCTCGGACTCATTGTGAGAATAAATTCGAATATTATCTATGAACACCACTACAAATCGATCTGAATACTGTCTGAATACCCGATTCATCAAATCCATGAAAACCGCAGGGGCATTAGTGAGCCCAAATGACATCACTAAAAACACATAGTGTCCATATCTCGTTCTGAAAGCAGTCTTAGGAACGTCAGAATCTCTAACTCGCAACTGATAATAGCCAGATCGCAAATCAATCTTCGAAAACACGGAAGCTCCTTTCAACTGGTCAAATAAGTCATCTATTCGCGACAACGGATATTTATTATTTATCGTCACTTTATTGAGTTGACGATAATCAATACACATTCACATAGTTCCGTCTTTCTTTTTCACGAACAGAACTGAAGCACCCAAGGGTGAGAAGCTGGGTCGCGCAAAACCTCTGTCAGTCAACTCTTGCAATTGAGCTTTCAATTCTTTTAACTCAGTCGGTGCCATATGATACCGAGCAATTGAAATCGGTGTCGTACCCGGAACCAATTCTATGCTGAACTCTACTTCTCTAACAGGTGGCAATCCCGATAATTCCTCAGGAAACACTTCTGGATACTCACAAACTACAGGCACAGTCTCGAGCTTTCGTTTCGATGCCTTGCTTTCCAGTACATATGCAAGATAAGCTTCATAACCCTTTCTCACATATTTCTGAGCTAACACAGAAGATATCACTGCTGGTAACCCACTCAGATCACTAGACTCAATTCGAATCATTTCACCACTCAAACATCGCAAGTCTATAGTCTTTCGCTTGTAATTTACCACAGCATCATGTTCGGTTAACCAATCCATTCCAAGAATAATATTGAATTCATCGAAGGGTAATAGCATCAAATCCACTGGAAAACAGAAATCTTTAATTATCAATGAACATCTTTTACATACTTTATCAACTAACACATACCGACCCAAAGGGTTTGACACTCGTATCACAAATTCAGTAGACTCAACGGGTAGAGTCTTACTAGACGTTAATGTTTAACATACGTAAGAATGAGTCAAACCAGGATCAATTAAAGCAAGTACACTAGTACTATAGAGAGTGAATGTACCATTGATAACATCAGGGGAGGATGCCTCCTCTCGTGCACGGATGGCATAAGCTCTGGCGGGGGCACGAGTCTCAGATCGAACTGCCATATCAGAAGTCACTCTCTGATTACCACCCTTGCCTCCAGTATTTCTCGGTGGTCTACCTGTAGTTGTTGCACCATTCAATCTCGCACCTTCCATCTTATTTTTTTCATCAGGTTCCATGCAATCTCGAATGAAATGATCCCGTGAACCTCATATATAACAGGCTCTGTTAATAGACTTACCCCAACATTCACCTACATGTTGTCTTCCACACTATGGACATTCAGGTTTTTCTTGCCGATTGTTGCCAACACTAGCAACCGAAGTAGCTCGAGAGTCCGTTGATGGTTGCTCCTTAATAGAAATTCCTACAGTCGTCTTTGATCTGTTAGTATCATCTCTGAACTTCTTTGCAGCCGAAAAAGATTTTTTGCCCGCCGATCTTTTACGAAAGTCCCTAGCTTCATACTCAGCTTTCTTTTTCTCCTTTCCAAGCTCTTCAGCCTTGCAAGCTCGTTCAACCAGTGTTAAGAATTCCTTTATTTCTAGAATACCCACCAGCAGCTTTAAATCTTCGTTCAATCCCTCTTCAAATCTTTTACACATGGTTATTTCATCAGCTACACACTCCCGAGCATAACGACTGAGTCTTACAAACTCACGTTCATATTCGGATACCGTCAAACGGCCTTGTTTAAGCTCCAAAAATTCTTTGCATTTTTGATCGATGAATCGTTGACTAATATACTTCTTATGAAACTCCGTCTGAAAGAAGTCCCAAGTAACTCGTTCCTTTGGAACAATCGAAATCAGGGTTCTCTACCAATAGTAGGCTGAATCTCGTAATAAGGATATTGCACATTTTAGGCACTCATCAGGTGTGCAAGACAGCTCATCGAAAATGCGGATGGTATTATCAAGCCAAAACTTAGCCCTTTCAGCGTCATCAGTAGTTGTGCCTTAAAATTCCTCAGCCCCGCGCTTCCTAATCAAATCAACAGGAGGTTTACTCAGCCTCAAGGGATCAGTAGTTGCTGGTATTATAGGCACCGGAGGAGGATTATTTAAATTTGGAAATGGTTGAGCAGCCGGGTCTGTTCGGGCATATTGTGCAACCCACTCATTCATCATGGTAAAGAAGGCTTGCTTAGCCCCATCATCTTGATTACTCGCAGATGGTTGAGGTTCAACAGAAGCTGTCCCTTGCGTGGGAGCAGGCGCTACACTCTCAAAGTCATTTGCTAAAGCTCTCCCTGGAGTGGATTCTATTTACTAATCAAAACAACAATTTCAACCGTCAAAAGTCATCACACTATCATATACTAGCATTATGGCATGTATAGCTAGACTCTCACGCTCTACGGTAGTCCTAGAATCGACTAAACTGTAGCTCTGATACCAATAAAAATGTAACACCCTAATACCCGTGTCCAATATTAATTTAAGTAATTACAACAATAAAGCACGTTTCCATGAGTAACTTCTATAGTAAGCACATACTAAAACAAGGGTAAAAATGTAAGGTGATTTTTCTCCTCTTGACCGAATATACATACATAATGTATATCGAATGCTTAACATGTTAGTTCAAGCATAACATAATCACACTCATATAACAATATGGATTCATATGTCAAGTTGATTTCACTTCAAGATTTATAATTAAACTATTATCACATCCATACATAGAACTTTAACCATATTCACATGGCCTTATATATATACAATACTATCAAAATAGCAACCTCCCAAAATATATATACAATACTTAAATTACTTAGGAACTTACCTTTTTAGTTGGATGAACAACTTCGATCAGCTACTCAACCGCTTTTGCTTTTCCTTTGGCCGAACTTGGCTCCCTTTGATTTTGAGCTCCAACTAAGCAAATAAAATAATTCAATCATCGTAGCCCCAATTTATATTCATTCCTCATACACACACACATATTCGGTATTCCATCTAATATTAACCATAGCTAAAAACCTATCATGCAATTAAAACCCTTGTTCAAATTATTATTCACTAAAATACTATGGACGAATCCCTCAATTAGCTAACATAGCCTCTTGTATTCAATCTAATCACGTATATACAACCTAAATCCCTCTTTTAACACATAATTCACTATCTTGGAACTCATTTTCTAACTAATTTAACTTACTCCAAAGCCGAATGCTATTTAAGCATTAAGCTCATGTTCTTTCATTATTAAGCAAGTATTATAACTCAACTAACATCCATTTTCAATTTGAAACATCAAAATTCAAAATTAAACACGAAAATTCATAGCTGAATATATATATACTTTGTCCCAAACTCATAAATTCATCCATTCTAAGCTCAATTTGCCAATTAAACAAGTACTACTAATATTAAGCATTATTTCACAATTTATCTTAAATTGTCGAATGGACTCATGCTCCTAATTCATATACTTAACTTCATTAGCCGACTACTCAAGCTCATTTGAGCCACATATAGTAATTTAGTTTGTTCATACTCAATTAGAAACATTTCTCCTTACAAATTATCAAAACATACACAATGTAACCCATTAAGCTCATGATCGAATCCTTCATGCATTACAACCACAAAATCATACACATGGGTCATGTTAGGAGCTTCAAAACCAATTTAAATTTCTCAAAATCCAAAGAAAAACATATGAAATCATACCTTAATTCCTAACACAAGATGGCTGAATGCCTTAGGTGTTCTTTCTTCAATTTCTTGTTTAGTTTCGGCAAAAGGGGAGACAAAAATGAGAAACTTTGTTTTTATCACCCTTTTTCTATTATTAATTCATGGTTTTCTAATATAAAACTATTTAATATTATTTCACTAATATAAAATACACAAAATGCCAAATTTTTCATCATCTTTACCGTCCACTATAATCATAGTGGTCCATTTGACATGCAAGTCCTCTATGATGCTATCCATATACAATTTGGCCACTTCAATTTTTACCTATCACATTTTTATGGTTTCTCAACTAAGTCCTTTCAAGTAAAATTCCCATTCATAAGACTAAATTAAAACATCAAATTTTCACACATGCACTATCACACATAGAAGTTATGCAAATAAATTTTAAATAAATTTTATGACTCGATTTTGTGGTCCCGAAACCACATTCCGACTAGGGTCAAATTAAAGCTATCTCATCAGTAATACGAAATTTTCAACCAATTTCAATCTCAAAATATACACCATTGAAGTCATGTGATCATCAATCTATTTCATGCTCAATATCTATATTGAAATATACTAAAATCATAAGGTAAATGCATTCAATTATACATTACCAACGTCTCAATTTCTTATTCATCTTCATGCCAAACTTATACCAAATTTAACAATTAAGCACATACCAAATTGACCATTTCATTTAGTCATTCATATTCATCAAACCATACCATTTTCTCATCACATAAACCACAACCAAACCAAACCATATTCACATCCATTATCAATGTATATCACTTGGCAAAACATATATTTACATTTCAAAACATATTCATATACTTCTTGCCTATACATGCCACATAACCAAATCACAAAACATTATTTACCAAAATGATAACCGGATAGTGTGATGACGTCTCCATGAACTTCCAACCCAAGCAGATCTCCGAAAATCTATAAATATAGGAAAAACACACACAAAATAAGCTTCAAGAGCTAAGTAAGCCATAAGAAAATAAATCTTCACAAGATCATATATATAATTCAATTTGAATGAGCCAAATTTAGTTAACTTCATGCACATATTCAGTCACTTATCATATATAATCCAACATCACCATATTAAGTAACTTCATTAAGCTTGTTTATTGGGGAACATAAAACCATGCTTTCAATTTCAAATAACAACCATTAGATCATTCATATAAATTTAACTTGCACAATTTCATTACATAACCAATCGAAACATGGCCAATTATTACATTTCATGCATAGAAGTAAGTCAATTTCTTTTTATGCATTTCAACACTTCGATAACCATAACAAATCACACATCCAAACTATGTTCTATTTTTCATAATTCTCATGTCAGAAACATAGGACCAGAATTTCATATAACAAGCATATATAACATATCATACATTGTCATATATTTCACATATAGTCATTTGATTCATACTCACTGTAACACCCCAAACTCAGCCTAGACGTTATGGCTGAATCTGGCGATGTCACATTGAAGTGTTTTTTGCAAAATATAATATCCTTGGAAAAAAACCCGTTCTATATTTAACCTCTTTACGATCTTAACGAAGATTTTAGAATGTCTCATCCCTTGTTAAAATTCAAGTCGTTTAACAAAATTTAATCATATTAAATTTTTATTAATTTTTAAAATATTGTTAGTCGTGGAAGCTTTTAAAATATGTTGCGTAAACGCGATGTTTTCAAAAACATTTATCTTTTTGAAAACCCGCCTCCTACTGCTAGTAGATTAAAATCAAAATAAATAAAATCCCAAATTAAAGTGTAACACCCCAAACCCGCCCTAGATGTTAGACCTAAATCTGACGTGTCACATTGAAGTGTTTTTTCGAGAAAGCCATGTTTTCATTGAAAACTCTTCTTATTTGAAAACTTGCGTAAAATCCCAGTTACGTTAGTTTATTTTATGAAGCAGTACATTGAGTAGTTATTGTTTCTTTTCCCAAATTTTCTTTTAAGATACGAAAACTAATTTTAAAAGTAACTGATTTACGAAATCGTGATGTTAAAAACTAAGTTACGAAACCGTTCCGAGAATGTTACGAAAATGTAGTGTTGTTTAAAAACAGTTATAAATCGAAGTAAATAAAACCCAAAGTTAAAATCCAGAAACTTTAAGAGGCCTTACTACAAAATTTGAATACCCAAAATGGAATCTAAAACATAATTAAAGTCCAAAGGCAGTCGTGTGGCCATCTCCAAGTCCTCGCAAAGATCGATCCTCCTAATTTGGGATTACCCTGACATTAATAAACGGGGTGAGTTTATGAAAACTCAGTGTAATCCCTTCCTAGAGGAACATCAAGATACAAAAACAAAAAACGATGCAGGACAATCCCTTTTTAACGAGAATGAGACAGTCCGATTCAGAGTATACGTGAGCCGAAGCCCACTACAATATCATTTGGGTCACAGCCCATAATATAAACAATTGGGCCAAGCCCAAACGAATACTAGAACAAGTGGCCTAACCCCAATACAGTGACAAATCTCACAAATAGATATGCAATAGCATGAGGATGCATCCCACCCTGATCCAACCAACACACCACCCGTACCAATCCTACACTTATGTAGTGATAAAATCGACCCACCCATCCCTACACTCCAGAATTAGCAACGGATGCGACACTAACCAAAATCGCAGCAAAGCTGCTAGTATATATGTGGCTCTAAGCCTTCAGTAGTGGTATTACAATTGGCACAAAGCCATCGGTAACTGTATTATGTTTGGCACTTAGCCATCAGTGACAGTAATATAATTGGCACACACCCTTGGGCAAATATGATCGACACAGAGTCATCAATAAGTATGTTAGGCACATAGCCACGGGTAAATACGTTTGGCACAAAGCCATAACAAAAATGGCATAGAGCCATATTTAGGTTGGCATAGAGCCACAATCAGTAACGGCCCAAAGCCTTCAGTAGGTCCACAGTCGTCTTGTGCAACCCGTGCGACCTTATCAGAATAGTACTTCCTCCATATCAATGTCCTAACCCCATGCAATATGTCGTGCATGTCATGCTCAATCATCATACGTGTATGCAAAATGGCCATGCTCCTTAACAGTCATTTAAACATATATTAAAAGCACATCAGTTTTACAACCATAGTTAAGTCAGTTAAAACACAGCCATACAATCACAGTCAAATCAGTCAAATTCATAGTAAAAGGCGGTCATTTACCCACAAGGGCAAAACAGTCATTTTACCCTACAAAGGTATTTCAGTAATTTTACAAATTGGGGGTATTTTGGTAATTTTACAAACTGGGGGTATTTTGGTAATTTTACAAACTGGGGGTATTTTGGTAATTTTACAAGCTAGGGGTATTTCAGTAATTTTACAAGCTGGGGGTATTTCAGTAATATTACAAGCTGGGGGTCTTAACGACCCAATAGAAGGTCTACCATCACCTCGAGCGACTTAAGTAACCTAAACAGACCTAACAGTGCCCCATTACTCGGCCCAAGTGGGCCCACATGCTTGTGTGGCCCATTTAGCCCAAAAACAGCCACAACTATGCAAACATCGCAGTCCAAACAACACTTACCACATCACATACATTTTATCCGTGTGGGCCCACAAGTCCATTGGGCCCACATGGCCCATTTTGACCCAATGAGGCCCAAAATAGCCCAAGACCATGAGGGCGCTCATGGTGGCCTCTACAGTCTAACCCTATGTTCGAGGGCTCGATTCACCACACGTGTGATCCCACGCTTGTGTGGCATCAACCGCTATATTTTTAGCTTTTTGGTATTTTTTCGATCTACAGTCATAGCAGAGTAAACATCTCGCACATTTTTGGCTTTTCAATCGATTATCAAAACAAGGCATCCGGCTACACACGTAATCACGTAGAGTTCTAAGAAATCCCAAGCGCCGGAACCTATTCAAACATAACAACGGTTAATCACTTATCAACACAATTAAAAGAATCTTAACAAACCCCTAGCCAAATGATCGACTACCACTTGCCATCACTCGAACGGTAAACTGTGATTTGCCTACTTAATCCAAAGTTTGGTTCAATCACCCTTCTGCAACCTAGAGAAAAGTCCCGAACCGCAGATACTATAACACCCGTACCCGTACCCGAGGCCGGGATAAGGTACGAGGTGTTATTGGACAAGCATACAAACATTAGACTAAAATACGGGCCATAAAATTTCATTCATATTTCAAAACATTCATTCACTTACACATAGTCCCTTATTTGAGTCTACGGAGCCCAAAACATACTTTAGAAAGGGTTCGGGACTAAACCGAGAACTTACGAAAATCTTGGAAATTTCATGCTTTAAGGCTCCACACGCCCGTGTCCCAAAGTCGTGTTCCATACACGACTGAGACACATGGTCGTGTTTCTACCTGTGTGGAATATACCTAGGCTATTTTCCAAGCTTTGGTCAACCTTAATCTCTTACACACTTATACATTTATACCAAGATTATCATCTTACCAAATATCTTCAGCTTAATCATCAAGCATTCATATTTAAAGCTAGATCATATCTTTATAAAATACCACAATTCAGATGCGCAAAATAACATGTTTGCCTGAAACATTTCAATTCAACTCCATACCCAACAAGCATTACATTGAGACTAGTCATATATATATATATGTACATGTCATGATACACATCATTCTCTTTCTGTTTCCTTATAAACACATATCATTTATTTCATTATATCAATATTTCATATACCATAGTTTTCATGTATTCCACATATATTTATTTTCCTCCTCCTCCTCTCCATTCCACATCCTTAATGTATATAGCATTCTTGTAAGTACGATTTCACAATTTACTAATAAATGCTCACATAAAACTGTCCACACGAGTCATAGTCACATAGTTATATATAACTCGAGCTACAGAGCTCCAAATTAAGATTCGTAAATTTCCTTTGAAACTAGACTCACATATCTTTCCACCATAAAATTTTTATAATTTTTGGTTTTTCCAATTAGTACGGTTTATTCATTAAATTTTCCCCTGTTTCACTTTCTAACAGTTATGACCTCTCTTCACTAAAAATTAATTATCTCACAGTACAAAACTCGGATAACGTTATTGTTGATAAAAATAGACTCATTAGGGATTTTAAAAATATAAATTTGAGCCTCTAATTATTTTTCTCCAAATTTTTGTGATTTTCCAAAGTCAGAACAGGGGATCACGTAATCATTCTGAACTAGTCTCAGAAAAATATAAATATCTAAAAAATAGAACTTCTTTGCTTGATATGTTTCTTTTATATGAAAATAGACTCATTAAGCTTTAATTTTATATCTCATTAAGTCTCTGATTCAATTTATACTATTTTTGGTGATTTTTCGAAATCACGCCACTGTTACTGTCCAAAACAGTTTTTTTGCTAATTCACTCTTTCACACTTTCTTTGTATTAACCTCATTGTAACATACATATCACAAATCATTTTCACCACATTTCATACATCACAAGTATAGGCCCATGATCACAAGGTCACCATAAAATCATCCTCACGTATAACTTACTTGTTTATAACCTTACCACATCCCGATCACTTAATGTACACATCATTCACATAACCAAGTTCCTGCACTTATTCATCACAAAACTCACAAAGCAATACATAGAGAGTCTCCCGTTGAACACTTCAGATCAATCCTCGATACTTGGTGGTTTCAGCACATAGCTCCACCCATCATATAGTTTGGCTCTCTTGTACACATGGTGAACACTTAGTACTGCCCATGTGACCTAGCCAGTTTATCTCGTAGCTCTCTTGTCTACATGATATCCTTCACCTGGAACTACGCATGCGACCTAGCTACATATATCCCGTAGCTCTCTTGTCTACATGGTGTATACATAGTATCACCCATGCGACCTAGCTACATCATAATGTCTTGTAGCTCTCTTGTACACATGATGTGCACTCAGCACCATACATGTGACCTAGCTACATACCATCTGTATCATCCAATCTTTTCGAAGGTTCAACTGGGATTTCTCTCTCTTTTCCAACAATTTCACCAATCAAGTAATTATCAACAAACATATTTCCAATATTAGTATACAATATCATAATACAAGTAAAACTGATGTATTACTTACATATAAACTTACATCTCATTTAATATCAATGCAATAACATTAAATTACACATTGCCTTATTAAAAATCATATGAACTTACAATTTCCCATAATATCCATAATCATAGAAATCACATTTACGTATGATAATTCAATGCACTTCATGTACCATAGACATATTTTTAAATCAATTCATAAACTGGGCACCATAAACATTTAATTTAACATAATTCAATTAATTCACTAAATTTAACTTTCAAATATAAATTACAGCATTATTGCTGTATTATTATCACACCAACTTACATACTTTCAACACCTCGAAAATCATAGGAAATATATCAATTTTACACTAAAACATGCATAAATTAATGCTTATTATACATATGAACTTACCTCGATACTAAAACGGCCATTTTACCAACTTTTTTAATTTTCAATTTTTCTCTCATTCTAGGTTCAAATCTCGATTTCTAGGATCTAAAACATCATATTTTACTTTTTTAATTCATGTACTATTCAAAACAGTCCTTAACTCAAACTTTAGGAAAATTACAATTTTGCCCCTAAACTTTTTCATATTTACACTTTTTCCCCTAGGCTCGGGAATTAAACTTCATCCCTTATTCTTATATTTTATGACATGCTGATCACTTTTCCCTTCTATGGAAACATCAAATTCTCACTCTAACATATGCTTATGACTATTAGGTATTTTTACCGATTAAGCCCTTTTACTCGTTTTCACTCAAAACCGAGTAGCACAAGTTGTCTAATATAATTTAAAACCTCATATTCCATCATAAAACATCAAAATAAACACATTTCACCTACGGGTATTTTTCCAAATATGAACCCTATCTTAAATTATTACTAGAATAAGCTTAATCAAATTACCGAGGTTCCAAAAATGTAAAGAACTTGAAAAACGGGGTTAGAACGGACTTACTATTGAGCTTGGAAAGCTTGAAAACCCTAGACATGGCTTCCGCCATGCTAATTTCGGCCTCCATGAAAAAGATGAGTTAATTTTGGCTTTATTTTCCTTTTTATATCTTTTAATTACCAAATGACCAAAATGCCCTTTCTTACTAAACTTTCAAAAATTCCATCCATGTCCAAACCTTAGAAATTGGCCCAATTGCTATTTAAGACCTCCTAATTAATATTTCAAAGCAATTTCATACTAGAAACTTCTAGAATGCAAGTTTTACGACTTATTCAATTTAGTCCCTAACTTCAAATTGAGCACTTTATGCATAGAATTTCTTCACGAAATTTTCACACAATCATGAAATCATATCATAGACCTCAAAATAATCATAAAATAATTATTTCTATCTCAGATTTTGTGGTACCGAAACCTCTGTTCCAACTAGACCCAATTTTGGGCTATTAAAACTCTCCCCCCCTTTAGAGATTTTTGTCCTCGAAATTCTTACCGTAGTGAGGTTTAGTATCTTTCTCATAATTTCCAGCATTACTAACTAATTGTTTTCAAGACGATACTTTCAGAAACACTCTATCATCAATTTGAATCCCAAGATAACTCAGTCAACTCTGATATTTCTCTAACTCTGTCCTTCACTTGTCAACCATTCTCAGTCTCTGGTCATATCTATAATTATTTTATCACTGAACTCTTTGATTCCGCACTTGGGAACTCAGTCAACATGATTCTCATGAATTTTCGTTAATACACCTCATCGGTAAGGGGGTGAGGTCGTACAGTCTCTAACTCGATTCTGACATATATTTATATGACACATTTTTTTTCATTATCCACATATATCATTATAATCATACTATCCACTTCAAATAATTTATTATTCATATCTATCTTACATAAGATTTCCAATTATCTCATTTCAAACAAGTGCACTCACTCATACATTCTATGAATTTTGAATAACTTTAGTCATCACGTTTACTAATCAATTTAGTCAAGCATGCAACAGCATATGAAGGCCAAACAAATATGAATAAATATATCACTATATAAACTTTCATCTCACACATTATCACATATACATAAATCACGAATTCTTATTCATACCTTTTCGAGTTTAACACATCATAGCTACACTTTATTCAAATACTTCAATATTACTATCAAATGGTCAGATGTAGCTCGGTTGGAAAATACTTCAATTTAAACAAAATGGTCCTTATTAGTGTCGGGAGACATCATACTATCACATATTTGTGGCATGTATAACTAAACTCTCACACTTGCTATGTTAGTCCAAGAATAGACTAAACCTGCTTTGATACCACTAAATGTAACACCCCTTACCCGTACCCAAGGCCGAGAAAAGGTACGAGGCGTTACTAGACAAACATACAAACATTAAACTAAAATATGGGCCATAAAATTTCATTCATATTTCAAAACGTTCATTCACTTACACATAGTCCCTTATTTGAGTCTACGGAGCCCAAAACATACTTTAGAAAGGGTTCGGGACTAAACCGAGAACTTACGAAAATCTTGGAAATTTCATGCTTTAAGGCTCCACACGCCCGTGTCCCAAAGTTGTGTTGTGACATCCCTAATTTGACCCTAGTCGAAAAGTGGTTTCGGGACCACTAAACCGAGTCTTATAAGTAATTAAAAGTTATATTCTATGTTTATGATGTTAGTAAATGCATGTGTGAAAGTTTCATGCATTAATTTGATCATTTCTATGTGAATTTATTAAAATGGACTTGTATGAAACATTGTTGAAAGGTGATAGGCTAATCTTACAATGGTCTAATAGTACATGCATGCAAAAGAGTGGTTTTGCATGTCAATTTGCCCAAAAAAAGGGAAGAGTGGCCGGCCATGACAAGAATATAGGCAAGGGAACATGTTTCCAACATGTTTAGTTAGTGGATTATGTAGAAAAAATAAAGAAATGAAAAAAAATGAGCATGGATGCCCCCTTTTGTTGCCGTGAGTAGAGGAAAAGAAAGGAAAAATATGTTCATCTATTCTCAAATCTTGGCTGAAAATACTAAGGGAAAAAGGAAGGATTTTTGCTTCATGCTTGGTTTAGAAGAGAACTAGAAGGAGATTTGGTCATACTTGTGTCAAGATTAAGGTATGTTTGAGGTTGTGTCATGAGATTCATGCATGTTTTAGTTGCTAACTTGATGTTCATGTTAGCCCATGGTTCAAATCCCTGTTATGCCATGGAAATGGTCTTTGGCCAAGGTTGATATTGTGTTAAAGCCATTGCATGCTAAATGTGAAGCTTGTTGATGATACATGTAATGATGGATTGACTACTCTTGAAATTTCTTTTAGCATTCTTGAGTAAGACATGGAGTTTTCTTTGTTTAACCATGACCAAAAAATGAAAGGGGGATGGTGTGGGATGTATTCGGCCATGGCATGCTCATAAGTGCGATTTATGCTTGTTGCATGATAGGTAAAATTTGTGTTTTGATATATGTGTATATGTGTTTGTACATGATGTTACAAATGGATGTGAAAATATATGCTAGATTGGGAAAATTTGATTAAATGTTCATGAGATGAAATTAGGTGATTAAAAGATGTTAGTTGACATTGTACATATATATATATATTCGGCCATTAAAGTGAGTATGTAGGTAATGTTGAATCAAGTTTTTGGTGCATATTCGGTTAGGTGTATAATCGACCAAATGGGCGATTAGTAAGAATGGTTGCCGAATATACAAGCATACATATGCATGTGTAGTTGAATTATGAATGTTTAGCAAGATGGTTAAACTAGTGATTTATTGATTAAGCTCAAGGAGTTAAAGAAGGAGAATCAAGCAAGGGAAAGACGAAGGTCATCGAGTAGCCGACTTGGAACTATTTTACCCAACACGAGGTAAGTCATTAAGCATATATTTGGTGTTGATTAGAATGATCATAATATATATGCAAATGTGTTTAAATGAGTTGATGTGTAAATGGAAATGTATGTGTATGGAGTGATGCCATTGTTGAATGTATAAAGGCAGCAAAATGCATAAGGTATTGGTCTCCGCACTAAGTGTGCGGGTATAAATGGTCTCGGCAAAATGCATAAGGTCAGTGTAGTCGACCCCTGTAACATGGGTGACTTTAACTAATAAACTGTACCAATTGGCCCAACCAAAAATTCTAGAAATAAATCCATGGATGGATATATGAGTCTAAATTGGGAAAATTTACGGAATCAGTTTCGAGTTTTGAAAATCGAGATATGATTTTTAAGGCGACGAGGACGCAGATTTTCCAGCTCGTCCGGAAATGCCAAATTGGTCGGTACTTTAAGAGGATTTGTCTCGTTAACCCTCGTGTCGATAACCGCGATGGTC